>NC_138752.1:27383230-28583230 GCF_965113315.1 Podarcis vaucheri
TGTTTTTCTTTCTTTCAACAATTTTTAAGCCACAGTTTACAACAAAAACAAGTAAATAAGAATACATAAAAGGTAAAGGGACCCCTGACCATTAGGTCCAGTAGTGGCCGACTCTGGGGTTGTGGCGCTCATCTCGCTTTACTGGCCGAGGGAGCAGGTGTCCAGCTTCCAGGTCATGTGGCCAGCATGACTAAGCCTCTTCTGGCAAACCAGAGCAGCGCACGGAAACACCGTTTACCTTCCCACCGGAGCAGTACCTATTTATCTACTTGTACTTTGATGTGCTTTCAAACTGCTAGGTTGGCAGGAGCAGGGACTGAGCAATGGGAGCTCACCCCATCGCGGGGATTCGAACCGCCAACCTTCTGATCGGCAAGCCCTAGGCTCTGTGGTTTAACCCACAGCGCCACCAATTAAAAAACCCATTTCACTAAACACACACACATATCACTGAATGACAATTACTAACAGCAATTGCAGCCAACATCAGATGTCTCCTCTTTTTGTTACATTTGCATCAAGAAATTTAAAGAAAAGCTAAGTGGATTTAGACCAGGCATAGGCAAACTCGGCCTTCCAGATGTTTTGGGACTACAACTCCCATCATCCCTAGCTAATAGGACCAGTGGTCAGGGTTGAAGGGAACTGTAGTCTCAAAACATTGGAGGGCCGAGTTTGCCTATGCCTGATTTAGACCATATACATTTGCATTGAGAAAAGGGGTGGACCCAAAGACACCCCCCAATTCAAACGAATTCAGCCCCCAGCATTGGGGCAAATGGGCAGCTGTGACCTGCCAGCTGCTTGCTGGAGGGGCAGAGCCCTAGCTGCTCCCAGCAGGAAGTCTGGCCTTGCTTGCTGCTTTCTCCCAAAGAAAAGATAATTCCTCACCAGCAGCGGGGTCAGCTTGCTGGCTGTTTGCATCAGCCACGTCTTCTCCTGCATCGGCAGCTCTCTCCACTGGCAAGGGATCAGGCTGGTGGGGAGGGAGAAATGAAATTAGATACAACATAGGCAACAAGAGAGCTGGTCTTCTGGCTTCCACAGGCCACAAGTCCCAGACCAACGTGGAAGGGAATTTTCCCACAAGCCCTAACAGGACTGGTTTTATTCCACACTGCTAAGAACAGAGCAGGTTTTGTACTGGGCAAAGAATTTAGTATCCAAGGAATCCAAGGTGTTTTGGGCTTTCTAAAAAGGTAAAGAGCAAGTTAAGTTCCTAGTCCTCATGGCTGTGATAAGCTTAAGTTACGGACCTGTAAACTGACCAATTTAACCCACAAAGGAAGCTCACAGCTGCGATAAAGGGGACAGGAGTGCAAGAAAGGATGGACAAAGAAGGTTTTTTTGGTGGAGGGGGCAGAGAGAATAAAAAAAAGGATTTTAAAAAATTACTGTTTACTTCTGGAGCTTCGTTTTCTTCTGTCCTAAGCCTGCGACTTGTGCCCGTTAAAGCAGGAAGGAAGCCAAAGCCTTGATTCACATCTGAAAAGAAAGAGCTGTGAGTTTAACACTTGAAGCGATGCCAGTTTCGAGGGGGAAGCAGAAGCCCTTCCTGTATCACTTTGTGTGTGAAGTGGGCTCGCTCTATAAAAACATAAGCAGGAGCTTCGTGTAGCTGCTGATCAGCTGACTGACATAAGCAGCATGGGAGAAGGCTGTGGCTGTGGATCAAGGGTTGGATAAGGGATAACCAGGGGTAGAATTCCTATGTAAGAACCATTTTGGGCTAGAGGTGAGTTCTAACCTCCACCCCCCCCCCATTTTGCTTAAGCCACCAGCCACGACTAGAGAGAGATGTCTGCCCAGTAACTAGGCTGTTCTCCAGGGAGGACACAACAACTTTCCCAAGCAGGCTTTCCCTGCGCTACAAGGGTGGGGGCACCTCTTCTGCCATTTGCTACAATGGTGCCACACTGAGTGCCAGCTTAAAGAAAGGAGGTCTGAAAACTCCCACCTTGAAGCCACCAAGTGGTTAGCCTTGCACATTCCCCCAAATGAGCAGATGTGCTCTGATACCATTGATGGCTCATTCTGTTATTATGGAGCTAAGGAGGGTGGAGTATTCAAAGCACAGAGTCTCAGCTGTCATGTATTCAGGTAAAGGTACCCCTGACCATTAGGTCCAGTCATGACCGACTCTGGGGTTGTGGCGCTCATCTCACTTTATTGGCCAAGGGAACCAGTGTACAGCTTCCGGGTCATGTGGCCAGCATGACTAAGCTGCTTCTGGCGAACCAGAGCAGCGCACGGAAACGCCATTTACCTTCCTGCTGGAGCGGTACCTATTTATTTACTTGCACTTTGACGTGCTTTCGAATTGCTAGGTTGGCAGGAGCTGGAACCGAGGAACGGGAGCTCACCCCGTCGCAGGGATTCGAACCGCCGACCTTCTGATCGGCAAGTCCTAGGCTCTGTGGTTTAACCCACAGCGCCATCCGCGTCCCATTCAACATGATACAGGGATGCAAAACCCCAAGGCCGATCTCCACACAACTTCACCCCTGCCCACCCAGAAGTCTTTGAGGTGAGAAAACACAATGGAAAGGGTGGTGCAGTGGTCAGAGTGCTGGACTAGGAGCTGGGAGAGACCAGGGGTCAGATCCCAATCAGCCACAAAGCTCCCTGAGTGACCTTGGACCTGTCACACTCTTGGCCTCAACAATCTCACGGGGTTATTGTGATGAAAAACAGAGAGGGGAAGAATGAGGTACATCGCCCTAAGGAAAGGCAAGATAGAAATGTGAATGAATGTGAATATAAGAAGAAAGGAGAAGGGAAAGGAATACGGAACAAGACAATCCAAGGTGTCAGCACTACTTCCGACTAGTATCAAATCTCAAATGTAATTATATGTCCAAACAGGTGACGTTATCTGACCAATCCAGGAACTTTTTGTTTCTCTTCACTTGCAAAGGAAATGCATCTGTCAGGGTTGCTTCCAGATCCTAGCTCACAGAGGATCACGCTAGCCAGCGATCATTAAATAAAAGTCTTTATTGAGTTACAGTCTGCATCCTCAAGCTGCTGCGTGCAACGCTACGTCTTATGCTTAGATCGGCGAAGCTCCGTCTGAGTCTCCGCCCCTTGTGCACCAACTTAATATCCTAGCCCTGCTCCACCTTTTCCGCCTGACAGTTCTCCTCTGGGTCCCTCTGCCCCCCGGGGTCTCTTCCTTCCGGGATTCTTCTGACGCTGACCCCCCGGACCCTTCTGTCTCCTTGCGCCGGGCTTTAGGACCTGGCTCCCTTTCCGGGCTGCCTACTGCGCCACCTTCCTGTGCATTTGAACTTGGCGCGCGCGCCCAACCTTCCACTTTCCGTCTAACCGTCTCTTCGCTCCCCGATGGAGGTGTGGCCACTCCTGACTCGTGCCCTCCCTCCAGTTGTGAGCTGCCAGCGCTTGATCCCTGGCGCCCTTCCTCATCCCTGCTCTCTGGCGGTGACGCTGGTCCCGATTTCCAACTGCTCCCCTCTGAGTCCCCTCTGGCTCTATCTTCCTGGGGTGTCCCCCTAGTCTCCCCCCTTGCCCTGGCCACTGGTGCTCCTTTTTGTGAATCTTCTGATTCACTGGAAAGACTCGGAGATCTCGGGTCGTCGTCATCACTCATCTTTTCTTCTGCCTCCTCCCCCTCGCTCTCTGTTTCCTCCCTTGCCCTCGCCTCTGCTCCTGAACCCCTGACATCCATCCCCCCCTCGAAGCCCCCTCTTCCCCCCTCCCCGCCTTCCGGTGCGGGAGCTGGGTGCTGCCGTGTCAAGGGGACGAATGTCGGGTACAGTTCGCTTCCCGTGGCGGGCCTGCATCTGAAGTCTTCCGGTTCTTCCTCCCTGCTCTCGTCGACGACGGTCACCTCTGCTTCCATCTCTGTGCCGCCGTGCTCGAAACCCTGGTCGTCCCCGAAAACGTCCATGTCCGTCTCTCCCTCGCTTCCTTCTGGAGGCGTTGCTCGTCCTGGACCCTCCAGCCACTTTCTGCACCACTGCTCCTCTGGTCGATCATCCCACCAATACGAGGGTTCTGAAGCAGATCCCGAGGGCGACCCCTCCGGGGAACTGGCGTTCCTCATCCGAGTCGAACCCCCGGAACGTGCTGGCTGAAAGCGTGGGCGTGAAAAGCCAGTCGTCGAAAAAGTCCGCTGGCATTGGCCTATGTGGGAAGAGGGCATGAAACTCTTCCTTGAGCAGAGGTTCGTCTAAAGCGTAGCCCGGCACCCAGCTGTTGGCACTGGCCGGGGTGCCCTCCTTAGCGAGAAGGTATTCTACCCCCCTCTTCCCCCCATCTGGAGTCCAAAATCTCCGTGACTTCGTTGATGCGCACCTCCTGTGCCACTCCCCGTTGCCCGGTTCCCTCTCGGAGCGGACTCGGCGCCGTTCCTGGTTCCTGAAACCTGTGCGGTGCCTTGTAGGGAGTGAGCACCGATCTGTGGAACACCGGATGCATCCTGGAACCCTCCGGAAGCGCCAGCCTGAAAGCCACCGGGTTGACCTGCTCTTCGACTTGGTAGGGCCCCAGTTGCTTATGCCCTAGTTTCTTCTTGGCCAACGACCTGGCCGGCACTGCGTGGGCTGCTAACCAGACCCAGTCTCCCACATGGATCTCTTCGCCAACCCTTCTGTGTTTGTCTGCCTGCACCTTGTATGCGTGTTTGGCCAGCTCCAGGTGCCGCCGCAGCTGATCGTGGACCTCCTGCAACTCCGACGCGAACGCATCTGCTGTCTGCGGCTCCCCCTCCACCATTCTTTCCAGTCCCGGGAAGGTTCTGGGGTGCCTCCCGTTGTTGGCAAAGAACGGCGTGACCCCCGTGGACACGTGCTTCGTGTTGTTGTAGGCAAACTCGGCGAGCGGCAGGTAATCCACCCACGTCGCAGGCTGTTGATTCGCATAGCATCTCAGGTACTGCTGCATGATGGCATTGACCCGCTCCGCTTGCCCGTTGGTCTGCGGGTGTCTCGCCGACGCCAGGTTGATCTTGACGTTTAGGAAGCCCATCAGCTTCTGCCAGAAATTCGAGATGAACTGCCGCCCGCGGTCGGACAGAATAGACCGTGGCAGACCGTGAACCTTGAACACGTGGTCTATGAACAGTTTGGCGATTTGTTCCGCCGTGGCCACCTTCGCACACGGGATGAAATGTGCCATCTTGGAGAACAAGTCCACCACCACCAGCATGGCCGTCTTGCCCCTCGAGCTGGGCAGATCCGTGACGAAATCCAGGGCGACTCTCTCCCATGGTTCGACCGGAGTTTGCAGCGGTTCCAACAGTCCGGCCGGCGGTCTGTGCACTGGTTTGGCCCTCTGGCAGGTGTCGCACCTCGCCACGTAGTCCGTGACCTCCCCTCTCATTCCGGGCCACCAGAAATCCCTGGCGACTAATTCCACCGTCTTCTCCTTGCCAAAGTGCCCGGCAGTGGGCGCGTCGTGCAGCTGATGCAGTACCTTGGCGCGAAGTTCGTCTCCCGGCACGTAGATGGCCCCTTTACGGATGAGCAATCCATCTCTCAGCTGGAACCCGTCGGTCGCCGCCGTGCCCCTTTGCATCTCTGCCATCTTTGCTTGCGCGAAGGAGTCATTCTGCAACGCTCGTCGCACCGCCTCCAGGTCCACTGTCGCCGCAGCGCACGCCCACACTGTTGGTGCGAAGATGTGCATGGCGGCCGCTGGCGTGGCGTCCTCCAGATACTGTGGCTTACGGGAGAGCGCGTCCGCCATGATGTTGGTGTCCCCCGGGACATACTCTATTCGGAAGTCGAAGTTCGCAAAGAACTCAGCCCAACGTATCTGCCTCTGGTTCAGGAACTGTGCCGTGCGCCAGTGCTCCAGATTCTTGTGGTCCGTGCAGACCTGCACCGTGTGCTTGGCGCCGATCAGGAAGTGCCTCCACGCTTTGAATGCTGCATGAATGGCCAGCAACTCCCTGTCCCAGATAGTGTAGTTCTGTTCGGACTTGCTGAGCTTCCTGGAGTAAAACGCCCCCGGCCGCCAAACCCCCTGCGGGTCTCTCTGCAGCAGGACTGCTCCCACGGCTCTGTCCGAGGCGTCTGTCTCGACCCTCATCGGCCTGCTGGGGTCGACATGCAGCAGCTGCTCTTCCGACGCGAAGAGACGTTTGAGTGCCTGAAAGGACCGCTCCGCCTGCTCCGTCCAGATGAACTTCTTTTTCTTGGAGCTAAGCGTGTCCGTGATGGCCGCTGTCTGCATAGCGAAGCCTTTGATGAACTTGTGATAGAAATTCGCGAAGCCGACAAATCGTTGGACCTCCTTCCGGTTGCGTGGGCTTTTCCAATCCAACACCGCTCGAACCTTGGCGCTGTCCATGGCGAGCCCCTTGTCAGACAACTTGTAGCCCAGGAAATCCACCTCCGTTACGTCGAATTGGCACTTCTCCAGCTTGGCGTAGAGCCTATGTTGCTGTAGCCTGCTCAGCACTTCCCTGACGTGTCTGTCATGCTCCTGCTGCGATTCCGAAAAGATCAGGATGTCATCCAAGAAACAGACGCACGTTTTGTAGAGGAGCCCCGCCAACACGTGATGCATGAAAGCTTGAAAAACGTGGGAGCCATTTTGCAATCCAAAAGGCATAACTCTATATTCGTAGGTGCCCAGGGGCGTGAACATGGCTGTCTTCCACTCATCTCCTTCCCGCATGCGAATGAGGTTGTACGCCCCTCGCAGGTCCAACTTGGTGAACACGCTGCCCTTGCGTACTTTTGCGAGTAGGTCGTCGATTCGGGGCATGGGGAAGTCCGATGGCTTGGTCACACTGTTCAAAATGCGGTAGTCCACCACGAGTCTTTTTTGGGGCGTGTCTCGCTTCTTAACAAAGAATACCGGACTGCCCCCCGCTGCCCTGGACTCTCGGATGAAACCGCGCTCCAAATTATGATCTATGAACTCTTTGAGTTCCAGCAGTTCGTCCTCAGACATGGAATACAGCTTCCCTTTGGGCAGCGCCACCCCCGGCAGCAGGTCAATCTTGCAGTCATATGGTCTGTGGGGGGGTAGCCTGTCTGCCTCCTTCTCGCAGAAAACCTCCAAAAATTCTGCGTACTTGTGGGGAATCGCTTGCAGCGTGCCTAGCAGCAGCTGTGACTCCTCTTGCTCCCCTTCCTGCCGGGGCATGATGCAGTGTTCAGCACAAAAGGAAGAGCCGAAGGTCAGCTGCCTCTGGTACCAAGCCAGCGTCGGGCTGTGCTTGTCCAGCCAACTCATGCCCAATACAATAGGCGTGTCCAACAGTTGAGTGACGTTGAAGCTGATGATTTCCTTGTGATTTCCAAGCCGCAGCACCATAGGTGGCGTCTGCTTCACCACTTGCCCCCCTAGCAGCTCCCTGCCATCCACCGTGACAACCTGCAGGGGCAGCGTGGCAGGCAGCAACTGTATAGCGTGCCGGTCGACAAAGTCCTGCCCTATGAAGTCTGCATTGCTTCCCGAGTCGACGGTGATTGGCACGTCCATGGTGATTCCATTGGGTAGCTGGAGCGATGCGGTGAGCCTCACTACTGGCTTGGGCGGGAGGGGGTCCATGGGCGGTAAATTCCCTGGGGACTGCTTCACTGACACGTCTGGCTGGGCCCCAGTGCCTCTTCCTCCAGCCAGACATCGTCGTTTCCCTGCTGTGGTTCTCCTTGCTGCGTTGCTGCAGTCACCATTGCCGAAGCTGCAGTGTGCTTGTGGAGCCTCCGGGGACACTCTTTCGCCATATGCCCTGGATCCTCGCAGATATAACACTTCCTGTTCCCTCTAGGAGGCTTCGCTTTCACTGCTGCCGGTGCTAGGGCTCTGGCTGCTGACTGAGCCCTTGCACTCCCAACCTCCATCGGTTCCACCCCTCCCCCTGTTGGAGGCGTGGATTGCGCACGCGCTGCTTCTCTGGGAAGGAAGGGGGAGCCCCTGGCTGGTTCGCGCCCGCTGCGCCCTTCTTCCCTGCTCCACGGACGTTCTTCCAGCCGCACCCCCACCGCCAGCGCCCTCTGAACGATCTCCTGCGTGGTCCGGGGTCTCTCCCACCTCGCAATCTCATCTTTAACCGAGCTGTGCAAGCCCTCCCAAAAAAGGTCTCTGACAGGAGCCGAATCTCTGTCCCATTCCAGGGCACTGACCAAAGCGAAAAAGCGGGCATGGTACTGCCTTACGCTGGCCCTCCCTTGCCTTAGTCCATGCACCTCCTTCCGGGCAAGATCCACGTCAATGCTTGATAAAAAACACCCATCCATCGCTTTAATAAAGGCGTCCGCATTTTGGAGCGCAGGATCCTTATCTCTCCACAAATTGCGCAGCCATGCTTTTGCGTCTCCATGCAAATGGGACATGATGAACCCCACTTTCTCTTGTTCATCTCTAAAGTCTTTGTGCAGTAGTTGCAGTGCACACATTACGTCTGCTCTAAAGTTGGGGTACTGTTGCAAATTCCCATCGAAGTGAGAGACCAGACCGCCTGTGCGTCTCCCCAACCCAATCCCCTCTGGTTTGGGTGTCTGTTGCCCTTGCTTCGTAAGCACGTCCAACCTGACCTGGAGATCCCTGTAGGCGGCAGCTGCGTCCTCCTCTCTCTTCCTGGATGCCAGCGCCTCGGCATTCAGTCGTGACACTGCTTCTCTGAGTTCCGCTATTTGCTGTTCAGCCGTCATATTGTCTGCCGTTCGTGAGCTCACTTGTAGGCACCCGCTTTCTCTCCTCTCCGCGAGGCCGTGGATGCCCACAATTTGAAGAGACGGAGCTTACTGTCAGGGTTGCTTCCAGATCCTAGCTCACAGAGGATCACGCTAGCCAGCGATCATTAAATAAAAGTCTTTATTGAGTTACAGTCTGCATCCTCAAGCTGCTGCGTGCAACGCTACGTCTTATGCTTAGATCGGCGAAGCTCCGTCTGAGTCTCCGCCCCTTGTGCACCAACTTAATATCCTAGCCCTGCTCCACCTTTTCCGCCTGACAGTTCTCCTCTGGGTCCCTCTGCCCCCCGGGGTCTCTTCCTTCCGGGATTCTTCTGACGCTGACCCCCCGGACCCTTCTGTCTCCTTGCGCCGGGCTTTAGGACCTGGCTCCCTTTCCGGGCTGCCTACTGCGCCACCTTCCTGTGCATTTGAACTTGGCGCGCGCGCCCAACCTTCCACTTTCCGTCTAACCGTCTCTTCGCTCCCCGATGGAGGTGTGGCCACTCCTGACTCGTGCCCTCCCTCCTGTTGTGAGCTGCCAGCGCTTGATCCCTGGCGCCCTTCCTCATCCCTGCTCTCTGGCGGTGACGCTGGTCCCGATTTCCAACTGCTCCCCTCTGAGTCCCCTCTGGCTCTATCTTCCTGGGGTGTCCCCCTAGTCTCCCCCCTTGCCCTGGCCACTGGTGCTCCTTTTTGTGAATCTTCTGATTCACTGGAAAGACTCGGAGATCTCGGGTCGTCGTCATCACTCATCTTTTCTTCTGCCTCCTCCCCCTCGCTCTCTGTTTCCTCCCTTGCCCTCGCCTCTGCTCCTGAACCCCTGACAGCATCCAATTCCAAGCAGCTGGGGAATCAGTCCAGCCAGGTGCCTCCTGCAACCCAGGCCATTTCAGACCCTGTTTAAAAGAGATGTGGTCCGAGCCATTGCTCTGTGATGGGATGAAAGGCTGTAAATATAGAAGTGAAGCACAGAGCACCAGAGGGAGCTTCATTTCTAGTTTTAGGGGCTAGAGCGAGCTGAGGCTGGTGGCTCGTCTGCCAGGGCTCTGCCTGAATGAGCTTTAATTTCTCATAAGCCTCGAGTGCAAATTCTGATGCAAGATGACGGAATGAAGAGAAGCCTGAGCAAAGCAGTGAGAGAGCAGAGGAAATTGTAGAGGAAGAGACACCGTTTTTAAAAAGCAGACCGAAAATGACGTACCATTTTTCATCACCACGTTTGACCAAACATTGGCATTCAAGGCTTGGATGATTCGCTTCACTCCTGTCGATTCTGGAAAGTCATCTAAAGAAGCAGAGAGGGGAAAGGAAATGTGCTTTTAAAAAGGCTTCTTCAGAAACCAATCAACAGATTAAGAAACTGGGAAGAAGACACCATCTCTTAATTTAGTTAGGAATTCTGGGTGCACTTATTTAAACACACAAAGAAGCCTGTAATAATGTTGCTGTTTCTTATTTTTTAAAGCCATTCTGTAAATTCTGGGGAACTTTCTCAGGTATTCAGCAGATAAACATATATTCATTCAATTTCCCAAGAACGACCCTGACTTTCTTTGGTTAAGGTGCATGATATCACTCTTACTTTCAACTTACACCCCAAAATTTGTTACCCATCCTGAACCTTTGGAGAAGAGTGAGATGCGAATAAAGAGCTTGGAACAAAGATGAAAAATGTAATACTGAGTTCTCAGCCAGTTGTTACTCTCTGTCAAAGCTGACTTTTGCTCTAGCTCAGTTTTCAAATTGGAAGCAACGAAGAAGGGTTAAAAAAAGAAAAAAGAAAGGAACACCAACCAACAACTTCTGTTTGATCGCCTTTAGCATTTGTCTACAGATTTTCTCCTGCACAGAGTCAAAAGAAGCCAGAGAAACTGTGATGCCATCAAAAGACTGGAAACAATTTAGCTGGTTCAATTTTATTGTTAAACTGATGAATCACCTAGAAATTTTCCCACTGGCCTCTAAACCAGCAATTTTTAAAACTAGGAAAGAGATTATGATGTGGCATGCTGTTTCATGGGGAAGGGCCGTAGCTCAATGGCAGAGCATCCGCTTTGCATGCAAAAGATCCCAGGTTCAATCCCCAGCCTCTCTAGGCAGGACAGGGAAATACTGCCTGTCTGAACCTCTGGAGAGCTGATGGCAGTCAGTGTAAACAATATTGAGCTAGATGGACTATTGGTTTGACTCAGTATAAGGCAGCATCCTATGTCCCTAAAGCACCGGCAGGCAGCTTGCAGCCATGGCACAAGGTACAATGCTGATTCGTAATTCTGGTGCTGTGTCTGTCACCAGCAACAGACGGCACCAGTGCAGGCAGAAAAGCTAGAGAAGAAGCGTGCCCAGAAATAAGAATCTGTAGAAATCTAGGCAGAAACCTGGCAGGCAGGCAGGCAGCAAAGTTAACTTCATGGAAAGAGGAAGTGGAGGGAAACTCACCATCCTCATCTGGCAGCTCTTCCGGGTTGAGCTCCACCAACTCAAAGCCATGCTTGATGCACCACTCTTGCGCTTTCTGTCGGCTGATGCCTAAAATAAATGGAATCTGGTTTTTGCTAACAATAGATGCACTACCTTTTGCAGTCACATTAGAACCATAGTACTGGGAGCTCCTTGGATGGAATGCCTTGGGGAAGGCTCTTATTTTGTCCTAGAAGCTATATATGGGCAATTTGTTCTGCCCGGAACTTCGCCATCATAAATAATCACACTTAAACTAATTTATGCAGCCATTAAAGGCTGGAAACTGCAGAACAGAAGGTGGGACTTTCAACAATCTGATCAATGCAGCTGACGCAGAACTCAAATTGTCTTCTTGAGTCCCATGATGGAAGAAAAGTGGCATATAAATACAGAGTCAGGGTCAGCATTCAGCACATGATCACAAACCGTGCTATCTTACTAGGATGGAGAGCAGCGTTCGCCAACCCAGTTCTTGCCATGCATTCTGGACTTCAACTCCCATCAACCCCAGCCAGAACAGTCATGCCCACCCTCCCGAAGTCCTGGCCTTGTTGCCTTACCATTTTCAGAGACTCTGTCACAGACTAAGATCATCACTTCTGGTAACCACTCTTCTATGAGAGGGAGCCACGGAGAGATGCTGTCCAACCCAGAGATCTATAAAAATTACACAGAGGTTGCTGGCCTTCTTCTCTAGGTATTTCTTTTTTAGTATTACAAGTGAAAGTGCATTAAGTACCATTATAGAGAGGCACTCTCCTTTCTGAACTTCAGGTGCACACTGACAAAGACTTTCTTATTCCAGCAGGCATTTTATGGCAGTGTTTAGGTTTAATTGTTTATTCTCTGAATAGTTTATTTTTATGTACACCACTTACAAATGCTAATGATTAAGCAGTATATAAATGTCAAAGTAAATAAATAACATAGCCCTGATAAGAAAGCACAGCTGAGAGTAAGAGAGATTAAAATACAAGAGATCATCTCCAGAAGAAAAGCCACCTTGAAACTCATGTGAAAAAAGCAAGACATAAATATATTTTAATGTAATGTCCTTAGGGTCAGCTGCTAGAATTTCCTAGGTCAAATCCTACTACCCAAGCACTGCTTACCTGGCCCCCAGTTGCCAACCAAAGGGCAAAGAAGAAAAATGCAGAAGACAGGCAGGCAAGTCAACAAGCACAGGACAGGGTTGTAAGTCTATATCTAGTTGCTCTGGCTAATAATTTTGGGAATCAGGATCATTTTGTGAAAAATGAAACACACTCCTAATTTGTGCACAGAGCAGCAGTGGAAGGCATATCATTTACAGTTGCAGTTTGACAGGAACTGAATATGTGACAGAGCAACTTGCTCAAGGATATATACGAAGTGGGATTTAGAATGCAAATCCAACTCTTGCTTGTAAATGCTGGCTTTTGATGGGGCAGGAAAGAGATTTGGGTTTCAAGATTGCTTCCATTGCTTTTGAGAACATTGCTCAATTACTCCACACTTGATTTCCTCCTGTCCTTTAATTGCCACCACTTAGCAACAAACAAGAATCTCCAATTTGACTAGACACGGAGGTGAATGAAACAGAGAAAAGATAACAGGTCTAGTGTTTTCAACCACCTTTGCTCCAGGGAGAAAATCTTACAAGCATCAAAACAGAAACTTGCACTGTCAGCCTCAAGGATGTCCTCCTTGGAGGAGTCACAGCCCACTTCCTTCAAAGTGCCACTGTGATGCAGTGATATAGCTCAGCTTAGCAATGAAAATGCTAGACCTGGCAGGTGTCCACTCTAACAAAAGGAACAAGAAACAAGAGTCCACCCCACTAAAATGCACATTAACCAATGAAACACTATGCCACCAGAAGAGGTGCTTGTCACAAGAGAGCCCTGTGCTTGTTTGCTGAGAAGGCAACAGAAAGATTAGCTCTAGAGCAAAAGTGAGAGGTCTTCCTTCTGGAAATGAACCAGTCTTCTGGTGCATGGAGAAGAGAGCACTCCTGCGTTGTAGTCCACTAGGAGCTAGAGAAACTTTTTCAAAAAAGTTTTTAAAACTTTGATGTCAAGTTTTCTATTTAACCAACAAAGCTGTTACAAAAGTGCAAAAGAAATACTGTAATGCTGCCTAAAGGTAAACACAACATTTGAATATAGCCAGAGACCCTCTTTGCTTTCTTGCATTTCCTATTCATCTGTCTCCTGAGAAATCTCTATGTGGAACAAGAAGCTACAGTTAGAACTGGATATGGAACATCTGATTGGTTCAAAATTGGGAAAGGAGTACAGCAAGGCTGTATATTATCTCCCTGTTTATTTAGTTTATATGCAGAATTCATCATGTGAAAGGCTGGGCTGGATGAATCCCAAGCCAGAATCAAGATTGCTGGAAGAAATATCAACAACCTCAGATATGCAGATGACACAACCTTGATGACAGAAAGTGAGGAGGAATTAAAGAACCTTTTAATGAGGGTGAAAGAGGAGAGCGCAAAATATGGTCTGAAGCTCAACATCAAAAAAACGAAGATCATGGCAAATAGAAGGGGAAGAAATGGAGGCAGTGAGAGAGTTTACTTTCTTGGGCTCCATGATCACTGCAGATGGTGACAGCAGTCACAAAATTAAAAGACTTCTTGGGGGAAAAACAATGACAAACCTAGACAGCATCTTAAAAAGAAGAGACATCACCTTGCCAACAAAGGTCCGTATAGTTAAAACTGTAGTTTTCCCAGTAGTGATGTATGGAAGTGAGAGCTGGACCATAAAGAAGGCTGATCGCTGAAGAATTCATGCTTTTGAATTATGGTGCTGGAGGAGACTCTTGAGAGTCCCATGGACTGCAAGAAGATCAAACCTCTCCATTCTTAAGGAAATTAGCCCTGAGTGCTCACTGGAAGGACAGATCCTGAAGCTGAGGATCCAAAACTTTGGCCACCTCATGAGAAGAGAAGACTCCCTAGAAAAGACCCTGATGTTGGGAAAGATTGAGGGCACAAGGAGAAGGGGATGACAGAGGACGAGATGGTTGGACAGTGTTTTCGAAGCTACAAACATGAGTTTGACCGAGCTGCGGGAGGCAGTAGAAAACAGGAGTGCCTGGAATGCTTTGGTCCATGGGGTCACAAAGAGTTGGACACGACTAAACAACAACAACAGAGACCCTCTCACAGTAACATATGTAATAAAGCTATCCCAAGTAAACAGAAATTATCCAGGGGTAGTCAAAGTGGTGCGCTCCATATTTTGCTGGACTGCAACTCAGTATTTCTGATCACTGGCTCTGCCAGCTGGGGTTGATGGAAGCTGGGAACCTAACTATATATCTGGAGTCCAACTAGTCCACACTGGCAACCCCTGACTGCTATATAAATTTATATAAAACAAATAGAAATTGCTTAACAATTTCTCAGGAAACTTTTTTCTACAAGCATTATGTATGCGTAACAGAAATGGTAATGACGTAGCTCAGCTGGAATTTCCAAAATTGGGATAGTAGTGTTCTAAAAACACAGCCAAAAAGGCTTTCAGCAACCTGGTGCCCTCCAGATGTTTTGGTCCATATCTCCCATGAGCTCCAGCCAGCAGAGCAGTTGTGATCCAAAAGAGCAAGTTGGCAAAGGCTAATTTACACAACATAGGTGTTGTTGAAGAGAGGGGAAAACATTCTAACAACTGCATCAATTTAATATGAGGAGAAGGTAGCCAACATTAAAAGGCACATAAATATCCATGCTGGAATTATCACATGGCGGTGTTCCTGAGAGTCTGGGAGCAAAATATAAACAAGAATTCCCTGTTGCTTTTTACAAGTTCTTCCTTACCTCAGTTTTGGGGCAGGCAACCTTAAAACCACTTTCAAGGAACTTACCAAGTTATTTGTCAGTTCCAGAATTGGCCATTATAATTTCCAGGGGCAGAGGGTTGCAGAGATCAAAATTATTATTCACTCCCCGCCTTTCTACAAAAGTACACAAGGCAGGTTACAGAAAACTAACAACAGTACAAAACAAAAGTAAACTCTAATAACAAGACCAAACCCCCTCCTAGAAAGCAAAACAAACTAGCAAGCAAAACCAGCAGCAACTTTAAAAGATCACACACGATCCATTAAGACAAGCAGGCACTGAAGTTCTGAAGTACTCACTGATGTGCTGTCAAAATAAACCAAGAAGGCTTGCACTGACTCAGCAATTTCAGCTGTCACGAGGAACTGATTTGTCACAACGCAGAGATGGATGTCAGCCGAGTAGTATTTATTCTCTATTGTCCAGGGGTAAAACCGGGCTCCGCTGCCTGTGGAAACATCTTCGGGAAGCTCATTTGTCCCAATAATACCTGAAAGAGGAACATATGGAGGACCTTAAGAGGTGGTGATCATGACCTCACAGCCCCTGTCCTCTTTGGGAAGCCATGGGAGTGGGGAGAGAAAAGAGGGACACCCAGAACATGCTTGCACAATCTTGCCCAAACAGATGTTACTGTAGGGAACAGATTGCTGTTATTGTTAGTCAGGTGCTCTCTTCATCACCCAGTGAATCTGTTGTTAAGGGGGGGGGGCATAAAAATGCTGCAAACCAGTGGCAGGGAAACCTCCTAATCAGACCCAGGAGGCTATTTTCCCCAAACCACACCCACCTGCCCCATCCCTGATGAGGTCAGGTGTGAGGCACATAAAGGTGCAGCAAAATCACCTTGAAGTCCACTTCAAAGCAGTCAGTGATGAAACTGCTTGCAGACCAACTTCAAAGGAAAGCCCCTTTCCAGCTGCCTGCCCATCTGTCAAAGTTGCCCAGTGAGGAGGAGGGAAAGGTAGGTTCCAAACCCCTGCTGCAAATAAATAAAACCAAAGCCTCTGCAGCATTGTAGACGTCATTTTGGTGGGTGCCTAAGAAGTTGCCTTATACCAAGTTGATCTAGGCCAGTATTTGCCACACTGACTGCAAGAAACTCTACAGGATTTCAGGCAGGGGTCTCCCCAGATGCCTGGGACCTTGTTCATGCAGAGCAGATGCTATTGCTGAGCTATGGTCCTTTCCCACTATTCCATTAATAAACCATTAGTGAGTATTAAATGACTACTATTCTTTCCCCCTTCAGTTTACAGTGGTACCTCGGGTTACATACGCTTCAGGTTACAGACTCCGCTAACCCAGAAATAGTAACTCGGGTTAAGAACGTTGCTTTAGGATGAGAAAAGAAATCGTGCTCTGGCAGCGTGGCAGCAGCAGGAGGCCCCATTAGCTAAAATGGTGCTTCAGGTTAAGAACAGTTTCAGGTTAAGAATGGACCTCCGGAACGAATTAAGTACTTAACCCGAGGTACCACTGTATTTACTACTTATCACTCCCTGCCTTTTCTCCAAGCTCAAAGCAGATTGCATCATCCCTCCCTTCTTATTTTGCCACGGTAGCATTTTGCAAGGTAGCAGAGAAGGTAAGAGTGTGTGTTGACCAAAGGAAAGAGATGTCACACACATCAAATAGTACTCTAGTCAAATGAGAGAAGAGAATGAGTCTGCACTCCTGTACACAACCTCAATGAAAACAGGATTGTTCATACGAATAAGCCTAGGATTGCCATCTCATGTAGGTACAGTGGTACCTCGGGTTACAGACGCTTCGGGTTACATGTTTTCAGGTTGCGTACTGCGGGAAACCTGAAAGTATCGGAAAGGGTTACTTCTGGGTTTCGCCACTTGTGCATGTGCATAAACGCCAAATCACATCATGCGCTTGCGCAGACACAGCACCGCAGGTTACAAATGCTGCAGGTTGCAGACATGCCTCCGTCACAGATTACATCCGCAACCCAAGGTTCCACTGTATCTGCAACTTGAAGGTCCTACAGCTAAATCCATAAAATCCTTAAATTTCAGGAGGGCAATGAGAATACTAAAGCCAGTTATAAAACGTGTTAACATGCTCAGGGCTAGCCAACATGGTGCTGTCCAGATGTAAATGAACTCCAACTCCCATCAGCCTTAGCCAGTAGTCAGGGATAATGACGGAAGCTGTAAATCAACAGCATCAGAAGGGAATCATGCTGACTATTGCTGGGAAAATATCAACCACTCCAGACCCTGAAGTAGACTGCGTGGAGGCTCTTCTCATCCGACTGGTGAGCTTAGTCCCTGGGTAGGGATGCAATAACCTTCTCTGTTGTGGCTCCTTCAACTGTGGAACTCCCTTCCCATGGAGGCACAGATGCCAGAAAGTGATGGCACCAAGTGAAAACATTTTTATTTTCCCAGGAAAATTAGTGATTGCCACTTCTTTTGTATTTTCTCATGTTGCTGTTTTACTTTGGGGGTGGGGTGTTTAATGGCTGTTTTTATTTTACATGATTTTGGTACCTGTGGTAATACATAAGAAACTGCCCTGGAATTACTATTTACTTGATTTGATTTATGAATCGCTTCTCATATAATAGCTCAAAACTATTTTGAAATAAAATGATCAGCAATAAAAACAAGAGCACAATTTCATATAGCCCATGACACAATGAAACACAGTCTGAAATTTTGTAAACAAATGGTAACACTAATACTAAGACCTCTCAGGTAGGTCACAGCAAACCAAGCTCTCTTTCTGGTCACCACTACTACACTATAGGCAGAGATAAGGCCCAGAGAAGAGCTTCTGGAAATGAACAAGAGGTTTGTGGAGGCAAAGGTAGTCACTAAGGAATGCCAGTTTCCCCGCTCCAGTTGCTAACACAGAGACAACAAAAAGTGTGTGAAGAGAGAGAGGATTGTGGCAGCAGGGCTTCCTGGCAGCCCACTCTGTGGGTTGGGTGGAGCTGTGGCCCACCTTCATCCTATAAGTGGCTTTCCCATAAAAGTAGCTCTTAGCCTAGCCAAAGGGAGAGGCAACCTGATTCATCTGTGATCCATTTGTATCAAATAGCTCCAACTTTAACTTACTTCCCACACACTAGCGTGCAATAGCACCCACAAGCCCTCCAGAACCTTGGAATAGATGCACTCAAGCCGTTGGGTTTCAGAAGTTTCCCTCAAAAGCAGTATACGTTTTCATGCAAATATCATAGAGCCCTCCCACTATAATGATACCTTTCTATATCTAGCTAGAGAGAACATAACCATTTTAGGATAAGCTTTCAAGTCCACACTTGCTTTTGGCCCCAAAAAAGGCTTTTCAGAAAACTGCTATAAAAGCAAAAGTACGTGGGTTTGGAAACAACCGTGTCTCGATGGAATTGCTCGCTTTTCATTTTTGATCTTCACAACCATAGGGAAGGTCTGTGGTTTCACATCCAAAGAGCTTTGAAAAATCAACAGACGCACTCGGTGACCACAACACTTCAGCTCGCCTCAAGGCCAACCTCTGTGGTTTGTGTTTTCACAAAACGCAAGCCAGCTCTTTGACACCTTCCTACTGTGCTCTGACAAGGAAGATCTGCTGCAGCAGACACTCAGCTCACTCACATTTGCAAAGTGAACTACATTGAACAGGGGTGGACTTGGGCTCCCATCGGAACCAGAGGGCCAGTTCGGCATGCAAGAGGTCAGTGTAGAAGAGGGGAAAGCAAGAAGACTGAACAATTGCTTAAATCACATATGCAGTGGTATGATTCACATGACACAGTAAGGCAAACCATGATATTGCTACAGGTAGGTAGCCGTGTTGGTCTGCCGTAGTCGAAACAAAATTAAAAAATTCGTTACAATAGCACCTTAGAGACCAACTAAGTTTGTTATCAGTATGAGCTTTCGTGTGCATGCACACTTCTTCATATACACTGAAACAGAAGTTACTAGGCCCTTATATATAGTGAGAGGGTGGGGAGGGGTATTACTCAGAAGGGTGGTGGGAATGGCTGCTAGGTGTGGTAAACTGACTGTTAACGACTGCAGTTGGTCTTACAGGAAAAAGCAAGGGGTGAGATGGCTAAAAATAGCTTTATCATGTATAACGAGATAAGAATCCAACGTCTCTATTCAGACCAGGTCTCTCCATGGTTTTAAGTTTGGTAATAAGTTGCAATTCAGCAACTTCTCTTTCCAGTCTATTTCTGAAATTCTTTTGTAATAAGACAGCTACTTTGAGATCTTGTATAGAATGTCCTGGGAGATTGAAGTGTTCTCCTACTAGTTTCTCTGTCTTGTGATTCCTGGTGTCAGATTTATGTCCATTTATCCTTTGGTGTAGGATTTGGCCTGTTTGTCCATGATATGGCTTTCTGTGATTGGGCAAATGTGCTTGCAGCCACTTTGCTCCTTTTTACTGCCATGCCGTGCCAGGAATTGTGGTTAATCTCTGTTCTCACTACGCGCTATAGCCAAGAACAAACAAAAGCAGAAGTCCTTTCTTGTTTCAAGTTAAGCTCCTGAAGGTTTTTTTTCTCCCCACATTGGAGGGAGCAGTTTGTATTCAAACCAGTTCCCTGAGCGCTTTGAATGCTACTGCTTTTTCTGCGGAGGGGGAAATAATCCATTTTAAGAAGCATTTCCTCCTCTGCAGAGACTTCAAAAGGACTTCATGCAACCAAGGTTCATCTTACTGTTACTTACAAGGAACTTCTCTGAAGATCTACTCCCAGCATCAGCCAGCTGATTAGTGCTTGAACATGCATCTTCAAAGGATGTTGCTGCAAGTGACAATCAGCTGACTGCTGATCACTGTGTCCTCCTTTGAACTTTGACAGGCACCAATCACCTGGTGTCTTTATTACTGGCAGGTGGGTGATCCCACCCATCTGTCAAAACAGGCCTATGGGGATGGTGGGGGGATAAGGATCTGGCCTGCCAACCCGTAACAATTCCCCACACTGATATAGCCCACCTTCTCTCACTCAGGATTGAAGGCAGTGTCCACATCAGCAGCTGTGGTCCCAGGTAGATTTCAGCTGTAGTACCACTGGAGTGTACAACAAATGACCGCAGACACAACTAAGCAAGACTCATATATACATCAACACAGGGGTGCCAGAGATTCAACCTCCTATCATCTCAATTATTGTTGTGGAAATCTGATTTGGGAGTAATCACATTGTAATATACTTGTATGATGATTTCAGCAATGACTGCATTCATATTCTCTTCATGCATTTGTGCTAATTGTTTTGTTGTATTTCATATTTGTAATGGTACATCAATTAATATAAAAAACATTATATTGCCACAGATTCCAGTCCAGCCTACCCAGGAGACTAGACAGTGACTGTGCAAAAGCGGAATTTCCACTTCAAATCAATAGGTGGCTGTTTTTATGACTTCAATCCAGAACACAAACACATGCACAAAATTCTTTGTATGTAACTACTAGCTGTTCTAGCAAGCTACAAATTCCTTCTAGCCTGACTTTTGACAGTGTTCCCAACAGGTATTTAGCTTACTTCATAGTATAAGCAGTTGTGATTCCTTCAAATGCTTTTTAAAGTGATCTCATTTAATTCTCTCCGGTTTGGGAAAGTATGCAAACAGAGCTCCTGCTTTATGTGTCTGGAGAGCCACCTGCTGGAGTAAACTTCAGAAAACCTCTCACAGAATTGCAAGAAAATCTACAGGCTGTTCACATGATCAAATTTTGGTTTAATAAACCAGATTATGTAAAAGCTTTGTTGTATCCACCCACAGTCCCTTTGCACAAGGAGAAAAATAGACTAACTATCCAGAGTTAACCATAGTTCCCATTATATGAGAAACAGCAGCTATGGTTAACGGATTGCAACAAATGAGGATTCAGACAATGCCTTTTGTTTCTGCGGGTTTTAAATTGCTGCCATTTGCCTATCTAACAATTACATTATTGGTATTATATATTATATGTTTTAACTGTTTTATTATAACCTGTTTTGGGCATATACTAGAAGAAGAAGAAGAGTTTGGATTTGATATCCCGCCTTTCACTCCCTTTAAGGAGTCTCAAAGCGGCTAACATTCTCCTTTCCCTTCCTCCCCCACAACAAACACTCTGTGAGGTGAGTGGGGCTGAGAGACTTCAAAGAAGTATGACTGGCCCAAGGTCACCCAGCAGCTGCATGTGGAGGAGCGGAGACTCAAACCCGGTTCCCCAGATTACGAGACTACCGTTCTTAACCACTACACCACACTGGCATTGCAATGTTTTGCACAGATATTGTGTGCTGTACAGATGGCAGATACCAAAGAGGTACATTTGGAGAACACCAGATCAAGAGAAATGTGAAATGCAGAATACGGGAGGTACTGGAGGAAGGACAAGAGAGGAGAGGAAATGGGTCTCCAATGTACCAGCCCTTCCCACCTAGGCAAGGACTGACTGTGGCCACCAAGGAGGCAAGTAAAATGATCTCTGCATATACTCCAAAGCACTCTTTATTACTTCACAAGTCTGAAGATATGAACACAAAGGTTCAGCGTCTGATCTCTGAGAACCTTCCATAACCCACTTTACTCCTCACACTTCGGAAGAGCAATCAGAACAGGCCTAAAATCGGCTTTATCTCGCTCGCTCCCGTTTATTAGTAGCTATTTTCAAGCCTGACTCCGAGAGCAAGTCTGTTGTTGACACTCTGCACATGCTCGTGGACACTCCATGATTTCCCGGATTTTAGAGGAGGGAAACTCTGGGGTTGGCAAACAGGCTCCAAGTCTAACTCCACGTAACTGATTACAGATGGGTAGCCGTGTTGGTCTGCCATAGTCAAAATAAAAAAAATTCCTTCCTGTAGCACCTTAAAGACCAACTAAGTTAGTTCTTGGTATAAGCTTTCGTGTGCATGCACACTTCTTCAGATACACTGAAACAGAAGTTGCCAGATCCTTCTATATATAGAGAAGGTGGGGAGGGGTATTACTCAGAAGGGTGGTGGGAATCGGAGATTGGCAGATAGCTGAGATGAGCCTGATGAGCCTGTTGACGACTCTTAACGACTGTAGTAGGTCTTACAGGAAAAGGCAAGGGGTGAGAAGGTGAGAAGTGGCTTAGTCATGTATAATGAGATAAGAATCCAATGTCTCTGTTCAGACCAGGTGTCTCCATAGTTTTAAGTTTGGTAATGAGTTGCAATTCAGCAGCTTCTCTTTCCAGTCTATTTCTGAAATTCCTATGGAGACACCTGGTCTGAACAGAGACATTGGATTCTTATCTCATTATACATGACTAAGCCACTTCTCACCTTCTCACCCCTTGCCTTTTCCTGTAAGACCTACTACAGTCGTTAAGAGTCGTCAACAGGCTCATCAGGCTCATCTCAGCTATCTGCCAATCTCCGATTCCCACCACCCTTCTGAGTAATACCCCTCCCCACCTTCTCTATATATAGAAGGATCTGGCAACTTCTGTTTCAGTGTATCTGAAGAAGTGTGCATGCACACGAAAGCTTATACCAAGAACTAACTTAGTTGGTCTTTAAGGTGCTACAGGAAGGAATTTTTTTTATTTTGTCCACGTAACTGAGTAACTAGTTTGCATTTTAAGGGGGGGAGGAAGTTCTTAAATACTGCGACGCGCAGCTGCGGGGGAGGTGAAAATCCCACGAGAAACGGCGCCAAAATCAGAGGCGGCGCCGGGAGATGACGCCACGGCGCAGCAGTTTAAAAGAAACAAGGCTGACGGGGGTCGAGCCGACTCACGTTTCACCAGCTCTTCCCCGGGGAACTCGGCGGCGCAGCTCGTGATTAAGGCGCAAGGGACAGCCATGACACCCGCTAGAGAGGTTCTGAAACGGCCCTGTGCTTCCTCTTCCGGTCTAGATCACGCCCCTTCCGGGCCATTTGGGTCGTACTATTACCGCCCTGGTGAGGGGAGAGAAACGTAGAATGTTGGCGGACTGAGGTTTAAGTCTTTTGTGCAGAGGAAACGAGACGTGAAATGAGAGGGAAACATTGGGTTCCGCCTCACTCTAGGGCTTATGTTTTCTCCTTGCTGCATCTCCACACAAAACCCCCTCAGGTTGACAGGAATGGTCCCGCCCGGGCCGCGCGTCCCGTTGCTAAGGCTACGGTCACGTGGTGCACCGCAGTCCCGCCGCTGTGGGGAGGCAGCCTCAGCCAGGAGCCATGGCTGAGGTGGTCGGGCCGGGGGCGGAGATAGGGCGCATTTTAGTACAGGTGGGTCCAGATAACACTGCACGTAAGTCCCTCACGGCCGCCTCACTAGCCTCGTTTCTATTGGCCTTGTGGCCACTTGACCAAACTCCCATGAACCTTTGCTCTTATGGCCTCCCGCGCCCACCCAGCCTTGCGTCGCTCCCATTGGACGCAGGGTTGGCCTTAAGGCCCTGAAGACCCTGATTAGGCTGGCCATTTACAAAGTGCCAAGGAAAAAAATGGAGGAGCAGCAGCAGCGTCCACAAGGTTTACTTAAAAGTGGCACATGCCAATTTATATGTGTAGATGCACATTTAAAAATAAGCACACTGGAAGCTTCCATTTGCATTTTAAACTGTTCCATGACATGTTTAGAGAAGAGCTGTAATTCAGTAGTAAAACATCTGTTTTGTATGTCATAGGTCCTAGATTCAATCCCCAATGGCATTTCCAGCTGGGGTTGAGAATACCTCCTGGCTGGAAGAAACTTTGGAGAGCTGCCACCTCTCAGTGCAAGTAGACAGGCCCAGTGGTTTCCCTCAATATAAAACCGCTTCTATTGTTTCCTAAACAGAAATACATCTTGGCACCATTGTGGCCTGATGACTTAGTGTGGTTCCTCTGCTGTCCAGGTTTGCTGATTGTTGATGGGCAACTTAAAGCTCTCCCCACTCCCTTCTTAGAATTTCTTTAAATCAGGTTTTGACTGGTCAGCCTAACAAATAGAGGACTGTTTCCTGCACCATAGGGCACATAGCCACACCAACCCAAGTGCAAATCTCCCTTCACACATTATGCCCACTGTGGACCTCTCTGAAGTGGTCAGTCCCTGTGCCTCTCCATGCAAAAAGGAGTCCCTCCATGTAGACAAAAAGCATATCAGAAAGGAGGACTGTAGCCAAGCCTTCTGACATGCTAGATTTCTGTGTGTGGGGACTTGCTCTGTTTTGGTATTGAAGAATTAAAATCAAATCAGCCCTCACCAGTCTGAAATGGTAGTGAAAATTAAACCAAACTATCTCACTAAAAACAGTCATGTGGCATCGTAAAGACTAACATCTCGCACATGCACATACTTGTCCTAACCCAACTGAAAAGATTGTTGTGAGGATGAAATGTAGGCTATACTGAGTTTTGGGCATAGGAAAGATAAAATAAAAACACATTCTATGCTTTGGTTGCTCCAGAGCCTCCTTCTAACTGTTTTTCAAATTGCACCTTTTACTTAACTTCTGTGAGCTCTTGCCTTGATGCCTCCCAGCTTTCTTCAAATGTTAATGTTTATTTTTCCTCTCCTTTTGCACATTGAAGCGTAGCTTTTTGGCAGAGAAAGATTGGATTTAGAAATGTTTATTGAAAATTTCAAGGGAGCTGAGATTTTCCATAGTAGCTGAGGCTGCAATGTCATGCACACTTAACCAGTGAATAAAGTACATTGAACTCTGGGCCTAGCTTCTCAGTAAGCTATGCTTAGAATTAGGTAGCACATTTGATGACTAATGCAGTGAAGATCCTTGCTTTGATCTTGCAAAGCTTAGATCTTGGAAAAGTCACTTGAATGAACAGTAATGTTTAGGAAAAGATGAAGGGCCATAGCTCAGTGGTAGAGTATTTGCCTTTCAAGCAAAAGGTCCTAGGTTCAATCCCCAATATCACTGGATGGGGTTGGGAATAGCCCCTGTCTGAAATCCTGGAGAGCTGCTACCAATAGAGTACAGTGGTACCTCGGGTTACATACGCTTCAGGTTACAGATGCTTCAGGTTACAGACTCCGCTAACCCAGAAATCGTACCTTGGGTTAAGAACTTTGCTTCAGGATGAGAACAGAAATCGTGCTCTGGTGGCGCGGCGGCAGCTGGAGGCCCCATTAGCTAAAGTGGTGCTTCAGGTTAAGAACAGTTTCAGGTTAAGAACGGACCTCCGGAACGAATTAAGTATTTAACCCGAGGTACCACTGTACATAATACTGAACTAGATAAGAGCAGTACTCTGACTTGTTATAAGGTGGGCAGCGTTCTTGGTTCACTCAGGGCAACCACTTGAGTTCTTGACCCTTGCTCCTCTTGACTGATAAAAACTAACGGGGAGGGGACAACTGGCTGGGCCAAGGAGTTGATTAATGTCTCCATGAAAGAGAGGGTGGTCCTTGCCTGCTTGAAGGAGGCAATGGTAAAACCACTCCTCAAGAAGCCCTCCCTGGACTAAGAAAATCTAAGAAATTTTTCTAATCCTCTACTTCTTGGGAAATGTTCTTGATCAGGTGATTGTGGACCAGATTCTGGTGCTCTTGGAGGAAACTGATATTCTAGATCCATTTCAATTGGGGTTTTGGCACAGAAACTGCTTTGGTTGCCCTGTATGACCTATGTCGAGAGAGAGACAAGTGAAATGTATCCCAGTTAATTCTCATTGACCTCTCAATGGCTTTCAAGACAATCAACCATGGTATCCTTCTGGAACAGCTGTCTGACTTAGGGGGGTGGCACTGCTTTGTGGTGGTTCCTACTTGGATGGTCATTTCCAGAGGGGGATGCTTGGGGAGTGCTCTTCAGCCCTGTGGAGCCTCCAGTGAGGGTTCCTCAGGGTTCAATTTTCTCCCCTATGCTATTTAATATCTACATGAAATTGCTTAGTGGGGTTATCCAGAGTTTTGGAGTTCGTTGTCAGCAATATGCATGCTTTCTGATGAGTAAGGTTACAGAAAGCATGTTCCATCAGATGTTTGAGTTCCTCTTCAATGCCAGGTACAATCTGAGGTGCTTGTGCTGTCCATTCCTGTTTAATAGGCTGACTTTGGGCCTGGGAGCCAAATGTGGTCTCTCCCTTTGGACATCAGGACTCTCACCAGACCACATCCGCTCCCCAGGTAACCCGTTTCCCCAACCCTGCTTCACACTCCTCTCAAGTGCTTTTGTTTGGCTGGGATGTATCATTGGGCTGTGATAATGCCTCTAGCTTGACTGGATGGAGGCTAGTGTGGGGTAGGGGTAGGCGTAGAAACCTGTGACCTTTGTGTGACTGGAATGAAGCCTATGACACAAAGGTAAAATGTGCATTTGTTGCCCTGCACACTTTTGCTTCTGGCTGCACCCACCACTGGCATGCTGCTCTTGGAAGATTCCCCACAAGGAAATGTGGTCCTCCAGCTGAAAAACATGGCCCACATGCACTGGGCTTTGTGTATTTTTTTTAAAAAAATACCTCCAATCCTGTGTCTCATTACCATCTTGGCAGTCTGCTAAGAATGCTCTCTTTGTTGTTATAATATGATGCTCATTTCATAATGATGTATGGAGTTATAACTTGGTTGCTGTGTTCTTAGAGTGTTGCCAAAGTCCAGGCTTAAAGTGCTGCAAACCTTTATTGTTTTCTGTTAAGCTCCTGGAGGTAATTTTAAGTTGACAGTGTATTTCATTGATATTTTCATCATATTTATTTCCCTTTCTGTTATGGATGTACTATGTTGTAAGTTGCCTCAAGCATTTTGGATGACGTGGGTTAGAAATCTGACAGCACTATCCTAAGTATATGTACCTAGAAGCCAGTTTCATTAAGTCCAATAGGACTTATCTCCACCCCCATCATTCAGATACCAAAACACTGAGGTCCAGCTCTGAGGGCCTTCTGGTGGTTCCCTCACAAGTTACAGGGAACCAGGCAGAGGGCCTTCTCAATAGTGGCACCCGCCCTATGGAACGCCCTCCCACCAGATGTCAAGGAAATAAACAACTACAGTAATACCTCCGCAAATGTCTGTCTTGTCTAGCGTCCATTCCAGCGAACGTCTGCGGGAAACCCGGAAGTACCGGAATGGGTTACTTCCAGGTTTGTCACATGCGCAAATGTGCAAACCGCTCCGCATGTGTGTGCAGACACGGCACTTTACCCTGCATCCTTTTCAGCTAGCGGCCAGGGCTCTGGAATGGATCCTGGCCGCAAAACAAGGTACGACTGTATCTGACTTTTAGAAGACATCTGAAGGCAGCCCTGTTTAGGGAAGTTTTTAATGTTTGATGTTTTATTGTGCTTTTAATATTTTGTTGGGAGCCGCCCAGAGTGGCTGGGGAAACCCAGCCAGAAGGGTGGGATATTATTTTTATTAATAATAATAATAATAATAATAATAATAATAATAATAATATAATATACTCCACCCATCTGGCTGGGTTTCCTAGCCACTCTGGGCAGCTTCCAACAAAAATATTAAAATACAATAGCCTGTTAAACATTATTATTATAAACAAATTATTATTATTATGTAGGATTGCAGTTAAGCAGTGCAACCCTATGCAGGTTTATAAAGAAAAATCTGATTGCATTTCCCAGCAGTGAAACTTTTGCACTTTTGATTTTAAGTACTGTCTGTGATATGTTGTGGTGGTGTTTCCATTGTTTTATATAATGTTATTGTTGTGAGCTGCCCTGGGTTCCCTTCAGGGAGGAAAGGCAGATTATACATTTTAAATAATAAGTGTCTTTAGGATTGCAGCTTGTATAGAAGAAATAGATAGTTATCAAGTTTTTTTTCTGATGCATGCTTTTTGGGTTGCAATATTTTACACCCCTCCCTGCCCCTTTCAACCTGCTCCTCTCCTCTTCTGTGTTCCATAAAATTGCAGAGGTTGCTCCCTGAAGTGTGTGTTTGTGTGCAGTGCTTAGTAAATCTGTTTTGCTTTCAGTTTCTGTGAAATATATTTACACCCTGATGATGCATGCATTTACTGCAAGCTTCAACTAATTTTCTAGGTTCAAGAAGATCTTCAACAGCTGAAGGACCAGCTGCGAGACATCAGCCATGGTTGGGAACTGCAGGATGCTCAGAACCTTGAAGCTGCTATTGAAAGTACAGAGAACAGATTAAAGGTAAGTGGATGGAGAATCTTCCAACAAAAATGGGGAAACGTCTCCCAGTGAAAGCGTTAATCAGTATTTTATCCTCAAGTGAAAATGTGACACCTCATCACTTTCTAAATTCCGTTTCTGAATAGTAAATGGTTTGAAGTGCCAAGTATTGTATTTTAGAGCAGTGACAGTACGTTTTGGGTGCTCAGCATTATACGGCTGTCTTAGACATAGCATAAACTCAGACAAATTCAGAGCCTGGGATGATGTCTTTCATTTTTGTTTTCAAAGCTCAAAATTTGCTCAGATCTGCTGGCTGAGGTAGCTCTTCCATCACCTCAATATCCTATATTTTCTTTCTCCCTATCCCTGAACAGAAACACGCTGAAAGGTATTTAAATGCTGTAAACCAAACTGTGCTAACAATTTCGTCACCTTCTAATGTGGATCTGCGTTCAAGACAGGTGTCCAAATGGTAAGAGTACTGGAATTTATTTGTGTATGTTACTTTATCTGTATATTTTTAAATATAGATGTTTATATTCTAATTGTAGTATTTGGGTGTTTGTAGAGTTCTTATGGCATATTACAAATAGTCAAAAATCCACACACAAAAAGCTGTATCAGAAGACACGCCTTCCATCTTATAGCAGAAATTGGACTAGTTGTTCTCAGGATTCTGTAAATTTCTGTGTCTACAGAGTTAAGGACACTAATAATGCCTCCTGTTGTGGTTTCAAGTTCATATACTTAACCCAAGTTTTCAGGTTTTTTTATTGTTTCATTGTTTGTTGCTTGATGCCTGTGCTCCTCTAGGAGAAAGGGTGGGATATGAATTTAACAAGTAAGAAATAAATTGTAGCAGTTTAAACTATTGCAGGTGTGGGAAATAAAGTTGGAACTGAACCAAATCTTGCAACATTTCCCTATTTATTTCTCTCAGGGGGCTCCCCATGGAGACATCACAGAAAGAAATAATTTGCCCAGAGATGTCTGCAATTACCACTCAGCCCTGCGGCAGGTTATCACCACATAGGTCTTCTGCACCAAAGGTCTGAAGGAACTCATGGCTTGTAATCCTTCCAGTGATTTTGTAACCGTCTTATACTCCCAACTGAGTCTCTTTTCCCTAGTGCTCTCTCAAAGAACCTCTCAAGTCCTAAAGGGCAGGCCTAATGCTTTGCTTTGCAAAGCAGAAAGTGGGTATCGGAGTGTGTCCTTGTCTGCAAGGACAATGGATGTAGCTATAGCGTGTGAAGCCACACACGAGCCAAATTGGGGGGGGGGGGGAGTGGTGCAGCAGACGTAATCCAGTTCAAGGTCACAACTGCACCATACTTTTAAAGCAAATGACTTCCCAAAAAGAATCCTAGTTTTGTTAAGGGTGCTCAAAATTGCACCTCTGTGAAGTGTAAACTATAATCCACAGAATTATTTGGGGAAAGTCACGTATTTAAAAGGTGCATTAAATGTTCTTTAAATGTAAGGTGTGGATGCTCTAAGTGAACTATATCATAAGGAAATGAAATTCTGTGATGAGCAGCAGAAGCAAAAAATATAGAGAGGATCTATGGACAGAAAATCAGAAGCAGGTTGGCCAAACCCACAATGACAGTAGGCTAAGTGAGAAAGGGGCTGCTCCTGCATTAAATATTTTTTGCTTCTAATACCAACCTCCAATCTCTCTCTACATCACTATGCATGGTTGATCTTAATTTGGAGAGGGGCATGCTATGGCCTACCCAGGGTTTACCTTGTGGGGCTGAAGCCCCACTGCCCTTCCATATCATGTCGTTATGGCATCTGCCGACAAAAAAACCAGCCCTAATTTAACTTCAGAAAATAAATGTAGTTCAGCTTTGCCAGCTGTTCTCAATTGCTGGTACACTGGCAGAATGACTCTTTATCATGAAACAGTTGTGAAATACAGCTAAGAGATTGCTGCCTGTTACCTGCCTTAAGCTTCTGGGTATAGGGACATGGGTGGCGCTGTGGTCTAAACCACAGAGCCTAGGGCCTGCTGATCAGAGGGTCGGCAGTTTGGATCCCTTTGACGGGGTAAGCTCCTGTTGCTTGGCCCAGCTCCTGCCCACCTAGCAGTTCAAAAGCACATCAAGTGCAAGTAGATAAATAGGTACTGCTCTGGTGGGAAGGTAAACGGCGTTTCCGTGCACTGCTCTGGTTCGCCAGAAGAGGCTTAGTCATGCTGGCCACATGACCCGGAAGCTGTCTGCGGAAAAACACTGGCTCCCTTGGCCTAAAGAGTGAGATGAGCGCGCAACCCTGGAGACCTTCCCTAACAGTCAGGGGTACCTTTACCTTTACTATAGGGCAGGTTAGACATTTACATTGTTGACTTGCTATGTTTTCTGGATTTTGTGAAAGCCCCAAACATGGAAGTTCAAGTAAATCATTAAAATGAGACTCATTTTGGCAGAACTGCATAATTATGTTGAGGGCCTGGGCTTTGTTATGGCAGAAATTTTGAATCATTTTTGGTGCCAGATCTTCAGCCTTGATAGATTGCTGAACTTGCTTGAGCAAAAGCAGAGAAAATCAGAGCTCTAAGCAGCCATGCTTGTTCCCCATTCATCAGCTGGGGAATAAGCCTGTGTTCATTTTCAGTGCCATGTTTACGGGAAAACTACAGGGAGGTATTACTGCTCTTGATACAGGTCCAAATGTGTTGTTGCCTCTCCTTTCAGCACAATTAAAAGACAGGCTCTGTGTGAAATGCAAGTGCCTGCACACAGGGATAATTCTACCCTGTGTGTTAACTTCTGTGGCTTCTATTTTTATATCCATAAAACAGAAGGCATCATATTCATTAAGCCAAAGATGAGCTTATTAAAGATATGTTCCCCCCCCCCTTTCCACTAGGATTTTCTTCCGCTGGATTTTTTTTTTAAAGCAAGCAAAATAGCTGGAGACATTCCATCCAGCTAAAACCAGTATTATCACTCCCTTCAGGATTGTGAATTCCCATTTCTTTAATTATTATTTATTTCCCATTTACTTCCTAAGCATGTTCTTTACCTTCATGGAGTCAGTGAACTGAAGCTGAACCAGAGGAAGCTGTTTTGGTTCACTGGGCCGGTAATCCCTGATTTAAAAATAAATAACTAAATAAAAATCTACAGCAAGTTTGGCAGGACCACAAATGTAGCCTGCTGATCAGACTAGGAATCAACTACATCCGCTTAGAGCAAAAGATACTAAGCAGAGGAGCCCAGTGGATTTTCTGGCTTTTTCAACATCCAGAGAATCTCAACATTGGGGGGAGGGGGAGGGTTGGAAGTGGGGGGAGTAAGATTCTAGCCCACAAAAGGCAAGGTTAATAATATGTGGATAGTTTTTTGCTGAAGGACTTAAAATGTAATTCATACCCAGTCCCTGCAGATGAGATCCTGAAGCCTTGATTCATGCCTTCATGGATCCTTGCAGTCTCCTTACAAAGTATGCCAAGCCAAGAGTGCCGCTGGGTGGAGCAGCTACCCTCAGGATTGAATTTACCCTCAAAGTTAGATGGCTTTGGAAGAGGGTTAGATTAATTCATGGAGGATAAGGCTAGCAACCGCTGCTTATCAGTAAGCATCTGAATACCAGTTGCTGGGAATCACAAGTAGGGAGAGTGCTCTTGCCCTCAGGTTCTACTTACAGGTTGGCCATTATGAGAACAGGGTGGTGGCCTAGATGGGGCTTCTTATGTTCTTAGGGTTCTGCAGGGTGGTTGCCACAGAGCTGCTCAAGTATTCTGTGGTGTCAGGCTCAGGCAGAGGTGATGGAATACCCTTTTGAGTCTAGTCAGCCAAAGAAGCTCTAGGTCCTGCAAGAAATGTATGGCTGCCAGCCCCAGGGTCCAGAGCTCTTTGACTTAAGTGAGGCCAAAGCTGCCAGAAAGAGCCTCTGAGATTAGGATCACCTTTGCTGCAGAGTTTTGGGCCACAAAGAGGGTAGTAGCTAAGAGTTTAGTTCCCCGGTTTGGTGACAGAAGGGCAAAAGCAGGGGTTATACAATCTTATGTTTCTTACTTTAGTGCTGCATTCTGGTCTCTGACCTCCCTCATCCACGCAGGATGTGAGCTTGGGCTGTATATGTCTGCTTTTTCTAGTTAGCCATTTTGTTTGCATTCTGCCTTGGGGTTGTACATCAGTGCACTAAGCCAATTGCCCAAGAAAACCCAGTGCACATACCTGCTTAGCAACTCCACACATGCTTTCAAAGTATGTGTGCAAATTATCAGCAGATGAGTTCTCTAGAACCTTTGTTTTTGTTTGTTCCATTTATCATCTATTTACAGCTTTTTCTCTTGCAGCAAAAACTTTCAATGATGGTGAAGATTATGTACAATCCACACAATGCTTGCCATCGAAATTTTGTAAATGAGAACTATGGAGTTGACTTGCCAATAATGAATCAGAGACAAACAGCCCCTGTAAGTAACAAGGATGTGGTTCAATGGCTTATTTGTTTCAATATTATTGTAACTCTTGTAAATTATTCCCCCAAACAATCCAGGCAGGCAGTATTGCAGCAGCTTTTTGGGGGTGGGTGGTTAGGAGATGCAGTCCTAGTTCAGAAGATCAGCCTCAGAAGAAGATGGGGCTTCAAATGACATTGCATTGATTTCTTTACATTTGATGACAACACCTTCTTTGATGAGTAAACTCTTTCCATTAAAAAGTTTTGTGCCTGAGGCAATGGGAGGTAGAATGAAAGTTGTGTTTAACGTGTTTAATGTGTGATGGCCCCTTCATATGTTCAACCCATCACTTGATGTAGTCATCTGATGATTAGTTTGCATATACAAACTAGCCCTGAGTCTGTTTCAATTATATTCTCCATGTTTTCTGTGCTTAACCATTTTTGGCCATAAGTTTACAAAAGATAGCAACTTGGATCTTGGAAGTTGTTTCAGATAATGCACATTTACAATAAATCCTGGTCCTTGAAAATCAACATTTTGTTTAAAAAAATGATAGGTCAATTATGTTAAGTACAAACCACTTGGATGTATAACTTACTAGTATTAATGAAAAATTATCTGCAAATTATATATCAATTATATGTAACTGTGATATACAAGAAGACAGCACTTGTGAAAATATGAAATTATTTTAATTACAGCAATGGAAATATACGAATTAGCACTGTTAATTAAAATTACATGCAAATTATGTTAATTGCAAGCAATTAAAATGTATAGATTAGTATTGTTTGTGAACACATGAAATTATGTTAATTACATGTGGCTAAAATATGCAGATTAGCAATGTTAATTAAAATGGGATGCAAATTATGTTAATTGTCTGCATCTTAGAGATGCAAATGAGCTGCATCCCTCTAACATTCCTCTCGCCGGTGATTTCTGACATGGCCTAATGAGCTGCTCACCTCGGTCATAGAACATACACCAAGGAAAATGGCCGTTGAAATTGCCACAGTGATAGTTCTAAATAATTGCTGTGACCTAGAAGGAGCATTCTATCGTTCTCATTTTCATAAAGATTGCTGCACAGCCATAGACTTATACTGGCATTTTGGTCCCAATATCCAAATAAATAAATAAATAAATAATGTAAACTTGGAACCTCTTCATTTATTCATAAGGAAGAATTTAATGCTGTGGCGATCTCGAGTTTTTACGAGTTGCTGTCTTCTGCTGCCCGTTCAACTAAGTTACTCCAATTGCTCCTTTTCCTCTTCCCGCTTTTACTCTGTGTGTGTGTTTTGTGCTATGTACGCATGTATTTGAATTAATCTCCTACGGGATGCTTGCATACATTTTTAAAATGATGGCAATAAAGCAATTTCTTTCATTTCAAATGAACAGGAGAGTGGATAGAAGCAGTGTAAGATCTGAAGAAAAGAATATACTGTACACACACACACACACTTTAAATACTTGCATATGACTGCAATTACAAAGAAAACCATAATTTTGGCATCAGTAGCAGAATTAGACTTAAACAAATTGATGTTCCACTGCAGTAATCTGGAATACGTTGACTGCATTTATAATAACATAACAGGAGACCACAGTGAATTAATAAACTGTCCCTTTCACCAAAAATAAGAGAGGGAATAATTGGTGAGACAGAGTTAAGTGAACAGATGACTACATTCAGCCTCCTCTCAACCTAGAAATGGGAATGTGAAGGTCACCCCTATCCTGGATGACAAACGGAGAGCTCTTTGTTGGTAAACAAATTAATCTTTGGAAAGGTCACCATTTGTTTTACATTTTTTATCCAGTTCTTGTCATCTGGAATCCAAGATTGACTGTCATTCTGCAAGGCGGAGTGCAGCTGAAGCGGCTTCCGTCCGTATCAGCATTCTTTGACGGAGCTCGGCGCCTGATTGAGATGCTATGGGCTGCTGGCTTACAGCTGTCGCCGGACCAGAATGAAGGCCCAGCCCAGAATTCCAATAAGCAGTGCTGGCCAATTCTGCCTGGTGTAAGCTGGCCCTCTGCCCACAAGTAAAATGTGTGGCACTTCGAGCCAGCAATTATCTCGCTCACTTCCTTCTGTGCTGCTTCTGTTTCGTTTTTTGAAAAGCACATGTGGCACAGACTGGAGTTGTGTAGCTATTTTTGCACAAACACCTGGTACGGCAGAGTTTTGAGACGGATAGATTTGGGGAGGGGGGCACTTTTGGTAGGTTTTCAGTAAAAAAAGTCTTTCCTAACAGTTTAAAGGCAGACTCCTGCACCCCACCAGTGCACACATGCACACAAAGAACTGAAAGGCATTGACTTAGTGAGATGGTAAGGAAGCTGCAGACTTAACTTAGTAGTTAAAGGCATGATCTATGAAATATCTATTTCAAATGTCATGTTAGCTATGAATTCATTGAGTGGCCTGAATATGTCGTAACCCCACCCCACTAATATTGGCCTACCTTACAGAACTGTTGGAACTGACATATATGTTAAGTGCTTCTAACTACCTAGAGAGAGGGGCCATATTCAACTCATGGAAATCTTTAAGAATAGATAATGGTGCAGTGCTCTTGATTTAAGGCTTTATTATATGTGTAAAAACATCTGTAGTTTACATTATCTTTATATCTAGTACCTCCTTTTTCCACAATCAAAAAGCATTTTAATAGAGAGTGACAAAATCAGGAGGGGGTTTTTTCTTCCTTTGGAAGACTATCAAATACTCAAACTTAAGAGTTTCATCACAGATGGAAAGTATTTGGGGTTTTTTTGCACGGACTATATATTTTCCATGTGTCCATAATTTTGCGGAATCAATTCCATGGGCCACTGATAATATGAAATAATTATCCAACTAATTTGTCAGTGTCACTAAAGAGCAGCAGCTGAAGCCAAATCTGCTTGTGATCCGTCATCAACACTGATCTGATGCTAAGAGAAAACTTGTCTGTCAGCTACTCAGCTGTGCAAGTATAAGGTGGACAAAGTGATGGTAACCTCCAGTGTCCATTCCCCTTTTCTGAAATGTGTTTCTCCCTCAAAAGCTTCTTTTGCCTCTGCACTGCTTTGTTAATAACAAAAGAAATACAATGAGCTAAACAGAAAATCTTTTTTTTTTTGGGGGGGGGGGTGTTCGGTTTAAATTGAAGCAGAGAAAAATAACCATATTGAGTGGGAGTTCTTATCCACAAGAGAAATGCACTTCAAAAAGACTAATAGAATTGTTTTGTCTCAGGCCTCAAGTTAATTATACACAGAATTGCTTGAGATCAGGAGAAAATACTTCTGCAGCACGTTCCAGGCATATTATGCAGAGCAAATGTTTGCCGGCAGCCCGAATTAAGATCTCTCTTCTAACCTTTGAAAATTGTGTTCTGATGTAATGTTTCTCTTCGCCAGAATGTTTCTGTGAAATTAGATATGTCAGATTCATTGTGTTGTAATGAGTCATCTGTGGGGATTTTTCAAGAAAGATCTGGTGACAATGTTGGTAGATTCTAATCTGATTCCTTCCATCTCCTGAGATTACCACAGACCAAACCTGGTCCAAAGAAAGGTTGCTTATGTGAATGCCTCTGTTGGGGAAGAAGGGGGGAGGCATTCCCTTGGTGGCAAGTGTTACAAAAAATACGGTATGTTGCTCTCAAATGGTGTGTTCAGGCTTACAATCAGTTGATGGCTTAGGCTGCAATTCTAACCCCACTTACTTGGTAGTAAGCTCCATTGAAGTCATTAAGACATGGTTAGGACTGCAGCCTTAGTGTTGGAATCAATGCCAGACATGGCACTGCAATTGAAGGAACTTACACTTGACAGTAGTGTAAAGGTTAGGGGGGGGGGACAAAAGTCTTCTTTTTGTTTTTACCTATGGCAGCATTCCATAGTCTTTGAGTTTAGGCAGCTTCCTAGGTAACTTTCACACCACCAGCTGAGAGTGTGTTGCAGTGGGCAATGGGTGCCTTTCCCCACTATTGGAAATCTGGAATGAACTGAATCCTTTTGGCATCCCAACTTTGCCCCTAATTCTCTTCCTAAGAACACTGTCATGTATGACAAATAGGCACAATCTGTCTGTAGCCCACCCATTCTCTTCTAGGTGAGTAAGGAGCTGTTTCCTAACTAACTAATTGATGCTTCAAGCATGGAGGTGTGGAGGATGGACAAAGGACTTTCTGTCCCCTCCTGCTTTCCTTGTGGTGTGTCATTCATTCTCCATCTCTTTTCTCCTGACAGCTCTTTGCTGTGGCCTTTGCTTCACTTCTGATGAAAGATATCTTCAGTTGTGAAGATAATTGAACAGCCTTTGATGGTCAAGTCCAACGCCTCTGTATTCCCCACCTCCTGTTTTGTGCTGAAACAGAGGTGTAAATTGACAGCCCAAGCTCAGATTTTGCCGCTCACTTATTTGACATAAAGTAGTGAATAAGCACCAGACTTAAAACTGCTCCATGTTGCACATGTTAGATATGATGAAGAGCCATTCATGTACACTGGGCCCATCACTTATGTGAGGGTTCTGTCCTGGGGTCCACATGCAAAGGCAAAATCACATAAAGCCAGGAATGCCCAGAACCATCAATCCCATGCAACCATCCCTACCTGTCCAGTGTGGGCTTCTAGGAGTGTTCCAGGGCCCTTGAGTGATCCTCCCAGAGACCAGTAACCAGGCAGAGGGCTTTAATAGCTATTTCTGTGGTGGGTTTCCCATTTGTTTAATTAATTTTTGGCTATTCACCTTGAATCATGAGTGTTTAAGTAGATTATGCAAGAGTTGCAGGCCCACTGTATGCCATATATCAGGGAATTGAGTGAGTTTCACCAGGCCACCAGAAATATCCCAAAAGGGAAAGTTTGTGGTAGAAGGATGAGATTTGCCTAAACCACTTTATGGACTGCCACAGGGAACAATTTTAAATGGCCTTAATATGGTGGCTGTTTCAGAATAACCAGTTTTACATTTTCAGCAGAGGTGGTTAACCTGTGGCCACCTCCATATGATGCTGGACTACAGTTCCCATCATCCCTGGCACATTGACCATGTTGGCTGGGACTTATGGAAATTGTAGTCCAAAAATGTCTGGAGGGCCACAGGTTAGCCTCCCTTGGTTTACATAGTGTCATTGCTGAAACCTAGCTAATTGTTTGTAAAAGGCCATTGGTGTTTTTGTTTTCATAAATTTATTTTATTATTTATAGCATAGCGGACATCACAAGACATTGATTAGATTTTAATTAACTCTCCTTTAAATTGCTTCAACCGCTGACAGTCGACAATCGTGTGGCATGTTCCTAAGCAGTAAAATCTGAGCTCATACTGTTTTTTGTTATTAAACCTTAATGAAACTATTCATAGCGGAAATGGTATTTATTATTTAGCCACGCGTGCGTGAAGAATTCCTTAATATCAAAAAAGTTTGCAGCTGATGAAGGAATAGGTTTCCTCTCGTCTCTCCTTAGGCACCAACTCAGAAGATAGCAAAAGGTGTTACGGTCCCCAGCCTCTCAGTAGCTCCACCTTCCTTCCATTTGAAGAAGGTTTCCTTTCCAGTTTCTAAAATAGATGCAGAGAAAGGTCAGTCACAGCTGTGTGCCCAATCCTCTGGGATTTATTTTGCTATACTTGTCCTGGCATGTATGTTATGCTGGGCATATATAACTTCACCTGAACCACTGGTTGGCAGCCAGTTTGACTGGTGGGGTGTTTTAAATAGGGATGAATGGGCAACACCTGGCAGGAAGTTCACTCACTGTTTCCCCCTTCTCTCACCTCTTCTTTGCATGGTGTGTGAAAGCGGAAAGAGTGTAAGGACAAATCACAAGTGAAGATTCCATCCTTCTGTCATGGGCATCTCTGCCTCCCTCCCCCTTCCAGTGGAGGCTAGTCTGTGAGGGCAAATGCGGTGCTGCCCCACCAGCCTCAGTTTACCTTCAGCCAGCCCCAAACTGCCTATGTTCTTATTTACAACCAGTCCTGGGGTTGTCCCTGGCTGTCAGCATCCTTCTTAGTGAAAAACTAAGCAGGGATGGGAGGCAAACTAGAACAGTTGACTCTGTCCATCATTGGTTCAGGAGCTACCTGCTGTTGGGCTGCTCCTCACCTTCTGCCCAGGGGGCACCAGCCACCACCACTGCTCCCCTCCCACCTCAGTCATATTCCAACTGGAGGAGATAGTGAAAAGGAAAAAGAATACTCTGATTTATACATTCTTCTTCCTGTTCCACCTTGATTTCCTTTTTGAACCACTTCCTGTCTCAGAAGGTTGAGAGAGATGGAAGCAAGAGGGAATTGCTTCCTTCCTCCTAGCATTCTTCCATCTCTCTCTCCTTTTCACCTTTACCAAAGGCAAATGTTAGTCTTAAAAATGTTGCTTGGTAGCTTGGTGCAGCAGTAAAACTGCTGGTATATTTTGCAAAGCTAAGCAGGGTCCAGTATGGTTTCAGATTGGATGGGGAACCACGGCTTGAGATTCCTGCATTAACAGGGGATTGGACTAGATGGCCCTCGGGGTCCCTTCAAACTCTACAGTTCTATGATATTGGTGGGTTGGCTTTAGGACTGAGGGTTTACACTTCCCAGACCAAGCTGCTTCTGAAAGAACTTGTTGAGTCTCCCTGGTTTTTATCTAGGGATCCTGAATCTTATTGAAAGAGGCCTGATTCCACGTGCAGCTAGGATTACTCTAGCGAAGCCTCCCATTCTTCCTCAGGCTGCTCCTCTTCATGAATCTCATGAAAAGCACAAGAAACCAGCTGCAGGTAGGCACAAAAAGATGCTGCTGATACTGTAAAGGAGAAACTTTCTCCATTGTCTGGTCAGTGTTCCGTATTTTGGCAATGGCATTGGTGTTTCTAAGGACTAGTGGTCACAGCAGCAGACAAACCCAGTAGAGTCTGAGGGTGATTTTTCTTCCTTCCTTTCTGGTAACTTGCCAAAACAGTTCCTCCCCTATTCTCATCTGAGGGCTGCCATTCCAGCACTGGGAGAGCTGAGTAGCAGAGCTGACCCCCTCAGCTCTTCTTTGACAGGCCAGCTCCATCAGGCCTCCTCTCGCCTCAACTGTCATCTGAGGGCAAACGTTTCATCAGGCTGCCTCAGAGGGAGAGATGGGAAGCAGGGCTCATTCTGTCTGCTTTGCTAGAGGCCCAGCTCCATCAGGCACCTCCTGCCTCTGAACTTTAGTAGTTGGTCAATATAGGAACAACTGTCTAGAAATTTGTGCCTGAGTTTTGAGTTTTATTTTCTTCTTTCCTCCTTGTCCCTTTCCCCTTATCTGTTGTATTATCGTTTGTTTGTTTGTTTGTTTGTTTGTTTGTTTGTTTGAACAGAAGTTTGTGGGTAGGGAATGTCTTGTTTTGATTTCATGTAAGCCACTTTTGGGTGATGAGCAGTGTACAAATGCTCTAGATAAATAGACTTCAGTTTGTCAAGCTTGCTTGAGCTGACCAATGGTTTTACCATTGCCACCCTGCCTTTTCAGCAGTCAGGCTACCAGCCATCCCACTCTGCCAAAGCCCAGCCTCCTTGCATCACATGGTACTCTTTGGCAAATTAAAATGTAACAGCAGCTCCTGTTCTGCTAAGAATAGGAGTCTGGACCCATGAAAGGTCCGTTCTGCCTCTGTCCGCACTGTACCTGAAAATGCATTTCCAGTGCCATGCTTTTTGTGTCTGTGGTTGCCTCCAGCTGACCTGTTTGTTTGCAGGGAGGTTGTTTCTTGCACTTTCATCTTCATAAGAAGTCTAATTTGAATGTCTCACCGTGTGTGCAAATCAACTTGAATTTGTCTGTATGTGACTGAATCTCCCCAGAAAATAGCTACAGCCTGGAAGAGTCCAAATTGTAATCTGTAGTTTAATAGAGTGGATGCTTATAGTTGTAGCTTTCGCTGGAAATGTTGGGAATAACAAAGCAGATCTAGTTTTAATTCCCTGTGTATTTCATCATTCATCAAGGTTATTTATTTATTTATTTAGATTTGATACCTGAGGTTTAGTGATCTAACATTTACGTTTAATAAAAGCTCTTCAAAACATTTATCCCTTCTGTAGATGGAGGTGTGGAGTGCAAGAAAGGGGAAGTCCTGGCTCCTCCTCCTTATCCAAAGTCTGGGCCCACCTCCACCTCAGGCAAGGGAAGAGGAGGAAGCAAGGGCAACATTGCTCCACCCCCATCCTGCATCTCTGTTATTTCACCCAAGAAATCAAAGTTGCCCCTAATTCAGGAAATTCAGAAGCGGGCATTGTCCAAGTCTTCTTCCATGGTGCTGAAGGTACGACAGAATGATTTCCATCCTGTAAATGTTGGGTATCCGTTTGATTCATAGCACCCAGCTACATAACCCCAGTTATGTATAAAACCGCCAAGTGATTTTAATATGGCCTTCTACAACCTGGTGCCCTCCAGAGGTTGTTGGACTCCCAACACCCTTCAAGTCCAGCCAGCGCGCTGATGGGAGTTCTGATCCACAATATACGTAGAGAGACACACAAGTGTCAGGAAGACCTTGTTGCTCAGGCAAGATCTTACACCTAGGAGGAATCCTTTTTATAGCTGTTCCTGTCAAGGAGGACTTAGCAGCCAGTCCAGAGTCTGAAGGTACTTCACTGCTAGGAAGGTCTTCCAAGCTGCACATTTGCTAGATCATGGAACAGCTTAACAGAGAGCTGTGTGTTCCTAGTTCTAGCTGTGCCGACCCCATGAGAGTCCTCCTGACACACAAACAAAGAAAAAATAGCTATTACGTCATGGTTGGTCATGTTAGCCCCTGGCCTCTTCCCCAATAGCTTTCTCAGTGCACATTTAGATAAACATTACTCTTCTTCAGTTGACCCATAAGGTATTTTATTTCTCTTTTGTGATTGATCAAGACCGTCTTTGGATTAACAGTGTTATTAGTATTGTTGTTGTTAGCAGTATTTATAATCCGCCCTTCGACCCAAAGGTTTCTAGGGTGGTACACAAAATTCAGCGTGACGGTATTGCATAAAAAGCAATAACACCAAAAGTAATAAGCCCTTAAATCACCCATTTCCATAGGAATAAATACATCTAGTGAGGTCTAAAAACAGATACGGTAAAGGGCATCTGCATCTCCAGTGGGAGGAAATTTCACAGCAGAAGCCAATGCAGAGCTTGAAGGATCAGTAACACATTATCTCACATTGCACACAGCTGCAGCTTCTGGACCATCTTCAAGGGAAGCCCCACAAAGAGCACATTGTGGTACCCTAAATAAAACTGCAGAGCTTGTGCTACCAGAGCTTGTGATATTGTAGCTAGGCTAGATGCATGTTGAATTGGTAGTCACAATATTCCAGGATTTGGATCCTTAGGATCTCATTGTAGGTATTTAATGGGACAGCACGTCTCCACTGCTTGTCTTACTCCCTTTACGTCTTTCACTCTTTCCATAGACCGCAGAAATAACATCATCTCCGACCTTCCAGAATCTCTCTTTAGAGTTTGAGATACCAGTTCGCAAGGGAGCCATAGACTACACGGCTCTTGATCTCCAAGGGTTTAAAAATCACTGCTGCTTATTCTGGGGAAGTGTCCTTTCCTTCTTGGAACACGTCTCTAACTTTTTGAAGGACTATGCTGTTCCCTCCGCCATCGTCAAGGGGAAGAGAGTGATGGAGATCATTCCAGATTTTGAGCTGAACCAGAGGCCAACTAGGGAGGAAATTCTCTCTGTGATAAAGAACATTTCGGCAGTCAAAAAGCTCTTAAGTAAACCTGGCCAGAGATACAAAGGCCAAAATGGCACTGCAGTAGCAGCTACCAAGATACAGGCATTATGGAGGTGTTACAAATTCAGAAAAGCCTACATCACCTTCAGGCAGCAGCAGTGGGCCTCGGGAGTGATTGCCATCTCTTGGCTTGTGCATGTTCACCGGGGGCGTGTCAGAAATACCCTGAAGGAATCGCGACAGAGACACCTGGAGAATTTCTACATCAGAGCCAAGGTGCGCAAGGCTGCCAGCTGTTCTGGCAGTGCTCCTTCTCTAAACATCACTTGCTTGAGTGGTTGCGTTAAAATGCTACTATTTTTTCATTTAACTGTACACATGTCCAAGCACATTTCATCCTTCATTAGATGTTCATTCTTCTGTGCATAAGTTCTCTCCTCAACCCCCTCTTCTCACAAAAAGGAGCGGGGGGGGAGGGGTTTCCACCCAGAACTGCTGCCTGTTTCCTCCCCTCTACATACTAGGGGGGCAATTCCTCTTTTTCTACTTGGGTCACTCTTGTTAGAAAACTATCTAGTTTTTCTAAATGGATTGACAGAGGCTGAAATTAGACGTCACAATGAATATTTTGGCTGAAAATGGCAACCCTATTACGTTTCCCCTCCCCATAATTCTATGTATTTATGTATACTGTTCATATTCTTCTTAACATAAAAATATTTAAGTGGGGTACAAGAGTACAATAATAAGCAGCTAAAAATGAAGAGATGCATATAAAAATACAGTAAAATACTCAATCATCTCTCTTAACTTGCACAATCTGAAAAACTTTTCAACATCCAGGCTTTCATCATATGCTGAATCACACCCCTTTACCCTGGTCATTGACACCTAATATGTGTGTTTCAGGACCCACCCTATTCCTGAGACTAATAACTTTAATAATAAAAATATTAATAAATTTGAAATGAGCCTAACATGGGCAGTGCCCTATCTCTCTCCTCCAGGCCCTCCCCAAGTCTGGAGAGTTGGGGTCCCTCTAGGGCAGACTGGGAGGCCACTTAGGGAGGGGAATTGGACAGGAAATTCCCTTGCATGGCCAAAAGTAGCAAAAGCATTTTGTTGAATACCACCCTGTGTTTCCATTTAGAAATGGTACAGGGGAGTGTAGGGTGTACTTGATTAAGTGCTGCCATTTTGGGTAGCAAAGCACACATCTGTCTTCCAGTCTAGTTCCACTCTTTTTTCCCTTCATCTTATGTTTTCTCTCTGCCTGACCTTTCCTCTCCCCTTACACCTGTGCTGTGCACTTGATTGGGGGGGGTGTGGAGGGCGGAGAGAATTCTCACTTGCTTCTGTAGCAGTCCCTACTTTGTCAGAAAGTACTTAAGTTTGCAGACAGGCTTTTAATTAGTGCTCACCATTTCATTTATGTTTGCTTTCTTTTTTTTCATTCATATTCTGTTAATTAAGTGATCAGCCTCTAATCTTCCCCTGCCAGTAGCTTCATGTAGCCATCTAATTAAATTAATTGGGGAAGATGTTTTAAGTATGTGATTAAATCAATTAATATAATTTATGCCTGGCTTAACTGTACAGTGGGAAAAGGGAAGGGGGGAGGGAAACAGCTGAAGTTTGACTGGATTGTATCCGCCACAGCTTCCCCCTGTCACTGATCAATGCCTTCTCTTGATTTTTAGCATCTGGCCGCCAACTGGAATCGCATCAGGACCTCTAGGAGGACCATTATCCATATCCCATCATTAGGTATAACGCTTTTGTCTCTGGATCTATCAGCAACCTCTATTACCCACCACATTATGACTCCTTGATTGAGTTCAAGGAAGGCCCTTGTTTTATTCAAATTGGTCTCGGCAGGAAAATGTTGTCGACATGATGAGAGTAATAACACAGGGCCTTCGCTTGAAACGGCGTTTAATTTGGGGATTAAGCAAATAAAGTCATTATGTAGAGGCCGCTATTCAGTGGAGAGGTGATTTGCTGTAATTCGCTTTCATCTGTATGAAATGAACTAAAAAGTTGTATTTTCCCCTCCCTTCTTCCCCCCTCCCCTCCCCTCAATATAGCAGATAATGTTTCCAGTATCCGTTAATGACAGGGGGGACATGGGCTTGCCTGCTTCGTTGCTATTACACCAATAAACTGGGATCTTGCTTGCGCCCTGTTTTTAATCAAATGTGCAGTCAAAATGATAAGCTGCATTCTCTGAAATTATTTAGTTCTAATTACGAGCAGATGGGATGCTTTATTTGCACCTTGGGCGCCTGAGCAAAAGGAGATGCTATGTGCACAAGAATAATTAAGAAGTTGAATAGTGGGGTTTTCCCCCCCGTACTTAAATAATCTGCAGTTTCATGTTAATTAGCGCTAATGTAATTATTTAATTACATTTATGAATTGGGGGGCTTTAAAAAGTCTTTCCTGGAAAGTGATGGGGTAGCCTGTGTGTTTTTTTCAGAAGGGTAGAAATATTCTCTCTAGGAAATTGGTGAAAATATAAGCCGTGGTCGCAGATTTTAAAATCCACTTAAATTCAGGAAATGTACGGTAGTTGGCTTAATCCGAAGGGGTGGAAACTATGTAAGAAGAAGTATTAAATGCTTCTCTTCAATATATGCATCTTTGCTCTTGCTTATGGTTTCAGCTTGAAGGGCAGGGGGTGAACCTCTGGGGTGACTTGGCTGGCACAAAATGAACAGAATGAAGGGGCAATTTCATAGCTGTGAATGTCCCAACAATTGTTTGCAATCCGTTGGTCTTATTCAGTCATTCCTCTTCAAAGCCACATGTAAAGTGTCACACTGGTTTGGAATATGCAGCCTAGCTTCCTTTTCTATCATAGTACCTTATCATTTTATTTTGTACTTTCTACTGCTCTTGACCTAAAATGCAAAGAGGAGTTGGGCAATAATTTTTATGGCTGGCAAACAAACATTTTTAGATCTTTGGAATCAGACGTCAGCAATATTACCAAATGCTTAGTGCTTTTAGAAGTCCTTTCTAATTCTTTTGATATAATAAAAATAGATGAAGATTTTTCTGCAAGTGAGCCCCATTAATATTCTATATAACCTTTTGCTTTCTGTTACCTCTAGCAAAATATACAAATGTCATTGGAGATTATGCAAATGTCTTGAAGATGTTTTTTAAAGAAATAATTTGTTTCTCCTTTTTGAGAACATTTGACAGAAAAATAAAATGTTGGTGCTATAACTAAAGGGGTAGCAATTAGTGTCTTTAGAATATTTGCACTTTAAAAAGACCATTTCCATTTCAAAATTGACATTTTGCCTGATCTATGGAGGGCACTTTCTGGCATCCAGGAACCAGACAAATTCTTTGGAAGTATCCCACTGAGTTCAATGGGATTTACTCCCTAGTCAGGCTGAGAGAGATACTTCATTCAGTTTGCATTTGAAGATGTATCTAGCTAAATTGCACTTCCTGAAACAATATGTAAACTGAAACACAGTCATCCTTCCATATTTTAATGTACCCAAATTTTGCAGTGCAATCAAGTAATGTGTACAAAAATGCATATATTAGATAAATGCATTATGTTAGGAGAAATCACTTCCCAAAATGTGTGTATTGGGTGACATTGCATATAATAATCTATATATAAAGATAACTTTGCACTAAAATGCTGGTGAATTTTCAGGACGTAAAAAAAAGAATCCACAAACTGATGTAACACTTTTAGCTCTTCTTTCTTTCTTTCTTTCTTTCTTTCTTTCTTTCTTTCGAATCTTTTTCAGTTTTTAGACCAGCTCCACCATAAATATTTATATCAAATCAGGAGAAGTCTACTTAACTGTTTTTGTTGTTGTTTTTACCACACTATCAGACCACTCCTATCCACTCACAAGGGTGTGTTGGTATAAAATAGCCAAACTTCATTTTTGTCCATATAGCAAGTAGCCACGCCCTTAGATTGGCAATCATAACTATATTGTACGTACTGGACATAAATTCAGATGAGTGAGGCATTCTTCCCAGTTTGTCAGTTTCTCTATAGCAGCAAATGCTTGAGAAAAAGAATCACCACAGTACACAAAAAGAATCACCACATAGCACAAAACATGCCATTAAACTGGTGTTTCTGGAATGTTATGCTGGTGTTTGCTAATGTTTCAGTTTGGGCAGCAGGCTAAACTTGCATTTCACAATATTTGTAGATAAAGCTAAAGCAAATATATTTGTTCCTTTGCTGCTTTTGTTTGGAAGCCATGTTACTGGCAACTTTGTCTTTGAAAGAGTCAGTCACTTTAAGACTAGAAATGAAAGTGCAAAAAATCAAAGCACCATGTGCCCTTCCTTGATCACGGTGTATCTTGTGAATGTTATGCTTTGATTCTTGAGCATCAATGAACAGTATTGTTGAGGAACAGCCATAATTCTAACATTAATAGTTTGCCTGAGTTTAAGAGACACTTGTTGAGAGCGCAGGATGGGGAGACAATGCATTTTCTGTAACCAGCCTGCTATAATGATGCTTTCTCTTTAAAAACAGCTGGTATTAAAAATAGTTTGCATATAGTTTTTGACTTATGTAAACCTTTGGAATTGGAAAAACGAAATGACATTTTGATTAGTTGGGTATGTGGTTCATTTTTCTCTGTTCATATTCAGCTTATCTTGATGGCAATACAGGCAAAATGCCTTGTAAATTTTCAGTGCAATTTTGGGAAAATGAAATCACTCCATCAACAACAATTTATTCATCTATTGACCATAATATTTAACAAGCAAAGGATAGGTCAAAGGGGGGAAATGTAGTAATCAGTTTCAAAAATAATTTGAATTATCAAGCATTAAAAGTCTAGTATTAATAACAATGTTTAAGAATTTAGCTAATAATAAATGGTTTTTTCCCTTTGAAATGTCATCTTAGTGGCCCATTTCATTTGCAGTAATACTGAAGGGCAATAACATAGGTTGCATTCATTGTGAGAGAATTTCTGTGATTTTAGAATAATTCTTCCACTGGAATGTTTTATTTTCAAATGAATGACAGATCCCCTCCCTGCACTACATAATATTTAATATTTAAATCTATGGCTGTTCTTAATCTACTTCCTTGTCCAGTTCCCTTCCATTATCTGTTGTAACCTCTAGGAAATCTCCTGATTACACAGAGGACTGTTCTATGAACACATTAGGCAAATGCCGTAGTGGGATGCAGTTCTTCAATAAAAAACATTCCACCCTGTTTCCTAAATTAACATGTGAATTTTAAAAATTAATACTACTTTTGAAACTGCAATAAGGCATTCCGGCCGTGATTTATGGGTTATGATGGTTCAGAAAGGGGTTCTCGCCAAGTCAAACGCTGGGCTATTGTGGTGTTAAAGGTAAAGGTACCCTTGCCCGAACGGGCCAGTCTTGACAGACTCTGGGGTTTGTGCGCCCATCTCACATCTATAGGCCGGGGGCCAGCGCTGTCCGGAGACACTTCCGGGTCACGTGGCCAGCGTGACAAAGCTGCATCTGGCGAGCCAGCGCAGCACACGGAACGCCGTTTACCTTCCCGCTGGTAAGCGGTACCTATTTATCTACTTGCACCCGGGGGTGCTTTTGAACTGCTAGGTTGGCAGGCGCTGGGACCGAGCGACGGGAGCGCACCCCGCCGCGGGGATTCGAACCGCCGACCTTTCGATCGGCAAGCCCTAGGCGCTGAGGCTTTTACCCACAGCGCCACCTGCGTCCCTATTGTGGTGTTACATCCTAATAAAATAAACAGTTCTGCTCCACAGCACAGCTCTGGTGAAGCTGCATATAATGTATGATTATGGAAGCATTCCCTTCTCCCCTTAACCCCACTAGCCCATCTTAAACCTCCTTTAGCTGTTGAATGGGAGTTTCACAAAGGCAGTTCCTGAGTACAGTACAAGGAGCCCTGTTTTGCAGTTCCTAGAAGGCTGTGATCTTACTGAGATACCAGTGGATTTTCAGAATAAAACCTAGCATCTACTCGTGGGCTGAATGTGGCTGCCTGGAGAAGATCTGCCTTTTAGACCCAAGTCCACCAGCATCCTTCAGCGGATCACAGTTTCCTGTTGTATAGAATTTTTTTACATATAGATGCCTCTGTGGTAATTAAGATGGCAGGCAGCTGGATTCTCACCAGTGGTGCTGTGCTTTTCAGTGTGCCCATCCTCACCTTAAGCAAGTAAAAAAAGTGGGGAATGGGCAGGAGATTTGGACCCTCTAGTAATATTCAGGAGCTCCACAGAGAGCTTCTGAAGATTTACTGCTCAATTTCAGCTCATAATTCTCCTTTGGAAATCTGTAGTCTTCATGCACATTACAGTACTATATGCTCATAACAGGTGGCTGCTCATTCGGTAGAACATGAGTCTTTTAATTCCAGGGTCGTGGGTTCAAGTGCCAGGTTGGGCAAAAGATTCCTGCATTGCAGGGGTTGGACTAGATGACCCCCGTGATCCCATCCAGCTCTATGATTCTACACTTCTATGTTGTTGTGCTAAGGCAGCCTTTGCCTGCCTGATGCCCTCCATATATTTTAGACTGTAACTGGGATTAATGGGAGTTGTAGTTCAGAGAAAATGGAGGGCACCAGGTTGACAAAGGCTGTGCTAAGATGCGCTACCCATCCACCAATGCTTCCTTTAAGGTACCAGAGGCTTCTCACTATTAGAATCTGGTAGGTGTGTGCTGTGGGAAGGTCAGACTGTACCTCATATCTCCTGGTTTAGGGATTCCTGGTCGTGACACCAGGATAATGTCACAAACGGTGCACATAGCTTATTCAGACCAGCTCGGGGTGTTAGTCTCAAAGCAGATTTTTTTAATCTTGTCAAGCTTTGGCAGATTTTGCTTTTTCACTCAGGATCTAATAACTAATCGTCATGTTGGGGAGCAGAAGGGACTTCCCCTTAGGGGAAACTGCTGGGCTACCTTTCACCTTCCATTGTGGCTCATAGTTTGGTTTGCTCACGTGAGCATCTGGAAAGGGTTTGCTAAACTTTCTCCTTGCTTTGCTACCATCTTGTTGCACCTTTGCAGATTGTCCAGACCATCTGAGATGATAACTCAGATTGCTAACTTAAGTGCCCTTATTTTGGTATATGCTTCCATTTCCCCAGCCAGACTCCCACACCCCAAGAAATATGTTTAGGAACACAGTATTGTGGCTTATGATATAGAGGATACTAATCCAGTTAAGGAGATTGGTTGCTTAAGGTTACTTCCTGATAGCTTCTTCTGTTAACACAATGATAACTAAATAGAACTTCAGTTGTAGCATATGTCATACACCTTTACATAGTCTTTACCTGATGTTAGATATGAACAACAGAGAAAAGCTTTTGTTTTCATACTCTGCATGTAAACTTTCCAAAAGCTCTGTTACTGTTGGAAGCATGAAGCTGTGCCACATAGCATTCATATATATGCTCATATAATGATTTTTGTCAGTGCTCAAGTTTTGAATTTTCACCCACCCTCCCCACACAGACAAACATACAGATGTGTGTCTTGAATGTCTGCTACTACATTTTCCAAAATGTAGAGCATTGAGGACAATTTTTCCATGTTGTAGCATTTTTTCCAAGGAATTTTGGCCCCGTTTCTGAAGATTCTTGGTACATTAGTCATATGGAAAAGGCATTGCTTTAATCTTGTTAGCAAACCATTCAAGAACCCACATCAAGCCTGTGTTTGTTAAGCAGCACTTGCTATTGATTTCATGACAGCTCTTTCTTTTGCCAATTGATCTTTTTTGTTTGTTTACATTAGGACAGTTTTTAGGCAGGCTAACATTGAATTAGCTAAGTTTAAAGTTGTAAATTGGACATACTAACAAGGCGCTATGTATAAACCATTTTGAAGGAAATAATGTCATTGGTTTGTAGTAATGGTCCTATCTTTGACAGTTTATGCATCCTGTGTACTCATTTTCAGTCCTATAACAAAGAAAAGGTTTGCCATCCCCTAAGCAGTGTGTTCTGGGGAACCCCACACAAGTTTTATTCTAACAAACGGGTATTAGAAGTCCTTAGTGGAATGGGTGAAAAGTGTTCCAGATGTCACTGCTATTATAAACTAAATATGCATTTAATGAGAGAGAGAGTGTGTGCGAAACTGCAAAAAAGAAAAAAAACAACTTATAAAGGAAAATGTCTCAAATTGCTCTCTCAAAAATGAGCCTTGCTTTTATGAGTTATTTACCTTTTACATTTTTTAAATAAAAATACATCTGGATGCATTTTGATCTGCTGAATAAATTTTATGTAGATTTAACATCACAGTCTCCTTTTAACATGGTTCTATTTGTGTGTGGTATTATCCAATAATAATGCAAATAATCTAGTTTTGTTCATTGTCTTCTGTTACGCAAAACCTTAGTTCATGGCTTGCTTTTGGAGAAGTGATAGTAAACAAGACAATTAAAAATCTTAAATTAGGAATGCTATGTTTGAACCTGGGGATGCCTCATTTCTCCTGCTTCTGAACAGTATTGCAGAGAGATGTGGATATTTTAGGCACTTAGAGATTCTTTAAAAGGCTGTAGATTAGCTTTCTACTAAAGGGGGAGGGAAATCTAGGCTCCTGCTCTGTTTAATGGAAGTATAATTTGCTGTAATTCACAGGAAAGAATTTTGACTGCCATATTCAGAAGGAATCCAAAGCAGTTTTATCACATTTCAGTTGGATTCAAAGCCCAGTGCAAGTTTGTGATTTTAAGTGTGCACAGTAATGTTTTCCATGCTTTCTTATTTATTATTTGGATTTATTATTTAGCTTCATCATGATGGTCTTCAGGTCTTTTTAGCCAAAAATATATTATTTGAAGACTTTTCTGATGATTGCAGTACATAGTTGGACAACTTTTATACCAAATATCAACTTCATCTGTGGACAGGCTTTGTTCTAAGCAGTGAAGCTGCTACGAAACCTTGACATCAAAATTTCCTAGGTGAGACAAAGAACACAGCCATCCAAGTGTACAATCCTAGGTTTAAATTTGGGGCTGTAGCCAACTAAGTTTTATACAGAGTAGGCCAGTTGAAATTAATGGACCCAAGTTAGGCATATACATTAATTTCAATGGATCTACTCTGAGTATGACTAGCATTGAATACAGCTCCATGTGTGGAGATCATTGCAAGTGCAATTTGCAGATAATGTGTTGTGGCTTCTTTCAGGGTATGCACATTCTGTTCGAGAGGCGACTCCTGATTTCACTATTTATCAGGGGACACAGTTTGGAAGACTCTGTGAAATACGAGGTACAGACATGCTCCTACTTGTCATACATCCTTCAAGTTTCCCAAAAGAAAAAAGACCCATTTCAGTTGGATACGTGTTTTCAAGCCAATGCAAGCAACCATTTGTTGCCACCAAAGACATATTATTCATTATAGTCACTTATGGACCACTTCCCATCAAGGATCCCAAAGCAGTTTATGGGGTACAATTCCAACTCTAAAGTCACCATGATGGGAATAGATTTATTTAAGAGTAACCATTTTGCGATGGTTTTGGTTCTTCCTTGAAAGCTGATTCCAGACAGGGGTGTTGAGGCAATACTGTTTGGCACCTTGGCCTTTGGCTTATGGCAGGAATGGCCATGGCACCCACAAAGGCCTGCATTGGTGCCCTGAGGAAGGGACTCCCGAATTCGAGCTTTTGTGTTATTTTATAAAAAGTATCTAGTCCTCCTAGAAATAAGGCTATGAAGCAAAATGTGTGGGTACCCTTCCATGTGATTTCTGTAAACTTAGCCAGCCTGGCTGTTCCTACCTGTCAGAACTGAGTCAGAATTGTGATTGATAAGTAATTTGTTTGGACACCCAGCAATAGGAATCCCTGGGGTCCTAAAAAAGCACTTCCACCCTCCCCTTTACTGCACCTTCCCTCCTTCAGTCTTATTTTCTAGTAGCTTTTGGAATCCCCACCATTTGCTATTCCTTTCCCCCCAGCAACCAGGACACATCTTTCCTGTTGTGGGTTTGTCTGAGATGAGGTACTCCCTAAAAGTTGTTTTCTGCAAATACTATTGCATAGTAAGTGCAGGTGGATGTTAAATAATCCCCTTCCGAAATGGCAAATGCAAAATGTGAAAACTTTGCAAAGAGGCTTAGTATGTCTCCTATTGGGCAGGAGTTAATGTTCAGGCACTCATTAAGAATTCACTGTAAAGTTAACACATAGTACAGTGGTATACGTCACAATTTCAAAAGTGTTTGCATTTAATGACACTTGCTCCCTGCTAAGTGGGTGCAGAATAGCAGCTTAAATTAAGATTGGTATTGAGGGGAACAGTTCTTTTGTGCCTTTAACAGGTATATTTCCACAATCAGGACCAGAGACCGTGGCTTACTTCCCATAGTAAACATAAGGTTGCCCCTGGAGGGGCAGAAAGCAGCAATGGCTGTACTCCATCTAATTTTGTATTGTGTCATGCCCCCAATGTTGTGTTATATACCATGGCCCCATGGCAGCTGTTTTGTGACTGATGCCCTTACAGTGGCGTAGCGTGGGTTGTCAGCACCCGGGGCAAGGCAAGTAATTTGCGCCCCCTAACCCGTGGATTTGCGCCCCATAACCCGTGGATTTGCGCCCCCTAACCCTAATCCCCAGATGTTGCGCCCGGTGCGGCCGGCCTCCCCTGCACCCCCCACGCTACGCCACTGTGCCCTTAGACTCTCAAGATCCAAAATATGCCCCCTGGTCTGAAAAAGATTGGCAACTTGTGCCTTTGCTGTGTCTGGGTTGGATTACTACTATGTAAATAGAACCGCATGAGGAATCTTTAGGTGCTTAAGTTGGTCCTGAAAGCCACCACCTAGCCATGGGATCACATTACACCAATCCTGCAATTTGCTTCCAGACACAATTCAAAGCATTACCCTTTGGCATATTACCCCGCTTCCATGGGAGTGGCCACCAAGACCACATAACACCGGTCTTGAAAGACCTACATTGGCTCCCAGTATGTTTCCGAGCACAATTCAAAGTGTTGGTGCTGACCTTTGAAGCCCTAAACAGCCTCGGTCCAGCATACATGAAGGAGCATCTCAACCCCCAGCTTTCTACCTGGACACTGAGTTCCAGAGCCGAGGGCGTTCTGGCGGTTCCCTCTCTGTGAGAAGCCAAGTTACAGGGAACCAGGCAGAGGACCTTCTCGATAGTGGCACCCACCCCGTGGAACGCCCTCCCACCAGATGTCAAAGAGAACAACAACTACCAGTCTTTTGGAAGACATCTGGAGGCAGCCCTGTTTAGGGAAGCTTTTAATGTTTGGTGGATTACTGTATTTTAATATTTTGTTGGAAGCCGCCCAGAGTGGCTGGGGAAGCCCAGCCAGATGGGCAGGATATAAATAATAAAGTATTATTATTATCATTAATATTATCATTATCATCATCATGAATGTTCCCTAAGATAAGAAGGAGTGTCCCTTCTAGGGTTATTGACTATGCCCAGACTATGAAACTCATAAAGTGTGGTTAGCTCCATTCCTTTCTTTTTTTTGCTAGTCATTCAAGACCTTTTTATTCTGGCAGACTTTTGTTGTATGTGGCTGATAATTATTTGTATGTCTTAGTTTTAATTGCGGATCCTGTTGCTTTTTTATTGTTTTATAAAATTGTAATTTTTAAATGTTCTCAGCGGTGGTTGTGCACCAGAAGGGTGGGGTAGAAATGTTTTAATAAATACATTTTCCAAAAAAGTCAAATGTGGGTTCTCAGCATTATGCGGAAATGGAGCTATAAATAATTTCACAACAAAGTTTTCCTTTGAAGGGTTGCATGGAGGTGATCCCTTATTTAAAGTATTCAAAAGGAAGTATTATAAGTGAATATGAGACAACAAGGGACATGAACTAAACTGGGGAGGGTCCCCTGTGTGGCAGCCCTTCCTTAAGCAAAGGAACAAAGAATATTTATTTGTCAATGGGCAACTTTTCTGGCTCCCCAGAATGACATACTTTACATGATTCATTTATATTTCAGCATCATTATTATTTCATAAATGCCATTTAGCGAATTTTGCACAAAAATGTATTAGTTCTGAAAATTTACAGGAGTCTAAAATAATCACTTAATTGCCTTTATATATTATGAAGGCACTAATGTTATTTTGTCCTCAGTGCGGTTCTTTTATGTGGTAGTGTTTATTTTAGGAAAGATTTGTTACTTCTGAATGAATGGGAAAGTTGCAGGCACCATGTCACACTACCACTTGGAAGGCTTGCGGCTCCTTCTATTAAAAACCTCCTTCCCCCTCTTGGTTTATTGCATCTGTCTCCCACCTTTCCCCAAGGAGCTTCCTGGGAGATATTAAAAGACTGCTTTCTTGAATTCCCACTTGGGTTACATGTGTATTTGGGCTGTCCCTCCAAAATGTATCTGCACCTGGGCAAAGGATAGCTTCAAATCAGCAACACAGCTGTCCACAGCATGAAGGAAATATCAGGATGTGAAATGGAGACTGGAGTAATTGGGGGGAAGGAAATGTGATTATTTCAGTTATATGTCCTTGAGACTTATGCTACAGTAAGAGACCCTTAGATTTTGCCAAAAGCTTCACAGAAAACATTTTAAGGAGGATCTAGAGGAAGTGAGAAGTAACATCACCAAGGCATATTAGAAGCATTTCCCAATATCCATGGCAGCAGAGGAGGAAGGGTGGGGTCATTCCAGGGTGCAGGTGGAAGCTGGAGCTGGGGGAGTAAAGGTCACAGGCAGGGATTTAGAGACCTATGAGAGCAGAGAGAAGGGAAGGCCATGAACACTGTTCTAAGCCATGAAGACTGGTGGTTCAGCAAGTGGTGGCAACAGTGGGAAACAAATAAAAAAATCAAGGCAAAGAAGGCAGCATTTCTAGCACACAGTAGCTAGATTGGAGGAGTGTTTTGTGACTCACCTCTGGGAAAGATTTTCTTGGCTTCTCCATGAGTGGAGAGAACACGAAAACTCAGGAGGCAAATTAGGGAAGATGTTTTTTGGTAAGTCATATGCCTCCCTCTCCCAACAGTGTAATACCTTTTCAATGTCAAAGTGTGTACAGAGACTAACTAGTTATCCGCACATTTCCACTGTGAAATCTAGTTTGGCTTTAATATAATACAGCAGGAACATAAGAAGAGACCTGCTGGATCAGGCTAAATATCCCTCTAGGTCATCTAGATGTCCATGGGAAGCTTGCAAACAGAACCTGATAGCAAAAGCCTTCTCCCCACTTGTGGTTCCCAGCATCTGGTATTCAGAGATATACTACCTCTGACAATGGAAGTAGACAGCATAGCCATCCTAAGTGAGTGGCCACTGATAGCCTTAGTTGTTGTTTAGTCGTTTAGTTGTGTCCGACTCTTCGTGACCCCATGGACCAGAGCACGCCAGGCACTCCTATCTTCCACTACCTCCCGCAGTTTTGGTCAGAACTGATAGCCTTATCCTCCATGAATTTGTAGAATCCCCTTTTAATGTCAGGTGTGACTCCCTGGGGAGAGCATTCCGCTGTCAGGGAACCACCACTAAAAAGGCTGTTCTTGTGTTGTCACCTGCTAGCCTCAGAAGGGGCACACAAAAAAGAGCCTCAGATGATGACTGCAAGGTCTAAGTAGGTTCATATGGGGAGCGGCTGTCCCTAAAGTACTGTGTATTATATGCCATATTGTGTTGTACATTTGACCAAACACACTTCAAGACTTCCTTGTTACAAGATTGGGAGTTCTTTCCACCATTGGTCTGGGCAGTGTATGAAACTTCTTCTGCAACCTTCTCAAAGCTATAAGCTGAATCTACCTTGGTTTTTAATAGCAGATGTTTTCAAAGCCATGCACAATTCCCATCCATATTAAAACAGGTCATTCAGCTAAGTCTCCCTTGCAACACTTCTGAACTTCTAGCCAACAATCCCACACTTTGTGTTTTGTGGGCTTGGTTCTGAAAACTGAATGGTTTGTTCTACTTTCTTCAGAGAGAGAGAGAGAGAGAGAGAAAGAGAGATTGGAGCAGAGGTGTGTGTGTGTGCACATGTGCAAAGATACAGATATTTGTAAAATAAATAAAGTGGTTATGAAAAGTAATACTGGCAAGAAAAGTTACCTTTCTACCAATAATTAACAGTGAGTCTCCTGTTCATTTGTTTGTCTTTAAGATCCTAATGTGGATGTCATCTACATTTGCCCCTACCCACTGAGCGATGAGATGCTGCACTATTACAATACGTTTTTGGGTCTGCAGCCAGCTGTTATATCTGGAAGCCCTAAGGACATTGGTGACCTGCAGGACAGGTTCAAAATCCTCACCCCTGAAGCCATAAACAGCTTCCCTGTGAGTTTGTGTCTTCTAATTACTACAGCTGGGGGGAATGCCGTAAAATTAAATTGGAAATTTTATAACTTGCAACGCTCTGGTAGCCGTCAGTGAAATATTATTGCAAGTTTTAAGAGCTTCACAGATTAAGTGACTAGTTAAGACTGTTGGAAATATCCTGGTTTAGCTTTGCAGGCTGAAAGTTGAGCTGAGCTCAGCCCTTCTCCACTGGTCCCTGCCCAACGCCTGGCCTCATCTAGATCTCTGAACTTAAAGAGATTTATAATGCAATGGAAAACAAAGTACTCAGAATGCCTTCTGCTGCTCTGAGCTTCCGTCTCTGCAGCTGCGCAGACAGTGGGTCCCCTCCCTCCCTTCTCTCTAGCTTTTTATTGTGGCAAAATCCAATTTAAGACTCTCTTTTTTCCCCTTGGATCGTTTAATGTCTTTAATTGAGGGGTGTTGGATATCTTGGTTGTTTTGAACCCATCTAGTTGGTTTTAATTCTCTAGAATTCACTCTGAAAGGAAACTGCCACCCCCACCCCATTCTTCTGCCCCTCCAACTACTGTACCCTTGCATTGTTGAAGACCTTTTGATAATGCTGCAATGCAGTAAAGCTCATTTATGGCAGGGTGCGTTTGGATGCTCCTTGGATCATCTTGAACTCACTGAGCCTCAGCTGTAAGTTGGTGATCTTGGCTATATCATCAACTACAGTCATTTGTCCCTTCCCCATTTTGTTTGTTTGTTTTTAATATTAAAAAACCCTTTCACTGCAAGATCACTGCTGCTGGGTAATTATTTGTACTATAAAACTATGATGCCGCACCATACGAGAACAGTAATCGCAACATGCAAATTTGTTGGCTCTTAAATTTTGACCTATTATAAACATATTCTTTCAGTTCAGCCAATCCATGCTTTTCATAAAGTTAAGTCATTCCCTTAGTTTAGTCCAAACAACCTCCAGTTTATCAGCCTCAGTCTCGCAAAGCATTTCGGTGCACAGTGACCTTAAGGATGTTACCGACACCAATGGGCTTCTCACCATCATAAAAGTCTATGTTCACATGTATATCTATTTGGAGGACAAAGGGTGAATGTTGAATACCTTGCACAAGCGGGACGTGGATTCTTTGTAATACAGGCACAGTCCATTGTACTGAAGTTTTAATTGCATATTTCAATCGGGCGTACTTAAGGGTGAGAATTGTGGAGGTGGGCAGCAGTTTTCAGCTCCATATATGGAAATACATCATTAGCAGTTAATCTGCTGCACAGAGGCCCACAAAGTAAGAGGTTTGAAAAGCAGATAGACCCAGTTTTCTTTGAAGCTGGGGGTGGGGGGTGGAATCCATAAAACCTAGCAGCTAGTTCTGCATGCCTGAAAGGACTTTGGGCGTGGATTTCTCAGACAACAGCCCCTGATGCCACAGGAAAAAGCACTTTGGAAAGTTTGGAAACTTTCAAAGGTGTGTTGTGATATGAGGGCTGCTGTTCTAAAGAAAAATTAAAACAACAACACAGAAGGTTATAGTCAAAATAAAAAAATTCCTACCAGTAGCACCTTGAAGACCAACTAAGTTAGTTCTTGGTATGAGCTTTCATGTGCATGCACATTTCTTCAGATACACTGAAACAGAAGTTGCCAGATCCTTCTATATAGTGAGAAGGTGGGGAGGGGTATTACTCAGAAGGGTGGTGGGAATGGGTGATTGGCAGATAGCTGAGATGAGCCTGTTGACGACTCTTAACAACTGCAATAGGTCTTACAGGAAAAGGCAAGGGTTCACTCCAGCAGAGATCCCTCCATGGGCCGGATTGTGCGCGCACATGACTGCGTGCACCCACAATTTCCAGCGTCTTCATCTGTGCAGACACAATTTCTGGCGAATGAGCAGACGCGATTTCTAGCACCGCGGAAGCGAGTCCCCGCGCCGCGCTGCGACGGTTTAGCACAGCATGTGGGGACTTGCCAAGCGGGCTGCTCGGTTCAGGAGCGGCTCGTAGGCTGGTTAAATGAACCCCGTGGGCTGCTTGTGGCCCATGACCCCTGGTTTAGACTTTATGACATTAAGCTCTTCCCAGTGCAGTTCTAAGGTTTAAATGGGTAGGAGTCGGAGATGAGTTTGTGCACAACTTTCATTCATTCCTTCTAAACTCTGAGGGCTGGCCACTCCTCTGAGAAAGACCACATGGCCATGGCCATTGCATGCACACACACATGCAGAAAGGCGGGCAGACACACTCTCATGCACATTCAGGCAGCTGGCAGACATACACACACTCAGTTGGTAGTTGGGATGGGCAGCATACAGATAGGCAGACACACACATGCTTAGCAGACCAGTGGGGGAAAGCAGGCAGGGAGATGTATGCACACACCTTAATGCAGACAGGTGAACAGCAGACTTTCCAGCATTTTTGCTCCCCATGGCAGCCCTGAGGAAGGAGGCTGTTCTCCTGCCCTAACACTATAATGTGTGGGGATGTTGACCGCAAATCATTTCAAGGCTCTTTCTATGTTGCAAAGGAGCCTCTTCTCTATCAAGTGCAGTGTTATTGCAAGGTCTTAGGGGTTTTGAAAAACAAAGTTTCCGCCTTGTTTTCTGAGCTCTAAGACACACCAATGGGAGAAAGGGTGCCCCTTTGCAGGGCAAATAGAGGCAAAGGTGCCCATTTTTTTGAGAACTGATAGGGCCCCTACAGCACCACATCAGGAACACGATAGCACCACAGCGGGGGACAACTCCAGACTTTGAAATAATTTTTTAATTCCAAATTATGAGGAACTTAGCCAACAAAAAAGTCTTGCCATGGTGGATCTGGGCTACGGGTTACCCACTCCTGCTCTGAAAGGAAGTTTTAGAAGAGATTAATCTCTTCTGTGGACAGCGGGATTCCTATATGCTAGATTCATATATCAAAGTTTTAAAAATCTAGTAAAGTCTTAGGGCTCTTCTCACATTACATAGAGACAATCTGCGCTTGCCAATTCAGCTCACCATTAAGAGGAAACTGCAGCTCAGCACCATTCCTTGATAAATGTGGTGGCACATACAGGCACCCCCCCACACACACACTTGCAAGCGATCGACTCACATGCTTCTATGTATACGCATGGCACCGGAAAATAATTAAGTAATGCAATACTAACATGAAATGGACGCGGGTGGTGCTGTGGGTAAAACCTCAGTGCCTAGGACTTGCCAATTGTATGGTCGGCGGTTCGAATCCCCCGCGGCGGGGTGAGCTCCCGTCGTTCGGTCCCAGCTCCTGCCCACCTAGCAGTTCGAAAGCACTCTTAAGTGCAAGTAGATAAATAGGTACCGCTTTATAGCGGGAAGGTAAACGGTGTTTCCATGTGCTGCGCTGGTGCTGGCTCGCCAGCTGCAGCTTTGTCACGCTGGCCACGTGATCCGGAAGTGTCTTCGGACGGCGCTGGCTCACGGCCTCTAGTAGGAGATGAGCACGCAACCCTAGAGTCGGACACGACTGGCCCGTACGGGCAGGGGTACCTTTACCTCTTTAACATGAAATGGCAGGAGAGAGCTGGGAGGTCCTCATGGCTCGCAAGAACCTCCCCAGAACCCAAAGTCCAGAAAAAAAGACTGCAAAATGGCACACGGGAACTCTCAGTGCTGCTGCGCTACTCCTCTCAACAGCTGTTGGGTGGGAAGCTGTATTTCAGTGGGCTCCCCTCTAACACACATTTCTGCGCAGGGGCCCAGACTGTAACCCCCCTGCGTAAGTGGGGAGTCCCCTGTATTTGCAAGCACAATATTTGTGACCTTCACATGTCATATTTTCTTACGTGTACAGCCAAAACTGTAACGTGCAAACCAGCCGTGACTTGTATCTTCCAATGTGTTTCTAACTAGTTGTCCTCCTTCTGCATTTGACCAGGATTATAATTACAATAAGGACTTTGTGAGGCTAATGAAAAGGTGTTTATCCCACAGAACGGCATGTGATCTGCAAAGGTGTTTTGTAACTTGAGAATGTTTTGTTCTGAAAGAACCGTTTAAGATGCTGCTCCTCATAAAGTGAAATATTGCCCAGCTGTGGGAGTGGGTCTTCTTCATTTTTTTGTATTGATTTCTCCCCCTTGACGCAGTAGAGTCAACCCGTGCCAGAAGTGTTGAGATGAATCACCGTTATCCAAAGGCCGCAAGCCTCTCTTCCAAGTGACAGAAGGAGAATTCCGTGTGGATCAAATAAATACAGATGTGTAGTAATTAGTTCTATTCCCAGCGAGCCCATTTCCGACACACTAAAGATGTGAGCGATTATGGAGCCTCACCCCAACAGCTTTTATCAATTTAAACTGCTACGCTACAGGATAGGTCATAACCCAGCCTGCTATTAATAATGTATTTATTGCACTCAACATTATAAATTAGCTCCGCGGAAGAAAGCGAAGGAGCACCTCTTAACGAGACTAATGTGATCTTCATACAGAACCGCCCCATGTCCCTGGCTACCTTCTTGAAGTACAGCCCCAAGACCATCAAAAGGATCAAGAAGCTGATCCAGGGCACAGACGCCTACATTGTCGGAGGGCTTCTAAGCCAAGATGACCTGGCAGTGGCTGATGAGCTGAATGTGCCCATTTTAGGTCCCACCCCGGAAGTAGCTCAGCTCTACAGTTCCAAGTCAGGAAGCAAAAGGGTGTTTGCAGCTGCTTGTGTGCCAGTACCCCCAGGGCATTATGACATCTACAGCAGGCAGCAGGTAAGACTGGTGGCACTTTTGGTGACTGGGAGAACCTGGACCATTCAAACATCTGGTTGTCCCCAGTCAAATCTTACTTTGAAGGTGAAGTCTTCACTCACACCAAGGGATCATAAGGACTGAGTCCTGGAAACTGTTTTCAGTGCCAGGGACCAGCCCTAGGATTTATGAGTGGGATATTAATGCCTTTGCCAGTGAGCTTTATTTTATTTATTATTCCATCATCTTATCTTACCCTACCCTACCCTATCCATTTATATCCCACCTTTCCTCTATGGAGCTCAGGGTAGCATAAATGGTTCTCCCCCTCCCTATTTTATTCTCACAACCTCCATGTGAGGTAGATTATCTATCTATCTATCTATTTATTTGTTTGTTTGTTTGTTTGTTTGTTTGTTACCTGCTCTTCACTGTAAGATTACGCTGAGAAACCCATGGTCACCCAATGAACTTCATGACTGAGTGGAGGTTTGAACCCCTGGTCTCCTAGATCCTAGTCTGACACTTTAACCACTGCACCACATTGCCTCCTTATGGCTGAATGAAGATTTTAACTCTGGTCTTGCTGGCCCATGTCCAACCGTTGCTACATTACAAACCTTGAACCTCTCGCACGACTTCAATTAGACCAGTCTGGCTTGTGAATTAGAGCCTGGCACCTTTTTATTGCTGAACACATTTATTTGGAAGTCACTTCTTTGGAAATTCACGGGATGTTCTTTCAAGTATCTGTGCTTAGGATTGGGGTAGCCGTTGCCAATTGCTAGTGTTTGCATTAGCATCAGTCTGCACAACAGCTTTCAGTAAATTTCCTGAACTGTGCCCCAGCTCATACATATGAATAGGGTTGTGCTAACCAATTAAAACATAAGTGCCGGGGGGGGGGAGGGGCAGCTCCAAGTAACTAACCAGATGTTTGAGGCAATTGCAAGTGCAATTCCTCAACCTGCATGTGGGGAAGCTGCTTCAACCAAAACTGCTTCCACCATGCAGCTGCCTCTATATGGTACCATTTTGATCAGTTTCCACAACATAGTTTGCTTTTGAGAACTGGGCCTCCAAAGAAAAGGTGCAGCCACTAAGAAGGCTTGCTTGCTCGCAGCCTCCATGTATTGAACCTCCTTCCCATTTTCTTTTTTTTTTATAAGATATTTATTAAAGTTTCAGAAATAAAAAAAGAAGTTACAATAGTAATAATAAGAAAAAGAAAAGAAAAAAGAGAAAAAGAAGAATAAAAAAAGAAAAAAGAGAGTACAAAATACGAAAAAAGTAAAAACAATTAAAAACAAATCAATCTTTCCATATCTTGTCTTTCATTCACTTGTTTCCCTGACCTCCTCGCACCTCCCCTTTTTTGTATTCCAGTTCAGTAAGTTAATTCAGCAAATCCTTTCCCTCTTTGTTTTTATCTTAAACCTTTGTCTTAATATGTCATAATTGTATATTCTCATCTGTTAACAGTCCATTTTTACATACTCCTTATAACATTGCTGCTAAAAACCCCTTAACTTCATTCCAACATCATTCTAACATTCATTAATTTTACAGTATTTCTGTAAATAGTCTTTAAATTTCTTCCAATCTTCTTCCACCGACTCTTCTCCCTGGTCTCAGATTCTGCCAGTCATTTCCGCCAGTTCCATATAGTCCATCACCTTCATCTGCCATTCTTCCAGGGTGGGTAGATCTTGTGTCTTCCAGTACTTTGCAATGAGAATTCTTGCTGCTGTTGTGGCATACATAAAGAGAATTCTATCCTTCTTTGGCACCAATTGGCCGACAATGCCCAGGAGAAAGGCCTCTGGTTTCTTCAGGAAGGTATATTTAAATACCTTTTTCATTTCGTTATAGATCATCTCCCAGAAAGCCTTAATCCTTGGGCACGTCCACCAAAGGTGAAAGAGTGTACCTTCAGTTTCTTTGCATTTCCAACATTTATTATCGGGCAAATGATAAATTTTTGCAAGCTTGACTGGTGTCATGTACCACCTGTATATCATTTTCATAATATTCTCTCAAGGCATTACATGCCGTGAACTTCATACCTGTGGTCCATAACTGTTCCCAGTCAGCCATCATAATGTTATGTCCAACATTTTGTGCCCATTTAATCATAACAGATTTCACTGTTTCATCTTGAGTATTCCATTTCAACAGCAAGTTATACATTCTTGACAAATTCTTAACTTTAGGATCTAACAGTTCTGTTTCCAGTTTTGATTTTTCCACCTGGAAGCCAATTTTCTTATCCAAATTGTATGCCTCCATTATTTGATAATAGTGAAGCCAATCTCACACTTTGTTTTTTAATTTTTCAAAGCTCTGCAATTTCAATTTATCTCCCTCTTGTTCCAGAATTTCCCAATATTTCGGCCATTTGGTCTCCTTCCCATTTTCTAGAGGAGAATTTCTCAGATGCCATGGCCAGGTTCGGCCGTGTGCAGCCATAACTGAATCCAGTTATGGTCTGATTCAGGCTCAAACTGAAAGCAGGAGCCTGAAGTGCAGCAGAGAGCTTATGCTCTGTTGAACAGGCAACGCTAGATGAAAGGGATCTGAGCATTTTATGCCTGCCGCCAGGCATACTCCTGCCTGTCAGTCTTGGAGATCAATGTTGCATAGTCATCTTCTGTTTATATCTAGCAGTCAAAGGCAAGACAATGTCTTGGGATGTAGGAATACTCCCAGAATTCACCTGAGTTCACACCAATTAGCAAAGCCAAGTTAGCAAAGAGCTAAAGACAATGGGAACTCAGTAAATGCATACTGATGGAGCATATGAGTGTTCTGGGGCATCAACCATGATTGCTAAATAATTGTAAGCGAACCATGCACCAGGGATGGAGAACTTGTGGCTCTCCAGCTGTTGATGAACTACAGCGTGTGCCAGCATGGCCAGTGGTCAGGGATGATGGGAGCTGTAGTCCAACAACCTCTGGTGACCACAGGCTTTCCATCCCTGTTATGCATGAATGCAAATTGCACCACCAAATTACTTGACAAACATGGATCAAATCTGATGCAAGCCATTGTTCTTTAATGTGGGGCCAGTTCATGGTGGCTTCCAAGTCTTGAAACACTCAGGAGTATCAGTAGCTATGAAAGTTTATTTCAGCACTCACTCCTAATTTGGTTCATGTAAACGTTCCCTGGACAGTTCTGAACACAGAAAGCTCCTTGGAAACAAGAACACTGCCTCTTTGTGTTGCATTTTGAAAATCACACCCTGTTTTATATCTTCCAAGGGCAAGAATCAATAGTTCTTTGCTTGTCATTGATATGAATCATTATGATTTTGGGGAGGTTGTGATTACTCTTTGATTTATGAATGCTGCTGGTTTTCAGAAGAGCCATTTTAAACAATGGCTTGTAAATAACGAAAGATAACCAAATCTATTGCTTATTCCAGATGGCAGATAGAGCACATCACCAGTGCTCAGAATGAGGCAACAATATCTTTTCTGTACTAAATGTTTCCTTCATCTTAGTGCTGACTTAAGGTATCTGAGATACACATCAAATCTATTTGGTGTACACTAAATACACACACACACACACACACACACACTCTAAGGAAACATAGAGGTGTGAAAAGCAGGACTGATCTGCCCAGAGAGGAGGATGTGTAGGCTCAGGTTGGGGTAGAATGACAGGGCAATAAGCAAGGCAGAGCCGAGGATGAGCAACCAAGACAGGAAATGAAGCTGGAATTGGCTTGTCAACACGTAGAGGAACAATTGCTCAAAGAGGTTGCATTTGCACCCTCATTGGGTGGGACATTGATGGCAGGTGGGGTACAATTCGTACCAGAATTGTAAGAATTCAGTTTGCTTACAGAGAAAACACCTGCACACTGGCCATTTCTAGGGGTCAGAGATCCTCAGCAGAGTGGCTGCATCCCTTAACCATGCACTAAATGCAGAAGCAGATGGCAGAAGGTCAACTCGTAGCCAAAATGAACCACAACATTACAAATCTCACAGGCTTAGACTTGCCCCAAGTGTTGGCTTTAATATTGCTTCTCTATAAATGGTACCCTCCAAACCATCGTACACAGTAGCTCTCCTTTCAATTTGTTTCAGATTGTTTTTGTTACAGCAGGAAATATTGATGCGAGGCGTTAAATAATCAAAGGAAGATGACAATAATTTAAGGCACAGTTCAATTTTCACTTAAAGATACCTCATAACTCTTTCCGTTGGTGCAATCTTTACAATACTATCGATCCATTTCATTTCTGTAGGGGAGTCGTCAACAGAAAACCCATTTATTGGGCTTTCAAAAGCAACAAATAACGGGACACAGAGCAAACAAATAATAATTCCATTTGTGATTGAAGTTCAAATAATAAAAAGTGCTTTGGAATGGCTGTTGTAACAAATACTTCTTGAGCCATTCTATTCTGCAGTTACAGTCAAACCCACCAACAATGAAGCCTCAAGATAGAAAAGGGTATTTTTAGAACCATCTAGTTTAAAAAAGGATAAATAATATAAAGCTCAAGTACAGTCTTTGTTGTCATTACACAAATACAGTGTTTTGTGGGCTTTTCCTCCCCGCTCAAACTGTCCCTGTAGTCTCACCTGCATCTTATACATCTGTAAGAAAATGAGGCGATCAGTTTCAGGTAGAGAGTGGCTAAGATGACATCCATTTGGATTTAACTGAAAACCTTATGTGTGTGTTTCCTAGATGCTTGAAGCCATCAGTCAGCTGATAATTGACTACCCAGAAGTGAAACGCTGGGTGTTCAAAGTGGACAGCGACTTTGGGGGAAATGGCACAGCATTCTGTGACATCTCCGAGCACCTCAAATGCTACCCCTGGCTTCAGAGGGAGATTCGTAGATACGGCCCTGAGATATGGAAGTTGCAGTGGGCACAAGTAAGTCCATCAGTCATTTTCAGGTGACTTTCATTTTTGAAGTTTACCCAGTGCCTCCTGGAGTTCATATTTTATTTGCAATAGGAGAAGCTGAGCTATTTTGAAGGTGTCAACATAGCCTCAGAAGGTAGAGGTACCTGGCACATTGCAGGTCTTAGGAGTTCCAAGGGGAGAGAGGCACCTAAACTGTCCTGTATGAAATCGGGAACACTTGTTAAAAATTCATTGCCAGTTAATTTGGGGGCATAGTTGCTTAGGACTTTAAAGGTAAAAGCTGGCATGGACAAGTTACTTTTTATCTTAGTAAAATCTTCACTGGGGTCATCTCAGTGTAGTATGTATTGTAACATGCCTTTGGGACAGGATGAATATACATAAGACCAATCATTGTTCATTTTATCAAAGACAGCCATGAGTTACCTTCCTTCCCATCTGTTCTCTTAACTGAAGCACCTTAACCCATTTTATATTCTCTTCATGAGAAAAGCATCCCATTCTGGCCATGAACCACAGTGTGCAGTCACTTTCACATTCTCTTTCTTTGGATTAGTGGCTGTTGCTACACTCCAGATTGTCTCTGCAAAGCACATTTTCATTAGGCTTACCCCACCTTGTGTATATCTGGGGTGTTGCAGTGGTTTTCATACTCATGGCTTCTTGAAACTAATCAGGCTTTAGAAGTTCTTTCTGTTCTGCGCTTTCTTCTTGCCAAGCTTGGGCCAGAATAATCTCTTGCATATTCCCACATAAAACCACAAGAACATAACAGGAGTTTGCTGGATCAGCCCAATGGCCCATCTATTCCAGCACCTTGTTTGCATGGTGGCAAGCCAGAACTCTCCCTTCATGCCATTTTTTATTTAGTCTAGGTGCACTCCTGGATCCAACAATGCTACTGGAGGCTCAAGTAGTCTCCGTGACAAGGAGTGCCTGTTTCCAGCTGTGGCTGGTTTGACAGCTATGATTTCCTCTTGGACAGAGATGACTTGGCCACTGAGCTCCATGCTTTGATAACTTCTAGATTGGATTATTGCAATACTCTCGACATGGGGCTGCCATTGAAGATGATTCAGAAGCTTCAACATGTGCAAAATTCAGCAGCCAGATTACTGGCCAGGGTTCCATTTAGAGCTCATGTAATTCCTATTTTGAAACAGCTGCACTGTTTGCTAATTTAAGGGACTCACATTGGTGTTTACAGCCATGAACAACTTAGGCTGTAATATCTGAAAGACCACCGCCTTCACTTCTTATGCTTTCAGGTGTTGAGATCAACAGAGAGGGCCCTCTTGGTAAGTTCCATTGCCCTCAGAAGTTTGGGGAATGGTAGCCTAGAAGAGGGCCTTCTCTGTGGCAGACCCTACATTGTAGAACTCTGTTCTCACAGAGGTGTGCCTAATGTTTTCATCACATAGTTCTGTAGTATGCTGAAGACAATACCTCTTTACCCTAGTGTCAGGGGTTCAGGAGCAGAGGCGAGGGCAAGGGAGGAAACAGAGAGCGAGGGGGAGGAGTCCGAAGGAAAGATGAGCGATGACGACGACCCGAGATCTCCGAGTCTTTCCAGTGAATCGGAAGATTCACAGAAAGGAGCGCCAGTGGCCAGAGCAAGGGGGGAGCTTAGGGGGACACCCCAGGAAGAAGGGACAAAAGGGGGTTCAGAGAGCAGCAGTTGGAAATCGGGGCCAACGTCCCCAACAGAGCGCAGTGGGGAGGAAGGGTGCCAGGTATCGGGATCCGGCGGCTCGCCGCAGGGGGGGAGGGTATGAGTCAGGAGTGGCCACACCTCCATCGGGGAGCGAAGAAACGGTCAAGCGGAAAGTGGAAGGTTGGGCGCGCGCGCCAAGTTCAAATGCACAGGAAGGCGGCACAGTAAGCAGCCCGGAAAGGGAGTCAGGTCCTAAAGCCCGCCGCAAGGAGACAGAAGGGTCCGTGGGGTCAGCGTCAGAAGAGTCCAGGAAGGAAGAGACCACGGGGGGCAGAGGGACCCAGAGAAGAAAGGAAAGGCGGAAAAGGTGGAGTAAGGCTAGGGTATTAAGTTGGTGTACAGGAGGCGGGGACTCAGACGGAGCTTCGCCGGTCTAGCTTATAAGACGTAGGGCTGGACGCTGCAGCTTGGAAATGGAAACTGTAACTCAATAAAGACTTTTATAAAGTGAACGCTGGCTAGCGTGATCCTCTGTGAGCTAGGATCTGGAAGCAGCTCTGACACCTAGTCTTTGACAGTTAATTTTTATTTTTAATTTTTTGGTATTTCTTCTGTTTAGGTTAATCAACCTGGTGATCCTTTTGCTTCAAATTATTTGTGTTTTCTATAATTGTATACAAACTGTTTAGCTTCCTTTATTTACTTTTCTTTTTACTTGTATTGCTGCAACCCACTTTGGGACTTTCTGGTGAAGGGCAGGTGAGAAATCTTACATGTTGGTGTAATGAATTGCTTTGCTGAAAACTTGTAGCCCCAAACTGAGAAGTCTCTAAACTAAAAACATCCAGTTAAAATCCATTTAGGAACAGAGATAAAACAAAGGTTAAATAAATTGTTTCACCTTGATCTACAGGTCTCTGTGTATGATCAGATGCACTCACAGATCTTTTACAGGCTAAATAGGGGCCCCCATTCATTTCAATGGGGCAATAATTTGCATCTTAGGCTTCCTATTTGCTTCCACCATTAGAATGAATGAGGGGTGATTATAGGCAGGGTTATTGGCTTGCAAAACCAAGGTTCCATGCTCATAATCTATTGGGCTGTGGTGCCAGACAGGTGATTGAGTTACTGCAACTATGATGTAGTGCACTTGAGAGCATGCACATAATGGAAGGTGAGAAGGGGGAGGGTGCCAAATAAATACTTAGGGCGCCAAATTTTGTCCTCACTCAGGGCACCATATTACCAGAGTTACCCCTGCTGCTGGATCAGGCTAGACCCTCCACACATCCCTTTTTATTGTGCATTTATGATGATTTGTACTCAGATGATGGTTTCAGAGCAATTATGCATGATCCTCAATAGTGTTCATATCATCAAAAGTTTCAACATGGTCATACTGCTTTATTTCCAAACAATGTTGGTCTCCTGCTGAAATCCTATAACCTTTTTCTACCACAGTTTGTGTGGGGTTTTTTGGGGGGGTTGTCCCACTTGTGTTGCTAGACACTGGCAGAGGAAGAGGAGTGTTTGGGGGAATGCCACGCCCCAACAGCTGGGCACCACGCCCCCAGGACACGTGCCAGCCCCACCCCTGCCTGCTCCACCACTGTTGCTAGAGTGCTGCCATCAGCAACAAATAATGCAGTAACATTGGGGAGGCATTGGGGAGCAACTAATAAAGCTGAATGGTGTGTAGATGATCTAGTACAGGCTTCCTCAACCTACAACCTCAACCTGAGACTACAATTCCCATCATCCCTGACCATTGGTCCTGCTAGCTAGGGATCATGGGAGTTGTAGGCCAAAAACATCTGGAGGGCCGAGGTTGAGGAAGCTTGATCTAGTACAAACACACTACAAATGCACTATTGTTGTGCATCAGTGCCATGTTGCAGGATATGCCCGCACAAAAAACAACAGTCTGGAGTGGGCCTGAGTGCCCTGTTTTGCTGCATTTGACCCATTGGTATTATTCCCGTGAAGTGTCACAGTACACATATAATAGGGAGAAAGACTGCAAGCAATTTGATCAAACTCCTTGAGAGCATCTCCCCTCCCCGTTCCAAATAATATATCACCATTTCTCACCTTTTAGATCTCAGCCCTGGCTTTTCAACAGCACCAGTCTTTCATATTTAGAAACGAATTGCAGTCTCCATTGAATGTTTCCACAGAGTGCAGAGGATTAGAATCCTCCTTTGTTACTGAATGCTCTTGTAATGCTCCCGCATTTAGACATCAAAGCATTAGTTTATGAGCACAGGCATGCTTTAATGTCCTATTACAGTATGGAGACCTGCTTTCGATAATGAAGACATTGTGTCATCGACTTAAGCTGCCACGTTACCAAACATATGCTGGCAGGTTATTAAAAAATTCAGCTTTGTGATGAAAGACTATCCTGCAGGCTAGGAGTACATGGCAAAAGACTCTCCATTCCGGTAGAGTTATTAGAAACGAGAATATGACTCTAAGCACTAAATTATGTTAATACTTACAAATAGCATCATTTGCATAGCGGTTTATGATACGATCCCAAGGTTTTTCCTTCATTGGTATGTAGTAGGGCAACCGATTAAACATAATGTGGTTTACCGGAGTTTATACTGAGTGTCTATTCCATGTAAAAGTGGAGTCTTAATTGTTGGATCCTCCAGACCAGGATGTTGACCATTCCATTCAGGACATACAGTCATCACAGTAATCTCCTTTGAAACTTTCTGTGAGTTCAAGAGAAATCCTGAGGATGTTAGTGGTTTAAGAGCTTATTTGGCAATTTGAATCATCTCCAGTCAAGTCAACACACTCCCCAATGCTTGTGCCCTCCAGTCAAGTCAACACACTCCCCAATGCTTGTGGTTATACACACATAACCAACCATTCTAAAGACTTACGTGTAGTTTAAAAACATCAATAATTTTCCTACCAACTACTGGTTGACTAACTTTTAGTTGAGCTATACATCTCCACCCCTTAAGCTCTCAAGTGGCATTAATGGGATTGCCCATCACAAAGCACCTGGACACAAGGAAGGTCATCCCATTTCTTGAAAAAACAACACAAAGCTATAGTCTGTGGAAAGCTGTGCATCTTTTGTCATGGAAGATGTTTTGAGAAGAACTAGGAGCTGAAGAAACTGGCACCCCACCAGCAAATGTTTGAAAGAAGCAGCGAGGTGTGTGCGATGGCCATCACTTCCACGCCCTGCTTGAGATGTTCCAAAGGGTCCATTGGACCATCTGCTTCTGGAAACAATGTTGACCAGATAGACCCTGGGCTCAGATCCAGCAAGACATTTCTTATCGTGTTTTTTATGGTGTTGAAAGTTCTTGTTATTTCATTATCAGGACCTAGATCGTTAAAATATGCCTTGTAAACCTTTGTTTGACCACTTTAAAAAAAAATTATTAACTGGCCAATCACATCACATTAAATCATATCACATAAATTCCGAATTACAAAGCCAAATTTTAAATTTTGTTGGGGGGACCCATATTTCAAGATCCGAAGGGGGATTCTAATCATCTTCCTGCTGCTGCGTTAATGTCCCAATCAGTCCAAACAAAGTTCATAGTTCTATCCCATCTTATCTTGCTGTTTCCACAACACATCTTGTTCATATATTTTCTCTTTTTTCTTTATGATCTCTTATAATAGTCTCCTTAAGCCGATAAACACCAATAGTAATAATAGTCCTGTGTGAATTTTCCGTTCTTCCAATCCTCAAATCGAGATGGTTTCCATATATCGTCTCCTTCATAGATAACACTTTTCAGGAATATGGGAGTTTCAGTGCTTGCATGCAACTACTCCACCCCTCAAGGGTAACTTCATTAATTTAAATGCAAGAAGCAAACAACTGTGTGGTCCTACCCAACTCCCTCTGCTAGGGGAAGGGCTGCAGCTCAGTGGTAGCGGTAGAGCATCTGCTTTGCATGCCGAAGGTTCCAGCTTCAATCCCCAGCATCTCCAGCTAGGACTGGGAGAGAATCCCTCTCTGAAATCATGGCCAGCCACTGCAAGCCATTGTATAGAGTTCTGAGCTAGATGGACCAGTGGTCTGACTCAGTGTAAGGCAGCTCGCCATGTTCCTCTTGAGTAAGACTGATAACAAATAAGGGTGGGCTCCATATGGGCACTGGACTTGTGTCCTCAGCCATGCTCTGATAGAAGGAATGGGGACAAGTGTGCCCTGAAAGAACTTTCAGCAGGGCTTTCGCATGAACCCATAAACCAGCATCAGGGAAAACTGACTGACATCCTCCCTCCATTTCATAAAGTTGGTTCCTGAATTGCGTGTGTATACCCAACCCCTGGCCAGGAATGGGCTCAGGGAAAGGGAAGGAATGTGTTTTGGATCCCACCCACCCAGAGGCAGCATTGTGGTTTATGTTTCTAGAGATGCTGCTGGTTTGTGACCCCCAGCTATCACAACAGAGTTTACGTAATAATTGTTACATAGGGAACACGGTCTTCCAGACCGATTATGATCTGAAATAAAAGAAACGCCATTTGCAGCAGCAGTATTTTGATAGCTCTTTCCGAATGTCATGTAGCTTAATAGTGGATGTTAAAATTATATTGGCTAGCAGAAGAGGTCTCCACTAGTCTCTAAACTATATAGCCATCGACGGGATATCAAGTTGTGTTTACCTATTACATCAGAGAACAAGCTGTGATGCTCTTGCTCAGTCGGTTATTATATTTAATGTGGCTACCAGTGTTTGGGTTTCAGGTGATTCCCTGATTCCTTAATTGTTGTGTCTTGTTATTTTATTATGTCCCTTGGTTAAATTCCTAGGACCTACAATAATCAGATATGCAAGCTGTTGGTTTGCATGTCCTATTGATTTAATATTCTTCTAATCAGTACATAAAGCTATGGGCCTGCGGTGTTAATTTTTCATATGCTTACAAAGCACCCTTTGATTTTCTGTCACGCGTTAATTACAGCGTTTTGCCATTAAATAGGAAGCTTTGTGTAAACTAATTACTAGGTAATCATTGTCTACCGCGAGCCGTGCTGTTTGGTACCTTTTATTTTATTCGGGGAAAATGCACGGATCTCGCAGTCTGGAACCACTATACCTTCCAGCCATTAGCTCTCACTAATTCATAGCATTATTGTGTTAAGATTGTAGGAGTTGTAATTGTTGTGGTATCAGTGCTGTTAATTACCGGAGTAAACAGTTGAAATGATGCCAAGGTCTATTGTACAAAGCAGAGAAAAGGAGGTTTAAATGTTACTTCTACCATCTGGGGACTGAAGTCTTTGCAAATGCTACAAAACAGCAGTGAGGCAATATCAGAGCTTCAAGCTTCAGGGTTTTAGGCCATATGGATTCAGAATATTTTGAATCAATTGAATTTAACTGCCAGTTTTTAGCAGTAACCGCACAGAGATGAGGAGAATAAAGCAAGATCACGAAAGAAAATCTGGAATTTGTCAGTGTTATCACATGCCATAAAGTGCCTCTGTAGATTATATTAAAATGTTTATTCTGCTAAATTCAAAGAAGCAGAGGCTGGCTAAAAATGCATGCAGATTTCAACAGTGTATTGCTACAAAGGGTGATTTTTTTTGTTTTATTTTGGGATTCGGCAGGGGTATTTGAAAGTCATCTATCTCAACAGTTAATACAACAGTAACAATGAACTCAATAACTAACAATTAACAGGGGGCTCCTGTGAATTTCCACGGACTTAATTTTTATTCTATTTTAGCATTTGTAGACTTCCTCTCAGAAGTAAATAAAAAAACATAGAACATAACATCAGGGAATAAATTATTTAAAATTATGTTTTTGGTGCTGTTGTTTTTTAAAAAGTGGAAGTATTTGGAAAATGTTCAGTCCCAGCAGCCTGAAAGAAGATTTCACATTTGTTTTTGATCCCACTTTGCACTTCAGTGGCAAGACAAGGGCAAAACCACACTTTGCATGGGTGCAACTGCACAAGACAATTCAAAATAAATAGGAAGGTGTGCAAGGGGTGTGCCCTTTGCACTCTGGCCTTCCTAGTCTCTGTTTGTTCAACAAATAAAAAAATCTTAAATTCTGCATTATTGTTTGGGGAAGGGAATTTTTATAAAAAGAAATATGTATAGTGACAATAGCTTTTGAGTATTAACAAGTGTTCCCTGTTTAAAGAAAAATGCCTATTACACATTATTAAAGAAATGAAATCTGACCAACTCTATATCTAGACATGGCATAATTTTAAGCACCTTAGCAAAATAAATTGTCCAGACTGATTGCTTTGCTACAAACAAAAAGCAGCAACAATAGAATGAATGAATTAATGAAATTGTATAAATTTGTGATATTTCTTTACAATGCTACAAAGCTGTCCTGTGTGTGTTTCAGTATATTGCCTTTATTTAAGAACATTGGCTTGATCCCAATTTTTGTGACATGTATCTGTCCACCACCCCCCACCCCACGCCCGAAAAGATCCCCTGCGGTCCCTATGTAGCTCCTTCATTGGGCTTGGATTTGGGGAGGGGGAACGCAGTCCCCCCCCCATTCTGGTTTGTTTGTTTTTATTGGCCTGTTAACAGATGTTGACGTGGTTCAGGGCACAAGGCAGCCATGTGCTTCTAAATGGAGAGATCTCTCCACAATGAAGCCTGGAGCTGCAGGGGGTTGTTTGGGGCTAGAACAATGTTCTCTAGGCTTTGTGTGTGTGGCCAAATTCAGAATGAAAAGGGAATGATTAATTGTACGTACTGAAATCCTTGGCGAGCACAGCGAGCCAGAAGAGAATAGCGTGACCCATGTGGTGTGGAGAAAACGGGAGCAGCAGTTTAAGTGGTGGAAAGTTGAAAGAGGGCTAACCTCCTTGTTCTAATAGTCGAGGCGAGTGGCTGCTTGGCGGTCCGCTGTTGAAGCGCAGCATATGTGCCTCCCTTTGACAAAGGCCCTCTTCAGCCCAAAGCAGCCCCTCGGCCTGTGCGTTGATCCAGAGCGACGGGCCGCGGTAATGAGGGACAGGCCTCTCAAGAAGCAGAGAGGAGATAATACCGCATAAGTGGAGAGTTCTGTGGAGTGTTCTCGCCATTCGACATAATGCAAGGCGCTACCCCGGCGAATCGCTTGCCATCCAGCTGAAATGGGCCATTAGGTATCGGGGAAAATTGTCTTTTGCTACTTTCAGCAGATGGAGCAAATATTTTACAAAGCCATTTTACATACAAAAACCATTTGCGTGACTTGGTAATGGCAGCTGTTTTACATGATGTTACCTTCCAAAAGAATGTCTCTCATGAAAGGCAAAATCGGGACTTTTTTAATTTTAAAATTTGCAGTTGCACACTCAAGCATTCAGCCCTAAAAGCGGCATTTGAATTCTAAGTAAGTGTGGCAGGCGATTGATCGCTTCCAAAAACATTTTCCAGCATTTTTGTTCTTTTGCGTAGATTGCAGCACCAGAGAGTAACACCCCATCCCCCCCAAGCAACGAAACAAATTCTAAAGTACTTGCAAACTGCTGGATGGTGTGTGCATGTGTGTGTGTAGCGGAAGGAACCCAACAGCGTTTCCATTTCAGTCTGCCTCACAATAAGCTTTTTCTTAAACCCAGTGGCTGAAACCATGAGAGACAACTTTTGACTGGGAAGTGGATTTTTCAGCTAAGTACTTTTTCAGTCCTTGGGGTTCTGGGGAGAACTTTAAACAGTGGTAAGAGCTCAGAAGTTGGGAGATGAATAAACCCATCTGGGGGAAAAAGTACAACCGCCAGGATCGCTTTACACTTTGTTCTCTCACTTTTCCTGTGAATAGTAGTGATGGGAGATAAATTCAGTCTGGTTCACATTTTAATGCAAGCCTACCTAATTCACGCTTCCTGAAAGAATACACAACGTACACTTTGAAATGTGCACTTTTCCGAATTTTGCAGTGTAGTTCTCCTTCCAAATGATACGTTAGGGACAAATGTACGTGCATAAAAATGCATATATTAGTGAAAATAATATATTAAAAATGCATTACATTTGGGAAAAGTGCTTGCAAATAAAGCAAGCAAATATATGTAAAGTAGGAGAAATGCTCACTTCAATGTTGACAAATTTTCATGAGGACTTTAAAAAAAATCACAAACTTATGTGGAGATGGGGTGAACAGAACTTCACACTGGAAAAATGAGAAATCAAAATTGATATATTCATCCATTCCTGAAGAACAATTAGGCTTTCCTTTCATTTTTTGTTCACCACATGTGTGTGACCTGAGGTTAGGTGGGAGATGGTGATTAGCTTAGAAACATAGAATCAATGAATTGTAGAGTTGGAAGGGCTATCTAGTCCAACCCCTACAATGCAGGAATTTCATAGCAGACAGCCATCTAACCTCTGCTTAGAAACCTGCAAGGAAGAAAAGTCCACCATCTCTTGTGGAAGTCTGTTCCACTGTCAAACAGCTCTTACTTTCAGAAAGTTTTTTCTGATGTTTCGTCAGAATCTCATATCTTGTAACTTGAAGGCCTTGGTTTGGATCTTAGCCTCTGGGGCAGAAGAAAACAAGCTTATTCCCTCTTCAATATGACAGCCTATATATATATGAAGAAGGCTATCATATCTCCTCCCAGATCTCCCTGGTCCAGTGCTCTTCAATAAACCTGTTAGTCTCATAGGATGTGACATCAGTATTGGCACTGGGTACTGTAACTGTGAAGCAAAAGCAACTTCAACAGCCACTATGCAATGCAAGGATCTGATTTTCTCTCTTTCCCCAACCCCCTGATTAGAAGCAAATATATGCATTGGGATTCAGCCCAGAGTGACTAGAGGGAATGGCTTTATCTAGTGCGCTGAAAATAAGACAGAAGCAACTTAATGGTGCCTATTGATTTGTAGATAGAGCATCTTGCTAGCATTAATCAATGAAGAGAAAATTTATGTGGACCAAGCAATCCCCTCCCCCAATATGGGAAATCATTAGTTCTCACTAGTTCTTAAATTAGTTATACATGAAAGAAAAGCACAAGCCATTCATTCTTCCCTCTCTTGTCTATATGGTGCTTTTCAGCTGGTTCAGTGCTACTGCTATGGCATTGGAATCTATAACTTATTAGCAAATCCTCCCTCAGTGTATACAGATACCCGGCACCTTCTCTCTTTGCTAGAAGTTTGGAGCAAGCCAGTGGCTTTTAGGGGACTCTCCAGTATTAGTTGCCAGTAGTAGCTGTTAGCACTGGTGCCCTTATAAGCACCATCAGGCTTTCTGTACGCATGAAGAATATAATGTAAGAATAATACCTTTCTCAAATGTTGTTTTTTAAAAATCCAAATATACAGTATCTTCCAGAGCAAAGATTGATGACACTCCCAAAGAAATCTAAAAAGTTGATTGGGCCAAACCTTCCCTTTCAAAAGCCATGCTGATTTTTTATCAACAAGGCTTGTTCTTCGATATATGTTTGTGTGTTTAACAGTGTTAGCATAAATCATTCTTTCTACCAGTTTGTCTGGGATGAAGGATAGGCTGACATGTCTCTAATGTCTTGAAGTGCTTCTCCTGTAGTTGTTGCAGATGCTTTTTTTTTTAAAGGCTAGCTCCTGAAGCTCTCTCTGTTTTGCAGGCATTAGATATCTTAAGCAAGTGAGTTAAACCATATGCTTCAGGGAAAGGTAATTTGTTCCCAGGCTGAGACTCAAAGATGTTCATTTGTGTTCAGAATTCACAAACTGCCTTTTGGCAAACACAACAGAGCAGTTTTACTTTGTGGTGTGTTATTAAGAGAAGCCGTTGCCTCCACATACAGCGCATTTAAAACACAGCATTTAAAAACAAAGAGAAACCCTGTCTAGCAAGGAAAAGAAATGAGTGTGATGCTTCACTAGTCCATCCTGCAGTCCAGGGGAGCAAGAACAGAGTCCCGGGATTGGTGTGCGAAGTGGGCAATTGGTCCTCTTTTGGAGCATGGGACATTTCCAATTTCAAGGGGTCATGAAGCAGAAGGAAAGAGGCCCAAGGGAAGCAAAGAAGTGATCATGATGCAGCTAGAGAAAAGCAACCTGGAGTTTTAACATACAGAGTCCCTAAGCTGGATATGCTTGCTCAGCGCTCTGACTTTTTGACAGCCTTCCCCAATCTGACGCCTTCCAGGTGTTTTGGACTACAACTCCCATCAGCCACAGCCAGTACAAAACATCTGGAAACATCTGGTTGGGAAGGCTGTGAAATTAATATTGGGTTCTCTTTGCTTGCTTGCTTGCTTGCTTGCTTGTATGCAACATTGTGGGTGTTTGGTTCTATGGATGTTATATGGAGGAAGATGTTTCCACTGAGTTGCTGCTACAGATGTCAGAGAATACTGACAAAAACAGGAAAGGAAGTCAAAATTGTGTTGGTTGTTTGTTTGTTCACCTGTGATCAGGAATGGAAACCAGTCAAGCAAATACCACCAGTATTTGTTGCCATTGTTGTGTTAAGTCCGCAAACAATACGTAATCAGTTGCTCATTTTTTACACTGTTTCGATGTTTCCTTTACATTGAAATAAATATAAGTTACATAGTTACATAAGTTATGTAACCTACACTACATAGCAGACAGAGGCAGTGTTGTATTTGGTAGGAACTGACCTGCAGCGGAATGGAAATGGCATTGATGGTGGTGAATACAGATTGGAACAGAAATCTCTGCCTTCTTCCATCCCTAGATGCTGCTCATCTTGCACATTGCTGATCCCTTGAATCTCCTTCATGCACAGTGGCTTAATGTAGTAGTTTTGGTACCTTACCCAAGGTCAAGGTGCTCTGAAATGACAACAGTGGTATGCCCAGAAGGTTTAGCCAAATTGGTGGGGTCCAGCAGACAAGCCAGAGTAGATTGTTGCCAAATAGAGAGCCCTCATGAGCCCTCAGGAGAGAATGGGAACATGCATCTGAATAAGGAGCTAATGAATGGATATTATTATTATTATTATTATTATTATTATTATTATTATTATTATTATTATTTTATTATTTTAAGGATTATTAGAGTTATCATCACCCTGGTAGACCAACAGATATTTGTAGCCTGCCATCTTCCCCATTTTGTTTATTTTGTTCAGTTTTCTGCTAAAAAGAAATGAAGAATAGAACCAGTGGTTAAAAAGAAAGTATCTTTGATGAGGAAATGTTCTCAGATGGATGAAAGAAGAATAAGGAAAAAGATAAAGGAAACATTTAAAAAAAGGCTTTCTGGCTGTGGTTAAACAGTAACCACACAGCCTGTTGGAGGCCTGGTTTTTAATCACCCCACAAGCAGTTTTCATTTCTGCAGTAAAATTGCTTGTGGTTCTATTTAATTTGTTTCTGCAGGAACCAGCTTTGGCGAAGATCTCCCAGGAGCTGCCGGGCCTTTTAGCACAGCACGCTCAGGCTGTCAATGAGAAACGATTTCCTACATGGGGAAAATTCCTCCAAACATTTGTGAGTCAAGGTAAATAAGACTGCTAAGTTCCTGCTAAGTGCTATGAGGGATAATTATATCACCGGTACTTCATTCTCATTCATTTAGATATTTCTCTGCCCCTTTTCATTTCCCCATTGCAGTTTTAACTGTTGAAAAATAAGATGTAGGCAGCCATCTTTGATTCCGCCTAGTTGTGATGGGCTTGGCTTCCTTGCTGGAAACTGCTGAACTCTCCCCCCACACAAACACTTTAGAAAACACATGGAAACAGACATATGGCTAGGAATTGCCTGGGTGGCAAAAGATGCTTGAGAAGAAGCTTTGAGAAGAAAGAAATCTCAAAGGACTACTGGCAACATTTTGTGGCTTCAAGTCACACAGTGCTAGCTGTGGCGTTAGTGTGTTCTGTGGCTTTTCTGAGGCTAGTGAGCTATTATTGCAATAAAAGAACCTCTAAATTCTGCACTGTAGAATTCTGCAACCTTCTGAAGACCTTATGTCAGCCAATTCATAATCTCCTTAGTCTTACTTCATTAGCAATTCAGATTTGGTTAGTCAGAATCAAGTTGGGTCAAGAAGCTATGGAGATCATGGAAATCTCATTCCCTGACCAATGGGGCTCCTGCTTAGCTCTTCCTTTTGGCTTCCGAGATCTCAAACAACTTCTTCATGAACTTGAAGCAAAGTGTCTCAAGTTTTGTGCTGGCTCACATAATTATGGAAGCACAGCATATATATTGATCTGGTTGCATTGTTCTGCCATTCCTCTCTAGGGAGCTCAGCATTGCGGCTATGCCCATTCCATCTTTCTCCTGGGAATCCTGATCTCATCTCTACTTCTATGTACACGAAATTATATCCCTCCAGTCCCAATAATGACTCTCTAACAACAAACATGCCCTTTCAGGTGGCATCCAAGGCTAGAAAATGGCTCTCCTTATAAGCACAGAGGAAACTGAAAGTCACAGTTCCTAGCTGAAGTCAAGTTAATATTTCCGTTGAACCAGGCAGGACCTTCCCTGATAAGTTGTTTATTTTTGGAAGGCAACAATCATTCAAGAGAAAATACTGGCAATACTGCATCCCAGAACAAGCATTTAATTTGTATGGGGGGGGCACTGCTTGATGGAATCCTGGCAACTTTTCTCTCTCTAGGTGGCATCATAGAAGCCTTCCCGCCCTCAGACAGCATCACTAGCCTCAAAGTGGACATGCTAATAGAGCCAACTGGAGAGATCTCAATGGTTTCCTCTGGAGACCAGTTCCATGCAGATGGTCCCCTGCGCTCCACAGGAACCACCCTTCCCCAGTGTTCCGTTGAGCCGCGGGTCCTTAACGGGCTGTGTCTTCAGATTGGTGAGGCCTGCAGATCCAGAGGAGTGGTTGGATACTTCTCCATTGACTTTGTGACATTCATCCACCCTCAAACCATGGGGCAGCAGGTGAGTCAGCAAAGTGAAATCTTAAATTCCTGTGACACACTTGCAGATACTGTGAAATGTGATCATGATAAAAGGTGGAGTGGGGGGTGTGGGAGAGAGAGAGAGAGAGAGAGAGAGAGAGAGAGAGGAAAGCACTCCGCTCTCCTCCTCTCACAGGCTAGTAATTTCCATCCGAAGAAAACATGCTGTATTACAAAGACAGATTGGGTTTGGCAGAATGGTGGTTTTCCAGAGGTTTGGCAGAATGGTGGTTTTCCAGAGGTTCCATTGGAACGGAGGAGGGAAAGATCAGGCCAGAAAGGTTGACACATTGGAATTATTATTATTATTATTATTATTATTATTATTATTTATACCCCGCCCGTCTGGCTGGGTTTCCCCAGCCACTCTGGGCAGCTCCCAACAAAACATTAAAAGTACAATAAAACATATAACATTAAAAAACTTCCCTAAACAGGGCTGCCTTCAGATGTCTTCTAAAAGTCAGATAGTTGTTTATTTCCTTGACATCTGATGGGAGGGCATTCCACAGGGGGGCGTAATGTCACTTCTCGCAGGGAGGGAACTGCCGGAAGGCCCTTGGAGCTGGACCTCAGTGTCCGGGCTAAACGATGGGGGTGGAGATGCTCCTTCAGGTACACTGGGGTTGAGGCCATTTAGGGCTTTAAAGGTCAGCACCAACACTTTGAATTGTGCTTGGAACTGTATTGGGAACCAATGTACAAATCTAAGAGGAAAGTGACAACATGACATTTTGCTTGTACTCCCTCTTCTTTCCAGGGATGAGATTCACAACCCATTACCTTGAAAACAGCAACCATTGTTTAAAAATCAAGTTTTTAGTCCTGCCTGGCTTAAGGATGGTCCCATCTGTCAGTTTTGGTTTCTCTCAGTTTCTCACTTTTTCACTCTTAAGTTCAGTTCTTCACATTACCACATCAGTTTGCAAATCCTTTTTTTTAAAAGTCCTCATGAAAGTTCATCAGCATATCAGTCTGAATTTCTCCTAAATGTACAAATCATTGTACAGTATGCGATTTTGCCTAATATACACATTTTGCAAGTACTTTTCCCCAATATGATGTACTATATACACACTTAACCTAGTATATGTATTTTTGTATGCATTACTTGAGAACTGCATTCGAAGGACAGTTGCATTTCAGCTCTCATGTTGTTTCAGGAAACGTGAATTAGGTAGATTTGCTTTGTAAGTATGAACTGCATATAATTCCTCTCTCTACTCCCACCCCTACTCTGGCTGTGTGACCCAGAAGTTCACACCAGGAACTGGGAGATGTTGATACTGTGTAGGGGCTTGTTATACCAAATCCTTTAGGGGAGGTAAACCCTGAGTGCCCTTGGTTGACAGTGGCACCAGCACAAGAACAAATTGACCTCTCTGTTGCTAATCTTTGCGACAGAAATATTGATTGATTGATTGATTGATTGATTAGTGGCTTCTATACCACCTATCAAACCAGTTTACAATCAAATGAACATTTAATAATTAAATATTTAAAACCCTTGATATATTTGTATTTATTTATTTATTTATTATCTATTAAATTTGTTAGTCACTTTATCTTGCCCAAACCAACTTACAACCAAGCATATCCAATTGCTTTAAAAAAATACACAAACCCAGCATGACAGAATAGCCTGCTTGTAATTAATACTACAACTCAGTACCCAGCATCCTAAATTAACCCCAAAGCCCAAAGTAAATAAATAAGTCTATAAATAAGCATAGATATGCATAGGGGCTAAAATAAAAACAAAAACATGTCCACTAACTTTTTTTTAATGCAGAAGATGTGTAGTTGTCATCAATGATAAACATTTCTAATAGGCAAGAAACTGCAATATTTGGGTAAACTTGCTCTACTCAGAAATGTAAGGGATTGATGCAGGCGCATCACCCACCTTCCTTAGTGATGGCAGTTCCACAGGAAGAATCTCACCCCTTTGTCATCACCAGAAAAAAACACCTTCCTGCTCTGTTATTATTCCCATCAGCTCCTGTTTCCTTTTCGTTTCCACTCAGTTGTTCTACCTTGCAATTTCCTGCATTTCCCAGCTTGTGCCACAACTTTAGCATTAGTTAAGCTGAGTCCCCCCCCCAACTTAATTAGATATAGAGGCAATTAATGATGCCATCTGTCTTGTTGTGAGAGAGAGAGATTACACCAAAGATTGTGCTTCTGGAAGCATTATTTTTTTGGCAAACTAGAAATCCTATTAGACTTGTTCGAACACTCTCACACTAATTTCCCAGTTCCCATTTTAGATCAGTAGCTCAAAGGCTCAAATAAATTCTCTGGAACTTACTGTACACTTAGGCATCCTTCCGGAGTTGTACTTTACAGAAAATAACCAATGATCTATGCTTGTTTTGCTAAATCTAAAAATTAAATATATCATTAAACATCTGTTGCCAGTACAGTCAAAGAGTAGTTAAATATCTTAAAATCACACAAAAAACCCTGTCATAGTGATATGAATCTTTTGCATAAACGCAGCTGTTTAGGCAACAGAAAGTGGCCAGATTTTTACTGGGTGCTCACAACTTTGAAATAAGAAAAAAAAAATGGGTACCTGACATTTGGGCATAGGTGACAAATACCTGCATCTGTCTGGCTTGATTGTGCAAGCAGTTGCTTGGGGAGGCAATATTATTAGGTACCACCAGTGAAGCAGCCATTGGCTGGATTCAGGTGGACCCCCCCAGGCATTTATGTGTTTCCTTAGCCAGCGAAGAGTGTAGGAGGTGAGCAGACTGAGAGGTCACCCCAGAGTCCAGGTGGCTCATGCAAGCAAGCCAAGCCACATAGAAAATCATCTTTACAACCTTCACCACCCAATGCTCAGTGGCATACAGGCAGCTTCATTATTCCCTGGAGCAATGCTGCCTAGGAACTGCTTCCTTTGACCTTCTTGGTGGGCTGCAGCAACTGCCCTACCCTGCCATCCTCAGGAGCTGGTCAAGAACCAGCCATATGAGACTCGAAAGCTGCACCATCAGTTCAGGTGCAAGAGACCCTGGGCTTTGCATATCAGGTGCAAAGCAGCTGCTTAGGGACTCACAATGTCTTGAAATGGCCCTGATTTGCAAATGGAGTGGTTAGAAAGAGACCAGGGGCCAATGAAAAAGACCCTAGTGACATCATGGAAATTTGGATCAAGTGGAATTGAAGGGTTTTTAGTACACCAGTTGCAAAGTTGCTGAAATAAGACACACACAGATCCTTACTTTTTTTGCCTGGTTTCCACATTACTTTGAGCACTGTGCTATTGCTTGCCTGCCCCCAAACCACTTAGGATAGGATGCTTAATTTCTATCCACTTGGCTAGGATGAATCCACTCAAGGGAGTCTAGAAATTGGGACTGTATTCCACATGAATTGATTCTTGGCTTAGACTGAATGTGTGCACAGTAAAGTAGTTGTGTGTCTGGGTTTGATGGGGGGGTCAGGCTTCTGGGCCGTATTTTGCTGGTTGTCCAGGTAGTAGCACATTCCCAGGTCAAGTTCTAGAAACATTGGGCAAAGGTCAGAAGGCAAGTACATTCCCAAAGGTTCCAAGTGAAAGCAAGATGATCCAAAGCAAGTCTTGTCCAAAAACATACAGAGGCAGACTCTTCTTCTCCAGTATGATGAATTGATTAGAAGGCTGGGGCTTTGTAGGGCCTAATGGACAGGAATTGGTTCTTGTGGCCTAGATGGCACTTCTGCAGTACAGAGCTTAGCCTGCGAGGCTTTTGGTGAAACAAAACATAGGCAATGTAGGAGGAAAGGCATTTGAGCCTGACTGATCAGACCCAGCCATCACCTGTCATGGGTTGGCTGAGTCAGGATGATGAGAACAGCCCATGACACCACCTGACATGAGTGATTCTGATATATTATGCAATTGGTGCTGAAACATACTATGGGGGGCATGTGAAAAGGTAATCAGGTCTCTTGGTGGCTTCATCTTCTAGCCTTTAGGTTCTAAACACGTGCCAATCTCATGGTCAATCTTGCTGCTGCTTCTATGTAAATTGAGGCCTGTGGGTTGTATTCAATGATAGTTCTACTCAGAGTACCTTGGTAATTTTAGTGGGCCTACTCTGAGTAGGACTTAGAGGGCGACATCCATATGTTTGCAGGAACCAAGCCATGTGTGTCTGGGTCTTCTAAGAAGCTACGTATGCCCCAGTAGTCTCTGAAGAGCAACAGAGCCTGTTCACCTCCAGCATCGTTCAATGATGGACCATATTCCAAGCATACATTTAATATCCATTTTACACAAGGAACCACACCATAGGCACTGGGCATTTCCTGAGGATTAATTCACTAGCTGGAAGAGTTATTATGGCCTAGATCAATGTGTTGTGTGTTCTCCTCTCTAGCAGTTAAAATCCGTTCTATTGATTTGTTAGAGCCCAAGGCTTGTGTTGTTCATACATCAGGTAGAGAGCTGACTGGTTAATTTTCTTAGGTTTTGAGGAGAATTCAACTGTTGCAAAATTCATATTCAGATATAAAATGTGTCTTGTCTCAAATGCGTGTCCTTGAGAAATTCCTCAAATACTGATGAGAAAAGATTCTGGAATTTAGTCTCTAGGCAGGAATAGCACACCTACTTTGCAGTGGATGCCCTGGCGGGAACGTATGAAAGTAAGAGAACCCGCTTTGCTGCCAGTTTCTTCCTGCTGGACTGAGTGGGTATCCAGATTTCAAAAGGGAAGGAGATTATGGGCAGGTTACAAAACAATAGTGGCACTTCACTTGAAATACAGTGCAGAAAACATGTTGCTGCTTGATTGCTGTGGTCACATTGATAGCCTTTCGATTAAACTGTTGTAATGTGCTGTACACGGAGCTACCCTTATGCCTGTTTCAGAAACTGCAGCTAGTACAAAATGCTGTTACTAGGTTGATTAGTGGGACACCCACCTGTACAGATATTGCACTGATGTTGAAAGATCTGCACTCGCTGTCAGCTGCTGAGCCAAGTTCAAGGTTTTGTTGTTGACATTTAAAGGCCTAAACTAGGGATGCGGAACCGCGGACCTGAGGGCCAAATCCTGCCTTCCAGGTCTCACCATCTCGCCTTTGAGATTCTGCCCAGGCCACATGCCTCACTGAAGGATAGGGAGGGGTATGTGGAAGTGTCCTTGGAACCAGCCTAGTACACAAAGGTAAAATGCATATTCATTGCTCTTCCCACTTTTGCCTCTGACCCTGCCCTGGTATGCAGCCCTCAGGAGGTTCCCTAGAAGAGAATGTGGCCCTCAGGCTGCAAAAAGGTTCCCCAGAAACAACTGGGGACCGGGATAACTAGCAGCCTCTCCCCCACCCCACAACCCTGATACAGACCAAACCCACCTTTTAGATCTTCCCAGGAGACCCTGTTGGCTTATAGCATGGCCAGTGGATTATCACTTTGTGATAATATGGAAGTGTGCCATCCTATTGACAGCACCCACCCTCTGCAGTGCCCTCCCTCGGGGAATTTGCGAGGAAGGGACAGCAGTGACCTTGAAGCACCTCTTTTTAAAAATGCACTTCTCCAAGCTTTCCTGGACTCTTGATTCTTAATTGTTATTTTTTTGTTTTTGTTTGGTACAGTTCTTGGTTTTGCTTGTAAGGCACAGCTTTGCTTTGCTTTCATCTCATTTTTAGGAAATTTTATTGAACATCATGATATTTTAGAGCAAACTGCTTATAAATGTTCATTGAAGTGCTATGATTTTCTTTCAATAAATGGAAATGCAATTCATCCCTTGTTTGTTTGGTGGTCATGGCAAGGAAAAGCTAGTTTGCAGAAAGCCAAAGGGGGCTTTGAGAAAATGCATAGGAAAACGTCTTATTGAAAGAAAACACTTTATTGGTCTGCCAGGTCAATATGGGCAAAAATAAAGAAGAGCCTGGGAGCTCTTGGTTGGCACACAGCAGTTCCCCTCCCTTCCGGGACTTTTGCCTTTCATTCCAGTAGGGGGAGCCACGCCCTATGCAGCTGTCCCTGTCGCACACAGGGTGCTGACCCCTCCATTGTAGTGAATGGGAGGGCCCTTGTGTATTGGAGCTCTGTGAGCTCCCTGGTGCGCATGTGAGGCTCTCTCCATCCAGCTTTGTGTGCTTACAGCTCTTTTATTTATGCCCTGTGCTTTAAGCTGATTTCCCAAACAAATTATCTATGATTATTTAGCTGAGAAAAAATGGCTATCCACGAAGTTTAATCTGCACTAAGTTAATAATACCTATTTGAATCTGTTATTCCATTGATTAAAAGCTAGGAGGGGAAATGCCTTTTAACTGGTTTAGCAAACGGTCCTAGAAATTACCCAAACAACCTATTGACTGGGATAATGTAATCAACTCAGAGGAGCTGGTGAATCTGCAGCTCTCCCCCCCCCCCGCCACCCATAGCACATCATCGTAATGATTGAAGGGACTCAAAAGTTTTGAGGCACTGAACAAAACCGACCCTAAAGCAAAAGCAAGCAAATCAAAATCTTAAGTGAAAGCAGCCCAGAAAACAGAACGGAGGCCTTGTTACGAGGGAGGCAAGTGCCCTTTAACTGCTGTTTTTGCTTGCTTGTCAAGATCTATATTCTCGAGTCCTGGTTTTATAAGCACTTTGTTTTTCACAAGTGCTATAAAGGCAGAAGCAGGGTCTACTGAGAGACAAATGGCGTAATGGAAGTTATTGTTGAAAACAGAACATTTTGTAAAACATATAAACCTTCATTATATACATATCTCCAGTGGGATGTAGCCTATGTCAAAGGAATGCCTCAAAATATCATAGGTGACTTTAATTATGTAATTGGAGGGGGGATGTAATAGAAAGGCCCAGACACTTTGTGGTTTAGCAACACAGAGCAATTCCTGCTGGAGCTTTCCCTGTAGTTTCCAATCTAACCCACAGAGAACTCTATTGGATGATGAGTTTTCAAGCCAATTAAGGGCAGCAGGCACAATCCTGCAGGAACCGCTCCTGTGCAGATGCCTTCCCTTCAGCAGAGTTTGCACTGGGGCACAGCAGTGGTTCAGCAATGTGCTCTGGAATGAAAAGGTTTTCAAGAAAATATCGTTAAAATTCAGGTATTGAATTAACAAACTGAGTTAAGTGCCAGGATCCCCAGGAGCACAGAGAAAGAGAAGGATGTGACAAGTGAGCACAGGATTTAGCTTCCCAAGAGTATCAGCTTTTGGTTTTGGGTTATTCTTGTTTTTAATGTAACACGTTTCCAGGACACGTTTGGAAGTGTGTGAACGATGCTTGCTAAAATAGCCCATGTCTAAGGAGCAGCTGGGACGCAGGGACGCGGGTGGCGCTGTGGGTTAAAGCCTCAGCGCCTAGGGCTTGCCGATCGAAAGGTCGGCGGTTCGAATCCCCGCAGCGGGGTGCGCTCCCGCTGCTCGGTCCCAGCGCCTGCCAACCTAGCAGTTCGAAAGCACCCCCGGGTGCAAGTAGATAAATAGGGACCGCTTACCAGCGGGAAGGTAAACGGCGTTCCGTGTGCTGTGCTGGCTCGCCAGATGCAGCTTTGTCACGCTGGCCACGTGACCCGGAAGTGTCTCCGGACAGCGCTGGCCTCCGGCCTATAGATGTGAGATGGGCGCACAAACCCCAGAGTCTGTCAAGACTGGCCCGTTCGGGCAGGGGTACCTTTACCTTTACCTTTAAGGAGCAGCTGAGTCAGATTTCCAACATTTGTAGGTCAGGCTTCTGTGTTTGGCACTGCACCTCCCCATGATGAGTAAATTTGAATCAAATTATGCAAAACAAAACAAAATATGTGAGTTTGCTCAAGCAGAAAAATCAGGTGTTCCTGGTGCAGAATTTATATTTTCTGAATGCAGAATTTTAGCGTGGTGCAAAAAACAAAACAAAAAAACCCAACCCTCTGAAGGTCCCTCCAGATGTCCTTTCCATTGTGCATTCATGATTATTTGTGCTTATGATGCTATTAGGACAGTTATAAGCAATCCTGATTTCAATGGTATTTGTGCTTGCAAAAGTTATGGGGTCATCGTACTGCTTCTTTTCCAAACAGTTAATGTCCTGTAACTTCCTGCTGAAACACCACCAAAGTTCTGGTTGTGTTTTATTGTTGTTTGTTGTCCTACTGCTGTTGTGCTATATATAGCCCCTCCAAACAGAAATAATGTGGTAGCGTTTGGGAAGCATTACAGAGCAACTAATAAAGCAGAATAAGTTCACCACTGATGCAATACTGTGGTGTCAAGAATATGGTAAAGAATACACCTGTAATAAAACACCAGTCTGGAGAGACACTGGAATTCTAGGCAGAACATGTGCAACCAACCTAGCAAAAAGCATTCTGGATTTCAGCAAGGCAGCCAGAATTTCTGGAATGCATTGTGGGGTTGTTGGAGCCACTGTAGTCACCCTCAGTTCTGCTCCTTGCTTGTTTTGGAGTAGCATTAACACGTTCCAGATGCCACCTGGACAGTGTTTAGTCTTCAAATGAGGAAATCTGAATTGCAACCTTTCAGAAACAACTGCCAAGACGTCTAGCTTCACTGTCCTGTAGAATAGCTGCATTGATCTCCCATGTTGGAAAGTTATGAATTGCAGAGCCTGGAGATAGAACTCTATAAACACCTCGTTGAACATGAGAGGAAAAGAGTGAGCCCATATGGCTGCTGTGAAATGAAACCAAGTCATTTTTCCTCCGCCATCCCCCCCCCTCGATCTCAGAATTCTTTGAACATTGCCCTAGAAAATTGGAAAAGGGAGAAGTAGCTGATGTAATTTATTTGAACTTTCAAGCTGCCTTTAACTAAGTCCCTCACAAGGAAACGAAAGGAGTCACCGGGTGAAGGATGGAGCACTTCAGAGACAGGGAAATGGCTGAGTGTAGACAGCAAAGAGGGAGGCTGCACAGTCAATTTTCGACATAACACGATCCAAAGCGCCTTCTTCTCAAAGGCTACGTTCTGGGACTGACACTATTAATAAGTGTCTCAGTGGAAAAGGAGGCAAATGGTCACTTGGCTGCAGTCCTCCACCCCGGTAAAAAATAAATTTTAAAATCACACTTGCCTGGCCCTTCTTCATGTGTGAAAGTCAACCTGTGTAGACTCCATGGGCTTCTTCTGCATGTTGGGCTGGCCTTGTGAATGGTTCCAGTGCGTGGCCAGATAAGCTCACCTGTTAATGTTTTCCCAGAAGTAAGGGTTTGGGGGTTGTTTTTTAAAGGAGTTGGCCTTTTCACCCAAATCTATTATTTGTTTTTATTTCATATATCTCCTTTTTTACCCTGCCTTTTCAGGGTACATATATTCTCACAAGGCAGCTTGCATGAGCACTATCAAAACAGGGGAAGACAGCTTAGAAATTGCAAGAGAATAATGAGGAATTGCGATGGAGCAGTAGAAGCCTGTCAAGAAGAGAACCGTATGCACGGCCAAATATTTGCTTTCTAATTTCGCAGTCACACTTCCTGCCACTGAAGAGTCAACCTGCTTTTCCACCTGCATCCCAGTTTGCCTCTTCAGCACTAGAAATACTGCAATGAAATTCAGAAGCAAATCTCCACTTGCGTACTGTACATCCATACCTTTTGGATGCTGGCCCCAGCCTCTTTAGTGAACCATGCGTCTTCATCTGCGTTGTTTAAAAGCAATTTTTTCAACCTCCTCCGTACTGTCGGTTTTTGGCTGCTACATACTTTTTAAATCGGAGGGATTCTACCTATTACCACTAGATGGCAATCAAATAAGATAACAGTCTTCAATCCTGGCTAAAATATTCAGTCCCGTGGTGAATTTTAACCATAATAAAGAAGAGAGCTCTCTTCTGAGAAACCCGACTTGCATTAATATTTTACTAATTGGCATTTTTACAGTGTCATCCAGCCACTTCTTAAAAAAAAAAAAGGCAGGTGTACTCTGTATAATAATGTAGAAGTCAATATTGGAGGCAGAAAGAAACAATTAAACCGAGGGAAGAAAAGCGATAATTTAGTAACTGTTTAAGAATTTATGCTTCCTTGCCCTTCTCACGTTTTAAAGCTGAAACATTTTTATGGCAGCTGTAAAGAATGACACCATAACTGTGACTTTATTCACTCACCGTGCTTTCATTTTGCGGTCTCCACACTCCACACCTGGTGGCTTGGGTTTTGGTTTTGCTGACAACCTGAGATCCTGCCCACCACCATGTCCCGTATTAAATAACCCCATGTGGGAATTTCAAAGTAGCCAATCGCACCCTCATTGATTACATACCCAAATCCCACAAGGAAGGCTGGAGAAGTAGGAGGAAGGAGGGCTGGAGGAGCATGGCTGGGAAGAACATCTGCCTTGCGTGCAGATGCTCCCAAGTTCAGTCCCCAGCAACATCTCCCTGCAAGCCTGGGAGATACTCCTGCCTGAAACCCTGGAGAACTGCAAACCATACTGAGCTTGGTGGACCATTGGTCTCACTCTGTATAAGGCAGCTTCCTATGGTTCTTGTCTTATAAACAGCCATGGCTGACTAGCAGAAGCATCCCAAGCAACTGCAACAAAATTAATCAGGCTCTAGTGGTGCAGGACACACACTGCCTAGGTCCTTTGCAGTAGTGCAGAGGTCCTGCCCACCTCTCAGGACAAGCAGGGCAGCCCCTTTTGGTGGCAAAAAGTCTCAACAGGATCTGGCCTCTATGGGAGTTGAAAACATCTGGAGGTGGCTAGCAAATGTTTGCTTCACACCATTATCATTTATTGATTTAGCAGCTCCTTTGGGAGTGTTCACTAGATAAGAGGAGAAATGCATTGCTTGCCAAAGCAGAGAGTTTGTCAAAGGTACACAGTGAGGAGGGAAAGGCAAGCTGGTGGTCATGGGCTATAAGAGAACAGCCTAATAAGTGGTTGCCTTCGGAAGGCTTTGCAGTTTTAAGGAAGGAGCCAGCTCCTAGAAGAAGGACTAGAAGCAGAATGGATGGTGTGAGGAAGGGAAGAAGGTGGTGCCGAGGATATAATTGCGGCCCAAAGAGTCTTCAACATAAACATATTAGAGCCTGGAGTTCATAGCGGGTGTGATGGATTTAAGGAGATTTAAGGAGAAGAGTGATGGGGTTGTAGTGATGGGAGAGAAATATTATTTTAGCAGAAGGACTCCGCTCAAGGCATTCCAAGATCAATATCTAGCTCCCCTCTTTGCTGGATTTCCACCCCTGCCCCCAGGAAATGAAAATATCTCCATTAACCAAGAGGCTAATAGGATTCCATCCACATCTGTTTGCCTACCTTTGCAGATCTCATAACATAAGCACACCACTACCTGTATGTTGAACTAATGAAAACAATTCGGTTTTGTGAACAACAAAGTGAGCACTGGGCTGCAAGGCACTGTGGCAGTTAGCAGTTTGGGATAATTGTAAAAGCCTGAAGCTCATAGATACAGGTTTGGTCGGGAGGGACTACCCACCCACCAGCAAAGAGAAGTCATGGGCTTGCTGACTTAGCATAATGGGGCCCCATCTGCTATGCTGGACCTCTACTTTGAGATGAGATGTCAACCACTAGCAGCTGAGTCTGGCGCTCTGCTACCTTTGCTACTTCTCACTATGCAGGTGAGGGGACTGTTTCATTTATATCCATGATCTCTGTAAAAGCGCATGGCGGCAGCAGGGCTGACCTTCATTAAAACCTTAAAATCTGCAATATGTGCAAACTAAATGGATTTGGCCCTATTTCTGCTCAGTTGGCATAGTTTATTGTGCCTCTGCTAGAGATGTAAGAATTGCCTTTCCTGGATTGGATCAGAGGCCAGCTGGATTAACCAGAAAGTGAGGTGTGATTCAGGCAAAGGTATACATAATTGCTGTAATTCCCTGCAATGATCAGAAGCTGCCTCTGAACGTGGGTGTTCTGTTCTTGGCTAGCATGGTGCAATGGTTAGTGCTGGAGACCTAGGTTCAGATCCCCAAGCAGCAAGGATGCTTCCTGTGTGACCTTGGGCCTGCCCCCACTTTTCAGCCTAGCCTACCTTGGCAGGTTGTTGTGAGGATAAAAGCAGGAAATCCTTGGAGGAAAGGCAGGATATAAATGTAATTAATAAACCTGCGTTTCCCAGAATTGAGCTAGTGCTTTTATTTTAGCTGAAGAGTTTATCAAAGTGAAAACATAGTCAAACAGAAAACAACAAATGAGGACAATAGTCCCAACCCAGAGAGAGAAGCAGGGTCACAATACAGATAGTGCATTCAAAATGAACAGTCCAGACAAAACTATGCATTAAATAAGATTATCTTTCCAAAATTATAAATGAGCCAAGGGTGGTCATGGGAAGGATGTATTCTTGTTAACATAGGAAATAAACAGAAGCCACACACTGAGAAAGAGGTCGCTAGATAATCTAGCTCAGTGGGTTAATTTCTCTAGAAGGGCAAAATGCCAAATCTTGCAGAATCAGTTTTGTAGACAGCAAAGGCCTGGGGAGTGCCATTGTTGTGCAATTTCCATGTTGCAACTAATAAGAAGGCAATAAGATCCTAAACCCTGCTCTTCTCTATATATCATTAAGAGGAACAAGTTTGGGGGAACAAACCATCTTGGAAATCTCCCCCAAATGGGCTTTAGTACCGCCATCATATCAGTCTAGTGGCAAAGAATTCCTTAAAGCTGGAATGTTTGTGGGGAAAGAAGCAAGGAATGTGGATGGGAGCCCTGCTCAGCTTCCCACTGGCTTCTGAGATTGTCCACACATTTGAACAAAGTGGGCTGTGAACTAGGCATCACATTTGCAATGCCATGGTTGTGCACAACGCAAGGAGTGTTGGATAAGAGCAGTTCCTCCATGTCACTAAGTGCTTAGTGAGCTAAGTCATTAGAGATGCTTCATGAATCATTCTGCTCGTGGGGGAGAGTAGGACACCCCACATTTCTGGCTTCCTAAGTGCAAGGGACAAAATGAAACAAAAATGCTTCCTTTCTTCACCGTTTCCATTTGTGAGTTCTAGAATCCAAACTGGGCTATGGGAAGCCACAGTCCACAGGTAATATTTCAGGCTTCATCACTTGTAGTCCTAGAACTGGACTAGAAAACTAAGGAGCATATCAAGAGGGAAAGGGTCTAGAAAACAGTGGCAAGCTTTGAAGAAAGGTAGCAGATTCACAAGGTGGGCGCTTATCCCCAAACATACTGTTTAAAAACGAGGGTCTGATTTATGGCTTAACTTAAAGGGGGGTTCCAATCAAATAAATAAACAGACCCAGGTAGCTCATCTAAGCTTCTGCAGCATGCTAAGCCAGGACTAGAGAAGGGCCTTCATTTCCCCACAGAGCAAATCTGAAGGTGTGGGCAAGGGTGGAAGTAAAGAATTATAACTGGCAAATCTTCCTACTGAAATGTACCAAAGAATACTGGCCATCAGCATCCAATTTGCATTTTCCTCCATGCAGTGGGAAATATTTAAGTTGACAAATAGGATATTTAACCACGCAACAGATACTTGGCAGTTCGTTATTAACAACTGTTACTGATGTGATTTATTTGCTGTTATAAAAAGGGCATTATTTTGTGAATATGATTCAGAAATTAGCTCCAGTTTAGCAAGAGGCCTTGACTGCCTGACCTCTTAATAGCCTTATAATGATGCCATTTACCATTCAGTGGCTTATTCAAGTCATTGTGTGTGAGATTTGTTCCGAAGGACTGATGTTCACAGATCAGACTGGTGTGTAGATGGCTCACGGGGAACGGGGGAGAACTCTGGGGCCACATATGTTGCCAGGGCCACCTGCACTAATAGGAGTTAGGAAAAGGCAGGTGTGGGGGACTGCCCTTTCTTCAGTTCCCTTTGCAGGTCACCCCTAGTATTATTCCTCTGCCATATCCCCCCGCCCATTCAGGTACCCATGCTTTGCCCATATAAGTGTCATTAGAATTGTGGTGGGTTTTTTGGAGGGGGGGGGAGAATAGAAATTCCAGAAGATTACTTTGTCAGAAGCAGAACTTTCCAGCCATTTGGACAGTTAAGTCAAAGTACCTGTCACTCCTTTGCCCTTACTGCCCCACACTACTGTTCCCCCTGTTTCCTTGCCCAATATAACCCACCTGGCCCAAAACACAGATAGATATTTCCTTAAAGAAGCTAGACTGCTTGCTAACATTCTGTCGCTGACATCTTCACTCTGAACAGTTGGAATAATGATGACATTCCATGACGTAATGATAGGCAAACTACAGCCAGTGTTTAGCCTACTTTAGAACTCTCTGGAGAACCTTTGGATCATGGGCCCAGTTGGAAGATGCACCTTAGGTGTCTCTTCTAGCTTGGGTGTCTCATGTGACATCTTTGCCCATGTGGCTGCTCTGTGGCCCCTCCCACATTGATGCCTGGCATGCTCTGCGTTTGGCCCTCTACTCTTCTTTCTGTATACATTACCCCCCTGGGTAGCCTCATCACTTCTCATGGTTTTCAATGCCACCTATAAGCTCCTAGCGCTACCACTCCATCCATATCATTTGCCATCCATCCAATCCTCCATCTCCAGTTACCTTTCTGATACGTCTGCTTGGGTGCGTCAGCATTGTCTCAAGCTCCATGTGTCCATACAAAATTTATCCCATTTTCTCCCATTTCTCCTTGTTCCCGCTCCTTATCCATTAGCATCACCAACCACCCTGTTGATCAGGATAAAGCCTTGGCTTTCTGTTATCTTTCCTTGGACCCACAAATGCAATCTGTTCCCAAATCATGCCACTTCTCTCTTTACAATGTGACAAATTACAGCCCTTTGCCGTCCGTATCCTCAGCAAAATATCTGCTCCGTGCCCTCTGTAGCTCTCATCTTCATGGCTGCAAACTTTGTTCTCTCTAGGGTCTCCTATTATCCCACCTACTGTGTCTCACTCGCCTGTACCCAGCACTCTGCTGCCAGCTTTATTTGCCTTGTTTGTTGCTCTGAATATGTCACATGGGAAAGGACTTTAGCTCAGTGGTCAGAGCTTCTGCTTTGCATGCAGAAGGTCCCAGGTTCAATCCCTAGTACCTACTAGTAGGGCTGATACTGTTTCCTGCCTGAGGCCCTGGAGAGCCATTGTCAGTCAGCGCAGACAATAATGAGCATGATGGACCAGTGGTCTGACTCAGCCTAAAGCAACTTCCTATGATCCTATGGCTCTTCTCCTTAAACTCCTTCACTACTTCCTGCCCAGTCCCAGATCCTGCATAAGCTTCATGGCTTACCTTCAAAACCCTCCATCAGCTTCTTCCTGCACCCCATCTACCAAAATCTCTGTTCACATCCCTTCTTCCCGTGACCTTTACTTAACCAGCTGCGCCACCCAAAGCTATCCAAATGTCCCCATTCTGCTCTCTGAAATGACTCCATCCCTTCCTCCTTGCTGCTACTGATGCCTGGAATTGCCCTCCCCTCCCTCTCCTCAATGCTTACCTTTCCTAGAAATCTTTGGAGCACCCTCCTAGTAACAATATCATCATGTAACTAAGTCAAAGAACAGGCACTTGAAATCAACACATATTCTTCCCTGCTTCCATTACCTCCCATTTGTTTTTCTTCTGTGTCTGTTTTATATTGTAAGCCCCCTGAGATAGGGTTCTGTCAAACCTGTTCTTTACAAAGTGCTGTATACATAGATGGTGCTATATATAAATAAGTAAATAAATAAAAAATACTTTGGTTTCCCCCAGAATAATTTGTCTCAGTTGCGTAGTCTTATCTGTCTTGCCCAGTTTCTTAAATTCTTGCTCCCTAATGTATAACTGAAATCAGATAATAACTTTCTTTAATTTTTTTCTCAGTTGCATAGTTCTGTCCGATTGTAGAACTGAGATATGGCTTGCATCCCAAAGCTGTCTCTGGGGCAAGTTAGCTTCAGAGCTCCTAAAATGCAACTGTAAATATATAGTTTTATAGTCTACCTAGCAGGATTGTAGATGCTTTGCTGTTGCTGACTGATGCATTAGCACATCACAGTTAATGCTGAAAGACTCTTGCTGGTGGAATTGATCACATATGTGCTCACAAGCAAGTGCTTAGCTTTGCATGCATAAACAGCAGCGACACTCTATTTCTCTATCTTTGAGTACATTTCTCTTGGGCTGTGTTCCATAGGCGCATGAGGCCACCTTGCTGAAGCTAAGCAGGTCTGGATCTGGTCAGTGCCTGGATGGGAAACTGCCTAGAACTACATGTGTGCTGGACAGAGGGACACCTCCACTTAATCTAGACCCACTCCAGCATGGCAAATCAGGGGATTGGATTGTTAGTCAGGGCAACCATCCCTGACCTTCTGACCTCCAGATCTTTTGGACTTCAACTTCCATCAGCCCCGGCCAGTATGGCAATGAGAGGGGCAGTCTAAAACATCTGGAGGGCACCAGATTGGGGGTGGTTGGGTTATGGGCCAGTGGGATGGAACTAATATGACACATGTTTACAAACAGTTAAAAAAAAAATTCAGAACAATTAGTCCATCTTATTGAGTTACTTGCAGCTGCTGCTCTCCCATAAATATTATTTTAACTTTGAAGTAGTGATGTCTGTTTCTCAGCCTAGAAGAGGAGGTGGATTGTGCAGTTAACTGTCAGAAAGCAAATGTCTATTCCTTTACAGGAGTGCTGCCACAAAAGTTTTCCTTGTTTTTCTTTTTCTGCTGTCATTAGGTATGGGCAGTAGACCTGGATCTGCACTATAGCGATCATCTGGCTTTGACACAGGTCTTGCTGTATGTTACAAACGGAACACTGGATTGCAAGTTAAGCCGCTTTGAATGCCAGGTCATTCCAAGTAAACCAAAAAGCCGCCGCCCCCCTAAGGAACCACCCCAGGTCAGTGATGAATAACCCAAGTAACCTCTTACTAGCCACTGTGTTGGCAAAGAATTGCTTGGGAGCCAGAACAGGATTGGCTTCCCCTCTGCTCCATTGCACTGGTGTCCTGAGCCACCCTGTGACATTCAGTAAGACAGATCAATAAAATATTGAAGGACACTGGGCATAGGATAGAACACTTTGGCTCTCCACTAAAGACCTCTCTCCAGGTAGACACAGACCCATTAATGAGCACTCACTGGGTACAGTTGCTCAAGCAGTTGTAGATTCACCTAACAATATAATCCAGCTCATATTTTACCATCTGGTTAACAAGTAAAAAATGGGAGGTCTTGTCCTATGCTCCACTGAAAGCAAAATATACTATGCCCATGCCGTTTCTACCAAACTATGAAAAAATGAAATAAGGTTGGTCTGGCACGACTGATTCTTGAGAAACCCATGTTGGTCATTGGTAATCAGTGCATTATTTTCTATGCTCACAGGATGACTACTTATTAATCTTTTGAGACTTCCCCCAGTATCTGTGTCAGGCTGCTAGAACTCTACTTACCCAGATGGGCCTTTCCTCCCTCTTGGAAGATATGAACAATATTTGCCCATCTTCAGCCTTCTGGCACCTCACCTGTTCTTGAAGAATTTTCAGAGATTGCAGGCAGTAGTTCTGGAATAACACCTACAGGTTCCTTCAGCATTCTGGGGTGTCATTCTCCTTGCCCTGGAGACTTTAGGCCATTTAAAGTAGCTAGGTGTTCTTAATCCACCTTCTTACCTACTCCTGCCATAGATCTTCTTCTCGCCACAAAGGGAACATATTTGCATTTTTTGAACCAGTGTTTAACTCCAGTAGTAGAAGTGGGAACCTGCTATCTGCAGAATTTTTTTTAACTCAGATTTGTCTTTTTAAAACTTGCCTTAGGGGTGGAACCCTCCCATTTTTATGCTTGGTCAGAATGGACCAGAAACCTCTTATCCATCTACAGATAGAGATTTTATGTCATCCAAAAAGTGTCAGAGCTTTGTAATTTAGAGGTTAATGAGCTTCTGATCTATTGTTCTTGTCACACCACTACTTTGAGTTGGAGAGGAGTAAATTACATATGATTAGTCCCAGTAGTACATGTTTTAGAAATGAAAAGTAATCAAGTAGCAACTTTTTAATTAAAATTCTGTCAGGATTAACATAAATTTGTCACTCCCAGCCTATAATCCCCCCTTTTTTATTCCTTCAAATCTTGCTTACCTAGCAGTCAGCGGCAACAAAAAGAGGACTAGTGTGTCAGAGATATCTTTTAAAGAACCGAGAGAAATAAACAGGAGACAAATCTTTTTACAGCGCATGATCTGTAATGAATGATTAAGTAAAAACACTTTATGTGAAATTATGATGTTAATAATGCTTCCGTCCCCGCGAATTTATTACACATTCACCAGGCTGCTCGCTTTGATTTTGATAAAATGGAGCGGTGACCGAGTGCGAGTGATGATTTTTATTTTTAGAATTCTCCTTTGCAAGAGCAAATTTCCTAGATACTGCTGCTACTGTAATTATGTACAAAACCAATCACTCATTATACTTAGGATACATTATCTTCGAGACAGATGAGGCTAAATAAGCAAGACATTAATAATTCATCCGGCAGTTCATTATGCATGTGTTTGCCTGCTTTGTAGCAGAAATAAGCACCTCATCAAACTGATGCCTGCGCTTAAACAATAGTTCTGTGTTATTGCCGCCACATTCAAGTTTACGCTTGTTAAACTGCTACTTGGATTATTTTATCAAGCATTCATTTATTTTATTTGTGGCCTTCTGTTGCCAAAAGAAATTTCCGAGAGCTTTGGGTACCTGATTGGACAATGAATACTCTTAGTTCTCCAAGTATTCTCAGCCAAGGCTGGGTTACCCCTTGTGCTAAATGCGCTTCAGGCTAGGACCCCAGCCAAATTGTGGCCCCTGCTGCTCCCGGCGGCTGCCAGCATTCTTGTAATATTGTGCATGTGAGCACAAGTCTGCCTGCAATGTTGCTTTGGGAACCATGGCAGGCAAAACTGGTGAACTGAGTGCCACTGGGAATAGCAATGGCATGCAACAGATCACAGCTCCCAGAGCGGCAGATTGGAGAGGGGATGAGGCTGGGCCTGCCACCACCACAGTTTTCATGCCTTAGGTCTGAGGGTTAGACTAAAAAGCATCTCGGGTCTTTTAGTTTTGATCATGAACATTCTAATGCAACTCAAGTAAGTTTCTGCAGAACATCAAGGAATCCCATTAAGAAGAAATAAGATGCATGCTAATTCTGCTAAGCTTCCTCCATTGTTCTTGTGTATTACTGCATGCACCCCACTGAAATTAAAACACTTTGGTGAATTGGCTCTGAAATGACTTGGCAAATATCACACGCAGTGGTCGAAACACCTTTGTCCTTCTGCCACCACTTTCTTCTAGAAAGGGAACACAGTTTTGCTTGCACGTTATTATTTACCTCTTTATTGAAACTGCCCAATCAATAGCACTTTGCTAAGAAATAAAAGAAGGTGAGAAAACACATCTTGGGCAAAAATTCCATATCGATCTGAGCATTTTGCTTTCAGTTCCAGCCAGTGCCGCACTGTTAAGGAAACAACTATTTAAAGAGTTCCTAAGCTCTTAAGATCATGCTTTTAAGGTATATCCCAGAAAACTTAAATGAAAAACAATTTCTGTAATGTGTCACGTTCACCCAAGGGCATCACTTTAAAAAATGCCAAGCGTTACATCAGGAGAAGCCCCAGCAAGTCAAAAGCAAAATCACAGAGAACGTTCTTATGTTATAATTGCATGAGAGCCAATATGGCAACCTTTGTCAGCCTAGTGCCCTCCACATGTTTTGAACTACAACTCCTAACATCCCTAGCTAGCGTGGCATATAATACTACAGCACATCTACTGGTGACCCCTCTAGAAATTTAAAGAAATTTAGTTTTCAAAATTTGCAGAATTGGATCCATAGGATCCAACTCCTAGGGGCCAAGGTCCCTTTGCTACCACCCAATGAAATATTTGAGGGAGCCTCCCTGCCCCCCACGTTGATGGCATTGCCATTCAAATAATGTGTGTGCACCACATTTTATGATCGATTATGCAGGGTGGGACTTGTCCCCCATATTTTATTCAAGTTGGCACCCCAGATTGGCTCTCTCGTGAATTTCCAGACTGCATAGACATTTCTCAGAATAATTAATTCGCTTCAATAAAGTAAAGACTATTCAGCTGATTATATCTTTCTTGTGGGTTTGGTGTTTTCAGATACAGTGGTACCTTGGTTTAAGAACAGCCCTGTTTACGAACTACAGTAGTACCTCGGGTTAAGTACTTTATTCGTTCCAGAGGTCCATTCTTAACCTGAAACTGTTCTTATTCTTAACCTGAAGCACCACTTTAGCTAATGGGGCCTCCCATTGCCGCCAGTCCGCCGGAGCATGATTTCTGTTCTCATCCTGAAGCAAAGTTCTTTACCCGTGGTAATATTTATGGGTTAGCGGAGTCTGTAACCTGAAGTGTATGTAACCCGAGGTACCACTGTATTCGTTTTAAGAACTCTGCAAAACTGGAAGTAGTGTCCCGGTTTGTGAACTTTACCTTGGTCTAAGAACAGAATCCGAATGGAGGAAGGGCACTGGCAGCGGGAGGCCTCATTAGGGAAAGCATGCCTCGGTTTAAGAACAGATTTCCGGAACTGATTAAGTTCGTAAACCGAGTTACCACTGTACTATTGTAACACATTTTTAAATTTATCTATGCCACTCCGATGGCTGTATGCTTTCTCTTTTACTTTCTCTTTTAAGCTATGTAAACACACTCAGTTATTGCAGTTTTAAAACTGCTTAATGGACCCTAATTCCTCCATTTTTGTCACTGAGGACCAGATATTGTAACTGTAGAGCTGCGCCCCACCCCCAGCCCATGCCCACAGGCAACCACTGCTTGGGGTCCACCCCTTGATGTCTACCTTGTTGTACAGAGGCCCTAGCCACCACCATTTTCAGTTTTCACTTGCTATGTATATGAAGCTATTTATCTTTGCTGAGCCACCTTGGGAAGGCTGTGTCCATATAATATAACAACAACAACAACAACAACAACAACAACTTGTGTTACCAAACATTGTTTATCATTGCTCCCGTGACTATAAAGTTAGCCTCAAATATTACAATTTGTGTCTTTTAGGAGGTAAATTGTTTTTGCAGGATTAATAATAAACTCCAGATTTAGCTTAATGTTTGTAAAAGGGCTCTGTATTGAAGCAAGAATATGTTTGTGTGGCCTTCCCCAACCTGGTGCCCTCTGGATGTTTTGGGCCACACTTTGCATCAGTCCCAGCCAGCATAGCCATTCATGGTGGCTGGGACTGATGGCAGATGCAGTTCAAAACATCTGGAAGGCATCAAATCTGGGAAGGCTGTATTAGTGCTTTGTCACAGTCAACTTTTTTCCCTTCTGCTTTTTTTGTCAGCCTGCTACGGTCAGCCGCTATGTTGCCATGAGCAATTCGATCAGACATGCCAACTTTTCCCTCATCTACTATAATGTTTTCCTTCATATGTGCAAGGCTCATGGGGTTGGATATGATGTCCAGGTAGGAAGATCATGTGCTTTGCATTTAAATGAAATAGAGGTAGGAAAGTAGCTTGGAAGGAGGAACAGCACACAAATCCATTCTAGACTGATTACAGAAAAGTTAGAATCTCCAAAATTTTGGCCTCTGTGATTCTCTCACATATCACCATAATCCATGAGAATCTTTCTGTGAACTCTGAGATTCTAACACAGATTATCATCTATCACTAACCCAATCTCAAAACCTGAAAACCTGTTTTCAAATTCAAGCTTCTGAATCGAAACACATCTTGCTGACTTGTCACAACTGTTGTCAGATTCTACTCATGTGGGTTTTAAGGGGGTGGGGCTTATAGATCAGCTATCATGGTTTCCAGACAACTTTACATGTCAGTCAGGAAGCAAAAAGCTCTCAGGCCTGGCTTTAAAGTGACCACCTCTCTCTAATTCTGATTATTCACACCGTAATACAGTTTAGCATCTTACTTTTTTAAGAGGAGTTGTTGTTGACATTATGCAATGCTAACACCTTTCCCTCTACTCCAACAGCAAAAAGAAGGAACCGTTTTTACTCTGTTTGAAGACCATAAAAGGCTCAAATTTGGAATTATGTAAGTTTTCAAGAGTGACTTCTGGAAGCATCTTGAAAATCCTCTAGTTGAACACCTCTACTCCCTTCTGTGGGCTAAGGGTTAGTCTTCCATACATGCTCCTGAGAAAGTAACTCATTCACAGATGTACCTAGCCCTGGGTAAGGCCCCCAAATGGTGCAAGGAATTCCATAGAGGATGAGCACGAACAAGCAGCATGTCCTCATCTGCCCAAGTCTCACTGAATACTTGCTTACAGCACCATGCTCTAATATTAGTAATACAGTGATATTTTCATACCAATGGTGGTATGTAGCCACATATTTGATGCCCAAAGTGAAAAGGCTTGGAATGACTCAACCTCTTGCTCTCCTCTGCTACTTGATTAATAAAAATTATTTATTACACAAATCCTTTCTACTGACAAGTTAAAATGGAGCCTCATCTTTCATATCTCCCTGAAGATTGCCACCTTACGAGATTGAAAATATTCATTAAATTCCTTGGGCTGACAGGCCCAAATGAGAGGGCGATTGTTCTTAAGCCTGCGAATGGAATCATTGGCAAAGTCATTTGTTTGGATATCATTAACAGAACAATTGGAGAACATCTCCAGGGGGTCCTCATGACCTTTGCTCAGCAACTCTTCATCATCTATCAAGAATTATCAGCACCTAATATGCATGCCGAGACCAATTTTAAGGTGAGGTGTTAATTAACTAACGATCCCAGTTAAATTTCTGTTAGAGGACAGAAAACACCTCATGCTGTATTATAAACAACTGTTAAGCCATCCTGGGTTCTTTCCATAGCAGTACATGTTTTACTGTGTACAGGTCAATATTGTAGGATTCCCAGTCAATCTGCTAGTTAAATTTATTTTTTTAGATGTGGTAACATAGACTTGCTTGAGCTGGGAGCCACTGGTATACTTGAAAGGATTCTTCAAGAGCAATTAGGTTTTCATCTTATATTTATCCTTTCTTGGAGTTCCTAATTGGTGGCACAGAAAAGTATTCATGCAGTCCTTCCTAAAGCCTACTCTTATTGATTTACAAAATGAAACCGTCAAGATATATTAAAACACATACATTAAGAAATGACAAATAAGTAAGCTTGATTAGTTTCTGATGCCCAGGCCAAAGAAGGGACTTCTGTTTTAGTGCATTCCAGCAGGACATACCACTAGGGCTGACACTTACTTTTCCTGGGTCTCTGGAATAGGAGCCATTTAGCTACTTAGTTCCAATCAGAACAGAGTGGCTGCCATGTTATATTTCCTAGAAAGCAGTGCTACTAGATAAGATCATCTAGTGGGAGGGATTGAGTGACTGGCAAGTACAATGGTGCCAGGGGAGCAAGTGATGGTGGACACCAGTGGTTAGGAAGGGGGCTCATTGGTAGCCTTAAGCTAAAGGCCTACTCAGGCCTGGTACTGGCCATGTTATCAACTATCAGGAGAACCTGACAGACATGCCACAAAATGATCTAGGTCGAAACTCCACAGCAGTGTCAGAAGGTAGATTAGGTGGGCTTTTAAAAAACACACAGGACTTCAAAGGAGTCAAGGAGGCTTACTAGTATTTCATAGAATCATAGAATCATAGAGTTGGAAGAGACCACAAGGGCCATCGAGTCCAGCCCCCTGCCATGATGGGGAACTTTGAGCCCTCCAGATGTTTCTGGACCATTCCAGCTGGGGCAAATGGGAGTTGGGAGTCCAACAATATTGAGAGGTCCAAAGGTTTCCCACACTGCTCCTGGTGAAACAACTGCATTTGAGCTCTAATAGTTACCTGCAAGTCCTGACTACTTCAGCCTTAGCCTGAATGAGATTGACCCTATTGCTTCAGCTCTGTGTTGACTTTAGTTACTACTCAGACCAAGAAGCCTGCCAATTGGTTGGGCCAGTTCTGAAGAGTGACTCTTTCTGTGAGTTCCTGATACTACTGGTGCAATGGTGAGCAGGGAGCATAAACAACTGTTCTGCCACTTGAAGTGTTTGGTTTTGTTTTAGAGAGCTGTCCAAGAGATTGAAAGAATTCTGGGAGTTACAGAGCAAAACAAGTTAAAATTTGAAGAGGAAGAGGACTTGAAAGCACAAGCTTCCACAAAATAGTTAGTAGACATTAAAAGTAATCTTTCTTCATCCTTACTCTCATGTCTCTGGGGAAAATAAGTTATTCATTTTCAAATAGCCCTTTTCAGTCACTTTATGCTCACAAGCTCTGCCAGAGTGTGACTGTCTGTTGACCTCCCAACCATGTTGCTTGGCTCATGGCAACCCTATCCTCCTCCTGGGCCACAACAGTCAAAGCTTAATTTCTCAGATTTGGGTTGTTTCTGGTTTTTTAAAATTATGTTTTGTGAAATATGTCATGGGGAGCGGTGACATCCCAAATACAACCTGTGGAAGAAGACACATTTGGTTTAATTCTACACTATATTTGCTCTCAAATTTAACAAAGCAGTCTCTCATAATTCAACTACTTTAAAAACAAATAGTAAAATGTTTGTATATAAAGGGAAGTCTCTCCCTGTGATTATCTTTAGGGTAGGATGGCATTGAATGCAGGAAAAAGTTTTTTTTTAAAAAAACCTTTAATTGTTTTTTAGTTATAATTTATTTCTTCTTGTAGGTTAAGCTCACTGAACATCTTTAAATTATCCGCCTGGTTTCCGGTGCTAAAGTACCCTACACTGCAGTAAACACTCCACCTACAACTGTGTTTTGGATTGTTGAAAAATGCGTGTAGCAGAACATAGACCAGTGTCAATAGTGAATCCTGACTCACAGAATTTGTTTTCACTGAAAATTTTGTATCAGATGCTATTACCTCTATATGGCTTAGAGGAGTATTGATTTCTACTTCCAATAAAATTAAGTGTATTTATTTTTGAAAATATTTTTGGCATTTTTGCTTCCGGGGGGGGGGGAATCCTATAATTTCCCAAGCTTATTCCATATGAAAGCTTTCCTAACAGAATACATGATTTCTTGGACATTCCTTTTCCTGAATAACTAGAGTACATTTGTATGGCAGCAAAGTCCCTAGATGGGGCACTCCTCCTCTACCAGATCCCATATAGGTATAGTGTGCTCATATTCCACTTCACAAGTCTTTCTGGGTTTCAGCTCTGGCATTGGGGGTTGTGGGAAGGTTTTGGAGCTGAGTCCTGGTGATATTATTTGTATCACTTTCATTCATAAAACATAGAAAATTTACTAAGTGCCATACACAGATTAAAAATAGGTCAGTCCCATACCCAGAGGCTTACAATCTAAACACAACAGGCAAAAACAGACTGAATGGGAGCATCAGAAGAACCTTACTTGCAGTTGGCTCACATCAAATGGGACCCATGTAGTCCACTCTTCTGTTTTCACAGTGGCAAGACAGATACTTCAATGAGAAGCCTTCAAACAGTGCATTTATGCATTTAATTCATTTATATACCACTTTGGTTTACAATTTAAAATATTGAAATAAACAAATGCTACAAAATTATTCTCAGGCCGACTTCAGGAATGCAGGAACACTCATCCAGAGGCAACCTGGAGGTACTATAAAATCATCATGTCCTTTATCCATTGATAACCTGATCCTCTTCTCTGTGAATTTGTCATAGGTGGAAATAAGCAAACTTGACCATGAGTTCTTAAAAGATACAAAATGCTGAAAAGGACCAGCTAGTAGGGAAACAGAGCCAGGAGGGGAAGGGTGAAAGAGCAGATGGTCTCTTTAAGTTGCAGCAGCCCCTGGCCTAGTCCTGCTGTCACCTTTTTCTGATAATGACTTGAGAAACAAGAGCATCACCCCCACCCAAACAGGTGACTTTTCAAAGTCCCATTGTGCAGCTATACAGTGGTACCTCGGGTTACAGATGTTTCAGGTTACAGACGCTTCAGGTTACAGACTCCGCTAACCCAGAAATAGCACCTTGGGTTAAGAACTTTGCTTCAGGATGAGAACAGAAATTGCGCAGCCACGGCACAGCGGCAGCAGGAGGCCCCATTAGCTAAAGTGGTAGCTAAAGGTTAAGAACAGTTTCAGGTTAAGAACGGATCCAGAACGAATTAAGTTCTTAACCCAAGGTACCACTGTACTCCAAAACAGTAGCTTCAAAACTATTAGTACATCCAAGTTCTTAGTGTCACATGCACACACTTATTTTCTCTTCTATTGTAATTTCATTTCAGGCAAGGTCCTGGGGATACAAGATACTGGCTGCCCATGAAATGCAATGGCACCCAAAGGGCTGCTCTAGAGACATACACATAGAATCATAGGAATAGACCACAAGGGCCATCGAGTCCAACCCCCTGCCAAGCAGGAAACAAGCCCCCCCAAAACCCCTAGCACCAGTATCCAGGTCTATTGTCTTGCCTACAACCCCCACCCCCATTGTTTCTGCTAATCAAGAAATATATTAAAGCTCTCCCTGCTCTATTAATTATCCAAAGGTAAAGTTGAGTCAAAATGTGTTACTGACGATGATTAATAATTAGTGGCTTGTAAGTGCATTCTAGTACATAAACAGGGTACATGGTTGCGTAGTAATTGATTAATTAGCACAATCTTGCTCTACAGCTCACTGGTCTAAGATTGCTGAGTTTGAAATATTGTTTATAATTATCCAAATTTGAAGGATGAGGGGTGGGTGGGGACGGGAGGGGGAAGAGAGGTGGCTCCCATTTCTTCGCTCGCTCTTCCGCGCAATTATTCTCCTCACATCACAGACGATGCTTAATGGTTCAGAGCCACGAGTTTCCCTCAGATAAATCACCACAGAGTTCATTTGTTTGTTCGAATTGCAGCAGCTTTCTAGTCCAAACACTCCGGTGGAAAGGACACTTTTTATTTAAGTCGTGTGTACTAGTTGTGTTAGAAAAGGGTGCTTGAGGCTGAGGACCATATTGTTGTTGTTGGTTATTAGTGTTATGTTGACATGAGGGGCGCGCGAGCTCGGCCTCTCTCAGCGGAGAAGATCCTCGCAGACAGCTAGGCGCGCGCCCGCTTCCCGGCCTCGCGCGTCGCCCGGTCAGGAGCGCGCGAGGAGTCTGACAAATTCAGTAGGCCGGCTCTGGCGCAGGCGCAAAGCGGTTGTCGGGAAGCTACCGGCGCAGGCCCAGAGCGTGCCGGGGAGCCCCAGGAAGGGGGGGGAGGGGCCACTGCTGTTTCCCGGGATGGTGGGGGGAGGAGGGGCGTTGCTTCGTGTCTTTCCCGGTTAGGGAAGGTCGTTGCGAGGGGCAAGTAAGTGAAGCAGGAACCTCGCCCCCTTCATCGGGGGCAACTAACGAGAGGGGGAGGGGCTGCAAAGGGGGGGGAGTTGTTTTAGGGGAGGGGCAGCAGATCCTGAAGAAAAGTCTCCCTCAGCAACGTGGGGGGAGTGAACAATTGAGGCGGGAGAGGCATGTATAGAAGTTACCTGGGAAAGGTGTCAGCAAGTAGTTTGAGGTGGGGGGTCTGAAGGAAAAAAATTGGCTGCCCCCCAAAAAAAAAATCATTGGAGGGGACCATATTTGTAGGAGACACAGAAATCCCCCCAGGATATTGTGGGGTCAGAAAGCAAGACATGGGGAGGCAGGTGGGCTGGGGTGCCTTCCAGCCCTCCTTAAGTAGCCTTGCCCTGCTGAAGCAAGTGCATGAGGGGTTCCTCCGGCTGGCCCTCTTGCGCAGGGGGGGCCCTGCTAAGCCCAAAGCCTCCGAGGTGTTGAGCCAGCACCTGCTGCAGAGGGGGCTGCCCCACTGGACCTCCTACTGCGTAAAGTACAGCGCGGTGCACAATGACCAGTTTGGGCTCTCCAACTTCAACTGGGAGGTGAAAGGGACAAACTACCACATCCTGCGGACCGGCTGCTTCCCCTTCATCAAGTACCACTGTTCCCGAGCACCCCACCAGGACCTGGCGATGCAGAACTACTTCTTCACAGCTCTCAAACTAATAAACTTTGGTGAGTGTCGTCTTTCAACGAGCTGTGCCTGTATAGAGGTGGCGCACACGGCAAGGGCTTGAGGTGCAATGAGACCTTGAATAGAGTTAACACCTGATATAACAGGGAGATTACTTAAAACACGGAAGATACAAAAAAGTATTTTACACAGCACCTATGGAACTCAGTCCCACAGGGCCAGGGACAAAAGTGACAGTGCCAGGATTAAAAGCGCATAGGGCAACTGATGTGACTCTCACCTTTGCGCAGTACACTACAATCCAGCCGTACAAAATCCAGGTTTCTGCGTACACACACTTTTCTATCCATTCAAGTAAACAAGAGTAATTGTCACAGTTCAAGGACATGTTCCAGCTAGACCAAGATGCTCAAAGAGGGTTTGGAGCAAGGTCAGAAAGGGGTGTGGTCTGTAGATAGAGGGCATGAGATGCAGAGTCCTGAGAGTAGGATAGAGAACAAAATAGAGAGGCATCACTTGACCCTCCCAGGCCTAAGGCTCCCTACCCTGACCCTAGAATTTCTCTAAATGCATAGCAGTGTTGGCCACATCAGTGGAGAGCACTGGGATATGATCATATTGAACGTGCAGAAAACAGGACTACTTATTCCTGGTCCTCAGGAATGCAGCCAATACCTTTCAGAACAAAATATATTCACTAAGGATTTTGCATGTATATTGTAAAAGCATGTGCAGTGAAAGGCAGGGGGGTTGCCAAATAAAGAATGGCACCAGGAAGGTGCTCAGTACATCTTTAAATGCAGATAATGGGTTACCTCAACATGCTTTATGTTTTGTTTTCAAGGAACCAGCCTGGGTTTAAAGGGTGGCAAAATCATGTCTTAATTCAGCCTTGCAGTTTGCTTCTTGCAGCTTGTTGGTGGAGGTGGGGTAGAGTCCTGCAGTACTATGTTATATGAGGTTTTACTTTTTTATTTGTCCCCCCCCCCCTTTTTCTTTATACATAGGTATCCCAACTTTATTATATGGAATTGGCTCCTGGTTCCTTGTCAGTGTCACAGAAACTGTTCACACGCATTGTGGCCCAGTCACTATTTACTTCCTCAATAAAGAAGATGAAGGTGCCATGTACTAAACTACTCATTTCAAGGACTGACACTTTCATGATATATTGCAGCAAATGACAGACAGAGGGGGATTGTTGTTTGCAATCTATTTGTATGTAACATGTTCAAGTTTCAAAATGTCCCTATTTTTCCTTCAGTACCCTTTTAGTTTTCTTTGAGTCTGGCAAAGTGCAGAATAGATTTTAAAAACCATGGAAAATTACTTGAAGCTACTTTTGTTTTCAAAAACTTTTGGTCTGCAAATAATAAATATAATAATGAAAATATACATTGTTGGGAATTGTCTTTGCTTATTTACTGATCATGTATCTTTTGGTGCAGTATCATACATGATATTGTTGTCCAACACTTGTAACACTATCCAAATGTGACTACTTCAGGGATAGCCTGCATGGTGCCTCTGGATTCTTTTGGACTACATTTCCCATCAGCCCCAGCCAGAAAGGCCAATGGTCAGTGATGATAGTTGTAGTTCTGCAACATCTGGAGGACTCAATGTTGGCTACCCCCATGAAGTAACTTTGATTTTTAAAACAAAAATAAAACTGATATGCAAAGGGCGGAGGTAAACAAGTCCTTTGTGTAAAAGTCCAGAAAACCAGAATTATTATTATTTCATTTTCACTTAGTAGAGTTTTGTGCATACCATTCTGGATTACTTAAGTAGGTTGTGGTGCTTAATAGAAGCTACACACAGACAGTTTGGATACAATCTGGTCCAAACTGAGCAGTTCAGTTCAACTGATTTCAGAGATGGGTTTAAGCATCTGCTTAACTCTCCTATTGAACTTTAAAAAGTAACTTGGGGTTATGCTAATGTATAGTTAATACATGCAATGGTTTTGTGCTCTCCAAACTAAATATGCACTATTTAGTGCATATTTGGGACATGGGTGGTGCTGTGGTCCAATCGACTGAGCCTCTTGGGGTTGCTGATTGTAAGGTTGGCAGTTCGAATCTGTGCGATGGGGTGAGCTCCTGTTGCTTTGTCCTAGCTCCTGCCACCCTAGCAGTTCGAAAGCATACCAGTGCGAGTAGATAAATAGGTACCACTGCAGCAGGAAGGTAAACAGCATTTCCATGCACTCTGGCACTTATCACAGTGTTCTGTGTACCAGAAGCGGTTTACTCATGCAGGCCACATGACCCAGAAAGCTGTCTGTGGACAAATGCCAGCTCCCTCTGCCTGAAAGTGAGATGAGTGCCGCAACCCCATAGTCAGATTTGACTGGACTTAACCACCGTGGGGTCCTATTATTGCTTAATTGATGAAGAACAAAGTGTTGCACGACAGATTAAAATTTGGCTGGCAGCACTAAGACTGTATGGATAAATTTGATTTAAATTAGTTCAGCATTTTTTCCCCTCAGGAAGAGATATTTCTAGCATTGAAAATAAATATTGAATAATTATTTTTAAAGCGTAAAGCTACAATGAAATGTATGCACAAGTATGTGTCTTAAAATGCTTATTTCATATTTGAATTGTGAATGGCTTGGCTTCTCTTCAAAGCAACTGTAAACAAATCTGTAATCAAGGAAACACTTAACGTAGTATATTTGGTACCGAGGAATATTTCTAACACAGGTTAAATAAATAGTTTACATTGTGGAGTAGCTGTTATACTATATTAAGCTTCATTAATAATAAAAGTGAGTATTAGCATTTTGCTAGATTAGCGGGAACTGATTTTTCCCAGTAATAGGCAAAATTAAATAAGTGCAACTCATAAGTTTAAAATCAAATACTTCTCATTCATTGCTCCTTATTTTGTCAATATTCTGCTGTAAATGTTTGGTCTCAACACAAGACTGATAAAATGTTTTTTAATTACCACACTATAAATACAGTTTTTCCTTGGAGTGGCCCCTCTGCTAGCTGCAGCGTATTTGATTTCTGATAATGGAGACTGCTGACTTTGCTTACCTGTTTTTCGATAAGTGGAAGCAACATGACTCCTTGTCCATACAGTGATGGGCATCCCTCCTTGGAGAACCTCTTTGACAAAGTACTCTATTGATCCACTAGAATTCAGTGCTGCTTGCAGCATTAAACAGAGACTTGATTTCTTGCTCTGCTCTCACTGTGTAACAATTAAGCAAATGTAACATTTTCTTTTATTACATGAAAATCAATGGACCTCTTGCACTTCTGAAGTTGATCATGGTGAGGGATGAACTTGGAAGATGGCTGAGGGCAGAGTTCAAATATAATAATATCACTTGTTGGATTCATTAGGACCAGTGGGTGACCTGTTGAAGTACTTGAAGGGAACAAATGCTACTCATAAAATGTTACACTTCTTGTGTATACATGAGAGAGTGTTTGTTCGTTTTTCAGGGATTATTCCTTTGGGGTGTCAACTAACTGAAGCCTGCTTCCTTTTGCTCATATGGCTGTGTAGGACAGATGATGTGTGACTATGGGATTTGGAACTCAATGCCTCAATGTCATGTCAACATTCACTGAAAACATGACTTTTTTTACACAGACTTTTAGGAATTGTTGACCCAACTGGATAGACTGGACTTCATATTTATTTCCTATTTAATTTAAATTATTGTTCTCTGCCTTATATCAAGCCAGACCATTAGTCCATCTAGCTCAATATTGTCTAAATTGATAGACTGTGGCTCTCGAAGGTTTCACACTCTCCCAGGTTTCCCTGGATATGCCTGGGATTGAACCTAGGGCCTTCTGCATGCATTGTTGGATGAACCTGCTCCAAGAAGAGTTGGAAGCCAAGTGAGGCCCTTTAAGCCTCTGCTTCCCAGCCACTGCTTCCAGGCTCCTCCCACTTGTGAGAAACTTGAAAGGACCAGCGTTCTGACTTGGTGTGCTCACTGTGCACTTACTGTGAAAGGCACCTGGTTCCTCAGGGGAAGGGTCTGTGAGGTTCCTGCCCTGGTGCTGTGGCGACTTGTTCAGTTAGCTCCTGCCTGCCAGTCAGCCTCAAGTTCAGGGGGCCCCTAATCACCCATATCCATCTCGGAGCCAAGAACCTGTGAGAAGGGGGGTTATTGTTTTGTTGTAATTATTTACTTGTGTTTTATTTATTGTTTTAATTCTGTAAACCGCCCTGAGATCTTTTGATGGACAGTATATAAATTTAACTTCTTCTTCTTCACCTAGTCCAGCTTCCTAGCCAGTGACAGTGTATGTCCTAGTCTCTGCTGGGCTTTGTGGTCATGACACTTGTTTGTCTCGCACTCCAGGAAAGGTCCACACAGGACCCACACAGGGTCATATATGTGGATATGCATGTATTTTTAACAATACATATATACCACTCAACTGTAATAAAACCTAAGCGCTTTAACAAAAAATCAAAATAATATATGGTCTCCATAGGAACTGAGAAAATACATAAATATTGATGTTAAGGGCCATTTGCACCTAGTATAAAATCAGCTTAAAAGAGTTATCTTGGTGACTAAACAATTAGCAGCTCCAGGTCAACTTTGCTAGCTGAGGAACATGGATTAGTTCAGTCAGTTGGTCCAGAGCAGTTTCCAGCTGACGGCTTCAGGCTCATGTTTCTCAAATAACCTCCCTGCCCCTCCATGTTACATGGCGAACTGCTTTTGGATTTGAGGGGAACCCCCAATACCCCTGCTGATTCTTGGCCATTCTGTACAAGTGGCCATAAATTACTCTTGGCATGCAGTTTATACCCACTTCTGAAATGTACGTGTGTTATATATTTAAGATGACTGGAATACATAATGACCCTTAAACTTTCAGGAAATGTGATCTGCTGTATTCTCCTTTGAAACACAATAGGATTGGCCTTGTACCTCTTGCTTTAATTATCTCTTTCACTCTATACAAGGATGATGTTTAAAAGAGCTAGGGGGGTGACATTATAAAGGCCGAGAACTTTGTTGTTAAGCGCGATGAAACAAATGCCGATAACTGAAACCTTAGTCTTAACTCAGTTGATAGGTATCTGCATTTTTTCAGCATCCCCTTTTAAACAGTAATGACTAGTGGGAGCATCTTAACCTAAACAAGTGCTTAGCCTGACATCTTACCTGGGTCAATGGTCTAAGGTATCGAAGTTAAACTGTGTTACTGTAAATTAATGGAAAATGTAACTGCGCTTTGCTGAAAGATCAATGTCCAATAAAGGCCACACAATCAAATCTTGTTGCAATGATTGAGGTCCTTAATTGCCTTTCAAAGATAAGGTGGTAATCAACATAGGTTAAACTGATCTTTTTTACTAGTTCAATTACATGCTAATGGCTTGTGCCAAGGCAGAATCTTTAACTACTTATATGTATTAAATCTTATGTTAGTAATGAAAAATTACTTAAGCTGCCCAATCAATAAAGTGAGAGTCTTAATTACTATATTTCACTTTTAGACCTTTTGTGTGTTTGACAAATTTGGTCCACTAGAGATTTCCCAACAATAAGAAACATTATTAACAGAAGCTCTGTTCCGTGGAGTATTGTTTGCTAATCCAAATGGCTGGGATTTCTTGGGTGTTTTGTGTATTTGTGTTAATGTCCTGCTTGCATTAATGTCTACTAATGTCAATATGTAATGGTCTTAAGCATCTATGTTTGTATAAAGATCGATTTCTCAGATCTGATGGGAATTTATTTTAATTCCAGAACTAAACCTAGCTTTAACCTGTACATTTTAAATTAAAAGCAATGAAAAACAAAACCGACAGAAGTCATGGAGAGTTGCTTCATTCTGGCACTTGGAAATGTGCGTACATACACATTTGGTGGTGGTTTTTTTGAGCCCAATAATGTAAATGGGACCGCAGAACTTACCTGCCAGCTCAGCTGAGATATCAGCAAGTTTTGGCTCCTACTCTCCTTGAACTCACTATTTTAGCTAGTCATTGCAGGAACTTTGTAACTCAGATTCATCGTGTTTGTGCTTGCTTTTCCCCTCATCCTCCTCTTCCCTTCTCCTTTTGTGTCACATCTTTCAGACTGTAATCCTTAAGGTTGGCTTTATCTTATTGATATTTGTAAGCTGCTTTGGGAGTCTTCTTTCGACTGGCATGCAGGGTTAAAGGTAAAGGTAAAGGTACCCCTGCCCGAACGGGCCAGTCTTGACAGACTCTGGGGTTTGTGCGCCCATCTCACATCTATAGGCCGGGGGCCAGCGCTGTCCGGAGACACTTCCGGGTCACGTGGCCAGCGTGACAAAGCTGCATCTGGCGAGCCAGCGCAGCACACGGAACGCCGTTTACCTTCCCGCTGGTAAGCGGTACCTATTTATCTACTTGCACCCGGGGGTGCTTTCGAACTGCTAGGTTGGCAGGCGCTGGGACCGAGCAGTGGGAGCGCACCCCACCGCGGGGATTCAAACCGCCGACCTTTCGATCGGCAAGCCCTAGGCGCTGAGGCTTTTACCCACAGCGCCACCCGCGTCCCGGCATGCAGGGTTAAAATCCTTTAAATAAATAAGCCAACATGTAAACTAGTGAAGCTGTTCATTTAGATATTTAAGGATTAGTGCTAATGTACAATAAATAAAACAATCAGCAAAAAAAAAAGGAAAGAAATCCAGTGACTTTCACGTTTCAAAATAGTCTTGTAAAATGGTATTTTAGGTACTCTATTTGCTGAAAAACTCTTAATTGTACACAGAAAGTAAACTAATGCCTATTGTCATTCATGATTAATTGACCCATTCCAATTGTTTGGAGCTGTTGACCTTGCAAAACCTGATATTTTGTAACTTTAAAAAAAATCTTCCATGAACAGTTTGGAAGAACACAGTAAAGCTACTTACAGAGATTAAATTAATGTACAGGTAGCCAGGTACATCAACACCAAACAAAACCCTGAGTTGAAACTAGTCAGGAAAATTTATCAGTGGAATATGCTTATGCTACATAGATTTGTGAAGCTTAATTATTTACATCACTTATTTCCTAAAATTCTAATATTAAATACATGGTGCTATATTTTATAAAATAATTAAATTTAATTAAATAATAATAATGCTATGAAGTGGCTCTTGAGGAATTCTGAATAGGTCACAAATACTTTCTCTGATGTCATGCATGTTCCATTGACAATGGACAGCTAAACAAAGATAAAATGAGAAGCATTTGCTATTTAAAATGGAAATGTGGATTGACACTCATATACAATGGTAAGTAAGGGATAGTACAGGGGTTGGGCCGGTTTGTGGTCCCGCAGACACCATGGTGAGCCGGAGTGTGTGTGCGCGTGCACACGCATGCACAAATGCTATTTCCGGTGTGGAGGAGGCATGCACAGCTTCCCATTGGCTGCAGGAGCTTCCTGCAGCCAATGGGAAGCCGGCCAGCGTTGCAGAAGGCGGTCCCTGAGCAGGCGACGGGGTTCCACGGGCCGGTTAAACGACCCCCATGGGCCACTTGTGGCCCATAGGCCTTAGGTTGACAACCTCTAGGATAGTATAACAGTCTTTCTGCTTTAAAAAAAAGCAAGGTAGCATGGACAGACAGCCAAGTAGGCTTGCAACCGGGTGGGCTACCTTACCTCCTTAAATTTTATCTGTAGCCCGCCCTAAATTTCGCTCTAAATAATTACATTTATGGTACATCCATAGCAACTGTCAATATTATATCAGCATAAAGTTGATCTTGTTCTTTTAAGTTATCATAACAACATTACTGGAGCCCTGGATTTGAATGAACTTATACTACATTTTGCAGCAGTGAAGAAAATGTTTGTTATAAACTATGATTTCTAAACTAACTTTTGCTATAAACTATCCTCCAGTTGTAGCTTATTCTTGTTTCTTCTACTAGTGAGTTATTTTTTATTTTAATCTTTTTTGCTAATTGGTAGCAAGAAAGGTAACAATTGTTGAAGTTGCTTAGTGAATTTGTTTGAATGTTTAACTTGCAGTAAGGCTGCAAAAAATAAGGGTTAACTAAAAACAGTTTATGAACCTACCTTAAAAAGGCCCGCAGACCAGATAATCTACTTCCATACTTTTTTTGTCATTGTTCCCCCCACCCACAAACTTATAGGCTGTCTACAGGCCTTAGATTTGCTTTAATGATGCTTTCACCATTTCAAGCACAGTTTATGAGCTCTGGACTGGTTCATTACAAAACTTTTCTTCCAATTATACTAGTACTACTAATTGAACCCAAGTGCAAAACGTGATATAAAGCACTTGTTAACACAAAAGCCTGGCTTGCCTGCTATTCTGCCCCCTCCAAAGCTTTCATTAAAAAAAAATAGCAGTTTTAAAGAAAAGAACATATAAAGTTTCTCTTTTCGGGGGTAGGAGGAACAGGTAGAATTATGAACGCTATAAAAACAACGTGCCTTAGTTAACCCGAATGCATAAATCTATTTGAATTCCTCTTCTTTGAAGAACTGACATTAAGATATGGTCATTATATGCCTTGTGATTCATGGGCCTTGTTACATATATGCTTTGTAATGTATGAATAATTTAGTAAGAAAAATCACAATAATTTTGTTGTTACTCAAAAATTTATAGCTTGGCAAAAACAATTACAGAGCCCCTGAAGCTGGTGGAAGGAGGTTGAGTAACATTGTTAATGTGGCCCAATCTGTACCTTTCATGCTGAATGTGTTCTGTAATAATGTAGTGCATATTGCACTTAAGCACCTTTTCATTTTGTTTCACAGGAAAAGGGCAAAATTGCCAGCCTGTTGCAGTGAAAGGAATGGGATGCACACACCAGTCAATGTACAGATAAAATAAATGATGTATTATTGGGTGGTAGCCCACTGTAAACAGGAGGGGGTTATAACCAAATATGGTCCAAAGTGACATTTGGAGGAAAAAATTGAGAATCTGATTATTGGCTGAAATATCTTAACTGTTGTTAAGACTAACAAAAATTAAACAAATTGATGGTGCATTTGTGTATGTCAAAGGGGCCTTTTTTCTAGTAATGCCCTCCACAGAACCATCTTACCTTTTAGGCTGCGTACACACCATATATTTAAAGCACATTACTTCTTCTGAGAATATTGGGAACTGTAGTTTGCTAAGGGTGTTGGGAATTGTAGCTCTAGGGGTAAACTACAGTCTCCAGAATTATTTGGAGAAAACAGTTTGCTTTATACGTATGACGTGCATACAACCTGAGTTATAGCAGGCAGAAACGTTGATAGTATCTCAGCGCCTGTTGAAAACTCGTTTACTCTCCCAGGCCATTTCTGACAATTAATGGTCAGTCTATTCTTGATCTGTTTGCTTTGGATCCACTGTTCTTATGATTATTACTTAGGTGTTGGCTTTACTGTGATTTTTACATTGTGCTGTACACTGCTTTGTGATTTTAAGTGAAAAGCAGTATTGAAATATATTTCTAATAAATGTGTTCTCCCTGCACTACTGTACATATTTGATCTGCTTGTTATTTGTGGAGAGGGGAAGGAATTCAGTCTTGCTCTTGGTACTGATCTGCTTTGTCACCATGGTTGGGTTCTGTAGAGCTATTTCAAGAGCACGCTCAGGATTGGATGGATATTCACAGTTGGGGTCTTGAACTGCAGACCCCAGTGCCATAACTACTTGAGTATCCCCTACATGCGAAGACAGGCTTTGGTGGATTGAGCAGACAAGACCAATAGTGGATCCAACGTCAAGAAGGTGGTTTCTGCATGTTCTGGTGAGTGAAATGAGGGACAGATGGGGCTCATCAACCTGGGAAGGTAGCCCATCTAGGAGAAGGAAAACTCTTGGTCCTAAACCTCTACTGCCTTGTGGCTATACTCATTTGTGAGAAAGGATTTGGGAGTAAACCCTGAAGAACCATCTGTACCGACTGCCTTGTGGTACATCTTCGGGAGAAGAAAAGGCTAAGCAGTAAACCCTACCCAAATCAAGAGTGGAGTCCCTAAGGCAGTTGGATGGCATCTTGTATGCCTTCTTCTGGCAACTCCTGCAGCCCAACTGGTGCCAAGTGTATTGCTCTGCTTTCCTTTGGACCACATCAGCGAGGCCAAGAGGGGGATATTGTCTGGGCAGCCCAGGACCTTGATACACACTCCCCAGGCTAAAGTAGCAAAAACAACACAGGAGGCATTATAAAGTTATAAACTCAGAAGCTGTGAGCTCAACCAGATTGGCATACAGCCTAACAGTTTACTGGTAACTTCACCCTCAAAGGCACACTCCTCCATTGTCTCGGGAGACAGACGGATGCCAACAAGGGCCATATTTCTGACACAAACGGCTTCAAACTTTTATCAGTTTTCAAAAGAAACTTGCCATTGTTGCCATGTGGAGTAGGAAACTGCTATTTGAGAAATACAGTATGTCTTAGCCATGCAGAATGATTTGCACATATTTTTGGCTCCAGGACTGTTTTGGGGGTTGATAAAGAATGTATGCACATACTTCTGACATATTTGAATTTGCCTCCCTGAGTCATTTCAGGCTTCCCCAACCTGGGGTCTCCAGACGTTTTTGTGCTGGGAGTGCTTCCAAAGTTCTGTCTGTGTCATTTGATCCATATTTACGCATTCTCACATGCAAAGTACCGCTTGATGCTGCAGTAATCAAGCATAGTAGCCCCGTGACTCTATGATAGCATATATTGGTAGAGCTTGGAACATACAAGTGACATTTGGGAAATTGTAAGTTGGAGTCTGGTAGAATTAATTCATGCTTCTCATCTGTTTAACCTTTGCACTACACAAACTCCTTTGGTACTGTGCTTTGAATAAATTAATCAATAAATGTCTTAAGGGGTAACTCATTGACATTAAGTGATCTTGAGTATGCAATCTAAGTCAATGTCAGAGCCATTGTTTTATAGGACTAGAATATTTTTTTCTAAGCTCTGTAGCTGGTTTGTTTGTTCCTGTATTCTCCATAGAATTGAAAACACTGCTGCTTTGCAAATATCTGAGGTGCTTTAGAAGGAAAAATATTAAAAAGCTGAAGTTTGATTACTGCTGTCTCAATGCAAACTGGAATAAGGAACTGCGGCAGAGAATAGCCATGTTGAAAAGCTACATAATATTTATGCAAATCTGGTAAGTTGAATTGGTTTTCCCTATAGGTTTATGAATGAATATATATATATATATTAGGGTGGGACTGTAAGGCCATAGAAAAGCTGTGATTTCATAGCCTATTCTTTACAACTTAATAGAAAATGAATTTTCATTGAATGGTACATAGGGACTTCTGGCAGAAGGTTCATTTCAACAGCACTGAAAGTCCATGTGGACAGTCACTATTCCTGGAATATTCTCAAGATGAGACTATTAAGGGTTGGGGGGGGTTGGTACCAGTTTAAATTATAAAGTTATTGAACAGAAAGATAATTTATCTTCGCTAATGGCCATTCAAGGATTAAACTTAAAAAAGCCCTAAACCATCTAGAATTTTAATGAGTGGGAGCCAAAGACTTTCATGAATTATATCAAATATTGCTAGCAGGGCTCTTCTTTATTTTTCTTCTTTTTTGGGGGGGGGTGTAATGAATTTGAATCAAATTATGAAGTTCGCCAATTACAGTGGTACCTCGGGTTAAGTATTTAATTTGTTCCAGAGGTCCGTACTTAACCTGAAACTGTTCTTAACCTGAAGCACCACTTTAGCTAACAGGGCCTCCCACTGTCGCCACGCCGCCGGAGCACAATTTCTGTTCTCATCCTGAAGCAAAGTTCTTAACCTGAAGCACTATTTCTGGGTTAACAGAGTCTGTAACCTGAAGCGTATGTAACCTGAGGTACCACTGTACCTTGAATGATAAAGACTACAGCCTATTCACACATGGTATTGTACTGTATGAGCGTCTCTGTTTATTCTGCAGGAGCTGACACGCCCCCCTTTTTTTTACAAGTGCAAGGCATTATAGTGATACCCACCACATGGTGTTTGCACTCAGTATGTGTTAATCAGAGGATTACTGCTACTGAACATGGAGGCTCTGTCCAATTGTCATGGCTAATAACCATCTAGACTTGTGACCATAAACTTACCTTGTGGCAATGAGTACCCAAAGTTAATACTCCATTGCGTGAAAAAGCATTTTCCTTTGGAAACGAACTTAATAGTCAATGTATTTAATTGGATGAATGCTAGTATTAGGGCACTGGGATGGATGGATCACTTTCTCTCTACTGTTCATTTCCATATGATTTTTTAATCTGTCCTAGAGATGTGTTGGGCAAGGGGAGAGGGGGTTGCAAGAGAAATCTGGGATAGGTGCAGCAGAAGAAAGGGACTCTTGGGCACCTGTAAAGGTTTCAATGAGCAGGATTCACAGCACGTCTAAAGGCTTAATCCTGTCTAACAGAATTAGACAGAATGTGTCAGCTGTGATTTGTCTGGGGAAATAATAATAATAATAATAATAATAATAATAATAATAATAATAATTTTATTATTTATACCCCACCCATCTGGCTGGGTTTCCAGATAGGCTTACAACCTATCTAAAAACATAATAAAGACATCAATCCTTAAAAATTTCCCTAAACAGGGTTGCCTTCAGATATCTTATAAAAGTCTGATTGTTGTTTCTTTTCTTGACACCTGAAGGGAGGGCGTTGCACAGGGCGGGCCCCACTACTGAGAAGGCCCTCAAAATATCAAACCACATTGTGCACCGCCCAATTCTTTGGGGAAAGTACCAGGATTTTTTGGGGAAAGCAGTGCACTTTAAATGTAAGGGACATTTAAATACACATGCAGCCACATGGTGTGCGTGAGAGAGATGCTGTAAAGGTGCCAGAACTCCCCTAGGCTCAGAAATCTGCCCTAGATCTCCCCTTTACCACTGAGAATATCCTTGGTGTTTTACTGCTTGGTGGGGGGAGGGTGTTGGAAAAGGGAGAGGGCCTTTGCTTTGGCAGCACATAGTATATTTTATAGTGGCTGCTCTAGAAGCTGGTCTGCCCACACTGCTGACTCTTTTTCAAGGGGGAAGGGAAGAAAATTGACATTTCAAAGCTTTTTAATGTTTGGGCTTTTTTCAATACTCTCAATCTTCAGCCAAATCAGGCTTCTACAGCAGCTTACAAATGTCAATGATACATCAGTCCCTGCTCTCAGCTTTAGTTCCAGAGACACAACACAAAAGGAAAGGGAATGTGGAGGGGAGGAGGAAAAACACAAACACAGCTACACATTATACAGTAGCTGTAAAAGCACATTCAAACATATCCTTTCCCTTTCAAATAAATTCGGGGTGCTACAGTTTGTTAAGGGTTGCAGGGAATTGCAACTGTGAGGGGGTAAACTCCGGTGCCCGGAACGCCTGGAGGGAAAAGAACGTGTTTGGAATGCTCTTTAAAGGCTTGGTGTGTACACAACACATACATTACTTACAGAGTTCTTGGAATGACCTGCTGTGAAGGAAAGACTTTCAGGAAGAGGGGAAGCTGAAAGCTGCTGGTCCTTTCGGTGTGTATATGCAACCTACCTCGCAAGCGCACACTTAAATAGTGGTGGTTTTCACTGTGGGTTTCTGCACACAATGCAGGCACGCAATGCAGAAATACGGGAAACGGGACTTCAGAAAAATAAATAAGTCTGTGTTTGAGCGATCAGGAAATATCCGGCGTGTATGCTGGGGGGGGGGGGAGAGACGCGGAATGGGTGACGTTTAGCAAAGGCGGCCTAACTGGGGTGAGCAGCGGGCGGGGGGGGGAGAAAAAGAAAGAGTCATTCCGCGGGGTATCGGAGCCTCCAGCCCTTGAAGGGAAAAGGGGCTGCTGTGGCGCCGGCGGGGGCGAGGCCCGGCTTAGGAGGCCGTCCCTGTTGCGGCGAAGGGGGCCTTCCTGCCCCGGCGAACTCCTGCCCGGCTGCCCCCTTCCCCGGCGCAGCGGCGGCTGCACCATCGCCGGCGCCTCCCCTCAGCTTTCCCAGCCTTCCTCTCCGCGACGAAGGCGCCCGCCTGGGCCTAGCCGCGTCTGGGGGGGGGAATCCCGCCCGGCTCCTTCTTCCTGCCTTCCTCTCAGGCCCGCCTCGGCCTAGTCCGGGCAAGCCATGTGAGCGAGCCTCCATCGCCCGCTCCGTCTCCCTCGGCCCCGGCGGCTGCTCCGGGGATGCTCTTACTGGCCGTGGGCGACGCCGCCTCAGCCGCCGGCCCCAGCCCCGCCATGGAGCCCCCCAACCCGGCGCTGGTCATCCGCATCCGCGTCCCGGACGGCGGCGCCGTGGACTGGACGGTCCACCCGGCGCCTCAGCTGCTCTTCAGGGACGTACTGGTGAGTGAGAGAGGAGGAATATGGGGCTGGGGGTGGGGGGTGTCACTCGGGGCACCCCTCCCCATTAGCTCGGGCATGAGGTGCCAGGGAAATATGGGTGCCCCGGGTGCGCTGTCTATTTCGCCTCAGGAACCGCCGCTATCCCGGGGGAATTTGGCGGAGTAGCGGCGGCTTCTTCCCTGCCACTTACCCCGCATTTCCATCGCCTTCCGGTGGGGGGCTTCGGTTTCGAAACGCCGCAACTACCCCTATTGGAGATGTGGGGTTGGGGCGAGGACCGGATATCTTCTTGCTTGTTCAGTGGGGTTTGTTTTACGTGCCTTCTCCCCCCACTCCACAACCTACACTCCGGATTAACAGGTGGTTATCTCCATCCCACTCTACTCCGCAGCTGCTGCGAAGTAGACCCGGGCTCCCCCTCTTTTCACTTGCAGCAATGGAGAATTTCAGTTTTGTCCAGTGAATTGGAAGCTCCTCTTCCACGCAGGGAGGTTTCAGAGAAAAACGAGGAATTCTGCATCCAGATTGTAAGCTGGTTGTTGGAAATTTATCACATTTTTCCCTGGAAAGTGTTAACCTGGGTTACGTTGGCTGTTGGCATTTTGATGCCTGTGAGGGGCCAAAATCCAATCATGTTTTTAACGTTTTAATGGTTTTATTACATATTTTTAATGTTTTTAATTGCTATAAAGTGTTTTGATATTTTTAAATGATATAGGGGTGTACAAATATTTTAATAAATACACACCCGTCTGGAAGCACCACTTTATCAGAGTAGACAAAAGGCACAAGATGCACCAGCTTTTCTGAATCACAGGTCTGGAAGAGAAATGTAATTGCTTCCTCTCAAGCAGCATATTGTTTTGGCTTAGTGAATAGACTTCCCAGATCACAATTTTAATGATAATAACTCCCTGCTCCTTTTTTATAGCAATAATGACTTGTGATGTGGTGTGCAACTCCAGGCATTTGAAGATGAGTAGTTGTGGCGCTGTGGTCTAAACCACAGAGCCTAGGGCTTGCCGAATCCCCGCCGGCCCCTGCTCCTGCCAACCTAGCAGTTCAAAAGCACGTCAAAGTGCAAGTAGATAAATAGGTACCGCTCCGGCAGGAAGGTAAACGGTGTTTCTGTGCGCTGCTCTGGTTTGCCAGAAGTGGGTTAGTCATGCTGGCTGCATGACCCGGAAGCTTTATGCGGACAAATGCCGGCTCCCTCGGCCAGTAAAGCGAGATGAGCACCGCAACCCCAGAGTCGTCCGCGACTGGACCTAACGGTCAGGGGTCCCTTTACCTTTACCTAGTTGTGTTAGTCTCCTGCAGGAAAAACAGTCAAGAGTCTTGTGGCGCCTTACAAGACTAAGTTTGAATCAGAGCAAACTGTGGGTTGATGTTTATTCTGATTAAGCAGTAAACAGTGGATTTTCCAGGCAAGAGCAAGGGGGCAAATGAAATTTCTCTTGGACCTGTGCCAGGAAATCACAGGAAAAACAGAAGTGTGGATGAGCCCATATGAATGTATTATGGCATAGGTTTGTATGGACTCAAGCCTACCTTGTTAGATTGTGAAGTGCAATCTTAGTTGGCAGATATGTAAAGGAGAAAATTGTAAGATGGGACTTTAATGGCAGTGAGAATAACTAGTGTCTGCAAAGGATAATTAGTTCTTAAATATATGTTAAATGGGCATTGCTTTTAATGATTTATAGTAGCAGACTGGTGATATGATTTCATTAACATCTGTAGTGGGACATGGAAGCATTTGCAAAAAACATAGATAGCACAAATACTCATTGGTAAGTCAATTAGTGCATGTAGTGTGATAATTTGTCCTATGCATGTTTACTTGGAAAGAAGTTCAATGGTGCTTGCTCCCAAGGACTGTGCGTAGAACTGCAGCTTAGTTAAAAGGAAGAACAATTTTTTAACTTTTGAATGTTGGCAACTTCTTTTACAGTGCAGAAAGCTGGTGATGTGTGGTAGATTTGTATGAAATTAACCAAAACCACCAGGCAGACCTGCTTTACGTTCTTCTTGCATCACACAGACAGTTTTCACAAAAAAGTTCTGGTAAATATTTCTGAGGTTCTCTAATATTTAGGTTCAGCTGGTTGATCAGTGAGGCCAAGGGGGGGGGGAATCCTGTCATCTGGGCAGCCCAGGACCTCCATACACCCTAGAGAGGTCTTTTTGGTGCTGCTAACACAGAGGTTTGACTTCACCCCCAGAGGCACACTCCATTGTCTCTTGAGACAGATGGATGCCAACAAAGTTAGGATCCGCTACTAGGTCACAGCCTGACCTAAGGTGGGTGGCAACAGCAAAAAAGTTATGAAGGTCCCCAAATGCACATTTAGGCAAAAGGTGAGTCTGGATTCTGAAAAGAATACTGCTTAAGAATCCGGAACAATCCCTTTCTTTTGCAAGAAGGGACAAATTTTGGCCATAGCTTAGTGCTATACACCTGAGCTTCCAATGTCCACAATGGCTTCCCTTTTAGAGTGCTGAATCTTGAGCTTTTTGTTTTTCTCTCCTTGGGCTGATCTAGTACTCAGAGAGTCATGTAATAACACACTTTTAATGTGGTCCAACCAGTCTTTTGTATGTGCAGTTAAAGAAGGCTGACCAGTGGTAAAAGGAAAAAGACGCTCTGCTGTTTCTTTGTGAACCCAAACTTTACATCATTTATCATGTATAGACTTTGAGGATAATGGCTACTTTCCCAACTCGGATTTCCAGATCACCCTGTTTACATTCTTGTCATGTTCAGCATTCAGTTACTTTACATGCAACTTAATGGGTTCAAATTACATGATTGGTCATATTGGCTAAATATTTGGAAGAACTTGGAAGGAGCTATTCAACAGTAACAGACTGTCTCAGAAGATGGTGGACTAAGTTTAAAAGCAGAGACTGGATGGCCCTCCTAGCTAAATTGCTAGATGAGCAGGTTTCTGCATTGGTAGGGGACGTAATTGGACTAGATGACCCTTGAGGTGACTTCTAACTCTATGGTCCTGTGACTTGGTTTTGCTTTTGGTATCTTCTATTCCAGCAGCAAGAGAGAAAAACCTGTGAATGTGCTAATAAGAGGATCTGAAAGTAAATGGTTCTACAAAAAGGGTTGATAAAAATATAGCTCATTCTGCCTCCATTTTTATTTTTATTTTGCAGGATGTGATCAGTCAGGTTCTGCCTGATGCGACGACAACAGCCTTTGAATGTGAGTATGAGTATGAATATGATTCTGAGGATGGCTCAGTACTCGCATTATTTATTTAAAAAAATGACAACTACATATTGTTTATGTTCAGATATGCTACAGTTAAATATTTATATATGAATGCAAGTTTAATGACGATCCCAAGCTAAGTAATATTTTATTATTTAATCACATTTTGAGAGTGCATATTTCTACAATATAGCTTTAATTACCAGCATGACCTTACAGTGCTCTTTGTGCGCGTTGCAATTATATTGCTCAAATTAAATGAAAAGTATAAAGTACCTGGAGGCTTTGTAGGCTGAGATTTTAATTTTCAGATTTTATTATTATTATTAAAAGCAGAAATCAGTAGCTAGCTTTTAGAAGAGTGGAGTGTACAAATGTAGAACATTAGATTGGTTGCTGAAATGTCATATTCTCTAGAATCAGGTGGCTCTCATCCCTGATCATTCTGTTAGTGGGAGAACAGCTATTGTCTCAGCTCAAGTCTCCAACAGCTTAATCTCTGCAAGTTCCTGATATCAAGCTCTTGATGGCAGAACTGGCGGAACTGTCAGTACTGGGCTATGTAATGTAATGGTAGAGACAGTACACTATGGACTGAGGTTCAAACCTCAGCTCAGCTATGAACCTAATGGGTGGTCTTAAGCAAGCTGCCATCTTTCAGGCCCACTCCCCTGCCCTCAGTCTGTAATATGTGGGAAATGAGACTGGCATGGCTTACACGATTGTTGTATAGAGATTGCACACTTGCCATGAACAGTTAGGGAAAAGCATTATTTTATTATTAATAATTATTCTATTGATGGGGAAGAGGTCTTGAGACATGGAAAGGGTTTTAAGAGTTTGGGTCTGGTCAAGGTGTTATAACTGTTTGTGTGAAAACATCTGCTTGCTGCCAGGACTGTCCTTTCAGCTTTCCTGCTTTGTGCATCAACCTCCACTGAACTCTTGTGTGTCAGGAGCAGGCACTGCAGCCGGAGCAGTAATCCACATTACTGACACCTTTAGGCAGAACTTGCCTTGACATATAGATTTCACATCTGCTGCTGTGCTTTCCAGTTCTTGGTTTTACCATGTCATTTTACACCGGCATGACATTGTTTCCCCTGCCATTTAAGTGGCATCAGAAATATGTTAACGTATATTGATGCTGCTTGGTTTCAGGGTTATCTTCTCCATGCTGAAGGCCTGAAATTTACTGGTTTAAGCATCTTCTCAGCTACTTGATGGCTTTCTCGGAGGCATTTAATTGCTATCCACAGCAGCTTTCTCTCCTGTTTGCTTAGTTATTGCTATCTCCAGTGTGTCTTCTGTGTCTGCCTCTACCTGGGGCTGTAGTTCTCCCTCACCATTGGACCTTGATGGGCCTTTCGCTGTTGTATGCCATGTTGCTACAAATAAAACAACTAACGACATATGGCTCGTTATGGCCCTTTTATCCCAAACCGTTTTGCATTGTGCATGACACACTGCATCTTTTGCAAAGATTGCTCTGGAATATTTGACTGCCATCTGCTGCATTCTATTTGGTGTCTTATGAGGATGTGACATTAGTAAAATCCACGCTTTATTTTATTTTAGTTCTACTTTTGCTTCCGTAATGGGCTGGGATATCATGTTGTTTGTGCTCTAGGCAAGCAGAGGGGCTTGGTAAACCCCTTCTGAACCTTTGTGTTGAGCAGAATCATTTTGAGGGTGATTCCATACATTTTATTCCCAGTGGGGTGGTAAAAAATCTTCCTACTTAATCTGAGAAATACAGTGTCTAGTAGGTTTCCCCCCACCTCCAAATAACAAATTATGCTCTTTTGTTTTAGACAGACCCTACTTACTTTAATACCCATCAACCATCTGTCTTGTGCAGAAATGTTTCTGTGTTAAGAACACGAAAGACACTGTGCTTTACCTGAGGATTCCAAAGCTTGTGTTGCTTTTAGAGCTAATCTACAGTAATGAAGTGCTTTCTTAGTTGTTTCAATTGGCTTTTCAAATGGTGGCCCTTCACGACAAAATATTCCTTCAAGGTGTCTGTTTTAACAGGATTCTGTTTTCTTTTCTGTTCTTTTTTTTTAATAGCTCTTTTCATTCAGAGTCAGATTGTCTTGAGAATTTTCATAGCAGTTACTATTCTAATGGCTTCTGTTGAAGATACAAAAAACTATATTTTTAAATGAAGGCTTGTGTTCCTGTCTCCTTTTGAGAAATGGTGTTGCAGAGCAGGGGAAAAGCAGATTTAACACTTTCATCTTCTTCACCAGAACCCCAAGATCCCCCAACTGGAGCCAGGTGCAGAAGGCAAACACTTTAGAATTCTGAACACAGAAATGTGCTTTTAGTGGCAGAACGGAACTCGGTCCATAGTCCTTTCACGCAACAATCCACTCTCCCCTACCCCAGCATTTTTCATTGTGTTGTTGCTGTGTTCTTAAACTGCTGAGAGTCAGAAATCCTTACTGATTTACTTCAAATCACTTGGATCTACAGGTAGATCCTGATCTACTTTCTGCCAACCCTTGTTATATAATGAATTTTCTAGTTTGACACCAGGGTATCTTCTACCCACAGCATTGTTGCTGCAGCACAGAGTTTACAGAATACGATAAGCAAAAATGGACAAGCTTCTGTCCCAAAGATTTTAATCTATATTTTGACAATGCGAAGGAATGGGGGGCGGGGAGCAAGTAGGAAGGAAAGCATCACTTATGGTTGCCTTTGCAACCATACTTCTCCCTAACGTTTATCCTAAATCCAACTTCCTAGAGCATCAACACCTGTATATATGAAGATAATAGTTCTGTTATGACCTGAAATTCTATAGTGATTTAATTCTATCTGAATAAATGTAAATCATCCTTGGCAGAAAAAAATAATAATACACAGGATGTGAAGCTGTAGGCCATATCTGAAGGTATATCATTTGTATGACTTTCAGCATTCTGTTCTTGTTCACTCTCTCCTCATTTGGGAAGGGACATAGTTCAGTGGCAGAGCACCTGCTCTGCACGCAGAGGCTCCCAGGTTCAATCACTGGTATCTCCAAATAGCGATGGGAGAGACCCCTGTCTGAAACCTTGTGGAGCCAATGCCTGTCAGTGTAGTCAAGCCTTTTTCAACCTTGGGTCCCCAGATGTTGTTGGATTACAACTCCCATACTTCTTGACCCTTGGTTCTGCTTGCTAGGGAAGATGGGAGTTGTAGTCCAACACCATATGGAGATCCACGGTTGAGAAAGGCTGTTGTAGATAGTTATTGAGCTAAATTTGCCGGTGATTTGGTTTGGTGTAAGGAAGCTTTTTATGGGCTATACTAGGAAATACTGTACATCTGAAATTTATTTGGTTAACAGTGCATTCTTATCCTTTTGCCTTGCTTTGTTATTGTTTTAAAATCCATTCACTGTCCAGTTTTGTTTGCTAAGGCATACAACATAAGGTTCCTTTTTGTAAAATGTGTGCTATTCTTTTTAAACTAATAATTCTAAAGACATGGGCTTTTTTTACAGATGAAGATGAGGACGGTGATAGGATTACTGTTCGAAGTGATGAAGAAATGAAAGCGATGCTGTCCTATGTAGGTATTTCCTATAGGTAGTTTTAATTTTTTGAATGTTTTAATTGATTTTACTAATAGTGCTATTGGGGTTGTGGTTTTTTTGTGGGGTTTTTTTGGTAAATTATTGAGGGGTTGTTTTTTTTACAGTCAAGCAGTATATAAATTTTATTCAGTAAATACATAAACAATCATGTAAGATTTCAGCCATAATCCACATCTCCTGAATAAGAAACTTTGAACTGAATGGCAGATACAAAGAGTCCTATGACTTCATTTCAGTCTGACTTTTGCAGATGCTTCTGGTGGCTTCTGATCAGATTCATTCATTCCTCCTCCACCCCTTTTTCTGGTGTTTTTCTGTTAAAAAGCAAACTGAGGGTGTATTATTTATTTATTTATTTATTTTATTGGTTTGGTGCAGAGATCTCACATGAAACTTTGAAGTGCTCATTCCTTTTTTAGAGGAAAAAAAGCAACTACACTTACAGATCATATCATGAACATTGAGAGTAATGCATCCTAATGACTTTTGCATTAGATATAGTGCAAACTAAATGGACTATCAATTTCTTGCGTTTTTTTATGCAGTACTTAAAGTAACGGCTCATTAAAAATGAACCCCTCGGCTCTAAAAAAATGTGTTTTTTAAAAACAAAATCTGCTTTCATCTGGAGACTTTTTCACCCCTTCTCTCAGAAGAGTTATATTTTAGCTGCAGGCTGAGCATGCAGAGAAGATTTTAAAGATGTATTGTCTTTTAATAACTGTAAAAATATGAAAACAAGGTTATTCATTGAATCTCAATGACTTGTATATAACTTTATAAATGACTTGTCCTTTGTGTTTTATAAATGAGCATGAGTTTAGCTATTATCTCCCCTCCCCCCAATTAAAATAGAGTAACACAATTCATTGGTCTTCCATATCTTTTCTTCCTAAAAAGATGCAATGATTGACAGTTCTTCAGTGCAGACCTGAGTTCTACATTGTGCTCTGATAACCTAACCCAGGGGTTCCTTATGCACAAGGAGTCTCCAGTGTCCAGTTGGAACTTCATGGTGTGCAGCAAATTCCCAGTCATTTCAATGAAGGGAGGACTGCTGGAATACTTGTCCCCACTGCCCTTCCCACTGAAGGAAAGCTTGTGTACAGAGGAACTTACGGCCCTTGTCTAAAAAAGCATGCAGCTCACTCTGTGCACCCAAGAGGGTTTTGGACTTGTGTTTCACTAATGCCCAGTCCACTCATTCTGCATGGCAAATTGCCCCTGAAACTGCAGGGAGTTTTTGGTATGGTATATCAGTCATAACATCATAGTTTTGAGACGTTGCAGCCTGCAGGAGTGAGTGCCAGGCCTTTTCAGGCTATGCTATTGTCAAAGCAAACTGAAGATTTGTTTTTAACTGAGAAATAAATGATATAATAGAGGTCAGCTTTGGCGAAGGCTTTGTTTTGGTTCACATGTGAACCACATATATTCCAAGGTTGTTCAGAAACTGCCACAAGCTGTTTGAAAGTAATGCCATATTAAATTTGCTATATAAGACAAAAAGGTGTTTTAGAAAACCAACAACCTATTTTATAATCCCTATAGCAATGAATGAATGAATTTCTTATGGTACTTTTGGTTAATTGAGAGAGAGGCATTAAGTGACAGTAGGGCTGCACTGCCCCCATTACCTTCTATTGGTATAAAAAGGCAGTAATTTTTTTGACAGCCACTGATTGGAAAGTTGCTCGCAGCCATCTGGAAGCAAAGGGTACACGTTTTGGATCAATAACTGGCAAATTTTCCATTAAAAAGAATACCTGAACAATGTTCCAAATAGCCACTGGCATCTTAACTTTCCATGGCAACCTCAAGTGCTCATATGTGGAGGACAAATCATTTTTGGACAATTTTTCCAGACTACTTGTTAACAGTTATTGCTGTCCCAAAAGGTTGACAGCTGACATGATTGATATTTCATTTACTTGTCATCTCTGTTTGAGTAATGGAGAAAGCGACATTACTTTTTTATTTTTAAAGAAACATAGGGCAAAATCTACTATGAACCTCTGTGGTGTAAGCCCCAATGAAATGAGTGGGAGTTGCACTGTTATAATCTGGGTTCTGAGGCTGGTACTGGCCCTTGGAGCATATCTCAAATATCTGCTTTTAAGCTCATGCTACTTTTCTCTGCTTCTTGCTAGAGGAGAATGACACCATGGTCCAGCATATAGAGTAGAGCAGGGCTGGCTAGCATGTTACCCTCCAACCATCATGACCAGGGATGATGAGAATTGTAGTCCAGCAACATCTGGAGGACCAAAGGTTAGCCATCCTGGTGTAGAACATGGGCAGTCTATGGGGATTCAAATCTCCATTCAGCTCTTGAGTTTCTGGATAGCTTGGTCAATTCACAGCTTCCCATCTTCTGTTAGAACAAAGAACTGTCTTACCTAGATTAGGCCCAAGATCCATTTTGCCCAGGATTTTCTTGCCAGTGTTGGCCGGCCAGCTGCTTCTACACCCCTGGTAACAGCAGAGAATATACAAATGTTGGTCATCTCTGTCCTCTGCATCTACTATGTGAAAGAGGTTGCATTTAACACTCTTGACTACTGGCAGACGTCTCCGTGTGTGCGTTTAAGCCTTTTTGCAAGCTAGTGGCCATTCTTGTACTGGGGTTCCCTGTGAGTAAATCTGAGGCATCGCTGGCTTATTGTGCAGACTCAAGTAAAAAAAAAAAGGATAATGATAATTGTAAAGCTCCTCGCAAGGCTATAGAAATGATAAAGCTTACCATGGTTGGCTTATTTCAAAATATTTATATATCACTGTTGCCATTTCCAGGCGATTTACACAAATAGAAATACAAAATACAAAATATTCAATCGTAGTGGTAAAAAACAGTTCGCGGTTGTTACCAGGTGGAGATCTGCAGCTAGTGACACAACCAGAAGGGCATCTGAAGCTGATTGCAGGGATCAGGCAGGTCTGTGCAGGAGCAGACACTCTTTCAGACACCTTGGTCCCAAACTGTTTAGGGCCTTTAAAGTTAATACTAAAGTCTTAAAACTGCCCCTGTAGGAAATTGGAAGCCCCTTTACAGTTGTTCTTTTGCAGTCAGTAAGCAAGGGTTCAGTTGCCACTTTAAAAACAAAATACTGCTGTGAATTCAACGAAGAGGGCAAAATGTCTTGGTGACAGCTCAAAGAAAGAGCATTAGTCAATCTCTTTGCTGCAATTAACATGGTCTCTCTGGAACTGTTGAATTCAGGGAGACACACTGTTGCCAGTCTGTGTATATAACTGAATGATTTCTCTTTCTCATACATCTTTTCGCAGTATTACACCACAGTCATGGAACAGGAAGTAAATGGACAGTTAATAGTGCCTCTGCAGATCTATCCAAGAGGTAATGTTTTAAAAAGTTTTAATTGCCAGCCAATGTATCTATAAGCTGCTTTATCGGTGATTACGGGTTCAGAGGCTTGCAATGTCACATTTATATCTTAATTTTGGAAGGAGGAATCCATTATTCTGGGGACACCACAGTTTCTGCAGATAAACAGTCATTCTCCAGACCACATTTTAGTTTGCATTTTACAACTTGTGCCCATTTAAAAATGGTGAGTGCAAAGGTGTGAATGTGTACAGATGCCAAGCAGATTAATCAGTGAAGTCAGGCCTATGCAGCTAGCAACCACTAACTCTGTTGGGTGGTCCACTTCTTTGCTGCTTGAGTGGGACTGCAAAAATTGGAATCTTGTCAATACCTGGGCTAAGGGGGATCTTTTCTTAACACATGTATCTTAACACGATATGTAATTTTCCCCTTTCCCATCTCTGAAAGTATAGTTGTTAAGAGAGATGGCTTTAAATTCTCTAAGTAAATGTCCTTATAATAAATTAATTAAAATAATTAAAAATTATATTCTTCATCAGTTAACTGATAGTATACAAATAATCATAACACAAGCTTTCCAATTAAAAACACTCTAGACTTTTCATTACTTGTAACTCTCTGAAGTTTGAATTGGGCAATTAACCAACAGGATTCTCTAACACATGCTAATAAGATCTCAAAAGGAGTCTTGACAGCACTGGCAGTTTAGAGTTCAGTTGTGTGGAAGAGAATGTGGGTTTAGGATGTAGAGGTCCTTTTTCATTCTTGGTGAGGGAAGCATGCAATCTTTGTGGATCCCACCAGTGAGAGGAAGGCTCACTATGTCAATTTCAAAGCTCTTTCCAGTGCATCCCAGATGCAAGTATAAAAAGAGAATTAATTTTTTAAAGCGCAAATTTGCCCTACGTCTGCCCCATCTTTTTTGGCGAAGCATGTTTTTGTAACAAGAACTTGAAATCTGTTTGTAAGATAGAAATAGTTTAAAAGTGTGCATGCAATTGGGTTAGAACATGTAACTCATTAAATGCAGATAAGCCTGTTTGGTTTTTATTTAGTGGAGGTCGGAGTAGGGTGGAAACCCACAGGGCTCAGAATTAAATCAAAGTGATGAAATAATTTGCATTGCAATCCTAACCATGTCTACCCAGAGGTATATGCTATTCAGTTCAATGGGTCTTACCCATAAGGGTTAAAATGGGTTAGGACTGCAGCTTAAAGCACCAAAAATGAAGCTTGCAATTCTTGAAGTTACCCCACTGCTATCCAGAGTTAAGGTTGCCATGATGCTGTGTGCTGGAATTTGATTGTGGAATTTTAAATTGTTCTCCAATCAGGGCTTAACTCTGCACCTAATGAAGTTTGTTACTAGTATATAACCTGCAAAGAAAGGACACTTGGTTAAATATTTAATAGTAAAATATTATTTACTATTCTGGCCCTTCCACCCCCAAATTAGGAATGGCTGATTGCATTTTCATTGGCTGCTTTTCAGATTTCCCTCCCAGCTTTTTCCCTTAAACTAGCAATCCGTTATTCCTTATTCAAAAATATAATGATAATATTTTCCATAGCTTAAATTGCATGGGCTGATCCTAACTGCTGTGTTTAATAACTATCATATGTGTCCTTTTGACTAATAAATAGCATTGTTTCCTCCTGTCAAAAGCTAGAGTGAAATGCATGTATTTCTGAGAATGGGTGGTGGGGAGAAGGGGAAAAAATCAAATTCATCCTTTCCCAGACAATCAATCAAAATTGACAGGCCCTTTAACATACAATTTGTAGGGCACTGTAGTTTTAAAATGGGAACTGTCCGTAACATATAGCTCGAAGCCTTTGTGGCTTTAACATTTGACAAAAGCATATCCACTGCATGGGGGGGCCGGGGGGGCGGGGGAAAAGTCAATGTGGAGTTCGAAAGGTTTTAAGGAAATAATTCTTTCTCACTCTGCAGTACTTCATCTTAAAAACCTATATTTCATAACTGCCTGTCATGGGTTTTGTGTAAATAACCAAGGAGATCATCTCAATTTATGCCATGCCTGCTCCTTGGTGTCCTAAGGCAGTCAAATTTGAAACTCCAGCTTTGGATTTTCATTGTGGAAAATGCAGAACAAAATGTGCCGGCGGCATTGATCCCAGTTACATGGTGTGGGTGTCTGGCACATTGGCATAGCTGTGTCATCATTTACCCTCACCCACCCCAAATGTATTTTGATCACCTCTGCTAAAAACAGCATCTCCTGAAAAAAATGTTTAGTTAAAACACTGAAAAGGAATGAAAAACACATAGGAGCTACTGGGAATTGGATTAGAAGATGTTCATTATGACTCAGTTATATTGATTTTGATGAAATTTAAGATAAAATTAGAATTTATATTAGCTGGTTTTCAGAATACAAATCTTTCTTTCAATGCTCATTCCTGCAGGTCTAGAAACACTTCTTCGTAATTCCTGCTTTGGGTTTTGGGAACCATATCTCAATCATTTTTTCTCTCTCTACTAATTTTGGTATCACTCTCATTCTTTTTAAAAAAAAGATTTCATTTTGAGCAAATTTGTAAATGGCCCTGATGTGTTCTACAATTTAGTCAATTACTGTTTCAGCCTGCAAACCTCCAGGGAAACGGAACATACATGGCCTGAAGGTAGGAATTTCAATAATCGTTTCATTAAACTTAGATGGATTTGCAATGCTGTGTTCCACTTATTGAAATGTCAAACAAAATGGTACTTTCTGAGCTTTGACAAGCAGATTTTTTAAAAACGTTGTGGAGGAAAGATTCCTTCCGTATGGTGTTGACTGTGCTATCAGAATAAGTTGTGTGGTTTATCAGTGACTGAAATTTGTTTCTTTTCTTGCTTTTGTTCTCTCTCTTGCTTTCTCTTTCTGAAATAAGGTACTCCTCCTCCTTCTGGTGCCCCATTCAGACATCAGAGTTGTGCAGGAGCTGTGCTCTTGGGCTGTGCCAACGATCTGTAACAAAGATAGAAGATCATATTAATTTTGACGTACTTAATCTATACCGGTTTAAGCATAGCCCAAACATTGTGCAATATTTATGTTTTAACTTGCATTTTATCGATACGCATCTGTGTAATGTTACATGAATCTCAAATTACGAACGATACACAGTTGTGCAGAGTATATCTCAGCCTTTCTGGTGACATATTAGACAAATGTAATTGATATATTACTGCAAAATGGTCACACAGGGGAGGGGAGGAATGAGCAAGATGTATTTAATAGGAATGAAATGAAAGCCTTATTGTGTGCCTGTTCTTGATTGTATTACTTAACCAAGCATTTCAAATGCAGAGTGAATAAAAGAGCATGATTCCTTGATAACACAATGTGGTAACCTACATAGAGGGTGGCTTTCTACCATGGGCAACTAGCTAATTAACCTTCCTAGAGAAAATAGGAAATTCATGGCAAATTAAAGGTTAATTAGAACCATGTCCTTGGAATAGAAACAACTGATAAAGATTCCTTTCCTGCCTGCAGGTAAATACGCGAGCAGGGTCTGCTAACAATAGTGGCGCAGCCGTCGCGGACTCCCTTCCAAGCAATAGGTAAGAATTGAAGGGAAGAGTGTGCATGCGTTTTATTAAAGCAGAACCCGAGAAGTGATTTCTGCATAGTAATTAACAGGAGCAAATAAGGAAATGCCAGATAACTTCAGGGGGATTTGGTTGACCAGTTTTCAGCAAGGTTTTGTGGCTTGTCGAAAGCAATGTTAAGTCTTTGAGGCTGTTGTGCCTTTCGACAACCTATTTCTTTGAGGTGCTCTCTGCACAGTTGCCCCAGTCCAGAACGTAGCATGCTCTGTAGTGGGCATACAGACATCCTGTGTTTATGGTTGTTTCACATTGGGCAGTTGCGGGAGCAGGCAGGGGTTTTATTCTCCTATGTGATTAATACTAGTTGTCTCTACATGGATTGCAGTGTAGGAAATCAGGCAGCCAGTCTGATACATTGCACAGTGATTGTGGGCAAAGACCTCGGAGACCAGATTTCAAGACCCTTCCTAGCCATTGAGTTACTGGGTTCTGAGCAGCTCATCTCTTTTCAGCCTCTGCAAATTGGGAATGTTAGTGACCCAACGAGTGAAGTCTTGTGAATCAAGCAACTTAAAGACTAGGCCTGGGAAATATATTGCCCAGGACCAGTATGAGGAGGAGATATATCGCTGGTGAAACCACCACCACTTCTGAGTCCCTCTGCTAGCGACTTCCTCCAGCAAACGTTGCTAGCTGAAGGACTCAGGAACAGTGGTGGTTTCACCAGCAATATCTCACTGAGTGTAATCGCCATCCCACTCTGCCCTCATACTGCACAGAGGGAGAAGCGCTGATACAACTTGTTCCTCCCTCTGCTCAGCCGAACAGTTAAAGGATCCCCCAGCCCAGCGCTGGCTCCTACGCAAGTGAAGGAAGCACCCCATCCCCAGCAGAACCTTACAAAGGATCCCCGATGTTCTCCTTGCTTGTTTGAGCAGGGAGAGCATAGAGGAAGGCTCAGCTGGAGATTGAGATCCTTCCTGCGCCCCAGCTGAGCCGTACAAACAACCTGCCTTGTCCCAGCCCGCTAGGCGCTGGAATGAAACCGCCTTAGCTCCCACGGTGAGAGCTGTGGCAATTTCACCTGGTGCCTGACAGGCTGAGGCCAATGCGGTTTATTTTTTCAACATCACGGTATATTGCCAGACCGCAATGTTTGGCTGATGGTATATCACAACGCTGAAAAGCTGATATCGCTCAGCCCTGTTAAAGACACTGCACTTTAAGTTTCCTATGTTATAGTGGACTGTTCCTGTCCCATTTTGGAATACTATGTGATACAGAACAATACTGTTCTGCTGTTATCTTCTCTTGTCACTCAAGTGGCTATCCTTGAGGGGGGAAATTCAGAGGTGTTCTAAATCAGCTGAAGACAACAGCTATAGCAAGATCCATGGCCAGTTGATTTTAGCAATAGGCAGAAGAAAGGGTGGATCTTGGTAAAGGAGAAACAGAAAGGCTGCAGGATATGGGCACAGCTTGGATGTGGTGGGCCAAAGGAAAGGGAAGAGACAAAGATGGATCCAGTTTTGCAAGCCTACGGAAAGGACAGCTACCCTCAGAGAAATGGAGGAGAGGACTGTAAAGGTTATACGTTTTGTCTTTTGCTTCAGAACATTTCTGTCTCATTGAGAGTTTTGCAATATTATGATGGGCCAGAAGTTCAAGGGGTGATGGACAGAACAATTGGTTTTGTTTTGTGTAAAGGTGGTTAAAGAATTGACAATGAGTGAAGCCTTGCGGTGCCAGGGAGAAATACTAAAGAAGAATTAAAGCAAGCAGATGAGGCCTGAGACCTGTAGGAATCCTCTAAGTCAAGGGTAGCCAATGTGCTGCCCTCCAGATGTTGGACTACAGTTCCCATTAGCCCAAACCAACATGACCAATGGATAGGGATAATGGGAATTGTAGTCCAAGGATTCCATGTTGCTTATTCCTGCTCTGTTGCAGAAATGAAAGAAGAGGAGTCACTGAAGAATATATAAGGAAAGGTTTGCGAGAGAGAATGCTTCTTCTGTTACCTGTTTCTATTAGGAAATGCAAGGAAATAACTTAGTCCGTTACCTCAGCTAAATGCCACAGTACCCTAACACAGGGGACGACATTCTGTGTTGTATGTGAAACTTGCATAGGTCTAGAGTCGGAATCAAAACTATTGCTTACTGAGAGGAGAAGGATTATCAGCAAAGTATTAGGAAATTATTATTATTACAAAATTATTAAAGCTTATTAAGTCATATAAAAGCAAGTCCCTTCCCCCCTTCTGTGGTCAGTTGTTTTTTTCACATGCTTTAAGCTGGTTCTGAAAGTGCCCTGCAAGCAGTGCCTTCTGTAGAAGCTGACATCTAATGGGGCAGTTAATTGACTTTCATTTTCCAAAACCTGCCTGCATTAGGAATGACTGTTTTGAAGTCATTGACAGCCTGCCTCCGTTTCATGTTCACAAAACAGTTGGTTGCAAGAGATGACAAGATCAGTATACTTTTCATTTGGCAAAGTTTCTTTAAAGTAGTCCAGCAGACAAGAGGCTTATTAAAGAACAAAGATACCATATACATGTTTTTAATTTCAGTCAACATGATCGATGATAAGACACTCATGCCTGTCAAGAATGCAGCTGCATTCACACAATTGAATCCTGTCTTAATAAGAATATGCACCTGTATACAGCCTGTGTGCAGCCCCTTTGCTCCTTCTTTGCTACTCACTTCACGAGGAGAGGAAAAACAAATCAAGAAGTCACATCTGATCATACCTTTCTGTTGCATGTGAACTTGGAGCTTCCAAATGAAGCAGTAGAACATGAGCCTCTTTATCTCAGGGTCGCAGGGAGGTTGGACTAGATGACCCTCATGGTCCCTTCCAACCCTTCCAACAATTCTATGATCCTATGGAAACTCTCCAAGCAAAATGGCTTATTTCATGATCTCAAGCCATGATTTGTAAGCCAACTAAACTATGGCTTACAACTGCATCTTCCTGGTCTATTTTGCCCTCTGTGCAAATGGAGAAGCAAAGCAAGAATGAAAGAGCTGTGTGTAGCTGCAGCCTGCACATTCATATCCTGGCTTATTAAGTGTCTGGTGCATTTAGAGGTATATATGCACTAATTACATCTCATTGCATTTTTAACTTTTGGGGGGGTTGTGATAAAGCAGGAGATGTTCTTGCTTAAGCCCAATTGAAATGAATGGCAGGCTGTGCAAAAGCACCTCTTTGTTCATGGACAGCTGACAATCACTTTAATGAGTCTCATGCACAAGAACTTCCTACTGGACTGTGACCCTAGGCCAGGGCGGTCCAACTTTTAATATCAAGTGGGCTGCAATAGGACTTCAACATGGAACCCACAGGCCACACACTGCCTTGTTGGGTGGGGGAAACAAGGCCCAAATTTGACCCCCTCCCATACCTTGCACTGCTTTCTCAAAGCCGGCTAAGTGAGGCACAGGGCTTTGGGAAAGAGACGCAAGGCTCTGGCAGAGTCCTAGAACCCTTTCACCTCCTTCCCAAAGCTAAGAAACCTCTAACTAGGCTTTGGGAAGGAGGCTGAAGGACACTTTGACGCTGTCGCAGCCCTCACAATTCCTTCTCAAAGCCCATTTTCTTGCTTACTTGGCTTTGTTAAGGCAGTACAAAGGGTTGAGGGCATCAGATGTCGCTGAGGGCCATCCAGTGGGTTGTCAGCACCCGGGGCAAGGCAAGTAATTTGTGCCCCCTAACCCGTGGATTTGCGCCCCCTAACCCGTGGATTTGCACCCCTAACCCTAACCCCCAGATGTTGCGCCCGGTGCGGCCGGCCCCCCCTGCACCCCCCACGCTACGCCACTGGGGCCATCAAATAAGGCTTTGAGGGGGGCCCTTGGGCCAAGCATTGGACTACCCTGCCCTGCACCATCCTGTTCTACAGTTTTATGTGGATGTAAGTTATCAAAGGATAACCAGTTAAAATTGCATCCAAAGCATCAGTGGTTAGAACTGGTTGACATGTTTATTCTATCAACAACTATGAGTAGCGTTCCCATTTTATAGATCTAAAACTAATCCAGAGATTTGAAACGAGTGGCTCCCAAGTCCAACTTTCTGAGCTTTGCACCACTCTGGCTTTACCACTGCCCTTTCCCTGCACTTGTTTTCTCTCTGCAACCCTACCATTTCAACATGAAAGTTCAGTTTTTTTTGGAAATCTGAATGTTGAGAGGAGAAATGAAATGAAAAAAGTAAAACTGTGATAATTAATTCTAGGCTAATTGCTTGGGTGCTGAGTTCACACAGCTGTGATTATAGGCAGATGTAACGCTAAGTAGTGTTATACTTTTTTAGTTGGGTATGAGTTGCAATTCCATTCAATAAAGTGCACTGATACAATCACTAAAAATACATTTTTTGTCCTTCTTGATTGTGCAGTTTGAAGAAGTCTTCTGCAGAACTGAAGAAAATATTAGCTAATGGCCAGGTAGGTGTATTGGATGGGCTTGTTCATGAATGTCTTGTGTTTTAGGATAGCCTCAGAGATGCTTACTGCTCACTTATCAGTAATGTGGTCTTTTAATAAAGTAGAGGAGAAGCTGTGAAAGGGCTCGTATTGTGGAGGCGCCTCTGTCCTGATTGATTTGGATTGGCACACCAATTTGCTTTGCCTTTCTCAAAATGCACTAATCAGATTTAGCTCCAAATAGATTGAAGCGCCTTTCGCATCCGTCGTTCTGCTGCTACCTCAATTTAGGGGAAGAAAACTTAATCAATTTTGAATAGCAAATAGGATTCCTGGCTTGTTAGATCTTTGCATATAGGTTTAAGGCACACACACACTGCCAGATGATGAAGAGTGGAGGTAGTAGTAGAAGTACGTAGTGCCGTGTTATTTGGCGCTCTGTGTTAGTTATCAGTTTGCTGTGTAAAGGGGGCAGAAATCTGTAGAAGGCTTCCTTGCCTTCCCCTGGCACCTGCAATTGAATGCAGTAGCCTCACAATTGATGGGCAAATGGACACTTCAGGGCAAGTCCTTCCTGGCCAGTTTTGATTCAAATAGGCGGGAAGGCCCAAAGTAGCATAATGACTTTAAATATACACCACTAAATGGAAGTACCTGCAAGGCAGCAGGATCTTTCAATAGCAACATAAATAAGTTTTAATGTTTGTCATGGTGAAAGCCCTTTGATAGCCTTGGAGGCAGGCACCTGTCCACAGCGATCAAGCTTGCCTATTAGACACTATTGACTGAGACATCTGTGTCACTGCAAATAAAAGACTCTTATTGATTTTCTTAACTGCTGTTCACTTCCCTTCCATGTTTCGAAGGCTGAAATCTTAATTATCTCAGATGCGTATTCAGTGCCTTCACACAGTGACCTCTCCAAGCCTCATTGGCATTTCATGAATCAAGTAGTTGTAGTTGAGCGTGTCAAGAAGATAAAAGCTGGTCTTCACGCTTGTCCTTCAGCGGCTCACCTGTAACATTGTGCTCTTAATAGATGAGAATGGTCCCGCTAGTGTCACCTGCACTGCAGCCTTGCTTATTTGTGATCAGAATTGTTTAAATAAAACTTAGGAATATGGATTTCAGTTCTTCTTTTTTTAAGTCTAGGCTGTGACTCTTGCCTGAAATATAGCAAAGGGGCTTTATAAAAATAAAATACATGCCTCCTGTTTTTACCCACTCTCGGCATTTGATTTAATCTTTCACAAATGCTTTTCTGTAATAAATGTTTAAGGTTCCAGGGGTAGAGGAGGAGAAAAAGGTGTCATTAAGGAAGCAGTGGTTTAAATATTCTGTCTGAGAACAGAAGTATTTTTAATATTATTGATGGAATGTGGAGGATTTTAAATACTAGATGGGGAAAGAAAATTACCCTTGTAGATGACTTTGGGAAGCCCAGGCATGCAAAGAGTTCTCAGGAATTTAGGGATATAAAGACCTGCATAGTTTTCAAACTGTGGGCATTATTCATACCCCTTTAGTGTTATGTAATGTTTTAAAAATAAGTGAATGAAGGGCTGTTGTAGTAGATGAATAATTGTATCTTTAATTTACTTAGATGCTTATGGTGACCATCAGTTCTTTTGAAATGTTGTGCACCGGAAGTTTTCCCCATCATTTCAGCAGAGCAGTCAGATCTAAAGGGGTAGAGGTGTAGACATTCTCTCCCCCAACCCTGCTGCCAATTGAAGCAAATGAGAAAGCAACCTTGCACAGGGAAACATGGACAGGGCTCTGCACTGAGGGGTGGTTGGTGGTGGCAGTAATGGATATCCATTGCAAGTCTAGTCTGTTTAATTTCTCTTGATGTCAGTGAAATCAGAACATTCTTAACTAGGGGGAGGGGAGAGAATTAATGTCAAGTTCCCTAACATTGTGTGGTCTTGTTGCTTTTACTGACTGTATTTGATTCAGAGACACGACATGGGAAGTTTCTTTGGTTATAACTTCTAAGGTTGTTGTTTTTTGTTTTGTTTTTTAACAATTTGGTGGTTTAAGCTATACTTTAGTATAGCTGTAGTACAGTGGATAATTCTTTGTTTCTTTTTCCTTTTTTGCACCTTCTGCTTGAAAGCATTAATAAAGACATTTTTCCCTGATAGCCTCCACTTAGGTTTAATAAGGAATTCATATTAATCATTAAAAGAAAGGGGACACGATTCTTCAAGATAATCAAATATTGACAGGTTAGAAATAGCTTTCTGCCTGGGTTCATTGATATAGGTTATGTGATATAAATATTTATTTCTTTTCTGTCACTCAGAGAAAATGCCGCCAATTGATTCAGCATTGATGTAGTGTCAACAGTTCATAAGAAACATTTGACTGGCTTGTGTTTTCCGATTAGTCTCTGCTCTATAAAGTGGGATTTACTAAATCTCTTCAATTGTCTGCTCATAGAGTGTGACTGCTTTCTGAAGCCATTAGAGCTTCGATTGGTACAGAGGAGGCATAGCTTATAGGGCCGGACTTCTGCTAGAGCTTTACGTATCAAATAAGGATTAATTGAGCATTTTTGCTTCTAATGATTTATAAGAGATGCATGCTGCTTCTCTCCAGGACAGCAGATATAAACAAAGAATGTTTTGTTTGCTGATCCGTAATTGGATACTCTTTTACTTGCCATTAGTTCTATTAACATTGGCAGCCAATCAAGGTTGTTTCAGAAAAGTTAGTATTTCAGAACCTGCTATGAAGTTGTAGTTATGATTTTATTGAGGCTTCCCACTTCGTAATTATTATTGATAAATTACTAGGTATCTATAGGAATGTCTCTCTGAGTTGATCAATTGGATTTTACATCAGTAAAGTAGGGCATCCGTTGGCGTCCTGATAGTGTCTAGATGTTTTGGCCTACAACTCCCATCAGCCCCAGCCAGTACCACGATGTTCACTCCAACTCCAGCATCATGTGGCCATGCTGGCTGGGGCTGATGCAATTTGCTGTCAAAAACATCTGGAGTTCATCAGATTTGCAATTACATACCATGGTGAAGTATTTGAGCCTCCACACTTGTAATGAAAAGGCCAAACCAAGATGGCCTGTGTTAGGCCTCTTGTTCTCATCAAGGAGTATGTCAGACTAATTTGGAATTGGGGACTCCTTGGGAGAAAAAGCCTTTGATTAAATAGGAGAAACATTCTTTGGACAGCCAGAGGAAGTCTGGTTGCTCTGTCAGTCAACCCTCAGGCTTGTGGGTGCTGCTGCTGAATGCTAGGTCAGTTTTAGGTAAGGTCTCCCTCATCCATGACCTGTTGCTAGATGAGGAGGCCAACCTGGTTTGTATTACTGAGATCTGGGTGGGTGAGCAGGGTGGCGTTGGTATCTTCCTGCTGTGCTCACCTGACTACTCAGTGCGGCATCAGAGCAGGCTTGAGGGTCAGGCAGAGGGTGCCACTATAGTCTATAGTAATTTGCTCTTTGTCTGCAGGCTCCCTGTCAATTTGAATGGATTTTCATTTTGTATTTTTATGTTATGAACTGCCCTGTGATCTTCAGATGAGGGGTGGCATGCAAATTTAATAAATGAATGAAGCAATGAAATCTTGTGATGGGCACTCAGGAAACATTAGGGACTCTGTTGGTTTACTATATTAAATAATAATAATAATGCCTCCCAGCCTGAGCTGACAGATGTGGTCTTGGATGTGGCATGAGGACCCCCAGGTTGTTGGTCCTGCGGAAGTCAACATTCACAATGAGGCTTCTAAGTCTGGGGCTGCTCATAACCTTATAGCTTTGCATGACAGCAGTGGGGCTGTCCCAACATGTTATCAGCCTGACACATGTCGCCAGCCACACTCTGGCAGGAAGAGGGTCATCTGAGAGGAGGATTATAGCATTAGCTGCTTGTGTGGTCAGATCACCTCCTGTTGAGTTTTAGACTTTCAGTTGCTTTCCTCCTCTGCAGTGGTAGGGAGCCTATTAGAATGGTCTGCCCTTGGAGACTGATGGATCCAGTTGGTTTCCCGATGACTCTGGGGGATTTTTTGGCTGGCAGCCCTATCAAAACCTGGCTCACCTGTGGAATGCAGCCAGCTCAAGCCACAGAACTTGGTCATCATTAGGGGCCACAGTAAACAGGTGTGTAGCTCAGAGTTGCTTTAATGGACCTCCCAATGGGTTGTGGCAGTTTGGATTTATTTTACTCTGGTTTCAAAATACATCTGGCCATCCTTGGGCACAGTTTACACTTTGAAGAATATGCACGCTCTAGGTTGGTGGTTCTCAAAGGGTCTGACACGCTGTACTGGTATAGCAGGAGAGGATGGCAAGAGGCGGGAAGATTCAAGGACAATAAGTATTATATTTTGGGAATGATTCATGTTCTTATGTAGCTGCATTATTTTATACTTTCTGGATGTCTCATGATCCTATTATATAGTAGTTGTGTTCTATGTTAAAAATCAAGCACTGCTAGGAGTTGTTTTTGTTTCCCAATGTATTTCTTATTAAATTAAAAATTGGTGTGGTGCTAGCAGATTTTTATTCTGAAAGTGTGGGCCAGTCTGCTCAAGGTAGCAGTCATGGGAAACAATAAACTCTTATTAAAATAGGTGACTTGGCCAAACACAGGTTAAATGAAATGGAGTGAAGAAACACTCCTGCAAAACTCCCAGTACAGTTGTGCTTGTGAAACCTTTACTGGTCCTTCCTGAATCAAAGCTTGTATAATTAAGCAACAAAACTGCTACTCCCCAAAGGACATTTGCAGTGATGCAAATCTGAAGTGTTTCTTTTCCGATGTCTCTGTACAAAGGTAGATTAAAGTAACTGACCTACATCAGAATTCATCGGGGGAACTTTTACAGTGTAAGTCCATTGAAATGATTGGCAATTGCTGTTCAGGAGAAGTTTGTGTAGATAGTTCCCCTCATTTGTATTTACTTGGATCATAGTGTGCCCATTTCTCCAGGGCAAGAAATCCTTCAGAGACACTTAAGTTCATGAGCCTAGGTGGTATTTTCTCTTAGGTTTTTCTTAGTCATACCTTTTATGAGGAAACACAGGAAAGGTAGAATTTCTCAAAATGGTCTTCCCTTCTTGGTCTGCTTTTGTTGAAAGGGGAAAAATCCATTCAGGAAAAAATCCCATAGCATAAACCTTAATTTTGATTCATGGTTGGCCATTGGGTATTAATTAATTTCAATATATTAAGTTTGCTGCAACAAACTAAACAAGCAATTTATATGAAGTCTACTTTTGTGCCGTTGTGCTTCTGATGATCACAGATTGCCCAAGTTTAGACTTGCACATTTATAGAAATAAAAAATACTTTCTTGGATTTGAATTGTAGTGCAGCGCAGCAGAGAACATTTTAAGCTTGGCTCTTGTTGCCTTCAAGAAGATTAGTTTTGAACATTTTATCTTAGCTTGCAGTTTGCTTCTAAAATCAACTTTCTGTAGCTGAAAGCATGCTGAAATATTTTGCCCAACAAAACCTGTGTGTCAGGATTATATCTCTCATGATAAGGGTATACTTGTTATAGTACATCTGTGAAACTACCTTTATTTTGACTAGTGCTCATGCATCTCTAGTAATTTGCAGAACTGTCTTCTGGACACAATACCAGGTCTGGATGTGGTACATGTGGATGCAGTGGGGTTGATCTCTTAACATCTGCTTAGTGAAAAATATTATCAGGGTAGGAGGGAGGAGTTTGCTGTTGGGTAGGAATGCCTGGATCTGCAGCTGACTCTCAGTCTCTTAACTGGTTTGTGTTCTACAAATTTTGGAAACTACTTATTTTGTGATCTCAGGTTGACCAAGATGCCATCCTTGGAACAAGTTCAAACATCTTTTTTTGATGGCTCTTCACCAGTTCTAGAACTAAATTGTAGGTGGACTGCAGTGACAGGTTCCTGGCCACATTTAATGTCAGTGTTGGCTGTGGGCCTCTCAAGCCCCCTCCCAACCTAGGCCTTGGTTTGCAGTCAAGACCTCTTTTCTCCTCTCCATATCTGTGATCTGCTCCTCTTGAGCTATGTTATCATTCCATTTTGACACCTTTTATCAAACTTTAATGAAATGACCCAGGCAAACAAATTGTCATTAAACTTTCCATCACTTTGTCCCTTGGTATTGTCTTTTATAAATTGGACAGCAAATGTTGTATTGATCTCCTCGTTCTTGCAGCTGAACTTGAAATGACCCAGACGGCTGGTTGTTTATGGCCTAGAGTTGCTTTTCCTTGACACTTCCATCCACGGCATGACATCTCTTTTGTTTTTCTTTCTTTCTTGTGGAGATGAATGAACAAGACATACGGTATCGAGACATCCTCGGTCATGGCAATGGAGGAACCGTCTACAAGTGAGTGTTTGCCCCCCTCCCTTTTCTTCTTTTTGCTCTCAAATTTTGGGAAAGAGAAGGCAGTGGTTCCCCCCCCCCTTCTCTAGGAATGTGTCATGAGGTGTCTGGCCTTTATTCTTCCTCTGTGAAGCACTGATTGTATTTAATGTTTCTAGGAGTTGCCATAACTACCTTAGATCTTGAAAAATGGCCCCTGTTTTTATGTATCTTGTTTGGTATTGTCTGAATCCCAGGCGGATGTGGAAAGTAGCTACTGTACTCTGAAAATGCTATTTCTGGAATGTTGTCACTCTTGCTTCTACTGAGTAAATAAACTTAGGTGGAAGATCAGAACACCCCATATACAAGTGGCCTGGCATACCCATAACACTAAGCCATGGTTTGTTTGGCCTAATTATAGTTTGTTTGAACGTGTGAAACAAGCCCAGCTGATTAATGATGGTTTGATTTCTGCCAAAAGAAACCACACCGTGAAGCTATGGTTTACTGTTGGATTACAAACCATGGTTTGTTTTAACAATGGTTTGGGGTTATGTTTGAAACCAACAACCTTCCTTGGACATGGCTTTTTTGACCACCCCATCTTAGATGCTTGCCAAGCTGCAAAAGCATGATGTAAGAGCAAGTGGAAAACAAATCAAGCTTTGAAGAAACTGGCCATGACTTGTTTGCTCGTCTGTGAAACAAGTCGTATTTTGAACAAACCGTGGATTAGTATTGTGAACACAGCCAGTTTATTATTTTTAGTGTTTCATATATTGTTAGACAGTAGGGTTACAACAAGCAAAATGAAAAAGTTATTTTTACAATGCAGAATCAAGCTAATGGAACTTCTTGCTATCACAAGCATAAATGGCTTTAAAACTGGATTAGATGAATACATGGAGGATAGTTCAGTCGGCAGCTAGTAACCATATGTTAAATAAACAACTTGTGGAACTCTTTGCCAATGCTTATTGTTTGACCAGCCCATCTTTAGTTTCTTAACCACTGCCAAGCTTGACACCAGAGCTACTTGTACCTCATCAAATGTATGCTTTTTTGCCCATTAGGGTGGATTACTGTGATTTCCTTAACCACTGTGTGTGATTACAGTTGCATTTTGAGAAATTGGCCACCTTTTTCAACATGTGCATATGGTACCCATAGTTGCCAGAAAAGTTTGCTAATGGTGGAGTTGCCACCTCTTGAATTTGATGATCAGTGAATCATCTAATCAACGTAAGATGCAGCTGCCTCTCCTGTTATTATCTGGGTGCATAAGAACATTTGGTAAACCTGGTGTAGCTATACAGTTTGGGGGTAGTTTAATCCTTTTGATGAGCTGTCCAGTTCTAATTGAGTAACAGCTCCAGGGCACCTCTCAGATAAGAGGCTTTGGATTTGGATTTTGGATTTTCCACTTTCCCAAAATTCAACCCTTTTGCCTAAGAGAGCCAGTGTGGTATAGTGGTTAAGAGCGGTAGTCATGTAATCTGGGGAACCGGGTTCGCGTCTCCGCTCCTCCACATGCAGCTGCTGGGTGACCTTGGGCCAGTCACACTTCTTTGAAGTCTCTCAGCCCCACTCACCTCACAGAGTGTGTGTTGTGGGGGAGGAAGGGAAAGGAGAATGTTAGCCGCTTTGAGACTCCTTAAAAGGGAGTGAAAGGCGGGATATCAAATCCAAACTCTTCTTCTTCTTCTTCTAAAACTATTTGGTCTGATTGAAAATCTAGCCCTTCTAGATAGGTTTGCCCCCTTGAGCTTTGCTTACCTTGGCACATCTTAATACAAGCCCCTGTGTGTGGGTGATAGGCGAGAGAGGCAGATCAATCACCCTCTGCTCAAATATGGGTAGCCCCATCTGTATTGGCATTCTCTTGAAGACACACCTGTTTTCACAGGCAATCCCTTGATCTGAGTGCCCTGTTCTAATGGCTCTGTTATTTAATTGGGATTTTCTGTGTATTTTAATCATTGTTGTTAATGTTTATGTCACTTCTTTTATACTATTGAAAATTGTATTGGCATTAAGTGGTATATAAACTTATAAATATTAGTAATAATAACAGCAGGTAGAAGCTGACAGATGTGCAGTGGACAAAGCCTCTTTCAGAACTGGGAGGTTATTCTGTGGTTACTCATACAACCTGAAAGTGAGAGATGCATTCACCTCATCACCCCAGTTGCACCTGTTCAGCACCAACTAGCTTTGAAAGTTAATGCATGTTTTATGTTTACAGCTCCCTTGATACTCTCTCCCACTTTTATGTGTGTTTGTCGCCCCTCTTTTAAAAAAATCCCCTAAAAGAAACCTTGTGCAGTGAACTCCCTTAGCCAGCTGCCTGCAGAAACTGCCTACGGAAACCCTTATTAATTTTAAGGATTACAATAGCAAGGGGGTGCTTTATTTGACAGGAAAGTCTTTATCTCCTACATAGTGCAAAAGTTTACGTCCCATAATGCAAGCATTCACACTTAATAGTCTGCAATAGTGTATGAAAAATACCCCACAAGGAATTAAAATAAAACTTCATAAGGAAAGCCTTGAGGGAATGATAAAGATTTCTTCCAGGAAGAACTGTTTTCCATATACAAAACACATGTTTTTGTTTTCTTAGAAGACATTACTGTGTAAGTTTTTTTGTTTTTAAAGAGAATTTTAAAACCACAACATGCTTTTAAATAGATTTCTGTTTACTATGCTGTCATGGAAAAATATTACATTGTTAACCTGATTTAATTCCAGCAGCCTATCTGCAACCTCTCTGTCTGTGAATTTAAGTTGGAGCTGACATGTTATGTGGCATATGTTATACTGCCACCCAAATCAGCATTGCTATGTTAAGATCTCTCCCCTTAATACAGCCTTTGCCAAGCTGGTGCCCACCAGGTGTTTTGGTCTCTTCTTTGGTGATCACTCGGAGCCGAGTAAGATTGTCTTTCATAAACACAGTTTTAACAATGAATCTGTAAGTGACTGTGGAGGCCAATTCTGGACCCACACGTCCTTCCACAGTGGGGACATTGGTTCCTGGGCGGGAGTTTATCACAGTGTGGATTTGCCAAGCGTGCCTTCCTCTTAGCATGAGTTCTGAGTTCAAGTGTCTTTGAAGTCCATAACACCTTTGGTAAAGGCTGTTCACCTGGAGTTCTCGCAGGCCAGTGTTTCCTTGTTGTCGGTGTTTAGACTACTTTTTTTTAGATTTGCCTTGAGACAGTCTTTAAACCTCTTTTATTGACCACCAGCATTACGCTTTCCATTTTTAAGTTCGGAATAGAGTAGTTGCTTTGGAAGACGATAATCAGGCATCCGCACAACATGACCAGTCCAACGAAGTTGATGTTGAAGAATCATTGCTTCAACACTGGTGTTCTTTGCTTCATCCAATACACTGATATTAGTTTACCCATCTTCCCAAGCGATGTGTAAGATTTTTCAGAGACACCGTTGATGGAATCTTTCGTGAAGTTGGAGATGGCGTTTGAAAGTGATCCATGTTTCACAAGCATGCAGTAAGGTTGGTAGTACAATAGCTTTGTAAACAAGTATCTTGTTTACATCTTGTTTTGGTCTACAGCTCCCATCAGTCAGCAGAGCCGTATGATGCTTGGGTCTATGTGCTGTGGCAGCTGGGGCTGATGGGAGTTGTAGTCCAGAACACAATGGAGGGCACAATGGTGGCAAACTGTTACATCACTTAAAACCAGCAACCTCTGTCCCATACCTTTGACTGATGTGGTTACTGGTTAGTGATGTTATGGGGAAGGCAGAAGAATGCTGTTTACAGAGGCACTTCCTGTCCTATGTAACATGTGGATCAGCCTTTATATGAACAGCTTTCTCGGCCTATTTAATACAGTATGTTCATTGGTGATCATTATCTATAAAAGTTCATGGCACAACAAACCATTTGAGACCATGTAAGGTTTATCAGAACGGTCGTTAGCTGTGGAAGTTTATTTTGAAATATTTCCTGGGATTGAATGGAAGACTCAATAGGGGGTCAATTATATCCTGTGTTTGATTGTATTGCCTTTATATTATTGGATTTCTTAGCTGCTTTTTAATCAGGTCCCTGGGCAGGTTACAGTAATTTTAAAATATAATATAACAAATAAGGTTGAGACAATTTTTGAATCAGAAGATTAGGGTGGGTGGGTTATACGTGTGTATCACACACACTGTGTGTGTGTGTGTGTGAGAGAGAGAGAGAGAGAGAGAGAGAGGGGGGGGGGGAGAGAGAGAGAGAGAGAGAGAGAGAGAGAGAGAAAGGCCAGGTTAAAGAAGTACATCTTCAACATATGGCAATAGTTATGCAATGAAGATGCTGGAACAGCTCTGTGGAGAGGGAATTCCACAGCTTAGGGGCTGCTATAGAGAATGCCCTCTTCCAAGCCACCATTACCTGAACTATATAGGCATTGCAGCTATCAAGAGGGCCCTCTCTGCCAAACATAACACCCAGGATCTGTAGGGAAAGAGGTACTCTCTCAGATATTTAGAGTAAGTCATTTAGAGTTTTAAACACTAATGTGAGCACCTTGAATTGTGTTACAGCAGAAGCCAAACTGAAATTACCCCATTTGAAAGCTTACAGGTGGTTGAATTCTCTCTGGCGATAGGTAGCAGCCACACATATTGCCTTGGAGGCAATTGATGATCATTTTGTCAAATAAAATGAATTACAAATGCTTCTGCTGCTACATTTTATATTTTCTGGCTTCCAGCTTTCCACACTCTCTGCATGTTTCTGAAATGTGTGCACCTCATATTGATTTGTAACTGAAGAACAAAAGCATGTGTGTGTGTGTGTCTTCCTAAAACCCTTCACTGAGTCATAGCCATTATGGCAATGAAATATTACTCGCATTTCACAAACAAGAAGGAACGTTTCAGGTCGCTGAGCAGAAGTGTTCAGTTTCTGTTTCCAGGTGAACTAACTATTATTGAAATAGTTTATGGAGATTGAGATATTGATCACTTTCATGCTAACCGTGGCTTAAGGGAAGAGTGAGAGAAGGGAGGGGGGGTTGTGTTCTTCAGAAGACACCATTTCACTGGAGTGTGTGTATATGTGCCTATGTGTTTGGGGTATTTACTGCCTCTGTGGGTTTATTGCTTGAAGAGAAGGGTATCTTTGCTTTATTTTTATGACAATATAATTATACTTTAGAAATGCACTTGATTACTCTGTGCAGCAAAATTGTTCCAGTGCATTGCCTAGGCCAATACTGCTATACAAACAACTTTTCAGTCAATTGAGTTGGGTTAAAAAAAAAATCAATACTTTTATAGCAATATTTCTAGAGAGAACTTGCTGAATCCAATTTTTTGTCCTTCTGTTTGTTTAAAGAAAAGGTGGTTTATAGCTCTTAGCTTTCTGTTATGTTTATTTCCACCCATTTTAATAACTTAGGAATGGTGAGCACTTCAAGCTTGGCACCTGGAATTTAAGCACCTCTGGATTTTGATGCTGTTCTGGTAGCTCAGTACAAAACTGCTCAGGCTATGAAGTGTGTTTCAGCATATGACCAGTTTGTCTGAATGTTCCTTGAGTGTTCCATTCAAGCAGTGAAGCAGCTACCACTCAACACCTCCTAGCTTGCACTCACCTCAGAGCACCGCTTGACATTAGCCAATGTCCCCCATCCATGCCCCAGCCATTTTATTTAATAGAATTTACCAGAGATTGTTTGCTTGCTTGTTTGTTTGCCACCCATCTGACTGGGTTACCCCAGCCACTCTGGGTGGCTTCCATTAAAGTAAAACACAGTAAGTAATAAGTTTCTCCTTCCCTGCTCACAACAGCTAGTGACACCCCCAAACCTATTAAATCCTTATACATTGTGAACTGGATCTGATTTACGTTCAGTTGTTTCCAGTATTCAGTCTAGCGTAGTTATATGCTGTGGACTTATTAGCTCTATCTAATTTAAACTAGATATTTTTGTGTGTGTTATCCCACAAATATTTGCCAAAAAGCAAGTATGATAGAGTATATAGGCTGTTGTGTATATATTGGAAAATAGTTGTATACTGTAGCATCTAGGGTATTTACTTAAATTGCTTTTCTGAAAAATAATTCACTAGAAAGGCCAAGTGGCACTGAAAGTGGGTTTGCATCCTGCCACATTTTTTAACTCAGTTGCTGGTTTACAGAGCTCTGAGAAATCACTTTTTCTTTTTCTTTTTTGCAAAATTGCTTCCTCATTTCCAGTGAAATATGTTAACAATGTGATTTATAATACAGCGCACACTTTCTAACATTTGTGGCTGAGCAGAAACAGCACTGAATTATTTAGACAAAAACACCTTATTAGTATCATATAAAACTGTGTCACTGGTAAATAACACATAATATTTCTCACTTGAATTGCATCATCTAAACTTTTGCAAGATCTTCCACATGTTTATCCATGTCTGCTCATTCTGGCTTTAAGAGCTTGGTTTAGATTTATGAAGAGCCTAATAGATCAGACCAAAGTTCTATCTAGTCCAGCTTTCCTTTTCCAGAATCAGCCAACCAGATGTCTCTGGGAACCTCATAAGTAGGGCAGGAAGGAGCATGGGCATAGCCAAGTAAAACAATAGAAATACGTAAGTAACTGACTAATCATGTCAGTTCTGGCCCCCCTGACAAAAATCCTGACTACGCCCATGGGAAGGGGTAAGTCCTCCCCAGTCATATGCCTCCCTTGTAGATATACTGCAAGGGTGGGGAACCTTTTTCAGCCTGAGGGCCACACTTCTTTCTAGGACCACATGCCAGTGGCTAGAGGCAAAAGCTGGTGGAATAATGGGTGTAAATTTTCTGTCCGGCAGAAGCACTCAATGAAGATGCATAGCAGGACTGGTGAGGGGGGTGGCCTGGAAGAGGTGGTGTAGCTAGGGAGAATACTGCGGACCAGATAGAGAGGCTTGAGGGGCCACATTTGGCCCCAGGGTCTGAGGTTCTCCACCCCTGGTATGCTGCCTCTGAACATGAAGATTCCATTTAGCTAATCATGACCAGGAAAAACCTCTTCACAAGCCTATGCTTGGTACAGGGAAGGAAAAGTCCTCATGGACTGTCCCTTGCTGAAGATGCTAAAATGCTTCCGAAGAGCAGAAAGAATGGCCCTTCTCTGTGTTCCACTTAGAGTGGGAAGCACATTTGAATGGGATGGAAGAGAAAGCAGAGGGACATCTTGGTGACTGCACCAAGACTATGTAACACTTGCCCCCATGAATATCACTTGGCCAACTTCCTCACTATTTTTCATCAGTCATTAAAGACTGGCAGACTTTCATTGTATGTGGCAGATAATGTGTTTATGTTTGGTTTTAACTGCTGCTCCTCTCTCCTTGGTTGACTGTCTTTTATGCTGTTAATTAAAGTATCATTTTAAACATTGATTTTGTACCAGAAGTGTGAGATATAAATATTATTAGAGATTTTTATGTATATAACCAACAGAAGAAGAAGAGTTTGGATTTGATATCCCGCTTTATCACTACCTGAAGGAGTCTCAAAGCGGCTAACATTCTCCTTTCCCTTCCTCCCCCACAACAAACACTCTGTGAGGTGAGTGGGGCTGAGAGACTTCAAAGAAGTGTGACTAGCCCAAGGTCACCCAGTAGCTGCATGTGGAGGAGCGGGGAATCGAACCCGGTTCACCAGATTACAAGACTACTGCTCTTAACCACTACACCACACTGGCTCTCTCATCAAGCACAAGATTGATGCTCCCCACAAGTTAGGTGAGTTGGAAAAACGGATTAGGCAGATTGGTCTTGGTCTATCAATAACTATCTAAATAGATAGCCATGCTATCTAAATAGAGATTCCATGTTCAAGGGCAGTACAGTGGTACCTCGGGTTACATACGCTTCAGGTTACATACGCTTCAGGTTACAGACTCCGCTAACCCAGAAATAGTACCTCGGGTTAAGAAATTGGCTTCAGGATGAGAACAGAAATCACGTGGCGGCGGCGCAGCAGCGGGAGGCCCCATTAGCTAAAGTGGTGCTTCAGGTTAAGAACAGTTTCAGGTTAAGAACGGACCTCTGGAACGAATTAAGTACGTAACCAGAGGTACCACTGTACAGCTGTCAGATCACAGGGAAAGGCCATTGCCTTCATATTCGGCTTGTGAGCTGCCCAGAAGAGCCCAGATAGATCAGAGAAGGTTGAGCTTAGTTGCACCTTTCTGGTCTGATATGATTGTGCTGTTTTGTTTTTAAGTGGACTTTAAAAAATCTAGTGCACAAGAGGTCTGGTTTTTTTGGGGGGGGGGATCTTTCACACACGGAAACATCAGCCTCTTGTTTCCCACAGGGTTTTGTATCCTCTTCCTCCTTGTCTGTTTTTACCCTCTTGCATTCATCTAACGATTGCTTTAACTATATCTGGGCTACCACCCCACCAAATTCCTGTGGACAATCGTTACAGGTTAACCAAGACTGACCGGTGATTGCAGTTCACTTGTTTCCATTGACCCCAGCCGTTGGCTGCCTGGCTCATAAAATCTGTTATGCACAAAAGTGCATAAAATGAAGATGAAGTGCCTCCTCCCAGCCTTGACAAAAACCGTTCCTTCTGCTGAACTGGCGCTGCAATGAAAGTAAATAAATGAATGGACAGCAATCACAGCCTAGTTGATGAAACTGTTCAATTAAAGCACAGACATTTACATGGTGTAATTTCCCTAAATTGCCAATGAGCCCCTTTAGACACAACCAGTGTTCAAATTGATTTCAGCATTGATTTTGGCTGAAGCTGATAAATTTCTGCTTGTTAGTTAAAGTAATTTTGCAGAAGACTTTGTACTGCAGTATTGAAGTGTTCATTTAGCTGATGGTTAAAAGAGGAGTTATTTACCGAGGGCTGCACTGTTGTTCTGAGATGGAGCAATTCCCCAATCATCTTTTACTTTTACTTTTAATTTTTAAAGCTTCAGTATCCCAATCAATAGGTGACTGAAACTGATTAAAACTTATCCAACCAGCTGCCTATGGCAGTTTAATTAGAAACTGGTTGATTCTTAAATTAAACTTGTTTTTTTACACTGTGTACTCATCCTCCTGAATTTTCAGCAAAAAGTTAAGTTGTTCTTGATTAAAAATAAGTCAGGTATTTTTGGTAAGGAACAACAGAAGCCTGTTGTTTATTAGGAGATGGGATCTAACATGGCTAGCTCAGTGAGGGTTATTGCAAGCTTGTTCAAGCTGTACAGAGAGCATGGATTGGCATGTTGACTGTCTTTCCATATAAAAGCAAACAGGAGTATAGTTAGTTTCTATTCCTTCTTCAGCAGGCTGTCAGTCACATACAACCCCTCTTCAGAAACTGCTTCACTGTTTGCCACTGCAGTTTAAGGTGTTCACATTAAGCCCTAAATGATTTAGTCTCCAGATATATGAAAGCGCTGCCTCATTCCCTACGGACCCTCTTGGGTATTTAGATAGCCGGTGGAGGCCCCTCTTGGTAGTTTTACCACCCTTGGAAGTTTGTAGCTGTGGAATTCCCTCCCCACAGAGGTTTGTCTGGCACCTTCATTGTATAGCTTTAGCTAAAGGCTCAACTTCTTTAACAGCTGAGGACCCATCCCCTTCTTCTGATGTAAATTATTTTAACTGATTGTAATATAGTATTTTATCATTTTAAGTTGTGCTGGGGCCTTGCAGAAAAGAACTGGTAATAAATCCTTTTAAAAAGTGGCTAAACAAATTTATAAAGCACAGGGGAGCGTGCAGGAATGTGATTCCTTTATCTGCAGCCTAAAATGGTACAGTCCATTCTGTTCCTGCAGGAATCTTTTTTTCCTCCTCCAAAAATTGTGTGGCGGGTCTTGAGTCATTGGAAGAGTTTTAGAGGCACACAGTTTGTGGGCCAGGGCATGCCTTCAAGTTAATAATGAATCATTTTGTGGTCATTATTCAAGCATCTGCGGTGGGATTTCAGACAGAAGGAAGGGCTGGCATAGATTGTTGCTCTGAACGAGCTGAGTCCCAATAAGAGCTGCTCTTTACTAGCGCTGCTCACTTCTGAATATCCTCTTTTTAACAACCAGCAAGTCAGGCTAATGGGCTTGCCTATTACAGAAGGCAACAACTGTCAAAGTGCTAATTTCCTGGAAGCCATCTGAATCTTTTCTTTTTTAGACGGCTGTTTCAGTATGTGAAAATATCATCATTAAAACTCCCAAACTCTGGCCATTAGCACAGACCAGAGTGCTAAATCTAGAGTGTGCAAACAAAAAGGCCTGGAACCAAATTTGTACGTGATTTTGCTACATGTTGTCTACAGCCAGTGAGCATCATATCCTTGCACAGTGTGTAATGTTTAGAGAAACTGAGCTTCTCATGCATGAGGATGTGATCGGCTGGTTTTCCCCTGTTGCTTATTTTATTTCTGGAGGGGTGGTGCTTCATTTTGTTTTCTGATCCAGGAGTTTTTGAGCACTGACGACTATCGTTGAGTAATGTATTATGGAGCCAAATCAACAGCTGCCTTGCAGTAAGGTTCCATCCAAAATAAGAGGATGGAGATTATGATTAGAGACATCTTCCCCTCCCGCAGGCTTTCTGAACATTGTGTAGTTAGTTATTTCCTCTTCTTGGGCAGCTCATGTCAATATGTCTACATTTGACTGCTGTTGTGCTCCTGTCCTGCTTGAGGGCTTCTCAAAGGCATCTGGTTGGCCACAGGATGCTGGACTAGATGGGCCTTTGGTCTCATCCAGTATGGCTTTCATTTCATTCTAGATACTCCACAAATCTGACTCTGTCAGTGCTTCCTGTCCCATAAGAAGGAATCAAGGGGAACAATGTAGCTTCAACCAGGAGGCAGAAACAGTAACAAAGACCCTTTTCTGTGGGTCATCTTTATGCTGGTCCCAACAGGCATCTGTCACTTACATTACCGTGTTGAGAACTTGCAAGATTCTGGAGAAAGCAGTTTCAGGTTCCTTGGTTTTTCCTGTCTTGACTTCTTGGGCTCATTGTTCTGGTCCCACCACGCGCACACACACACACACACGAGCTCATGACCCTTCCTTCAGGAGGGGAAAAATAAGCAACTAGGAAAATTTGAATGGTTTTGCTCTCAAATGGTATGTGTGTGCACACACGCCTGCCTCTGATAACACAGTCTGTCTTTCTGTGCCCAAAATAGCTATCTTGCCAGGTCTGGGCACATTGCCTTCTCAGAGCTCCCTGCAGGGAAGCATTTGAATTTTCCAAGTGGTAGAAACTTAGAGTTATGCAAAATGGACTTGGCCCACACGAAGTCCCTTCAGGCTTCAAACGTCTGGGGATATGGTTAATAGTCAAGGTTAATAAAATATTTGACACAATTGTGCTGGTCATGCTTAAAAGCTGTTCTTTGTAAATGGATATAGAAGGCTCAGAGTAATGAGCACAAATAGGTAACATTCAGCAGGAGAGTTCCGTATTTTGTTTTTGTTTTCCTGGTGGGGAGGTGTCAAAAAGCAACAACTGACACTTCGTCTTTACTGTAGTCTGTTTAAACAGAGTAGGAATATCGAATGTAGCAGCAGCTTAAAATAACTACTCCAGCCGTTAGAGGCTATTCACAAGAATGAAAACTGCCAATCTTTACCGTGAGTTAATTTTTCTGATTAGGTGAGCAGAAAGCGGGGTTAAAAGTCAGTGAGATGATGAATCAATGCCCTTCTAATTTAGAAATAATACTGTTCTGTTTGGGAGGAGGGCTTACTATACCATGCATTATTCTGCAAGATTTTCAGCACCCTGTTAATTGATCCAAATGCTTTAATTGGCAAATCAATCCATAGATTATAACACTGAATTATCTCAAGTGATGTTATATTTAGAGGATATAAATTTTGACCAGGTAATGAAACAAACAAATCATGTTTTACTTAAGCAAGTCATTTTAAAGATATCCACCTGGATCCAGAATATTTTGCCTTTTTGATGCATCTTCTTCCGGAAAGCAGAACTGCGGGGATTTGAAACTACACAAAGCAGCCCTGCCCCCATTCTTTTTACCACAAGGAGAAGATTGGAACATGTATTCTTTTGGATGTATTGCTCTTCTTCCTATATTGAAACAAATGGAGGAAGAATTGTGTGTAGGAGCTCCATGTCCGGCCCTGAATTGGGTTTGGTATCTGGATCAAGGTAGCAAGCACATAATTTAAATGACCAATGTCAACTAGTTGTTCTGCTTAGTATTCACTTGCGGGGGAATGTTTTTCCAGCAAACTCATTGGGACAGGTAATTACTGCAGCAGCTACAGCCTAATTTGAAGTGTTAGCTGTTAATTAAAACACTGCCGAGGTGTCCGGTTTTCTTTTGGTGTAACCAAAGCTCCCATTCAGACTCCATTAATCACTTTACAGTTAATGTGCTGCAGGAGGTCAAGACAATTGAGATGCCATGGCGGTCAGGAGTAAACAAGTTTCCTTTCTTCCAGGTAGCATGGCACTTGCAGAAGCCAAGGGGATGCTTTGCCCTTGTGGGCATGGTATCTGTTTTGTGATCTCTTTCTCAATGATAATTAAAAGTTAAATTGCTACTGTCAATGCTCTGTAAACCAAACCAGGTACTTGCTCTTTGCTGGAAATTTAACCCAAACTTCCACGGATGAATTGGCGTGCATCATAATTAAATTATCAAGTCTTTCCTTTTAATTCATTTGGAAACAAGAGACCATCCCCATCCCCACTCCTCTCATGGAATAAGAAGGTGGTGGGAAGGATCGGCTTTCTTGACAGGCTAATTAAGTTGCCAAACTGCCCAGCACAGTACGTATTGAACTAACAGACGTTAAGCATCCCATCACAGATGTTTGTTTTCTTATCGTTTCTGCTTATCTGAAAGTCAAAATGTTCTGCCATTGTTGGTTCATCAATAGTTACCTCATGGATTACCTTCTATTTGGTTTATTGACTATGCCTTCTGCTGTCAGTCTCTCAATTATCATTTAAGAGGATATTCTTCTTCTCTGCTTTTAAATGCTTTTTCTTCAAGTATATTTGGGATTTGCATAAATGCTGCTAAAAAATTACTTGTGTTTGCAAATAAATCACATTGCTTGTGCATAATTTTAATACAGTGGTGCCTTGCAAGACAAAAATAATTCATTCCGCGAGTCTTTTCATCTTGCGATGTTTTTTGTCTTGCGAAGCACGGTCTGTCGCAACTGCGCCTCTTCAAGCGGCTTTAAAAAAAAAGCGCAAGACGTTTTCGTCTTGCGAAGCAAGCCCATAGGGAAATTCGTCTAGCGAAGCAACGCAAAACCGAAAAACCCTTTCGTCTAGCGAGTTTTTCGTCTTGCGAGGCATTCGTCTTGCGGGGCACCACTGTAAATTGTATTTTCATAAATTAAAATTAAATAATAGAAATGTAAATGTTTGAGTGATTATTCTGTAAAAAATTATAATATATATGAACAGAGGCACTGAGGCTGCAGTCCTTAGGCTAGCAAATCACATTGCATTTTATGGTGTGCTTTTTAGTTGAGTCCTGCAACGTCCTACCAAGACAAGAATAGTCCAGGTATTGATACCTGCCATGTGCTTGATATCACCCCCTTCTCTGTTTTTGCACTCCCAGGCAGGCAGCAAAATGGGAAGCCTATTTAGCTTTTATTAAACCACATTATGCAGTTGATTCCATTGGTGAATCAGGAGTTGTGAAAGATTGATTTGAGTTTGCAAATTGGAAAGATGTCTGAAGCTGTTTACTTCATAAGAGCTAGAACTGGTGATGTGTATCACCCAAATTAACAAGTTGCTCAAAAATGGCATTGACTGCAAGTATTCATTAGTGTAGCAAATCCAAAGAATGGATCTCATCCCCCCACTGCAGTTTGAACTGTCTTTTTCTCTTTTTTCTGTATGCAGAGCAAACCATGTCCCCAGTGGGAAAATACTAGCCGTAAAGGTATGTTCTTCCAAAAACTGCTTTACAAAAAAAGTCCTCTCCTACCCTGCCCCAACCATCAAATTCTTATTTCTGCATTATTTGTCTTGGTGCATGAAAGCAAAACATATACATGTTCAGGCCATAATGCAAAAAGCATCACACATACACATACACATAATTATTATTATTATATTATCGCACCACTACACACTTTTTCTCCCCTTTCTAGGTCACACAAGTAGTCTTGGGAAGTATTTGCATGCATTGGAAAAGTAATGTGTACCGATGAACTGGAAACTGTCAGTTAGAAAATCTCAGATACTGGTGGTGCACCAAGCACACTGGCCCAGCTTGTCCATTCTGTTGCTGAAGCCTTCAGCATTCCTAGAATATGTTTTCAAGTGCTTTCTTCATCTTCCTTCTGAAATGGGTCTTCCTTTCCTGCTTCCACTCAGAGACCTTCTGTCTTCCACCATTAAGGCATCAGCATACTCTGGGAGAACAACAAATTCTTCCTAAACTTAAGTTGCTGCTGACCTGGCAAAATCCAAACCCCATGCTTTGGATTACAGGTTCCATCGGCCCCTGCCAGCACAACTGCTGAAGTCCAAAACATCTTGGGGTGGGGGAGGTGGCACCAGGTTGGCGAAGGCAGTGTTAGACAAATTGCACTGAATTCCCTTTTTGGAATCTACCACTTCCTGGTTGGGAAAAATAAGCCTGATTCTTCTGTCAAATAATGAGGACTTTGACAGCAAATATTGCCCTGATTTGTGCAAACATACCCACCCCTTACATATCAGAACAGGTGTCATTTTTCAGCAAGCCTTACATGGAGATTATTATCCCAACCTGTATCTGCATTGGACTTGAAATTGCTTTTATCTACTGTATACTTTTTGTGTGAATGTGTTTCTTGTTAAATCAATATATTATGGGAATAAAATATTAAGTGTCTGATCCCAATACTTTCGTTGCTGGTAAATCAAGGTTTATGACTGAAGCACCGACACAGCTTTATCACTTTCTTGCACAGCTATAGCTACTTAAGAGGTTAAGGATAATCACAGCCGTTCATGTGAGTGTGAAGACTGGTGGCTTGGAAGCAAAGCAGGTGTGGACCAGTGTGAGAGCCAGTGGGGTATATTGGTTAAGGACTGGGCGAACCAGATTCAAGTCTGCAACTCAGGCAGGAAGCTCACTAGAAGAAAATGGGCCAGTCGCCATGTCATAATCTGGGGTTTAAATATAATAATAATATAAACACTGACAAGACAACCACTCAAGCCAGGATGCCAGTGAGCTGGTGAGCAGATTAGCTGGCCAGCTGGTGAGCAGATCTGGGCCGTCTGAGAGACACTTGATCTTTTACCTGAATGGCAAGTTGCTCAGGCAGAAGTTTCAGGGTACAGGGCCAGAAGGAATCTCATTGTCCTCCTATGTCACCTGACTGCTTGTCGGAGCAGCATCTAAATGCAGCAGAGAAGGGGCCAGCAGCTCTGTCCTCGGACAAGTCCTCATGGTGGCTCAGAGAACAAGATGCCTCTGGCACTCCGGCAGCTAAACCAAGTTGAGGCTGCAGGACCTTAGGCTGGGCATAAGAATGCCATTTGACTTGTTGATTTGGGTATGGAAATATATTGAGCCTTGCTTTGTGGAAAGAGGGAAAAGAGTTTGAAAAAAGAGGGTGCCAGCAGTTTATACTCCCCCTCCCACTTCAAAACTTTTTCTGTTTACTTAAAAAAAAGAGGCAAAATCTATATGAATTAAATATGCAAGAAACTCCTGCTTTGTGGTTTCCTATCAGCTGATTCCTGTGGAATGTGCCCTCTGAACCTTCCTACCTCCTGCGGGAAGCCACACGACTGAGGAGGTAGCATCCCTCCCCTTGCCTTGTGTGTGAGGAGGCCGTGTGCTGTTCTGCAACTCCAGTGTTTCCTTGCTCTTAACCTAGCATTTAAATGGTCCATTTGATTAATCATTTGTATACTGACTATCGTACTCCCAAATTTCCTCTGAGTTGTACATACTGTAAAAGACAATTATGTCACCACAGATTAAATAAGTGAATTAAAATGGAGTTGCAGCTTAATTTGACCTGTGATTTTGCTCTCGTTCCCTTTAGTGGCGTGCACACCATTCCAGCAAATAGATGAAGTCATCCATGACAGCCGGTGATGAATTGCCATCGCTATACTGTATATTTTAATAGCCTCTCACTAATTTAAATTGAGCACCGAGTAAATTATAATTCAGTCACTTGACTGCTTGTATTTAACTTGACAACTCATCCTTATTTGTCCTGGAGGTGTAGGAGAGAAGTGGAGAAAATGGGCTCAGGTATTTCTCATAGGGTTAACCCTTTCCCCTTGCAGTGTTCCGTGTCAAAGCCATTGTAGATAGGAACTTGATTGCTATTTCTGTTGCTGCTGTTATTTAACACAAGGCGGGGCAATCATTTTAGGGCTGGGAGTCACGTTTCCCATTTTAAATTGGGAAATGGGTTACACTCGAACTGTATGAACATGCTCTCTGACCCCTTTCCTTCCTTACCACCCCTTTTATTGGCACACTTCCGCTCAAATAAATTAATAAAATATATGGGGCCAGAATACAAATGCAGGTCCCAGTATTCAATACCCTTTGTCCATTTCTGTATTTAGAGTAACTAAAATCATGTTTAAAAAAATCATGTAGGTGATTTAGGGCCCAGAGTTACAGTGCAATTCTAAACATGTCTACCCAGAAGTAATTCCTACTGAATTCAAAAAAGCTTACTCCTGGGTAAGGGGGGTTTGGTTTTTATTTTGAGTCAGTGATCCAACAGGAAAATCCTGGCTGCCTGTTTGCTGACATATTTTATATCCTGCACCTTCAACATAATTTTGTATCTCAGGCCAGCCAAGAGAGTAGTCAGAAACAAGAAGTACAATTTAGGTAATAATGTGTGCAAACTAGCTCATTTTAATAGGTGGTAAAATCAAACTGCTCTAAGTTACATGTTTACATTAGCATTTTTTAAAAGCTGGCGGCTAAATGATAGCTGTGAGTTCTCCAGGTGGGCCTCTTTGGGGAGGGCATTCCAAAGGTTTACTTTTAGTGAGCTTGGGGAACTTGTGCCATGTTGAAATGGGTGGGTTTATGCATGACTGATTCAATATCAAATCAAGCCACAATCTGGATCTCCTGCAGTTTCCTAGCATCCTCTAAGTTGGCTGTGTGTGGTCCTCAGCCTTACTTCCAGGAAAGAAGGAAGGCAGAGCAAGACCAAAATGGGGAGGAAAGCCAAAACAGAGGTGGGGGGAAGTCCTCTGTAAGCAATTGGTTCAGACCTCTTCTTGCAAGAACATCTTCCCTTCCAGAGAGAAAGAGAAGCTGGTGACAGAGGTGACAAAGAAAGAAGAGAATTTGACCCTGCCCACCTTGAGCCCTGGTCCTGCCCACTGCTGGCATGTGACCCCTAAGGAAATGCAACCCTTTCCAGAAAAAGTTCACTTGCCTCTGTCCTAAAATAATTCTGGCTAAGTCCACAGTGGTGAATGTACAATGATTACTGTTTTGAACTTACTTTGGGGGAAACGGAAACTCCTTAAAATTGCATAGTGGGTGTTTCATGTGGCATGCCATGGCCACAGTTTTTCAGCGGCATGAGATTTTGTCATAGTGGCCGATCTCTGCGGCAAGCCTTTGCTCGTGAACACATTGTGGCCTGGAGCAATTGGCAGCATTAATGCAATGTTGAGTAAAAGCCATGTGGTAGCCATTTTGTGTGAAGGAGGGCTAAGACCCTTCCATTCTTAAAAATCAATGTGCCTGTAATTCACAGCAGCTCAGGGACTTTCTTCATTTCACGTCTTGGCTGATGCAGCATTTGCCATCCGTGACATCGAATCCAGTCAATATTCGGCTAAAGCTTTTGCAATGGGGGAAGCTGGGTTTCGAGCAGGGTTTTAACAATTGGAAAAGCAATCTCTTTTAGATATGATAGAGGGTTAAATTTTGTTGTTGTTTTAATGGGCAAAATTGATACAGTGTTCCAGCAGGTTACTTTGTTTTAAGCTTTCCACCCTGGAAAAAAAATGTAAGTGAATATTGTTGGCAAATGACTATTGATCTGGAGAAATGTGTTAAATGTTCTCTTGGCAGCCTTTCTATTACAGTTACAATTTAGTTTAGTGAGAGCTTTTATAAATAACCCTAAAGCAAATTCTTGATAGAAACTGGTTATGCTCTTTTTTCTCTGTTTAGACAGACATCAATACTGTAAAATGTAGGTTTAGAAATGGGTTCTTTTTGTGTGTGTGGTGTGGTGTTTTGTTTTGTTTAAATCAGAGGCCATGTTGCTTTCCATTGCCAACCTCATGTATTGTTGGTTGTGTTAATCTTGCAAAATATTATTGAGTCTCAACCAAGTACCAAAATCCTCGGGAGTGTATATTATTATTATTATTATTATTATTATTATTATTATTTAATTTATTAATCACTTTCCATGAAACATCCTAAAGCAATTAACGATAAAAATTTCAATAATAAAAACATATGTAAAAACAATTTCACATCCAATACATAAATCTAAATAAAAATCTCTACCTAAAAGGTTTGTTGGGAAATGGACTTCCAGGTTAGCGCCTCCGTTAATGGCGGATTTCCTCTGACCGGGAGGAATCCGCTTTGTGGAAATTAGGGTCTGGAACGCCACGGCGAGGCGGAGACCCATTAAAAACCACAGGCGGGAGAAGCCTGTGGACGTGGGATTCGGCTGGCACCTTTTGCGCCTCCCCTACTCGCGGGGACACCCAGTTTCGGGGATCCGGAGCAACGTGGGGTGAGCGGCGCGGTGCTCCGAATCGATTGCTTTTTTCACGAAGTGAAGCCGCATTGCTGTTGCCGGGGAGCGCTGACTTTTTCCTGTGGACAATTGGACTTTAAACAACTACCCGTGAGTAGAACGGAAAATTAGATTACTAAACATCTTTAATTTGGCACCGAAGCGGGAAGGTTCCAAACAGGAAGTCCGCCTTCCGCTTTTGTAAATAGATTGAAGCAAAGACATTGCAAGCTAAAGTCTGGAAAGTCTTTTGTAAAGGATTAAATCTCCATCGGCTAAAATTACTAAACCCCCCTTGGAAGCAGGAGAAGAGGGGGGAAAGTTTAGATTGTTTAAGCCTGCAGGAGAGAGAGTGAAGAAAGATAAATTACCACCGTTTTGAACCTGGGAACGGGCTGCCAGGGAGCGACGTATTGGGAAAGTTCATTGACTGTGAATAAAACGTATGTTGACAGATAGTTAAACAAGAGAAACATTTTGATTCCAATGTTTCCTTTTGCACTTGAAAGGAGCAAAATATCTGAAACTCGAAATTAACTTTGTTGCTGGACCTGCTTTTAAAAAGACGGATACAAATAGAAACTGTTTCCCCTAGAGGGAGCTCTTGAAACTGTTGCAGGAGTGGATCTGGGGAATTCTCCAGCTGTAGAGATTAAAGACTGTGAGAATTAGACATTGACCTTGGACAAGAATGTGGACAGAAGAAGCCTTAGTAATTGCTTTTTGCAAAACAAGTGCTTTATTGGAACAGCTTCATGAGAAGATGGATGCGATGACTACTAGCATTGACAATTTTGGACAAAAAAGGATTGATTTGGGACAAAAAGTGAATACTTATAAAGAAACTACTCAGGAACCGACCCAGGAATCTGCTTTGACATGGCAAGCTGTGGAGAAGACAAAGGAGGAGGTTGTTGTTGAACCTCAAGTAATACAAGTGGAGAGAGCCTCGGCCTTGTATGAGCATAAGCTGTTGCTTTTGAAGACCAAATCTGGAGAAAGCCAGATTTGGAGAGATGGAGTCCCGCTTGGATTGGAGAAGGAAAGTTGGAAAGATCCCTTTATGCAGGGATGTTCTGGCCTTTGGGATCTTGTTTTGGGCCAGGGGGAGATTGGAGTGGTGAGGGCCTTTAACTTTGGAGGGACTTTGAAACATGTTTGAATTATTTTTTGGATTTTGGCCCTGTCTATGGAGAATGGGCTGACCTGTCGAGAAGGGATAAAGACATTGTTAGGTTGGAGTCTTCCCGAGATCTACTCCTCAGTGACAAAGGAAGGAAATTAAGAACAAGATCAGCAGAAGACAAAGTAAAGTGTAGGTATAAATATGAAGAAGATCTGCAGAAGGGACATGGAAAAGAGTTAAGAGCCTCGGACAGGAGATCACCAGGTTGATGGACTAGATGGAATGGATAGAGAAGACTGACAGAACCCGAGACCAGGAAGAAGAGACAGTGGATGAAGATTGGAAGAAAGTTTTAAAAAATTTTTTAGAGAAATATTGAAAAATTTATGAGTGTTAGAAAAAAGTTGGAATGAAACTATATGGCTTTAGTAGAAATGTTATAAGGAGTTATGTACAAATAAGTTTTAAGTTTTAGGGTTTTTTTATGGTAAGATAAGGTTAAAATAAATTAAGATGTTTAAATGACAGAAAATAGTGAAAGATGGAAAGGATTTGCTGAAATAATGAATAACTAGAATACAAAAAAAGGAGGTGTGAGGAGGTTGATGAAACAAGTTAATGAAAGACAAAGATATGGAAATATTGGATCTATTTTTAACTTTTTTGCTTTTGTTTTTGGTCTTGATGTATTGTGTGTTTTGTTTTTTTTCTTTTTCTTTTCTTTTGTTTTTTATATGTATTGATTTGTATTGTTTTTTCTCTTTTTCTCACACTTTTTTCTGTAATTTTAAACTTTCAATAAATTTCATTTAAAAAAAAAAGGTTTGTTGGAAAATGAAAAACTTCAGTAGGCACCAGAAAGACAATAAATATGGTACCTGTCTGATATGTAATGGTAGGGAGCTCCAGAACACACCATAATTTTATTTAAAATGTGTTGCCACTCCCAGGGTCAGATAAAACTGACTTGGTAGTTGCCTGGTTTTCAACCAGTGTGCCACCCTGAGGTCCCTTGAAGGATGGTCAGGGATAATGCGGGCAACACTGGCCGGTAACTTATTAGGTGTGAGCTTTAGTTACTGGTAGCCAAGGTCTTTACAGGTGTTGATCTTCACTTAAAATATCCTATTTTGTTGGCAACAAACTGGCAGTCTGTTGGTGGTAGCCAGTTGACTTGAGCAGGAGTTTTCCGTGCCACCTGAAAAATATATAGGTTTGTTGACAGTGTTCACATGCATTATGTAATGAGATATAATGTTCTGATGCTTACTTTCAGGTGATCCCTTTAGATATTACACTGGAACTTCAAAAGCAGATTATGTCAGAGTTAGAAATTCTTTACAAGGTATAATTTTCTAGCATTTACATTTCGATTCTATGTATAGTATGTCTTCAACATTGACAGCATTTTTCTCTCTTCATCTGCAGTGTGATTCGTCCTATATCATAGGATTTTACGGTGCTTTTTTTGTAGAAAACAGGATTTCCCTTTGTACTGAATTCATGGATGGTGAGTGCTGCTTGCATATTCTTGAAAAGCCTCAACTGTTTTTTGTTTTTTGTTTAATGTAATTGGGAAATCAATTTGAACATTTGTGCACATCCTAAAGAAGCACAAAAATGATTCCTAGTACAGATGGTGCAAGATGTCTTTTCCTCTTTTTTTTAGGAGGTATTTTAAAAATAATAACTTTTCACAAGCCTTAACACATCAGGCAGGGAAGAGTCATGATTACTTGATGTTAAGTATGTTACATTTTCCTCAATGGAGCTGCATTGACTTTTTATTGAAAATTTAAATAGAACAGAAGTAAATGCTGCTTTATCTGTTGCTTGATATTTTCAACTTCCATACAATCTGTCTTTACTGACAAAACAGCTGTTCCCGCTTTTAATGTTTCAGTCGCCAGCACAGATTTTCCTTTAAATAAGCCTATTAGCTCACCCATTGTCCTGTGTGTTTTCAGCAAGCAGTAGTGGGTTGGGCATGGCAGGATTAAAGGGTTTCAGAGATTTTTTTTGCCTGGGTTTCCTTAGCAATTTAACCCCATTGTTCATCCAATTAAAAATGTATCACATGAACAAGGCAGATGCACCTGAGCAGGTGAGTCAAGCAATTGATTTTGATAGCAGGATATTTCCTCCCTATCCCTGGCAATATCACAAAAGAATTCTGGAGCACTACTCCAGGATTGTGCTTTCCTCTCAGATGATGCAGTGCAGGTGGCTTGGGCCAGCCCTGTAGGTGAACAAGGGGGACCTCACTTTGCTTATTACAGGCTAATCCTTTCTTCTGAGTCAATATCTTTACAAGCAAGTTCCTCTCTGTTTTATTTGATATTAGCAATGTTTTGTTTGTTCCTGCAGGGGGCTCTTTGGATGTCTACAGAAAAATTCCAGAACACGTACTGGGAAGAATAGCTGTAGCAGTGAGTACTTTGGGGTTCTATTTTTAATATAATAGTGTTAAATACTTAAATATTTATCACAGCTGATATTTGTAGCTATAAATAACATAGGAAGATGAGGAGTGGGGGGAGAGTGAGAGTCATGGGGCACCTTGATAGCTAACAAATTTATTATGGTGTGAACTTTTGAGGAGTAGCATTAACTTCATTCTGGACTTCAGTCCACAAAAGCTTTTGCCATGATAAAATCTGTTAGTCTTCAACAGGCCCCAAGACCCTTGGTTGTTTTTGGCGCAACAGACTGCACAACTTCCTCTCTAAAAACGGGGGTGGGAAAAACCTCTTCCTTTTCTAGTATGTGTTGGAGAATCGCAAATAAGTTTGGTTTGTAATTTGTTGAAGCCTAAGTCTACTTATAAGAAAACATCCTACAAAGTTTCTAAATTATTAATTCTCATGTTGGCGTACTGTAGTCTCTTTAATTTTGTCAGTTTCATCAATTGAAAGTTGTTTTCATTGAGATGTCTGGAAATTGCCATTAAAGTTCAATTTCAGTTTTTGATAATGTTGGAGTACTCTAAACAAATTCTAAAAGCCACATAAAAACCACATGTTTTTCGAACAGCCTAATAGCAATCCTGTTATATATTTTGAAACTAATGTTCCATTCCATATCACTTGTATCTTATCACATGCTTACCAGGAAGTTTTTGTCAAGTGAAACACATCTTCATCTGCATGTATTTGCACTGTTGATTGTATTCAGTTTCCGGGGGGGGGGGGTAGGTAGGTAATATATCAGATTGACTTTATAAAAAGTAAATAACTCACATTACAGAGTTTAGGACAGGGTGACCAAGATGGGGTCCTCCAGATGTTGTTGGACTACAATGCCCATCTTTCCTGACCAATGAGCATGCTGGCTGTGACTGATGGGAGTCGGAGTGCAACAATATCCCCCAGTGTAGGGCATAATCAACTTTATACCATCAATTAACATACATTTCTATTGGGTATTTGTGAAAGGTGTTATGCAATTCTACCTCCCGTATTTGTTTTGTCTCTTCATAGAAAAACCACTATTGATCTCAACAGCCCTTTTTGTATTTGCTTAGTTTTCTGTGCAAATTCATACTGTTTATCACCAGCATTCAGAGTTACTCTATTTTTCCGTGTATAAGATGCCCCCATGTATAAGACGTCCCCTATTTTGGGGGACTCCAAATTAAGAAAACGCCCCTCAGCACTACCCGTGAATAAGATGAGCCAATTTCAAACCCAATTTTTTGGTTAAAAAAACCCTAGTCTTATAAACAGAAAAATACAGTATATGCAGAGGTTGCCATGTAGCTGCCATGGCTAAAGGCCCTTGATAGCCTTCCTAAATCTGGTGCCCCCCAGATATTTTGAGCTGTAACTCCCATCACCCCCCCACTCATCCTACTGGCTGAAGCTCTTGAGAGCTGTAGTACAAAACATCTGTAGTCCAGCAGCTTGCAGAAGGCTGCCCTTGATAGACTCATTTTCCATGAATTTACATAATCCTTCTTAAAGCTATCTAAGCCAGCAGCTATCATCTCATGGTAGGAAATTATTTGAGTTTATTAAGCAGTATATAAAGAAGGCCCTTCCTCCTGTGAGTCTTTAATGTATGGCCATGCAGCTTCATTGGGTGACCCCATATTAAACTGTTAGCACAGGAGAAAAGTTCTCCTCTATCCACCCTTTTGCTATGGTTCGTAATTCTATAAACCTTTGCCCTCTTTCTTTTTCTTTTCTTTTTTCCTAAAGTGAGTAGTCCCTAATATTAAGTTATGCACTTGCACAACGTATAGGCATATAACATACAGGTACCCCAATATATAGGACCTATTTTCCCCAGAAGATCAATAATAATTCTGTTTGCTCCATCCATTAGCATGGTGTACATGAAGGTCCCAGATAGTCTTCTCTCCATGATCCATCCAGAAGCTGCTTCAGCATAGTTGTTGCACTAGTATTAGATCTTATCCCTTCATGCCATGCTGGGGATAATGAGCTGAATTCTCCAAGTCTAAGAAGAGAATGTATCATAATTTTAAAGCCGCAGCCAAGACCAGTTGGAAGGGAGGTGTCATGGGGTAGGGTGCTGCTGAACAATTGCTAAATCTGAAGCAGGCTTTGATAATTTAAGTGGTTTAAAGCAGAACAAAAAGTTATTCTAAAATGTACCATTTAATTAAATGCCTGTTTTCCACACTCATTATACATCAAGCTGACAACTGAAATCCTTTAATCTGATGCAGGCAGCTATTTAGGCTCCTTTCATTGTAATTCGCAGCTCAGCTTCATTCTCTCTACTTTAGCTGCATGTGCAAAGAGCATCTTTTAATCTGATGCTATCGCTTTGGAGCACTTGCAGATGGGCTTGTTTTTTCAGACTCGGCATGGTTCGCTTCTAACACACACACATGCACATACTGCTTTGGTGAGAGTAAAAGTGTTTCACTTTTGCAGTCCACTTTTGCACGATCTTATTAAATAACATTCATTTCTATAGTTCACTGTAAATTACAAATACTTTCTCCTCCTAGGCATTTAGCCTGACAACAAGCATTCTGGAGTAGCATCTTCAAACATCTTCAAACAGTTTTTCCAGAAAGGGAACATGTGCTGTGTCCAAGGCCACGCAGTGGATTCATGGCCAAACTAAAATCAAATTTTTGCATGATTTCTGAAAACCTGACTTTGAGTGATTGATCTAAGAAATCTTAAGTCTCAAGTTCAGTCCAACCCTTTTGGGTCCATGGAAACATCTGCAAACAGGAGAAATTGGTGCATTCCACCCCTCACTCAACCTAGCACACACCACAATCTAGTCTACTATCTCCAATAAATGCTACTTTCACGATTAATTTCAGCAGCATTGGGGTACAGGACCCTGGAGGCACCAGGGAAGACTTGTGCAGGTGAGCCTGCAAGTCTGGAGGTGTGCATGGGGCAGCCAGGGCTATGTGATAAGAGCCTTAAAAAAACTCAGCCATTCAGCAGAGAAGGTGGAGAAAGAGTGTGTGTGTTATGAATTATGCTACTCCTGCCACTCCTGAACTCCTGAGTACAGCGGTACCTTGGGTTACAGACGCTTCAGGTTACAGACGCTTCAGGTTACAGACTCCGCTAACCTAGAAATAGTACCTCAGGTTAAGAATTTTGCTTCAGGATGAGAACAGAAATCATACGGCAGCGGCATGTCAGCAGCTGGAGGCCCCATTAGCTAAAGTGGTGCTTCAGGTTAAGAACAGTTTCAGGTTAAGAATGGACCTCCAGAATGCATTAACCAGAGCTACCACGGTATTGGATTGGGGAGGGGAACTGCATGTGTAGTGTCTGTCCAGATACAGGATTTCCCCTTTAACTGGGGATATGATTGCAGACTTCCGGAGGCGGCGCGAAACGAGTAATGGCGGTCCTCTTTGCGCAGCAAAGAGGGGCTCCGCAGGAAAGGGTTGTTCGCTACGGCGAAGCGACGACCCATTAAGTTAAACCACGAGCAGAGTGAGCTCGTGGCCGTGGGATCCGGCGGGCACCGAGAGCGACCCCCAAAACGAAGAAGGGACCCCGTAAGGGGCTCCGGAAGCGCGGAGGGGAAGCGGTGCTGTGGATTCATCGCTCTTTCTGCGGGAGTGAAGCCGCGCGGCTGTTACCGATGAGCGCCGACCTTTCTTCCTTCACATTGGATTACAAATCAACTACTCGTGAGTAGGATTTATTTGAGATTGGATTACAAATTGTGAATTCGGCTGAAAGCGGGAGACGAGAAAAAGGAAGTCCGTCTCCCGGAGGTGCTTAATGATCAAAGGCAAAGGAACTGACAAGCTGGAAGCAGTACAAAAGGGTTTTTAAATGAGAGATAGCATACGTCTGGAGAAGTTTGGAAATTGAAGGGAAAGGCAAGTTATCTTTATTTTTCTGTGATCGTGTCTATTCTGCTTGGGGTTTCTTCTCCGCTAAAACTTTTAAAAACTTTAAAGACTTGAAAATCCCTAGTCCCGGACTTGCAGCGGGCAAAAAGTTGTGTTGCGGATACACTTACAAAGCTGAAACAGATACTTAGAGGCATTACCGGTGGATACAATTAAGTAACTGTATTTTGCACCTTTTAAGAAACTATTGTGGCAAAACTGAGAGGGCTCTGCCAGAGGGAAAAGATCTTCTCTAAAGACACTGATTAATTTAACTAACTGTAGGAACTTTAATGGCGACGGAAACTTTGTTTCTTCTTTCATGAACTGAACAACACTCCCCCTAGTGGAGTTTGGGATTTACAATTTCCTGAGAACTGACTTTGTTTTGTCTCTCTGTGGTCTGGTTACTCACTCTGAGGCCTGTCTTTCCCATGGAACTTTTGACAGCTTGACCTTGAATCCAAAGACAGGTGTGGAATGAGTGTGGAATGAGTGGTAAACCAAAAACAAGAGCTGCGTCGAAAGCAGGGAAAGGCAAATTGGTACAAACAACTTTGGTTTCCCAGGCCCGCAGATCTTCAGTCCCTGCGGTACTACAGGCTGTACCATTACCAACAACCCCAGCTGAAGAATCAGAACAATCAACAAGTGAAGATATGGCAGCTGGGGGATCCAACATTCTCCTAGAGGAAATGCTACAACAATTTGCAATTTTGAACAAAAAAGTGGATGACCAAACTGCAAAAATTGACTTAGCCACATCCTCAATTACCAAACTTTTTGAACAGGTGGCTAAGCATTCACAAGACATTGGAAACCTAAAGGACGTGGTATCCGAAAATCGAAAATTGGCCGAGGCTGCGAATGAAAAAGTAGAAGCAGTAACTAAAGAAGTGGAGGAATTGAAAGGAGAGGTAAGGCCGCTCCATAAACATATTACTGACCAGCAGGCCTATCTGTCTTTGGTGGAACTGCGAAACAGGGAAAATAATTTGAGATTACGCTCTATCCCAGAGATTGAGAAAGAGGACTTGATTGGCTTTTTAACAGCAGAATTTTCTAAATTCTGGGGTATAAACGAAGATACAGACTTCAAAATAACAACTGCATTCAGATTGGGAAGGGTTGCCGGGAAGGACAGACCTAGAGACTGTTTGATTATTTTAAGGACTAAGCAGGAGAGAGACAAGATACTCGACCTACATTTTAATAAAGCACTTGTGATCCAGGACAGAAGAGCACAAATCTACAAGGATATTCCTAAACAATTACTGGATCTAAGATCTAACTACACTGACCTAGCTGGACTTTTGAGAGGTAACGGAATACCTTACAGGTGGGAGTTCCCACAAGGCCTCTCATTCAAATACAAAGGAAAGAAGATAAAAATCAAAACGAAAGAGGATAGCCAGAAGTTCCTACACGACCACGGAGAAGACTTGCAGAAAGGAGCGGCAGCTATTTGGCCATCACCAGAGTTAGGAAAAGAGTTACCACCCTCGGATTTGGACAAAAAAGAAGACACCCAACAAGAGTAACAACAGATTGACACAGGATGTCTCTGCAGCTGTATAGTTGGAACATTAACGGCGCGAATTCCCCAGAAAAACGCAAAAGGATTTTCCATATCCTAAAGAAAGAGAATTTGGATATAATTTGCTTGCAAGAAACCCATGTGACCAGGTCACACAGGAAGGTGTTAATAAATAAAAGATTAGGCCAAGAATTTATTTCATCAGATAGAGTCAAGAAAAGAGGCGTGGTGATTTACGCCAAAGAGAATCTATCACCAAAATTTTTGTTTAAAGATTGTCAGGGGATGATTAGCTGCTTGTGCTTAAAATAGTGCCCCTTCAGAGTTTGTGCGACCCCACAAACCTCTGTGTGTGACAGAGCTCCTCAGACATGTCTGCTCTAGTCACTTGTAGAGTCCGACAGTGGCTGTCTGCGGAAGCGCTTCCAGCAAAGAAGTTCCTTAACGGAAACGCGTCTCCTGGACTCACGACGTGACAGCTTCCGGCGAAGCATAGGTCTCCCTGCAGTTGCTTCTGACACCTCCCCGCTATTTTCGCTCGAAGTGTCTCTCACCCCTTTCTCTCCCCTTCTGCTTCCTGCCTGGGCTGCTGCGTCTCTCTCAGCATTACTGAGATCCTCCTCCAGAGACCCCGCGCTCCCCCTGCTGGTCCCTGCTTTGGCTGTTGACTCTCTCCTAGTCTCTGGGAGCCCTACCACTTCCCTTTCCTCCGATGTCAGTTCCCTGACATCCACCTCCCCTCCAGGGCCCCCCTCTCCCCCGCCCCTACTCTCTCCTCTGGGCGGTGAGGAGCTGAAACCCCTAAAAGAATCCTCTTCATCTTCCGACGTCTCGAACATTTCCCTCCATCGGTCTTCGTTCCGACTCGCTGAATCCTCCTCCACCTCGGAATCAGCGAACCCCTCCAACTCTTCTTCTTCGTCGGTGGTGGCGAAGTATTCCCTCCGGAACCTCGCCACTGGCTGGGGTTTCCGAGGGAATCTCTGATGAAAAGTTTCAATCAAAACCTCGTCATCTACATCCTCTGCCCTGACCCAGGTGTTTTCCGACTCCGGCTCCCCTTCCCACATTACCAAATACTCTACTTGCTCTCCCCTCCACCTGGAATCGAGAATCTCCGCTACATGGTAGCTGTGTTCTTTTTCCTCCATAGCTGGTCCCCTATTGACCCTCCCCTCTCTGTCCCCTATATACGGTGACAGCAATGATCTGTGGAACACTGGGTGCAACTTCATGTGGTTAGGTAACCGGAGTCTGAAAGCCACTGGGTTGACCTGTTGCGTGACTTCAAATGGGCCCAGCCTTTTGGGTCTTAACTTCTTACAACCTCCTTTAAATGGTAACCCTTGGGTGGACAACCACACCTGGTCCCCCACCCTAATGCTTTCTCCTTCCCTTCTGGTTTTGTCTGCCTGCCTCTTATATTCCTCCTTCGCCCTGTTTAAATTAAGTTGGAGCTGGCGATGGATCGCTTCCATTTCTTCAACGAACTGTTCTGCGGCTGGAACGCTCCAGTTCTCCCCCTCCCCCCCTGGGAAGGCTCGGGGATGACACCCGTGATTGGCCAAAAAAGGGCTCATTCCCGTGGACACGTTCTCCGCATTGTTATAGGCAAATTCTGCCAACGCCAGCTTCTCCACCCAATCATTCTCTCTGTCATTCACATAACACCTCAAATATTGCTGGAGGACACCATTAGCTCTCTCCGCCTGCCCGTTGGTTTCTGGATGGCGGGCAGTGGAAAAATTCACCTCTACATGCAATAAGCTCATGAGCTTCCTCCAGAACCTGGAAGTAAATTGTTTCCCTCGGTCCGAAACCACCCTCAAGGGGGCACCATGCAATCTAAACACATTTTCCACAAACAATTTAGCGGTTTCTTCTGCTGTGACCGCATGTGAGCAGGCTATAAAGTGGGCCATCTTGGTTAACAGGTCTACCACAACCATAATGGCTGTCTTCCCTTTGGACCTGGGCAGATCAGTCATAAAATCTATTGCCACTGCCTCCCATGGTCTTTCCGGCGTGGGTAGTGGTTCTAATAAACCCGCCGGTGCCCGCCTCTCCCCCTTGGCTCGTTGACATCGGTCACACCCTCTCACATACTCCCGCACATCTTCCCTGACCTTGGGCCACCAGAATTCCCTGGTAACCAGCCACATGGTTTTGTGTTGCCCAAAATGCCCTGCTGTGGGGCTATCGTGCAGTTGCTTGAGTACCTTTTCCCTCAATTCTCCTTCAGGTACGTATAACGCTCCCTTGTAGTACAACGCCCCGTTTCTCTCCTCAAAACCCCCGGGTTTGTCTCCCTCCCTCCTGAGACCCCTGAGTTTGTCCTGGGCATATTCATCCTGCACCGTTCCCTCTATCAGTTCCCTTAGCCCCACCAATGCCGCCCCACACACCCAGCGATCCTCGGGAATGACATGGGTCTCTTCGGGTGCACCCTCTCCCTCCAAATATTCAGGTTTGCGTGAGAGAGCGTCCGCCCTAACGTTCTCCTGGCCTGGTACGTAACAAATCTCAAAGTTAAATTTGGAGAACTCCTGGGCCCATCTCAACTGCCGTTGGTTGAGCACTCGCGCAGTTCTCCAATACTCTAGATTCTTATGGTCCGTGCGCACTTGCACCTTCTGTTGTGCACCAATTAGTAGGTGCCTCCATCTCCGGAAGGCCTCATAAATCGCAAGAAGTTCCCGGTCGTACACCGTGTAGTTTCTCTCAGATTTGTTCAGCTTTCGCGAAAAGAAGGCACACGGTCGCCACTCGGACCCCTCCTTCCCCGGCTGCAGAAGAAGCACCGCCCCTATGGCTCTGTCAGAAGCGTCTGTTTCGACCCTCAGCTTTTTTTGTAAATCCACATGTAGAAGTTGTTCGTCAGAGGCGAAGGCCTTTTTCAGTTCCTCAAACGCTCGCTCCGCCTCCCCCGTCCAAACAAACTTCTTTTTGCTGCTGAGACAGTCCGTGATGGGCGCCGTCAGGTGAGCGAAGTTTCGGATGAACTTACGATAAAAGTTTCCAAACCCTAGGAACCTCTGCACATCCTTCTTAGTCTTGGGGGTTTTCCATTCCAGCACCGCTTGAACCTTGCCGGGGTCCATGGCCAACCCCTTGTCTGACAAGCGGTACCCCAGGAATTCCACCTCCTTGGTATGAAACTGACACTTCTCCAGTTTCACCCACAGTCTGTTGGCTTGCAGCCTGCTCAACACTTCTCTGACGTCTCTCACATGTTGCTCCTCATTCTCCGAATACACCAACACGTCATCTAAGAAGGCCACGCAATTCTTGTAGAGCAAAGGCCCCAGTACATGGTTCATAAAGGCTTGAAAACACGCGGAGCCTGCTTGTAATCCAAAAGGCATAACGAGATATTCAAATGCCCCCAAAGGGGTGAACATGGTGGTCTTCCATTCATCCCCTTTCCTTATACGTATCAGGTTGTACGCCCCCCTTAGGTCCAGCTTTGTAAAAATCTTTCCTTTTCGCACCCTGGTCAAAATATCATCAATCCTGGGCATAGGAAAAGCCACCGGCTCTGTCACTGCATTTAGGGCCCGAAAGTCACATACCAGTCTCGGCTTGTCCGTGTTCTTTTTATCCACAAAAAACACTGGGCTACCCCCCGCTGCCTTGGACTCTCTGATGAAGCCTCTCTTCAGGTTCTTGTCAATGAACGCTCACAACTCCTGCATCTCCCTGTCTGACATGGCATACAACCTGCCTACAGGAAGCTGTGCTCCAGGGAGTAAATTGATCTGGCAATCAAAGGGCCTATGCGGGGGTAGTTGGTCAGCTTCCTTCTCGCTGAACACGTCGCTGAGATCAGCATACTGTGATGGCACCTTCCCCTTCTCCATCACTTCCGTCCCTGCTAGGGTGGCTTGGGCCCCTGCTGACCCCTTTTCCCCCCTGCAGTGTTCTAAGCAATGTGCGGAACCGAAGGAAACCACTCTTTGATGCCAGCCCACCAGTGGATCATGTAGGGCTAGCCAGCTCATTCCCAAAATAATGGGAGCGCCTCCCAAGGTGGCCACATTAAACGCTATCAGTTCTGTGTGCCTTGCCACCCTCATTACCATTGGGATGGTCTGCAAGCTGACGCCTCCTCCCAACAGTTCTCTGCCATCGATCGTGGTCACCTGCAGGGGGTTGCTTAAGGGGATAGTCTGTATCTGGTGTTCAGCAGCAAACTCCTTGCTCATGAAATTGCAGGAGCTGCCTGAGTCCAACAGCGCCTTTATTTTTAGGGGGTGTCCATTTTGCAACTCTAGCGACACTTCAATCACTAGAGCAGGTCGAGGAGCTTCTGGCACTGGCACTTGGGGAAGGGGCACTTTCACTGCTCTTTGGCCTGGCTGCAGTGCCCTGCTGGCAACCAGGCGTTGGCTTTTACCTGCTCCGTTTCTCCCTGCTCTTCCCCCTCAACAGTTCCCACCATCCCTTGCCATTCCTTCCTCTGGGGGCAGACTCTGGCAAAGTGGCCTGGCTGTTGGCAGAGATAGCATTTCCGGGGTCCCTTTCCCTCCTTCTTCGCCCCCTCACTGGGCTTTGAAACTGCGCGCGCGCGGGCTGTTCCGATTTCCATCGGCTCTGCCGGCGGGAAAGCTGGCTCAGGAATGTCTGGAATGCGTAACTCCTTCCAACGTTCCCCTCTCCCTTCCCGCCTCTCCAAGGCTCTTGCCTCCTGGCGCGCTCCAATGGTCAGCGCAGATTTGGTCAGCTGATCCATAGACACCGCCCTGGGGCTCCTGGCCAGCTCGTCTTTCACAGCTGAAGAAAGACCTTCTTCAAATAGCATCTGAATGGGTGCTGCCGATAAATCCCACCCCAATCTGTGAATCAGCATGGTAAATTCAGTCCAGTACTCACGGACAGATCTGCTTCCCTGCTTGCAAGCCATTAGCTGTCTGCGCACTACCCCCTCCTCAATATCGCTGGAGAACATGATATCCATTGCACGAAAGAATTTCATAGTGTCCTTCAGGATATCGTTGTGCGTTGCCATCAGGGGTCGAACCCAATCTCGCGCCCCCTTCTCAAGATGCCCAATTACGAAAGCAACTCGGGATTCCTCATCAGGGAACTCATCAAACTGCACATTCAGGGCATATTGCATTTCAGTCCTAAAGGCATGGTAATCCTTGGGGTCCCCCCCAAACTTCTGCACTAATCCTGGTACCTTTCTGGGGAACTGAGTGGTTCTCCCCTTCTTGTCTGCATCTTGAGCCCTCCTCTCCTCGAGCCTCGCCGTCTGCAGCGCAAGTTGGACCTCCAATGCTCGGTATCTGTCTTCCAAGCTTGGACCAGCTCCACCCCCTGCGGCTCCGGCTCCTGCTGGGTCGCTCATGATGCCTTCTCCTGCACAGGCAGCGTACAGAGACTGTCGGACTGCTGTCAGGGGATGATTAGCTGCTTGTGCTTAAAATAGTGCCCCTTCAGAGTTTGTGCGACCCCACAAACCTCTGTGTGTGACAGAGCTCCTCAGACATGTCTGCTCTAGTCACTTGTAGAGTCCGACAGTGGCTGTCTGCGGAAGCGCTTCCAGCAAAGAAGTTCCTTAACGGAAACGCGTCTCCTGGACTCACGACGTGACAGCTTCCGGCGAAGCATAGGTCTCCCTGCAGTTGCTTCTGACACCTCCCCGCTATTTTCGCTCGAAGTGTCTCTCACCCCTTTCTCTCCCCTTCTGCTTCCTGCCTGGGCTGCTGCGTCTCTCTCAGCATTACTGAGATCCTCCTCCAGAGACCCCGCGCTCCCCCTGCTGGTCCCTGCTTTGGCTGTTGACTCTCTCCTAGTCTCTGGGAGCCCTACCACTTCCCTTTCCTCCGATGTCAGTTCCCTGACAAAGATGAACAAGGAAGAATCCTGGCTATTGAAATTTCGACCCAAGGAGAAAAAGTTTTGATATTAGGAATCTATGCACCAAATGAGGGGAAATCAGAATTTTATAAGAAGCTGCATGAGACACTACTGGACTATCTGGACTATTCCAACATCATTATGATGGGAGATATGAATGGGGTCGTCTCTACTTTGATGGATAAGTCACGGAATCAGAATCTGACTAAAGATGGAAGACTACCAAAAACTTTCTTTGAACTAACTGACAATATGGACCTAATTGATTTATGGAGGACGAGAAACCCCCTAGGTAAAGAAGGAACTTTCTTTTCTGAGGCCCACCTGTCATGGACAAGAATCGACCAAATCTGGGCAACTAGAGGGCTGGCACCTAAGACTACAAAAATAGAAATCTGCCCAAAGACTTGCTCCGACCATAACGCTTTGAAAATGGAAATGAGATTTACTACTGCCGACTCCTTCAGATGGAAAATGAATGACAACCTGTTAAGAGATCAAGAGATCGTAAAGAAGGCCCAAAAAACTTTAAAGGATTATTTTGAAATTAACTTGAATACCTCGGTGGAAAAAAGAATTATCTGGGACGCAAGCAAAGCTGTTATGAGAGGGTTTCTGATACAACAGAATACAATTAAGAAAAAACTTTGGAATAGTAAAAAAGGCAAGATATTGGAGAAGATAAGTGATGGAGAGAAAAAATTAAGAGTGAATCCAAAATCAAAAGAGACTTTAAGAGAAATCAAATTTCACCAGTCACAATATGCGAAATTGATTAACCAAGAAGTGGAATGGAAAATCAAACAAATGAAACAAAGATCTTTTGAATCTGCGAACAAATGTGGGAAACTGCTCGCTTGGCAGTTGAAAAAGAGACAAAAATTAAATTATGTCACCAACTTAGAAGTTGAAGGGAAAAACATTCAGAAACCGGGAGAAATTAGAAGGTGTTTCCAGAAATACTTTAAAAAACTGTACACACAAGAATCCGAGGAAGCAACTGAGATAGAACAATTCTTGAAAGATAACGGCCTACCAAAATTATCTCAAGAGAAGAGATCAATCTTGAATTGTAAAATAACACAACAGGAAATCGAGGACGCCATTCAGAATATGCAACTAGGCAAATCTCCGGGCCCTGATGGACTCACCTCCAAGTACTACAGGATTTTAAAAGACTATCTGATACAACCATTAATGGAGGTTTGCAACCAGATTATGGGGGGAGGGAGGGCACCAGATACGTGGAAAGAAGCATTCATCACACTGATACCTAAAGTGGAAACTGAAAAGACTCAACTCAAGAACTACCGCCCCATCTCACTCCTAAACGTGGATTACAAAATATTTGCGGATGTTTTGGCTAACAGATTTAAAAAAGTACTAAATGAAGTAATCCATAAGGACCAAGCAGGCTTTCTCCCAGGTAGACATTTGTATGATAATACCAGGAACATTATCGATATTCTGGAACTTTTACAAACAAATATTAACACCAAAGCAGTGTTAATTTTTATTGATGTGGAGAAGGCCTTTGACAACATTTCTTGGAAATTTATGAAGAAAAACGTGGAAGGGATGGGAGTGGGAAGGGGGTTTGAGAATGGAATAGAGGCAATCTATTCAGAACAAAAAGCTAAGTTGATAGTGAACAATGTGGTGACAGAAGAACTTCATATTGAAAAAGGAACACGCCAGGGGTGCCCCCTATCCCCTCTGTTGTTTATTTCAGTCCTGGAGGTTTTGCTGAATATGATAAGGGAGGATCGGCAGGTACAAGGAATACGGGTCGGAGCGAAACAATATAAACTGAAAGCATTTGCAGATGACTTGGTTTTAACATTACAGGAGCCAGAACCTAGTACAAAAAGAGTTTTGGAATTGATTCAGAAATTTGGTCGGGTGGCGGGTTTTAAGCTGAACAAACAAAAAACTAAGGTGTTAGGGAAAAACTTGACGGTTACTGAAACAGAGGGGTTTCAGAAGGAAACAGAACTAAACATTGTTAAAAAAGGGAAATACCTGGGGGTCAATCTGTCTTCTAAGAATTTGAATCTATTTAAAGATAACTATGAAAAATGTTGGTCAGAAGTCAAAAAAGATTTAGAAATTTGGTCAAGATTGAAATTATCCTTGTTAGGCCGAATTGCAGCTATAAAAATGAACGTTTTGCCAAAAATGTTGTTTTTGTTCCAGGCCTTGCAGATTGTGGACAGAGTGGATTGTTTCGGAAAGTGGCAGAAGGACATTTCTAAATTTGTCTGGCAGGGCAAAAAGCCCCGAATAAAGTTTAAAATACTAACTGATGCAAAGGAGAGAGGGGGGTTTGCCCTGCCGGACTTAAGGTTATACTATGAAGCTGCGGCCTTCTGCTGGATGAAAGATTGGATTTTATTGGAAAACACTGATGTCCTAGATCTGGAAGGCTTTAATAATTCGTTAGGTTGGCATGCGTATTTGTGGTATGACAAGGGGAAAACACATGGAATGTTTAAAAACCATATTGTCAGAAAAGCAATATTTATGGTCTGGAAAAAATACAAAGACTTATTGGAAAGTAAAACTCCGAGGTGGATTTCACCAATAGAGGCCAAAGCTCGGAAAACATCCAATATGGAGGCATATTGGCCGAAATATTGGGAAATAATAGAAAACATTGGAGGTAATTGGAGGTTGCAGAGCTTTGAAAAATTAAAGGATAAGGTGCAAAATTGGCTACATTATGCCCAAATTAATGAGGTTTTTAAGCTAGATAAAAAAATAGGATTCCAGGTGGAAAAATCGAAACTTGAGACAGAGTTGTTAGAACCAAAGACCAAGGTAATATCGAGAATGTACAACTTGCTGCTTAAATGGAACACTCAGGATGAGACAGTTAAATCAGCCATGATAAAATGGGCTCAAGACATTGGTTATAATATTATGTCTGAGGACTGGGAAAGGTTATGGACCACCGGTATGAAGTTTACGGCATGTAATGCCTTGAAAGAAAACATTATGAAAATGGTATACAGGTGGTACATGACCCCAGTCAAGCTCGCTAAGATATACCATTTGTCTGATAATAAATGTTGGAAATGCAAGGAGGCTGAAGGGACATTCTTTCACCTCTGGTGGACTTGTCCAAGATTGAAGGCCTTTTGGGAAATGATCTATAACGAGTTAAAAAAGGTGTTTAAGTACACCTTTCCCAAGAAACCAGAGGCCTTCCTTCTGGGCATTGTCGGCCAGAAGGTGTTAAAAAAGGATAGAACTTTTTTTATGTATGCTACAACTGCAGCAAGAATTCTTATCGCCAAGCATTGGAAGACCCAAGATTTGCCCACACTGGAGGAGTGGCAGACGCAATTGATGAACTACATGGAACTGGCCGAGATGACTGCAAGAATCCGAGACTTGGGAGAAGAGGCAATGGAGGAGGACTGGAAAAAAATTAAAGACTATTTGCAAAAGTATTATAAGCTGTATGAAACATAAGACGTCGTATGATTTGGAACGTTAGCCCCAGCAATGAAATTTAATTATTTATGAAATTGCTAACATTTGTGAAAGAATCAAAGTTTAAATGGGTAAAAATGATATTTTTAGAGTAAATGGAGAATAAGAGATCTAAACTTAAATTGCAACTGAAAATATAAAGAAACACACGAAATAAGGGTATAATTTGCTGATGACTTTATTATCAAGAATGCATTATGCGGGAGATGTGGGGAAGTCCAATGGAAATTTGAAATAAGCTGTTGAAATGGATGTGATTTTCTGTTCTTTTTCCTTTTTTTCTTCTATTCTGCTTTTTCTTTCTGTTCTTTTTGTAATTTGGAAAAATGTAATAAAAATTATTATAAAAAAAAATAACTGGGGATATGATTGCAGAAGCTCTGCAGCTGGATCAGATCAAATGTCTTGCTCGTGCCTTTAAGGGGTCACGGTTAAGTATCAACTTGCCAATATATTTTTGTGTGTTTTTCTGTCCCTTGTCCCAATTCCTTATATTCAACTGCATCCTTTCTTTAACAAATTCAGTTTAAGAAAAACTTGAACTGAATTTGCACAAGTGAATGTGATGGTCTTGCTCCTGATCTGTAAAACATGGATGGAATCCACCGTACACAGCCTTGCCACCTGTTAGTTCTTGGTGCTAGACTTAAAAACAATCTTTCAGTTGCAACCAGAAGACAAGGCCAGTGCTGTACCAAAGCTAAGACAGGGCTACCAAATATTCCCAGACTGCCTTTTGCTCGTAACTTCACATTTTTATTTTTATTTCCATTCCTGAAGCAATAACACAATGCACTGTATTTTGAGTGCTAATGTTGATTGAAGCTTTTTTTTCCCCTGCAAAAGATGTGCACTTAAGCTGTCAAGAGAGTGAGTGATTGATGGCCGATCTAACTACTATTTGTGTCAAGGCTTTGTCAAGTCATTGTTATCAAATGCTGCTTTACTGAATATCACAATATCTTCTGGAGTATTCAGTCAAAATGAATTCTATGCCACCATCTCTTTGATATAATGCTCAATACCTTGCGTCTACATTCTGAACCGGGAAATGGCCTTTTATTCAGTGTAAATGAATAGCTGTGATTCCTGATCAATGTACAAAGGGTTACAGGGCATTGTTGGATCTGTAGTTGTGAAATGTTCTTTTTTTAAAAAAAGAAAAAGAAAAAGTTGAAATGAAAAATCTGCTTGGTTAAGAGTGTGCTTTTTATAAGTATTTATTCACCAGACATGCTTTGGTACAAAAGCTCTTAATGAACTAATATTTGGTTTTTTGTCACCCTGGATGTAAAATATTATTATTATTATTAATTAAAAACCCAAAATTCAAAATTCAAAAATGAACAGCAATATGCATTTACATTTAGTGTAGCCTCCACTCCTTGACGTGTTGTTACAGTATATGTACAGTGAAAAACAAAGATGCTTAGCCATCTCTTATAGGACGGGATATAACTGATTTCCCTCCTGACTTGTACCCCATTTCTGCTGTAGTTTTGTGTACACTCAGCTTGAAAACATGTGGACAGTTTCTAGTATTCGTCTTCTGCCATAAGGACTAGTCCCTTATTCACTTTTTAAAAGATTTTCAGAATTCTAAGGAAGCAACTTTTATTAATTCTTAGAATTAAAATTTTGTTGTTTTTGAGACTTTGTCAGCGGCACATTTGAATCAGGAAGATGAATGCAAATGTGTAGAATAGCTAGCAGAATTTTGCAAGAAAGATGTTCCATGTTAAAATGCTGACCCAACAGAAAGGAGGCAACAAAAAAATCAGGTTTTTAGGGTGTCATTCTAGACAAGGCTTTATAAAATTTGCAAGGTATTTGAAAGGAATGGTACATATTTAGGAATAAAATTTACAGGGGTAAGGAAGTAAGAAGTTCCACACCCTGTCGGTTTAAATTCCTTAGCTATTGATTGGATTGGCTCTATATAGAAAGACAAGAAGAAATGCATTTTTTCTAGGCATGTGCTTTGAGATGCTTTTTATTACAGGGTGTGCATAAATATCGATCACACAAGGGCCACTTTTCTGTGGCTTCTTCACACTCCATTACAGGAATTCCAGTAAAGCTTGGAATGTACTACCACAAGATATAGCAAAGGTGATTAACTTTTAAAAAGCTATTAGTGGCTGATAATTTTGATCCTCAAAGGGAGGGAAAATATATAAAGTACACATTGATACATTTCCTCAAAGGTGGCCAAAATCTGACTTCTTTTGGTTGTGATTTTTATATCATGGTAGATTCCAGTTTTAACTCTAGAAAATGAAAATCCATACCTTCAAGCATTCCCTTCTCTCTTCTGTTTGCAGGTTGTTAAAGGCCTTACATATTTATGGAGTTTAAAAATTTTACATAGAGGTGAGTTGTGGATTTGTTTGCATTTTTCCAGTGCATATAATTGTTTAGTTTCATAAAAGGAATCACTATGATGTATTCAAGATTAACAGGTTTCTGGTAGAATGGAGGGTTTTTTAAGGGAGCAACCTACATCTGTTGCATAAAGTTAACATTTGGCTTGGTGCATATAAGCACAGTCTGGGATGGGATTCAGGGTTTTGGAACATAGCTGAAAATTGTGGGAGTGGAAATTGCTGATGATGGCTGAAATATTATAAATATCATCCAAAGCAAATGAAAAGCAATTTACATTTTGATATTTCTCTGGCCATGCACCCATCAAGAATAATTTCTCAGAGTAGTATGTGAGCCATAGAGTTGTGATTTGGCACCTTACAACAGCTGTTAAGGCCCCAGTATTGTAGTTCATTGTTCCCTGCTTTGGAGCTGATTGGCTCCTTCTGGGTAATGACCATCACCAGCACCTCCCAAATGGATGTCCCACCTGATGTACAGGTGAGAAGTATGGCAGATGCATCCCATGGTGACAGCTTCTCTTGCTGAGGTTTCAGCTTGGCCTTTTCAACTGGAACACCTCAATCTGCCATCAGTGGCTGATATGCATAATGAAAACTATCCAGTGTGAACCCTCAAACTGCAGATTTTGCAGAGCAGAGATAATCCTACTGATGCAGCCATCCAGTCTTTAAATGAGCTAATTTGTGAACCCACCCTTGAGCTCTTAGAATAGCCAGCAACCTCCAGAGGGAGCAGGCGACCAGGGTCAGAACAGCAGCAACAATTTGTCTGCTGTTACTGCTAATGCACAGGGGGTGGTGAAACATACATTCATATGTATATGTAGATATGTGTTGCTGCTGATAATTATCTCTTAGCAATTCACATCTCAAACAGGGTTTTGTATTTCTCAGTTTCCTTGAACTTTGGAATTCTGCACTCTAATGCTTGCGTGCAATTCAAGAGGAGAGGGTGGCTTTTGTTTTTTAAAAATATTTTGAATAAAATGGATTTTTAAAATATCTATTTGGTATTGAATAAGGCAACTGCATTCAACTTCTTGACCCTCTCCTTGACATTTTTGTAACAGCTAGAAAAGAGTTGCCCACATGCCATTTATCCAGTAGCCTGGTAAAAAATAGCTCAGATGGAGGTGGAATGAAAAGGCATCTGTTCATCCTCCATAAGGCTTGTCTCATATAAATAATTGGTATTAAGGAAACACTTGTGATGATGGGCACATAATGTTCCATTTTGGCTCTTGTCTAAATTCTTCCACATTCAAAATGGAAGTATTAATCACAAAACAGATGCTTTGGGAGAACATTGTACACACACACACACACACACACACACACACACACACAGTGCTTTCTCTAGGTTTATTTATTTTCTTGAAGAAATAAAGGTGCATTTTTTAAAAATTCCAATAAAAATTGTGGTAGATACTATGTTGCTTGGTTGGTTTCCCGCAATTAATGAAGAGTCTTGTCGCACCTAAAAGGCTAGCAATTTTTATTGTGGCAATGTATTAGTCTTTTAAGGTACCACAATACTCTCTGTTGATTAATGCTTCTCCTCTGGAAATTGTTTCCACTATCTGTCTGTTTTGAAGATTTAGAGAAATCTCACTCTAGAGCAGAGATGGCAAAACACGCACCCTACCAAAGAGCTTATAGCTCCTATTTGGGATATTTTTGAAGAATGTAAACCTCAACCCCCAGCACAACTGCAGTCCTCCATGCCATGCGTTTAACTTAGAGGTGGGGACCTTTTTCAGCCTGAGAGCTGATTTACCTTCTGGGCAAGCTTCAGAAAGCCAAATGCACATGTGAGTGGGTTCAAGGGGGAAACTGGGTCCAGTGACTAATGCAAATTATAAGGTCTGACTCAGCAGATAAGGATTGGGTTGGGTGTTGGTTTTTTTTGCAAGGCATAGCCTCAGAACAACAATAAAAGCTCTTAGACATTAATTGGTACATAATACGATCAAAATATGAGTCCTATATGAGTGTGGATGAGCCCTAAGCCTGCAAGCACAGATGTGTGTGTGTTTCAAATAAACTTAGTACAGCAGCCAGAAAACTTTTATGTCTCTTTATAAATGATAAGCTATATTTAGTAAGCTATATTTAATGAAGTGTGAATGCTGTATGGCTTTGCTTCCTTATCATGTGTTGCTGTCCCCTTACAGATGTGAAGCCCTCAAATATGTTGGTGAACACAAGAGGCCAAGTCAAGTTATGTGACTTTGGGGTCAGCACACAGGTACCTTCATTTCTTCTGCTCTTTCATCTATATCCCTCCTGTTAGCTTGTTAGCTGGCCACAAGACAAGCAGAGCCCCTTGCAAGCAAGCTTGGCTCTGCTGGGAATGGGGGATTCATCCCTTTTTTTTTTAATCTCCTGGTGACTTTTCTTCATCAGAATATGATTGTTCATTGTTTAATGACAGTAAAAACTGCTGATATTGTAATTACTACTTACGAATAGCAAACTTCATTGATATGCAGCTTGGCTCTGAAAGCGTTTGGATCAAACAAAAGGGAGGGCAGAGCGGGAGGATCGCCTGGGGAGCCCAACTGGCCCACAGTAAAAATTAATATTGGGAGCAACAATGGTGGTGGGCTTCAACAATGTGCAGCACAAATTTTAATTAATTTCCATTTTGGGCTTCCCTTGAGAACCTCTGTGATACTGACCCATGAGCTTGCTGCAATGTTGAATTGAATTGCAGCCACCTTTCCTCCCAGCCAAACATGAGGACCAAAGAGAAGGTCACTGCTGTATTATACGTTGTCAAAGTCTGTTGTCCCTCCAGCATATTTAGTGTTCATTCCAGCCTGATAATGAAGGTGGCTTTATTCACATCTTGAGCCAGCTGACAGTGGGGGGAGGAGGACGGCTGACTGGATGTGCTGAAAATAAAATAAAATAAAACCCTCCTTCCAATTGACTATTTATATCCAACTGGTTGGTGGAGCACTAAAATCTCTAAGCATCCTGTTTAAAAGAGAATTGTCTTTAAGGTTATCTGCCATAAAGTGAAATACTGTGGTTGTTTTAAATTAGGGCTCTTGTTCAAAAGGAAAGAGAGATTTAATCATTTTTAATGCCTTCACAGGCAAATTTGTTTCCTCACACACACATACACACTTTATATAATTTTTAGCTGATTTATACATGGAATGATTGTAGGTTAAATGAGGAATAATTGCCCGTTTTATTCCCACATTATCTTTATATGGCTCTAACAGGCTGTTTTGTCTGATAGCTGGTGAATTCCATAGCCAAGACGTATGTCGGGACAAATGCTTATATGGCGGTAAGTAAATGTATGCAGATACTTCTGTTGCAGACAAATAGCCTTTAGTGGGCTGCTCAATTTTGTCTGTAGTTTTTAGTTCGGGTGCTGTTACTTCTACTGTTAGGTGTCTTAAGTCTTTCTTAGTAAACAGATATGGAAATAAGGAAACTGTGTATTTTTTAATGTGACATGAGGAATAGTAATATAGAAAGCTAAAGTGCACATACCAAACTCCTGTGTCTGCAAGGTCAACTCATTCCCTTTGACAGATGAGGCAGCTCTGTGAGTGTACCCCATAACAAATGGGAAGCCCCATGTGCACAGGGGGTTTGGGTGTGCAGAGAAGGAGCATGTGTGGTTCATGAGAGATCCATCTAATTTGGGGGGATTTGGGTTCAGTTCTGTGCTCCACCATGAAGGCCCTGTCCGCTTCTTCAGTGTAACTCGGAGTTGTAAAAATAATGGGGAAAGTGATACAGAAATAATAGAACATTAACCCAGTGATTCTTGGTTGATTCTTTTGAAGCTCTTGGGTAGGGGTAAATGCCACATGTGGGCTGTGGCCATGTAGGAAGGCAAGAGGGTGGGTGTGGATTGTAATTCTTGGCTTGCTGCTGTTAAAGGGTCTCTAGGACCATGATAGGAAACCTCACAGGCTAAGTGAGTGCTTTCCTAGTAAGCTTTTTTGGTGCCTCTTTAGGTACTAAAGAGAACAGAAGTGTGAGAGATCAGCCTCTGCAAGTGGCCGGCAGCATAAAGCCTGTGGATTAGCCTTTTTGCTCTTGGCTGGTCAGCTGTAACAGTTGTTCCTGCCTTCTGGTGTTCATGCTCAGGTGTAGCCATCCTCTGGCTGAAGCTGATGGGAGTTATAGTCCTAAACAGCTGGAGGGCACCAGGTTGGGGAACATTATTCTAGTGCATGCCCTCATTCCGTTCCTATCTCTGATATATAGTTCAGTGTTCCAGGCATCTTGAGAATAGAGGTTATGAATATGTGACTTTTAATGGTGCTTGGGCATGTGCACAGGTTGGGTGTGCTCAAATGCTAGTCCAAATGATAGAGACTGGCCTCTGCCATTCTGGGACCCTGCCTGCACCACAGATGAAGGTGGTTCGTTGGGTTTGCCAAATGCCTTGAGCGCAGGCTCCCCCTTTGCAGGAACGATGTTCTTGCTGGCACTCCATTGCCTTCACCTTTCTGCTTAAAGAGGAAAGATTTCCTGCACTCTAAGCAGGAATATGAGTCATCTTGAATTGTGAATACTGCAGATACTATTTTTTCTTTCTTTTGCAATCATTGATTCACTTCACATTTTTCTAGCAAATGTATTTGGATCACTTAACCTCCTAAAGTACAGAATGGCAAATACGTAAAAGGGCTTTAAAGGTATTGCTTTTGATAAGTCCAGCTTGCCGGTTGCCACATCCCTATCTCCTCAAAAGCTGGAACACTCTGATTTAAGCAGTGGGAGGACTTCAAACAAATTATTCTACCCAACTCCAGCTTTTCTTCTGGATGACTTTAAATAGCTGTAATAATTAAATTGTATTATTCCTTTTAATGTACAAACCTCGATTACACATCTATTTCCCAGGTGTGCATTAAAGAAATTACTTCTTTTCTTATTGTTTACGGATGACTGTGATGCATCCATCTGTTAATTGAAAAAAGTGAGGATTAAAGCTGTAAGATGTTTTGTCAGTTCTTCTGTTAGGACTGCTTTGCTGCTTGAATGAATTTGTTTCCAGTCATCAGATTTTTGATTTTTTTTGTGTGTAATCTTGAAAGAAAGGGGGGATGCATATAACACTAGGAACGAAGAGAGGGACAGAACTGTATCCTGTTCCATCTGGTGCACAGGAGATGAGATGGACAGATGTAACTGTTTTGTGGGCTCCTTATAGCGCCTTTGTTGTTTGGAGGGCTGACATGGGGCTGAGCAGAATGCAAACAGCGGAAGCCAATTGACTTGGTCTCAAACTAAGAAGAGCTTGTAACACAAAACAGATGCAACAGTCCCCACATATGTCTAAGCTTAACTTTGTGAAATTTATACCAGGAGTAGCTTACCTTGGATAAACACACACACACACACACTTTTCCAAAGAGTTGAGCAGCAGCTTTTTCTTGTTAGTAAAGTTTCTGCGCCTTCGTTAGTGAAGGAAATTGTCCTTCCCCCACCCACTGCTTCAAGCTCTCTGCTCAAGGAGGTGTTCAGAGGGGCACATTTAGTGGTGGATCAGGTGTCTCATGGCTGGCCTTCTGTCACCTGGCGTGGAAGCAGCTCAGAAACATTGCCTCAAGATGTCAAGGATGCTTCTGCCCTCCCTCTGGCCTTTCAGCTGTGGTGCTGGCAGCTCACTGTGACAAATCTGCAAGCTGGTGCCTAAGCAACATGGCTGTATGGATACTGCGATACCAGTTCCTACCTGGAATCAATCTTCTTCTTAATAGAATGATTGTTGCTTAAAATTATACTGTGAAAAAAGGTTAAAGGCAGACAAATCCCTACCCTAACAGCTTCAGATCTGAAGCAGGGATGGCAACCTGACAGTTTGATCTGCCCACAGAGCCATTCTGTTTGTTCCCTAGTGGGAACCAAATTTCAATCAAGGTATAGAGGAAAACGTGCCAGTAATTCAGCTTGCAAGTGATAACAATAAAAAATCCTCCAAAGTTGAGTGGCAGAGAGATTCCAAAAAACTGTGGCTACTGCTTTATTCTATATAATTCTGTGTCCAGGCTATTCAAATTGTCTGCTAAGGAAAGCTATGCCCTGTATGAATGAGGCAAATTGAGCCTATTTGCATAATTTTTTCTGTGATTTTAAAATTTATTTTGCATAATTTATTCTACTACTTCTAAGTTACAGAGAAGAGCAAGGGATAGGCAGACCACTGAAATATTGTGCTCTTTCCAAACTGGCATTGCTTAGCAAGTGTTTGCAGCCATAAAGGTTGGAACTTAACTGTTTTTAACGGAGGTTTTTAGGAAGTGAAATTCTGCAGCGCTATTACATTCTGCGCTCTTCCCTCTTTTGCTGCTCCTATAAAATTGCAGCACACACGTGTACTTGTGCAGATTTGATGGCATTTCAGCTGACATAGCTGTCAGGTCTCTGAAACCACTCTGAGAAGAAGATTAGAAAGGAGAAAGTGAAGTGCTTTTCGAGAGTAATTTATGGACTTCTGAAATGTTTGTTACCAGAACTGGCCTAACATGAGCCCTACCAAGGTTGCCTCTGTACATGACAGAGGGGACATTATTGCCTGTCTGGAGAGCCTGGTGGCTGCCCTCAGTGGCAGGTTGTACAACCTGAGGGAAGAGAAGCAGACCTGGGAGCTCTTTGGAGGGCAGAAGCTGGAATTGGCTCTCCAGGATTAACTGCCTGTAGTTCCCTCCCCTGACTAGCTTTTCATAAAACCATAAGAATATCTCTACTGGATCAGGCTGAAGCAGGCCTCTAGTCCAGCATCCTGTTCTCTGATTGGCCAACCAGATGCTGCAATGGGAGAGCAGCCAGCAGGACCTGAGAGTGCAGCAGCACTCTCCCCACTTGTGGTTCCCAGTAACAGGTATTTAGAGGCATACTGCCTCTGACAGTGGAGGGATCTAGAGTCTGCCCTCCCAGACCCCCAGTTCAAGCCCTACAGTCCATGATAAGCTCAGGACAGGAAAGGCTCACCTTTCCAGAACACCGCTACTGCTTTGCCTTTGTTCATAGGGACTCAGCTCAGAAGTGCTATGGTCTGTTCTCTGCATGTGCTTTGCTTCTGGGAGGATTCTGCTCTCTGTACTGTCTAGAAGGCTGAGTCTTAAAGACCATTTAGGCCATTGTGTCTGTGTTTTTTACTTAACGTTTACTTGGCGCTAAAAGCTCCTGACCTGGGATTAGCAGCTGAGAGGAAGCATCCTTGAGCACGTTCGACTGGCACTAATTTGGGTGCGTTTGTTTTCTCTAAAGGCTTCTGGGTTATTATAGAGTGGAGGGGGAAAGGAGTTGTGCAAGGTGCCTGAACTAGACAGGTGCATTAACAGCACAGTGGGAAAGAGAGTCTTGTCGAGTCTTTTTATTGTTGCATTTCACACTGTACTTGACCTTGGCAATACTTAGAGCACAGCTTTTGAGTAAAAGAGCTGGCTGGCTATTTTGTGTTCCTTGCTGTCTCGAGCGGTATTAAACTTGCCGCTAATTGGTGTGAGCTGAACCTCTTTTATTTGCAGGTTGCAATGTACATTAGCTTGGGAACAGTTAAACAAGAGCTGGTTTTCTGTGGACACCCCCCTTGCTTTCTTCACACATTCGTACAGATATGCTAGTAACTTGCATAAGACAGATGACATGAGAATAGAGATGCATATGTGAGCATTGTTGGGAAAGTGATGTCCTGATTAGTTTACGGCATCTAATTTTATTTTGATTGCTTTGTTGTCTATAAGGGTACATTTATTCTGACTTTATCAGAGACTCTGGGATAGAAATAAGTACCGTATTTTTTGCTCTATAAGACACACTTTTTCCCTCCTAAAAAGTAAGGGGAAATGTGTTCGTCTTATGGAGCGAATGCAGGCTGCACAGCTATCCCAGAAGCCAGAACAGCAAGAGGAATCGCTGCTTTCACTGTGCACGGATCCGTCTTGCTGTTCTGGCTTCTGGGATTCAGAATATTTTTTTTCTTGTTTCCCTCCTCCAAAAACTTGGTGCGTCTTATAGAGCAAAAAATATGGTATATTGAAGGGTCCGTATAGTGAGGGCTGCTCTTAGAGCGCTCCCAGGAAGTTGCCCTTTGGTAGCATTTTTAGGGGTACTGCAGTTGGAAAGGTCAGCCTCCCCAGTGACATTTTGGTTGCTCAGTTGCAATGAGAGAATGGTGGTCCTGGCGCTGTATAAGAGCAGTCAGAAACACAAGGAATACTAGCCCTGAATAGGTGAGGCTACACATGATACTGTAACTCCATCCAGTATTATATATCACAAGAGTGCACAGTGCAGTTTGGCCATGCTTGGCAAAGCTACATACAACTGAGGCTGGCATGCTGCCTTTGGGGCAGTAACTGGGTCAAGCACGGTGTACTCTCTGCCAACCCATTGGTTCCTGGTTTCCAATTCTAAATGCCCCACCAACACTTTGCTGCTCTGACAACCCACCCCATTCAAGCTGGCCACATGTTTCATGCTTGCTTCCTTCTCAGCTCCACTCTGAAAAAGAGTGCTGTCCCTCAAACCCCAAGCAACTTTTGACTTCTCACCATTCCACTATCTGCCAGTTGTGCTGCTTGCTTAAACGTTTCCAGTTTCACCTCTTAAGTCCCACTCCACGTCTCATTGTATCCTTGTGATACAATTGCCCTCTAAAGTTGTCACTCATACTCTGATTGTGCAGCTAGAATTGTTGTTCCTTCTCCTGCCAACATAACCTACATGGGAGCTTATCTAATGGGTCCCAATTAGGAGAGTGAAGAGAAATGTCCTTAAAAGTCTGCTTTTGCTGTTGAAATAAATTCAGCAGAGTGCATGCTTTCAAACATTTTTATCAACATTTTAGCATCTGAGTTTTTATTTTCCCTCTCTAATTAAGGTTGTGTTTTTATTTCTGGACATTTCATTAGGTTCAGTTATCTCTCTCCATTTGCTTTTAACAGCCAGAACGCATTTCAGGAGAGCAGTATGGAATTCATTCTGATGTTTGGAGCCTAGGGATTTCCTTCATGGAGGTAGGTGCCTTTATATGTTTGTTTTTCAACTATATAAAAAGAACACAATTGGGTTTTGATTCCTGATTCATACAGGTTTGGGTGTTTTTAAAGAGATCCTGCATATGAAATTTTTGCATGGGGGAAATAATGTGTGAGCTAAGTAATCCATGTTGATGCCCAAGCCACAAAGGATCAATCCCTTCCTCCCTTCTTTTGAGGGAGAGGCATCCTGTGGAATGGGGGCTACTAGAGGACCAGGCATCAGCATGGATAGCCCAGCTCGCACACCATTTGGGAAGCTAATGGGAGTACAGGGATATTCTTTGTGAGGGATTTGTAAACCTGTGAACTGGGACTAAGATTACAAAGTGACTGCACTTTGGAGCATCCTTTTGCATGTTGAATAGTATTTAACAACCATTGTTTAGTCTGTGTGTTTTATTTAGAAAGGATTTGTTCTTCAGAAAGAAGTTTCTCTTGAGGTTTTTATCTTGAGGTTGGAAAGACCCCATACTGACTACATCATCTTATAGCCTATGGATGGGATTTAATGTTGTGCTAAAGCCATTGCTCTATCAACCCAAGCTTTTCTGCTTGCCAGAGGGAACTGTTTTCCCCATCCTCTCCCTGCACTGTTATGCGTAGGAAACAGGGGTTTTTTTTTGGGGGGGGGGTTGAGGGAGTGCAAGAGGAGCCCCATTGCACCAGTACAACATCTTAGTTGAATCTAGCCCATAGAATGAAATTAGATTTCAGTTCTGCCTCTATTGTTGTTCCATGCCTGCAACTTGGGTTGCCAAATGTTAGGTTGGGCATGCCTCGCAGGTAAGTGAAATGAACCACTCCAGTGCCAGATAACTGGAGGGTGCAGGAAATGGGTGCTCAGCTCATGCCTAGCTTGGTCAGGCCAAAGACATGGGCCAGGTTTCTGTAACATTTTGAGGTATTGCTGTTGCAGTTAAGAGTGTTCATCTGAAGTTTTTTGGGCATGATGAGTAAAATTTGTATATCCTGGCCATCATTAATATGCTTTATGACCTGGGTGGTAATCTACTCTTAGCTGCAACTGCAATTATAATGTGGATAATTCAGAATGTTACAAAACCTGGCCTATGGCATTGGCTTGACCTGAACCTCCATCCCATGTGTTAAGCTCATTTCTTATCTTGACATACCACACATAGTTGTTATGATAAAATTTCTGCTTCCTGTTGCTAACACTGCACGATGATTTCAGATAAGTAATCTGCTCCCCCCACAACTAAATGTTTGAGTCCTATAGTGGGGATAGTTAAACTTAACACAAGAGAGCTTGTGCAAAGAGCCCTGGGCCTGGGTAGTGCCATCTCTTTGCACAGGGAGGGTCTGCTTATTGCCTCTTCTTGAACAAACTTCCTTTCCTCTTCTTTGCCTTCTGCTTGCTTTTCTCTCCTGAGTCAGAAGCATGGAACAATTTGTCTCTGTGTGCTTTGTTAATTGGTGTGTCATCTGCTCCTCGGAGACCTCTCCTCAACATGATCGTTGTTTTATTGAAGTGGTTTGAGTGATGTGTTAAATGAGGAGAGCAAGGGAAAATGGCTTTAGAAAGGTGAAGGTGATGCTCCAGGAAGTCATGCAAGGTCATTGCCATTAAAGTCACACTGTCTGTTGACACTGGGGTGGGCCAGGGAGCATTTGGAGAGGACAGCTGGAGTTTATGTTGGAATTTCCAAACATCCCTTTTGAGCCAGACTTTGTGTCATTGAGCTAGTGTGTTCCTTAGATCCCTTGGGTAATAAAGCTAAAGAGGTTTTCTCTGCACTTTTATTCAGAAAAAGAAAGGATGCCAGAGCTTAGAAATGTGTCAGAGTCCTTGATCCCACGTGCATCCAGTGGGTTGAGTCATGAGATTGAGGCATTCTGTGGAAGCAGGTGCACTCTCTTCTGAACAATTATTTCATGTGTGTCAGGACTGAGATCTAATATTGAAAGTTTCTGGGGTAACCAGGAAAACTGCTGGTCCTAGTTTGGGCAACAATCTATACCAACCTTCCCCCACCTGGTGCCCTGCAAATGTTTGGACCACAACTCCCAATGGCTGTGCTGTCTGAGGCTAATGGGAGTTGTAGTCCAAAACATCTGGAGGGCCCCAGATAGAGGATGGCTGATATTCTTCTGGATGGCAATAGACTACTTCTATACTGTAGATTCATTAGTCATATGGTAGGGTAATAAAAAGAGAATTGAGACATGTGAGGCCATTTGTTCTGAGCAGCTAATGCATTCTGCTTACTACTAACAGGCCCTAAAAAAGGCTACACTGCATCGTTGTGTAGGGGAAAAGAGCCCAGCCTGACAGCAGTGCAGTAATGCTTCAGAGCCTGCTTGAACTCTGTTGTCAACCTGAAATTTATTTTAGTCTTCTAAGCTTGGAGCAAAATGTGTGGATCTGCCTGCTACCAAGTCAGACTATTTATCCATTTTGCTCAGTATTGTGTACCCTAAACTACCCTTCATGTTTATATTCTCAGTTTTTAAAAAGTGTGTGTAATTGGGCTGCTTCCATTTTGAAGGAAAAGAAGTTGCAGGACGCAATTGTATCTTAAATCTACTTTATTTTGAAGGGGAGGGGGTAGTAAACTGTAAACGGCAAATAGGCCTTATGCAGGTTTTGACCAAGAGAATATTTGAGAAAATCAGTGGAAGAGAGAAGGAAGCTTAGAATGTGTTACGTTACAGATGTAGATACATGAGAAAGCTATAGTTCATTGGTAGAGCATGTGCTTTGCTTGTCAAAGGTCCCAGGTTCAGTTGCTTGCACTCCTAGGACTGGGAAGAAACATTGTTTGTCAGAGCCTTTGGAAAGCTGCTGCCAGGCTGAGTAAATGGTACTTGGCTGAATGGACCAATTGTTTGACATGGTATTAAGCAGCATCATATGATCAAACCTCCCTAAGCTACAGTTCACTCTGACAAGCCCACAGTAGGAGGACTTCTGGTTTGGAAGGTATTAATTCCTTGGAGATGCAAGTCCTGGCCCAGTACAGGTTGAAAATTAAGCCTTTCACAATTTATTTCCCAATAAATCCTACTACTATTACTAGCCATGATGGCTGTGTACTGTCTCTACTATCAGAAGCAACATCCCTCTGAAGGGCTGTTGCTGGGGAGCACAAGTGGAGAGAGCTTTTTTGCACTCAGGTTCTCCCTGGGGCATCTGGGTGGCCACTGAAGGAACAGAATGCCAGACACCAGTCTGCTCCAGCTAGACTTTTCTTATACCCTTAACGTTAGTTTGGGGAAGGCTGCTTTATCTCCATGGGAAATGTTTTGGTGGAAGTGGCTGGCCTTTCTTGAAATGTTCTTTTCTTCGAAAACTGAAGCATGAGGATTGGTGGGTTTCCCCCCTTTCCTGGTACTATTAAAAAAAGATAAATTGGACAGCAACGAGCGAGGCATGAGGCATCTCTTGGGACCTAGTTATGAGTCCTGTAATATTGTGCTGGGGCCACTGTTGTCTCCTCTATGTTGTAAAACCTCCCCAGAGCTTTTTGCAACGATTGTTAAGGGTGTTTTGTTTGAGCTTCTTCTCCATGCTGATATTTCTGTCTGGTCACCAAAAAGTGGCATTTTCCTAGTACATACCATGCAGGCGCAAGGTGACATAACAGCTTATGGTCTCACACTGAAAAGTGTTATACAAATCATTATTATTAGTTATCTTCAGCCTTGTTATGAATAACAGTGTATTCTAGGAATGGCCTTGTGTCCATCACTGGCTCTCCATTTCTTAAAACAATGCAACCCTCAGTATTGAAGTGGTAGATCACATGTTTTGCATGCAGAAGGTCCCATATTCAATTTACAGGTAACACTGGGAAATACTCCTTCCCAAAACCCTAGAGAGCCACTGACCATTAGTGTAGGTCATTCCCAAACTTGGGTCTCCAGTTGTTTTTGGACTACAATTCCCTTCATCCCTGACCACCGATCTTGCCAGCTAAGGGTGATGGGAGTTGTAGTCCAAAAACAGCTGTACTGTGGCAGTACTGAGCTAGATGGGCCAATTGGTCTGATTCGGTATAAGGCAACTTCATATGGTCCTAGGTCCTGCTACTTTGTCGCAGGGTCCTGGTCCCAATGTGCATCACACTTGCTGCTAGATTCATTATGCCCAGGGCCCTAAGCTACTGAAGGTAATGGGGCCCTTTATATGTCCAGCTATCCTTTGCCAACAACAAATTGTCACTGTTTTTTGTGTTGAATATATGCTATATGGTAATTTATGGACCTAATAGTTATCTAAAACCATTTTATTTGTTTTTTATCTTATATTTTGGAAATGTACATCCGTTTTTCCCCCTTTAAATTTTTTGGGGGGCCTCAAGAGAATGGGCCCTAAGCTATAGCTTGTTTAGCTTATATGTAAATCCGGCACTGGTTATGCCCACCTTTCAGATTTCCAGTGCCAGGCAAAGAGAGTTTGCACTGTAGAGATGTGGTCCTATCTGCTTCCATAGAAAGTCATGGCCAGTGTTTGCTTTCAGTTCACTGCTGGAAATTCAAGCTGGCTTGTCACTCCCCTTTTAATTCTGTGTCTGCTTCTGCAAGATAGAAGGTCAGTATTAACTAATCCCATTTAGAGTGGCATTATTTCCCCATTCTTTCTTTGAAGATTTTAAGTAGTTGTTAATTGAACACATTAGATGGATCTGGGCACATTTCAGTACCTACGGTATGATTTGTTTTAAATTGCTTTAACTATTTTCCATGCCACATTTCCAACCTTCCTTAGACTTTTTTTTTTTTAAACCAAACACTATTTTATAACCAACTATCCAAGGAACCAGATAGTGATTTGATGGCTGCAAGTCACTCCATTATGGTAACAAGCAGACCAAAACAATTGAGTTACAGCTTTAAATATATATATTAATAATATAAGCTGTTGGTGCCTTGTGCCTCAAGAGAAATCTCTTAGTTCACATCAGCCTTTGCCGACCTGGTGCCCTCTGGACGACAACTCCAATCAGCCCCAGCCAACACAGCTGTGCTTGCTGAAGCAGATGGGAGTTGTAAACATCTGGAGGGCACTGGATTACCAAAAGCTAGTCTATGTCCCACCCACAGAGCTGCTCAAACAGATCTCCAGAGCCTCTGAGCCTTTTATTATCCTCCAGGACCTTCTCTCCCTGACCCCAGCTCCTTTCTCATCCATATGCAGTTGCTGCTGACTCCAGTTCTGACTGTCCGATTTCCGAATTAATACTATGCACGTCCACAAAACCACCTTGATAGGCAAAGGCACTCAAAGGGTATCTTCTCCAGAAGTGATATTAAAATCTCCAGAACCTGTTTCTTGAGAGAGAAATAGTGTCTTCTGAATGGGAACTTTGTTTTGATGCCAGATTTTGCATGTGTTAGGTCAGAATGAACACAAGCTCTGCTGGAAGCAGAATGGACTGTGCCTTTCTGTTTAGGCTGATAACAGTGGAGAAGGTTGTTTTGTAGAACTGGTACTTTCTCCATATGACGCTCTGAGCTGATCTGACAGCTGGCAAAGAAAAGAAAACATCATTTCTTTCTCTTTTACAGTCAATTGTTTTGTATTACTTTGAATTATTGAAGGGCATATCTCTTACTTATTGAGTTCATGCAGGTGGCCCCCTGTTGTTCCTTTGGACTATTTCTGGATACACAAGCTAGCTTTTTGGTCTTTATTGGGTATTGTTGTTTGCTTGTTTGCTTTGCTTTGCTTTTTACCACCATTGATCATGCCTCCCCAGCGTGGAAATCTAGTTTCTTCTTATTTATGTAGAGGTGAACTGCCCGCAGCAGGGGTAGCCAGCATGGTGCCCTCCAGGTGTTTTGGACTACAACTCCCATCCTCTTTGATCACTTGTCATGCTGAGTGGGGCTGTTGGGAGTCATAGTCCAGACCATCTAGAGAGCACCATGTTGGCCACCCCCGGGCTACAATAACAATACAAACGATGGCATATAAAATGACATTAAACTATTGATTAAAAATTATCTTCAGTGAACCTTGGTGTCCTCTTAAGAAAATCTTAGAGGAAATGAGCAACTCCTTCTGGAAGTAGTTTTTCTCATCCTTAGTAGCAAAATTAGACTTCTCTGAAGTATGCATAAAGAATGGGGGGCGGAGCTCTGTTTCAAAAAAATTGAGACGGAGACAGTTGCAGATGAGTAAAGCTTTTAGATATTAGAAGTGGACCTGATAGATATGTAGCTTGTGTGTTCTTTGTCTGTAGTAATTGAAGTTAGGGGAAATTTTAAGGGTGAATTCTGCGCCTTGCTAGGCAGATGCAGACTTGCAAGTTTTGTTCATGTATACTGAGTGTGTAAATTTTACTGAATGTGTTGTTGTCTTACCTTTTGTTAAACTCTTTCTCTGTTTGTTGACTGGTTAAAAAATAAGCAAATCCAACATAAAATATTATAAAACTCTCTACATTTAAACATAAAAGTTGTTTGGGATTTGCATGGCTCTGTAACTGTTGTCATGAGAAGTTTTACATTGCTCGGTTACTCGTGAATCTCAAGAGGAAGAATATTGCAGAGCTAGCTTCTCTGTTTGCCTTTATCTAGGCTTGCCACACAGATGGTAGGCTAAAGAGGGCGCTCTTGGTTGACCATGGAGACTCTGTAGAGGCGGAGGGGAGGCTGTTGAGCTATGTAGAGGTCAAGTCATGTAGGATTTGGCAGCTGAAAACCAGCCCTTTTAAAACATTCAGGTGACTATAGAACTGTAGTTTCCACTGGTTCCATGTACACTGGTCTTGGAGATGTGCACACTGGGAGACAGGCTGATGCATATGGACCAATTGAATTTTGTAATCAGTGGTGTGTGTGTGTGTGTGTAAGAGACAGACCATTCGAGTTCTTCCCTTGTGATTTTTGCCAAACAAAGGTCGTCTGTTGAAAGCAACTTCTCCATTGTCACAACAAAAGCTGATGTCCAGCATTTGTGGTGGTTTTCGTGGGGGTAGAATTGGAAGTAAAGGTTCCACTGCCCAAGGCCTGGGTCATGAATTAATAATTGCCTCCTCTGTGGCGGGTGAGGCCCATCAGCAAAGCTGGGAACGAAGAAGTTGCCTTGCAGAGTGCTATCAATCACCCAGTGACCATAACTTCTAGTAATTAGTGTATTTTATGGGCCTCTGCTTCCGAGGCTTGGAAGCGCATATGCTCCAGTCACAGTGAAACTTAGCCAGAGTAATATTCCAGAATGATTTATCCGCTTGCTTCGCTGGGAGGTAACCCTATATTAGGGGAAGATTGTGAACTAAGCTGCAATAAAGTGTAAGTTTAGGTAAAGTTTGCCCAGGTTGAGACCTCAATGCATCATTTCTTTTCCGGCATTCATTGCTCGGTGACAGTAGGCAGGCTTTGTGCTGAGGAAATAAATAACGCAATTATGTGAACAGAGAGGTGTACAAGCAGTGAAAGAAATATGTATGTGGTCTTCCTACAAATCCATCTCTAAACAAAACTCGGATTCTGAAACTCAACTAATTAGCCATCTTTATTGCTACTCAAGCTCCTTTTTTTGTTACAGAAGTGCCTAAGGCAAACCAGCGTACAAAGAGACTAGCACCCTGCTCTTGGCAGTCCTATCTTGCCAAATCTGCAGCAGGCTGGGAGCTCAAGCCCCATCTCCCCTCACACTCTCCCCCAATAAGAAAAGCTGGGAGAGTTGGGAAGGAGCAGAACTGGGGTGGCGCATTCTGTTTCATCACCTCTGCACCTCCAAAGCCTCTCTTATCTGAGTCTTGAGGCAGCCCCTGCAAAAAGTGGCCGTGACAGCAGCAGGTTCTGGTGAGATCTCACAAGATCTTGGCAGAAGCCACTTCTGCCACCGCTTCTCAGCCAGGGGCAGGAGGGGTGTCGCCTCTTGGTGTTCCACCGCCTGATGCAGCTGCCTCAGCCCACCTCATGGGCAGGCTGGCTCTGAGCAGGACTATGTCTGATTTGCCAGCAGGACCTTGCACTTTTACAATTCCATTTCTTCGCATTTCCACATCATTTATTATTTCTACAGCACCATCAGTGCGCCTGGCGCTAGACAGAGTGCTAGAGGATGGCTTTCTGCTCCAGGTTGCTTACAATCTCAAATACGACTCGGGGGCAGATAGACAAAGGGGAGGGAAGTAGAAGCAGAACTAAACATGGACACTACAAAAGACTGTGAGAAGTGCAGCACTGCAAGAACAGGGAGCTGGTTTAGACTGGCCTTTGAGCTAATCCTGAAGAGCTCTTCTTACGTTGTTCTGTGGCTCTCCAGATGTTTATAGACTATACATCTCATCATCGCTGACCTTTGGCCATTGAGATTGGCACTAATGGGAATTGGAGTCCAAAACAACTGGAGAACTACTGGGGGAGTGGGCTATGCAGAGCACCAAAGTCTCAGCCTGCAGACACCAGGAATTCCTCTCCAGGACTTGAATTAAAGACACTGATTTCAACTTGCCAGCCAAACTTGAAGCTGTAGGTCTCTCATCTCAGGTAGATCCCAGGCTTTACATCAGGAACAGCCTTTTCAAAAACGGAGCATCCGTACCTAAAGTAATTGGGTGGTGGGTGTATTCAGAATTTAGCAGCACTGGATGATTCTTTTTGATTTATAAGGCTTTAGTGAAAGTGAATTAAACTTGGGGTTTAATCTCTTTTGTCTGGAGGTCCCAGAGGGCATGTTTCTTGCTTGGTCTGGTGGCCTTTCTCCCTAGCCTAGGTGCAGCCTCCAACAGACGTGTCATTTCATCTGTCTCTGTTACTCGGGCTCATGGCCCTCTGCAGGGGTCGCACATTCCACAAGTTATCAGCTAATGGTCTTGTACATTAAAAATGGAAGCTTCCTCCGCTCAGTGGCCTTGCCTTGCTTTGTTTCTAAGCCCCAGACACTTTGGAGTGCAGCTGCGAACTATAGGCAGAAGATTAAATTAATTTGTAACTCTCCCCCCCTTTTTTTCTTTTGGACCTGTGTTACTAAATCCTTCTCATTTAATTGAAACCCTATTTCAAGGTGGTTTGCGTCTCTTGTTCTTTGTTGCCAATTTAACCTCCAAAGCACTTTAACATGAGTAAATTGCGGTTATATCCTCCTGGATTCTTTTTTAAACTGAGCAATAAGAGGACAGTGGAATTGGTATAGGTAGGAAGGAAAAACGATAGGGCTTCTTCTTGCAGTATTTAATATTTATCAGGGTCTTTGTCAGTAGAATGTTAAGGCGATTTTAAACCTTGAATCTAGAAATCTACAAATTGGTCTCGGAAATGAAATCTTACCATGTGAGTTTCAGGTAATCCAGTTGTTATGTCTGGGTTTGTTTGGTCTGTTGTTGTTTTTTAAAAAAAGTTTCCAATGTCTGAATGTTCCAAACTGTCGGCTGCTTTCCTCTAAATTGAGGGTTTAACTGCAGTGCACAATCTAAATGCAAAATCTTGAGATGGAAATTTAATTGTGTAAAATGTGCACAAAGTAATTAAGAACAAATTTTAGAACATTTCAGACTATAAAGTTCTTCTTTAGCTCGATCACAAGCAGTATCGTAAGTGCTTATTTTCAATTTGCAGTTATGCTGAGAAACATGGAATGCAACTAAATAAAGCCATCCTGTGCTCTTCAGTATAACTGTAAATTAAAAAGCCAAACAAACTTGCAAGTCGCACAGAGTAATTTAAAGAAGGGTGGGCAGGAGACTTTATAGCATCATTGTCCTTAAAAACAATATTCAGCATGCCCTTGCCTCCGTGGCTTTCTGCTTACATTAGTGTCAGGACTCAAGCCTGCAGTGGATCTTGAACTCGCCATTTGAGGGATGTTAAGCTGGGATTTAATGAGTACATTGCCACCCAGAACTAGTCAAAGGTGGAATTGCAACAAGACCACCTTGGGGTACCTCTTGCTGCCAGTAGACCAGAGGCAGGTGAGGCTCCCAGATCTCTGAAAAAATGTTGACGGCCGGCTTGCTTGTATATGAATGTATGAAGCTGCCTTATATTGTGTCAGATCATTGGTCCATCCAGTTCAGCATTGTCTCCTCCACCAGCCACACCTCTCCAGAGTGTCAAGCTGAGGCACGTCTTTCTCGGCCATGCTTCCCTAGGATGCTGGAGATTGAACTTAGCTCTTCGTGAAATGCAAAATGTGTTCTTAACACTGAACTGCTGTTGCATGTGTTCCTCTAAGTGCCCCTCAGTCTGTGCCTTCCCCCAGCAGCCAAATGCACCTTGGAAGGTCGCTATAACTGAAGGTATGCTGAAAGTTTCATGGTAGGATGGAAAGATGTGTATTCTGATTTGACCCCTCCTGAAGAAATCCACAGCAATTTTTTTATTAAAAAAAAGCATTCTAAAAGCAGTTACAGTTAAAACAGTCAAAAACCAGTTAAAAACATGATCTCACCCAGTGATCTCAGGGTTGCCAGGAACAGTATCCTTCAGACATCACATGCCTGGGTAAAGAAGAATGTTTTCAAGTTCTTTGTAAAATTCAGTACTGATGGAGACAGATACACCTCACCAGGGTTTGTGTAAATAGGAAGTCACCACTGAAAAGCAGCATGAGGTACCTATTATACCAGGGGTGTGGAATCTGTGGCCTTCCATCTGTTGTTGGACTACAGTCCCATCATCTGTGACCATTGGCGATGTTGCCTGGGACTGATGAGGGTTGGAGTCCAACAGCTACTGGGCTGGCGGGGGGACAGGTGCCCCATCCTTGGTTTATACTATTCTGTGAATGTTAAAGCTTTTAGTGTTACCTCCTTTCACTGTTCTTAATCATGGACATAACAAACAACTTCACACTTATCTTTCTCATTCAGTTCTCCTAGCAAGTCACTGAGGCATCATGTCCTGATTTAGAGATGCATTTGAATCTTAGAAGCTGCCTTATACAGAATCAGCCCAGTGCTGTCTATTCCCACTGGTGTTGGCTCTCCAAGGAGTTAGGTTGAGAGAGATCTTTTCCGGCCCTGCCACCCATCAGTGAGTGCAAGTGGTTGAATCTGGGGCCTTATGCATGCAAATCACATGCTCCACTACTGAGCATAGCTCCTTTGCAAGATGGGCAGGGCAGCCCCAGCTGCATAAGAGATGGCTTAGGGGTGGTCATATTTGGGTGATGGGGGTGACAAGGAAGCTGATCATATTGTTAAGAGGTGGATCTTCTGGTACGTTGGAGAGCATGCTGGAACTGCACAGGAGTGGTACCTCAGAGCCACTGTGACGTTGCAGTGGATCAGATACTGTGGTGTAGCAGCTTGAGGATGGCAACATTTAATCTCCTACCCGTTGCATATGTTTTAGGGCTGTTAGAAATGTACTTGCATTTACAGAGCTCACTTGGTCACTGTCCGCTTTCCATAACTCCAAGATTTGTCTCAGCTCAGCATGCTCAGGGGTCTTGCATTTCAGGAATAAAATTACTAAGGCAGGGCTTGGTTTTGTTTTGTTTGTCCTTTGCAGGGAATGCTTGGCATTTTGTCAAATGCGTCCTTTACTTTTCTGCATAATCCACAGAATGTGCAGTCTAGACCTCTTCATAGGACCATCTTGAGCATGTGGCTGCTGCAAGGAGGAGCTATGGGAAGCCAGTGTGTTCAGAAGTGACATTTTGGATGAAAATGTAGTAGTCGATGAATTTAAATAAGCAAGCGTGTTGGATAATCGAGATTCAAATAAGGAGGGTTCCACTGTGTTGAGGCACCGATCTATTAACTTGTCAAGCCGGGAGGATTCAAAAGCTAAGAGGGCTAATGGGAATATGTTCCCAAAACTGCGATGGAACGGGTTGACTTTTCTGATTGACTGTCTTAAGTTGTGTGCTTTTATCTTTTCAATTTTCCTCTCGGGATTATATATCATTTTATGTCCAAATGGCTTCTGTTGTATGGAGGCAATTCTCCTGTTGGCAAAGCCCTAATCTGTTTGTTTTCATGGTTGGGTTTTGTTTTGTGTGTTTTTTGGCTTCTATGCTTTAGCTGTTGGCCTATTTATAAATCTAAATCTACATACAGAGGTCATTGGTTGGTTGAACTTAAAACCATTTTACTCAGTAAATTTAATTAAGAAAATACAGTGCAACTCATAAGCAAATGAGTTTTTTCCTAGTTTTAAACCAAACCATCCTCTTGAGTGCTGATTGCCTTGCTCGACCCCTGGTGATACTGAAACAGGCAAAATTAAAAAGGACATTAAAGCTTCATTAAATCTGAAACACATTTAGTACAGTGACATATCTGCAGGCTATTTCGGGGAAGATTACAGGCTCTTTTGTGAGTTTCTTAATTTATAATACCTTGACAATCTTGGAGAGGGGGGGAGGACTCTGCTTAGCCCAGTAGAACAATGGTTCTTGAATTGGGTTTCTTGCTGCTTGGGTGCTGCTCCCTCTTCACAGTTGAAGCAAATCCCAACAGAGGGGCTTGTGTTTAAAATAAATAAATTATAGTCAAGACTTGTTTGCATTCTATATGCAAAAATAACAATTTCTATACTGATGAAACCCAATTCTGTATTCAAAATAAATTATATTTGCATAAATGTGCTTAATTTGTATAAGCATGCCTCTTTTGTATTAATTTGCATAACATATAAGGGTCTTGCTTTTGTGCTGGATATTGAACTGCATTTTGTGTGCAGGCATGTTCACTCTTCTGGCAAGCAAGTTTTAGACCAAAAATATCATTTTTATGAGGGTGCTGGTTTTGAATTCTTACTCACCGTGTATCCAAAGGATTAGTGCAGACTGCAATGTAGTATGCTTCCTCTTTTAAAACAACCCTTTAAAGCAATCTAGAAAGAGTGGTTTTGCCAAAGCCATGTAATGGACTGTATGTGCTTTCCCACATCCAACACCCTAACTGCTACTTTACACAAACCCAGTGAGCATCTGTGGAAGAGCATCAGTGAAGTATTTCGTTGTGAAAAATGAGGAGTCAAAACCACCCTGGCTTGGAATGGTGAGGCCTGGGCGGAGGAGCTGCATGAGCTGTTCTGGGCCTTGTGCATCCTTTTTGGAGTGACAACATGTGGCCTCTGAAAGGACCGAAAAGACTCAGAGCCCCACAGAACTGGGCTGTGCCTGAGTGGCCCACAGGGAGGGAGCAATCACTTCTCTTGGATTTGGTACCCTTTGACACCATTTAAGGGCCCTTCAATCCTTAGAGCCATGGTGGAACGACAAACTCTTCCCCGTGGCTTATGAATGACGTGAAGATTTTAATCCATGTTACCTACAGTGGGCAGAGACCCAAAAGCTGGTGCTCCTTCCTTGTTGGTTAAAGTGGAACACGATGCTGTGGTCTCATGAGGGTTGCATTTCAAAACCAGAAAGGGCCTCAGTTACAGCTTCCGCTCTTGACACTCTTCACATCAACACGATACATTTAAAGCATTATTGTCCCACTTTAACAGTCATGACTTCCCCCAAAGAATCCTGGGAGGCCCAGTTTGTTAGCATTACTGAGAATTGTTAGGAGAGCCCCCACTCACAGCTACAATTCCCAGCACCCTTAACAAGCTATAGGGCACAGGAATCATTCATTTTGAGTGGGGGGTGGGAGCCATGGCTGTTAAGTGGGACAATGATGTTTCAATGTATTGTGAGAATATGACCAGTGTCCATACTCTGGCGTCTTGGGTGCTTTCTCCATACTATTCTCTTCACACTGTTTTCTCTCTTCATCCAAATACATTGAATTAGGATTGGGGGTATCAGAGGTGGGCAGGGTTGGTGGGTGGGCAGGCCGCCAGATGTATTAACAGACCTCTTCTTCTGTGTGATTGTCTGTTCTAAATATAGCTGTTCTCCATGTTTAGAGATTATTTTTGCTTCAGCGTCTCCTCGTTCTATCTCTGTCCATTTTACATGCAATGCTGTACTGATTTTTTTAGTTATTCTCCCCCTCTTCTTCCTCTCTCTTCCCCCCTCCTTTTCCTCAACCCCTAATGCAAATCTCTCTAACTAGACAAATATTATTTCCTTTCCCAGCTTGCTCTCGGGAGGTTCCCGTATCCTCAGGTAAGAATGTTCATTATCACTGACTGCCACTGTGGTGTTCATTCCTATGTATGAAGTTGCAGAGAGCAATTGTGAGCCTTGCAACCAGGTTCATATAAATCTACCCTGTTAAATCTAACAGTAATATCTGCAGTAATATCTGCAGAACTGTCCAAAACTGCCATTGATCTCATTCTGTTTTTAAACTCCAGGTTTATTTGACATATTTGAGGCTATTAAATGAGTTCAGCAATGTGTTGTGGAGTGGGGGGTATAAAGCCTTGCATCACTCCAGTTTTTTGGACAGAATGATTAGAACTTTTAAATGCAAATCTTAATGGGGGGGAGATGTGGGGTGTCTGTGGTTAAACTGACTTGATACAGGGTGGGGGAAGTGTTGACTGAAGCTGGGATCTTTAAAAGTATGAGTTTATTTTAAGTAAATTGCAACATGCTGTTGGGAAAGGAATACTGCTGCTAATGCAATACTAATCCCAGCAATTGTCTATGGCAATTACTGATGCCAGATGAACCCCAACAACTAGGCTAATGGCCACTGTCCAGGTAGGCTAGTGACTGAGAGCCAGACTCCTGGTCATATTGCCTTCTGATATTTAGGTAGTGGAGATGTTCCTGCACGTTAGCAATTCATGTGAGAAAAAAATTCAGTGTAAACCTCTTTTTAAGTGTCAGTCTTCACTCCAGTCCGCATCTGCATTGGAACTGGTTTCAATAGGTTTTACACATTCCTTGTTTTATACTTGTAACTGTTATATTTTATTGTATTATATTATTATATTAATTATGTTATATATTAGTTTTATTATTGTGTATTTTATTGTGGTGACCCACTCTAGGACCTTGTGGTGAAGGGCTGATAAGACATCTAATAAGATAAATAAGCAGAGTGATCATATTGCTGCCTGTGCCGCAGGTGAAAAAAAGGTGATGTCTTAGCAATCACAAAGTGATCTGAAAAAGGAGCTCTTCTCCACATAGATCATAAGACCTGTGCCTAAGGCTCATCTGACTATTGATGTGCAATGTTGTATGAGTATAATGCAAATACCTACATGCTATGTGTATTTCTGAAGCATTCAACCCATCAGTGTGTTGCTGACTAACCCTTGTTCAGAAGTTGATTTGTTTAAAAGGGCTTTGGTGATACTATGATTCAGTATGTGTTGAGCCATTCATGACTCTGTGTATGTCCAACATGGAGTGTCTAAAAAGTTTTCACTTGGTGCTGGAAAAATCTGGTGAACCTACCTTTTTTTGACCTGCCAATACATCTGGGGCCTTGTTCTCATTGGGGTGGTAAAACTATGTCAGTCCTGAACCATATCAGACTACAGACATGGGGGGGGGGTGCCTGCTCTTCTGTTCAGTTTACATAGAAAGCAGCATGTCTGGGAGATGTTGAAGACAAAGGGTCTAGTCTTTCCATGTAGGTTTGTTTGCTTAATGTGGAGGAAATTTTTTGGATAGAAGAGTATTCAGATTTTCCACTTCAACGAGAACTAGGCCTTGGTTGCTTACTAAATGGTAGAACCTACCACCCTGCTACTTTCTTATGTCCCCAAACCAAGATCTCCTCTCTTGTCTTGGACTAGAAGACCCTCAGGGTCCCTCCCTTCTAACTCTACAATTCTATTATCTTAACTTGAGTCAAAACCAATAATACAACACCTGAACACAGGCAAGAAATATCCTTAGACTTCCCTGGAAACTATTGTTAAGGCACTGCTGTTTGAGAAGCTGTGAGCCGCCGCTCCCCCCCCCCAATAGCGTATATGCTTGTTGAATATACTCTATAAAAATATCAAAAGGAGAAGAGAAAGTCTCCAGTACGCTAGTCAGCTGTCCCTTTCTGGCTGTATTTCTTTGCAAATACCTGTCATGACAAATGGATGACAGGAGTTCAAGGTGTGGGAGGAAGACCTGCTGTTATTCTTGCTGGAAAAGTGTTGAAGGATTATGTCCTTGTCCTTGAAGAATTATGCCCATGCAGCAATATGAGTTATTTGGAGTGTTCTTCCTCATTTTTAATTATTTATTTATTTTGGCTGTTTTGTTTCATGGACATGGGGTAGAAATCACCCACAACATCACCTGTATATTCTGCATCAAAATGGATGGGGGCTGTGTGCAATCAGTTGGGATCTCTTACACAGCTCTGAGTCATTTTAGTGATCCACGTGCAGGACCCATTCCCTGGTGGATTGTACCCATTTTTCCTAAAGTCTTGGTTGATACAGGCCAAAGTGCCTGGAGGCATGTCTGATTTAAAGCTGGTGTTGGTCTGTGCTCTTTAAGCATCTATTAACTTGCTATTATTATGCAAATAACAGATTCTAATTTATGCATGGTTAGATTATGCAGATGCCTCACCACCGTGGTTATTGAATAATAGAAAGAGATTTTGTCTTTTCCTTGTGTTTAGGAGCACTTATTTACTTTTTTAAAAAACAACAACAACTTCTTCTTAACCATTTTATGGACTTTAAAAGAGTCAGCAGATGCACCATCTGTTCTTCTTCTTAAACTGGTGGTGGCCGAGAAATATTTAAACAGGTGGTGGTCTGATCCTGGAGCAAATCATGCAGCAAAGCTACATCTCGCCTAACCATAGCAACATGAAGTATGATCCTGTGGACCCAAACCCAGCCCATGGTGCAGCAATTCACAGGGAGGGTGCCGGGGAAAGCAAGTTGCTGTGCACATTATGTCAGCTAGATGCCCAGCTATCTCAGAAATAGTCTCCAGAAATAAATATATATGTAGAAACAGCTGTGGGGGAGGAATGAATGTTCAGAAGTGTATTTGTTGCAGGTGCATAGCAAAAAGTGGTTAACATGAAAACGGACGAAAATCAGTTGATCATGGAGGAAGCATGGAACATATTTGCCTGTTTCACCCTTCCACTAATGCATTTTGATAGTTATTATAAGTAATTCCTAAGTTAACCCCCTCTGATAAACAACATAGTTGTTTCAACATATCAGCATATATTTCTGACTCCCAAGATTGCCTTCAAATCATTTGAATTCTGCCTTCTGGGTTAGTGTAAGCCAGTGTTTCCCAAACTTTTTTGGGCAACGGCACACCTGTTTACTGAAAAAAAATCTCGCGGCACACCACCATTAAAGCCCCGCCCCGTGACGTCAGCGCGCAGCGTCACGCCGGGAGGGACGCACGAAAGTGAAAGTTTTTTCCCTCCCCCCTCAGTCCCTCGCTCGGAATTCAGCTCGTTTGGGGCATCGCTCCGGCTGCTCCCTCTCCCGCCGCGCAGGAGCGATGCCTCTCTCTGGCTCTCCCTCCGCGCAGGCTGAGGGAGGGAGGGAGGGGCGCGTGTGACCCGTCTCTGCTGGGAGACCAAACCCAGCGAGGCAGAGTCGCGCGGAGGCGCCCAGGCAGCGCTGCCGGCTGCGAGGAGGAGCGCCAGGCAGCAGCAGGAGGCGCGGCCTCTCCTCGCCGCCGCCGCCCCGCCTCTCGCCGCCCCGCCTCTCTCCGCCCGACTCGCCCGCCTCCCTCCAGGCATCTCGCGGCACACCAGCCGATGTCTCACGGCACACTCGTGTGCCGCGGAACACCGGTTGGGAAACACTGGTGTAAGCCACTGAAACATTTCACTCAAAGAAGCAGAATTGGCCCCCCAGACCAATAATGCTGGTCATCCCTGCTTAAATTCCTGACTCTGCAGAAATTCCACTATGGGTTATCTATAAGGTCAGCCATTCCTTGTCACCATTTTTTCAGGCCATCATGCTTTCAGGCCATATATCCTTCTGCTATATTTTGTTGCATTGTGTGTATGTGTTGTCTTCTCAGTTCCTCCCAGATTGGGGCAGGAGGACTGAGAAGCATTTTGGGATCAGTATGGACGTTGTAAATTGGGAATCTTGTCTTCCTTCACTGAAAGCAAAACACCTGGAGGCATAACAGCCTGTGCGAAATGTGGAACAGCTCCTGCTGGTTTCAACAGGGGACTTGCAAAAAAAAAAAAAAAAGGTTCCTAGTGAGTGTTTCCTACTGAATATTTTTTATCTTATGTACAATATTCTTATAGATGCGAAACAACTGCTTATGCAAGTCACATGAGAAGCTTGTAAGTGCTTTCAGGACTTTGGTTTTGATGAATGGTGAATGTTATTTGTGTTTTTCATTTGCAGTTCACTTGCAAATGTGTCAATTTGCAGAGAAAACATTTAAATATTGTGATAATTAGACCAGCCACTGCTGTTACCAGGTGTTTACACAAACAAACTCTCGGGTTTGATCAATCCAGCAAATTCTTGATTCACTTAATGTTTTTATTAACTTACTATTGTGATGATAACCACTTATTTGCTGTTTAGGGGGCAGAAATCTCTAAGAAGCTATAGGGTACAATCTCTTAGAAACATGAAATCCTTTTCAAAGCCTGAGGTATTTTCTATCAAAAGAAATAATTTAAAGGAATGTTCTTATCTTGATGTATGTATAAATATCTACAAAAACTGGGGTGAAGTTCATGACTTTAAGCCAACACTCCATGACAATAAATGACTTTTTCTGTGAGTTCAAACATTAAACCAAAATACTTTCTTCCAAGTTAGTTGTCCCCCCCAAAAAAAACCAACAACAACTGCATTTAGATGTATGTTTGTGTATATCTGTGAGTCTTTAAAAAGTTCTAAATACCTTAATGCTGATTTAGAGGCATTTTCTGATTCTGTGTGGAAAGAATTGTCGAACTGAAATACAGTGCAGTACAGTTTCTTCCAGATATTCAGCTTGCTCTGATTTAAACAGAAGGCAGAGACATGCTTAACAGTACAAAAATGCAGAGAAATGCAGGCAGTTGCCACTGTCAAGTAGTCACTGCTTGTGTTCCAAGTTAGGGGCAGCAAGGAGAAGTCCATTGCAAAAGTGTTCTAAGGCAACACTTGAAAACTGAAGGATTCTGAGAAATGTATTTAAACTAGTCCTCCTAGATCTGGCTAAAACCCCTTTTACCTATTTTTGGATACACTTGCAGATCTTTGTTAATAAATTACATCAAAATGACTTGAAGTTTGGAAGGGGGTGCTTCCCCCCTCCTAGTCTAAAAAAAATAAAAATCTGAGCAAATAGTGCCCCTGGTATTGTAAAGCTTTGAATGTTTTCACACCCCATTAATTTATTACTTCTCCTTCTTCATCTTTAAATTTCATTTCCCCCCTCCCCCCTCAAAAAAATCCAGCTCCCTGCTGCTTGTGAGATTTCCATCTTGTTGTTAATTTTCTCTGCTCCATATGGAGCACCAGACATTTCACCTGGAGGCTGTACTAGATTTTTCTGTAGTGATCGTGCTTCCGGAGGGCAGAACTGTCATTTCAGGTTCCTGGTGCATCTGTCTGTGCCAGCCTTCTTTCTCCTCTCCCCCCACCCCCACCCCTTTTCACTGGCACAGGAGAGTGTGAATAACAAATTGGGCACACCTGAGATTTGGAGTGTGTGTGTGTGTGTGTGTGTGCGCACACGTGTGCGTGTTGAATCTGTGCAACTTGCAAGCAGATTACTTTAGGGCTGAGAGGATCTAAGCAGTTCTTGATGTGGCCAAGTTTGTGTACTCACCTTCTGCTTGGGCTTGGCTTGAGGAATGCAACCCTGAACACAGGCAAGCGTTGGAGGTGGGAGGGAGGGAGGAGAGAGAGAGAGAGAGAGGAGTAAATATTTCATCCTGCCTTGTCATTGATTAGAAAAGAGCCTTTAATTTCATCTCACCCCATGTTGCGATTAATTTGCATTCTTTGTCAGAAGTTAATGGAGTTTTTTATGGTTCAGTCTGAAATCCTTGAAGACATCAGTGAGTTGATCTGATGTTTATACAACCGCCAGCAGAAATTTTTTTTGCCTTTGATTGATGGTGAGCTTGATGTTTATTCCAAACGGCTTTTAAAGCTGTTTTTAAGAATTATTTGAATAAAATGCAAGCGAGATATTGTTATAACGAGCAAGATTATCTGTTAAAAATCTGTTTCAAATAAGGAGTATGATAAGAAGGGGAGGGGAGGGGGAGAGGAAACCCCAAAAAGAGGAGGCAGTAGTGGCAAGTGGCGAAGATGCCTTTTCAACAAATGTTCACCTAGCAAGCGCTGAAACGGGTTATTACAAAACTACAATGGTGAGACTGATGGAGGTGATATTTAGTGGGAGCTTTCTGTTCAAAAGGGGACAACTTTGGGGGCCAACATGTTTTTTCCCTTTTCTATAATGGCTAATCAAGTCACCAGATTTGAAAACTTGGCTGCTTCCCATTTCTTCTGCCAGCCCTTTCCTGCCTGGCTTTTGCCAACGGTTTGATGAAGTGTTGCTGTCTTGTTCCTAACTCAAAGGGACAAGACTGTTAGGCCAGTTAGCTCAACAAAATGATGACATATTGCTTCTCTCCGGGTAGAGGCACCCAGCGCGATGGAAACAAAAGTGAATAATAGAGAATGTTAAAGAGCAAGATTGAACATGCTCTTCTTTTGGGTTGATTTTATAAAGGAAGGCAGCAGTCCAAAACATTATTAATGGGGGTGGGGTGAGGTAAAAATCCTGCATTGGATCAGTTCTCATGAGTTACCCTGATCCAATACCCCATATGGGTTCTGGTGTTTCGGCAAAGCTGTTCAGAGGTGAGAGCATCTCTAGACAGGCACAAAATATTCACAGAAGGATGCAGTTAGGTAGCAGCCCTTCCTAATGAGTTTAGTATTCTGTCCTCTATACATGGACAGTCACTGGATTGGGGCAACTGTTTTTGCCTAATTTTGTATACAAGCAACCCCACCACCTCTGCACATTTAACTTGTGCACAATCAGCTTTATGAAGGGGCAAAAAATATTTTTTTTAAGGGGCAGAAAGGGGGCGGGGTTCCAGGAAAATGACTTTGGCACAACAGGTTTTGAACACAACGGGTTTCAACTAGACACAATTTTGGCTTTAGGCGTGATCCCCGGAACGCAACCTCTGCATAAGTTGTGGACTTACTGTATTACACTGTCACTCTGTGGCATCATTTTGCTAAGGTCAGCAAACCTCGAGGCATTTGAAACTCACAATATTTGCTGTGTATTTATTTATCTTTGAATCATTTTGACTTAACTAATTAATATTCCTAAAATTGCTAACTGCCTTAGTGGTTAGCTGCCTTAGGCATCCCAAGCTTTGTGGAAAGAGAAGGTAGGGATATAAATATTAGTTTTAGTTTTTACCCTTGACGTGTCATAAATAGGTGCACACTGCATGAGAGTATACAGCAGAAGATAAGAAGCAAAAACTTTGTGGGAAAGTCGTAACTTTCCTTTGGTTCAGCAGTTCCTGTCCAATCCTTGTTGGCCACCTCTCTCTTCCCAGTTGCCGTTGAGGGTGTCTCTTGAATGAAATGTCATGAGTTGTTGCCTTTCATTTATGAGAGGCACTTAGAGTAGGGGGGAATCAACTTGATGAACTGTGTTTCTCCCTCCAGGAGGGCCACAGCATTTCTTGCTCCACTACCAAGCCCCACAGGTGCTCCAGTGTGTCTAGAGAGAGTGCCATCTTCCTCACTCACTGCATTGTTGGACACAGTCTTGTGATTATCAGAGAGGAGTCTGCAGGCTCTGATATTCTTGGGAAGGGCTTCTGCACCCTCAGCTTCTAGATAGCGGTGTAAGTCTGCCTGGAATTGCCAAATGAAAGGGAGCCACAGGGAGGCATGTGGTGAGGTAAGAATTCAGCCAGCGGAAAAGTAATTTGTAAACAAAGCTCAAGGTGACCCACCCCCCTTTGTAATCTAGCCCTTCTCTCCCTGTTGCAATGGAGAATATTTGTAAATGCATCTCGGTTACTCATTCAAAAGCCTTTTTTCCCCTTTCAGGGGAGAAAAAAATATTTTGTTTCAGCAAATTCCTCCTTCATTATGATTCCTGCTAGTGCAATTGAATTGTGGGTCAAAGAGCTCTTCATCCAAGGACTTCCATTTAAAAGCAATTCATTTATTTGCTGCATCTTAAAGGGCTGAATAATTGGCTGGTTTTAATTGAAGCTGTTGCTTTCTGCTCCTTGATATTAGTAAGGTCCAAGGTTCTTTTTCTTATATGTAATCCATAATATTGACCAAGTTTGGCCTGTTTTCATTTCAACGCAAGAGCCACTTGTCAAAGAAGGAGAGGGGGAAAACAGCAACAACATGATTTTTTTTTAACTTGAGTGCATGGAAAAGCTGTTTTGCAGGGTTTTCTTTTTCATTTGACAGAAGTGTCATTTAAGCATTCATTTATTTTGTGAGACTAAATTGATGAGCGGCAGCAGTTGGTTTCAGAATAAGAGTGAAACTCTGGTGTCATCAGCATACATTACAATATTGAACCATTTAAAAGACATTAAACACTGTTCACATGTTAATACCAAAGTGGTGCTGTTTTCTGTGCTGAATTATAATCAAAGATCTTTAAGATCATATTTTATTATATGTAATATTTCTCAGTCTTTATAGTATATGGTTCTCTTTACAGAATACATTGGAAGAAATCTGCTATTTGCTTTTTAATATTCCAGGGGGATAACTTTAAGTTGATTTGACAGCTGCTATTATTATCCTATGGCTGTAGAAATCCTATACACATATAGATTTTCCTGCTCTTATTAGACATCTTATATTTGTGCCAAAAACATAATTCTTGGGGATATTGACTTTTTATTTGGCAATGGATATCTGCTTTCATACATACACATTCTGTGAGACAGTGGAAGACTAGCTAAGTAATTAAATATAGATCACATCTTTTAGACCACTTTACAACTGAAACCAAATAATAACGTTGTGCGGCAATATCTTCTTCCATCTATGCTATACCGGAAACACAGAAATGGGGAGCTTAATTCTTTGGAATGAAGAATTGAACTAGTATTGTCTTTGACCCAAATATTATTTATAGAGGGAAATGGAATGTTTTAACATATAAGGCAGTTTAATCTTTAGAATTCAGAAATTGCTCAGATCTTGAGGAAAAAATAAGGGCATAAATTCCCTGTAACCTATTCTCCCCCCAGACAGGAACATACAGAAAATAGGTTTTACTGAGCACCCTGCCTAGCTTGCCAGTACCTTGGAGTTTATAGAATATTCTATTTTATTCTTTGTTTGTTTTGTATGTTTACATACAAATTGCATTTCCAAATTTGGTCCCCCAGCATTACAAACAGGAAAGAATTAATTAATTGTTGGCATCATTTTGTAGTATGCATATACAGAATCATAGAATTGTAGATTTGAAGAGGACACGAGTCCAACGCCCTGCAATGCAGGAAACTTTTGCCCAATGAGGGGCCTGAACCCAGGACCCTGTGATTAAGAGTCTCACGCTCTACCAACTGAGCTTGTAGAGCTTTAAAGTTTTCCAAATACTTCATGTACAGTATTGAAGTAATGATTGTAAGGTAGGGTGCTAAGATGTATCTCCATATTGCAGGGGTGGACGCTGAACATCAGAGAGCATGGTGAGCCAAGTGAGTTCGTGGTACAGGTGAGGTTGGAACCAAAGTCTTCCAGGTTCACAGCTCAGTCCCTTAACCACAGCACGACACTGCAGTGCAGATGAGAAAGAGTGGAGGCCACAGTGAGTCACTGCTAGGAGCTCTTTAGCCTTCTAGGAAAATTAAGCTCTAGCAGAATTTCTGGTATAGCCTCTGGAGAAGACGGCATGTAAAATCCCCCTCCATAATAAATCTTGCCATGTGGGGCAGTAGGATTGGACCACCAGAGCTTCCAAGACCAACTTGTCCCGTGGTAGTGTGGGGCAGAGGGAGAGGGCTCAAACTGTGCGGTATTTTATATTGACTTTTTAAAAAATTATTTCAGTATGTAATAAAATCATATTCTTTGCTTTTTTGTGAACTGTGTGCAAAGGTAGCAGTCCCAGCTAGACAGCTGTTTTATCTTTCCAGAGATGTGCCAGTGTTGTGGACTGTAAACAACATTGTTTTACAGTGAAAAATATGTCTAATATAAGTACAGCTTGAGCAGCTTGCCATTGAGGGTCTGGGAAAAATATAGCTGTAGCACATAGATATTCTAGCAGAGTTAAGAGGAAACACAGCCGTACAAACAAAATTACCTGGAGTGGTAGATCACCATAAACAACATACAGCTTTTTAAAGTGTATTCATAGTATTTCAGAGGCAAAAAAGCAGAGCAGCTCTACTTAATGGAGAAAAGACTAAAGTTACAATGATATTGCATCAAGACATCAGTGAAATAGCTGTCTGTCGTTCTCAGTAGTGGCATTAAGAAGTAACTGAAGGTCTTAGGAAATTTGAATCAGTACTGGCTAATGGGCACAGATATATTGATGCAGAATTTCTGAAATTGCAGTGTAATGCCTCAGTTGAGCAATAGCATGCACTCAGTGTGTCTTCCTGCTGAAAAGGATGACATGAGTGTAAAGCTAAAAGTAGAACAACCACAAAAAGAAAGCACCAACAAAAAAAGAACCTGAAGGAGAATTTATTGGTCAAGTGCCCTGCCCAACATGTTCCGACAAATGTCTTCTTCAGGGGCAACAATTACAAGCTGTCCTATTTCAAAAGGTGCTTCAGAGTTATAGTTCATGCTGCATGTTCCTCCAAAGCACCTTTTGAAATGGGAGACCTGTAATTGTCCCCCCTCAAGAAAACATTTGTCTCCTTCAGCAGCAGTTTCTGAGGTCCACCCCCCCCCCGCCTCCCTCACTCTCTCGTATTTATATAAAGCTGTCAAGTTATGAAAAAGCCAGGAGTTCTATGTATGTCGTTGGTGCTTAGTGGTAGCAATAAGAGCATTTGCAAGGATTGCTTCCCCCAGTTTTTGTGTACAATCCCACGCTATTTTACAATCTTCCATGACCAGCAGCTGAGATTGTTCATGGAATTAGGTCAATTTACACTTTTCCCATGGAGGCAGTTACGCCCTTCTCATGGCAACTGATCCATGCTTCTTGATAGCGGTACTTGTACAATGGTAGCAATATGCATAAACCAAGAGCCACCAATGCAGCACCCACAAGCACCAGTGTGCCAGCAGTAGATCCTATGGCACCTGTGAGAGGTCTCAGTAAATTTCCCCTCAAAATGTACAATGCATGAGAGATGTTTGCTGTTCCTGCTCATTTCCTGTTTACACTGGCTCAGCATCTCCTACATTGAACATGTCTCCTTAAACATGCCCACATTTCACTGGATGCCAGGATTGGATACCCTTCCCACTTCTAAACAGCAGAGAGGTGAAAAGAGCTCCTCTCTGTGATCAAGTAAGGCAGTGAATGATTGGGGTGTATGCCTGCACCATTTTGTGTCCCTGTCTCTTTCCCCAATATTTCAAATGTGGCGGCCATTTTGTTGTGCCATGCTTCGGCTGCAGCCATTTTGTGACCCGCAGCACTTTCTCAAAACTCTACTTGGACACTTAGCCTCATGAAGGCTGTTTTCATCATTCATCTTAATGGAGTCAATCCCTAGGAAGGAACTGTGGATCATCAGATCACATGGCCCAAAAGAGGATATTCTGCAGCAGAAGGGATCCTTTCAACCTTCTTAAAACCTCCACAGCTGGGACTTCCACAACTGTTCAGAGCAACTTACTCCACTGCTGAGGTTTAGACATGGATACCTCCACTGGCAGGGCTCATCCAGGACTGACTTTGAGTTCTGTTGCACCCTAAAGTGAGAATCATATCTCTAGGACTCCCATGTATGCAACATGTACACATAAGGAAGATTTACAAATGATGAGCACAGTGGGGGATTTTTCTTATGCTTTAGTATTGTAATGCCACTTATAGTGATGTCATGTAGTATGAGCATGGAAATGGCTTCTCCCATTGTGGGCAACAAGTTTTGCCAACGTCACTTGGTGCAGCTTGGCTGGCCAATCCCTAACATACCCCAGTTCCCCGGCCATGAGTAGCTTAGGCCATCTGGATAGAATCCAGTATTTCAAGGGTTGTGGTGCTTATTCTATATCTCATCCTCCCTGATATGTGGAGTTGGAACCTAGAACCTCTCTTCATTTGCTGAACAATGACAACAAAGAATATTGTGGCACCTTAAAGACTAACAAATGTCTTGTGGCATAAGCTTTTGCAGTCTGAAGCCCATTTTGTCAGGTGCATGAAGTGAAATCTTAGCTGGCAGAAAATTCCAAGGTGGGAAATAAATGGCAATGAGATAAAAAAATACAGTCTGTGATAATTAGGGCGTAGATAAAGGTTCAGTAAGCACATTTGGTGAAATGTGCCACAAAAGTTTGTGCCGTAATAAATTTCTTCATTTTTGTTGTTGTTTAGTCGTTTAGTCGTGTCCGACTCTTCGTGACCCCATGGACCAGAGCACGCCAGGCCCTCCTGTCTTCCACTGCCTCCCGCAGTTTGGTCAAACTCATGCTGGTAGCTTCGAAGACACTATCCAACCATCTCGTCCTCTGTCGTCCCCTTTTCCTTGTGCCCTCCATCTTTCCCAACATCAGGGTCTTTTCCAGGGAGTCTTCTCTTCTCATGAGGTGGCCAAAGTATTGGAGCCTCAGCTTCACGATCTGTCCTTCCAGTGAGCACTCAGGGCTGATTTCCTTAAGAATGGAGAGGTTTGATCTTCTTGCAGTCTCCTCCAGCACCATAATTCAAAAGCATCAATTCTTCGGCGATCAGCCTTCTTTATGGTCCAGCTCTCACTTCCATACATCACTACTGGGAAAACCATAGCTTTTTTCCCCCTTCATTTTTAAGATGCTGCAATACCCTTTGTTGTTTCTGCTGCAAGAGACTAACCTGGCTGCCTCTCTGGAACATTTGTATAATAGAGTCTTTCCCCAAAGGTTTTAGTCAACTGTCCTTTATAAATCCTAGCGTCTTATGCCCACAACCTCCTCCTCTGCTTCCTGCGAATAGAATCCTGTCACCCTGTTCTGCTTATCAAGCCAGTAGACTCAAGTTGAGCTCATCCTGGCTTCAGACAAGTCCATAGTTCAACAGGACTGAACAGCTGTGGTTTCCCTTCACTCCCCCCCCTCCTTACTTCCTCCTCATCCCATCTCGTTCCCTACTTCTATTAAGGCTTCCCCATTACAGCAAGAAGGAAAACCCTCCTTCATAAACCCAATTAGCTGTCATTTTACTGGTAAATATTCAATTCAGGTTGTCGGCCAGATATTTTGCCCCCTGTAATGTAAACAGCATATTGTGTTATGCAGGATCATAATAGCTCTAAATGGTATGTAGCTGAAAATAAATATAGATACAGCATGCTCCCCTTGCGGTTTGTGTTGCTTACTCTGCCCCCACCTGCCCACCCCTCGATGTGGGCTATGCCATGCATATGTTGTCTCTGATCAGAACAACATGCACACACTTTGCCCTCTTTAGAGAGGAACGTGTGGTTCTTTGAAGGCACGGTTTTAAACAGATGGGGATGTTAACTGCACCAGATTGCAGGCTCACGGAAGGTGTTGCTGCTCAAGAGAAGTGAAGCAGTATACTCTCCCCTGTGACTTCTGGCAAGTGCAAAGTGCCCACCTTCCTCAGGATTATGGCTCATAAAGTACAGAACCCCGGGAAGTTCTCTCATGCACTTAGGTGCTGCACATTCCCGTGCAAGGAGGTATATGTCAAAAACACTGGTAACTTCCTGCCCTATCCTGCCATGAAGGGGTAGTGATTAGATTAAGACTGGGAAGACCCAGCTTCAAATCCCCATTCAGCCATAAAGCTAACTGGGTAACCTTGGGCCAGTCACCTCTCTGCCTAAGCTACCTCACAGGGTTGTTGTGGAGGTAAAATGGAGAGTGGGGGACTATATACAGTGCCTTGAATGCCTTGGAGGAAAGCCAGGATAAAAATGTAATAAATATTGTTGTTTCTTTACCATCAACCTCTTCTATTAAATGAAATCTTTTGCTGCTGCTGTAGAGTGTACTTTATGCTAACAGCACCCTAGGGGCATTGAAGTACCCCAAAAGAGAGTTTATAATTGGCTTTATTTGGTATCTGGAGGTGTAGGGACGTATAGAGAACTGATATTTTAATCTTATAGATGACTGGAGGAGATCTATTTTGATGTGTTTAATGCACAGGTGATACTTTTTTAACAGGCCATATTTATAGGTGATGTCCCAAATTACCTGTATGCGTTTTATTTTTATGGTTTAGGTGTTCAGACGTAATAATGCTGGGCTTATTTGTTAGAAATCCTGGTAAATAAAATGAAGTTCCACCAGTATGGTTGGTGCAAGGTTGCACATTGTTTCCTTATATATTTTCTAAGGGGTTTTCCCTATCACCAGACAGAGAATTATGAACGTTTCCATTTTCCTTTGCTGAAAATAACCATAAGGATGAAAGATACAGTGGTACCTCGCAAGACGAATGCCTCGCAAGACGAAAAACGTGCAAGACAAAAGAGTTTTCCGTTTTTTTAGTCGTTCCGCAAGACGAATTTCCCTATGGGCTTGCTTCGCAAGACGAAACGTCTTGTGAGTTCTTGCGAGTTTGTTTCCTTTTTCTTAAAGCCGCTAAGCCGCTAATAGCCGCTAAGCCGCTAATAGCCGTGCTTCGCAAGACGAAAAAACCGCAAGACGAAGAGACTCGCGGAACGGATTAATTTCGTCTTGCGAGGCACCACTGTACAAGAGAACCCTGATAATGGCACAACCAGAAGCAAATACATACACTGTTGTGGGCGTTGTATATGTCTGTGACCTTTACTACTTTTGTGAACAATTTTTTCGAGTCGGGATGGGGAATGTAGACTGGATGTTGCTGGACTACAGCTCCCATTGTCCCTGACCTTTGGCCATGCTGGCTGGGGCTGATGGGAGTTGGAGTCCAGCAACATCTGGAGGGCCCAGGCTCCCCATCCCTAATTTATAGGATAATGCCTCTGGCTAGCTAGGGAGGAAGGAGAGCTCTCGAAGCCAATGAGAGAAGTACAGCCATTCATCATCTCTGGCACTACTCAGCTGAGAATATTGAATGGAAAGGGCAGGCCAAGTTAACTGTGAGTGAACCCAAGATGTTTTAGGCAAAGAAGCATCTTGCAGAATGGAAGAGACCTGTGTTAATATGTGCAAGGAGCCACACAGTTGACGGAAAATCATAGTTAATAATGGTAGAATTGTCAGGGGGTCAGTTTTGTCACCCAGCTTTCAGAGATGTAACCGGCAGCATCCCCACCTATACAGTTGGCATCCTTAGCTTAAACATAAGAGCCTTAAACAGTGGCCCTTGAGCCACTTCTGTCAATGTTTGGTAGCCCCTTTGCTGCAGTTCCCGAGATGCTCAGACTAAGTCTGTGGATTTTGCAGTCTTGGGAGGGACAGGCCAGCTGGTGATCTTAAATGATAATTATAACCCAAAAACTGGTGTTCAGAAAGTAGCTGTGGGAGGTTTGGGGCACAGAAGAAATTCTAAAAAGTGGAGCATAAACTGTTGTTCTCTAAGAACAGGCATATAGTTCAGACACATAATTAAAGTTTCCTTCAAAAAAAAAAAAAGAGGGGGGGCAAGATTGTGAGCAGACATTGGCAGTAATCCAAAATTCTAATTTCTGACTATGATTTAATTTCAATTTTAAATAAATCGGTTTTTAATTTAAAAAGAGTGAGCTTCATAACATTAGCAATGATTGCAACATTAAGCGCAGTGCTCACAATCTAGCAATATAAAACATTATTTATATCTGAATCGTAAACAGCCTTTTGAAATGGATTATGGTTTTTCTCCCTATTCTAATACAACCTGGAGGGTACTAAAAAGTGTTGTGTGAAATTAACATTCTGCTGACTTTCGCCTATAAATGAGAAGCGAGCTATTAACATTTGTGTATTTTCATTATGTAAATTGTGTTAACACATGCCCACAAATTGCCACCAGCGATACAATAATTTTCTCTCAGTGATCATAATGTGTCCAAGTGAGTCATTTTGATTATGACATGCTAATTACATATTGCCTCCCCTTTTTTTTCCTTTTCAGATTCAGAAAAACCAGGGATCTTTAATGGTAAGCTTTATGAGTTCGGGAAAAAAATTCACTTTTCTTTTTCCTGATGGCTGCTTCCTTTGCATGCTTGAATGCCTTGTTTTAAACTTAGCAAATTGCATTTTGTGGAAAATGCAAACCTTTAACTGCCTGTATTAGATTAGGTACCATTAGAAATAATAGGACATCCTGAGCCGCGATGTTTTTATAAGAGTTTGCTGCTGTTGATTAATCTTGCTATATTTTATTGCATTAATGATTTTTTCTTTCCACTCCACTGTAAAGATATTGCATATAGCCTAATACTTCTCTCTCCCCCCCACTTCTCCTTTCCATCACAGCCCCTCCAGTTACTCCAGTGCATTGTTGATGAGGTGAGTCGCCGTCTTATGTGCTTTCACTCCTAAAGTCATTCCTAATGGACTGGAAAGCTTATATTTTGTTTCCTAATGAAGCACAATGGCCCAACGTCCTCAACTGCGAGACAAGTTGCCTTGTGCTGCTCTGAGCTGCTGAGCGCTGGCTGGCCTTGTCCTGCTTTGTGCTGTTTCCTGACTCTTCCTATTGAATCCTTGGCAAAAGGAGGCGGTTTCCAGGAAAGTCTCTTTCTTTCTCCCTCTCTCTCTTTTGGATAACAGAGACCCCCAAAGGCCCCCCATATTAATTGATCACCTCTCCACCTTGCCAGATGTGGTAATGCAAAGAAATGGAAGTTGTCGTTTTGCCTTTTAAATGAGGCAGGCTTTTGTGCAGCTCTGGTCTGGATGCGCAAAAGAGGACCTGCTAAAAGGGGTCAGGGTTGAACTGTAAACAAGAGCATTTTGAATGTCACCTCTCGGTTCGGTTTTGTCAAAGGGAGAAAAACCAAAAACGGCAGGAGCCCTGTTGTTCACACCTCTACCTGAACCCATTTAGTCCTGATCCAGTGATTTCTCAAGAGGAGCAGAAACTCTGGTGCTTACGTGAAGCTCCCCACCCACAAGGCCTGCTCAGAGTGTTTCAGCGGGTGAAATGCATGAGTTGTCCATGGCATGGCTCGGGTGGGATCCAGCTACTGAATTTAGTGGAGAATCCTCTAAATGCAGCAGGATTTATATTTACCTTGAAGCACATATGGGCCTCTGGGTCAGGGCATCATTTATCCCCACCACCACCCCCTTGACTACTAGTGCAGGCCTAAGGAAACAGTATTCCTGTTTATCTGGATTTCCAGTTGCCCAAATTTTTGCATGCCTGGCTATTGAGCTGTGGAAGGGCACAATGTGCATTTTTATTCAAATGCTCCTGCCATTTACATGCACCACATTTAATCTGTGTCCACCCACCACCCCACTCTTTTTTGTCACATTACTATGTTTCTCAGAAAAGAAGTTGGAAAACTGCATTTTACCCCAGACACAGGACATTCATTTTTGCCTCTGTGCATCTCTGTGCAAATCAACCTGGATTTGATTGTGTGTGTACTTTGATTTTTAATATGCTGTATGTATCCACGTTGTCAACACTTAGGTGCTTGCTCTGCTAACCAGCATTTTCTTTGGGAGACCTGACTTCTGATGGGATGATCATAGTTGCCAGATTTCCCCTTTCAGAGCTAACAAAATATTCTTCCTTACGCTCTGGTGGTGGTAGTTGTTCACCCCTTAATCACTTTAGGAAGCAACAGTGTAAGTGAAATTAACCCACAGCAGTTGAAATTCAGTCCTACACATAGGAAGCAGGGCAGATCTAGCACACTTTTGCCTGGAATGGCAGCCCATCTGCTTAGTTCCAGAAGTTGATTTCCAGAATCTTTCCCTGCTTTATCAGGGAACTGCACTTACCAGAGCAACTTCTGATGAAACAGGCTGAGCCTGGAATTGATGTGACAGAACCAGAAACTTGGGAGGAAAGGAATTGGGCTGCATGTGGATGGAGATGGTTTATGGGTGCCTTGAAAAGTAGCAAATCCCTTTTTGCAAATCAGGGCAAACTTATGCATATACATACTTATGTTTGCATGTGTATGATATGCACATCTGTTGATTTCTGGACACTTGGTCACTGTGTGTTTGTGTTTGTGTACTGACTTCATTGTGACTGAAGGTATACATAAGCTCTACCTGAGGTCTTATGCCTGTGTTGGCCCATTCAGACATGCATGCTCGTAACTTGGTGTGGCAGTCTTTGAGTTATGATCACACATGTGAACAGATGCCATGTTGTGTAAGTGGAATGTAACTGCAACAAGTTCTCCGCACGTGACTTTGTGTGCACAGAAATAACACCCTTTGAAGTGTCTGAAAGCCCATTATGTCCAAACTACAGGTTGAGATGGCTAAACACAGAAAATTGTATTTCAGAGCAAACCACATGCCATGTGGGAATGTGACCTTCCCTGGTGATCTTGATTTCCAACTCCCAGCAGCTCCAGCCAGTAGGTCAATGGTCACGGATGATGGGAGTTGTAGTCTAACAACATCTGGAGGGCCACAGGTTCCCTATCCCTAATATAGTGTCTTAAACCACCGTGCACTGTGTAGATGATGTCTGCATGTGATCAGGCTCCCAATCCACATATTTAGAGACAAGTGGACACTCATGGGGCCATTCTTAAGTTATATTGCATGTGCTCTCCCTGACTCAAGGGTTGTATCCAGTGTTAGTCATACTCAGATCATGCCCATTGAAATTGATGGAAATGACTAACTTAGGTCCATTAATTTCAAAGGGTCTGCTCAGAGTAAGGCTAACATTAGATACAACCCTCAAAGACAAATCTTGCCAAATGTCCTGCTTCTGTTTTCAGTTTCCCTTCTCCCACCCACCACCATGAGGACTATAAGCTTAGTATAGTTGTTGCTGTTTTTGTTGAAAGAAAGAAAGAAAGAAAGAGAAGTTCCAAGGAAGCAGTGCCACCTGATTCTGAGCTACATTCTGTGCAGAATGGTGCAATGAAAGCCATGCTGGTTTCTAGGCTCCCTGCCTTCCGATGGAGCTGATTTCCATTCCTCCTTAGGGTCCTGGCGGGTGCCCTACGGTTTCCCCCCTTACATTGGCTTTATAGCAGCCTGGTTTTGTTTTCCCTCCTTGTTTCTCTCTCCCTGCTCCCCTCCCTCGGCTCTTTTTAAGATCTAGCCCTGTTGGGGGAGAATAATAGTTCCCACTTATTGTGCTAATGTGTGTGTCTCTTTCTAAATAAGGACCTCATGAGAGAAGGTCTGTTTGCTTTCTGGTATGGTACAGCTGCTGTTGTTTTCAGTGCATTCGTGATAACGTGAGTGTTCGCTATTAGAAGTGTTTAGTGTTCTAAGACTGATGATCTCGGGCCAAATGCTCCCCTCTGTGGCAACTTCATGAGAGCAAATAAGGGCTGGCAAAGTCCTAAAATTCACAGGGTAGGTGCGGGGTGGGGGGAGCAGAGTCACTCCCCTCCCTTTCAGTCTGCAGCTGTTTCTGCATGGCAAGTTTCTTCCTGAACCCATGGATAGCAAGATACTTTCCCCAACTTACTTAGAATGGGTTCTTTACTGCACTAAAGTTATGGGCATATGGAGGCTGCCAAAGGACTGGCCAGAGGGTGGTCTGAGGGTTGGGAATGGGGCATTTGCATAGGGGCACATCCATTCATAGGGTCCACCTTCTGGAGTGTTTTAGGAACCCATCATCAGACTAGTTTAGCTAGGTCAGCCTTCCCCTGTGCTGGCTGTGGCAGAGAAGAGTTGTAGTTGAAAACTTTTGGAGATCACTAGGTTGGCAAAGTAAGGGACGCGGGTGGTGCTGTGGGTTAAACCTCAGAGCCTAGGACTTTGATCAGAAGGTTAGCGGTTTGAATCTCCGCAACGAGGTGAGCTCCTGTTGCTCGGTCCCTGCTCCTGCCAACCTGGCAGTTCAAAAACACGTCAAAGTGCAAGTAGATAAATAGGTACTGCTCTGGCAGGAAGGTAAACTGTGTTTCCGTGCGCTGCTCTGGTTCGCCAGAAGTGGCTTAGTCATGCCGCCCACATGACCCAGAAGCTGTACGCCAGCTCCCTCGGCCAGTAAAGCGAGATGAGCGCCACAACCCCTTTACCTTTAGGTTGGCAAAGTCTGCTTGATCAGAATCAGCAGCCATGCTCATCTGCGCTGGTCTCTGCTGTTCCAGGATCTGGCTCTTGAGGAGGCAAGATACGCATCTTGGTAGACTTGGACTTGATGTCGGAGGGCTGTTTTGTGTAGCCTTGATCCTTTGCTGCTACTCCTTCTGGCAGGCATTTAAGGTTGTTTCGCAAACGATAAAAAATGGATACGCTGACAAAAAAGGGATCTAGTAGAGGAACAGCAACAAAACAGGTCTCAAGATCACTGTCTAACACTCTGGATCAATAAAATTAGAAATAGCAATAAGCCCCCTGGCTTATTTCTGACTATTACGTTTAAAATCACCACTTCAACATTTCTACCGTGTGTTTTCAACAACTGCATTAACTTTTTAAGAAACAAAGCGAGGGAGAGAGTGCCATGCAGAGTTCCATGTATGCCTCCATCTCTCGGATGTTAAATGTGTGCGTACAGAGGAGAGTCAAGTGTCAGAATGTATCTATCCATCACTGCTTCCACTCCGGCCCAAATGTTTTCTGCTGTTCTCTTTACTGGAGCCAGAAATTGTGACCTTACCCATGTGCATGATTCAAAGGCTAGATGAGAACAAGGTAAAACTACAGGTAGGAATAGCTGAATAATTACCTTTAGGCCAACCTGAGAAACAAACCTTCCCAAGAGGCCGAACTCATTTAATGGTTCCTAAAAACTCAATCTTGCGGGTGTCAATGGTCATGCTTGATTATTTGCGGCAGTGTTTTATGAAAAAGCAATAAGGCTGCATGGGGCATTTACGGAGGGGTGGAAGCGAACAATAAATGGGCTCAGTTCTTTGAGGGGAGGTCCCTTTGGTGGACGCGGCCACTGAACGCTTTGCACATATCTCTGTGTCTTTTGCTGTTTGAAACTGCAAGAGAGGGAATGCACACTAAAACATTTCCATATTTGCTGCAGCAAGAATGGCACAATGAAAAGAACCGAATCCTTTGGTTGTAGAAAAGACAGCAGTTGCAGCCACTGTTAATAGATTAGCCTAGACAAGTGATTTCCAAGCTGCGTTCCAGAGAGCCTCAGGTTCCCTTGGAAACTTTTTGGTGGTTCTTCCATGAGAAGTTCACTAATGGGACACAATCTTGCTGATCTTCCCCTTCTGTGTACAGTTGTCACAGGGGCATGTTAGGTGTGCTCCCAGAGCACATGCACAACCCACACAGGGCAACAGGTGTGCCCCAACAGGCCTGTTCAGTGCCTCGCATGAAGAAAATGTTTATTTTTCAATATTTCTATCCCATTAGGAAGAACATTCTGACCGTAAGAGCTGTTTGACGGTAGAACATACCACCTCAGAGGGTGGTGGAGGTTTTTAAAGCAGAGGTTGGATAGCCATCTATCAGGGGTTCTTTAGATGTGATTCCTGTGTTTCAGGGGGTTGGACTAGATGACCCTTGGGGTTCCTTCCAACTTCACACAATTCTATGATTCTTTCACTAGTTCAAACTATAAAAGCATAGAAATAGACAATCTGTACCATGCTGAAGGATGCAAGGTCCCATAGTAGACAAGTTGATTCAGAAAGAGCTCATCGAAGGCAGGAAACTTTGAAACCTACCAGAGCAGCCACTTTTCAAGCCGCAATCACAGGAAAACTCAGTCCACAAAGACTTGTGAGGCTGCAGCCTCATATCATGTGTCGCTGTGGCAGTACTTTGTGGACAGCACCGCTCACTCTTCTGGAAACCAAGGGCACTGACCTAGGATTCAGGTGCTTACTGGCAAGCTCGGGATGTGCAATTAAAGTTGATTTGGGTGCTCTTGTGCAACAAACCTGCCCTCCCAAAATTGAAGCTTTTGCAGTAAGGAAGGTGAAAGTGCAGTGGAAAGTGTTGGGTAACAACCCCTTGATGCAATGTCTTATAACCTCCTCGCAAACAAATGAGTGGATGCTCATGAAATAGCTGACACCATCTGCAGACTTTGTGCCAGCAAATCAGGAAGAATGCTCAGTAAACAGGTTGCCTGGAGGTGACCCAAATCTTTCAGAGATCCCCATCCTACAATTATTAACATTCAGCCACAAATAGAAATTGGGGGAAAGCTTCCTAAGTTCTGTCTTAGCAGCTAGTTTTACTGGAAGGCTGCTTTGAGGAGAATGGTGCCCATTTCCTCAGCATGTCTCCTTCTGCACCCCTTTCTTGCCACTAGGAAAGGTCTTCAGGGGTTAGATTTGGCCCTGGGGGGCTCAGGTGCTGATCCCTGCTGTAGTTCACAGGTGATGTGTAATTGCATTTTTTACTTGTTTCTCAATAGAGCTTGATCATTTTAATCCCGCACCTTCCTAATAAATTTTAATGATTTGTATATTATTATATACTGGGGGTAACATGCAGCCTGTTAGTATGGAGAACTTGCTGAGCAGCTGTGTGTTTGCGTGTGATCAAAGGTGTTAAGGGAAAAGATCAAAGGATGCTGGAGAATAACTCTTGGATCACAGGCACAATTGTCCCTCTCAGTCCAGGAGGCTTACCTTCTCTGGGCACCTTTTGAAGGCTCAGATGGCCTGATCCACACCTCTAAGGGCTCTCAGGCATCCCTCCTCGAGCAGAGGGGCTGCACCCAGAACTGAATGATGACAAACAACCTCATGTACACTTTTCATTTTTGTTGCTGCAGTTTTCGATTTATTGAACCCTGTTCTGGGTTTTAAAATATGCAATTATACTGCCATGTTAGGCAAAAGATTCCTTCATTGCAGGAGGTTGGACTAGATGACCCTCATGGTCCCTTCCAACTCTACAATTCTGCAATTCCGTAAAACACCCAGAATTCCTCCAGACATGCTGATACCTCCCTTCTTTGCATGGGGTTGTGGTTCTGCCATTTTGGCTGCCTATGTGTTGACACTCAGCCTGTGAAGTTGAGAAATAGAGGAAGAATTGCCAGAAACAGAAACAACCCCGCGGGCCTTGGATATAGGAAAGTTACTAATCAGCTGTGTGTTTATGTGATCAGAGGCATTAAGTGAAAGAATCAGAGGATTCTGGGGAATAACTTGGATCCTACTCAGTGCTGCAGTATTGCAAAGGATCTTTAAGTGCCCCTAAAAATTCTGCCACTCTGGTCAAGTAGAGGGGGGAAAAACGCAGATTCCACCCTCTTTGGTCAAAGAGTTCAGCTCTGCACCTGGAGGGCTGTCACTTCCACAAATTAAATACTAGGGAGTGAGTTTAAAGTTCAGCTGCCTCCCTCCTTCCCCACCCCACCCCAACACCTTGCTCAGATTTTCTGCTGCTGTGCTTTCCTTGTTATGCTTGAGCTCCTTGCTGACGAGTGCTAATAGCAAAATGCCAAGTGAGGGCCTGTTTGGGGTTTACCACATATTAAACATTCTGAACTTGTCCTTTTGCTCATAGATTGGGCATAATTAATAATTAAACAGCTTCTGTTGTAATGGGTTGACCTTCCTGAACTGTTCATTATTCACAAGGCAAAGGCATCACTCAAAACATCCCTCTCCCCCTCAACACACACATTGCCCTTCTCTGTACTCAAAACTGGAGATATACAAAGCGCTTGGGTTGGTTTTCCTTCTCTCTCTCTCTTCTTCTACTCCCTTTCTCTTTTTTTAATGCCGTAACTTGGGCTTTCCCCAGGATCAGCCTCTCAAAGTTTAGCTGGGTAAAATAAGAAAGGAACAAACTGGTATATCATGGAGAGCTGGTGTGGGGCTTTTGGAGGACCTTAACATAAGAACGTAAGGAGAGCAACCCAAAGGAGGCCCATTTAGTCCAGCATCCGGTTCTCACAGTGGCCAATGAGATGCCCCAGTGCAAAACAGCACTCTCCCCTTCTTCGGTTTCCAGAAATATACTGCCTCTGACAGTGGAGGTAGAACATAGTCATCAAGCTTAGTAGCCATTGATAGACAAATTCATGGAAGTAAGGCTAATTTGTGTGGTGGACTCCTCCCTTCTTATTAACCACCACTTTCATAACTCACACTTCTCCCAAAGTCTGCAGTTCAAATCTTGCTTCGGCCTCAAGCTCTCACCAAGTTAAACCAAGCCAGTGCTCTCTCTCCTTCTCAGGGTTCGTGGGTTTGGCAAAGTGGTCTGCAGTCAGCAAACACAGGTCTCCCCCTTGTTGCTTAGCCCAGGCCAGAAAGTTAGCCTGACCTGGTGCATTCACCTTTAAAAAGGAACACCTCTGCGCTGTGGGTGCAAAACGACTTGCAGTTCCCTCCTTCGGCCAGAAGCAGGCGGTGGTGTGCAGGCAGATCCTCAGCCAAGACCACTCCTACTCGCCCCCCAGGCTCGGGCTCTAGCCCAATACCCACTCTGGACCCAAGTCCTGACACCCTCCCCACACACCTGCAGTGTGAGAACGGTGACATCGTTCTACCTGACAGGGCTGTTAGCAAGATTCCTGAAAGAAAGTACGTAACGGGCTTTGCACGCTTGGCCTGCGCTATGACAGCTTGTCATCCTTGCTGAATGAGTGACACCTGCACGTGCTTCTTTTGCGAAGCCTCTTTCTGGTGGTGGTGGTAGCAAGAGCCACGAGATACAAGTGGCAGCTGTACCTTCTGCGACTCATTCAGCTGCCAGGTTCAAAGTTGCCCTCCCCACATGGCAGAATCCTCAAAAGTGTGTGTCAAAGGCAGCCCCTCAGAACGCTGTCGCCTTTTACTCTTCAGTTACTTTTGATTTAATTGTATTTTGCTGCAATTTCCGATTGTTTGAATCGGAAACAAAGCCTTAATAAGAGTTCTAGTTAATTTTCTGTCTTGTAATTACCACTCTCATTTTTCTGATAATTGGCCGCCGCAATTATATGTATATTTACTAATCACGTCAGCAGCTCGGTGGTCGCTTCTCCCTGCCGCCATTGATAATGATATGCGCGCATGTATTGTGAAGCTGGCTTTTATCATCATCATCATCTCCTCTCCTCTTCTTCTGTTTCTTCTTTTTTTTTAAATTCCCCCCACCCCTCCTTCCCGCACCACATCAAAGCTATTTCCCTCGCAACCCTCCATAATGAACCCCACACATGCATTTGACACAGTTGTGTGCGAGAGAAATTGTTTGGCTCCCACCAAATGCTGCACGCTCTGAGTTTCTTGCCTGCAGCACTGGAAGGTTGTATGTGATGATATATGACTCTTGCAAATGGCCAAAGCACTCCAAAGCACGGCAAGATTAAAATAAGTCATTCCTTTGTTAATTTAAATAGGTGCATGCATCATACTTTGCAAAGCACTCAGGGACGGGGTGGGGGGAGGTTGTGGGGGGCGGGGGAAACGGTGGCAAAAGCTGCCGAAAGGTATTTTTAATAGCAAATGAGAATAGATGAGAACGGAGTCATTTGCAGCTGACTCCTGTTTTATGTGGTTCTCTTGTTCCAACTGTAGGTCTAATGAGATGACTGTTAAAGTACTCCGCAGTGCAATTTCATTACATCCTGAGCTGTTACACTATAAACACTGGCAAGTCTCTCTGTCATTTTTGGGGGGCGGGGGGGGGGAGATGGCAGAAACTCTCCTCAATTTGTAAATCCCTATTTTGCTGGTGAAATATTCCTCTTTGGAAAATAATACGGATGTTTCTTGAGTTTTTTAAAATGCATTTGTTAGCCTTGTGTTTTGATAGATTTGTTGTTCGTTGGCTCAACTTGCAATTTACTATTTTTTTAATTTTTTTATTTAGTTCTCCATATACCCCCCTGGCCTCTCCTGCTTAACTCTAACAAGATTTGAGATTGCTAAGTGTAAATAAATAGCAACTATGATGCAGGAAGCAAAGGTCAACACAAGAATAATTTCCCAGCTCTTTGTTAATTACAAGACCATTTGGGTGTTACTTAAATAATCATTAATTTCTCATTTACACTTTCCCTACCTTCTTTTCTGCCCCGTGGCTATCATTGTCCCTTTTTACCTCCCCTTGGTCTTATTTCTACGTATTCTTACCCGTTGTATAACACTCATTACTTCTAAATGCAGGATTTCTGACACATTCTCACGGCTTCACCCTCTCTCCCCCCACACGTACACAGTCTGGTATTTGAAATCAACATCATCCCCTGCTTGCTTTCCATCTGAAATCAACTATACAATTAACAAATTGCACTTTCACTTTCTGATGCTGTTGTTGTTGTTGTCCCCCTCCTTTCTCTCCCGCCTCCCCCCATTGCCCCCACCTGCCCAATCCAAACTCAATTGCAGGAATCGCCTGTCCTTCCGGTTGGGGAGTTCTCAGAGCCGTTTGTACACTTCATCACTCAATGGTAAGCTTCGTTTGCAAATGTGCCGTGCCCTCAATGTAAATGATACATGCCATTAACTCCACAGTACCACAGGACCTTATGGCTTTCCCTGCATCCTTCCAGAGACGCCAGGGACTTGGCAGGCCTTGGGCAGCTGGGCCAGCAAAGCTGAGCAAACTGTTTAAATTATGTAAACGTTATTTACACAAAGGGTCATAAAAGCACTTCAGAGGGAGAGTTTTTACCCCCCGCCCCTGTTTTAATAAACGGTTGGGGATCTTGGGTGTATTCTCAAGGAATTGGTGTGTGCGTGTGTGTGTTTGTGTTTTAAATCACTCGGAAAAATAAGGATGACAGATAATCATATTTATAACTCCATTATTCAGGCATTCTCATATTCCTTAGGAAAGCAGGCAACCTTTTTAAATGGGGTAAACAATGCACTTGATTAATTCATGGGCTTTTCATTTAGAAGTGGTTTTATGGAGTTCTTCTTTGGGAGGGTACTCTTCTCAGTAAGGGCCGTATTTTAAACCACACCGTAGGGCATGTTTTGCTTCTTCCAGACAAACTGCCTCATTCAGTGGAAGGCCACTAAAATTAACTAGGTGTTGTTTTTTTTTAATATAAAAAAAGGAATCTAGTTTTAAAAAGGAATCTCCTGAGCACCAAAAGGTTAAAGATCTAAGTACAACCTATTACAATGAAGGCATGTTTTAATGTCTCATTTATAGAGAAAGCTTAATAAGCAGGCGATAAAGGATGAGAGAGAGAGATTGAGCTTGGTCTAAATGATTTGGGTTTAATGGAGAATAATTGCCTTTTTTATCCTGTCAAGATGAACTTTCTGGACAAAAACTGTCAATGGACATAATTCAACAGTGCAAAGCAAGCACGCAACCCCTAAGCTTCTAGGCAAACTGAGTAGGTGAGAACTCTTGGATTCAGACATGTTGCAGAAGCTGGAGATGGAGGAGGATGCTCAACACTGCGCAGAATTAGGCCATCCATTAGCTACTATGATAGGAATCCATGTGTAAAAATATATGGATACTCACCATCAAAACTGATTCCCAGAAAACACCCATAGGTTCCTTGGTTCTAAATCCCCTTTTCTTTGGAAATAAAAGTTTGATTGCCAGCCACAAATTTACTACCAAAGAAGTGTCCAGGAATCAGCTCCTTACGCAAAGAGGCATTTGGATACATTCAGATTATGCGAATTTACACTAATGCGAGAGAACCTTCTCTAGAGTGTCCCAAAGGATGATGTTCTGACAGAAGAATTAACAGTGTGACTTTACAGTTAATTGAAATAATAAATACAAGGCTTATGTTTATTATAAGACTGATCCAGTTTCGGGTAGATTAGGTTTTTACGCTGCAGCCATAATTGTGGGTGATCTATCCTGCTCTTGCTGACTGAGGTGCAGGGGGCTGTACCTTTCTGTCTCTTCCCAGAGATTAATCTGAAAACATATCGTTTTTATATATTTTTAATTGAGGCAGGAGGAGGGCTAACCTCTATAGAAATGTCCACAGATGTCAGGCTGAAGCATAAATGATGGCAGATAATAGCCTTGTTCTCCCACGAGATCCAGCTACTTTGGAATGTCAGATTAAGAGGGTTGCCAAGGCGGCTTTGAATGGCTTGCAAGAATGCAACCCTCCGTTGGGCTGTGCATGGCTATTAGTTACAAGGGGAGCGATCCACCAAGTGCTCCTGCTGCTGACTTGTCCTCCTTTAAGTTCTTTGGAGCTTGTGCTGCATGAGTATTTATGAAACAGACAAAGATTACACAGCAGCAGTGCCTGGTGCCATTAAAACTGCACAGGGCAACTATAGATCTTCCAAGGGGCACTGTTCTCTGCAAGCTCTCAAGTTGTGGCAGGTGGGACTGCCCAGGTCACACACTATGCTATGCTACATGTTTTAGGCACATAGCAAGCTGCTTTCTGTTGAGTCAGAACATTTGCTCCAGTCTAGCTCAGTATTTTCAACCTTGCAGCAGATCTCCAAGGTTTCTGGCAGGGATCTCTCCCATCTGTGGAGAAGCTACCAGGGATTGAACCTGAGATCTTCTGCATGGGAAAAATTTGCTATATCACTGAGCTATAGCTTCTTTTTTTAACCTCTTAGAAGAGTGGTTGACTTGCACAAACTGGTGTAGCCTAGGGGTTAAGAGTGTGAGCTGTAAGCCAGATGGGCTCCAACCTCCCAGTTCAAATCTCACTGCAACCACAGGTTCACCAGCTCACCTTAGGGTGCTATTCTAGCCATCTCCCTCCTCCAACAGGGATAATAATATTGGCCCCACAGGGCTGTTGTAAGAGTTCCTGAAGTATTAATATGTGCAAATTGTTTTTAAAAGCTTAATAACAACAACAACAACAATTTTATTATATATATCCCACCTGTATGTAAATGCTTATTGTGGTAAGTACCCTAACATGGGAGGAGACATAAATTGGTTGCCATTGCTTCCTTGATCTGGATGGGGAGATAACGGAGACAAAATCTGAGGCTGCTGAACAAACTCTTGAACTGCGGTGTTTGGGGGTTTTGTTGAGAGTCGGGGATTGTTGCTGGGGTTTTTTTATATCTTTATTTTATATCTTGTGGTTTATATGGAAATTGTTCGGTTTGGTCGTGTATTTTTTAACTCTTTCTTGATTGTTTATGACTGCTTTTGTTACATTGTATTTATGTATTTATGTATTTTTCCCCATGTTATAAACTGCCCTGAGCATACAAAATTTATGTATGTCTGTATGAAGTAGAGGTGCATGTAGCACATTGCACAGCAGCAAACCTGAATTGGCCAATCACAGGCCCCTAGTGAGTAAACTTGCATAACACCTATTTGTCTCGCACTACACATTTCACATGTGTATGCCTAAGAGGATCTAAGTGAACACCTAAAAACGTAATGTGTGTGAAGTGCCCCGGCAACAAGCAAACTGGGAGAAAGGGTGGCTGGTCCAGGGGTTGCCAAATAGCAGAGGCTGCCGTGTGGGCTCCATTGTGGAGTGCCTGGTGGTGCCCACCTTAATTCATGGTGGCAGAAGCAGTCAAGTTAAAGAAGAACAGTGACATTTCAAGTGCATTCATAAAGCTATCTTGGGTGGGGGTGGGGTTGGTTTTATTCATTAACTGTTGGTCATCCGTAATAAGAGACTTTTAAAAAAGTAAATCTTCAGCATTCTGAGATAATGAAGTAAATGACTAGTGCTTTTTCACACCAAATCTGGGTTCTGTTTTTTGTTGTTGCTGCACAGCATGAGAAAGCAGCCAAAGGAACGCCCAGCCCCTGAAGAGTTAATGGTAAGTAAATCTTCAGCCTTCTCATTACAACACAAACAAGAAAAGTTTTGCTGATTTATGACATGCAGAAGTTTGTTGGGGGTGTTTTTCCTCCATAAGTTAACTAACATTAAATCTAAATTTTGCTTCCAGCTCTGACAGCCAGCAGACGTTGGCGTAATGCACATAAGCTTCTATCTTGGTTTCAGAATCATAACAGTGGTTATGGGACACATTTTGTTTGAAAGGTCTCTTGATCAAAGCAAGATGCTGTCTGTATTAGGAATTACTCAGATTTCTTCCTTCATTTACTGAATTATTTCTTTTTTAAAAAAACTTTTTTAAACTGAATTCTACAGTAGTTTCTATAAACTTGTATCCACCCTTATAGTATACATTGGCAGGGTTCTATAATCCTGTTGCGAAGCTGATCTTGGGGTTTCTATGGAACTTTTTCATAATTAGATGTGACGTTCTTCCTCACCAAATTGCCAAGAGAAATGTCTTCATTTCTACAGGTTGCCCTTTGTCCTTTTTTTTCTTTCTTTCCTTTTTTAAAGTCCTTTATTTTGCTTTTAGGTTTACAGTCATGCTCTCTGACATGATCAGTGCATAACAATTCACTAAATACAATGGCAAGAGCAGAAACATAATAAACAACAAATCTCATTAATGGTCTTTTCCTTTCTAAGTTGCCCTTTGTTTCTGCCCATGCTGAACTTTGTATAATAATGAAACATTTTTATTTATTTTTATTTTATTCAAACAAAATCCCTTCAATACACTTTTACCCATAGATCACCTTTGTTCTTGATAGGTCAAATAGGTTCGTTTACTTTCCCAGTAGAGAACTGGGAGGAAGCTAAGATGAGTTATGTTTTCGCAACAGAATGAAATAACCATGGCCAAGAGTCACAGATTTATTTATTTTTAAAGTAAACTTTATTGAATTTTTGTAGAAGTATGTTAGACTGTTGTACTGAATGCCACAGAATTGAACACCGGGGTGGGGGGGCAGGGGTTTGGCCTGCATTCCTCAAACAGCTGTGTACTCTATCACTTTTATTGATTGAAAAACATTTATATAAGGCTTAGTGTTTTAGAAATCTCTGAGCAGTGTGCAGTCTAAAAAATAAACAATGCACCATTAAAAAAAATTAAAACAAAAGCCGAATCACAACCTTGGACCAGTAAAACAGCAAATAAAAACACATCAAAGCAGATAAAAGTGAATAAAACAGAAATTTGTTAACAAATAAAACAGGATCTGGGCAAAAAGAAGAGTCTCCACCAAAACGTCTGAAACAACGGAGGGTTGACGCTTCACCTGTGGCAGAGGCAAGGACATTCCTGAAACAAGGCTCCAAAGGAGATTTCAATACGACAGGAATGAAGTGTGTGTGAAAAAGGAAAAAGTCTAAAATGCCGCTGTGCTAGTTGAGGCCCTAGAGGTGCCACCTCCCTCTGCAACTCTTCCTCTGCATGGGCACCACGTTTGTCAGATATGTGACCATGTTTATAAAACTGGATGTGAGTAATTTCTGCTACTGCTGAAGAGAGCTGTTAAGCAATTGCAGAAATACCTTGGTGAGGAGGAACTTTGTATTTCCCCCCCACACCGTCCATTCTGTCTCTGGGTAGTGATGGTTGAGGCTGCCTTAATTTGCCGCTCTCTCTTTTTTTATTAACTTTTGATGGTTGGAAGGTTCCTGCACTTAGTCACATCTGAGAGAACTTGGAACAGGTTCTAGAGATGGAGATGCATTTACCTGATGCGTTGTTATTATTCTATGGCTGGGTAGCTTGACTATTAAACCAACAGAATGGGGTTTCATAAAACCTGTATCTCTTTGTAAATGCATGTTTTCCGTGATGCAATAGGCCTGCCACTTATAAATAAAACATCTGCAGATCGCACTTCCAACCCTCAGTATATATGTGCGTGTTCGGAAGCTGTAACACCACTCCAGGGTGTAAAGTCATAAAGACGGAGGCCAAGGGGTGAGTGCCTATAGGAACAACGACATAGAGTTATATATCTTTCCAACTACCTGCCCTGAAGTGCCGGGTCCTACTCATAAGACAGTATCTTCTCCCATCCCCCCTTTAATAATTAAAAAAAGGCACAATGGCTTTTTAAAAAAGACTCTTTTTTAATATATATATAAAAATTAACACTTTCTTCCACATTGCTTTCCCTTCACTGCGAATGGCTTCTGAAGCCTGGCCACTCAGTATTGAAAGGGGCATCTGACTGTGTTGAGAAGTCTGATTGATGCCTTGCTTGATGCCACAGTCATAGACCCAAAAGAGAAGGGGGATGTTGCTTGTGCAGAGACCCCAACGGCTCTTGCACAGACGTTCCTGGTGCATTGTGTCCTGGATTTTGTTTTGTCATCAGATTCTTCCTTGCTTATGCTCCAGAGATCAGGTCACTTGGACCTAATCAGGACTGCCTTGTTCGTGGTGACCCATGACAGGCCCTTCTCAGTGGCCATTCTGGCAAGTAACTCTGCAGGCCTTGGGGTTACCAAAAAGAGAGAAGTGGCAGTAAGTGATCTGGACAGTGGAACAAGGGATGGGCAAGACTTTTGAAAGCTTCATGGATAAAAGAGTCTCTCTTTCTCTCTCTCTCTGGCTTTGTAATGTTATTGTTGGCATCCGTCTGTTTTGAGAGACAATGGATTGTGCCTCCAGGGATGAAGTCAAACCCTCTGCGTTAGGAGCTTCGAAGTTACCTCCCTGGGGCACAAGCTTGGACTGTGTGTATAGAGGTCCTGGTCTGCTCAGACAACAAGACGCCCCTCTCAGCCTCACTGATGTGGTCCAAAGGAAAGCAGAGCAATATGTTTGGCACTAGCTTGGCTGCAGGAGTTGCCAGAATGAGGCACCACCCAACCATCTTAGGAACTCCACTCTGGATTTATGCAGGGTTTACTCCTTAGCTTTTTCTTCTCCTGAAGATATCCCACAAGGCAGCGGAAATTTAGAGTCAGAGTTTTCCTTCTCCTAGATGGGGTACCTTCCCAGGTTGATGAGCCCCTTTTGCCCCTCACTTCCCTCTGCAGTAAGCGCAGAAACTGCCTTCTTGACCATTGGACCCACAATTAGTGTTGTCTGCTCAATCTGCCAGAGCCTATCTTCGCATGCAATGGAAGTCCCTAACTCACTCTTAAAAAGCGTCCTCTGATTCTTTGGACTCAAACACACACATAGAAAAAGAGAGAAGAAACAAAGACCAAAAGCACTGTGTACTACCAAATCTTATTTCTGCTGCTGTCCTATTGCATTTCAATCCATTTTAAATGGGGCTTGTACAGCAAAACCTCCTGGTGGAATGTGGCCAAGGCCAACTCCTAGTGGAAATGATGCTACTAACTTTGGTGGGAGCTGCATTAGGATGGGAAGTTATAATAAACCCTTAAAAACTTGGCTTTCTGAAATGCATATAATAATTTAGCTATAATTAACTGAGAGTGGGAAAATACTGGAGCTCAGCTATCTTCATTTGCTGCCACCCTTTAATTATACTAAATTGCCTGCATGGTCCCAATATCTCCAATGGCTAATATCCAGAGAACTGGAAGCATCTATTTTTATCCCTCCTCTCACTGCTCATGAATGACTTACAAATGACCTACAGCAGCTTTCACCAACCTGTCACCTTTCAGGTACTTTGGAGTACAACTCCCATTAGGCCCAGCCAGCACATCTGGAAGGCACCAGATCCTTCTTGGGTAGTTGGTCCACCTTGGTCCCCACCCTGCACTCAGCTCTCACCCATGGTGCCTAGAAGTTTTCATCATGTGACAGCAGCCACAACCCAGGAAACAGCTTTGTCAGGCCAGCTTAACCAGGTGCAGGTAGCCAATGGGTCTCAAAGAATGTTCATATAAGCTCCATGTAAACACAAAGCAAAAGACCCTGAAAATCAGTGAGCTAATTCACCTTGAGCCAAGTACCTGATAAAATATACAGTGGTACCTCGGGTTACATACGCTTCAGGTTACAGACTCCACTAACCCAGAAATATTACCTCAGGTTAAGAACTTTGCTTCAGGATGAGAACAGAAATTGTGTTCTGGCAGCGCAGCAGCAGCGGGAGGCCCCATTAGCTAAAGTGGTGCTTCAGGTTAAGAACGGTTTGAGGTTAAGAATGGACCTCTGGAATGAATTAAGTACTTAACCCGAGGTACCACTGTCTGACACTTGACTGCAGAACTATCCCACACTTGGACATGCAAGAACCTATTCTATGTATTTATTATTTTAGCCTATTAGTATCATGTCCTTTCTCCAAGGAACTTGGGATAGTGACATTTATCCCATTCTGCCCTCACAACAGCCCTACAAAGTCATTTAGGTTGAGAATGTCTGACTGGCCCAAGGTCACCCAGCGAGCTTCATGCCCAAGTCTCCCTGTTCCAAGTCAGTCACTGTCTGCTTCACCACACTTTTCAGATATTTTGCCTGATGAAGACTTCTGTGGAACGTGAAAGCTTGCATCATACTTGAGCTACTTGAGCAAGTAAAAAAGAGCCATCATTTCATTCATCCTGCATGCTTATAGATGGGAATCATTTTTAGTTTCTTTAAAGCACTTTTTCTGCCTTGATATCAGGATAGAATCCACAAGTTCTCAGAAAAATATGCAAAGATTTGTTTACACTACTGCACCTCCATTTAAAATCTAAATCAGGCTTTGGCTTGGTGGGAGAGTCACTTTTATCTGATGGAGGTGTGTTCTCCAGGTGTGGCTGAATGCCACAGGAATTCACATGGGACAGGAGGCTATACATTTGCGCACTCCAACCCAGACGCCGTCGATCTCGGCCTCAGTGGCACCGTTTTCCTGAAGCTTTCAGTTCCTAAGCTCTATTTAATGGAATCTATGCATAGTAAGTAACCGGGTCAGAGAGAGGCAGCCTTCCCCTGTTTGAGATCAATCGCTGGCTAATACTTTATCTAGGTCACTTTATTATCTCATGGCAATGCGTTCCCATTCGCCTCCTCCTTTTGTAAGACACACTTCAGCTGTGGGGAAAGTGCGTTATCGCATACATATTAAAAACATATACCCATTCTATCTGTATGTAAATGTGCGAGGCACAGCTGGATATTGCCAAGGAGTTTGATTTACTAATGGTTATTATCTGTTCTCGCTGTTCAGTGGCAGAGAGTGTTTCAGCAAGCATGCTAACATGGAAATTGTCTCCCAGTAGCACCGGCCTGCTTTTGAGAATTGTTTAAAAAGATGGCCCCGTTTTCTGGGGCTTTTGCATGGCTGTGTTTTTTCAGATGCTGTTGCAGTCCCTTGGTGGGTTTCCTAGTGAAGCGTGTACTATTGATAGAAAGTTAAGAGCAAACCAGAGTGTTTCTTAAGGCCGTTCCTCATCTGAAGCACCCTCCGCTGCAGGACCCCAGCAGAATGGCAGCTTAGCCATCCCTCCTCCTCCTCCTCCTCCTCCTCCTCCTCCTCCTCCTTCCTGGTACCCACAGAAGTCAAGACCTGACACTCGGGCTCTCTTTTACCCTCAGTCACAAGGGCTTCCTCTTCTCCCTCCACTCCTACCAAACACTTCCAACGAGGATTCCTGCCAGATTGTGCCCCAGAGAAGCACAGTGCAGCAGTCCAGCATTCACCCATCCCTTGCAGTGCAGGAAGCAAGGTGAGCTGGGAGGGCATCTGAGTAGGAAGCATTGGTGCATGAGATTACAAACGCTGCACCAAATTTTTATGAGGTTTGATTTGTCCTGCAGAAGTTGCCATTTGGGGGTTGGATATGAAAGGATTGGCATTCATAAGCCTTACATTCCGCTCTTCACACACACACGTATTGTAGTCCTTGTTTCTTTGAATTTGCTTCAGTGCCTTGATTTTTTTAATTTGAAAAGGCTCCTTCACTGCAGGATCCCAGCCAGTCAGGGTTCACATAGTGAACTTGTTAATGTTGCAGCACCGGCTTAGTCAGTCAGGGCAGCAACACCCTCACTCTACATACAAGTGGAGAAGGAAAAGAGGCTCATCTCCCTTGTCCTGTATAATTGGACCAGCATTCCTTTCCTTGCTTCACTGGTGGCTTCATTGGACACCAGCCCCCCAAAGCAATAAAGCTGTAACAAAATAGAGTGGCTGTCTCTATATCCAGCTATATGATTTGCAAAATATATCCAGTTTTTACAAAAACACTGGGAAATAGTTGCAATTATATGATATCCCTGTGCAATAATGTTGCAGATGCAGCCTTTGATTAGATTTGGTTACAGGAAAGATTGTGTATTTCTAGCTAGTTGTTTGTTCCCTTTTACTGTATTTTTAAAAATATTCCTCTTCTGTCTTTTTATATAGTGGGAATCCCAAGCTACCCAAATGCAGTTATCTTCCCTTTAACACCACTAGAGGAAGTCCTTGAAGTGATGTATCCCCTGCCTACTATTAAAACTTTGTAGTTGCATAAATTATCTGACCACCAAGGTTGGTAACTAAATTTGCAATATGTACAGTGCTTACAAGTAATAGTTTTCAACTCCTAGGTGCCGTGGTGTAATTACAGGACAGAGGAGCCTGTTTTTATTATTATTATGAAGGCCACTTCATCAAGTGACAGGAATCAGCAATGGAACCCCTTAGGTCAGAGAAAAGAGTCCTTTGCTATCTTGCTCCATCTTTGCATGTAAACATTTCTAACTGATGTGGCAGAATTAGGGTGTGGAACTGAGTGCTAGAAACAGCTCTTCCCCCAACCCCTCAGAGTTTATACAGGCCTGCAGGCTGTTAGAAGAGTCTTTGTGGCAGGACAATGTTCTCCATACCAGTGTATAATGATTTCTGATCACACAATGCCACCAGAATGAAAAGACTAAACTTAAATCCCAATCTTTTAAAATCTGTGAATTATGTTATAATTAATCAACTGATACATTCAGATCCGATCATTGCTGTTGTTGGTGTTTGGTTTTAGGGTTTTTTATTTGCTTACGCTAGTAAAACGTGTTATCAGCTTGAACTAAAAACATAAGAAAACAGAAAAATAGCCACACTTGCTGTTGTCCCTTTTTGGACTTCTCTACGAGATCAGATTTGTGCAACTGAAACCCAGCCATGGCTGTGCAGCCACTTCATTGTGCATTAGTATTGCCTGCATAGTGAAGCTGTAGGCTGATTGATTCCTCTCAAGCAGTTAGACTTATCTGCAGCACATGATAAGGTTACTTTTTCTCTATTGTTTATTATCTGTGCCCTTTCCTTCAAGATAAATATTCCAGCGTGTCATAATGAAAGACAAAACAATCACTTAAAAATACAGCCACATTAAAACTTAAACAAAAGCAGCATAAGACAAATTTGACAAGGAGTAAATCTGCTGAAAGGTCTGTGAAAATAAACAAGTATTTCCCTTGACACCAGGAAGGTAAGGCAGAAATCAGGCAAGCTTACCAGTTGAGAGTGTTCAATGGTAGGGGGCCACCACAAAGAAGGCCCTTTTCCCAGAAGCCACCCACTGTCTGAAAGGGTTTTCCACATTCACTGAAAGTTGAAAGCTGTTTTCCCTGAATGAAGGACACCACCATTTCCCCATGTGTCATTTGGTAATATTTACGAAGATCCATGTGCCAATATTTGAACTGATAGAGAAAAGTCAACACTTACTTGTTAATCTAGGACATAGTCCTCAGGGGGGATTCCTCCTACGCAAGTCCCGGTGAGAAGAACAATGTTTGCCTTCAAGTCCCTTAATGATACATCTAAAAAGATAAAAATAAACATTCAACTGGAACAGGATGGATTGAATTGGCAGTTACTAATTGCAGAAGGACAAAGATGGGCATTTCCCCTTTGCGTTAAAATAAACCCTGTCCATGATGGGTCTACATTTCTCATTGGGTAATATAAATATTAAATAAATGTCTGTACAATGCTATGCCTTTGAAAAAATATTCCTGAGTACAAATTTAGGGCTGTGGGATGATTCTCTTACTCTGTAAGGGATGTAGTAATGGGATTGGTCCACCTTTAAAGCATTCCTAAAATGGGTGCATCTATGGCTATGAAGCATTTTCTGTTTCATAGGGGACTATGAGAAACTGGTTTGTGTGTGTCCAGGATTTGTGGGAGGAGCTCCTGATCTTTTTTAAAAATAACTCCAGAACCACTTTTTCATTTGTAGAGTTGCCGAAATTACGTCTTAAGTATTTCTGCTTAAGAGAGCCTATGCCGAACAGCTCTTAATTGGATTTTCATGGTGATTGACAACATTTCATTATGACAGTAACTTTCTTTGGCTAGATTGCCACAAACCTTGTTTGGATTTTCTCTTTCACTCCTCCCCACCCCCACCCCCAGTTCTCCATCAAAGCTCATTTTTATCCCTGAATTCCCGGTGGCGCAGTCGCAATTGTGAAAGAGCCTTTTAGCACCTTTGTTGTCTCCATCCCTGGTGGTGATTGGACCCAGCTGGTTGTAGAGAAGAGAATGCCCTTCTCACAAAGCGACTCTGTCTCCTGTCTCCGCAGTTTCAATAATTTTAAGAGCTCCGAAACCTGTTGAGGATTCGAAGTAGCTTTAGATGTGGAATGAGTGTTAAGTATTAGTTATCGGGAGATTAGGGCCCTGGGGACGGCGGGAGATAAACAACCACAATTAAGGCAAAATCTGCCATAGTAAACAAAATTTAGCTGAAACAGATGCCCCGACCCATTTGGGGGGATTGATTTGAGGGTGACGAGGAATCGATTTTTGTCTCATTTACACTTTGCAAAACCCCATCGTGATAAGCTGGGAGGATAAATATTTCATACACTCCTGATTTTAGTTAATTTTTTCCCTTCCTAGCACCTCACAGTGGGTCTGCTCTCTGCTAACGGTGACCAGGCCTAAGTTTATCCTGCATTCACACGGAGCAACTAATTGGCTATGAAGGGCCCCTGTGTTTAAATGGGCTTGACAGGAATTTAAATTTTGCTTCAATCAACCTCTGTGTTTGCAGCCTGCTCCACTTTCTAATTTTTAAATTAAACATTGATTTTAAAGAAAGAAATACAAAGAAGGCAGGCTCAGGCTTCGCTTCTCTTAAGTCCCTTGTGTTTTTTACCTTCCATTGAAGGTAAGGCAGCCAGCACCACAAAGGTAGTGTTTCTTAAAGCAAATGCAAGAGAAGAAAGATGGGGACACCTCTGCAGACCTGCCCCCATGTTAGAGGAGCACAATTAGAATTTGGGGCTTAAATATTGGAGGGGCTGGTGATTTAGATAAAAGTGTGTAGTTCCTTAAAATGTGGTGAGCCAGCTCCACTGTGTTTGGGGCCCCTGCTGCCTGCTCATTCAGTTGGAGGGCCCTGGGTTTCTGCCTCCATGACCCATTTGTGTGCTTGCCAGAGGCAACTGGTTGGCCATTGTGGGAACAGGATGCCAGACTAGACAGGCTTTCAGCCTGATCCAGCCGCCAAGATATTATCTCACTGGAAGAGGTGCTGGTACACAAAGTTCTTAACACACACACTGGTAATTTTGAAATAATAATGAAGTGTAACTGGTGCTTTTACTGCCCAGAGAAAGCAACTTCCCAAGTAGCATGTTTTTTTTGTGTGTGTTTTTGGCTGTGTTCCAGTCTGCGCTGATCCATTCTCTCCCTCACTCAAATGCTTCGTCTTCTGCTGCTCCTGAGACAATAACATTAGTGTGGTGATCCAGATAGCCAGTGTTTCCCCCCAACTGACCTGGCCTAATCTGCCTTTGCAATTTGGAGAGCTGTATTTGACTTCTCCGGAAGTAACCTTAAATTGTAATCTTGTAAGAATTCCAGCATTGTATCCTTCACTCCTTTCTCCTAATGAGGTTATGACCAAATGCTCATTATAATTGCTTTAGACTCCTTTTAATTTTCAAGCTTATTAATCATAAGAAGAGTTATTTAAAATTGCATAAATTAATCTTAGATTAAAAGCCCATCAAAGCCTCAAAACAATTAAGAATAAGTAGGATTTCCCTGGGGCAGCAAGTTTTATTTTAATAGTGTAGCCAGGTGGATATCAGAACATTTGAAGTGTGGGGATGATTAATGTTTGCAGCGATTTTGTGGGAGAGATTTTAAAATGGCAACTCTGGAAGCCTCATCTTGAGCTTTCCATACAATTCAAAGCTATTGCCTCTCATGTACACTAATGAACATTTTAATTACAGTGTGTGACAGGGCACTGAACCGTGCAAGAGGCCACCTTCACCATTTTAAAATGGCAGTGGAAGGAAGCTGGTGGATCTCTGGCTGCTAAGAGCATTCCTATTAGTCTGAAAAATGGCAAGACATCCAGTCTTCTGAAGAATGTTGTGTAACCAAAAAACTTGCAGTTTGACTTTTTTGCACATTGAGAAAAGGGTTGTGTCTCATGTGCTCTTTTTCTGCATTACTACCAGTTGCTGGAAAGGGAAGCGGGTGGCGCTGTGGGTTAAACCACAGAGCCTAGGGCTTGCCGATCAGAAGGTTGGTGGTTCGAATCCCCGCGATGGGGTGAGCTCCCGTTGCTTGGTCCCAGCTCCTGCCAACCTAGCAGTTCGAAAGCATGAGGTGCAAGTAGATAAATAGGTACCGCTCTGGCGGAAAGATAAACGGCGTTTCCATGCACTGCTCTGGTTTGCCAGAAGCGGCTTCATCATGCTGGCCACATGACCTGGAAGCTGTATGCTGGCTCCCTCGGCCAATAAAGCGAGATGAGCGCCGCAACCCCAGAGTCAGCCATGACTGGACCTTATGGTCAGGGGTCCCTTTACCTTTACCCTTACCAGTTGCTGGAAGCCACAGGAGGGGAGAGGGCTCTTGTGCTTGGGTCCTGCATATGAGTCCCCCATTAGGGCTGGCTGGCTACTGTGAGAACAAGATGCTGGACTAAATGGGCCATTAATGTGCTCTAGCAAAGCTCTTCTTTTGTTCTTACCATGGGCAAGCTCAGCAAAGAAACCCTCTTCATTGAACCAAGAACCATTGAAGTCTGTTCTTGGCTGTGTCGTCATACCTGATACCGCTGACTTTTACTCCTGCCGTTGGTACTGTTTAACCTTTGTGTCATGTCGGCTGGGCAATAGAGATGCATGCAAGGTGCAGAAGTGAGATGGACCTGCCCCAGTCACATTAAGAGAGCAGTTGGGAACTGACAGTGAGTCATGGAGATGTTTGGAGGAAGTCTAGGGGCAGTGACAAAGTGAGGCTCAGGAAACAAATTGCTAAAAATATTTTGGATTTTGAGGAAGGGCTTGAATGATGAGAAGTGGCTTGATGAACAAAGTGTGTCCTGACATGTTATAGCCAGATGGAGCAGGATTTCAGAAGCATAGAGACAGAAGTTTGGAGAGGACGTAGCGGCAGGATGTTGACAACAGATCAGCTGGTGAAAGTCGCTGCCATCAGAGGTGCCTCCAAGGCAGTAGCAGAATTTACTCCTGCATGTCCGTAGTGAACATTCAGATTTGTATCAGGAGCCCTTTCACAAGAGGTCCAACCAACTAATCAAGAGAGAATGAAGACCAACTGCTATTGGCAGCTTAGCAGGAAAGGACAGTAGTGATAAAAATGTGTCAGGATTAAGCCAAAGAATCTTGATGGCGACTTTCAGGCAGAGAGGACCCAGTGAGCGCAATGTTTTGTTAAATGAAAACTGTTTACGCTGCGCCATTGCACAGAAACCACTTAAGTCTCATTTTTAAATACCTCCAGATAAAGCTGCTCTGTTCTTCTTCTTTTTCCAGTGAGAAGTCTCACAATTGCATGCTAAGCTGTGAGAAGAACCTTTTTACCAATCAGGCCCTGTAGCCATATTTATTTTATCTCTTTGCTTTCCTCCTGTGCAGGCACTATGTGTTTTCCTCTCTCTTTTTCCTCTGTGCTGTCCTGACTGGCGTCCTGACCAGCGAGCGTGCAGTGCCCCCAGCCCTAATGTGCCGTTAACGATAGGTTAATGTACAGTATAATGTTTGCCGGGCTCTGGGTTCATTACACTTCTGAGTGCAAGGTCTTTCTGCAGAGTGCCCATGTTCCCATTGCATTATATCATGCAATAAAAACACCCTTTTAATATCACACACTAATAAACTGTACTTGAAGTGCCATCTGAGGGCACCGCCATCCTTCCTAATAAGGTGGCCTCCAAGTAGAACAGTTAGGATCTTCCATTTTATTTTATTGTTCTGGATTGAGATGCTTCCTGCATTTAATGGAAATGCCATTGTCCCCTTTGCTCTGATATGATAGGTAAATTGTCAGCTCAGTTTTTGCCTTTGCTCAGCATTTATTGGCAATTGTTAGTCCTGTTTTCAAAGCCCACATAGCCCATGTAAACCACTGGGTGTCTTTGGGAATGTCAAGAACTCCTCAGTCGGGCTTTTGATAGTGTGAAGACTGTGGGATTGTATAGCACCCCCCCCCCTTCAACAAATGCAGAGTGGTTGACATATCCAGGACCTATGTTCAAGATGCTGGCTGTGACCTTTTAAAGTCTTAAGCAGCTTGTTCCACCCTAGCTAAGGGAATGCATTTCCCTAAATGAGCGCCCACATCCTTTATGAAATGGGGGGGGGGACCCTGCTCTAGATTCCCTTACATAGAGAAATGCAATCTGCTTGGCTTAGAAGCAGGGCCTTCTTTTTGGTGACTCCAGCCTCGCCCTGAGGTCTGACTGATGTGGGGGGTATTTTAAGACGAACATCAAGGGAAGACCTTTCTTTTGTAGGCACACGGTTGGTTTACCCTCCATTTTGTAATAAGTCTCCAATTTTACACGTGCAGGTTTTAATAAAGGTGCTTTGAATTTGCTATGATATGTAATAAACACTTTGGTGTTTCAAATTAAGCAAATGCTGCATTTGCATGTTTTAGTCCAAATGTTTAGTTTCATGTACAGATTAGTCCCTTCTATAAAAATACTGAAGATGCAAAAAAGAAGGAAAGATAGTAATCTACAATGTAATAAATGCAAATATACAGAAAGGAAAGCATTTTGAATGAACTGTCAATAAGAATAAAAGCAGCAGCAGCATCCTTGAATAAAGCCAACTCTCATCCAACACCAGACGCCAGGAAAAGCTGTTGCACATGAAAATGTTTTATCCCACGGGCCAAAGTCATGCCAGGTGGGTGCCTCCAGGTGACCTCTCTTAGCTCCTGGAAGGCAGAAAATGGAACAGCACAGTGTCACTTTGTTGGTAATATTTCATGTTTGGGAAAGTTCATCCACAGGCAGGGCAGAGAATTAAGCATTGATGTTCCCTTGGGGAAGTATAACACCCAAGGGTAGGGAGAAACCCAAGGAGGCAAAGAGTCCGTAGTGGGTTACTTGGAAGTCATTACTAAACAAAGTCAGATAGTTTGAGCTATATCATTCACATCTATCAATAGGTGTTCATCTTTGAAAGGGTTAATCTTCCTGCAGAAGCCCAGTGGCTTAAAAAAAGGCAGCCCTTCTCAAGAAAATGAGATGTGACAAGTTCATTTAAAATGCCCGGTTTGTCATTGTTTATCTCATTTTCAGAGTTGGCAGAGAAAATTAGGCTGGCTGACACTCACCCACATCCATCCCCAGGCCTCTCCGACCTGACCTTTCCCTGGACTGAATCTCTTAACCACACACACACACACAGAGAGAGAGAGAGAGAGAGAACGAGAACTTTCCCCAGAGTCTTTTTAAGTTGTTCTAAATGAGGTGTTTGGGCCATCACTCTGTCTAGGCTTTGATCCCAGGGTAAACGAGAAGACTTTTTTTAGGGGAGAAATTGCAATATTTTTATCTACTTGAATGTGGCTTGGCAGAATAATCAGTGTGTGTTGCTACCTTGTTCTCAGTGTAGTGAGCGTGCCCATTTTCTATGTGTAAGAACTTAGTGGCCAAGGGGAATGGTAACAAGATGGGCAGAAGTGAATGGGACACATATTTCTTAACAAATATTTAAGTCTTTAGCTGTATAGCATCCTTTCTTCCTAAATCTCCCTGTTGTCCTGGAACTACTATTAGCAGACAACCTATAGGTGATGTTTCTCCTCTTAGTGCTAGGAGTTATATTCCACCCAACACTGTTTTCTTGGTTTGGATCAGGTGATGGTACAACAGAACATGAATGGCTAACCTGTGGTCTTCTATATATTATTCAACTACAAGTCCCATCAACCCCAGCCACCCATCAGGGCCGAGGGGAGTTGTGGTCCTCCAACATTTGGAGGGCCACAGATTCCTCATCCATGTCTCAGAACTTTTGCAGCAAGAAAACTGGGCAGAGCTTAGTTACAGTAAGAGGAGGAGCCATCCTTGTAAATTAAGCCAATTTTTTATACAGTGGTACCTCGGGTTAAGTACTTAATTTGTTCCGGAGGTCCGTTCTTAACCTGAAGCACCACTTTAGCAAATGGGGCCTCCAGCTGCTGCTGTGCTGCCGGAGCACAATTTCTGTTCTCATCCTGAAGCAAAGTTCTTAACCCGAGGTACTATTTCTATTTCTGGGTCAGCAGAGTCTGTAACCTGAAGCGTATGTAACCCGAGGTACCACTGTATATATTTTCAACCTGTCATGTGTTGCAGTCATGTGCTGGAGCTGAGTGGTGGCTCAGTTCAAAGGCATAAAGAGGAGCCAAGATGAGAGGAGGTTGGGACCAGAGTACTGAACAACAAGGGAGCTGGCTCACCAGTCACTTTAAAAAAAACCCCTGTTGTACCAGCAGAGATCAGTGGGTTTCAACTCCTACAGAGTCTGCATTCAGGGGCTTTCTCTCCTCAGGAGTAACATTATGGAAAGGAAGGCTTTGTGCTAGCAGGTGGGAACTTCACCTTTAGTGTAGGCTAGATTGACTAGGTTTCTGAAGATGGAGCTGGGGGGAGATTAAGGAGAGAGTAACGGATCTAGCAGGCTGCACTAGAGGCAACAGGGCAAGCTCAAAATGTAAATGGCATGGATTTGGGCCATGTGAAAGTAGAGTGGAGGGCTAGGAGATTAAGATTAGGAAAACGAAATTGAGAGTTACCCGTTTCAAACCAGGGAGAAGGAGGAGAAGCTTTCTCTCAGAGGCTCACAGTGACTTGGGGGGGGGGTAGAATTAGGGTTGAATGCCAAGAATACTCTCTGAGTATTCTTGGCATTCAACCCTAATTCTACCCCCCAGGTCACTGTGAGCACCTGAGAGAAAGCTTCACCAAAATGAATTGTTGGTGGTCTGGCACATCAGCTATTGGACAAATGGATGCCTCTGGCTACCCAGAAACAAGAGAAAAGGCTGTGATGGGGAACCGTAAGCAGACAAGACTTCATAGGGTCCCCTTGAACCCTGCATGGTGTGGTTCCCCGTGCAAGCAACCGGGGTCCTCCTTGAACCCTCCCAAGCCCTCTACAGGTTTTTGAAATAAGTTTTTCTTAACATGCAAAGGAGGTCACAGGGATGGGCACCCTAGCTCTGCTCCCTCACTGTTTTCATTTCAGAGGGCAACCTTCTGAAATGGGGAGCTACTCAGGAGAAGCCTGAGCCCAATAGAAGAGGACAGCTGGTTACACCATATTCCTTCTGTTGTGCTGCCTAATAAGCCTTCCACTTTGCTCAGCCACATGCAGAGCAAAGTGTTAGGAATCAAGGCACTAGCAGGAACACTTGGGGTTAAGCAAGGCAAAATGGTCTTGGTAGCACTTTAGGTAACAGGGCTTGCGGTGAGGATCCTCATCCTCCTGAGGAAGGCTGCTCTGAATCCAGCTCCAGAGACTGATGGGTCTTGACCCCACACCAAGCAGATAATTCAAGGTCACCTCTTGTTTGAGGAAGTGTTTGCTACAAGAGAAAACACATTTCAAGCTTCTGTGCATTTACATTTCTGCAACATTACCTTGCAAAATGAAGGGAGTCAATAGAGGGATATTTAAGTACCAAAGGTTTGCTGCCATCTGGTTTTGGACCAATATTGCTCAGGGATAAAGTAGATCCCATCGATGCCAGCAACGTTCATTTGTTGCTGAAATGCGCAAGGAGCAAAATCCTGTTGGAATGCACATCTTTCCTCCTCCCTTTTTCCCATTATGTCCTTCCCTGCTTTTGTGTGCCTTGTGTATTTGTTTCTTCTTTCCTTAGGAATGAGAGTGTCTGGTTAACAAATGGGTTCTGTCTCTTTCTAACAGCCTGGAACTTCATTATACCTGCACAAACTGCCAGCTCCATTTCTGATGTAGTTGGCTTGCTTCTTCCCCCACCCCCCACTTCATTCCCCCCTCTAGCTGTATCTCTGGTTACCTCCTACCGTCTCCCTTGTCTTCCGCCTCAGTGGAATCCATTCAACAGTGGGGAAAACACTGAAGCAAGTGTTTTGGTCTGCCTTTTTCTTTCTGCCTTTCTAGCATCCTTACCTCCAACCTCTGCTTTTGCTTTCTATGACTCTACCCACTTGGAAAAAGACTCTTCCTTATGTCTAGGACCACTCTGGCATGCAAAACTTTATGACGTCCCCCAAAAGCCTACAAATCCCTCCAGATCTACAGTTTTGCAAATGCTGCTGAATTCATCTTGTGCTATCGTCTCCCTATTGCTTCTACATCAGCTTCAAATTTGTGGTTAGGAATGTATCTTTATTTTTATTATTATTATTATTGGCAACAACACCCGTTTCCATGTTACTACCAGTGCCGTCTAACCTTTGTTTATACCCAGGAGTGTGAGACCGGATCTAACAGTTCTGAAAATGAGAGTTGGGTTTGTATATACAGAACTTTGGTCCATCTAATTCAGTATTGTGTGTACCAGCGGTTCCCAAACCCCCGCCCCCCCCAATAAACCACTTGAAAAGCCAAGCTGGTGGTCTTGGCAGACTATTTAATGATTTTTCTGCCTGTCGTAGGCGTTGTATTACAATTCAAATTCAATGGAATTACAATAAAATAAAATATAAGAAAGAAAAGAAGCAATAAAATACTATCAGTTATCAATGTGAATATTTAGTGTGATGGATGTGCCATCTCCCATCTTCAAGCACAGATCACACAATGAACCATTGGTGGTCCATGTCTGGAAACCCCTGATCTACGCTGCAGTAGTTGTCCAGAGTTTCAAGGGAGAAGCTTTCCCCAGCCCTACCTGGAAATGCCAAGGATAAAGCCTGGCATCTTCTGGATGCAAAGCATGTACTCCACCCCTGAGCTATAGCTTACCTCCAAAGGAATGTGGGAAGCTACTGTATATTAGACCAGGTTCTGATTGGTGTTAGCTCTCCAGGTCTTTCCTATTGCCTGCTCTGTGATCCTTTCTTAACTGGAGGTATCGGGGATTAAACCAGGGACCTTCTGCATTTTTTATCACCGTGCTCAGACCCTTCCCCATGGGAAGTTTCTATAGATTGGGGTGGCATGAACAGTAAGTAAATGCTTGTTTTTGAAGCTATTCCCCACCACCACCCAAAACCAATTACCATATTGGCCCTAATATAAGCCGCACCTTTAAAATTCAGGGGGGGGGAGGGAGCAAAGACAATACCCAATTATAAGCCGCTCCCTTAAAATTCTGCAGGCACCCACACCCATTCCGTTTTACCGTAAGTCTGTTTCAGCAGCGATATTGGAAAAGCCAAATTTTGCAAGGTCGCGAATTTAAGTCGCGCTTTAACTTTTCACGGAATTTGGAAAAGAAGTGTGGCTTATATTTAGGCCAATATGATATGGAGCAGAGCTTGTTCCACAAAAGCAGCAGGTCTCCACCCTTTCTCTGCACCTCCCTCCTAGGAACTGAGTTTGCAACAGGGTGCGAAATGAGCTTAAGCCCTGGCGCTCCTGCCCTTCAGGTTAACTCCTGCATCCTAGTGCCTCTTCCATTCTTCCACACAGCAACTGCATGCCTAGAGCTCCCAGACACCATTTTGTTTCCAGATTTCCTTGCTGTCTCTCTTGCTGTGGCTAATCCTGAGCAAGGCAAGTTTCTTTTTTCAACTGGTGTGAGATGGGTTTTTTCCACAGCAGGGAGCTTCTCCGCTGTAAAGGAGATTCATGGTAGAAACTGTCTGACTTTGTTTAATGGCTGGTTTTACTGGCCCAGTGTGCGTGTGCTCTCTCTTTTTTTGTCTCTGGGATCTTGATTTGTTTCCCTCTCAATTCTTCCTTGACCTTCCTCGTTTGCCAGTTTTGTTTGTGGCTGACTTATTTAAAAGGCCAGGCAGGTAATTGTAGGTTTTATTGTGAATAAGGACATTTGTTCCTTTCCTCCAGGGATCTCCAAGAGTTTTACAAACACTTAAGTGAATTTAACCTCATGGCATTCTGTGAAGTCAGTGAGAGTAATTACTGTAAGGCACTTGGATACTGGAAGACTAAGCACCAGGCTTGACCAGGAAGTTATTGGAGGAGGAGCAAGTTTTGGCACTGATAAATGCCCAAGTTAGACAATCTGAAAAATAATGCAAATGTTCAAATTTCCACTTCCTAATTCCTGTAGTCGCATCTTACTGTGTTTAGCAGCAATTAAGGGAATATGAGGAAAGAGGAAGTCAATGTGTACAGGGGAGGAAAGATGTTCACATTGCTGTCAGTCAAAAGGGGAGGAGCATGCAGCTCCTAGGATGGTGGTGATTGGGCAATGGAAGAGTGGCAAATCTGTTTCATAGAAAGATTCATATTGCAGAAATGGTGCAAATTTGGAACGGACCTAAAAATACTTTGGTGTCTTTGTACCATCCACAAACATCCATTTGTCCCACTTCCATCTTCAGCTGTGTTTTGCTTATTGCATCATCACCACCCTTTTGATGATTATATTTCCATGTTCTCCTGAAGGGTTTCTCTGCCTGCACCAATTTACAGTGTTACATCTGGTACGAACCTAATGCGTTCCGGAGGTCCTTTCTTAAGCTGAAACCATTCTTATCCTGAGGCGTGCTTTCACTATTGGGGTCTCCTGCTGCATGCGCGCCTCTGGCACACGATCTCCATTTGCATCCTGGGGCAAAGTTCACAACCAGGAGCAGCTACTTCCAGGTTAGCAGAGCTCGTAACCAGAAGCATTCGTAACCAGAGGTACCACTGTATTTGTTGCAGCTGGCTATGGCTATTAAGAAGCAAAGTTTCAACATCTCCCTTCGACCATTGATGAAGTTCGTGCAATTATTCCAGAGTACAGCGTCAACTTGACTTTTCCCTATGTCATTCTTTGCTTTTGTGTTACTTGTGTGAGGCTGGAGCTCTGCGCCAGTGGGTGACTTTTGAAAAAGGAGGTTTCAAGGCTTCTGGCCCCTAATCTCAGAGCAGGGAAATGCCTCAAAGAGAGGCATTCTGCACATGTTCAGTTGCACACCCTTCTTTCTAATTACTCCATGCATCATAAAGCTCACATCAGTGCAGCTGTTGAACAGAGCACAGAATGCAGGATCTGGTAGCTCCTGCAAAGCTCTCAAGTGCTGTGTTCCTTTCTGTAAAACTAGTGCCTTCCCTCATAGTAACTAACTGAAAAGCGTAACGGTTGCATTCTTAGGCAGTCCATGGGGGCTGCAGGGAGCTCCCAGGAAAGAGGAGAGGGAACTTCCGCACTCAGCCATATTCCTCAATGGTCTCCATTTTCTGTCCCTGCCACAGCCCATCCCAATAATTGCCAGTCTGATCATCTTAGTTATGTTGAGGAGAAGATGTAATCTAAATTAATATTGGGAAGCTGTGGAAGCAATCTGGTAATGCCTAAAGCAAAAATACAGGATGGTAATAAACACCTAGGAAAGGTATGTGTTTGCCTTCTGCCCTTCGACTGGACTGGAAAACAAGCCCAGCATTTTTTCCCCTGTAATGTTTTTCTCTCCTTTTCAGATAGGACCTTTACAAAAGAAAGACACTGATTTATAGATTTTTAAAAAAAAAACTTTAAAACAATGTTCTCCATGGAAAAGAAAAACATCAGGGGCCATAGTTTGGGTGGGGGTAGAATACCAGCCTTGCAATCAGAAGGCCCCTGATTCAGTCCAGAAACCCTCCAGTTAAATCAGATCTTGAGTAGCAATACCTGGAGATCCTTGTGTGTTTCGTACATTCATTCAGTGCTAGTTGCTGGGAATCACAAGTAGGGAGAGTGCTGCCTTGGTACTCAGGGCCTCCTTTTGGGCATCTGGTTAGCCACTGTGAGAATAGGACGCTGGACTAGGTGGGTCATTGGCTCAATCCAGCTGCAGAGCTCTTCTTGTGTTCTTAGATGCTTGATTCTGTTGGTTGAGTCCATCTCTGCTTCTTTTCAGGGCCACCTCTTCATTGTCCAGTACAATGACGGGAATGCTGAGGTCGTCTCCATGTGGGTCTGCCGGATGTTAGAGGAGAGGCGTTCGCAGCAGCAGCAGCAGCAGCAGGGATCTCAGTGAGCCAAAGGGATGCTGAATGTCTAAAGGACAGAGACTCTGGTGTCATCCAAAGCCCATGCAGGTTTTTTATGCTTTGGCAGAAGATTTTGATGAAGGCATGGTGACTTTTTTATTCAAGAAATACCTTCCCCTCTCCTCCCCCATTACCATCACACTGTTTCCTGAAACATTAAGAAAATATTATATATTTTATTAAACTTACTGTATATTTCTTGGCTTCAGAGTATTTTATACATCTTTTACTAGCTTAAAAGCAGTCCATGGGTGGGGTGGATGAATTGATGGGCATGAATTTAACTGTCCTGTGGACTCAATCGTATCTCCTTTAGTCTTTTTATTTTTAACACCAAAAATGAGTTGAAATGGACCAGGCAGGGGAAATAATTATGTTGGAAGAATAAAATGTCTAACCAATATCAGTCACAGGATGTGTGCTAAATTTGTACTCATTAGAGAAGTGTGTGCTGTTCATCAAAGCAACTCCAAGAGCAGCTCTCAATACAGGGAAATGAGGACATTGTGCAATGTGTCCTCTTTAGTGGGATAATATAATGGAGGTTGGGATTTACTTGGCTTTACCAGTAGGAACACAACCAAAGGTCTCCATTCCCACATTGTCCATCCTGGTGCATGTGGATATATGAATTCATTCACCCATGACGCAAGGTGAGGCAAATGCCTTGGGTGGCAGGATCCATAACGGCAGCAGATCATACCTCTAAGGAATGTAGCTGCAGTGGCAGCATCGCCTGTGGCACGCTCATTGGATCTACCACCTCCTCAGCAGCGCCCCCCCCCAACTCTCTCAGTGGCTTCTTTGTGAACAGGAAGCATTGCTGGTCTCCTCCCACCCCTAGGGAGGAAATGGGAACATCCCTCTGGTGTCTCCTAGACTCTGCACTCACCAGCATGATTCAGAGCGGGTCCCTTTTGCTCCCATGATGGCCTTCGATTCCCCTTTTCAACCATCAGGGAAGGTTGATTTGATTCCCTCCCTTGTTCCCAACATAGATCTTCACTCCCCCTTGTTCCTGATGTAGAACTTTGTTACCCCATTGCTCCTGATGTAGATCTTCACTGGCCCAGGGTGTGGGGGGAGGTGCCCACCATTTTTTGGTTCTTCTCAATTGCCAAAATGTCTTGGGCCGACTTTTCCACTTTTGTTGCCCAGATTTGTTTTCTAATTTTGAGGCTGTTTTAGTAGACCAGTGTTTAATTTAAAATGTATTTTTAAAGTCTTATAATTTGTTTATTTATCAGGGTTGTGTTGTTGTTTTTTGGAAATTCTTCAGGAGATTTCTCAAAAGTCCAGTGACTTGGAAGACTGTATGATGGCCAACAAAAGTGTTTACACTGAGGTGGCTATTTCTGATGCACTGTCACTTAAAAACCTGAAGAGGATCATAAAAAAAAGCTTGGGAGTACACCAGTCTCTTGTAGTGAGGAATTTCTGCTGAACAATTACAAATCCTAACCATTACTTCAGAGGTAGACTGGAAAATACTTTGCTTCCTTCCTTGGAGGGATCATCAATCTTCAGGTGAAGGATAGAGATTGCAGGCATGAACTTATAGACTAAAGTTTGTCTTAATTGCTCCAATGTCACAACCTCTCTGGCAGATAACAGTACAATGAATGACTCGATGTGACCGGTAGCTGCAGGTGCTTTTTGCTAAAAGTGAGACAAATTTCTTTCCTTTGAGCCAACTGAGCTGAGGCAGTTCTTTCATTTATTTATTTCCTAGCATATTTTTTTGCATATACCTCCCCTGTATAAAAGGTGTTTGTGTTAAAATTAAAATTTTGCCTTCATTTACACAAATATATATGAGAAAGATCTTTATCTTTAGCCCAAAGGGTCATGCCGTTTTGACCCACTGGTTTCCATTTATCAGTCCATACATCAGAGACTGATAAAGAATGCAAATAGATGGTCTAGGCTTGTTGCAAGTGATGAAGAGTGTGGGTTCTAAATGTCTCAATTAGCAATTCTAGAGACAAGGTGGTGGCGTGGTTAAAAATGAGCTTTTGGACTTGACCATAATTCATAGTAATTAATTAGCCATTTGCTCAACCATCCCTTCATCTAGCTTGTGTTAACCCTTTTTATAAATGTGTAAAATCTACCTGCATGTACACAGAACAATTACATCTATGGACACACAATTACTGAGGATCACATGGATCTGTTTGACCTACATTTATGTCATGCCAATTTTGTTTGTGAATTGGCCCTCTATTAACACCCACATAACCACCCGCAAAAAAAAGGACTACAGAATAAGGGCCACATCATACATCTCCATTGGCAGAATAGTGTAGAGATAACAATGAATGGAATGGACATGAATCTCAACTCATTTATTACACCCAGCTCTTTCCCCAAAGAGCTCGGAGCACCTTGCTTAGGATTCCCAGGCAATCTCTCATCCAGACAGCTTATGAAACCAGCAGACTTCTTTCATTTAGCTTTCAGTAGTGCAACTGTTACATGTGCCTTTGGACCATTCTCTGGCCCCTCCTTGGGTAATGTGGAAGTGAGTGGAAGTATGGTGAGCTGTGTCAACAGCCTCTGCACATAGAACCATTCTCCCTTGTACCCCAGAAGTGCTATATGTACACTGTCAAATTTGGTTTCCTGTTTCTCCATGTATCACATGAGCTACTTAAGGTCACTAAAGCTAAATGCTTCAAGACTCCTATTTAACTTTGTTCTGCTATTAAATCTACTCAAAGAAAAGGACAACAAAGTAGAGGAAATTAGCTTTCGGTGGCCTTGTGTTGTCATGAAGATGCTGAAATGCTTGGATGTTTCAGGATAAAACACACAATCTGATGAAACAGAACTTGAGCTCAGCTAGGATTGAACTGTCTATACCTGAGGTAGTACCTGCCCTCAGATATCTTCCTAATTCTTTGCACATTCCTGGTGGAGGCAGAAAGAAACTTGGCACTTTGGGAGACACGTGTGTCAAGGCTTTATACGGTGAGCCACCACTAAGAGATCATTTCCCAGCAGTTTCCATGTAGTTGGTGTAGTGTGTAAACAAGCCATAATTCTCAAGTGCTTCACATGAAAGATGAAAATGTTTAATAGTTGCTGGGGAATGGAAGAAGGAGACCCCCAAATATTTGTTTTAAATGAGTATTCCATTATGTGTCTGTACCTGCAAGGGGTGAGTTGAAATTTGACAATACATCAAGTGCAATTATTGGTGGGAGATCTTTCCAACCTTCACTGGGCCTTGGTTTCAGCTGTCTTCAACAGTGGCCAAATCACAATTCCTGAAAAGCTCAGAGTGCTCCATTATCTGTGTTTTTCTTCCATAGTACACATAGACAAAAACAATCCCTCCCATCCTTCTTAGATATCCCATTGGCTTTTAAGGACGCCTGTCACAAAAGGGATCAGACATCTCTATTCATTTGTTCACTTGGGGTCGTTCCTCAGGAGTACCCAAAACTCTTGACTAATATGGGATCCACAAGTAACCACAACAAATGCTCTTCAGTTATACTTTCTCCTTTTTGGTCATTTCCTAATATATCCAAGAGCAGTCCTTTGTACCATGCTGTGAATTTACTCTCCACTGAAACCTTTTTCCAACCCACAACAAAACCTGGAATGGCATCCCCTGTTAAGTATCAATAAATTTCAGCAGATCAAAATGGCTGATAATGTGGGTTTTTAATTTTGAGCAAAAGTAGTTTGCTCAACCGTTCTTGTTACATATGTACGTATGATGAGGTTTTCTACCACATCATGTATTGCTTTATCAGTCCTGCACCCATCTTAGATCAATGGCCCAAATAGCTGTTGCCTTCAACTCTTTTGCATTCCAAGAGGAAGCTGACAGGAGATGAAGGCATTTTCTACTGTGCCCAGATCTGGTACTGAGTATCACTAATGTGGACTAGAACCCACACTTCTCACTAAATTGTGCAGGGGGAAGGGAATTAATGCACCCTTCTGTTTCTTTCTAATCTTGGAAAGGCAATCTCATATGCAGCTTGCACAGAAGTGGGATGTTAGTGGCTCATAAGTAAAGCACATTTTGGATTGGAGTCACCAGGGGAATTTTTATCCACAATCCAAATTAGTTGAAGTGTGGCTGTTTCTAAAAATGTACTCCCAAGAAAGACATTCTGGGATATAGATAGATAGATAGATAGATAGATAGATAGATAGATAGATAGATGGATGGATATGCTCTGTCTTCCCTGAAGACCCAAATGTCTGCAATTTGGCCTTGTTGTTTTTCAGAGCAGGGTGCCGGCAAAGTGTCATTCTTCCTTTCCTCAACAGTACTTTGAAAAAGCTCTCTTGATGTGCAGATTTATTGGCAGAGAAAACAATTCATGGAACAGATCAAACTGTTTTTTATTTTAAAAACCACCAGAAAATGGTGTAACTTTCAGGTTTGCTGTAAGGATTGCTGAAATAAAATATAAATATTGTTTATTGTAAATATTGGAGGATAATGGACTCTCCTTCATCTGAGGTTTTTAAACAGAGGTTAGATGGCCAACTGTCAGGGGTTTGCTTGCTTGCTTGCTTGCTTCATAAAATTTATACACTGCTTGGTTGTAAAAACCCTCAAAGTGGTTATTCTTTAGTTGTGGTTCCAGCTTTTCAGGGAGTTGGAATAGAGGACCCTTTGGGTCCTTACCAACTCTGAAATTCTATGATTCTGTGAGTGTTCAAAGTGCTATATAAATTGTATGTAGATCAATATTACTTCTGTTGTTACCTGATCCAAGGGGTTGGGGGTTGGGGAGGGAAACAAATTCCAGGATTGTCACTTGGCCAGTCCAGCTCCAGATTAGGTTCTGAGCCTGCTGCCCTTGTGGCAATGCACTTTCGTCTAACTTTCTGATGGGGAAACTTCTACAATAATTGTGGTTTAGGTTGATTTGTTTTTTCCTTTTATCAGCAGAGTTGTCCAGGATCCTGGTGTCATTTTTATAGGAGTGGGACTCTGGCTGTACAATTGCTGAAGATTTGTACTGACTGGGGACTTTACCTTCACTAAAGGGTAGGCCCATAAACTACAAGTGCAGGCTAAAGACAGGATTTATGGACTGAGCCTTCCTGCCTATTGCAGAACAAACCTGTGCAGCTCATCCCTGTTTTTTTCACTGGCGCAGCTGCTCTGAGCTGGAATCCTGGAAAGAAAGTTCAAGGTTTATAAGTGACTGGTCAGCCCAAGAGATTTTTAATGGAAAATGAATGTCTAGGCTAGGGTTTTTAAAAGGTGTGTGTGTGTGTGTGTGTGTGTGTGTGTGTGTTGGGGGGGTGTTCCTCAACAGCTGATCCACCACACATTCTGGCCAAGAGAGAAATGCATAGCCAACAGATGAGATGACTCTAAAGACAGGTGAGTGGAAGGCTGCCTCTGTTTTTTGCCTGCGTGTACGTGTTTGGTTGTGTGAACCAACGATCCAGCAAGCGATTCCCGCAGCTGGATGCTGTGCTGGAAAAGCTTTCACCCCCCCCCCGCCTCTTTTTCATCCACTTCTCCAAGGCTTTTTCTTTTCCCAAGGGCCTGATCACTCAAGCACCTCCGTCTCTCCCAGCGTGTGGAAAGTGGGAGGGAGCGGGGTTGCGGGGAGAGAAGGAGGGCCAACTAAAGCGTTAATTGTGCCTTTTTAGCTCATGTTCGGCCGGCAGCAGGAGAAGGCGCTGCTTAAACCTAATCAATAAAGTCTTGTCTATTGATCGTGTAAATTTCATTTGGCAACCGTCACTTACCAGTCTCTCCCACTGAGCCGCGAGAGAGGCAAGGGCAGACTCGTCCCCCGCCCCGCAGTAAGCTGCTTTGGGGGACGGGCCCTGAGTCTTTGGCGCGGCTTTCATGTGTGAATTTGAAGAAAGGGATGCTGTGCCCAAGTGGAAATGCAGAAACCCGCTCTTTCTAAGCCAGGGCCTTTGCAATATGTTCTCTGGCCCGCGATGACCTTGGGTGGGTGGGGGATACGTCTAAGTGCTGTTGGATGAGTGGGCGTGCCTGGACTTGCACTTGCCCCATTCCTAAACGGCCTTGACTGGAACCAGGCGACACTACCTGCGGATTGGGACCATGTCTCTGGGCCCTCCGCCCTGAGCGCCATACTGGAGAAACACCAAGGGCTGTGCTGAGTAGGAGTGGATGCAAATACCGCAATGAATGGATCTTGGCGCGGCAACTGGCCGTCGGATTCCCGCGTCTCTCTCCAGGGTCCTGAAGGCTCCCTAACCCGCCCGCGTCTGCCTCCGCGTCGCTCTCCGAGGTGCTGAAGGTCCCTTGACCTGAGGAGCCAACTACCAAGGCAGAGGGTGCAGGTTCCTTCAGTCTTTTACCTACTCCTGGCGGTGGGGAGAGGCTCTCTTTCTCCTCCCGCCTGCCCCGGGGGTCGCCTCTCTCTGTTGGCGGCGCCTCTGACCTCTGCCCGCCCCGTCCAGGTTGATTACTCCATCAGGCCCGTCCGGGTGTGCCAAGGCTGTAAAGAGCCATTACCCGGATTCTTTTATCAATGTCCAGTAATTAAAATGTCACCGTTTAATTTTCAGGCCTTCTCGGAGCAATCTTTTCCTAATAAAGAGTCTAATCGAAAGGCTATTCGCCACCCTCCCACCCGAAAATGGCACCGGCAGGCGGGCTGCTGCGGCGGAGCGAGGCCCCCGCGCGGATCGATAGCGAGAGGGCTGGGATTGATCTGCCGCTAAAATGAAATTTATTGGGGTCATGGTTTTATATGGTGCTGATACAACTGTTAAATGGGGGACATTCGTTTCCAATAGGAGGCGTTTATTAAACTTCCACTGAATTAGACCGCGGTGATTTATGGGGCAATCTCCCGCCTGCGAGCCCCTCCAGGAACGAGAGCGGGGAAGGAAGGGCCTTGGCGGCCTCCTCTTAGAGAGATATTTATAAAGAGATGACACGGGCCTCTGAGTTTTAAGCCGGAGTGGCGAGGAAAGGACTTTCGAGGGACGTGACAAGGAGGCAAAGGATCGGGAGGCAGACGGAGGGTGGGTGGGGGAACCTAAAAGGGTGAGCCACCCAAGCCCACCAGCGCCACGTGTGACGGTCTCACCCCCGCCAGAGTTCCCTACTCAGTTCAGGAATTTCCAACAGACTGGACAGAAAGTCTGGAGTAACATGGGTCTGCACGACTGCAAGCCTACCCAGGTTTTCTGCTAGCCGCCCTGAGCACGGTTGGGTGGAAAGGCGGGGTGCAAAAATAAGGAGTAAAATAAAAGCAGGAAACAGGGAGTAAGTCCCATTGAGGGCGCTGGGACTCCGAATCGACACTGATCTGCTTGTGCGCCCATTACCCAGCCGAAATATTCCAAGACCAGCTCACGGGGCCAACTTTCCTGCCGACTGTCTTTTGTCACGAGACTTTAGGTCATCGGAATCAAAAGCATCTTACAAGGGTGGGCCTTCCCTCGCCGCTTCACTGGTACCTTGTTTTGGCTGAAATACACGGATTAACAGCAGAGCGGAAGAGGAGGTGCTGGATTAACGCACGAACGGTCGAAGGGGTTGCTGTGAGGTCTCCCTTTTAAAACAAAACTTTGGAAACTCCCACTCCAAGCCTTCCCGAGAATTTTTCCCCCCAAGTAACACTTGCACCTTTGATTTGACTTGATCACAGCAGAGGTTGTGACAAGCCATTCCCCCTTTCCTCACTAGCGACTGGCATGATAACACTTTCCCCCGTTCCTCCAGCTGTCCCATTTTAAAGAAGAACCCCCATCGCCACCCATTCTCCTCCTGCGCAAACAGCTTTCTCATTCCCCCTTGGGGGCAGGAAGAGGAGAGGAGTATAAAGCGAGGAACAAGGGGTGGGGTTCTGTTTGGCAATCCAAGTGGGCCGGGCGGGGGGAGCGTCTGCTTTGCATGCAGAAGGACCCAGGTACAATCCTGGCATCTCTAGGTAGAGCAGGAAGAGATTCCTTGCCTGAAACTCTGGAGAGCCACAGAATACGGAGCTTAGACTCAATATAAACCCATTTCCTGTGTTCGATATATGGGATGCGGAAGGAAATCGGTCATTCAAGTACACGCTGCGATTTTACTCTGTGAACCGCCCTGAGACCTGCGGGTATATAGGGTGGAAGAAAAGAAGAAGAAGAAGAAGAAGAAGAAGAAGAAGAAGAAGAAGAAGAAGAAGAAGAAGAAGAAGAGGCAGCCAAGCTGAGAAAATGAAGGGGGTGGGCCAAGGAGGATCCACCCTAGCTCTCCAGTACTTCGAGGTTCCCATCTCTGCCGCCACATGCCCCCTCTGTTTGACAGGGCTCAGGCTCTGCGGTGTGTTCTTGTAGTGTGGGTGAATAGGTGGCTATAGATATGGCGGAGATTGGATGGCGGATGCAGGGCTGGATACATGGTTAGAGAGGTTCTTGTTTTTCCCTCTGAGTTTGCTTGCTTGCTTGCTTGCTTGTTTGTTTAAGTTATATCCCACCCTTCCTCCCAACGGAGCTCAGGGCAGCAAACACACAATGCTCATCTTGTGGCAGTTAGTTCCTTGGGTCCATTGGACATGTCGTAAGATAGTGTTTTCCTTGAACACAAGCTTGCTTGTAAACAGCCTAAGGGGCCAGGAGTGTGCCTGCAGATTCTTCTCCACTATAGACCCTCTTGGTCTTTCAAGGTGCTGCGCCCACAACCTCTCCAGCAACCCCTGCTTGGAGGGCCAGCTCCCGCTCATATTTCAAAACAAGGGACAAAAGTAGAGACTCTCAGCCATCTCCTTCACCCACACTCCCTCAGAAAAACAACAACCCGTGTATATCCCCCCAAAACCCCTTGCATTGGGCGATCATTGAGTTTTAATTAAAAATTGTTACAATTAAACCCAACACACACGCACGTGCGCACACATGCCTTAATTACATTTGATTTTTAATTCCAAATCCGTGTTTACACAGTAAGCGAGACGTACCTCCTGATTATCCCCAATACTCTTTATACTGTACTAATTATGTAAATTAAACCTAATTAACTGACAAAAAACTGCAGTTAATTCAACTGTTAAAAGATATGGGATCGCAAGGAGCTTAAGAGAAGCAATGAAAGGATAAGGGGAGCGGATACCTTCCTGGGGAGGGCTCTCCCCTTCCTGTTTGCACTGGGAGAAGGCAGGTGGGGGTTAGTTATGAACTAGGCACTGGCTGTTAAAGTTAAAAAAGGTCGGTTGTCGTCGTTGGCTTTCCCCGATAAAGATCTGAGACCTCCAGAGCGACACGAGAGGTCAAAAGGAAGATTTTGAACGGCCGCCCCATGGCTCCTTAATCAATGTTCCCACTTCACTCGCTCCCACCCCACCGCTTGCTCCCCTCCCTCCCCTTAATCCCGAAACAGCACTGGAAACAATATTATTTCTGGCTGTGGTATAGTATCTGGGCGAGAAATGCAAGCATGCTTCTAAGTGCGCACCCTCCCTAACAATGAGCGGAGAATATTTTGTCGGAGCTGTTGGGCAGCAGAATGGATATCCTGCTGCGCCGAAACTTCAGTCCCTCCAAATTCCCATGTAAGGGGGAGGATTATGAGAGACCTCAAAAGGCAGCTGCTAGCCTTGCTTGTTGCTTTTATGCTCTCTTGGAAAGGTGGGGGGGGAGGGAGAAGTTAGAGAGGGGTGCTGCTCCCTGCTAATGTTCTTATAGGGTGGGGGCATGTGGTATAGAGTCCTTCGTCTCACAACTTCCCCGAACGGTGTTATTCGGACAGCGCCTTCTTTTACAATGGCGCTGTCTCAGGTGCTGAAACCACCGGTGCAGGTCGAATACCTGCAGCAACCGCAAGTGCGGGCCTCCGGCTAGGGGTCAGTTCAGCACCTGGGACAGCGCAGCGCTAGGCGACGCCCGACGATACCTTCCTTTTAAACCGATCGCGACAGGAGGAGAAGGCCGATTCGCCTCTGCGACTTTGGAACCGGTCACTTTTGATTCCAATCGCTGCTCTCTCGGAGTTAATGTCTGGGCGGCCCACAGTCCAAATAACGCCCCCCCCCTCTGCTTTTCACATTAAATCACCAGGACTAGAGTGGGCGAGACAATGCGGTCTTGCCCATTTACAAGCTAAGGCCTGAAGTTTGCATTCCTGAGATTTCACTCCTGAAAGCGCGTCAAAGCCTCTACTCGTAGTTATTTGTAATAACATGGTCTTGGCTATCTCAGGCCTTTGGTACGTGGTGGAATACATACCCAGGTAAATTAATAAATAGCATATCCCGCTTTCCCCAAACTTCCTGGGTGGTTAAGAGACTCATCCTTCTGGACAGGGCTAGACTTGTACCGACGACCTCTTAAACCAGACTCGTTTCCTCCCAGCGCAAAGCAATCAGGGTTGTTAAAATCAGCCAACTTTGGGGACTGCGGCGGGGTCCATCTCGGTTAGCTATTTGTAGGACAAGGTTTCTGGTTAGAAACGAGTCCAGAGCTCTCTGCTCCATCCTCCCAAATTCGTTCCTGGGGTTAGACTGCCTTCTTCACTTTTGGAAGAGGAGGGGCCGCCCCGGGATGACGCCGGAGCAAACGATCTGCCACTATTTTAAATTGAGACCCCCCCCCGCTCGCCAGAAACACTTCGGGGTCCCCTGATGACTCAGTCGTCTGTCGGGAAGCAACTTCCCTCGGTGTGGCAAACTTTACCTCCCTCTGCGCCCCCCCTTCCCAGTTCACCGCCCCCCTTCGGGGTTGCTTTTGCAATTGACACTCTGGGCTAACAGACGGGTCTAATATCAACCGCGCTGCAGAGGTTAAGAGCCCTGGGGCGAAGGGCGGCGGGGCGGGAGGGGGGGCGAAGAGAGAGGGGGAGGAGGGAGGGGGAGGGAAGAGAGATCGGATTAAATACGGCGCTTTGTAAGTATTTAAAATTACATTTAATCTCCGCGTTCCACGTTTGTTTATTTGCTCGGTTTTGTAACAAAACAAAACATAGAGTTTCAACATAAAACATTAAACCATCACGAACTGTGAATTATTCTAATAAAAATATATATTAAAAAAACCCCCGAAGGAAACACCTCCCTTCTTTCAAAACCAAATAAATATGCCACCAAATTAATACTGAAAACCTCACTTTTTCTCTCTCTCTCCCTCTCTCTTTAACCCATATTAAAATAATGCATAAAGCGCCTGTCTCCGCGGGGGGCGGCCTGCGCGCCCCTGCCAGCCTCTCCGGCTGGATCTTATGAAAAGGTTCCATCTTTTTAACTTCCTCGCCAGGGCGGGCGGGCCTCGGTTTGCAGCCGGGCGCCTCGGTTGGCGCAGTAATAACGGCTAATAAATATTTAACTACGCATTTGTTGTTGCTTTTGGGGGGGGGTTAGGCGAGGGGGGGAGGCTTGCAGGGGCTCAGGAGTCGGCTGGGGGTACCAAAAGCTCAAGGACGCCTCTCCCATCGCCAGGGCAAAGTCTAATTAAAGACAAATGCCGGGAGTGGGGGTGGGGGGGGGCAGAGATGTAGTGGAGGGGGGCGTCCTCAGCTCTGACCATCCAGGGCTGCAACATTTATTGGTCACAATGCAGAATTCAGTGTGTGCGCTTTAAATAATTAAAAGGCGAGGAATAATTACCGACTCGCATTGTAATTATGGCGAGCCACCCGCGCTTAGAAACGGGAGCCGCATCGAGGGTGAGTCGAGGTTAGGGTTACCAAGAGGGCCTCTGCCAGGATTTTCCAGCTCACCTTTTGTCTAGCGGAGGCAGCCAGGAGGGACGCTGGACTTGAGAAAGGGGAGCGTGTGTTTGTGTGTTTGTATGTGGCTGTGCTCCTTAAATCCGGAGCACCAATTAAAAAGCCCTTTTTCTTTGCCCACAACTCCTTCTCCGCGCTCTCCATGTCGCTGCGAAAAAGAAGTCTCAAAACTCCAAGCCAAAACTCTCTCGAATTACCGCCCCCCGCTCTTTCTCTCTCTCCCCACGCACAAATGTAATGCATTCTGGTCTTCCTCCCCCCCCAACCCCCCCAACAACACAGACTTTTCCCGCAAGTCTACCCCCGGCGCCCCCCCCTCCTCCGCCACCGCATATTCCTCGCCAGAGATTTATGCCCCCAAATCTGCTTTTCAAGGACAAACTCCGCTTCCTGATACATCAACTCTCAAGTAGGCGCGGGCATTTTCATAACAATGCGCGCTGGAAGATGGAGCCCATATGCCGGGGCGAAGGGCGAAAGCTGTTTTCCTGGCGGAGGGGAGCGCCCGCTCCCCTCAAAGTGCCTGAGGCCGCCAGCCTGGGCCGTTATTAACTTCTGTTTGATTAGTGTAATTGCTCAAATTTGGGGCCGGACAGTATGATTAATTACAGTTTAATTAACGCGTCCATTAAGAGCACTTAATGCCACGATGCTTTTAGAAACAGCCTGAGGAATGGGCGCTCCAGGAAAGAGGAGCGAGGGGAGATTGAAAGCGGCGGCGGCGGCTTAATTTTCATTTTTAACATTTATTTGGTTGGGGGGGGGGATACACCGGGTCAGGTTTCCATAAGAAGGAAGCGGGAAGAGATGAAAGACAAAAAAAGGAAGGAGGGAGCCTCTGACAGAAATACGTTTGGGAAGAAATTAAATCCAAGACTAATAATAAAATAAAAATATTTTCTAATTTCGAAATCTTTCCCTGCATGCTGGATTAAAAAAAACCCCCCAAAAACACGCCTCCTTCCTTCCATCCCTTTCGCGATCGCGAGCAGCCAATCTTGGTCTGAAATTGAGTCTATATCCCACGTTTGAACCCCTTTCTACGGTGGGTTCCAGTAGAAATTGACCACTGAGGCATCTTCAGACCGCAACCCTGGGCACCTGAAGTCCCATTTGACTCTTCCAACAATCCAAGTTTATGGTTGGGATGGGGAGTTTATAAGGGATATGCTAAACAAACGACGAGGGAAATCGTCGTTTTATCTACCGGATTTATTTGTTTTGGGGAGGATTTTTTTTTTAATGAAAGGAACTAGAAAACCCCCTTCCGCTGTTTCCCCCACTCCATTTATGTATATTAAAATCTGAAATAAATATTTAGCTGCACTTTTATGCAGCAAAATGTTCCTCGGAAATATTTTAATCAATTTAACCTATCCATCACTCATTACCCAGAGAGATAGTCTGTGTCCAAAACAGGTATGTAAATAATTGTACCTGTGTCACGCTAACATGCACTATTCAGGGATCATTTTATAGGGGTAAATTATTTGAGCCGGTCCCGGGCACTCCAAGACGCCTCAACTTTCCCCGTTAAACAGCAGGCTCTCCATTAGGTATGTCGAGACAGGCGTATTTCCACTTCCTTATTTAAATGTCCTCCCTGCAAACAGAGCCAATGAAGCTATAAATATTGATCAAGCCGTACAGTTTAGGCACCAGCCTCCTCCTCCTCCTTCCCCGCAGTTTTGGGCTCATCGCCTCGTGTTGACGGTGGCCACGATACTGTGTCATGAGACGGCGCGGGGTGGGGGGGATACGAGACATGTGTCCCATCTTCAGAAGGGAGGACGGGTTTTGCCCGACAATTCCTGCAAAGCTAAGAACTCACCGGGGTTCCAATGCCCCCCCCCCAAGCTCGCCCTGCTGTCTATCGATCGGCTTATGAATAGTTAATTGGGCATCTTTTTCGTTGTATCTCTCCCCCCTCCGCCCCGCCCACGCCAGAAGATTGCCTGTTAAATCAACGCCTTTGCCTGAGGGAGAGATACGATCTGTCCTCTCTCTCTGGTTGTAGATTTTTCGTGCCCAGACCCTCAGCAAACCTTTGCTTCCGTTTGCATCGTTCCCGGCGTCCGGGAGAGGAACTGTTATTTTGGGAGCGGAGAGGGGTTGCTCAGATTCCACCCACCCGCTTCCCATTTCTGGTTTTCAGTTGTGGTAAAGGAAATAAAAGTGGGACGCCAGAAGAGGAAAAAGAAAAGCGGGAGAGAGGGGGAGAAATTCGCCTGCGGGACTCTGGTCTTTCTGCACAGTTTGATTGGGGTTGCGGGGCAGAGACCCGAGCCGCCTAGACAGGTGGTAAAAGCTCCAGCGTTTTAGCAGCTTCTCAGCCCAGAAATACCTTCCTTTGCACTCTGTGCCCCGGACATGCTGGACCGTCCCCATCCACCCCCGAAATTCTATATTAACAGCTCCTGGTGGGGTCGTCCCGCGTTCCGCGAAACTAAGTGGTTCAGCGGCGCTGTCGAAGTCCAGGTGGCCGGAGAGGAGGTGGAATGAAGATCGCTTTCCACTCCTTAGCGAAACATCGCCCGCTGCCCCTTTAATATCACCACACCTCAGCCCCCCAGCCCCTGCCCCCACTCCTCTTTAAGGAAACCAGCCGCCCTGGGGGTTGGGGGGGTACACAGAGCAGGGAAACCGAGGAGCCCCAGTTGGCGCTGAGCAGGCAACAGTCGCGAGGAGGGGAGCTGAAACGGTTCTTCCTGGCGTGTGGCCTTGAGGGGGGGGGTGACCTCTCCAAGCCTCCCTTTCGCTCCCCAACACTCCTTGGAAGATACCTGACCGGGGAAAGGTGTGCAAAAAAAGGGGGGGTGGAAGGAACAAGTCCGCGCGCTTACCTTCTCGGCGCCCGCGGCGGCAGCTGCTTCGTACCGAATTTCCTCCTCCTCCCCCCGCAACGCCCCCTTCCCCACCGCCACCCCCCCCAATGCCGGCAATCTGTTTTTCCTTAAAGAAGCCCTGTCTGCGTTTTGATTGACTGGCGCCGCGGGATGATTGACACGCGCCAGAGTCCCGACGGCACTTCGGGTAAATATGTTGGTGCTGCTAAGTGGGAGTTGCCTTCCTATTATTTTAGCTGTCACTGGATCAATGTACAACGTCTTCAACTAAGGATCAGGATCCTCCTTTCTCCTCTCTCTCTCTCTCCTCCTTCCCTCGCTCCCTCCCTCCCTCTTTCCTTTCCTTCCTTCCTTCCTCTTTTTTTTTCTCTTCCTTCTTCCCTCTCTCTCTCTCTCTTCCCGTGAAGCTTAGCCATGTGGTCAGCCTCCTGCTCGCATCTCCAAACCGACGGAAGGAGGCGGAGGGCAGGCGCCCGCCTGGAGCAGCAACCCCAATGAAACTCCGCGCCGCGGCCGGAGGCTCCTAGCCCGTCCAGGATTTGGGGCAGAGGAAACCGCCTGTTTGCCGACGGTAAGTCCCTCTCCCCTCTCCGCGTCTGCCTTAACCGAAGCTTGGTTGTTGTGGGGGGTTTTTTTGGGGGGAGGAATAGTACCAGAGACCGCTTGGCTTGGCACTCGCAACGGTTGCTTTTGCAAAGACAGCCTGGCCTCGGCTATTCTCCACCTGCCCCTGCAAAAATAAATAAATAACAATCTCGCCTCCCCAGATTCTTCTAATTTTGCAGGTTTGTTTGGGGAGCCTCGCCTGCCTGCCTGCCTGCCTGCCTTGCGTCGGTTTGTTGGTTCCTCTGATTTCCTGCTTGTTAGATTTTTGTATTCTCTGTGCATATTCGTTTTTAACCTAATAATCAATATTTCCTTCCTGAATTCGGGTTTGGTTTTCTTTTCGCGGCCGCTGCCGGAGATCAGCCACTTTCCCCAGAAACCTCCACTTTAAAAAAGGGGCAAATACAATTTTTTTTAAAAAAAAATCAGGCCCAGCGAGAGGTCTTGCTTTGCGTATTGATGTCCTTTGAAAATGTAATTAATTTTCACGTGAAGGCGCATTTGTTTATTTCGCGTTTCCCCTTTTCTTGTTATGTTTTAAACAATCTGTCTTCTGGTGGTTGGAGTCTGTTTGCATGTTCATTTTTATTTTTTGGCGGGGGAAGACGGAGATGTGAGATATGGAGGGGGGGAGGAAGTTTGTATTCACATTTGAGCGAGGCACCAACGTCTGGACTATTCTGTGTAATTACCACGAAAGCCTCTTACTTAATCCGGGGCGATCCTGTTTGGGTAAGCTCCTTCGCTTGGCTCAGGGTCCCCTTCTGCTGCTCTGCTTCCCCCCACTTCCTTCTTTTTTATTTTCTTTTAACGTGCCGGTGGAGTCTTTAAGTGGCACGGTTAAGTAATCTTCCTTGCTCCTAATCTCCTGTAAAGACATTAGAAAACGGGGGAGGAGGGGGAGGGAGACTTTCCAACGATGCGCAACTACTTTCAAGTCTGTTCCATCAACCCTATTTAGAAATTAGAGACCCATACAGGGAGGGGGGCAATAAAAGCAACTTGGACTGGCTTTCCCTACCCCACCTCCCCCCTTTTCTGGTTGTTTGGAAGCTCCTGGATCTTTTCCTAATTTTTCATCCCCCGCTTCTGTTTGGCAGCAGGGAAACCCAGAGTTGGTCGTGGGTTTGTTTGCTCTTTTTCTTTTTTGTTAAATACATCTGGCACCATGTTGGGGCCGGATTACTGCTCAGGCTAAGAAAGGCAGCGAGTGTATTTAAACCAGCCTTGATCCTGGCCGTCTAAAGCGGGAGCGAGCCGGGCGCTTTGGCTCCGGATTCGCTGGGTAGCTCCTCCAACGTGTAAATACAATTGCCCGCTGCTCTAATTAAAGCCGCCTCCTTTTCTCCCGCCCCCGGTGGAAGCAATTGTCGTTTTCCTAATAGTGTTGTTGCTGTTGTGGTTGACTATATACCATAACATATGCACAAGGATTTACAAACAAAACAAACATATCCCCCCTCCCCAAAAAAGAACTAAGTCCTTTTAAAAAGAGAGACAGTGAGTGAATGTGAAGGGAAAACGGAGAAACGCAGAGAAAATACTTTGTTCCGGGAAGGCTGTCACAGGTTCTCCCCAGTCACGCGTGTGACATTTTTGGGATGTGTTTGTTTGTTTGTTTCACTGTAAACCACCCCTGAAACCCCAGCCAGGGCAGTGTTTAGCCTCAGGCTCCACCATGGTTGTGTGTGTGTGTGTGTGTGTGTGTGTGTGTGTGTCTCTGTCTATCTAAAAACAACAAAACAACGTTTGTTTCTTTCCCAATATTTGTGGGGTTTCGAAATGTCTCGTTTGAGGGGTAGCGGCGGTGGAGTTTGATGGGGTTCCCAGGCTCCAACAATTTCCGATAGAGGGTCAAGAAGGAACCCCCATTTCCCTCGCCTAAAAGGAAGGAGGAAGGGAGGGGCGGGTGCAGAGACAAGTGCTCCCCCCGCCACCCACCCAAAGGAGTTTTTCGCCCTGCTGGATCGACTGGGCCCGGCTGTCGGTGAACTTGGGTCTGTCCTCATTTCTTTCCGGCGACGGCTCTCGCCTCGACGGTGAGCCTCTGGGCTTCTGGGGGTCGAGTCTCCCCCGCCCAGCCCCCTCCCCAAGCCGCGGCTTCCCCCTCCTCGCCGCCACCCCACCACTTCGTAAGAAAATGTTGGCAGCCTCCTCCGGTCCTGAGTGCTTCTTCTTCTTCTCCTTCTTCCTTCGCAGGAGCTTGGCCGTCTGGGGGGGAGATGGAGTCGCTGGCCGCCGCCAGTCAGCTGGGAACTGGGAGAGACTCTGGCTCCTCCTCCTCCTCCTCGCCCCACTCCAAGCAGGAGCTGCAGCCTTACTCGGGCGCCAGCCCCCTGAAGCCCAACCAAGTCGGGGAGACCTCCTTGTATGGCGTGCCCATCGTGTCGCTCGTCATCGACGGGCAGGAGCGCCTGTGCCTGGCGCAGATCTCCAACACGCTGCTCAAGAACTACAGCTACAATGAGATCCACAACCGTCGGGTCGCGCTGGGGATCACTTGCGTGCAGTGCACCCCGGTGCAGCTGGAGATTCTCCGTCGGGCCGGCGCCATGCCCATCTCCTCGCGGCGCTGCGGCATGATCACCAAGCGGGAAGCCGAGCGCCTTTGCAAGTCCTTCCTAGGCGAGCACAAGCCGCCCAAGCTGCCGGAGAACTTCGCCTTCGACGTGGTGCACGAGTGCGCCTGGGGCTCGCGCGGCAGCTTCATCCCGGCCCGCTACAACAGCTCGCGGGCCAAGTGCATCAAGTGCAGCTACTGCAGCATGTACTTCTCGCCCAACAAGTTCATCTTCCACTCCCACCGCACCCCCGAGGCCAAGTACACGCAGCCCGACGCCGCCAACTTCAACTCGTGGCGCCGCCACCTCAAGCTCAGCGACAAGACGGCCACCGACGACCTCAGCCACGCCTGGGAGGACGTCAAGGCCATGTTCAACGGCGGCACTCGCAAGCGGACCTTCTCCTTACACGGGGCGGGCGGCGGCGGCGGCGGCGGAAGCGCCTCCCATGCGGCCAAGAGCGCCCTTCATCCGCCGCCGCCCTCCTCCACAGACCTGCCCCCGGTGCACAAAAGCCTGCGCTGCAGCGGCGCCGAGGAGCAGCCCGGGGAGCGCGGCGGGATGGGCTTGCCCGCGGGGGCGCACGGGCCGGCCGCCGCCGTGCGAAGCTACCCGGTCATCCCGGTGCCCAGCAAGGGCTTCGGTATGCTGCAGAAGCTGCCGCCGCCTCTCTTCCCGCCCCCCTACGGCTTCCCCGCCGCCGCTTTCGGGCTGTGCCCCAAAAAGCAGGACGATTCCCTGGGAGGCGCCGGAGGAGGCGACCAGGTCAAAGCCGGTGCTTTGCCGCAGGGCATGTTTTGGGGGCCGCCGCACCCCCACCCGCCCCAACCTCAGCAGCAGCCGGGGGGCTCGGCTAAGGACAGCGGAGTCTACCCGTCCTTCCCCATGTTCTGGCCGGCCTCCGGGAGCCTCCCGGTGCCGCCCTACCCGGCCCAGAGCCAGGCCAAGGCGGCCGCCACGGCGGTTGTTGTAGCCGCGGCCGCCGCCGCCGCCGCCGCCGCAGTAGAGCCTCTAGGCCTGCGGAGCCACGGCCACGTGGAACTGGAAGGGTCGGAGCCGTCGGGCAGCGAGCGCAGCAGCGCCACCCCACAGGAAGGCTCGGGCTCTGGGGCCGCCGACGGCGAGCGCTGCTCCAGCGCCCTCTCCAGAGCTGCGGCCGTCGGGGAGGAGGAGCGCTCCGGGGACGAAGCCTTGCTGCCCCCGCTGCCCCTGCCCAGGAAAGGCAGCTACCTGTCGGCCTTCCGCCCCGTCGTGAAAGACGCGGAGAGCATAGCCAAGCTCTATGGGACCCGCGAGGCCTACGGAGGCCCCACCAGCTGCCCGGGCTACCTCTCACCGGACTTCCTCAGCGAGGGTAGCTCCAGCTACCGCTCCCTCTCTCCGGGCAACGACACGGTGGACGAGCCCGAGGTGGACGTCGAATCCAACCGCTTTCCCGAGGACGAGGACGAGGAAGAGGTGCCCGTCGAGGAAGCGGAGGAAGCCTCTCCGCCCCAGCAGCTTCTCTTGACCGAGACCGAGGAGCCTCTTGCAGCCGTTGGCAGCGTCGGCGCCCTGGCGGCTGCGGGGAAGCCTGGGGAGAAGGCCCTGGAGCCCGAAGGGAGCCCCCAGGCCAGGAGCAACAGCAGGGGCGGCTATGAGGTGCGAGGAGGGGTGATATCGGGAAGCGGGCTGGGAACCAAGGGCGGCGATGCCAGTTCCTGCCCCTCCCGTCCTCGCCCCGAATTCCACCACGACGGAGAGAGCGTGAGTCGCTCAGAACTAGGTCTGGGCGGCTCTCGAGCGCCGGAGTGGGAGGTTGCGCGCGCGGCAGGGGGTGTTATTGAGAGACTTTCGCCCAGCCGTGGCCGCCAGATGCAGGTGGGTGGATGGTTTAGGACAGGACCTCGGGCTTGTGGGACCTTCTACTTCGTTATTCTTGCTGATTTTCCATAACCTTTGCGCAAAATAGTGGCTAAGAAGTATCATCCCTGGTCTAGAAGACCAAGAGTAAGAGGAAAGAGTGACCCTGAGCTCCGAGGTTTTGCTCGCGAGTGCAGCTCTGGATTTCCCAATAGACACACCAAGCACGTGCTTGGGGCACCAGCAGAACAGGGACACGCGCTCACAAACCGATATTTTATTTTTAAGAATTTGACATTTGATTTAAAAAAAAAAATGCAGCGAATTGGTTGTCTGCGGTCGGGGAAAATCATAACTTTGTTAGACTTTCTTTCATCCCACTACGCGCACTTCGCCCGCTTTTAGTATTGTTTTTATTCTGAATTACATACTAGACTGGAGGGGTGCATCATAATCTTCTAAATGCTAAGGGCCTCTTAATCTGACACTGCAGGAGCGCAAGGTTTTACTGAACTCGGATCAAAGTCGCCTCGGGGAGACTGGGATGCGGGGAGACTCTTCCAAGGGAGAGAGGAAGGAGGTCAGAAACCAATGGTTGGATCCAGCACCAGTCCTCGTCAGAGCAGACCCATGAAAATTAATGAACACGACTAACATAGGTCCATTCGTTTCAATGGGTCTACTCTGAGTAAAACTTAATTGCGTGCGACCGAATGGCTTTCAGTTGCGGATTGAAAAGAAGTCTGAGAGGTTTCAAAGTTTTTTATTATTATTATCTGCTCGAGTAGGTTGTGGAATTATTATTTAAAAAAAAAAAAAGACAGGTCAGGCAAGCAAAGGATGCTGGTCCAAGTGCCCCCACTTTAGTTGCAAATTACTTCCCACATTTTCAGGAGAAGGGCCGGGCCGTAGCTCAGGGGTAGTCTAGAAGACCTGTTTTGCATGCAGAAGGTCTCACGTCAAATCCCGGGACCTGCAGGTAAAGCTAGGAGAGATCCCCGTTTCTCAACCCTGGAGAGCCGCTGCCAGTCAGTGCAAGTAATACTGAGCTAGATGAGCCAATGACCTGACTTGGTATGAAACAGCTTTCCATGTCCCTGGGCTAACTCAGCACAAGTTAGTGAGACCCTCCTAACTCTGCACTCTTAATAACGCATTGATGGGATATCCGTGGGCGTAGAGGCTTGAGCCAGGCCAGCCCTGAACCACGTGATACGATTCTCCATGACTGTACCTGCCTGGGCTGGGAGAAGGCGGTGGGTTGACCCTGATCGCAGCCGAAGTGTCAAAACCTTTCCAGTTCCGTTAATTTAGGGCTCGGATTTGAAAGTGTGCATCCCACCCCTTGCCAAAAGACCTCAAATGCTGCGAAAGCACCGCACAGCCCTTGCGCTGTCTTCAGCACCGTGGACAGATCCCAGCTCGCAGCGCGGCGAAGGTTGGGAGTTGAGTTAAAGCTGCTTCCGGACGTCGGAAGACCGGCTGGTGGGCCCCATCTCTCCCGGAATTGAGGGGCAGATGCCATAGCAGGCATCTAATTAATAAGAAGCCCAGAGGGCTTGCCTCGCCCGCCCCAATTTCTCTATGGCAGAGGCGGTGGCTTTGAACCAGGTTGCTCCGGCAACAGCCAAAGGGGCGCACCAAGGCAGCGTTTGGAAAGACGCTTCGAATAAAGGGATTTGGGAAGGAAGCGCTCTCCCCACAGAGAGTTATTAAATCATTGTTTATTTATTTACCGAGTTTCTGGCGCACCTTTTCCTCCAAGGGGCTCCAGGTGTGGTACATGGCTCTCTCCCCGCCCCCCATTTAATGCCAACAACCACCCTGTGAGGTAGACTAGGCTGAGTGAAGGCAGGGACTGGCCCGCTGTTGTATGAACTGACCCACTTGCAAAGACCCTAAAAGTCGGAGCGCAGTCCTCAGCCAAGAGACGCAGAGTGGATCGGCTATGCGCGTGGAGCGAGGCAACGCAAGTTTCTAGTCCTCATTCCACGCAAAACAGTTGACAAGAGGGAGAGTTATCGACGCTAGGAATAAGCGAGGGGACACTAATCGAGATAATACAATACGGGTAGGGGTCGACTCCCCCCCCCCTCAGCCCGCTTTCTGTTGGGTGGGAGGAGAGCGGTGTCTCGCTTAGCTGAAAAGGAGAGTTTTCCTTTCAATACTGTATTAGGAAGTAGGTCTTTCTCTCCCTCTCCCTCCCCATTTTAACTACCTCCGATGAGACTGGATCACCAGCATGAATCCTCCCTAAATCCACCCCCCACCCCCACAGCTTCCTGGGTCCCCACACTCTTTAGACACGAAGTGTTTCAGGCACGACCCCTGGGAACTATAAGGACACGGATTACCTAGGAAGAGTCGTCACTCCCTCCACCCCCGGATCTATTGGCTGAAGCTGATAGAATTAAAGTACTGCTAGATTTGAGGAGCTGAGAAAGGGAAGGTGGGGGTGATGCCGGGGGGTGTGCAGGTCAGAGGGGAGAGAAGCTTGCCGGCTTTGAAAAACTCTTGAGTTCCAAGGCTGACTTTGAAGGGGGCTAATTTTCCTCTACAGTCCCCAATAAAAATACCTCTAAGAAAATCGCAGCTGAAGTGGCTTTTTCTGTGCTGGACAAGAGACCTTTTACACACACAGCCGCCGAAACCCCCCCACTCCTTTCCCTCTCCCCCAATGGACAATTAGTTTTCTGAGTTGAGCTGGAGCGGGGTCTTGTTTTCGGAAAAGCTGGGCGGGGGACAACGAAGAGTTTCCAATTTGGCAGCGTTTGGAACGCTATTTTTTTTTGGGGGGGGTCTCACTTATTTCCTTTCAGAGAGATTTTCCCACGGCGGCATAACGATAATTAACAAATAGAATAAAAAATAAACAGTGGAGCATGGGAAAAATAATAATAAATGTAACTGTTGCGCTGTTTCTTTCGCAGGTGTATCCGCAAGACAGAGAGGATCGGTCGCAAGCTCTCAAAGCCAGCACCCCTCTGGGGCCCCAGACAACCCCTTACCTCTGCACTCCGGAGAGGAATGGTAATTATGAACCACGTGCCTAGAGATACTTTGAAGCATCAGGGGCAGGATTTTTGTTTTATTCCAAAAGTCTTAATAATTGCCTGAATTGATGTCAAAACGTTTCCACTTCTTTAAAAAAGTAATATTTGGCCAGACGTTTCAAATAAACCAGGGGTCATTTTTTTTAAACAAAACTTTCACCTGCCAATATTGTTTATCTAATATTGCTATTGGCTTTATTTATTTATTTGTGGGGTGGGGGGAGGGAGAAAATAGACTATGCCCTGCAGGCGTTTAATCAAGCATGCTCTTTCCGGGGGTCGTATTGCAATGTTTTCAACTCTCCAAAGGAGAGACTCTGCAAAGCCCACTTCTTTGAAGCGCAGCCGACGCCGCGCGCCCACCCCCACCCCATAGAAGGAGGGCAGCTGGGAACGCTGCTTGAGGAAGGAGTCGGTGGAGGGGGGTGGTTAGAAAACTGGTGGGATAAAAGCTTCCCAAGGAGCAAGCTCCTTTCCTCGGCAAGGCGATTAGGCTGTCCCCTAAGAAGGCTTTAACGAGGACTTTGTCCTTAATTATGTAATTAAGGATATATCAGGCTCATACTTTCGTTGCCTGTGCTGCAAAATCGGTTTATTCGCTCTAAGAACCAGATAAAGAAGACAATCATTCGACAGCTGAGGATTTGGAGAGCAAGAAATCCTATCAGAACCAAAGGAGCGTCTCTCAGCCCAGCCCAGCCCACACCGACCGAGGTAAAATGATGTGCTGACTTTGGAAAAAGGAGGGTGGGCGGTCCTGAAACCAGCCCTTTCCCAACCTGGTGGCCTCCAGGTTTTGTGGGCTGCATCACCTCCCAACTTCCTACTGCCCTGCTGGCTGGGGCTGATGTGAGTTGCAATCCAAAACAACTGGAGGACACCAGGTTAGCAAAGGTATTCTTAAAGGCCCCTCTTGCCTCGGAGACCTACCCTGCAGAAGTAGCGGAGCATAGGAGGTGGATCAGAGGATTCCAGGCTGTGCCCCCTGCTCTTGGAGGTGCTTAGCCATCCGGCCAGGCCAGTTGTCCCCGTTGGCTAATGGCCAGGTTCACCTTCAACCAAAGGAGGCCTCCTGGTGGCCGAAATTCGCTGGGATGTGCCCTCATTGCCATCCCTTGACCGAGATAAGAAGAAATTCCTTCACAACTGGAAGAGAAGGGTTGGTTGATGCTGATAGCGAAAGACTCGGTGCCTAGATTTGCCGCGACTTCTGGAGTTACAGCCCCTAAAACAGCCTTTCTGGGCTTGGTCCTCTCCAGATGTTTTGGACCTCAAGTCCCACCATCCTCAAGCAGTCATGGTGGGACTCTTTGACCGAAACATCTGGCTGCCCTAAGACGACCACAAACTTAGGATAAAAGGGAGCGTCAAGACAACCGGCTCTGCTATGAGTCCTGTTCTGGCCAGAGGTTTCACCGAGCCTCTGTACACGGATATGGGCTTTGTAAGTGAAAACTTTGCCGTAGTTCCGACTCATATTCTGTTAACGGACTGGGAGAGAAATAGCTGTGAGCGGAAGCATTTTACTATGTTCTCAGTGGCAGTGAAAGGAGTGTGAACTTAGGAGCTGTATTCAACAAAGTCCTACGCACAGCAGAGAACCTGAGATGAATGGACCAAAATTAGCCATGCTCATTAATTTCAGTGGGTCAACTCTTGAGTCGAACTGGCATTGGAAACAACCCTTCGTGTCAATAGTGGCTAATATTGACTTCCCAAGTAAATCATGGGGTTCCGCCGTCTTCTTAACAACTTTAGCTGCTTTGAACTACAATTCCCGCCACCCAGCAGAGCTATATAATGCTGGAACTGATGGGAGTTGTAGTTGAAATCAGTTGACGGCGGGGGGGGGGTCGCCAGGTTGGCCAAGGCTGCTTTAGGGCTACTTCAATGGGTATATAACTCCACCCGTCCCAGGGCTTCGGTCTAAAGTTCAGTGTGTAACGTAGCACGAATGAAACTTCTCGGAAGTAAACGTGCGTGTGGCGGAGGGGGGAAAGACGTGAGCCAGGATTTATTGGGAGTGGGGCCTTTTTTTAAAAGGGGCAGAACAACAGTTAGTTAAATATTTTTATTGATTTACTTGATTTGGGGGCGGGCAACGTCCCCCTGCCCCCCGCTTAGCTACGCCCATGTGAGCACAGTTCATCTTTTTTCAGAACTGATATATTGGACCGTAGTTAAATAATATAAGGCAGCCCTCCCAGTTTAAAAGAGGAGAAGACACGCCAGGTGTATTGGAGATCTCAACGAGAGGTTTGCTCCCCCCCCTCCAATACATGGTAAATAAATATTTAAAGTTGAAGTTAGGAAGAGAGAGAGAGAACGAAGGAATGGTGACGGTATAGCGAGACGTTACAAATCAAGGCCTCCTTAAACGGGGGAAGGGGGGCTGGGACTCCTCGCTGTCTCCCTTCCCGACACCTTCCACGCTTCTCTGTAATTTCGGTGATAAATTTTCCGCGCAAAGGAGCAGCGGGATTTGGCTGGGAAGAAATCGCTTGGTTTCCATTCAAGGGCGGCGGCTGCTCTGGCCCCCACCCCCAGCCAAACCGCCCTCTTGAAATTTTCAGTCGGTAGTTAATTCAGGAGGGCGACACCTGGATCCCCTCGCGGGGCTGTTTCGATGCTTTCTCCTGCCAGAGTCTTTCTCAGCCCCTTTGCAACAATAGCCCGATTTACTCGAGTGCCAGTCCCGGAACTGTCTGTGGGCTTCCTTGGAAATCGCCCCCCACCTTAAATGAAAGGTGCCAATGAGTAAGCCATTGGACTCGGCGGGGCTTACTCTCCGGCTGAGTACACCTTAGGGTCCCACCCCAAGGACCCGGAAACCGCTTAAGCTGCGTCTGGTTAACGTGGGAACGCAGGTCCTTTGCATTGTCTAACCTTAATGCGCTGTTAGTAGCACCCAGCGTTTGGCGCAGTATGCAAATCTTCTGGGTGGCGTTTAGATCTGTGAACGGCCATTCACACGTGCCTATGGTCGGGTGGTGTGTAGGGCTGATGCTGAGCGCAAACTGAGTCTGCAAGGAAGGAGGCGGGTGGGATTTCTAAGCCATATGTCACTTTTGCCTTTTCAAAGCCATCTTGGTCGTGTAGTCACGACCGGTGTGTGAGAGATGTCGCCATTATGCCCATTTTTTCAGACGAGGACTAAAGTGTCCAGTAAACGTGCTCCCAGTTCTGCCGGGTTTGTGACAGACTTCTAAAATCAGCTGTTACACGCTTTAAGGCTCTATACTATAACATACAGAGTAGGTAAAAAGGAGGTACGACAAGCCTAGCAGGACCCAGGGGAGATGTTAGCGACCGGGTACAAGCACGGTGTGCCTGAAAGCGATGGCAATGCTGGGAAGGCTGAGTTCACACGTGCGTGAGCATCACTTGACAGCTCCGCTCTTGAATTCCTGAACTGGCTCTGCCTGGTGTCTGAGGCCGTGACAGGTTACGCGAAGCTCTTGCTGTTAGGCCAATTCCGGCCCGTCCACACGTGCATGTCATCGCGTGATATTGGAGGGACGATCGGAATCTTTTCTTTCAACATGTGCACAAATGTCGAGAAGGACTCAGAGTCTCAGAGTAACATTGATTATCAAATGTATGATAGTCTCCACCAACTGCATCTCTGCTTTTGTTTCCTCCAAGTTGTCCATTGCTACTGCCCGCCAAGGACAGATGATGGGGGGGGGGGGTTTCCCCTACACTTGGCTCCTCTCGTGCCCTTGCCAGGGTGTGTGTGCGTTTTGGGGTGCGGGGGCGGAATCAGCTCTCACCCTTTGCCTTTCCTCTTTCCTGGGCACAGGAGACGAGGTGGTCAACATTGACGTCACTGGGACTCAACTGGGGGAGAAAGATATTGGGAACCTCGCGAGAGGTAAGAGCGCCTTTTTTGGTGGTTTTGCTGGATAAGGGAAGGGGGCGGGGAGAGGAGAGGAGCGGGGCCTGCGCAAAGAAGGTCGAGGAGAGTGGGAAGCATCTAAGGATCACAAAGGGCTAATCCACAGCGATTCTCCCTCCCGGACCTCCCCCCCTGTTATCCTCTAGCTCAGTTTCCCCCCACCCTGGTGCTCTCTCGATGTTGTTGGACTACAGCTCCCATCAGCCCCAGCCTGCTGGAGTCCAACCGAAGTGCTTCTTCGCGCAGCGTGCAATTAAACTGTGGAACTCACTGCCACTGGAGGAAGTGATGGTCACCAACCTAGATGACTTTAAAGAGGACTGGATAAATTCATGGAGGAGAGGGCTAATCGGTGACTGCCAGCCACAATGACTATATTCTTCCTCCACAGTTGGAGGCAGCAATGCTTCTGAATCTGGTTGGCAATTGTGAGATCAGGATGCTGGACTAGATGGGCCTGATCCAGCAGACTCCTCTTACATTAACCAACTGACCGGGCACCAGACCCGGGAGAGACTGTAGCTCTTTTTTTCTTATTAAATACATGCCTTGTTATTTAGGCAAACTCTCTCTCTTTTCCCGTCGTCTGCCTACATCCAGTCTCTCTTGTCTACACTCCGTAGCCCAAACGTCTCCCTCGCTCTTCAGTCACCAGATGAAGCAAACGCGCTCCCTCCCGTATTGCGCTACCCCCCCCTTTTTCATTCACGTTTCTAGGTCAGGAGACCCTGTTGGCTCGCCTGCCTGTCTTAATGTAGATTTGAGAGGGACGTATTAGCAGCGATTCCTCGAGATCTGTGGCCCATCGAACCTAATTTCTAGATCTATCTATCCATCTCTGGGGCGGCGGCGGGGGGAGCCCGTTCATAATGCGCATTGACAGCCTCGCTATGGGTTTCTGCTGTGGTATGGAATGGAGAGATTTAAAAGGTCTTTTGTCAGTATCCAAGCAGGAGAGTGAGATCGGTGGTTCCTCACCGGGTCGGGGCGCATCTAGAAGGAGGATCTTTACCTCCCCAGCCCAGATTTGCAACTTGAGTTCAAGGAAACCCGCTGACCTAGGAATCAAGGGGCTTACTTCTGAGTAAACAGGCGTTGGATTGCGCTGGTAGTGAAGATGCATTGGTGTATTTGTTTTGATTTTATTTTCTTTTAAAATAGCAACAACCCGAAATTAATAAAATAGCTTTTTGACGAATTTAAATGCCCTAGCTGTCAATCTCCCCCCCCTCTTTTTCTCTCTCTAATAAAATCTCTTATATTAGGGTTGGACTGGATGACCCTTGAGGTTCCTTCCAGCTCTACAATTATATGATTCCCCATGGGGAAACGAGAGGACTGGGGTCCATCTACCCCAACTCTCCCTCTGGGCTCAACCCAATATTATTTTCTTCACAGATGAGTTGCAAAAACTCCTCATGGAGCAAATGGAGCTGAGGAAAAAACTGGAACGGGAATTCCAAAGTCTGAAAGGTATATCCACCGCCTTCCTTAAGTCTCTGTAAAGGGCCGCTGTTTCTACAACAATTGCAAATGAAACATTTTATAAGGGCGAAATTGCATGCAGCGGATTGCAATTAATGGATTGTTGACCATACGATTAAAATGTACACAAAAGGCCAAGGGAGACACGTTGGTCCATAAGGGAAAGCAAAGAAACCTCTAAAATCCACAATAGGGCGATACCTTTATTAGGAACAACGAACATTTTAGGAAAGAGTGCGGAAGCTTTGGAGCTCTCCAGAATTCTTCATCAGGCAATCTTGCATTGTACCTGATGAAGAGTTCTGGAGAACACTGAAGCTTGCCACTGTTTTGTAACCTTTCGGTCGGTCCTAATAAAATTTAGTTGTGGGTTTTGAAGACTAAATTCGGGGTTCGCTTGCGAAGTTTACATTGGGGCGTACTTGCCCAAACGGGTCTTTGCCTGCCCTTTGCAGTTGAGCGCAACCCTTTCCAAGTCTGGTCCAAATAACACCGAGCTGACCGGCAAGCTCTCAGCATCTTTAGGGGAAATCGGAGTTTAGTTGGAAAGCAGAAATTAAAACCCTTCAGCCAATTGAAGGCGCCAGGAATTGATATCTGATATTCCGCGCTCTTGCCGTGGCTGAAGCAGCCGATCGATTATTAATTTGCTAATTTATAGGTTAACTCTTTCGCGCCTTTGCAGAGTTTTTGCTTGGCTTGAATGGTTTTGAGCCGAACTACTGTATCTGTAAGGTGGATTCTTTGGAGGTACCTGGACTTCCCACCCCGAAAGGCAGGTGGAATTGGAAGAGAGCGAGAGAGAGGAATCTCCTCTTCCATTCATTCCCAGCACACAATCCTCTTTACCTGGGAGTAATTCCCATGAAACGCCCTCAGTGCTAGGAAGTGGGTTCCATGGAAATTAATTTGTCTCACTCCCGAGTAACCGAGATATCGATGTTATTGAAGGGTGTGGGTGTAGATCTGTAGATCTGTAAATCTTGTCCTGCCCTCTAAAATAGCAGGACCGCTCCTATCCTCATAAATTACGAACGTAAACAATTTCAAACTCGTTATAATTATGAGGTTTAAAATTATTGTAAACCGCTACGATGAAGGGAGAGTAATAATAATAATAGTAATAATAATAATAATAATAATAATAGGAAAAGGACTGAAAATCGCTTTTCATGCAGGGGGAGCGCGCATTCCTCCATTCATACATCGCCCCTCAATTATTCTGTTTAAGAGATCTTAAAGATGGAGGAAGTATCACTCAGTCCATGCATTTCTAAGGGTGTTTGATTCGGGTTGCGGACTCCTATAGCGAGGTCGCTGCAAGGCGGGTGCGACTATTAGATACTCCACCCAGACTTTTCTCCAACTTTTCAAGCCTAGCTGGGCGGGGACGGAGAAGGGTCTTGGGCAGAGGAGGGGGTCTGGATTTGGGCCCGGTCTTCAAGGTCGCCCAGACCTCCTTAGCTTTTGTCTTCCCAAGCGCTTTCAAAACTGTTCGCTTGTTTACAAGAGCGGCTGCTCCTCCGCCCCGCTTCACACATTGTCTTTTAAGTGAGGTCAGACGCCAAGATTCCTTTAAAGGACAGCGGGGGAGCGCAGAGCGAGAAAGAACCCGGAATTAGAAGAAAAAGCGCCGCTGAAATGCTTTCTCTGTATTCTTGATTGATTGTGCGAGTAAACCCCATGAGTTAATCCGGATTAATACGGGAGTGTTAAATAAATAAAATAAACGTTGCAATGGGGAGGGGGGATTAAACGAAAAGAAACCTTTGAAATTGTTTTTCTGATTGCGGGAGAAGCGGGGCGGGACGGGGAAAGGAAACTACCAATTAATCCAGATTAATATAAACCGGAGGTACCACTGTATATGGAAGGGGGGGGGGTGCCTTTGCACTTTTAAACGGGAAAAAAGAAGCCAGTTTAAATGAAAACCTATAAACGAAAAAGCATGTCTGAAATTGTTTCTGTGTCTTTTGGATTGTGGCGGGGGTCTGCAGTTAATCCGGATTGATACATTCAGAAGCGCGGGAACAACATTTGTATATGTTCGCTTCGCCGGATTTCCTTTTTTCGCGGGAGTAACAGATCACTTTTTAAACCCCACAGATAACTTTCAAGACCAGATGAAGAGGGAACTGGCCTACCGTGAAGAAATGGTGCAGCAGCTGCAAATTGTGCGGGGTAAGGGGATGATTTTCCCTCCTCCTCCTCCCTCTCGTACCCCATAATTACCCAAGCCAGAGCTCGCCAGTAAAGCCAAACTAAGAGAAGCCACCCTTCCCTTTCTGTTTGCTAAAGGATGACGACGACGATAAATAATAGTGGAATTGTGGCTCAGTGGCAGAGTCTCCCTGCCTGGGATCCTGGAGAGCCAGTGTGGTGTAGTGGTTAAGAGCGGTGGACTCGTAATCTGAGGAAACGGGTTCGCTTCCCCGCTCCTCCACATGCAGCTGCTGGGTGACCTTGGGCTAGTCACACTTCTCCGAAGTCTCTCAGCCCCACTCACCTCACAGAGTGTTTCTTGTGGGGGAGGAAGGGAAAGGAGATTGTTAGCCGCTTGGAGACTCCTTAGGGTAGTGATAAAGCGGGATATCAAATCCAAACTCCTCCTCCTCCTCCTCCTCTTCTTCTTCTTCTTCTTCTTCTTCTTCTTCTTCTTCTGCCAGCTCATGTAGACAATACTGAGCTAGAGGGACCAATGGGTCTAAGACAGTAGGATGCTCCTAATAATATGTGACCACCTAAGTGTTTCTGCTTGTTTCCAAGACTTGCTTCAGATCGCTCCCCCTCCACAGGATTGCAGTGGGTCAGAGACGTGCGCATTCCAACCTTTTCTTTAAGCTCCTAAAACTCACAGGGAGCAGCCTTATGCAGAGTCAGCCCATGGGTCCATCATGATGTAGCTCAGGGATGTTTTTAATATAAATATAGGTTTGTTGATTTCGAATGTATAGCAACAATGACAAAAAAGGCGGGGAGGGAATACAACTAGTTCAGTTTTGCTGACACTGCTTGGTAGTGGCTCTCCAGGTTGATTAGATAGAGGACTTCCTGGTCCTACCTGGAGATGCCATGGGGATTGAATCTGGGATGTTTTGCGTGCAAGGAGGATGCTCGACTGCTGAGCTAGACCCTTTTCCAGAGCAACATGGCATTGCTTTTGCTGCAGTAAGTTAGAATGTCCAAGCCTCCTTGCAAATTGTTTGCTGCTACAGTAAGCCTTAGCAAAGCCTCTCTCCAGCCACCTTAAAAACTTCAACAGTTGTTGCCTTTCACTTTCTTTTGGGGTCACAGAGTGAAAGGCAGGATTCTTGTCCCCTTTCTGGCTGAGCTGTCAAAAGCATATTGTAAGGCAGTGTTTTCCAAACTTGGGTCTGTTTTTGGACTACAGTTCCCATCATCCCTAACCATTGGTCCTGCTAGCTAGGGATGATGGGAGTTGTAGTCCAAAAACTACAGTGTAAAGGAAAGCAGATTATTGGGGCCTTGAGAGATGAAAGGCAGTGTGGCCAGACAGGCTGTGTGTGGATCAAATACCCTTTCATCCCCTCTCCCAAATCTCCACCCACCCACTCTCCTCTTTTCTTTCCAGATACCCTGTGCAATGAGCTGGACCAAGAAAGGAAAGCTCGCTACGCCATTCAGCAGAAGCTAAAAGGTTGGTTGGAAATGCGGGGAAACTTCCCCCTCAAACTGCTGGTTTGGTGGGGCAGTATCATCTGTATTTTATGCATTGTCAGAGTTTCGTGTCCCTGCAAAAATGTCTCACAGGAAGGGACTCCCCTCATCTGTATCAATGTAGTTACTCAATAGCAACAGCAGTATCTTGAGTATACTGATATGTATATTATCATATTGTCAGCGTCATCAGATCCATTTAAATTATCTCCCATCTTTGCTCCAAGAAGCTGGACAAACAACAGCAACAACAACATTATTTGTACCCCATCCATCTGACTGGGTTTCCCCAGCCACCCTGGGCAGCTTCCAGCATATGCAGAATATAGTTCTCCTCCCCATTTTATCCTCACAACAAGCTTGTAAGGTAAGGTAGGCTGAGAGATGGTGACTGGCCCAAGGTTACTCAGTGGCCTACATGGCTGTGTGTGAGGATCTGAACCCTGGTCTCCTAGTCCAGGACTCTAACCACTGCACCACACTGGCACAGATTATGCTCAGGGGCTTGTTTGTAGCAGAATAGGTGCAATAGGCATCAATCTTGTGTATGGGACCTTTTCATTAGTCAAAGTGCCTCACAGATTGATGGTCTCTGTCTCCCTTTGAACAGCCCAGACTAATGTTGTATTGGGACCTGGGAGACAGGGCTTCAAATCCCCACTTGGACATGAAGCTCACTGCGTGACCTTGGGCCAGACACTGCCTAACCTACCTCACAGGATTGTTGTGAGGTTTAATTTGGGGGGGGGGACCATGTACACCACCTTGAGTTCATTGGAGGAAAGGTGGGATATAAATGCAGCCAATCAATCAATCAATCAATCAATCAGGGCGGGTCAGCTTGTTTCTAAGGCTCATTTCATTTGGGCAATAAGCAGCTCCATTCTATGCACAATTACTTGCAAGCAAGTGCCACAGATTTCAGTGACATTTGAAGGCCACAATCTCTTATCCACTTACCTGGAAGTAAAGCCCCACTGAACTCACCAGGGTGTGCTTTTGTCTAGGCAAGCAGACTTTGGCAACCTGGTGCCCTCTGGGTGTTTTGAGCAACAACTCTCATCAGCCCCAGCCCACTGAGTTGCGGTCAAAAACTCCTGGAGGGCACCAAGTTGGCCCTAAACCAACATATAAGATTACCCCTGTTAAGAAAGTATAAGGCATTTATGCCTCCTTCCAAGTTTCTGTGGTTTCTTCTCCTTCAGTCATGGAGGTGAAGATACAAAGAGGGAGGGTAGCTTGATACATTTTCAAGCCAGGTTATTAATAATAATAACAACAATAAAACTATAAATAATATTTTAATAAAGCCCAGAGGTAAGATTTAAAAGGGATGTATGGTTGTTGATGATGATGAAGATAATAATAATAACTTATTTATATGCTGCCCATCTGACTGGGTCCCCCCAGTCACTCTGGGCGACTTTCAACAAATTAAAACACAATACAACATCAAATGTAAAAAAGCTTCCCTTAACAGGGCTGCCTTCAAATGTCTTCTAAAAGTCAAACGATTGTTTATCTGTTTGACATCTGGTGGGAGGGCATTCCACAGGGCAGGAGCCACTACCAAGGAGGCCCTCTGCCTGGTTCCCTGTAACCTCACTTCTCTCAGTGATGGAACTGCCAGAACAGAACCTCAGAGCTAGATCTTAGTGTCTGGGCTGAATGACAAGGGTGGAGCCGCTCCACCTCCAGATTGCATGGACCTCAAGAAGATTAAGCCTCCCTGGCTGTGATCTTGAAGGGTTTGGGGCCCTAAGGGTGTGTGCAATGGGGTTCCTGGATGCTCAGTTCCTTTGGGAATTTTGGGAAGATAGAAGGTCCCTCACCCCATATTGCATTACCTCTGGCGCTGAGCGTGCCTAGTCAATGTGTCAAGATTCCACCCCCCCCAACAACAACACTCAGCTGTCAAAGAGTATTAATCTGTGCTTCGCCACATATTCATAGAATCAAACCCACTGAAATGCAGTCTATTGTTTTAATTTTGTGAAATTTTAAACGTTGTTGTTAGTTTTTCTTATTGATAATTACATTGTTTTATCCTTTTTGTAAACCGCTTTCAGATTTGCTTTTTCAATCAAGCGGCGTATAAATTTTTCGAAATAAAGCAGCAAACAAAACATGGATTTTAACATCCCGTTTTCACCGATGAGAAATTAGTGTTGGAGCGCGGGGGATTGGCGTGTGTGACGACTTATATTGCGTTTGACACACTCTCTCTCTCTCTCTCCCTCCTGCACCCCGCTCCACAGAGGCCCACGACGCGCTGCACCACTTCTCCTGCAAAATGCTGACTCCCCGCCACTGCACCGGGAACTGTTCCTTCAAGCCTCCTTTGCTGCCCCAGTGAGCGACCCTCCCCACATCCAGCGCCCTCCCTCCCCGCAAAAGTCTGGGGCCGAAGCCGTCGCTGCTAGAGAAGCGTGGAAGCGGGATGGGTGGGGAGGGAAGGGGCGTGCGTGCCACACAAACTCACACTCAAGAAATCCTGGACGGGGAGGACGCCCGCGAGACACTAAGCCATGCCTGAATCGAAAGAAGCAGAGCTGTGTAAATAAGACAGGCGAGGGAATCCGGAGTGACCTGCGCTCCATTCCCCGCCCCCGTCGTGTAAATAGAGGCTGCGTCGGATTGTTCCGCCGATGGCATCGGGACCACAGGCAGACTGAAAAGACCTCGGAGAGGGTGGAGGGTAAGGAAGGCGGGAGAGGGGGCGGAGGAGAGCTCCTTTGACTTGGGGGGGGGGGAGTGTAAGACGGGGAGTCACACCAGCGCCCCGCTCCGCCCAGCCCAGTTCCTTGGCCGGCCGCCTCCTCCCTCTCTCTCTCTCTCTCTCCATCCTCTTCCACTTTTTGGGTCCACGCCTCTCCACCCTGGCGCAGACTTGGTCTGGGGAGGGGGGCTTCCAAGTGGCGATGTGCAATGGATAGAAGAAGCGTACTGTGATTTCCCCGACTCCCCCCGTCCAGTATTCGTTACGATTCTTTATTTATTTATTTGGTGGTTTATTTATTCTGTATATTTATTTATGTTCCCAGCCTCCTCGACCATCATCTCTTGTAAACTGTTGATGTATAACAGCACTTTAAAGACAGAGGCCGGCGATCGGGACATACGCCTGGCGCCCCCGCCCCCCAAAAAATAATCGCCAGCGTCGGCCTCTCCAAGAACAGACTCTTCCCCCCCGCCCCCCAGTTGTTCCCGGAGAAAATTTGTCAGGTGTTCGTTTTTGGGTTTTGTTTCCCCCCGTTTTTGTTTGGTTCTTGTTTAATAAAATTCGACTTTTGAACAAAGCAGCGAACTTCGAAAAGCCACAGGTGATCGGTGATGGATTTATTATTGGGGGCGGGAGGAGAGACCTGATCGAAGTTCTGAGCGTCTGAAATGGTCTCTCTCTCTCTCTCTCTTTGCAAAATATGGGCAACAGTTTTTCATCATCAGTTAAGGCTCCCTTGCGGCGGTGGAGCTGTGAGGTCATTTTAGATGCTGGACTCATAGGAGTCAGTTCCTAGGAACCTAGGGGTTTTCGGGCCCCCAATGAAATATTTGAGGGGGCCAGGTCCCCCCCCCAAGTTGATGGGTCTTGCCATTCAAATACTGTGTGTGCACTGCGTCATGTGATCGATTATGTGGGGTGGGGCTTACCTGCCCTCCCCCAATATTTTATTCAAGTTGGCACCCCTGGCTGGACTTGGTGAATTTACGCGGGACCCCTCTTTTGAGGAGTGAGGGTTCCCCATCACTTCCTTGTGGCATTTCGGGGCCCTCCAGCTCATGTAGCCGGGAGACTCCTCCAAAGTCTTGCCTTGACAGCACCCCTGCTTGAAGCCTGACGTTTCAAGCTGAATACTGAGCCAGAGCAATGGTCCATCAAGCTCAGTAGAGTCCACACTGACAGGCACTCTCAGTCCACTCACACTGACAGTCCACACTCTCTAGAGTTTCAGACAGGAGTCTCTCCCAGTCCTTCCTGGAAATCTTGCCGGGGACTGAATCTGGGGCCTAATCTTGCCCTGAGCTGAGGTCCCTCCTTAAACTGTGATCCCTGCATTGCAGGAGGTTGGACTTGATGATGAGTCCTTTCCAAGTCTACAATTCTATGATTCCTGTAAAGATCAAATAGGATTTCAGCCTTCCTATAAAGGGCAGGTTTAAACAGGAATAGAGGCGTCTTCTTTAGACTGAGTTAGCACACATCCAGCTCAATAGATGTGGGTTAAACCACAGAGCCTAGGGCTTGCTGATCAGAAGGTTGGCGGTTCAAATCCCCGCGACGGGGTGTGCTCCCATTGCTCGGTCCCTGCTTCTGCCAACCTAGCAGTTCGAAAGCACAAAGTGCAAGTAGATAAATAGGTACCGCTCTGGCGGGAAGGTAAACGGCATTTCTGTGCGCTGCTCTGGTTCGCCAGAAGCAGCTTAGTCATGCTGGCCACATGCTGGCTATATGTCGGCTCCCTCAGCCAATAAAGCAAGATGAGCTCCGCAACCCCAGAGTCGGCCACGACTGGACCTAATGGTCAGGGGTCCCTTTACCTTTATAGCTCAATATTGCCCACATTGGCTGCCAAAGGCTTTCCAGGTTTTCAGGCCGGAGACTTTTGCAGCTTTACCTGGAGATACAGAAGATTGGGCCTGCGACGTTCTGCATGCAGAACAGGTGCTCTACCACTGAGCTATGGCCCTTAGGTGCTGACTGGTTTGCAGGAATCTCCAGTTTGACCAGCTAGTAAGCCAAGTCCGCAGCTCTGTCTGAGCTGCGTCTGGGCGAGCAGCTGCCGGGGGGAGGTCATGGGAAACGCTTGCAGCTCAGTGCTGAACGCCTGCTTTGCCGCAGGTTCAATCGACCTCATGTCCGGGTAAGGCTTTGAGTGTTACTTGTCTGAAAATCCTTGACAGCAGCTGCCAGTCCGTGTAGACAATGCTGAGCTAGATGGACCAGTGATCTGTGTTGCATTCCCCTGGGCCATACCGGATAAGCTGCCTCAGACGATCCTAAACCACTTTATTTCTTTCCTTCCACCTTTGCTTGTTCGCAGCTCCTGGGGAACAAATATAAGAGATCTCCTGCCTGGAGCCCTGTGCTCATATCTGCCTCCTTGCAATCTCCTCCTTTTCTGCAGCATCGGATTGCTGCCCCTCCCCAAACCTCCCTGTTAGACACGAATTAAAAGAAACATGAGAACAGCCGCCTTTCCTGCTTAGAGCAATTCCTCAAGCGCTCGCGATTCTTCCTTTGGCCAGCAGAGGGCGCCAGAATCGGATCCCCTGGATGAGATTAATACTTGTAGTAGTCGTCGTCGTCGTTGTAATAATAATAATAATAATAATAATAATAATAATAATAATAATAATAATACCACCTTGTGTGTTACCCTAGCCACTCTGGCCGGCTTCCAGCAAAATATAAAAAATAATAAAATACCAAACATTTAAAAACTTCCCTATTCAGGCCTGCCTTCAGGTGTCTTCTAAAAGTTACATAGTTCTTTATCTCCTTGTCATCTGATGCGAGGGCAAAAGTGAAAAGACTCCATTGCGGATTGAACCAGGGATGTTCAGATAGAAGGCAGTTGCTCCCCCACTGAGCCACAGCTTCTCTTTTGTTCCCGCTACTTACTTCCTAGTCTTCCTCTCACAGCTTAATTTGAACCAAGCTGCAGCATATTTTAAGCCCTGGGCCCCTTGGTGAAAGCTGGGCTTGCTGCAGGGATGTGTGATGGAAAGAGCCTTTGAGCATGTGCAGAGTTCATTTTTCTAATTTCTGAACAGCCATGGCCCGACATTCTCTCTCTTCATTGCAAAACCTCTAAAATTAGAAAAAAGGCAGAATACTGAAGTGGGGAGAAAACCCCAAAAAGTTGTCCTTGGAGAGATCAAACATAGGAAGAGTTGGGTGGGTAATGGCCATCTAGGGACCACCCATAATTCTAGCCCTGGAAATAAATCTGTGCTGGAAATAAATCTGTCCAATAAGTTAGATAGAGGCTTCTGTGGTGGTTCAACAGATGCTTAATAACATCATTAGTTTTGATACTGTCACCAAAAATAGGGTGTGTGTGTGTGCCTTTTAATGGCCTAACTCCCTGTCTAAAGGACTCAGCGTCCCCCAAGTTTGTTATCGGCCAGAGATGAATGAGCTGAGGCAGGGTCCAGAGAAAGGAAGGCTGATTTTTATTTTTTGTTGCAACAGAGTCCGCCCTGCCCTTGCAAGGAGGTGAGGGACCAAGAACGAAGTGTGACATCTCCTTTTAAAGGTTAGAAATTTTGGTGTGGAGAAGGATATCCTCTTTAAAACTCAGTGTCACAAGGGCAAAATGTCAGAAATACACGTAAGGTGGGGTTCCAACGGCTCAGGCAGGTCAAGGTGAGACATTCCTGAGGGTTAACAAGTTTTACATAGTTCCAGACAGAGTTTACACAAAACCTTAACATTGGAAATAGGATTTCCTGAGGTTCCTTTGATATGACAACCAGGGTGCCCAGCAGGACCTGGAGATCCTTTCAGGTGACACAGCTGGGCAAACAGTACAATATTTCAAGACAATTGACACATATAAACTAAAAGGTGCGGAGGAAAATCCCTCAGGTACTTCCTGTGTAGTGTAGTGGTTAAGAGTGGTGGACTCGTAATCTGGTGAACTGGGTTCACGTCTCTGCTCCTCCACATGCAGCTGCTGGGTGACCTTGGGCTAGTCACACTTCTCTGAAGTCTCTCAGCCTCACTCACCTCACGGAGTGTTTGTTGTGGGGGAGGAAGGGAAAGGAGATTGTTAGCCACTTTGAGACCTATTAAAGGGAGTGAAAGGCAGGATATCAAGTCCAAATTCCTCCTCCTCCTCTTCTTCCTCTGGCAGGCAGCAGCCTTACAAGATCAGGCAAGGGGAATTATGGAGGGTGTAGGGTCTCCGACAATGCAAAGAAGCATACATGACCAACAAGATCCAAAAGCAAGAATTACACATTTATAAACAATTACATAGAGAAATTCAAGTTCCCCTTGTTTAAACAAGCTAGATGTATCTGACTTAAACGGTGAAGAAAGGTGAGACCACGTGTCGTGTGGTGCTTTGGGGTGACATAAGGGTGCACTTATTTTATGTGTATCCTGGGGACATGTGGTGAGGCACATGGAGGAACACAACAGAGGTATAGAGAAAAGAATAGCGGGGTATGCAGTGGGCATTTTTCTGGTAACACATGCAGCAGGCAGGCTGCAAGAACGGCAGACAGGCTGCAACTGGTTTGGTGGGTCACAAGGGGTTAATCACCTCTGGCTTCTATCCCTGTGCTGCAGGCCATTGCACAACCAATCCTTGATAGGTGCTGCTCCAGCCTTGTTTGGACGCCTTCAAGGCAGGAAAGAAATTTCACAGGTTCCATAGTTGGCTTTTTTTTATATACAGTGGTACCTCGGGTTACAGACGCTTCAGGTTACATACACTTCAGGTTACAGACTCCGCTAACCCAGAAGTAGTATCTCGGGTTAAGAACTTTGCTTCAGGATGAGAACAGAAATCGTGCTCCAGCGGCACAGCGGCAGCAGGAGGCTCCATTAGCTAAAGTGGTGCTTCAGGTTAAGAACAGTTTCAGGTTCAGAACGGAGCTCCAGAATCAATTAAGTACTTAACCCGAGGTATCACTGTACATGCAGTTCTGGTCAGGAAAGCCTTCCCGGCCTTTGACCTAAAGACTGAGTGTTTAAAATAATTGCTTCTTGTTGTGTAGCCAGTGCTCATGTCCTTCCTCTCCTTCCTGAATTGTAGCGAAGTATTTCAGAACTGGTGAGGGCAGCAGCAATACAGATCCTTCCTTAATCTGCTGGTTGATTGATTGGAGGCTCGACTGACTAACTGGAGGCTCACTATTTCCCTCAAAGGCCCCCTTTCAACTGCATCTTTCTAAGATGCTCTGTTCCCGCCCCCCCCCCCATTTATTTATAGGCCATTGGCGGATGATAGAGGAGATGGAATGCTGGTCTCCAGAAATAAAATGCTTTCCTCTCTCTGGTAACTGTAAGCATTGCATGCACCATAGGGCTCTGCTAATCTGTTGATATTTTAAAATTAAAATTGCTTCTTATCCTGCATCTTTGGAAAGAGAGGAGTGTGTGTGTGTGAGAGAGAGAGAGAACTCTACACAAACAAACCCAAGTGCCAACTGTTTCACACAATCATGTTCATTAGTGACACTTTTAAGTTACAGTGGTACCTCTGGTTACATACTTAATTCGTTCCGGAGGTCTGTTCTTAACCTGAAACTGTTCTTAACCTGAAGCACCACTTTAGCTAATGGGGCCTCCTGCTGCTGCCGCGCCGCCAGAGCACAATTTCTGTTCTCATCCTGAAGAAAAGTTCTTAACCCAAGGTACTATTTCTGGGTTAGCAGAGTCTGTAACCTGAAGCATATGTAACCCGAGGTACCATTGTATTATGTGCTTGCTTGAGCATGCTAACACGTTTCTCATGTATCAGCTGATAGTGAAGAGGTTGCATTCTTACCCCAGGAAGCTTGTGGGGCTTCCCACTGAGACATCTGGTTGGCCACTATCAGAACAGGATGCTGAGCTTGATCTGCCCTTGGCCTGATCCAGCTGCACGGCTCTTATTAGGTTCTTATGAGCATCAGACAAATTCATGGAGGTAAGGGCTACCCATGCCTCCTAGCCATGAGGGATGTGCTACCACTGTAGCAGGTAGGTTGCCTCTGAAAACCAGTTGCTGGAGAACACAAGTGGTTGTGTTGTTTTCGGTCCTGCTTGTGAGCTTCCTGTTGGGGCAGGATGCAAGGCCTTGGCTGGTTCCAGCAGGGATCCTCTTACATCCTTCTGCTGTGTCTGTGGAGGACTTTATCAGGTGTCTGGAATGGACATCCCAGGTATGCTTGGGTGTGCTTGAGTATTGCACAAGATCATGCTTATATACCTAAGTGCAACAGACCAAGTTAAATGGGAAGGGTCAGGCCTCCAGAGGTCAAGCCAGGGATGGCCCCCGTTACTAGAATGGACAACGTCTGGTAGAAGGCTGAAGAAAGGCTGACGTACTGATCCTGGCCAATCAGAAATAACAGCGCATGGGCTGCAGACATAATCAGAACATCTACCAGGCCCCAAACACAAGGCCCACAATCTGGAGAAGACTGAATCTGGTCTCACCCAGGGCTGGATTTAGGTTTGACGAGGCCCTAAGCTACTGAAGGTAATGGGGCCCTTTATATGTCCAGCTGTCCATTGTCAACAGCAAATTGTCACTGTTTTTTGTGTTGCATATATGCTATATGGTAATTTATGGACCTAATAGGTATCTAAAGCTATTTGCACATGTAGAATGTAGGCACCCTATATATAGAAATGAGCAAACCAGTGATATTTTAGGGAGCAGGCTAGCAGGTGGGGCCCATTACTTACATCATAGGAGCCAACACAACACAACACAACACAACACAACACAACACAACACAACACAACACACTGTTGCTGTATGTAGGTTTTATTTTATTTGTTTTTTTATCTTAGATTTTGGAAATGTACATCCAGTTTTTTCCCCTTTAATTTTTTGGGGGGCTCCCAAGAGAGTGGGGCCCTAAGCTATAGCTTGTTTAGCTTATACATAAATCCGGCAGTGGTCTCACCACGAAAGGTAGTTCATAATATGGTAGGAAAGGTGTAAATACCTGCAGTCTTTCCCTGATCTAGGATTAGCTTTTGTTACTTTGTCATGTGATGGCATTTATTTATATATCCCACTTTTTCCTCTTCAAGGAGCTCAAGGTGGCATACATAGTTCTCTCCCCCCCCCTTCATATTTAATCCTCACAACAAGGTAGGTAGATTGGGCTGAGAGAGGCAGTGTCCGACCCAGTGAACTTCATGACCGTGTGATGATTTGAACCCTGGTCTCCCATGCCCTAGCCCTGCACCACACTGGCTCTCTAGAAACGAGAAACATACACTACAGCCAGAATGCAAGGCTCTGTTATTTGAGTCTCTCTCGGCTTTGCTGAGCGACAGCTTCTTTCAAGAATTCTTTTCCCCTGTCAAATGTGAAAGCTGCTATGTCCTGCAAGAGTAAGACCAATGTCAACCTTTTTTCACTCAGACAAACCCCACTGCTAATGTCTCAGGTGGTGGTGAGGGCAGTTGTGCTCATTCAAGCCTTCGCTATTGAGAATGTCATGTTTCATACAGATACAGTGGTAGCCCAGGTTAAGAACTTAATTCCTTGTCGAGGTCTGTTCTTAAACTGAAACTGTTCTTAACCTGAAGCAACACTTTAGCTAATGGGGCCTCCTGCCGCCGCCGTGCCGCCGGAGCACGATTTCTGTTCTCATCCTGAAGCAAAGTTCTTAACCAGAGGTACTATTTCTGGGTTAGCGGAGTCTGTAACCTGAAGCGTCTGTAACCCGAGGTACCACTGTAAAATGTGGCAATAGGACTGCAAACTGCTACCTGGTTATGGGTCTTTCACATTTCCGCTTACTGGCTGTATAAACCACCCTTTGCCAATCTGGTGCCCTCCAGACATTTTGGATTCCAGCTTCCATCAAATGCAGCAATGACACTGCTCTAGGGGGCTGGATCCGGTGGGAGTTATAGTTCAAAACCTCTGGAGGCAGAGCATAGCCATTGTGGAGTGTGACCATGGAGAGCCTTCGCCTCCTCCAGAATCTGCCCAGTCCTCTTTTAAAGCCATCCAGGTTGGTCACCACCACTGTCTCCTGAGGAAGGGAGTTCCGTAGTTTAACTGTTTGGTGTGTGAAGAGAGTTGCAGTCCAGCAACCAAAGCTTCCCATGTCTGGTGTAGGCTGTTTACTGAGCTAGATGACCTGACTCAGGTTGAAGCAGGCTACTATGGGTGTAGCCAGGATTTTTGTTAGGGGTTGTTGTTGTTTAGTCATTTAGTCGTGTCCAACTCTTCGTGACCCCATGGACCAGAGCACGCCAGGCCCTCCTGTCTTCCACTGCCTCCCGCAGTTTGGTCAAACTCATGCTGGTAGCTTCGAGAACACTGTCCAACCATCTTGTCCTCTGTCATCCTCTTCTCCTTCTGCCCTCAATCTTTCCCAACATCAGGGTCTTTTCCAGGGAGTCTTCTCTTCTCATGAGGTGGCCAAAGTATTGGAGCCTCAGCTTCAGGATCTGTCCTTCCAGGGAGCACTCAGGGCTGATTTCCTTCTGAATGGAGAGGTTTGATCTTCTTGAAGTCCATGGGACTCTCAAGAGTCTCCTCCAGCACCATTTGTTAGGGGAGGGGCAGGCTTTTGTTGTGTGGGGGGGGGGCAGAACCTCAGATCTGTATTGAGCTTGATTGACTTGGGGGGCGGTTTCCCCCTTGGCCTCCCCGGCTCCGTCCATGCAGCCTCCTAGGCTTTTGGTAAGGAGGACCACAGCCTATCAGTCTGGAAGCCCCGTTGTTCTCACACTGCTGTAATGTCACCTCGCTGAGGCATTAACCACCCAACTATTGGAATGTGCATAATTATTGATAATTATACAATTTGTTGCTGATTGTGGTTTCTGGTATATATTTTAATTAGCTTCTGAAATTCTCATTAAGTAAAATGAAACATTAATAGGAAAAATATGGTGCCATTAAAAACCCGGAACGAACAACTGTGCCCATCGGATGGTGAATTAATTTAGTTTCGCATCGCAAGCCTGCCATCTAGTGGGCGCAAGCGACAATTGCGGGCTCCCGCGGAATGGGAAGGCTCTCCCGAATCCCTCCTGGCACGTTTCTCGAACTCACCCCCCCACAGGGCTTAATTTTACTAGATGCAATGGAATTTTTGCTCAGGGAAGGAAAATGTAGCCAAACACCGTTTGTCTGATGCTTCTCGGGGGTCTGGATTAGAGCTAGTGCAGACTGAAAATGGGTTTCGGGGCTGAAATTAAACCCTGGTCAAGGGTTGTGGCTTCTATGCGGGTATTTTTGCAGCCAAGCGCTGGGGAAGGGCTGTAGTTCAATGGCAGAGCACCATTCTATGCAGGAGGCCCGAAATTCAATCCCCGGCTTCCCCAAGGGCTGCCAGTCTGAGTAGGTAACAGTGTAACCTGAGCCAGTAGACAGTCTCTGAAGAAGGCAGCTTCCTCTGCTGCTATATAACCCCCGTCTTGCATATGAGCCATTCTGAGAGCTCTGTGTTAAGGGAGAGGTCCTGATGCTACAGTTGCCAATTGCTCGGAAAAAGCAACCCCATTTGCTCTTGTGCTTTTAGTGGAAGCTTCATCTGCAGAGTTCAGCAAATCCATCTTTTCATGGCATCGCAATCAGCCTTGTCAGCTGCTAATCATGTGTGTAGACCAAGCTGCTGCTTAAAGGCACAGGAGCAGGGGCTGGTAAATACGTTGGCAACCCCCCGCAGCAGTTTGACAAATGCGTTAACAAAGCACCCATTTATTTGAATTTTATTTCAACATAACCACCTGCTCAAACGATAATTCTGCGCAGGGTGCCAAAGCTTATAAAAATATGAGAGTTCAAATTAAAATTTTCAAAAAAGCAAAAATGAAACACCAATCCAACTGTTATGTGGGATTAGTATTTTCACACCACTTAGCTCTCATTAAAATGCACTTTGCTGACTGTAAGATGCGGTTTCAAATGACACAACATATTAAGTGCTTAATATACTAGAAATTATGAAACTGATCTACTCTGTGCAATATGAAATAATTAGAGGGAATGAGACGTCAGCGGCTGAATGAAGGAAGACCGGCACTGCCAAGCGCCTTCAAACAGCTGGAGTGAGATGGCAGACCCTGGAAAAGAAATGAAATGAAGGGCTAGCAAGAGAGGGGACTCTCAAATCATTGTCCCGACACCAAAGTAAGAAGCACTTGAGTCGGACTGGCCTGTCTCTGAAGTTGTAATAAATTCAAGATCTAGGCTAAGGATGAGGGAAAGTGAGGGTGTCCATGGATCAATTGCTACTAGCATAAGAACATAAGAAGAGCCTGCAGGATCAGGCCAATGGCCAGTCCAACATCCTGGTCTCACAGTGGCCAACCAGATGCCTCTGGGAAGCAGGACCGGAACACAGGAGCACACTCTTCTCTTGTGGCTTCTAGCAACTGGTACGCAGAAACACTTAGGCAAACTCGGCCCTCCAGATGTTTTGGGACTACAACTCCCATCATCCCGAGCTAGCAGGAACAGTGGTCAGGGGTGATGGGAATTGTAATCTCAAAACATCTGGAGGGCCGAGTTTGCCTATGCCTGCACTTGGGTCTCTGGTGTCAGGAGTGCGTGCAGGAGCCAGGCCCTGTGACTGGGAGGGCCTCGCAGGACTGGGGCCTTCCTGAGTTTGGCCTGGAAGGGCAAGGCGTGGCCACACAGGTGAGGCTTGACAGAAGACTCATAGCACCTGGTGGCAAGGGTCGGGAGGGATATATAAGACCAGCATTTCCCTCTGGCTCTTTGCCTCAACAACACAGTACTCATCTAGCTGTGCTTTGGCTTCCTGACTCTTGGACCCTTGGCTTCCTGACTCCTAGTTTCCTGAACCTTGGACTCTTGGCTTCCTGACTCCTGGTTTCCTGATTTATGGACTCGTGGCTTCCTGATCCCTGGACTGCTGATTCCTGCTTCCCGACCTCCACCCCGGTCCCAATGTACCAAGCCGGGACTCCGACTGCCTGTAATCTGGACTGTGACATCCAGTTGCTTTTGGACTACAACTCCCATCATTCCAAGATAGCAGGACCAGAGCAGATAGGCAGCTAAAAGAAGTCTGGATGATTCAGGTGAGAGTCAAGTAGCCATATTTCTTGGCAGAAGGCCAAGCATATCCCCCCTCTCTGCCGCCAGCCCCAGCGTTACTAGCCAATTGCCACGCATGGCAGTCGGTTGGATCCTGAGCATGATTCACTCCCACCCACTGAGCTTCTCCTGGAAATACTTGTGAGGGTATCCCTAGTCCTGGTAATGCACCCTTCTACCTGCAGCTATCATGTGCAATGTTCACAAAACTGAATCCAGCACAGAGAGCATCCTGCTTGGGGGTCTCACTGAACTGCAACTTCCATCAGCCTGAGCAATCAAGACCAATGGCCAGGGTTGATGGAAGCTGTAGTCCAGAAACATCTGGAGGCAGAAGAGCCAACTCCTAGGGGCCAAGGTCCCTTTGCCCCCCCATAAAATATTTTAAGGGGGCCGGGTGACCCCAAGGTTGGTGGGCATTGCCATTCAAATGGCCCCATGTCATGTGAGTTATGTGGGGGCAGGACTTACCTGCCCCCTCTAATATTTTATTCAATTTGGCACCCCTGCCTGGAGGTTCCCCCACACCCGCTTTATTTATTATTTTTAAATGTATTTTTATTAAAGATTTTCTTGATTTACAAAGGTATGTGCAATGTCTCTCTCTTGTATTTCCCCCCATAGCATTTTTTTCTTTTTTTACAGATTGGTTTCATTTGTTGAGACATTAGGAAGAATAGGGGGAAAGAGGTGGGGGGGAAAGATGAGTGGGGGGGGTCGGGTGGTGATGTTTCTATTTTACTTAATATATGTGGGGTTTGGTGTCAGCGTTGCTTGTGCAGGTTCTCTGCTGTTCACGTGTGTTCCTTTGGTGGTGAGAGAGGTTGGGGTTGGCCTAGGGTGTGGCTGTTCATTTGTGGTTGGCTGTGGTGGTCTTTGTTTTCATGTGTGAGTGGAGCCCCACACCTGCCTTATGTAATTATAGCAACTGGGGCAGCCTAGTTGTTAGCACCACCTGTGCAAGAATATGCTGCTGTAATAATAATATTTTTTTAATTCATAGCCCACCCATTTGGCTGGGTTTCCCCAGCCACTCTGGGCAACTCACAACATATATAAAAACACAACAAAACATCAAACATTAAAAAACAAAATATCCTATACAAGCAACAAACAAACCAATAAATCAACAGAAACCAACAACAATAACAGTAATAACAGTTATACCCAAATTAAAATAACCGCCAACCCCAGCTAAACATTTAACCAACACCAACCCAACAAAAATGAAACAGACACCAAAATTAGAACCATTTAAAACATTTTTTCCAGTTGCCCCAACCCAAGAGTTGTTCCAGCAATGCCCCTCCAGCCTCTCAGGAGACTTTTAGCTGTTCAAGGTGAGTCTGAGCCCCGTCCCCTAGGCCAGTGAAAATGGGCCTTGCAGCAGGGAGCAGGTCTTCCTTCCAGCACTCATGGCAGCAGCCGTGCTGCAGGAATGATGTATTGCAGGGGGTTGGACTAGATGCCCCCTTGGGGTCCCTTCTATACAGTTCTATGATTCTGTGAAAAGGGCCCAGACTTCTATAGGAATCTCCTACTGCAAGGGAGTCAAGAAGCCTCAGGTCTTCCAGAGTTGTCTGCAGCAGAGCCCCCCAAGTCAGATGATGGCAGCACCACGTCCTTAGGAAGGAAAGGGGCCCTGGTTTCACAGGTTCCTCGAGGAGCAGTGGCCTTGAGTACTCATAATCTGGTGAACCGGGTTCGCGTCTCCGCTCCTCCACATGCAGCTGCTGGGTGACCTTGGGCCAGTCACACTTCTCTGAAGTCTCTCAGCCCCACTCACCTCAGAGTGTTTGTTGTGGAGGAGGAAGGGAAAGGAGAATGTTAGCCGCTTTGAGACTCCTTCAGGTAGTGATAAAGCGGGATATCAAATCCCAAACTTCTCCTCTTCCTCCTCCTCCTTCTCTTCAGCTTCAGAGTTCTCACCTCCAGCATCAGGTGAGGAGGAATTTGGTTCCTGTTCCCAGGTAACTGGCACCTCGCCCTCTGCACTTGGCTGGCACACCATCCTCATGGGGTAAACATTATTTATTTGAATTGTTTGCCACAGTAATTGGGTGTTTCAAACTTTTATTTACTTATTACCTATATATATATCCCACAAAGGTGCTCAAGGTGGCAGGCATGAAGTTTTAAGAGATTATTTTTTATTTTATTTTTAAATCAAGCTGGAAGTGGTCTTTGATCTCTGCTCTGTGTTCTCAGGTCTCTGTTGCCTGATGGCAACAGTATTTGCGCCTCGGGTTTTTATTAAGCTTCAGTTTGTGGGAGCTTTGTTTTAGAGAGAAAGGTGGCACATTGATGTATCAAATTAAACAGATTCCTGAATAAGTAAGTAAATTTGGCTATGCTGTCTGGAGTTGCACCCCAGAATACTAGGTTGTCAGAGACTGCTATAGGCATGAGTTGGGGGTCAAAATGAATTCAGAAGGATAAGACCTGATGGGACAGGGCTGCTGCTCAGTGACAGAACATCTGCCTTGCATGCTGAACGTCCTGGGTTCAATCCCTGCTGGCATTTCCAGATAAAGTTGGGAGAGACTCTTTCTGAAACCTAGAGAGCTGCTGCCAGTCAGTGTAGACAATACTGGGGTTGATGGCCCAACAGCTCAATAGAAGGCGGCTTCTATTTTCAGAAAGGAAGCACTGCATGCTTGTAGTTGCCCACTAGGGGGCGCTGCACCCTAAACGAATGAGCAGAAGCAGTGAAGCTGAATAGGAATGGTGATATTTTCCACTGGCCAGTTTGACCCACAAGTGTGGATTAAGATGGAGTGGTTTAAGCCTGGAATCTGCTGCATGCATGCAACAGGGGACTTCTGGCCCTGACCTAAGACCCCCTCCAAAGCACCAGGCCAGAGCTGGCACACCAAGGGATCAGGCGCAGTGTCATTTCAAGAAGATTGTTCTGAGTGCTGATAAGGGCAATCTAGGGCATAGCCAGAGAGCAGTTGCAGCCAGGCCCCGAAGGGTAAGGAATTAAGGTGCAGTTAGTATTTAAGGTGCAGAGAGCATTTGGGTCAAAATTAAGGGAGAGAAGAATAACAGAGACCTCATTGTGGGAGTTTACTATAGATCCCCAAGCCAAACGGGGGCATAGATGATGCCTTCCTGGAACAGATGGCCAAGCATGCAAAAGGAAGGGAGATAGTAGTAATGGGGGACTTCAATTACCAGGATATTTGTTGGATGTCAAACTCAGCCAAGAGCATAAGGTCAAACAGATTCCTCACTGGCCTTGCAGACAACTTCATTGTCCAGAAAGTGGGAGAAGCAACAAGAGGAACAGCCATTTTAGATCTGGTCCTAACCAATGTTGATGACCTGGTTAGTGGGGTAGAAGTAGAAGGATCATTAGGCGCGAGTGATCATGCTCTTCTGAAGTTTACTATACAGCGGAAAGGAGCAGCCAAGCATACTAGGACTCAATTTCTTGACTTTAAGAAAGCCGACTTCATAAAACTTAGGGAAGTGCTGGGTGAGATCCCATGGACAGTAATACTAAAATGAAAGGGAGTTCATGATGGCTGGGAGTTTAAGAGGGAGATAGTAAAAGCACAACTTCAGGCAATACCAATGAGACGGAAACATGGAAGGTGCCTAAAGAAGCCAGGGTGGCTATCTAAATAACTTTTAACTGAGTTAAGATTAAAAAAGGATGTGTACAAAAAATGGAAAAGGGGGGAAACCACCAAAGAGGAATTCAAACAAATAGCCAGCACATGTAGACACAAAGTCAGAAAAGCTAAAGCACAGAATGAACTCAGGCTTGCTAGAGAGGTTAAAAGCAACAAAAAAGGCTTGTATGGGTATGTCCGTAGCAAAAGGAAGAACAAAGAAACAGTGGGGTCACTCAGAGGAGAAGATGGTGAGATGCAAACAGGGGACACAGAAAGGGCTGAACTCCTCAATGCCTTCTTTGCCTCAGTCTTCTCCGATAAAGAAAACAATGCCCGACCTGAAGAATTTGGAGCAAATGATTCAGCAGAGGAAACACAGTCCAGAATAACTAAGGAGATAGTACAAGAATACTTGGCTAGTTTAGATGTAGTCAAGTCTCCAGGGCCAGATGAACTGCATCCAAGAGTATTAAAAGAACTGGCAGATGTGATCTCAGAACCACTGGCAGTCATCTTTGAGAATTCCTGGAGAACAGGCGAAGTCCCGGCAGACTGGAGGAGGGCAAATGTTGTCCCTATTTTCAAAAAGGGGAAAAGAGAGGACCCAAATAATTATCGCCCAGTCAGTCTGACATCAATACCAGGGAAGATTCTGGAGCAGATCATTAAGCAAACAGTCTGTGAGCACCTAGAAAGGAATGCTGTGATCACCAATAGTCAGCATGGATTTCTGAAAAATAAGTCATGTCAGACTAACCTGATCTCGTTTTTTGACAGAATTACAAGCCTGGTAGATGAAGGGAACACAGTGGATGTAGCCTACCTTGATTTCAGCAAGGCATTCGACAAGGTGCCCCATGATATTCTTGTAAAGAAGCTGGTAAAATGCGGTCTTGACTATGCTACCACTCAGTGGATTTGTAACTGGCTGACTGACCGAACCCAAAGGGTGCTCATCAATGGTTCCTCTTCATCCTGGAGAAGAGTGACTAGTGGGGTGCCACAGGGTTCTGTCTTGGGCCCGGTCTTATTCAACATCTTTATCAACGACTTGGATGATGGACTCAAGGGCATCCTGATCAAATCTGCAGATGACACCAAACTGGGAGGGGTGGCTAACACCCCAGAAGACAGGATCACACTTCAAAACGACCTTGACAGATTAAAGAACTGGGCAAAAACAAACAAGATGAATTTTAACAGGGAGAAATGTAAAGTATTGCACTTGGGCAAAAAAAATGAGAGGCACAAATACAAGATGGGTGACACCTGGCTTGAGAGCAGTACATGTGAAAAGGATCTAGGAGTCTTGGTTGACCACAAACTTGACATGAGCCAACAGTGTGACGCGGCAGCTAAAAAAGGCCAATGCAATTCTGGGCTGCATCAACAGGAGTATAGCATCTAGATCAAGGGAAGTAATAGTGCCACTGTATTCTGCTCTGGTCAGACCTCACCTGGAGTACTGTGTCCAGTTCTGGGCACCACAGTTCAAGAAGGACACTGACAAACTGGAACGTGTCCAGAGGAGGGCAACCAAAATGGTCAAAGGCCTGGAAACGATGCCTTATGAGGAACGGCTAAGGGAGCTGGGCATGTTTAGCCTGGAGAAGAGGAGGTTAAGGGGTGATATGATAGCCATGTTCAAATATATAAAAGGATGTCATATAGAGGAGGGAGAAAGGTTGTTTTCTGCTGCTCCAGAGAAGCGGACATGGAGCAATGGATCCAAAATACAAGAAAGAAGATTCCACCTAAACATTAGGAAGAACTTCCTGACAGTAAGAGCTGTTTGACAGTGGAATTTGCTGCCAAGGAGTGTGGTGGAGTCTCTTTCTTTGGAGGTCTTTAAGCAGAGGCTTGACAACCATATGTCAGGAGTGCTCTGATGGTGTTTCCTGCTTGGCAGGGGGTTGGACTCAATGGCCCTTGTGGTCTATTCCAACTCTATGATTCTAGTAAGCTGCCAAAGTCCACAGGTGGGCAGTCCATCTGAAGGGAGTTGATCGATCTCTGGTTTTCAACATTTTGATATATATCACCAGCTGAACATCTTGATATATCACAATGTCTGAAATAAGCTATGGAGTAGCTATGTAGAGGCATTGGCCAGCTTCAGGGTTTCCCCCTCATTGTGATTTCTCCACAGCACACACACACATATAATGATTTGCAATATATTGCTAGGTCAAAAATTAAGAAACCAGTGTCACGATATGGACTTCAAACCGGTTTTGGACGATATAGTGATATATCACCCAGCCCAAGCTGGGAGTGCAGTCCTAGACTGTGGATTGTTAACTAGCTCCTACCAATCTCTTAATCTCTTATCTATCTCTTGATCTCTTATCTCTTATAACACAACTGCACAGTTAAAGAAGCACAAACCTTGCTATTGTCAACTGACTCCACAGATAACCCTAGCCTTAATCTCCTGCCCAGTAATTCATTTGCCTTTTTTTACCCATCAGTTTGTGTCTGATTCTCCAAAGGGTCCTCATCTTTATAGTCCCACCATTGTCAAAGGTTTGCAAATGATCAAATAACAGAAGCTGAGGATGTAACTACTGCCTTTGGCTACAGAGTTGGTAGGTCTCTTGCTCTTTCAAAACATACTGTACCTTTCCCTCAGAAAAAAAGCAAACAGACAAACAGAAAGCATCATCTAATCACTGTGCATGAGAAGCTTATTGTTGATGACCATTTATAAGATTCCTGAGTTCAGTGGGTGCCCTCATGCACCACCAGGTTCTGGAGTCTGGGGGTATGAATCACCTGGGGAGCACCCAGTTGAAGAGTCACGTAGCGGAGGGAGCACCCTGTGCTGGCGTTGGGTGACTCAGCTTGCTAGATCAGCCAGTCTCATCTTCCAGGGCTGGAAGCATTAACTGTGAATTCATGAAGGCTTTCATCAGCACAGCTGGGGCCTGGAGACATTCCTGGAGTTATGTCTTCTCACTCAGAAGGGAGGGAGGGGAGAGAGAAATTCAAAAGCAGGCAATAGTTCAGCCTTCCCAAGTAAAAATTCCAACCTTGCAACTCTTGCCAAGTTTCCCATAGGAGTCCAAATTACCAGCTGCTTTCAAAATTTCTGGCTGGGAGGTAGAGGCTTTTGATCAAGGAAGGGTCATGCTGGACATTTTCCAAAGGCCTCGCTATCTCACCCCAAACAAAAAAACTCAATTTCCAGTTGGTTAATTGGCTGCTGTGGTTTGGAGTTCCAGCAGGGCTGAGTTTTTAAAAAGGGAGGCCCACCACAACCCTCAGATGCCGGAGGAAAGAAGGGTTGTAGTGAGGACACGGCACTTTGTTCATGCTCAGATAAAAGCACAGTCCAAAAGCACTGATGAGTGCAGCTCACAGTCCCTGCAGCATCTAGCAGAAAATCGCCCAGGTCCCCCACATGATGTCAGAGCTGCCTCATGGGACAATTAGAGGTGGCAGGTGGCGCTGTGGGTTAAACCACAGAGCCTAGGACTTGCCGATCAGAAGATCGGCGGTTCGAATCCTCACAACGGGGTGAGCTCCCGTTGCTCGGTCCCTGCTCCTGCCAACCTAGCAGTTCGAAAGCATGTCAGAGTGCAAGTAGATAAATAGGTACCGCTTCGGCGGGAAGGTAAACAGCATTTCCATATGCTGCTCTGGTTCGCCTTAGTCATGCTGGCCACATGACCCTGAAGCTGTACGCCGGCTCCCTCGGCCAATAAAGCGAGATGAGCACCACAACCCCAGAGTCATCCACGACTGGACCTTACTGTCAGGGATCCCTTTACCTTTACCATAAGGAAGCCATCACACGAGCAACAGCACCTCCAGCAAAGCCCTCCCTAAACCAGCTGTTAAATATGAATTTTATTGAACCAGGGAGCTTGGCAACCAGGTGGTAGTGCCTTTACTGCCTATTTGGGGCTTCCGGATTCCACCTTCATTTTGCCAGTCATGATACCACCTTGGCTATGTTTAACCTGCTCCTCTGTGAGCCTTTGGTATCCATAGCGTAGTGGCAAATTCAGCAGTGCAGGGGTCCCTTTGTGATAGTCACAACCATGCTCCTCCTTATACAGTAATCTGATAAATATACAATAGTAATAATGAGAGATGTACTGCAATGGTCAATGCACATCTCCATGTGTTGCATTTCAGCTGGATCTACTATTTTTTCAGCATGTACCTGGGCAAATGACTTTGCCCAATATCTTCCTTTGGGGCAACTTAATTCATGTTTTCCTTGAAGTTCCACTGCACATAACAGAAACTGAAAGCACCTTGTGTTTTCAGTGTTCCTGAATGCTTAGCTTTGGAGCATACAGAACATCTCCCCCTGTTGATCTTCCTGTGCATTTTCTCCAGAGCGAAGTGACTGACTCACCTCCTTTCACTACAGTCGGCACCAAGGGTGAGAAGACTTCTCCGTGGCTAAGAAGCTCCCTTTCATGCTGATTGGGTGGCTCTCGGACCCTGGAGACTGGGACCCTGAAGAGAACCTGCTGCAGAAAGAGTAAGCAGGTCTTGGAACCCCCATGACTGCTACACCCCTGGCTCTCCCTCATTCCTGCTACCTATTCTTGACCTCTCCCCTTCTCTCCACCCCCATGAGTCACCCATCATTTTCTTTTCACAGAACGCAAAGAAACTTCCATCAGCCTGGTGTCCTCCTAGCTCTTATACTGCTGTTCTCAGTGGCCTTCATAGAAACCTGGATTTCAATCAGTTTGTCTTGTAAAACAGTGAATGATGGAGCAATTGTTAGCCAAATGAAATATAAAAAGTTTTGCTGCAAATGCAATTTTCCACTGACACACAGTGTGCTCTCTTGTTTCACAGTAACGTCTATACTGAAACAGCAACAGTAATACTGTCACTGAGCTACTGGGCCCAATTCTGGGGTATAAAGCCTTAAATGAGCTTTCTCCAATTCCAACCATCTCTGACCCTACAATGGCAGACGAGGCCTTGTTGGTGCCGTCACTGAAGGCTGTTTGCGCTGACTCACTACAGGGCCTTTCTGGTGGTAGTCCCCTGGTTGTGAAATGCCCTCCCTATTGAGGTCCCTGTCTCCATCATTATTGTTACACAACACCTCAATCTCTGCTGAGCGGAAGCAAGATTCCAGGGGTTTCGGGCGCTCACTCAGGGCCATGTTTCTGTTGTGAATTCAGGGCATGGCAGAGGCTGTAGTTTTTTAAAAAGATATATGGTTTGTTTTACAGTTATATACACCTGGATCTACATGGAGAGGAAGAGAGCTCACAGCATTACATCTCCAGAGATGTCTCTTCTCCCATAGCTTCAGCCAGCTTGAGTCCAGAGTACCCAGCCACGCTCTCCAGTCTCTGGCTTGCAACCTCTCCAGTCAGCAGGGCAGGCATGCTCCCGAGGGGGGCGGCGCATGGCGCAGAGGGTGCCCTCCCAGGTGCGAGACAGCCACTCAGGTGCCCAGAGCGGCGCGCGCGCCCTGCAGTCGGAAGAGTGGAGCGAGCTGCCCATGGCAGACATTTGGCGCACTGCCTGCCCACGACTCCCAAGCCTCCCCCAAGCTGTTAAAACGAAGGAGGGAATGCCACCAGCAAAGCAGGGCAGCTCCCCCCCCCTTGTCAGGAGTTCAGCCTTCACTTGAGTAGGACCCTGGCAGAGACACATGCCCGACTGGCATGCTCTCTCTCCCTCCTGGTTGTTTGTTCAGGAGCTTCATAAGCTTTCTTCAGCCCGAACATCACAACGACCCGACACCAGCACACTTGGGGATCCGCAGAGTTTGCGCATCATGCTAACAGGCCTCAGCAACTCAGCATTTTGGCTAATCTACTTTATTCACATATAAACACACACGGAGCGCTGCAACATGGCTCCCTCTCTCTCTAGCATCAGACAGCAAAGAGGAAAAGGACAAAGGACAATAGTCCCACTTCACGGAACACAGTAACACAAACATCCTGTCTTCGTCACTTCCCACTCTGTGGAGTCAAAACATACACAGTCATGTGATAGACAAAAATCCCATGACTGCAATCATGGAGCAGAAATTCTAACACCCCTTACCCCGACGGCTTGGGAGTCGTGGGTGGGTGGTGCGCCAAATGTCACCCCCCTCAGTGAGGGCACCCATGGCAGACCAACCCCCTTCTTACGCCCCTGTCTCAGCATCCCCTGTCCCATACAAAACAACACTCTTCTTTTCTGTCACCCCTCACCCCACCACCACCTTGGTAGCCAGCCAATTCTCGTGTCTCTGTCCCCTCCTCAGAGCTGGAGGAAGGACTGTTCTTTTGCATTGCCAATGACTAAGTATTGTTTCTTTAGGGCTCTACACTTGGCTAGCTTGCCCAGGCTGGGTTTGCATGAGCCGGCCCAGGGACCCCTTGTCTGGAAGAGCTGCAGCTTCCTATCCCAATTATTTCCCCTTCCTATTCCAATTATTAGCTAGATTCTGACATTCATTAATTTATTGGGTTTAGCAGGGGTCTCTCCTCCCCTCGCAAACTTATAACATCATTAACTTGCAAGAGGAATCTGAAAACATTCCTGTTGAACCAGGCGTTTGCTGGCTGAAGAATACTGCTCCTGGCAGCCTCCAGATCATTGAATTTTTTTAAAAAAATTGCAATTGTTTTTCGAAGGTTTGAGTTGGTTTTAGAATGTTTTTGCTTTGTTTTTGTTTTTAAATTGAATATCTGTTTTTGCCTCCCTGGGCTCCTTAGAATGGTGAGATATAAATTCAATAACTAAATAGCAAGCAATAATTCTCTTGCTTGCAGCCAGAGCCAGCGAGTGCAGTCCCTTAGGGCATAGACCTCAGAGGGGCAGAGTGGTGACTTCTGTGGGGCACAGTTTTATACAGACTAGCTTTTTTATATCTTATACATTCCAGATAATATTTTACTTCTGTTTTATTTTTTGAAGAATTTAATAATTTTTAGAAGGCATCTGTTTTTTGAAAACTAGCATTTTATTTTACTTTTGCAGGGAGTGCAAGAGGTTAAGTCTTGTCTGTGGTACAAATTAGCTTGGCATCAGCAATGCTTGAAGCACATGACCCCACGGGCCAGTCTTCCCCAATCTCGTGATCTCTAGAAATGGTTTGACTCCCAATGTGCATAAGCTCTGACCATTGGTCATGCTGGCTGGGGCTGATGGGAGTCGTAGTCTAAAGCAGCAAATTGGGGAAGGCAGACCTAAACTTTCAGAAGTAATAATGCTTTGCTAAATAAAAATAAAAATATTAAAAAATTGTGCTTTGCAACCCGTTGGAGATTGCACTCTTATTGCATTCTGCCTGCCTCCCTCTGCCTTCTGACAACCACAGAAAGCGTTAATTAGTGGGTGTTTTTTAACAGTGCTCTGGAGACAAAGCTCTCAAAATATGGTCATGTGCCCTGGCTCTGTTGCTACACCACGTTTCTTTCACTCACTGCCAAAGGATTGTCCATTTTATTTTATTTTTGGAACCAGCTTGTTATTTCTGCCCATCCTTAAACAGATCCTCAGGACAAACGGGCAGATGTGTGTGTGAGAGTGGTGGTTAGAAGTCTTAGGTTTGTAATAGTAAAACAATTCACAATGTCTGAGGCCGTAATAGGGTTCCGCATCCCACCTCCTTCCTGGAAAAGAAAAAAGAGTTCACGGAGGAGGCTGAGATAGTGCACATTATATTGGATGATACATGTTTGAATTTTGGCAACTTGTGTGGAAAAAGGGACCCATGCTGGCGAGGCTGTACGTACTGACCTCACTGAGGATAATAATAATAATAATAAATTCTACCTCACTTTTCCATCATTCTTTCTGCAAGCCTTTCTTGTCTCATTCCCAGGTCAACTTTACCTCTCTGTCCCTTCTTATCTCAGCATGCTCTTCTCCTTGATTCTCTGCCTCTGTTTTTTTGCTCCCTCCTTCCTCCAGCTCCCTTTCTCCTCTACCAGCACTCTCCTGGGGTCAGGCTGACTTTCTTCATGGGATGAGGATGGGGAATCCAGAGTAGGGGAAGGGATGATCCACAGGGCCAGTCCCAGAAGCAACCTAACCAACTAGGAACCCTTCCCTAAGAAGAGCCTGTGGAGTCATCTCAGAAGCTCTAGGGCAGAGCCAGTTTGGTGTAGTGGTTAAGAGCGGTAGACTTGTAATCTGGTGAACCGGGTTCGCATCTCCGCTCCTCCACATGCAGCTGCTGGGTGACCTTGGGCCAGTCACACTTCTCTGAAGTCTCTCAGCCCCACTCACCTCACAGAGTGTTTGTTGTGGGGGAGGAAGGGAAAGGAGAATGTTAGACGCTTGGAGACTCCTTAGGGTAGTGATAAAGCAGGATATCAAATCCAAACTCCTCTTCTTCTCTTCAAACTGTGATCCACGGACCCCCACGGTCCACACACTTCATTTAGGTAATCTGCCATGCATCTGTGGATTTGTGGTCGAAGATGGAAGGCAACACAGCCATTGAATTCATATTGGTTTGAAAATAATGTTTTTATTGCTCCCTTTATTTCTTATTGTAATATAATTTAACTTCCATAGAATTCAAATTGTCATACAATGTAAGGAATAAAAGAAGCAATAAAAATAAAATTAACATAGTGAATTACAATTCCTACAACAGGCAGAAAAAATCATTAAGTGGTCCAACAAAACCCTCAACAAATTTTGAAGTCATCTGTGGAGGGGAACTTTGGGGAACCTGTGCTATACTGCTACCACTGTGAGCAGAGTAAATTACTGCTGGAGCAGATTTTAAATGAAGAGGCTCCTTTCATGGAAGGCAGAGCTAGCAAGTGAGTAGGGGCTGAAGCCCCTCCTTAAAGCTCAGTCTGAGGGTGGCTGGTGCTGAAGCAACATTCAAGTTCTGCTCTTATGGAGTCTCCAGCCTGAGACCTGCATGGAGCTGTCCAGGGTGCTCTTGCCTTGTGTGAGGTCAGTGAAAGCGGGCCTTCTGACATCACACAAATGTGCAGAAGGCAGAGAGCTTAAAAGCTCTTTTCGTGCAGGGTTGTTGCCAGTGCAGAAAGAGCTCTTAAGCTCTCTGCCTTGCTTGCCAGATTCTGGGATGTTCTGGTGCAGGCTCTGGGATGCTCTCGTGAAATCTCATAGCCCTACAAGATCTCGTGAGAGCATCCCAGAGCTCAGTAAACAAGACCCAATTGGCGCATGGCTCTAGAAAGGTAAGGATGTTCATATGGGGCTGGTTTAAGTAAATGTGTTTTTGTGTATATGAGCCATCCCTGGAACATACTGTATTTTTCGCTCTATAAGACACACTTTTTTCCTCTTAAAATCCAAGGGGAAATGTCTGTGTGTCTTATGGAGGAAATGTGTGGTCCCTGGGGCTGGGGGACCCGGGCTTCCCTCGCCAGCCCCGACAAGCTCTCGGAGCAACGGGAAGGCTACGTGCAGCCTTTCCGCTGCTCCCTGACCTGCTCTTTGGGGCTGGCAGTGGCTTTCCCAGGGCTGGCGGTGAGGGAAGCTTGGCTTTCCCCACCGCCAACACCACAACCTGTGGCGAGCAGTGGAAAGGCTGCCTGAAGCCTCTGGAGCGCGGTGGTAGGTCCCGCTGTGCTCGGGAGGTTTTGGGATGCTTTCTGCTGAAGTCTGGAGAGTGAGAGGGGTCGGTGCGCACCGACCGCTCTCCAGGCTTCAAAGATAGCCGCCTGAAGCCTCCTGAGCACTGAAGGGGTAGGTGCCCCTTCAGCTAAGGCGCAGCGCCCCTTCAGCTAAGTGGGAGGAGAAATGGAAGGGGCTCCGTTTCTCCTTCTGCTTAGCTGAAGGGGTGCTGCGCAGAGAGGGGGAGATTTTTTTCTTCTTGTTCTCCCCCTCTAAAACAAGGTGCATCCTATGGTCGGGTGTGTCCTATAGAGCGAAAAATACGGTAACATCCACACAGGAAGTGATTATACTGTATTCTAGGTGTACCTCTCAGCTTGTAATTATTTGGTTGCTTAGGAGCATGGGAAGGTGCCTCATACTGAGTCAAACTGTTGGTCCATCTAGCCCAGTATTATAAGTGCTGATTGGCAGCAGCTCTCCAGGCAAGGGGGCACCCCCAGCTTTACCTGGAGATGCAGGACTTGAACCTGGGACCTGGGAACCTGAATGCAAAGCAGATACTTCTCTAGTGGCACTGCCACCCAAAAAAATCTGTGTGCTGCCATGCCAGCAGTAATCCTCACTTCCTTGCCCCTCCCTCTTCCCATGCACCTCCCTCCTCCCGTGATTCTTCATTTTTACACAAATAGAAAATTTAGGAAGTAAAAGTAATGGATCCAACAAGGAAAGAAAAATGCTCACCTACCTGGATTCCATTACAAAGGAACACGAGGAGTTTCATTCAGTGTTAGTCATACTCAGAGTAGGCCCATTTAAATTAATGACCGTGACTGGCTTAGGTCAATTAATTTTAATGGGTCTACTCTGAGTAGGTCTTGGCTAGACACAACCCATTACAGGCAAGGCATGCCCCTGCTTGAGTTACTGGTGGTATAAATTCATGTCTGCATTTCAACTTGAGATGTTTTGTGGCTTCCAAGGACCAAATGAATCCAGGTTTGCTTAGGGATAACCTATTTTCCCATGGTTATCTCTCTCTCTCTCTCTCTCTCTCTCTCTCTCTCTCTCTCTCTGTGTGTGTGTGTGTGTGTGTGTGTGTGTATATATATATATATATATATATATATATATATATATATATGGTGCATAACTGTATGTTCTGTAACAGCAGAGTGCTGATAAGAGAAGCAGACTGTAATTAACTGACATACTGTAATTAACTGACAAGCTATTTACTCCTATTTGTTTGTGGGACAGACTGTCCTGAACACACTGGCATGCTTAAATCAAAACCCAAAGCATTAGATCATGCAAGAGTCTTAGACTGCTGTTGCGCATGAAAGGAGAAATGGGTTGTTCTAGCCTTTTGGGCTTCCAGTTCATTCCAATTTGTCACCCCACCCCCACCCCCAGCAACGAATTGCCAGATGCAGTAGAGCTTCCCATTGCTTCGCAGTTTCTGGGTTGGTCTCCCGCAAACTTCATTTTTGCACCACTTTTCAAGATTGTCCATTGGAAAATCACCTTCAAGTCAGGGAGGAGTTTCATTAATGACTCACCATGTGGGTTCAGATGTGCTTCTGACACCCCAGCTGCAATCTGAGATAGTCTGTGGCTTGTGACATCTGAGGACGGAATGTTTCTGTTGGGATACCAGTCCACTCTCCAATAGTATAGCCAGATTTCTGGCTACTTCACCAATTCTTACAGCACAGAGGAGGAACTAAAATGTCTGTTTTCAGCAGTACACTTCCAGCCTCTGTTTAGGTTCAGGACCTAAGCATATGTGAAATTGGAGGCAGACTGACCATTGTGTAATAATAGCAGTAGTTGTATGCATTAGATTGATGCCTTTTATTGTAAAAAAAGAAAGGAAAGATACCGTAATTTAAAAAGAAATACAATTTCATCCATATACGTAAACAGGAAACATAAATATTATTTCATATTATCATGTATCCTTCATATACAAAATTATTCGATGTCCTTTGTTAATTGACAAAAAGGATCAGTTAAAGAGTGCTGCATACACTGACTTTGTTTCTTTGGTTACTATTACATTTTAAGCAGAATGTCAGATTATACGAGTGAAAATAATATATAAGGTTCAACAGTATATTGGAATTTTAGTTTCCAACAATTAACCAAGGGGCAGAATGTTTTTAAAAGAATTGAGAGAAGCACAGGGTTTGGCAGTTTCTTGCCTGAAGTGTACAGACCAATTTCTTTCACCCCATTGTTTGTCCTACATTGGTATCCTACCATTCTTCCATCTTGGAGCCCAAGGGGGTGTCTGTGTCCAGTTCTGGGCACCACAATTAAAGAAGAATATTCATTTTCTCTCATGACGAGAAGAGGAGCTTGGCTTGTGTTTTCTTTCAAGCAAATTCTGTAATCGGGTATGGGGGAAAAATCAGTGCTGGTTTGAAAAAGGATCAGTGTTTCTACACTGTTATAGGTTTTTTTTGGGGGGGTCAGTCAGTGGTCCCTTCCAAGTATGTGATCCTGTGTATATGAGGTTTGAGGCAGACCAGTTTCTTTGGAAGATAATGGCCTTAGCTGGCCAGTTAAGTACTGCCATTTACATCTCCAAAGATGTTGCCCTGTTGCCATTTTGTTGTTTAGTCATTTAGTTATGTCCGACTCTTCGTGACCCCATGGACCAGAGCACGCCAGGCACTCCTGTCTTCCACTGCCTCCCGCAATTTGGTCAGACTCATGCTGGTAGCTTTGAGAACACTGTCCAACCATCTTGTCCTCTGCTGTCCCCTTCTCCTTGTACCCTCCATCTTTCCCAACATCAGGGTCTTTCCTGTTGCCATAGAAACAAACAATTGGTAGGCCCTTCTTCAACTCACCTGCCTGGATGCCATGGCATCTTGGGAGGAAGAACAACAGGTGGGGGGGCTGTGTGTGTGTGTGTGTGTGTGTGTGAGGGAGAGGGAGAGAGGGAGAGAGGGAGAGAGGGAGAGAGGGAGAGAGGGAGAGAGGGAGAGAGGGAGAGAGGGAGAGAGAGAGAGAGAGAGAGAAAGGAAGGAAGGAAGGGAGGAAGGGAGGGAGGGAGGGAGTTTTGGCTGAGGCTGATAGTTGGAGACACAGAAACCTGTCTTGTTCTGGATTCAAAGCTGTGACTTAGGGCTTTCTTAGAAACATAATAGGAAGGCAAGTTCTATTGAGGTGTTAATGCTGTGAGCCCCTCTATCCTATGTTCAGGTTTTACAGATGTGTAAATAAAATAAAAAATCCTAAAGAAATCACAGTCTTCATTGACCTTCCTTCCAAGGAATCCGAACTCTGGGTAAGTGCTGGAACCCCTGTAGTTTCTCACTGCTCAGAGGTTGGGGTACATGTAACAATATGTTACATTTAAAACTGGGCATAATTTTTCCTTTCACAATCTCAGGTAAGTAGCATAGAATTTGATACCAGGCGCATAATTTAACATCTTGAGAATCACAGGTCTCATCATTTAAAAAAATAAGTTTCTAGGCCTTATGTTTATTTGTGCATTTAAAGTATTTCCACCCTGTGTTTCTCCCCAGCAGGGGTACCAAAAAAATCGACAGGAGAAATGGCCATAAAACCAAATTCAAATAAACCAAACATTACAAAGGAAATTAAAAACAGAAAAAGACATTCAGAGGAGCCATTATTAATTAACTAAGAGAAATAAAAAAGAGAGCAAGCATCCTCTGAGAAGCTAAGCAATAACAGAACAATAAAGGCAGAGTGTACAGCCAAAAATATTAATAATGATGAAGATACTCTTGAAATCGTGGAGGGCCAAAATCCGTAGGGGGGTGGGGCATGTTAGAAAGAAGCCAGAGTCTGAGCAAGCCTCCTCATTTTCCAGAAGGCGATGAGTAAATGCAATGAAAGAAAATAGACCCAATTTGCCAAAAGCAAAAGTGAACAGAGCAACGGTTGCTGTTACTCTCACTTTGGTACCATACACTACATTTGAAGGGGCTACCTTTGAAGGTGACCCGGAAATTACAGCGAATACAGAATAGGCAGGCAGGCAGCTAGACTGGTGACTAGGAGCAGCCGCCGAGACCACATAACACTGGTCTTGAAAGACCTACATTGGCTCCCAGTATGTTTCCAAGCACAATTTAAAGAGTTGGTGTTGACCTTTAAAGCCCTAAACAGCCTCGGTCCAGTATACCTGAAGGAGTGTCTCCACCCCCATCGTTCTGCCCGGATGCTGAGGTCCAGCTCTGAGGGCCTTCTGGCGGTTCCCTCATTGCAGTAAGCAAAGCTACAGGGAACCAGGCAGAGGGCCTTCTCGGTAGTGGCACCCGCCCTGTGGAACGCCCTCCCATCAGATGTCAAAGAGATAAACAACTACCTGATATTTAGAAGACATCTGAAGGGAAGTTTTTAATGTGTGACATTTTAATGTAATTTTAATCTTTGTTGGAAGCCGCCCAGAGTGGCTGGGGAAACCCAGCCAGATGGGCGGGGTACAAATAAATTATTATTATTATTATTATTTATTTCAGCCACGTAAAAATCATGGGTTTCTACCTAAATTGACACCCCCCCTCTGTTTGACATTCAGGCAAGCAAGAGGCATTAACACAGTTCAAGGGGAATATTCTATCCAGGCAAAAGCATTCTAGGAGGGCGTGGAGCAGGGTCATTGAGAGGTGGAGCCTAGAGAGGCACCATGGCCCGGGGGGGGGGGAGAGTCCTGAGGGCCAGACAGAGAGGCCTGGAGGGCCACATTCAGCTTGCCCAAGGTTCCCCACTGTTGAAGTGCATCGCTATGACTTGGGATATATATTCTGTATTTCTCTTGCTTCTCTCTCGCGCTTCCTTCGCCAAATTGAAAGGGAAGCCTCACCCCAAGAGAAAGTTCATTTATTTTCAAAGCAACAAACTGTGCCAAGGGTTTGCAGAACGTAACCTTTGCCCCAGGATTCCTGCTGGGCACTATCCAACCACTCATTTCTATTAACAAGTCACCTTGAAAACATCTGGTCAAATAATGGATCCCTTCCCCCCCCCCAAAAAAAAAGGGGGGTGGAAATTTTTGTGTGCTTGGAACCAAAGGGATTGACAAAAAGTTCTTTGTGAGGGGAATTAGAGATAGCAAACATGGGGAAACTCGCTGAGCTTGGGAAGAAGCTGTTGGCTGATGATTTCTATGGCACGTTGTCCAACAATGCCTTGGCTAAGAGCAATGTTTAGAATTCATATTGACCTCAAACCGCTGTATTGCAAATAATAAGAATAGTAGTGTAATAATAATAATAAAGTTTAAAATACAGCGTGTCTGACCCATAGCTAGGCCCTGTTAAAACCAGTTCAAAAGTCATAATTGCTAAGGCTATCAATAGCTGCTGGCCAAGACTGCTATGCTCTGCCTTCACAGTCAGTGGCAGAAGCCACAGAAGTCACTAGAAGCTGAGGGAGGGGAGAGGACTCTTGTGCTCAGGTCCTGCTTGAAGGCTTCCCAGAAGAGTCTTCTGGTTGGCCACTGGGAGAAGAGGACACTGGCACAGATGGGCCATTGGCCAAATCCAGCAGGGTTTGTCTTATTACATCATATCCTTACCTCATTGCTTTTGGTAGAACTTAGTCACTCACGACTAGCCAGGGCAGATGTGAGCAGAGTGGTTGGTGGCATATGCCGTGTAGTTGAGTCCCAGAGGAAATGCTTTGCAAAGCAACAAGAGCTACTGCTGGATCCGTAAGCCGACTGGGCACCTAGTCTCATTTCTCCCTGCACTGCGAAATGGTTCCAAGATGGTGGTGTAGACCAGGCATAGGCAAACTTGGCCCTCCAGGTGTTTTGGGACTACAACTCCCATGATCCCTAGCTAACAGGACCAGTGGTCAGGGATGATGGGAATTGTAGTCCCAAAACATCTGGAGGGCCAAGTTTGCCTATGCCTGGTGTAGACGCTGCTGCCATGGGTCTTGGTCATGTGACCCCCATGGGTCCAGAGAAGGCACCATGTCCTCCCGCATGGTCAAGCACTTCACTCTGAAACGTTTCTCCAGTGTGGACGTTCTCTAGGACAATATGATCAAGAAGACTGAAATTGCTAAGATATATTGATAAATAGTGATTGGTTCCTGGTGACATTAGAACACAGATGAGCTGAAGTGAGCCAAGTGAGCTGAAAACTCTAGAGCAGAACAGTGTGTGGCTGAATGGCTTCCCTAGCCTGAAGCTCTGGATAAAGTGTGTCCAATACAGAGCCGTCTTTCCCATAGGGCTTAGTGGTGTGTCACGCCAGGGCGCTGGCCTCTCAGGGGCGCCCCAGCAAGTGGGGGAGCTGCGCGGCTTTGCCGGTGGCCTCCCCTTTTCCTGCACGCCTGCCAGCTGTGCCCCGCTAACCATAAGGCTGGCGGGCACGCAGCTTCCCTCCCAAGCCTCTGCAGGGATCGGTCTCATCCTGAGGAGGCTTGGGAGGGACGCAACTTCACTCCCAAGCCTCTGCAGGGATAGGTCTCCCGCAGCGGCATGGGGGAGGGTTGCACCCCCCGGATGGCTGGCAGTGCGCAGCTACGGCCACCCCAACACTATCCATGGTAATTTGGGGGCGCTGGGCAGATATTTGCACCCTGGCGCCGCATCTGCTAAAGACCAATAGATACCGTGGTGGACTTGACTGTGCCTTTTGGGACTATCAGACAATGCCTGACTGGCCGCTGGATGCATCCTGCCAATGTCAGAATCTGCAACCTTGAATTCAACATTCCCAAAGTCCTTGGCTGTGATGATATTACTGGAGAGCCTCTTTTTCAATGGGATGATAACAAACCAGAAACTTATGAAGAGGCTGAAATCTTACGAAAATGAAACCAAACCTGCCCTTGAATATTATTGCTGAAAAGGAACAGAGACCAACAATTCATAGTTTACTTCAAACCAAGCTGCCTGATATGAGCTAGAAGGAATCTTCTATGAGCAGATGAAGGAAGATCTATCACTGTATTGAAAATAGAGAAGCTAGTGGCCTAATGGCTAAGCTTCCAGAAATATATTGTGTGATAAATAGTAGAATCATGGGTAGCCTCAGCTGTGTTGGGGCCATAGGGTTGTATTCAACACTGGTCTTACTCAGAGCAGACCCACTGAAATCAATGAGCGTGACTAACTAAGGTCCATTAATTTTAATAGATCTACTCTGAAAAGGACTAGCACTGACTGCAACACATTTTTATTTTTTTTTGCTGGGATTTCTTTAGACATAGTGTGCTGTAGAGAATGTCTGGGTTCAAAATGCCCAATGCACATTGCTTTGAACAGGACTTCGTAGGTGCTGCTGATTAATGATGCAAATTCCCCTCTTAACTGAGCCACATCTTTGCTGCTCCACACATGATGTCAGGTCTAGGGCAGGTGGGCAGGGTTTGGCCCAAATGGCTTCGTGGGCCAAATGGGGGAGGCCTGACCTGCCTAATTAGGCCAGAAATTCTCCATTTCTGATATAGGACTTAGACCTAAGGCGAAGCGATTGAAGTGTCTATCAGTAGGTTAAGGGCATTTGGAGGAGCTCAGACTTGGGTCATTTATCCTTGATGGGGCACCTGCATGCTTCCTAATTTCTTTCTTCATAAAAACCCTCAAAGCAGTTTATAAAAAGATAAAACAATAAGAAAAAATAGCAACAATAATTTAAGACTTGAAAAGTTAAAATAACTGGGAGTGACGCGGTGGCTTGAACACCTGCAGGCTCTGTGCTGCCCCAAAAAGTCTGCCCACTGCCTCCTCCTTGGCTGTACGGTGACTGAGTGGGAGGAGGCAGGCAGACAGCTCACATACCCCATGGTGCCATTGGGCACCAGGATCCATGGGGTCAGCAGATCCCGATGTAGATCTTTATTCCCTTCTGTTTCTGATTTAGACATTCACTTACACCTTCTTCATCAGTAGGGAGGAGAGTGCCATTTTGTGGTTTCCCTCAGGTGCCAAAATGCCTTTGGCAGGCCCTGCCAGCCAGATGAGAAACACTTTAGGCAGGCACAGCCTAGGGCAGAATCTCAAGGGCCAGCTAGAGAGGCCTGGAGGGCCGCCTCTGGGGCTGTGAGGTTCCACACCCTTGACCTAGATGCTTGATGTGCCAAATCCCTTGAACTGCCTCATCCTCTTGACTTTCAAATGTGTTCATTCTCTCTCCCACTCTCTATGTTTGGCATGGAGCCAAGTTACAGTAGGAAGAAGCAGCACTGACTGATCTCAAGCAGGGCATATATAAAACCAGCACTGCTAATTATTTTGCAGTAATTACCTGGAAATTATATGTATGTTGTTTGTGCAATAGTGGGTGCTGCTATTTTTGAACTCGCATTGTTATCCTTACTTGGTGGAGTCACATACACTCAGGATCCATATTCATCACTGGACATGGTTGTTCCCCACCTCCCCATCCCAGCAGTTGGTGAGAACAGTGTAATTATCAGCTTGCACAAATCCAAACACCTTTGCTCCTTCATTCTTTACACACTCCTTCCTTTCCCTTTCACCTCCATATTCACTCAAACCCAACTAATTTGCTTATAAGCATTTAGCATGATTCAGGATAAGATGCTTGAACCTTTGGCTAGGTTCTAGAAATAGCTCCCAGTAGATCATTGTTTCTTCTTCTTCTTCTTTTTAAAAAGAACAAACTTTAAACGTGCTTTAATTATTATCTTCATTTAATTGCCCCCTTTCCCCACAGCTGTTTTGTGATCTAGAAGTGTTGCACAACTCTCTTGGCACTTCAAAGGGAAAAATGAACAACCAACAAGCGAAGACAGTGGGCACTTAATGGCTTTGGCCAAACTTGTTTACAATCACCGTCCCTAATCAAACCATTACAACAGTTTCCCTTCCTCCTCTTCCAAGTGTCTAGGTGTGGTGTCTCCTTGCCAGACAGAACAAAAGCATCTGAAAAATGTCTTATATTCAGATGAAGACGTTCAGTACCAAATCTCTCCATCCAGGAAAGCAAAGGTCTGTTAGTGAGTGTTTGACTTCTACATCCTTGGCCCAATTCAAGGACCCACAATGATGAATAAAAATCCTAAGTACCTTAGGACCCAAATATCTGAAAGCCCATCTCCATCTCTACCTGCTAAGATATCCATAGTGGCCTCAGAAGTTCTACCATCCTCAGAAATGCAGGAAATAGCAGCCTGGCAGGTGGCCTTTTTTAAACTGTGGAACTCCCTGCCCATAGAATTGTGTCTAGCATCTTCTAAATGTGCATTTTATATTTGATTTCCTTTAGTAATGCTTTCTTTTGAAAATTTTAAGATAATATTTTAGTTTCCTTTTAATTACATTGCTTTGAACTTATATGTTACATTTTACTTTCTTCAGTAACGTTTTATTCTGAATTGCTTCATTTGATGTATTAATTTGTTATAAACTACTTTGAGATTTCCCCCCTTAAACATATAAAGTGGTATAGAAATGAAATAAATGATAATTATTTTTATAATACAGTTAAATGATTCTGTGAAAACTTAATAACCCCGTCTTCAGAAGAGCTACACTAAATATGAAGGACTTCCGACAGGCTAAATAATATGCTGGACTTCCAAGAAGCAGAATAAGAGGAACCCCTGTGATCAGGCCAAAGGTCCACTTTATCCAACTTCCTGCTTTTTACAGTGGCCAGCCAGGGAACGTAAGAGCTCGGCTGGATCAGGCCAAAGGTCCATCTAGCCCAGCATTCTGTTCTCAAATTAGATGTAAACTCCAGAAGGCTAGAGATGCTCATGTGAGATCTTGTGGGAACTAGGACGGGCTCTGTGAGATTTTGCGAAAGCATCCCAGAACATACGCACTGAGAGAGCCTTGCCTTGCACCCCCCGCCCCCAAAGACAAGGGCAGAGAGCTTATAAGCTCTTTTAGAGCTGGGTCTTATTGGAGTTCCTGGCGCGAAAAGAGCTTATAAGTGCTCGCTTTGCGGGGGGCGGGGGCAAGGCTCTTTCAGTGTGGTGGCTCCAGAAGGCTAGGGATGGTTGCATAGGGGGCGGTTCCAAGAGGGCAGTTTGAGTATGCACATCTTTGCATATATAGTGGTACCTTGGGTTAAGTACTTAATTCGTTCCAGAGGTCCATTCTTAACCTGAAACTGTTCTTAACCTGAAGCACCACTTTAGCTAATGGGGCCTCCTGCTGCTGTGCCGCTGGAGCACGATTTCTGTTCTCATCCTGAAGCAAAGTTCTTAACCTGAGGTACTATTTCTGGGTTAGCGGAGTCTGTAACCTGAAGCGTATGTAACCTGAAGCGTATGTAACCCAAGGTACCACTGTACAGTCGTTCCTTGGAAGTTGAACGGAATCCATTCCGGAAGTCTGTTTGACTTCCGAAATGTTTGAAAACCAAAGCGCGGCTTCTGATTGGCTTCAGGAAGCTCCTGTAGCCAATCAGAAGCTGCGGAAGCCCTGTCAGACATTTGGCTTACAGTCACTTCCAGGTTTGCAGTGTTCGGGAGTCAAAATGTTCGGGAACTAAACTGTTCAAAAACCAAGGTATGACTGTACGTGCACTCCCTGGAAAGTAACCCCCGTATAAGATGCAGTCATCCTGTATTATGTGGATGTTTTGATGATTAATATTTAGAATGCAAACAAGAGACTGATCTTAGCTTTTTAAGGCTACTGTTGTTTTCTTTTGGAAGTAGGTGAACCACTCATCTTCTCCCAGTTCCCATATGGTGTATGCCTATGCCTGTGCATGTGTTCATGCGAGTGAGACAAATTGCTCATATTCCAGCTTGGTCCCCTTTGATGCCATCTTTGAGTTTAAGTTGTCAAGATGAAAGGCCACACAGGAAGGATTTTTACTCATCTAGAGCATGTGATGATTACATGCATTGTAGTAATTAGTGTTTACTACTAACAGAATTGGCATTCATATTCCAAGCATTAATTAACAGGGGAGGAAATAGAAATAGATCATATTTACACATCACAATTATTCCTCTAAAGTCTAAGTGGCTCCAAAGCAGAAGAATTTATTAAAAGCGAAAGCAGACTGAGGTATGTCCCCAAGGGCAACACCATCCATGGGGGATCGACTTTGAACAGAGAATGTGTGGATTACACAGTAATCCTGCACATGCCTACTTGAAAGTAAGTCCCACTTAATTCAATGGAGCAAGTGGGTATAGGATTGCAGCCATATTCTCTTAGATGAATGCACACTGATCCTGATTGCTGTAATGAAACATGACTGCAAGGACTTATGGTCTGAGTCCTGATTTCTGGTGAAAATGATGAACTAGATTTTTTAGTGGACTGTGGTACAGCATGGTATGAATTCCTTCAGGGAGGTAAGATTCTCAAGATGCAAAAACTTAGATTTACTGTAGCTACGATGAGGCGCTTCAGTGTTATCCATGGGACAGATTCCTCCCCTTCATCTGAGGGCAGCATGCTAGCTCAGAAAGCACAGGTTAGGCCAAATGGCGCACATGCAGTTCTGTCCTTCAACCTGCAACCCAGCATCTACCACCTGAGGCAACTGCTTCACTGTGTCCAGTGGTAGGGACACCCTGACTAACACATCACATGGATTTTGTTAGTCATAGGAACCAGGAGGGAATGACATATGTATGGGCTGTGGTGTTCAGAAGCAGCGCTTAAACAGTGCTCCTTATCCTTGGAATTAGAGCGGCCTGGTTGTGCCAGATTCCTCCTCCCACATGGGTGGTGAGAAACTTTTGCTAATCATGTATATGGGATAAGTGTGTGCAATTACCATGGTTGAGTGCAGCATGGTGTACCCAAAATAGCTGGCACCATACATCTAAATGATCAGGTTAGGGTAGGGAACTTTCACTTTAAAACACCTAGAACTCTTACAGCACATTTTTGCCAGTTTTATTCTTTTCCTCTTCTGTACTGTTAGCTTCTCAGCTCTCAGTAATAAGAATTCACCTAGGAGCAAGTCATTTGCTTTAAAATAAAAATAAAAAGAAGAATCTACACAGTATAAGATACAAAAACCTACAAATTCCTTGTGAGTTGGCATGGTTGAAAGAGAAAACCTGTAGGGATGAAGTCATGTGACTTGCCAGGAGGGAATTTCAACTTTAGAGACACCCCCCCCCCATTTCTTTTATCACTGAACATTCTGGTATTCTACCTATGGAAATTGCTTCATGCACATATTTTGAGATATAGCTCTTCAGTTTATTGATGTAATCTGAGCAAGGTCTGCAAGGGATTCCCACATGGAAGGGTTAATGTTGTCAGCCTTTGTGTCACATTTGCACACATCTTTTTAATGCAGAATTAGTCTGCCAACAGGCCTAGTGCCTGAGGTCAGCTGTATCCAGAAGCACCTTGTCCACATCAGCAAACTGCATAAAGCCAAAGGGGTCCCTCCTCACACTAACCTCTGGACCACCCAAAATAACCCTGTTGGCTGGCTACTAGAGGACACAATGCGAGATGCAAAATGAGCATTCTTTGCAGCTTACACTGCTACACGGTAGGCACGATTGTGTTTTCTTACCAGTGTTTGGTCAGCTTCAATGTGAAACATGAGCCATTTGTGCTATAGTCTTTGTCTGTTCTGTTTCACAGTCCAGAGCTCCTCAGAGTACCAAGGAGCTGCTCAGGCTCCAAAGCACCCCATAAAACACTCAGGAGCATTTGTGTCAACCTTGCTGTCCCATAGCAAGACTTGGGGTTCAGGAGGATCACCAACTTTCACCACTGGAACCCCCCCCCCAAGCATTTAGGAATACATTTGGTTCCATCTGTCTCCGAGGGTGGGCAAACAGAGCAGGCCCACCACCCTTACAGGGAGAATTGCCATTGTCAGTTCAAAATTAACCAAATTATGATCTAACCATGACAAGGGAGTGCACTGCATCCCCCTGTCTTCTATAATTTGGAGCTAATATCACATCAAGGGTGTGCCCCTCCTGAAGTGTTGGGCCAATCACCATCTGAGAGACCCACAGTTGTCATGAAGGCCATGAACAACAGGGGCCTCCTGCTGCCACACCGCTGGAGCACGATTTCTGTTCTCATCCTGAAGCAAAGTTATTAACCTGAAGCACTATTTCTGGGTTAGCGGAGTCTGTAACCTGAAGTGTATGTAACCTGAAGCATTTGTAACCTGAGGTACCACTGTAGCCCCAAAATGTTGTAACTGCCCTGAGATTGATGGGTACTGTATAGGGCAATATACAAATTTAATAAATAACAACAAATAAGTCACGAAAATTATGAGGAATGGGTATGGAATGGGGCAGAGCAGGCTTATGCATGCTCCGCCAACATGCATGGGGGCCTGGAGTGTATCCCCCCACCCCACACAAAACAAGGATTGCCTTTACTGAAAACCCAGGTGATCACAGCAGTGTAAAGTTGGGCCTATCCAGCTAGCTCACCCAAGTCTCAGTAATGCAAACCACATCTTCCAGCTCATGCACAATCAGATTGTGCACAAATATGTTTTTGTTATTTATTTATTGTTATTATTTTTTTATGGACTGATCTAGCATTTAGAATCAGCACCACCAGACCAGAGGACTCAGCAGATATTCTGCCAGCAGATATTCGAATTGGTGGAGTGAGAGGACTGGAACAAGAAACAGAGACCAAACGCTTAGGCCTCCAAGCACTAATAATAATAATAATAATAATAATAATAATAATAATAATAATATCCAAAGAAATAAGTAATGCTCAAAGTAGGTAGACTTGAAATGCCTCCTGCCCCACTGATTTCAATGGCTCCCCACATTCTACATCCCCACGCTAATAACGAGAAGTGACATTAATACAATACGTCTGTTAATATCCGAGGGTGGCACAACGAGAGTGTATGTAACCCTCTCTCGTCCCGCCCTGAGGAGGGACCAACAAAATGGCGGCGGCGGCGCGCCGTTGATTCAAACGCAGCGCGCGGGGCGGCGGTGGTGGGAGGCGGCCTCCCGGCGGGGTTCACTGCGCCTGCGCCCCGCGATTCAAGATGGCGGACAGTGCGGAACTAAAGGTAAAGGCGCAGTTTCAAGCCGCCCCCCCTCCCCTCTTCCTCCCCCCCCCGCCTCACCGCCGCGGCTCTTCTCTACTCCCGGGCCCCCCTCCTCCTCCCCGCAGCAGGTCTGGCCCGGCGGCCGGGCGACCCAGTGGAGAAGCGCAAAGAGGGAGGGAGGGAAGGCTGGCTGGCTGGCGGCGATCCGGGGGTGTGTAAGAGGAGAGGGAAGAGAGGCGCTGAGGGAGGGACGGAGGGAGAAGTGAGCTGTGGGGGGGGAGCGCCTTTTGGCTCACCCATTGAACTGAGTTTGCCTCCCCCCGTATGGCCTCCCTTGCTTTTCTCATCAGCCCCCACCCTAGGAAGCGAGTCCGCTCGAGTCTACTTTCCCTCCGAGGTGCTTTTCTCTCAACCCCCCGCCCTGCGAGGTTGGCCAGGGCTGAGGAGGAGAGGAGACCTCGTTCTGCTGCCCAAGTTGTGGGCGACTCTTCTCTCTCCCCACACCTGCATCAAATCAGCCTGCCTCTCCCTCCCTCTCTCTTTTTTGCTCCTCCACCTTGAGCTGGCTCAGTGGGTCCTCGCCCCCTTGAAGGCCACGAATTTGAAGAGTGCAGAGTAGGTTATGTGCGTCTCCTCCGTCCCCATCTCAAGAGGAATAATCTAAAAAGGGGTCCCGCACAAAGCTGCCCCTTCTTTTTTGACAAAGATGATCGTCCTATTCGCCTACGTGGAACGGAGTTTGTCCAGAATCTGGCTTCTTTCACCTACCCAGCTTTTGCCCCCCTCTTTTCTGCCCCTCTTCCATACGTTTCTTCAGCTGTGCAAGGGGCAGAGAACAAGGAGGAAAATGTGTCTTTCCCTAATTCTCTTATCCCGAAGTTTTGACAGCTCTCCCTGACTTTTAAATGCTTAGTATTTGCCAGTGGCAGAGAAGGGTGCCTGAAAGGAGTGGAAACTGAGAGACCCTCCTCCCCAAACTTTCACTTTCAAAGGGTGGAAACTGGTTTTGTAGTAGATCCTTTTGATGTTGGTGTTCGTTCAAATTTCCTTTTCTTGTAATCCTTGACCTGGATTGCAAAGGTTTTATTACTCCATCCAAAGATGCTAGTGCAGTAGGCAGGGAACCCAAATTATGGGTGTGTGAGCAACAGCTGCCTTTCAGAGGAAGTAAATAAAACTATAAGCCATGTGTGCATGCATTTTTTCTACTTCCCAAGAGGTTTGTTAAACCTACATCTTATTTGAAATCGTAGATGAAATGATCAAGGGCTTATTTTAATGGGAGTAAGAAACTGAATAGAAACTTTGGCTGTATTTAGATCCTTAAGCTCATGTGATGGAGAGGGCTTTTTAGCTCATTTCCTGAGAAGAAATTCTCTCATGTTGAAATCTAAAGCGCTCTGAACTCTCTAGAGGGATAGTAGATAGGAGGAAACTCCCACCACCTTGGTTTCCTGTTTTAAAGTGAGAGGAAACCAAAAGTGCTGAATCTCACTTGCTCTTCCCTCTTATACACTGCTATTTTCTTAGTATAGCCTCCATGCATGACAGCTAGAGAAAAAAGAGTGAGTTTAAAAATATCTGAGATGATTTTGCAGCCAATCCTTCATCCGAATAAAGTGTGTGTGTGTGTGTGTGTGTGTGTGTGTGTGTGGTGGTATATATATATATTAAAAGCCTTTTCTGAAAGTCTTGAAATGCGCTGCTCGCTAAATGAGTGAGGTTTGATATGGCTGCTACAATTCTAGTTGCTTGCTGTGATTCCCCAGGGGGTATTATAGTAATAGATCATAATTTCCTTTTTTTTAGTGCTCAACATACCCACCCTTGGTAAACACAAAGGATTGTTTTTTAAATAAAAAGTATTTAGTATATTTCTTAATCTGTTTTGAAGACTTGCCTGTTTACATACTATAAAATTCAACAATGATTACAATAGTCACATGTTAAATATTGAATAACAAAATGTGTCTAGTAGGTTGAGAGGGGGTGTTTATTTTCCCTACATACTTGTAGACTTTTATAATCACGATGTCTTTGTAAGCAAAATAGAAATCACGTGTTTAATACCTTTTTATAGATAATATGTCAAAATGCATGTCAAATGCTTTCCAGTTAAAATTCATTTACCAAGGGATTATTTTGTTTACAGTGTCTCTCAATGTCTTAATGCTTTTGGAAATCACACATGTTGCTTTTATGGCTTTTTTATCCTGGCTTTTCAGAAAGGTTCTTTGCTCCTTTGGGACATGTGTACACAGTGATGGCAGCTCTCTTTGTGAGGTGAAGATGAATGGATCCTGTTTATAACCTCCATTGCCTTTTGTGTTTGGGGTGTGTGTGTGGAATCTTGCTGCAGTAGGAGACTTAAGGAAGCCTAGTGCCTATTTCTGCAGGCAGCTTGTTGTAAAGCATAAAAAGGTTTATCTGTTTTCCTTCACACTTGGGGTTGCTTCATTAATCTTAGTGCAGTAAATACAGCAAGGTATTGGTAACAGACTCTTATTGGCTAGGATGCTACATTTATTAGGTGGTTGTTTTAAGCTTGGTTGATCTGGGTGGCAAAAGATTTCCACCTCAATCTTTTACCTCTTCCTTCAATGCCTCTCTGGAGAGAGGGAATACATATATGTGTGTGCAATTCCTCCTCATGAGAGCTTGATAAAATTACTTGATGAATTACTAGATTGTGTTTTTTAAATAGATGCCATTGTTGGAGGCAGCATGCCTCTAAATATCATCTGCTGGTAATCGCTAACAGGGAGAGTCCTGATGCTCTCAGCTTCCCATAGTCATCTGGATGGCCACTGGCAACAAGCTTCTTCTAGATGGGCCTTTGGCCTGATACAGCAGGGCTCTTCCTAGGTTTCTTTTTAAAAACTGGAATTTTATGTTGGTCTACTTTGGCCGCCCTCTATCTAACCTCCAGTTCCTATCTGAGTAGGCAAGTTTTTGTCCCCTCCCTCTAATATCTTTTCAATGCATGTGCTAACTTTCATTTCTCCCAATAATGCTTAACTTTACTGCTTATTACCCTTGCTTTCCCAAAAATCAGCATAAGGAAACTGATATAGTTCTTCTCAATTTTCTGTCCTTACTGGTTTGTAGCCAGAAATGTGAAACTGACTTGTTTCATCAATCTTATTAATTTGTTTCTTTTGGAGAGGTGGGCAGGGGTGATCTGCAGGCATGGCATAATGAAGGTAGCAGGCTTAAAAAAATGCCTTCTGTTTTGTTATCGAGGACAATCCTTTGTTTAGATAAAGCAACTTTTATTTACTTAAGAGGTTCTTTGTAAGTTAGCAGTCAAATTGCTGGGGAAAATATTTTGCCTTTTGAAATTTATATTAAGTTTCCTGCTTACCTGTGTTTGACATATTCTCAACCAAAAATTGAAGTTCTGTGACACAGAAAATGTCCAGTCCTTCTGCTTCCTGAGTTATGGGAAGAGTAAATGTTAGTTTGTAGATCTTGTGAAAAACCCTACTTCAAGTGTCAGGTGGGGCAAATGCTTTATTGAGGGATGGCATGAAGGGGTTACAGCTCACTGTAAATTGTCATAGAACCATGACCACAGTTTCAAGTAATTAATATTTTTAAGGATGCTCCCAAAGAAAGTAGGCAGGGGAGACTTTCCATCTTTTATGGCTTTCCAAGCCCTGTTGAATCGCTTTGATACCAAGCAAATATCCCCCACTGTAACTTGAATAATTATTTCTGCTAACATTTGTGTGCAGTCTAAACTGAAATATTTTGTCAGCCTCCTGTTAGTATTCTTAACAAGTAAGATAAATACAGGCATTAAAATAAATAATCCTGGCTTGGATTCAGAGTAAGTTGGTTGCACTTAGTACTCATTGAAAGCAGTGGGATTTAAATGGCAGCATAACTAACTTGTCCCATTGATTTCAGCGGAACCTAAGTTCAGCTAATGTCAGTGTGGATCCAGCCCATTGTGTGTAAAACTGTCACTAAAAGCTGTTAAATTACAGGGAGATGTGTTCTTCCGTTTTGCTTTGTATTTTCTTAGTAAACATCAGAGCTGCCTCTTTTTAAATGTAGTATTCAAACTAAAACATTCTGAGACATTAAATAGCTTGAGTGCCAGAGTCAGAATTTTTCTTCTGCGATTGGAAATTTCCTGTGTCCTAATATATCATCTAGTTACTTTTTAAAATCAAACAGGTTCTGAAAACATTGGTTCCTTACCCAGCATTGTTCCTTTTTAGAGGGTTGTGAATTCCCCAGTTCCTTATTCTTATTCACCTATGAGATTTTGTGTGTGTGATGATATAATAGCTCATATTAAGAACATAAAATGAGTCTGCCAGATCAGGCTGGTGGCCCATCTGTATCACAGTGGCCACAGGATGCCTGTGGGAATCTTCAAGCAGGACCTGAGCACAGGAGCACCCTGGTTTTCAGAAGCACACCATCTTGGCTGTTAGCCATTGATAGTCTTCTCCTCCGTGAATTTGTCCAATCCTTTTTTTAAAGCTTTACAGATGAGTGGCCATCATTGCTTCCCAAGGGAGTGAGTCCCGCAGTTTATGCACTATGTCAGAGCTTTCCAAATTTTTCATGTTGGTTACACACTTTTTAGACATGCATCATTTTGCGACTCAGTAATTAAGTTTTACTAGCAAACTGAACGTTAAACTAACCCCTTTCCAGCCCCGGGTGGAGCACGGGGAGCTTTCGTGTGACACCTACACACTGCAGCCAACACAGTAACATGTTGTAACACACAGTTTGGAAAGCTCTGCGCTAAGTGATGGGGAAGCGTATAAATAAACAGCTAGTTGTGGAGTAGTAAGTTGTGTGATCTTTGTGTGAACGTCTTTATTACTTCAGTTCTAGGTTTTCATAACATTTACATATAGATCAGAGTTTAATTATTTCTAAAATTGTCATTGTTGATGCTGTCTTCTGAACGGATGTCAAAAGTGCATATTGAGAGGCTTCTGTCTTTACACTCTCATTTTAAAGGAGTGCCTTTGGGAAGTGGAAAGATCCTTGAAGTGTTTCTTGTTAGTTATGTTTCCTGATTTTAAGGAGTGATGGTGATGGAAGCTAAAGAAAGATTTTGAATTAAAATATCTAGTCATGTGTTCTTCTGTACAGGTGAATTTATGAATGTAAATCTCTCAGTTGAAATCAAATACTAGGCTTGTTGGATGTGAGGAAACTGCTAACAAGCAAGGTACTTAGGATTTTTAGATGATAGTAATAATGAAGATTAGGCCTCCAAGGATGGAGAAACTTCATAATAGCACTAGCAAAATAGCCAAATAAGCAGAAGCCACCATTTTCAGCTTTTAGTTATAATTTTGCTCAAACCATTTCCATTGAAGATCTATCTAAATCTCAGTGTTGAATGCAAGCAGAATAATTTCACAATTCAAATTGTTTTAATGAGCAGCCCTTACCATGCACCTTCCTATTTACAGTTTTTCTTCTTGTATAATCCACAGTGTTTCTCCAGTGCGCTTTGAGAAGTCATCTTTACATTTTTATTTCTTCATGCTGAAGCTGCAAAGATCAAATAAGCAGCTGTGCATCACTGTAAAAATAATAAACCAGCCCATGGTACTTAAGTATGTTTGCCAATAAAAATTAGATTGCAAATTTCATGCACACATAAATATGAATAGTGTATGCATACTTGTTTGTGAAGGGTTTTATACTTCATTAGGAGTTCTCATCAATTATATTTACAGGGATATGGGGTGGAATTTTTATTCATAGATACACTAGTAACTATTGTCTAATAAAGACTGGAAATTCTTTTTTAAAGTAACTTCATTGGCTTAAAGGTATTGCATATAGACAGAAAATGTTAGTGGTGGTTGCTGAAGGAGGCATGAGTCATTTGTAACCATTAGGTTGGTATTATTTTAACATTTATTTAAAGCAATTTTCAGATGTGGTGCAGAACAGAAATAAGCACTCTCAGTCCTAAATGCATTGCATGAAGTAAGCTGTATGGATGTCAGTTGTGCTTGTTTCTGGGCAATGCCTTTAGGATTAGGGCATATTTTGGATAGATGGAAGGTGATGGGAGATGATGGGGTTTGATAAAAGCACAGAGTGAATAGTAGAAACTGCAGAACAGATGAAACTGGTAGTCTTGGAAAGACGAGGAAGTGATGCATTGGTTGAAAGGGATTGTGTTGGAAAAGGAAAATGGAGGGGCAGATTTCATGGAGAGGAGGTACTGCAAAGCGGACGGACGAAGAATGAGAAGGTTTGGTTCAAGTACAGAGCATAGCAGTCTAAACAAGGATGATTGAGAGGTTGGAAGTCACACGGTAATCAACTGGGAGCCAGTGTAGATACTTTGGGTACATGTGCGGTTGAGAGTGAGTCAGTCTTAATGAGTTTCCAAAAGTAATCTTAGGCTTTATACTTTTTAAATTACAAACTTTATTGAAATTTTTAAAAACAATTACCAAGCATAAAGTCGAAACAAAATAAAAAAGTTCCTTCTAGTAACACCTTAGAGACCAACTAAGTTTGTTACTGGTATGAGCATTCATGTGCATGCACACTTCTTCAGATACCTGAATGCATGCACACGAAAGCACATACCAATAACAAACTTAGTTGGTCTCTAAGGTGCTACTGGAAGGAACTTTTTTTTTTTTTACTACGGCAGACCAGCATGGCTACCTACCTGTAACTAAAGCATAAAGTGTTATCTTCCAGGATAAATGCATGTACAGGTGTTAAATCTTGTGTGCAGTCATCTGCATGGCATCAAAACACTTGGGAAACGTTTTACATTACAGATTAAGCTTACACCCACAGGGTATACTTCAATCTAGAGCATTAAAATAATTTCTCCATAGTGCCTACTATGATAAGAGATGGGAGATTGCTGTACTATAGTTAATATAAATAGAGACCGTATGGAGTTAAACCCATCTTTCTTTGCTATTCCTCTTATCACCCTCTGATGGTGAGTTAAGTGCTCCATTATACTTACAATCATGCTTAGATTCTCACAGAATCACAATTCCCGGAATCCCTTACAAATGTGTAAAACACAGGAATGTAGGTAGACCTTCTTGGCTGTGAGTCCTGGAGGACCTGTTCCCTGCCTTGCATGCCTTTTCTACCTGGCCTGGGAGGGTGGGGCCCTGACTGACTCCAGTTACGAAAGCTGAAGGATGTCCAGAGCACTGTCTAGTCCTGTTGTGTTGGATGAGTTTCAGTTAATAAGGCTCAAGGGTGTGGACAATGTGCTTGGATCAGTCAGGGCGACCACTTGCGTTCTGGATCCTTGTCTCTCTTGGCTGATAAAAACTTGCAGGGAGGGGACAGATGACTGGACCAGGGAGGTGATTAATAACTCAAAACCTTGCTCGCTGTTTTGTGACATTTTGTAGTTGGTCCTAATAAAATTGGGTTTTTAATATTTGCATGCTACAAACATGCTGTGCGAGAGGAGTGACAGGAGACGGTTCTAGAGGCATTTTGAATCAATTGAAGAGCACTGACCAAGTAGGAAGGCTTCCTGTACAACAAGAGATGTGAAATTTATGAAAATCTTGAAGCTATGGGGAAAATTGTAAATTTATGGAAAAAATAAAAAATGCAATACTTTTTTAAAGTACTCTTTACATATTGAAAATCACAAGTTTTCATTACAAATGAAGCTACAAACTGCTGAATTGTAAGGAACCTAGCATATCTTTGGTTTTGCCAGTTTATGAGGAGCAGGCAAAAACAGTAAAAACAGAAATCAACATTATAGTATAGTAAAACAAATGATAATTTATTCTGAAAATTATTTGTATTCTCTAGTCCTCTACAGTATCAAGCAGACATAATGCACTTATTTCCATAAAAAGATCTGAAAAAAGAGGAGGGTGAACAGAACTAAACACTACATGAAATTTAATCAGTCTCTTTCTTAGCTATCACTATCTGTTTCTGTTTCTCTGTATTTGTCACCATATATATCATGGACATCTAGAAACTGAAGATTTACACAGATTGAAGCAAGCTTATACCCTTTCACATGCCAATTTAGTTCTTGATTTCCTGTGAGTATTTCTGACCACAGACAAGTTATTGGAGGAATCTGAAGTAGGTAAGTATAGTGGCAAAGCCCTTGTCACCATATTGCAGAAACAATATGCTTGGCAGAATCACAGATTGCATTCCTTGGCCAAATACCTGAACATGTTCTATACTCTGCAACTTTTGAAAGGAAGGACTAAAATATGCCACAGTGCCAGTCTTCAAGTTAAGGACCAAAAGCCTGGAGAAAAAGAAAAGCCCCTTTCTATCAGTGGCACCAAAACACCAATAGTATGTGCCTCCCTGGGGAGAGCACTGCACAAATGGGGGGCCACAACTGAAAGGACCTGATCTCATGTTTCCAGCCTCCTGTTGGAAAGACTTTGGATAATAACCACAGGGTTCTGGTCCACAAAAAAGGCATCATTTGACTGGATGTCAGTTCCTCCCCTTCCTTTGAGGGAAGTTCATTTGTCCTGCTTGAGATTGTGAATGTTCAATCATACTGATTTATGATTATTTTTTGTTGCATTTGGATACTTTATCTTTGCACAAATTTTGGTAGTAGGATTTAGTTTTTGCTGCGGGGGAATGACAAAACACCTAAAGCTGAAATATTTAATTGACTTGTCTTCTGAGAGAGCAGTCCAGTTCCTGTCCCGATAAGCATCTCTTGTAATCCCCATTGACTGAGCAGCATCAGTGTACTTTACTGTGTATTTTGCACTCTTGCTAGGAAACAATACTTAGCATTTTTCTTTTTGGAAAAGAAAGAACAAGTGCAAGTTTCAAGAGCATCAGGCTCCAAGGCAAAGGTTTCTAGGTGGGAGAAGATTACGTTTGTCTCCTCTGCAATATTAGCCGCTAGGTTTATTTTCTTTGTCAGATTCTTTACTATTCACCTTTGAAGAAGTGCTGCATTGCTTTCTAGGCCTTTGGCTGCACTGAGATTTGTTAGAAGGCTCCAGGGCATGTGGATGTATAGAACAGAATTCTTTCCAGATGACGAAGCTTTAATGGGTTATAGGCGTCACATAGATAAGGGAGAGCCTAAACGTATTACAAGGGGCTCATGTAATGTCCAGCCAGATGTTGGACAATGCATACTCCTTTTGTGAAGGGTAGTATTAAATCTTTGCAGGGCAATTGTTTCTGAAGAGAGGTAAAGGTACAGAAAAAAGCGAACCTCAAAGTGAGGTTTCATAACAGTAGGGAGGGGAATAATCTTAACTGCCAACAAAACCTACAGCCTAGCATTGTCGGGCAAGTTCAGGTCACATAATTTAAATTTTGTCATAACTGACAGTTTCCCTTTAAACAGTTAAAATGCTTGTGAACATTCTGTGACATTAAACCAGCTCATCCAGTTAAAATGGGGTGAGAGATGGTTGGCAACCTATTAAGAGTGATTTTCCCTATACAGTCTAGCAAAAATTGGGCCAAGAACTTGTCAGTATGCTTCTGGAAACTTAGCTGGGACTTTGTCAATCCTTGAGTAATATTTTTTTTAGCTGTCCACATCATCAGTCAGATTAGAAAGTGAAAAAATTCTCATCCACAAATGGAGGTAGGTTATGTAATAATGCAACATTTGTTATGTAGCAGACTAATCAATCTATTGACCAATGTATGTTGTTAGGCTTCTGTTTCTCTGAAGAGGCAAGCACCTTCACTGAGATGGATTTACTTGATAGCAAGTTCCACTCAAACAAAATTCCACAAAGTGTGTGTAGAACTGCAGTGATGATTGCAGTAGTAAGCTGGCCTTCCAATCTACCTGATGGGTGTAAACTCACTGTAGCTTGAATGTTCATATGCATTTGCACCAACAGAAGTTGATCCAAATGAAAACAACATTTTAATTTGCAGTGGTTCTTGATCTGATGTTTTGAGGGACACCAAGGCAACAGCTGTTTGTTCATCTGTCACATACTATTTTCCTAAACGTCAGGCGTATCCCTTACTTCTAAGTTGTATTTTTAAACTATGGATACGAGATTAAAATATTGTGAGGGGTACAGTATATTGATGACCACTACAAAGGACCCTCACTGCATGTTAGAAAGGGTGCATGCTGGATAATGAGGCTGGAAAGAAATATTGATGAGCTGTTTCACTGAAATACCTTTTATCAGTTATACTGAATGAGGTTGGAGTCTGACAGGGGAGGCTAGGGAATGTATAATTCAGCCACCTATAAGCAGTTTTTTTGAAGGTTGCTTGTGCGTTCCCCCTTTATTTCCTGCTCCAGGTGAATTGCTCAAAACCATACAAGGCTATTCATTTCCCCTCCTCAAGAAAACTGGACCAAATCTCTGTAGGGTAACATTTTAAAGTGTTTTGCACTCATTTCAGAAGCACTAATTAGCACTGCTATAGTTGCAGTAATGGTGATAACCTGTTGTGTGCTGCTTGTACTTAAAATCAAGACATTTTATGTTGCAACTGAAAAGGCCTTCTAGCCAAAGACCTAATGATGGTAGAAAGCCAGCAGATGCTTACTGGGGTGTGTGGGTGTATGTACGTTCACTGTCCAGTGTTTATCCTGCTGAGCAGAGTCACAGGTATTTTTTATTTATTTATTAAATTGGTATACTATCCTTCACATGAAGATCTCAGGGCAGTTCTCAGTATGTGGTCAGTGCAAAGAGCTTCTGACTTTTCATGTTGAGGCCAAGATGGCTAACTTGGATAATTTGAGAGGTAAAGAGAGAGATAATGAGACTTTCAGGGGTGTGGTGGTGTTCATTTGATGTCAATTTGATGTCACCTTGTGAGTTTTCTGGGATGCGGGGTCTTGGGACAGATGGGATCATAATGAGGAAAAGAGCACAGATGTCTAAAAAATGAGCATCCCTCTGGTGATGAACTGATATCCTCTCATAAGAAGGATGTGCCTCTGAGGGTAATGCCCTGGGGACTTCCCATAGGCATATGGTTAGCCACTGTGAAAATAAGATGCTGTACTGGGTGAGCCACTGGCCTGATGCCTCAGGTTCTTCTTATGTTCTTAATTTTAGATTATTTACTTAGGGACCTAGATTTGTAATGGGCATACTAACTGCAAAGTTACTTGTCTGCCTGATGCAAAGGTCTCAGTTGTCAAAAGTATTGGGGGGGGATTTGCACCTCTGCATGGATAGTGACTGCATTGTTGCAGTCCTGGAAGGGAAAAAACAAGTTGTTAGATAGGATGGTAAAATTCAGATGATCTAAAACAGCCAGTTTGGTGTAGTGGTTAAGAGCGGTAGACTCATAATCTGGTAAACCGGGTTCGTGTCTCCGCTCCTCCACATGCAGCTGCTGGGTGACCTTGGGCTAGTCACACTTCTCTGAAGTCTCTCAGCCTCACACACCTCACAGAGTGTTTGTTGTGGAGGGGGGGGAGGGAAAGGAGAATGTTAGCCGCTTTGAGACTCCTTTGGGTAGTGATAAAGCGGGATATCAAATCCAAACTCTTCTGCTGCTTCTTTTGAAGAAATGATATCTGTTCTGCATGCAAAGTTAGCTAGGCAGGCAAAGCTGGAGATTTAAGTGTGTGAATAAGGGAAGGACGTTGGGAAGAGGGGTTTAGGCTTGTAAGGCATGGGAACATTTTGAGACAGGTCAACCTTGTATAGAAAATGCTCTACTTGTGTGTCTAAACTGTTATTGTATGCCATCAAAAAAAGAAAAAGGCTTCCATCAGATCACTGATGGGATCTGCACTGATGTTGGCTCACCATGGAAGAAATCCTAAGATGATGCTCAATAGTTCAATGAACAATTTGAGGCAGAGTGTTGTGGCAGATAAAAATGCAATCTTCAGTACTTATGCAACTTCCTGTTGCTGCTTTTGCATTCTACTTGCTTCCCCAACACACCTCATGGCCCAAATAATTTTTCTCCAGACAGAGGCATGCTTTTGCTATGGGATGAAATGATGCAAATCTCAGAGTGTTCTCAAGAAGTATTGAAAGCAGAGTTAAACTCTACTCCAGATTATTGTAGTCATGTTTTCCAGTTAAAGCCGAGGGTAGAATGTCTTCAGCATTGGGCTATTATTTGTAGATGACAAAAAACTGTGAACTCTTTATGGGCATAAAAGGATCCTTGATTATGAAGAAGAGAGTTGTTTTCAGGGTCAGTGTAAAGGCGTTGTTAGCAGTTGTGAGATTAAGGCCTTTAAAAGTATTTTGTATCCTTTCCAATGATTCATTGCCTTCCCACCAATACCTGCTTAACATCACTCTGTCTGTAGTGCCTCCTCCATATCCTTTCTCTTGCCCCTTTGATCCTCAGTTGTGTCTTTCCCCTCCACCCCCATCGCCTTGATTCTATTGTTGCCAGCTTTATTTCTTGTCCTCCCATCTCCCTCCTTATAGTTCCATCTGCCCTCCTAATCCTTAGTGCTGGCTCACATCCTCTTTATGCTTCCTGTGCTCTTGCTCAAGAGCAGCTTTGAATATCTTTGGCAGAAGTCTGTGTCTGTCACCACTCTTGAGTTCCCCCTGCGTGTAGCTCCGCTACCTTCTTGCCAGCAAAGCTACTTGCCATCTGGTAGTCTCACAACCCCTGCCCTGGACTTCTCCATCTTCCTTCCATAAGAGCTGTTTCCTTCTAGGGAGAATCCACCTCCCTCTCTGACCCAGGCCCTAACAGTCACCATAGTCCTCGCCCCACCCTCTTTTCTGCACACCATCAGTTTCTGTTCCTTAAATTCTTTTCCTCAGAACAATCTCTTCCCTTCCACCCAATAACATTTCTGTTTCTTTACTTCCCCTTTCCCTCCAGTGTACTTGAACAGGCAGTTTCTGTTCACTGTCCTGATTATCAATCTTCAAATTTACTGGGCGCATCCAGGTAACTTTTTGGATCCTGGCCAATGCATGGCTACAGGTAGCAAGCATCATGGGCAAGATGGAGGCCAGACTAGAAAAGCTAAATGTAAATATTGACTTTATTCTCAAAGAATTACACTGCCTCGCAAGGTGGTACACACTTACAATGCATTAAGTACATACTTATTGAAAAAAATCTATCAAACCTTAAAGAGCATTGCCACTGAGAACTTCACCTATATTTGTGTTTCCTTCTTCCATTTCTCTCTGTAATGAAGTACTGGTTGTTGGTTTTCAACTAGTAAAGGGACAGCTTTCATAGTGTTTATAACCTACAAAGAAAACTATATTAAGATAGCTACCTAATGGCACTGGACATCTTGGAAAAATAAATAGTGTGGGAAATGGGAAATTGTCATTGTTGGCTTTTGTCAATACAGTAATCTTTTCCCCCTATCATATGTGGTAGAAATGCCTCAATGTGGAAAGTTTCTGGTGTTTGCTAACTGAGGTGATACTTGCATTATTTTTAATTTGGAATAATTATGGAATAATAATTATAGTTATGTTAAGTATTAGTACAGTGGTACCTCAGGTTAAGAACTTAATTCGTTCTGGAGGTCCGTTCTTAACCTGAAATTGTTCTTAACCTGAGGTACCACTTTAGCTAATGGGGCCTCCCGCTGCTTCCGCGCTGCCACCACACGATTTCTGTTCTCATCCTGAAGCAAAGTTCTTAACTTGAGGTACTATTTCTGGGTTAGCGGAGTCTGTAACCTGAAGTGTCTGTAACACAAGGTACCACTGTATACCAAAAGACATGGGTGTTACGCATATTTTCGTCATAGCACGGTTAGTGCATGCCAGATGGTAGAAGGATAGGTGAAAACCAAATAAAGTTGAGCAGATTAGAAAGTAATGGGAACAACCAGGGATAATTAAAGTGATGGTGATGATGATAAAAAGGAGTATAAGGAAGTGCTTAAGTGGTTGGGGTCTTGTGGTCAAATACATCAAGGAACAGTCAGGAGTTGTATTTAATGTGAAGGCATGGTGTATAATAAAAAAACAGAATTATGATAGAAGTGAAGTTGGAGCGAGTGGGGAGTGTTTGTATTAGCTTAAACTGTTCGTATAAGTGATATATTAAGTGTTACTATAATATTAGACAAGTCATTCTAGTATTTTCCTTTATACTTGCTTGCATTTCCTTTTTTGTACACTTCAGTAATAAAATAATTAAAAAATTAAGTAATTTAAATAACCTGGATGTCTGTGTCTTTAGATACAAAGAAAGAGCCATTAATGTGCATCTCATCTCATGTGGGAATTGGAGAATGGGGGAAATCAATGTTGAAACTGGCTCTTTCAAATTACTTATGGACTAGTAGACTCCAGTGATGGTTGCCAAAGTAATGACAACATTTCTCCAGCTGAATGGAAGGGAATTTGGGAGCAATCTCTTTTTTAAATAACAAAAGGAAGATTAATCTGACAACCCCTTCTTGACTCCCTTGAAATATGTCATCTTTATTTTTTGCCTTTTGTCTTGATTCTTGCAAGCACTTTTAATTCTCCTCTAGACACTCCACGGTATACACTAAGACAGTGTCTAATGCTAATGTATTTTTCTGCAATTACTTGTCTTTAAACTAGGCTAACAAATAGCAATGTAAAACAGCTCCCATCTGCATGACTAAACACAACACTGGTAATAAAGATGGAAAATGCCAGCAAAGATGACTTTATTTTTCTAGCACTGAAATAAAGAATACTGTTAAAACCCACAGCCTTGTTTAATACAAAAAATAACAATAAAATTCTGACAGAAAATAAATCTCAAACATCCTTCACTAGCATTACTCCCTTTCATTTCAATGGGGCTTTCCCCATGCCTATAAGACGTGAGGATATACAGTGGTACCTCGGGTTACAGACACCTCAGGTTACAGACTCCGCTAACCCAGAAATAGTATCTTGGGTTAAGAACTTTGCTTCAGGATGAGAACAGAAATCGTGCGGCGGCAGTGGGAGGCCCCATTAGCTAGAGTGGTACCTCAGGTTAAGAACAGTTTCATTTTAAGAATGGACCTCCAGAATGAATTAAGTTCTTAACCTGAGGTGCCACTGTACATCCTCACGTCTTATAGGCATGGGGAAAACCCCATTGAAATGAAAGGAAGTGATGCTGTGCAATTCATATGTTCCATTAATTTTAAATGAAGCTTAAAGCAGAAGTGTTGGTGGGTAGATTTTACTAAAAAGACTGGCCTGATCCTGAGGCATACTGAAGACTCTGTCTTGGTTGCGGAATTTGGGGTACAAGTTTTGGAGACATGTATTTGGGCAATGTGCATCAGCTCATTGAGTCCAGTCTCTTGGGCTGGTGGCACAAAAGAAAACCATCAGTTAAAATCAATTTCAGCATATTTACAAGTGAGCATATAGGTCACATACCTGTTTGAATAAGAAATGTCTTTGTTTGCTGGCAGGAAGTCATTGGAAACAAGACTAGTTGGGCCTACCTTGGCAAGGAGTTCTCAATCTTGGGAGCACTCACTGAGAAGGACCTTCCTTGAGTTCCTGCTAAATTTGTTCCAGTGTTGGAACAAGAAAGAAGGATCTTCCCAAGAATCTCAGAAAGTGGTCCTTCAGATAACTTAGCCCCATGTTGTATAATGCTCCTGTAAGCTGTATAACAAGATAGTTGCATGATTCCTGTAATCCATCATCAGTCAGTTATCTGATTGCTGTATTCAGAACCCACTGAAGTTGTTTCTGTTTTGTTTTGTAAGAGTTAGTGCTCAATTAATCTAGATTTTGGTCTCTGAATTTTGCTTACAATTGCTTTGCTGGAGTTTTAGCTTATATTGTTAGGAAATCATCAGGATTGTTCTGTGTGCTGTTAGTGTTACTTTGATAATGTCCTAAGGGAATTAATGGATTTCATTTGTTTTCCTGATTTACCCGTGGGCTGATGTTGGACTTTGGTGCTCTGTTTTGGATCTCCTGCGTGTATGTTGGTAAAATCCTTCTCTTACACCTTCTTCCTGCCTCCTTCCCTGCGTCATCCTTGATATGTGAGCTATGAACTAAGACTAGGAGAGAACCAGCCAAAGCTCTGAACAGATTGGCCTGTTCTGTTCTAGCTTTTATAACTGCAGGCACACTTCATTGGATGGAGGAAGATCATGTTCTTTTGAAAGGAAGAAAAGTGTGAATGCTCTGTATCCCAGCCATGGTGATCTGGGGTGGGGTGGGGCATTCTCATTCTGTATACAAAATCTGAAAGGAAGAGTCCTTTCCTTTCAGCTACCTGAATAGTACTTAAAGGTGAAGCTATGTGATAACATTTGTTTATATATTCCCTCCTCCCTCACATTAGAACAACCCTTGGCTTTTAGTATTCCAAAACCGTAAGGTAAAATGAAGTAAGTTACTGCCTGTCTGTCAAGGACCTGAGTGTCCATGATTTTTTTTCCTCTCCTGCTTTCCTTTTGCAGTTCTGCAGCAGTTGGATGATGATAGTCTTATAATCCCTTCCTAATGGGATGCTTAAGTTATAATCTTATAACTGGAATTTAAGGCAAGCCCATATATAATAGCCCAGGATCTCTATTATCCTTCATGAACCATTTACTGCTATTCTCAGTGGTCTTAATATGAATCTTAATTTCTACCAGTTTGTCTTTTAAAACAATGAATGATGGAGCAAATGTTAGTCAAATTGGGGGGGGGGGGACAAGTCTTGCTGCAAGTAGGATTTTTATTGCATTGCCCCTTGATGTTCTCTCTTCATTCACAGTTGTTGTTGTTTAGTCGTTTAGTCGTGTCCGACTCTTCGTGACCCCATGGACCAGAGCACGCCAGGCACTTCTGTCTTCCACTGCCTCCCGCAGTTTAGTCAAACTCATGTTGCTAGCTTCGAGAACGCTGTCCAACCATCTCGTCCTCTGTCGTCCCCTTCTCCTTGTGCCCTCAGTCTTTCCCAACATCAGGGTCTTTTCCAGGGAGTCTTCTCTTCTCATGAGGTGGCCAAAGTATTGGAGCCTCAGCTTCAGGATCTGTCCTTCCAGTGAGCACTCAGGGCTGATTTCCTTAAGAATGGATAGGTTTGATCTTCTTGCAGTCCATGGGACTCTCAAGAGTCTCCTCCAGCACCATAATTCAAAAGCATCAATTCTTCGGCGATCAGCCTTCTTTATGGTCCAGCTCTCACTTCCATACATCACTACTGGGAAAACCATAGCTTTTACTATACGTACCTTTGTTGGCAAGGTGATGTCTCTGCTTTTTAAGATGCTGTCTAGATTTGTCATTGCTTTTCTCCCAAGAAGCAGGCATCTTTTAATTTTGTGGCTGCTGTCACCATCTGCAGTGATCATGGAGCCCAAGAAAGTAAAATCTCACTGCCTCCATTTCTTCACCTTCTATTCTATCTAACTCCTATCATACCAGACCATTATTTTTTTTTGTTGGCTGGCTCTGATAGGAACACCAGTAGGGCATCAGGTTGAGGAAAATGTTGGGTATTTCAGCGCAGGAAGTTATTTCCCCTCTCTTTATTCCTTGATTAACCCCCTTACATACCATTTGCCATGCTGGCTGTGACTGATGGGAGTTGGAGTTCAACATCTGGAGAGCTGCAAGTTCTTAGCCTCTAGCCATGAACAAGTTGGAGGGAGTGCTGTGCTGCTTACTCAAAGTTGCACTGCACTGATCCCAAAATAATATCAATCTCATCATAGGCATTGTGCTCCTTTGTTCTTATATGAGCAGCATTACACATGTCCTCCTTCCAGACCAAACAGCTAGCAAGGGTGGAATATTCCTTATCTGTATATGACAGTTCACTGGCAGCATCCTGGACACCACATGCTCTGCTTCTCTAAGATTGTTCTTTGTGGTTTGGATAGAGCTATATCAGAATGATGACATCTGCTGTAACCTCCCTACCTTGACTGCAACACGTGTTCAAGGCTTTGCAGTGCACTATGGGCAAGACTCAATCAGTTTGGGTGTGGGGTAGCCTTCTGATAAGGTTTTGTAGGTGTTCCTTCTTCTCTCTACATTGAAAAATCTGGATGGAAGGCTTGTCCTTCTAGCTATGTTGCAGAATTTGACAGTTTTAACAAAGTAGTGCTTCTTGATGGAAACTTTTTGATGACACAGTGCAACAATTTATTGCGCAAGATGGAAGTTCATTTTCTCCAAAACAACATTACACACCTGTGAAGATTGGCACTGCTCAGTTGGAATACAGTTCCCTTTCCATGCCCAATTCTTAGAGATACAGGAGGAATAAGAGAACTGAATATTTCCCAATCCAAATACAGTGGTACCTCGATTTATGAACTTAATCCATTTTGGAAGTCTGTTCTTAAACCAAAACCGTTCTTAAACCGAGGCACGCTTTCTCTAATGAGGCCTCCCGCTGCCGGTGCCCTTCTACCATTCAGATTCCGTTCTTAGATTGAGGTAACGTTCTCAAGCCAAGACACTATTTCCAGTTTTGCAGAGTTTGTAAACCAAATTGTTCTTAAACTGGACTGTTCTTAAACCGAGGTACCACTGTACTTCTTTTATTTCTGTGAGCATCCTCATATGCAGTGATGCTAGATGACTTGGTCAATAAAGAAGATGCACATGATTCATGAGGTGGGGGCTGAAGAAGGCAAGGTTAGGTTAGGTTCTACATCTGATGAGAGTCATGCCATGAATAATGCAGGCAACCACCACATGGGAATTAGTATATAAAGTAATGTGGCCAAACAGGAAATATTAGGTTCTTGCTTACAGGCTAAATGCTAGTCTTTAACTTTATGAGGTGATGACAGAGTGTAAACAAACAATATTTCAGATAGACTGAAAGGACCAGTTGAAACTATTAGTTGTTTTTTTTTTACTGAGAAATGGCTTTCCATCTCATTCTCTAGTTTTGCTTTCTCAAATATTATACTAAATATTATATTTATTTATATACTGCCTTTTCCGCAAACTGGGTCACAAGGTGGCTTACAAATAAAAAACAAAAAACACAGATAAAATAGAAAAGCTGACAGGAAGTCACTGGATTAATTAAAATTAAAATCGTATAAAAGCAAACCTATTAGAAATATGAATAATAACAACAATAAAAACCTCACAGCAGCAATCCTTTGCTTAAAAACAGTCAGTCCCTAAAGGCCTGTTGGAATAAAAAGGTCTTTACCTGCTCACAGAAGGACAACAAGGATGGAGCCAGTCTTGTCTTAGCGGGATTTGATACCTTTCTGCAGGGCCTGTAAGACGGAGCTGTTCCACCAGGCCTATGGTCCGTGCCCAGTCTGACCCCCTTCTTTCTATGGGACCCTGTATGTAAGTGGCCTCCTTGGCTCTTTCTATCGGCCCATATGGAACCAGCACGAGTGGCCGGGCCTGGTGAACTTTTAATTCCTTACCCCTACGGTTATGATTCATGGGGTCTCACTTAATTTTATTTTGATTTTAAATGTGATTCGAATTGTAGTTTAAACTAATCATTTGATTTTGTGTTTTTAATGTATTATATATTTGGTGTTAGCCGCCCTGAGCCCAGTCTCGGCCGGGGAGGGCGGGGTATAAATAAAATGTATTGTTGTTGTTGTTGTTGTTGTTGTTATTAATGTTTTTAGGGAGTTCCAGAATCTGGGTGCAGTCACTGAGAAAGCCCTCTTCTGTGTCCCCACCAAGCAAAATATTTGAAAACATGTTTTGTGTATTCCACATCACATAGAATTGTAGAGTTGGAAGGGTTATTGGATCCAACCCCTTGCATAGGAGGCTCATCAGCATTTTGGGCAGTTGGTGTACTTCTCCTTACTTATTTACAGAACCGATTATTTTATTTTATTTTTTAAAAATGATATTTATTACAGGAAAAACAAAGAAGAAAAAGAAAAAGAAAGACCAAAAGAAAAATAAACCACAATCAAACAATACAAATTGGTAAAAATCAAAATCAAAAAATAACAACAAAACAGATAACAGAACACAATCAAAAAACAAAAATACGCCACAGAATTTTAAAAACAAATCCAATATTCTCAAATTCTTAACTGTCATTACCTTCTTTCATTGACCTCCTCACTCCTCCTTATCACAGCAAATCCTTTCCATTTTTCATAATATTCTGCCATTACATTAAAGGTAAAGGTACCCCTGCCCGAACGGGCCAGTCTTGACAGACTGTGGGGTTTGTGCGCCCATCTCACATTTATTGGCCGGGGGCCAGCGCTGTCCGGGGACACTTCCGGGTCACGTGGCCAGCGTGACATCGCTGCTCTGGCAAGCCAGAGCCGCACACGGAACGCCGTTTACCTTCCCGCTGGTAAGCGGTACCTATTTATCTACTTGCACCCGGGGGTGCTTTCGAACTGCTAGGTGGGCAGGCGCTGGGACCGAACAGCGGGAGCGCACCCCGCCGCGGGGATTCGAACCGCCGACCTTTCGATCGGCAAGCCCTAGGCGCTGAGGCTTTAGCCCACAGCGCCACCCGCCATTACATTACTTTAGTCTATTTTAACCTTATTTTACTATAAAAGACCCTGAAACTTAAAGCTTACATCTTATTTATACCAATTTCTCATAACCATAAGATATTCTTACATAATTCTTTTAACATTTTTGCTAAAGCCGAATAATTTCGTTCCAACATTTTTCTAACATTCATTAATTTTATAAGGCAATCCTAATAATTTTTTCCCCCAAATTTTCTTCCAATCTTCCTCCAGCGTCTCTTCCTCCTGGTCCCGGGTTTTGTCAGTCCTTTCTATCCCATCAATCTGGCGCATTAACCTGGTAATCTTATGTCCGAGGCCCTTAAGTCTCTTCCATGTCCCTTCCGCAGCTCTTCTTCATACTTATACCTATACTTTACTTTGTCTCCTGCTCCTTTCACTCGTGGGCACTCCAGCTTGACGATGTTTTTGACCCTTCTCGACAAATCAGCCCCTTTTCCATAGTCCTCACTAAACTCCATGTGGTATTTAAGAACATATTTCAAAGTCCCTCCAAAATTAAGAGTCCCCACAACCCCGAACATCTCGCGACCCATTGCCAGACTTGGAAAGTCAAAACATCCCTGCATAAGGGGGTCTATCCAACCCCCCATTTCGAAACCAAACAAAACTTTATCTCTCCAAATCTGGCTTTTTCCAAGTTCATTTATCAAATCCAACAACTCATGTTCCTGCTGGGCCACAACTTCCTCCATCTCTGGCATCCGAGGTTCAGCAACATCTTCTTCCCCAGAACCGATTTTTTAAAAAGAGCTTTCTTGTGCACTGGGAATTTCTTCCAGAGATTTTAGATTTGAATTTTTGGCTAAATGAAGAGGTGATTCACAGACAAACCATTTACAATATATGTGTAATACTATCTGTGATACTGGGGAGCAGCTTCATGTTGTCAATGGCTCCTTGAACAACATAGAAATTTAAGGGATATCTGATGGTCCCAGTGAAGGCTAGTAAAAATTCAAAAAATTGAGGGGCAGACTATGTACATAACTGAGGGAATACTGAATTTGTAACTACTACTCAGGAGCTTGGGAGTCTAGGTGCCTTGTGTGGTTTTCTTAACCACCATGATCTCTTCCATATAAGTCCAACGTAAACTCTTCTCTTGAGATTGCTTTAAGAAAATGAAGGTAGACAGCACAGTCCATGTTTAGGGATATATTTTACAATTGTAGTAATAGTTGTGCTTTATTCAGTTTCTAGTAGGAATTAAGTGAGTTTGCTGTATAAATCACTAGGTTATGATGCTTTAAAATGTTTCATTGATGCTTGTTTTATCAAGGTGAATGTGGCATTCTTGAATACTTTTTTAGACTTCACAACCCACAGTTGCTCACTTTTATTCCTTAGGTTTTATATTTTCGTCCATTTATTAAGTTTTTTTTAAAGGATTTGTGTATCTTGCTGCACAACATATAGAAGAAATGGGGATAGCTCCTCAAACAAGTTTTTTGGGTCTAACACACAGGGTAGTTTTCAGTTGATTTAAAAGCCAGTTTGCTGCCTTTGAGAGTGTATAACCTTTTGAGCTTAAACTCCACAAATTCTGGGCGTGTTAAGTATACTTTCGTAGATGGAAAAATATTTCAGACTTGTGAGCTCCACCCTTGTTTTTCTGGAATCCAGTTCTGGAGATTTAATAAGGCTCAGCCTGGCCCAAGGAGGTCTAGATTTTTCATATTCATAGGTGTCAGTATAAAACTTCTAGGGGCTAGAGCAGATGTAATGCAACCATTTACTTGAGAGTTGCAGGTTATATATTGCATCAGCATTCCTCCTGCTCCCAGTTGTTCTGTAGTAACCCTCAGTCTTTTGACAGTTTGGATATTATGCACATATAATGCATCAGGCAAGCTTTAGGGAGGAGTATAATGGAACCATGGAAAAGTAATTGTTTGGGATATGAGGCTATACGCTGTGTTAGATACTGGAAGGATGGGCAAGAGCTTCTGCATTAGCTCTGTTTATTAAGAACAGAAGCACACTATTTATTTGTGACATTTGTATGCCTCTCCATAGCATGAAATTTTCTGGATAGCTTGCAATAAGTAAGTAAAAAGCAACTAAAATACAAACAAAACCATTAAGGGGATGGGGACGGAAACCTACATTGATGCAGTGAAAGCACTGAAAAAACACCTGAAATGACACCAGGCAAACCTTCCTGGGAAAAATTTTCCATATCAGGGAAAAACCAATGCTGAAAAGGCTCTCTTCTCCCTGGTGGCTGCCCACCATTTGGCAAGAGCACCCAGGGCAGGACCTCTAGATATATTCTTAAGGTTTAAGAAAGTATATCTGGAAGAGTGGGATGTTCCAGGTAGCCTGATCCCAAGGCACTGAGAAGCTAGAATGAGTAGAACCATTTTTAGAGAGGAAGATATCTTAGGGCAAATTGACTTATTCCTGCCGTAGCGAAAGGTTTCTCAGGCCTCAAGTTTGAAGAACATTTACAATCCACTGTGGATGGCTGCTTCTCAAACCTCATCAAAGTTAGTGGGGACATGGCATTTCATTCCAAAAGGGCTTGTAGGGAAGTCGTTTTTTTTCGGCAGCCTCTCATATATCGAACTCTTTCAGAGAACAACTCTGTAGAACCACTCCGTCCCTTCAAACCAACGTTCAAAGACCATCTCTTCTGTTTAGCCTTTGACTTAAGTCATTATTCCTCATCCATAGCCCAAATGATGCCTAAATATGTGAAATTGCATTTTCTTATGTGTGTGTCTTGTTACTCTGGTCTCTCTCCTCCCTCCTAAATTATGCTGTAAGTTCCTTGGGGCAAGGTTCTGTCTTGCTTTGCTTATTCTGCAAAACACCTTGTACAATGATGGTGCGATGTTAATAACACTTATCTTGGCTTTTTGTTTGTCTTCAAGCAAATGGTGATGAGCCTCCGAGTTTCTGAGCTACAAGTACTTCTTGGATACGCAGGGAGGAACAAGCACGGCCGCAAACACGAACTCCTTACGAAAGCCCTGCATTTGCTCAAATCTGGTTGCAGTCCTGCTGTCCAAATGAAAATCAAAGAACTGTACAGGCGGCGGTTCCCACAGAAAATCATGACCCCTGCAGACTTGTCCATCCCCAGCGTCCACTCAAGCTCTATATCTGGTACTTTGTCACCATCTACCATTCCACAGCTTGCTTATGATAGCCACCCTGCAACATCACCTTTGCTCCCTGTTTCTCTCATGGGACCTAAACATGAACTGGAACTGCCCCACCTTACCTCAGCACTCCATCCTGTCCATCCAGACATAAAGCTTCAGAAATTACCCTTTTACGACTTGTTGGACGAACTGATAAAGCCAACCAGCCTAGGTAAGGACTCATCTCTTTGCCCTGGCATTTGGCACTTGAGATGTGTATTTTAGGACCCACCCTATGCTTCTAATTGTCATTTGTTCTAAATGGTGTATAATGTTAAATTTTAAATTGTTGTGACCCACCCTGGTGGTGAAGAGCAGGTAAATCATATTAATCATATTAATAATAAACAATGATTGTTACTTTTTACAAATGCCCTCATTGTGCATGGGGGTATAGGGAATAAATACAAGGTCATTAAGCTATACTTTTCCTTCCTTGGGAATGCTGGTGCATAGGTCTGTCGGTTGCCTTATCCAGTCTTTGTCTTAATCATTTGCTAATGGGAGGGGTGGGGCGGATGGCCCATTGCAAAAAGTTTAATCTGCAGGCAAGCAAGAGGGGAATAAGGTTACAGATATTGCCAGCATATGTAATTAAATGTCTTGAAGCTACTATGGGTGTAGCCCAGTTTTGTCAAACATTTCACCCAGAGATTGTTTGAAGGAAGCAGTCATTTGGATACCTTTTCAAGAATGCAGTTAACCTACTATTTAATAATGTGAAGAGCAGGAAGTTTTGTCATAATCAGTTTACAGTGGTTCATTCACAAATTATTCTCCAAGGGATGTTTTATAGGAAGCTAGCTGTGGAGTACTACCTTAAATGTTGGTAAACATTTAAGTCTGAAAATCTATGAATTTAGCCTTTCACATAGATCCACAAAAGTTGGCAGTTCACAAAAGTCTGTGTGTTAGCTTATAATTTATTTTAGTCTTTTGGGAAACTCTTTAGTTCATACAGTTCAGATCTGGCAAGGCGACCTCAAGCTTGAAAAGGTGCTCCTTAAAAAATAGATGTGAAGATAAGCATTTTTCAAAGTTATTTTGTATTGTCATAGATAATGTTACCTTGCATTTAACTGTCCTTGTCAGAGCATTGTTCTCAAATATTCGTTAACACTGTCTGTCTCAAGGTAGTAAACAAATGGGTCTGAAGCACTTAGTATTTTGAATGTGCCCTTCATTTTTTTGGAGCACTTGTTCAGTCTCTAAAAGGCTGATGTAAATTCCAGTCACTTGTGACTCTTCCTGCCTGGATTATAGCCAACCCTGCAGGGTCTCTGGCTTTCTATCTCTAGGCCCTTTCCTAGCACAACAGGAATTTTTGTTTTCATGCTGTCATCTTGGTGACTTGTGGAATAGCTCAAGAAGAGTTGTTTCCTTGGGAAACAGATCCTAGGTCATTGTTACTCTTTGGATATATTTTATTTTGTCAGTGGAGTTAAATACTTTCTGGACAGGATGATTCCCTTTTTGAAATACTTACATGGTAACCATTCGAATTTCCTTCGGATCCCTCCACCCCACCCTTGTTTGGTGATGGGAATCATTAATGGCTTAGGGATTTGACCTCTTCGATATCTTGAGAAACAGTGTTCTGCCCTGATAATTGTGAATGACACTGTGTACCTCTCTCTTTTAATGCATGTAACGAGGATGATAAGTTGCTTTAGTTCCAATGCTTACCTTGCCTGATAGCAGTTGTCTGTGGATTAGTGAGGCACTGGAACCTCTAATTGTTTGAAAGATGATCAACTCATTTTTGATTGTCTAAGAAACATGGGAATAAATTTCTTGCTAGTCCTGGCCATATTCTGCCTAAAACATTTGCAGCATCAATCTCACCCCATCACCATGCCAGTTCTGTTAATAAAAGGGCATGGATACAGTGACTGCAACAAAGACAGATTTATACTCCTTCTGGCCCCAGGAGAGCTTTGATAGACCTGGTTTCCTAATGAGAAGGCAAGACAAACATTCCTGATTTGGTGGACCATAGTATTTGGGACACAACTGCTTGACAATTTCCTTAACTGTAGCAAAATTATAGCTACTTCTAACTCTAGCAACTTCTGGTTCAACTCTCTGATTCAAACTGATTAACAACATCTAACAACTTTTTATAAGGAACCATCTGGGCTTCCTTTTTCTCCTGTAATTTACATGGGAGTTCATTTGTGTTGAAAACTATGTAGCGGAAAATGTCATTTAACTGTTCTTTGAAGCAGTCCTCATTTTCCATGGGTTCTGTTGTGTAAGTTGATTTGTTCTCGCTTTCCAAATTACTTGCTTGTGTAAAGCAAGTGCAATTCAGCCTCATGCATCCCTACTGTAGAAAGTGTATGAAAGACTTCTGTTTCTATTTTGCTATAAAGGCTGTTAGAAAAGAGTGTTGTGGTGACACCTAGAGATGGAGAACAAACATTACAGCACAGTTTTAGTACAACAAGCATCATAGATGAAAAAGCAATCTTTTAGTCCTAAGAGGTTCCCAGATAGCTAAGTGTAGAAAAGCCATTGCATGTATGCTTGTAGACCCATTTCAATGTCAGTGGTGTTAAAAGAATGTACGTTTGTGCATGAGATTTTTCTCCAAGCCATTCAAGGAACCTTTGGAGAAGATGTCTTTATTTACCACCCCACTCCCTAATTTGAATATGCTTTTGTGGCAGATTTATCTAATGAGGTTGTACATAAATCTCATAGGGTGTCTTGTTGAGAACAAACTGAACTGAACCTCCTTTCTTAATGCCCCAAGGAATCCCAGCTTGCCACATCTGGGTGTAATACCTTTAGCTATTAATAATAACCCAGTGCAATCCACTTAAATGATTCACGAGGATGAATGGGAGTGAATCTGTTTGTATTCTAGTTGATTTAAAAACACGAGCTGATCTGCCTCAGGTGTACATCTCTAACTTTGCACAATGCAAAAGGGTTGAATAAGGCTAAGGAGCATTTTCCACTGACAATGAGTATTTTGTAAAGGGCTTGGAAGAAGATTTCAGGTTCTCAGGCATGTAGACCGTCTACCTGCTGTTTTTCTTTCTTTATTAGGGCAGTTATACCCCACCCTTCTATGTCTGACAAATGAGCCACTCAAGGCACTTATGAACGATGTTTAACACATTTAGCAGTACAATCTGAAGAGAGTTTTTAAGTTCTGTTGAGCATGCTTAGAAATCCTCCCTATGACCAGAAACCCTGATAAGGTAGTGTTTCGGCTTACAGTGAGGGTTCTAAGTATGTTCAACACACTCTTCAGGCATTGGCACTAAATGTACAAAGGTCTGGAGAGCAGCCGGCATGTCTGGGGGCATTGGGGCAGGATTGCTTGCTCCTGTCCCCATTTTAATGCAAATGCCAGAACATGGCTATAGAGATGCATATTATCTGCATGCTAGTGACTGCCAATTCCAGATCCCTGAGTGATCTTTCTCAGCAGTTTCATGTAGATGTTGAAGCTATGTGTGACACTATATATATGTTGTAGGTCACTTTGAATTAACCTGCTGAAAAAAGGACCAATAAATTTAAGAAATAATAATATGCACCAGGAGGAACTAACAGGGTGCTATGTGGCTGTTGTGCACTACAACTCTGATCACCCCTGAGTGTTCATCTTGCTGGCTGGGGCTCATGGCAGTTGTAGTCCACAAAATCTAGATGACATCACATTGGCTATGCTTGCTTGTTTACACAAAAGGTGAAAATCTTGAGCAGGTATCTCCCAGCACCAGTTCTGAAGTCCGTACTCTGTGAGGGACCAAAGCCACTGTTAATAGAGTGCTCTCAAGCCTCATCCATGTATGCCAGTAGTAGGGAACCTTTGGCCCTCCAAATGTTGCTGAACCTACAACTCTCATAATTCCTAGCCATTAGTCATCTTTGCTGATGGAAGTTGAGGAGCAGCAACATCTGGAGGGCTAAAGACTTTATGTGGGCACATTCCTTAGGGACACAACCCTGGCTAACGTCTTGTACCTATTGACCACAGTTTTGGTTGGTCAGGTTAGGTTTGCTATAAAAATATTCTGATGTATTTCAATCTTCTGTAAACATTTGTATCTTCAAACTGCAAGAAAGAGTTCCAGAGCTGGGTTATCGCCAGCTCAAAATCTTCATATTGAAGACCTTGGCTAGATTTAGAAACTTTTGAGAACAGGCAAGTGGAAACATGCCATATTGGGTTAGACAAGTTTGGTCACTCTAGCTAAGCTCCTTGTCTCCAAGAGTGGCTAATATTAAAATGCTTGAGAGGAACAGGACAATTATCATTTTAACATCATTCACATTTTGTTCTTGGCAACCAGAATTCATTTACAGTTTTAAAATGAAAAATACTGTTTTCCAAGGAACCTGCTTGCACAAGGTAACTTGAAACCTAGGGTTCACAAATACATTTGCCAGTGAGCACTTTATTGGGGGGGGGGGTGTTTAGCAGAGGAAACAGCATTTTAAAGTTGGCAAAGCAAAAATGTAGAGAGCGCCTTTTTTGTTGTTGGTGGGATTAGTATCATGGATCGCTATGCAAACACACTATTCCCTACCCCAGTAAAACCCCTTTTCTGGGCAGGAAGTACCAAAGGGATGTTTTGTTTTGAGAGGGATGTTTGAGAAAATCAAGCATTATGGGCTTCTAGAAACTAGCTGGCTACCTAATCCAGGCCAAATTTCTGAGACCCTGCTTGAAGCTGTGTGAATATTTGGTATTTCAAGTCCATAAACTTTTGGCACTTCTTGTTTTGTCAGTAAATAATACTTACCTTTTTCATAACCAATAAAGATTTTATTATGTGAATGGCCTGTGGCCCAAGCATTAATAAACTACATGTACATCAAACATTTTATTAGGGAAACTGAGAAACTCTTGTGGGGGTGGGAAGCAATGGAAGAGAATGCACATACAGTTTTATGTTTTGTGATAGGATTTCAAAAGTTTTACATTTGAGTTGAAAGGATTTGCTGCTTTCTTCTGATCTGGATGTGATATTCTAGTGCAATAGCTACTCCTTTCGTACGGTTTAAAAAAACTTGGAAACAATGAATTTTTTTTAATTTTTTGTTTTATTCTTCATTGGTATATTTTGCATTTAAAAGCTGAAATTCAAATGAAAACTTCAGTTTTACATTTTGAATTCTGGCAGACCACATTCAGATTCCACCTTCTATTGTTCTAATATATTTTGTTCTAAATCTTTCCCTATTTTTAAAAATGAAATTAGGATCTTTTTAATATCCTCTTCACCTCCTTTACTGCTGCTTCCCCTGTTCTGCTATCTCCTCTCCATCTTGAGGTAACAGGCTCTAAAACCGTGGGGGTTTCTCCATGCCACTCATTACTTGCAGCACGCACTCTGGAAAAATCTGAGCCTCATCTGTTCATAGACCGACTAGCCATAAATCCAGCAGGCATTTTGTGTCCCCAAAACCCTGGGCTGCTTTTCTGTTTGACTTAGTGGTGTTTTGTTTGGCACTTTAAGAAGTATTGCTTCAAAGAAAAGTCCTCCTCAAGAGGCAACTGAAAGATCATAATGAGCCAGAAAGCAGCAGTGGATTTTCATTGTTTGTACCCACAATACAAGGCTTGCTTTAGGCATTAATGCCATGTCAAAGAAGCATAAGTTTTTGGTAGAATAGTGCGTATTTCCTTGGTCTGCAGTTTGTGTCTTCTGCATAGAGCAGCTACCATGTTGTCTAATGTATTCATGGCCACAAGCATGGCCACATCTGCTTACCAAGACCAAGTGTCCCAGCCCAACAGCATGAAGGTCACTTGTTGAGTGCCTTGCCTCCATTAGTCTCTGAGATGCCTCATGGTATGAAGAGAATAAGAGACGAGCATTGTTTGGGGTGTTATAGCTTTTCGCAAATGACAGAAAACCATGCCTCTTCCATGAGCCCTTTTCTCACCAGCAATTATCCCTCAGTCCTTGAGAATGTGCAGAGGGCTTGAGAAGGGTGGTGTGGGTCTGATCTCATTTGCTCTGAGATTTGGAGAAGCTGAGAAACATCAAGAGTGTCTTACACTGTTTTGGTATTTTTGAGGAAAATCTCACATCTCCCCCAAGCCTTCTGCATTTTCTCAATGACTCTCTGTGCAGAGAATTGGTGATGAGCACAAATAGGAGCTGGCTAGTAAGCCAAGTGGAAATTTTGGGGTCTTTACAAAACCATGCTGCCTTATGCCACCCACATTGCCTTCCACTATGCCGTGGGTGATCCTCAAGAATACTGCCTCTTTTCAACCAGTTCTAAGAGTTGATGCCTCTATGGCTCTTATTTACAAATGCTGGATTCTGCTAGTGGGAATTATGGCTGGCTTCATTCAGCAGAATCCTTAGGAGTTGCACCAACCCTTCTCCAAGGTCCCATAGCAGAGAATAGTATCTGTACCTAAATATAGGATCTTTGTCCTCAAAATGACACGCTGAAGCTATTTGAAGGTATGGAGGAATGAGTGGAAATGAAAACACAACACACACACACACACACACACATAACTACACAAAAGGGAACAGATTTATTTTGCCCCTGTTGAGTCCACAGTTAGCAAGTGTCCATGGCCATGATGTTGCTATAGGTGTGCCATAGGCTGTGCATTATCTGGATGCATCAAGCCCTGGCAATACGTGTCAGAGTTCTTGCAGGACTCTACTTCCGTTGAGCCACTGCATCTCTTATGGACCTTAATATGTTTGCTATAATGTTATGCTGTCTCCAGGAGATTCCTTTTGCATCACTTTCTCAGAAAGAGAAATGTAATGCATCAATTCAGCAATAGAACTTTCTCATTTTAAATAAGTCGGAGTTTATTGTACTATGAAACCTACCCAGCAGACAGTTACTTCCCTATACATTTTATCCTTAAGTCATCGCAGTGAGCTCTTTAATTATTTAGCAATGGCCAATTTGCTAGGGAAGATGGAAGGCGTTCTTAGCTAATAAATTGAGCTGATGACCATTGAAATAGAGTGGTGTAGCCTGCTCTAGGCTGAATAGTACAGTGTTCATCAAAGGCAGTAGAAGAGCATTTCTGAATGATTATCGGAGGGGAGCTTTTCCCAACACAGCAAGAAATATTTTAAAAGAGAAAGATTGTGGTGCTATATTTAGCCACTGGCTACTACCAAGAGAGAGAGAAGCACATTCACTTTTTTTAAGCGGAAGGAAATAGAGGCATCCCAACTAGATTTTACAACTTTTCTTTCATGCCTTCACATTTGAAACATTTTCTCCTGCAGCTCTAATTGCATCTCTTAACCCCAGTCTTCAATATACACAATTTACATACACCTTCACTTGGCCAAACACTTTGTGTGTGTTTCACATGCATATCTTTTAATGTGTCTAAAAAGAAGAGCCAGGCAGTGTGGTGTTGTGGATATAGTGTTGGATTTGCATTTGTCCAGTCAGCCATGGATCTCCTTGGGCTCTTGTGGCCTTTGCCACTTTGCGTGGTAGTTGTATGATCTAGGGCAGCCTTTCTCAACCTTGGGTCCCCAGATGTTGTTGAACTACAACTCCCATCACCCCTAGCTAGTAAGGCCAGAGCTCAGGGATGAAGGGACTTGTAGTCCAACAACATCTGGGGACCCAAGGTTGAGAACCGCTGATCTAGGGAGAATCACCCATGTGTTGCTGTCAAGCTCCTGAGGGGAAGAATGAGACGTAAAGTATACGTCAGCCTTTCCCAGCTTTGTGTCCCTCCAGATGTGTTGTATTTACAAAAGATCCCAGCTGGCACAGTCATGGTGGCTGGGGCTGATGAGAGTCGGAATCATACAGCACATCCGGAATATACCATGTTGGGTAAGGCTGATGTACTCACTAAATAAAAATAGATGATAGAAACTTTTATCTTTCTCCTCAAATAAATACTTTATATTAAAAGAATTTCTGCATTTTAGAACTGTAAAATAAGCCAGGACCCCAGAATAGTCTGCAGTGTTAAAGAATAAGCAATAACTGAGCCATAATCCTCCCCCCCATAAAAAAGACTCCTCAGCCATTTCCCCAGGGGAGATGGTTTTGGTTCTAGAGTTCTGGCTAGCTTCCATCTTGATGAATAATATATTGTTAGTGATATATTTGGCTCACTCTCAGTTCCCACTTACAATCAGGAAGATTATTTTTGCTTTCAGTTCCTTTAAATGGTGCAGCTTTCCAGCCCAGTGTTGCCAAATCTGCTGTCACACAAAATATGCCGGTGTAGTGGTAGGCTCTGACTTTGGGGTCGCAGGTTGTAATACATCGTGGTGGTTGTTTAAAAAATTCCCAGCTTGGAAGGAAACTTATTTAGTCACTGCAGTGTTGCATCCTTCATTGAAGCCAACTGAGAAATGGAAAATGAATGTCTAGCTTTTCCCAGGATGCTTTTTTGTTTTCTGTTTTTTTGGTATTTTAATTAAATTACCCTGTTATTTGATGAAACATAGTCCCTTTTTTGTTGAGCTAATTCTTCATTGCCTTGTACTGCAAGCACTTGTTTGAACAGATGTATTACTAAAAGCCTCACAGAATCAAAAGACCTAGGTATTTTGGAAGCAGAGTAATTCATTGTGAATGAGTTGATATGCTTTTGCTCTGTGAATTACTCAGTGAATAGATACATTGAAATGATTTACAATGTTACAGGTGTCAGTGTTTTTAGTGGGAAGAAATGCAGTTTAAGAAACTAGTCATTTGAAAAATGCTAAAGTCTATACAGCAATTACCTGATGACATCTATAGTGGAATAATAAGCTATTCTGATATTTCAGAAAGAGACTGGAAGCATCTGAAAGTTTACTGTGTTGGCTACTCTTAAAGCTTACCTCTTTGGTTCTTAGGACCACTGTTTTTAAGTTCTGTATCAAATTGTCACTTTTTGCATGGTTAAGGCCTACATATAAATCTAAGATTTCAATAAATATTGACGCTATGGAGATTGGCAGGGTGTGGGTGGGGGCAGGGAGGAAAGCCTGAAATATATAGAGAATACATAGTCTCCTGTCAAAGCTAAACTTGCTTTATTGTTTTATTCAGCGTAGCACTAAGCAACATGTTTCCAACAGCACAATGATTTTCCCTTCTCCCCTGACACAGGATGCACACGGGAGAAGGAGAGTGGGGATATACTGTTACTGTAGCTTACACCAGCACAACTACGGTATTTTGTTGGCTACCACTGATGTACCAGATTTTACTATTTGATATATTTATGAAATTTGTAAACCCATGCATATTTGTACAAGCAAGGTGGGGAATATATCCAATGCTAGCTAGAGAGATGGGTGCAGGTTCTCTGTCCTACGCTACTTAAGTGCTTGCATTAGTGGAAAATAGAAACCACAAAGTTGGTAATAAAGTAAAGTAAGTATAGTATCGGGGCTGAAACTGTTTTGTATAGCAAGTCACCAAATCTCTGCTAATCCTTAATATTGCATGTTACACTTTATAGCAACATTGAAAACATTTGGATGTTGTGTATGTCTTTACCATAGTGTCTACACAGGAATTAACATGAGTGGGGAAACCTGTGGCACTCCAGATATTTTTAGCCTCCCAGCTCCCATTGGTCCCAGCCAGCATGGGCAGTGGCCAGGGAAAATGGGAATTGGAGTCCAACCACACCTGAAGGTTAGCCACCCTGCTGTAGATTGCTTTGCACAAAGGTTTATGTACTACACATTTGTAGTGAGGAAAACCTTGTCTTATGAGCATTCCATTCATTCCAAAAGTGTATATATTTCATAGCAGTTCTTTTTTCCTAGTACAGTGGTACTTGGTTCTTGAACTTAACTTGTTCCTGGAGTCTGTTCGACTCCTGAAATGGTTTGAAAATCAAGGTGCGGCTTCTGATTGGCTGCAGGAGCTTCCTGCACTCAAGCAAAAGCCGCGTTGGACGTTCGGCTTCCAAAAAATGTTCACAAACCAGAACACTTGCATCCAGGTTTGCAGCGTTCGGGAGCCTATTTGTTCGGTAACTAAGACGTTTGGGAACCAAGGTTTGACCGTATTTCTCTTTCGGAAGCATTGAAAAAATATTCAAGTTGATCAGGGGAGAAGGTAAGGGTGCATTATTGGGAGAAGTATTCAACTCTAGAATATATGTGAGGTTGTGGATCTTCTTTCTGATTATAGATGAAACATGGGCCTGGCATTAAATTGGCCTTCTCCAACCTGGTGCCCTCCAGAAGATGTTGGACTACAACTCATATCATCCCTGACCATTGGCCGAGTTAGGTGGAGCTGATGGGAGTTTTATTTCAACAACACCAGCTTGGGGAAGGGTGTGTTCATGGCTTCTCAGGAGTGGGTGGGGTGTCTGTATTTTCCAAAATGGATGAGTAGAGTGATCCTTCCTCTTGCACACTCAAATTTCCTCTTATTTTCCCATAGCATCCGATAATAGCCAGCGGTTTCGGGAAACCTGCTTTGCATTTGCCCTGACTCCACAGCAAGTGCAGCAGATCAGCAGTTCCATGTAAGTGGTAGTGATCTTTTGACACCTTTTAGTCCTGTGCATCTGAATTCTGAAATGCATAAATCATTTTAGAGTGTGAGTGTGTGTAACTGTAAGATTGAAAAACAAGACAGATGTTTGGAATTTAATAACCAAAAGTGAGCTAAAAGAGAGTGGTTAGAGTAGAAGTGCAAGGGAGAGTTACAGTAATTTGGAAAAGGGTTTTTCTGTATGAGTAAATCAGGAGGGATTTGGAGATGGAGTGTCCGTCATGGAAGTGAGGACATATTTTTATTTATTTACATGTTTTAGGGGTTTATACCCTCCCTTTCAACAAACCAAAATTGCAAGAAGAACTGTTAATCATGCAACACACTGACCCAGTGGTCCGATGGTATAGTCTGAAGGCACATGAGGCCACCACCTGGCTGCAGCTAAGCAGGTCCAGGTCTGGTCAGTGCCTGGATGAGAGACTACTTGGGAGCCGCAACTTTGCTCCCCTGGATTCCATGTCAGAAGAAAGGCTGGATATAAAATGTAAGAAAATAGGTAAGTAAGTAAGCAAGGAGTGTCAGAGCAATCAGTAGAATTAAAACAGGTTGGATTAAAAGGCTCAGGAAAATAAAAGAGCTTGCCTGGTGAGCCTCCCAAGATGGATCCCAGGCTTTTTGAGTGTGTTGAAGCGTAGGCCTGTTTCCCAAAGCAGCATATGAAAGCCCATTAGAGTCCATTGCCTGAGTCGTTTAATGAGTGCTGGCCCAAAGCTGTCTTTATGGAATTGCTATTATGTGTTCTGTTTGTATAATTGGGCAAAGTGATACAAGTTACAGGAAGCACTGCAGAGGTCAGTTGCCCATGTACTGGATCAGATCAAAGGTTCATTTGCTCTAACATCCTGCAAAGGTTGGGTGTGTGTGTGTGTGTGGACAGTAAGGTATGATCCTGGCAAATAAGTCCAGTTCTGGTCAGTGACTCAGCATAGACTGTGAGTGACATGTTTAACTTTTCAGACCTTTAAATACTCAGATCTTGCATTGGTTTATTGTAATGTACAGTCTTTAACTGATGTCTAATGTCTTTGCTAGGGATATTTCTGGAACCAAATGTGACTTCACTGTGCAGGTCCAGCTAAGGTATTGTTTCCCTACAATTCAGTCTTTGTTTTGGTAGACTTTGTCCCCCCCCCCTTAAATTCTCTACCAAGGATGGTTGAGATTTGCATATATGATCATGCTTATTTTACATAATTTTTTTTTGCCCTGAGACCTCCGTGTATAGGGTGGTATATAAATAATAATAATAACAACAACTATTATTATTATTGTTATTATTATTATTATTATTATTATTATTATTCTGTTTCCAATAATTGTGGAAAGAAGCACAATAACTCTATGCACTGTAAGCTCCATGCACCCGCCCTTCCCAGTAATATTGGTAAACAGAGAAGCAGCAGCTCCTCATTACTTCCTATGTTGCTTTTACTTGCCAGTGGCAGAAGAATTGGCTGCTGCTTTGATTAATTCTGTCATTATCTGCCAGAGGAGGACTTGCACCTTGGTGTGTGTGTGTGTGTGTGTGTGTGTGTGTGTGTGTGTACGCACCTTCAGGGGAGAGGCTGTATGTGTTGTGGTTGAGAGTGCTTGATGCAGCCCAGTGGCCATTTCTAAATCAATGAGACCTAAAGCCCCAGAATGATGCTCTGTGCTAGTAGCTATGCCTCTTGATATCTGTGTGTCTTAATTGCATCTGACACGCTTCTCACTTTACTAGCCCCTGATTCACTTGTGGCCCCACAACTCCTCTTCCCTCTTTCCACCCTGAAACAGGATCTTGTTCAATGGATTCAAGAAAGACAGAGACAGGGAAAGATTGTTCACTGCTACCTTGCTTTCTGCTTAACACCTTCATGTGCAAACATTAGCCTTTTAAATCCATGTCTGAGTTTCAGATTGAACTAAAGGCAGGTGATGGGGAGAATCTAAACTTCACCCTCTTTCCATCCCCCAATTTGCTAGCTGTTGATTTATTAATGTGGGGTATAATTGAGTCTCCTCAGGAGCATGTAATTTCATTCATTCTGTTTAGTGATGTTTGTTGAAAGGGTTGTAGCAGCCTCTTCCTCTGAATTCAGCCCTCTGCCTTTTGAGGTCTGATCTTTCTTTTGTCAGCATCTTGGATAGGGAGGTGCCTGCAGACCCACAGAGGAGAATCTAGCTCGTGCAGCAAGCACTGATATCAGGAAGATGAATGGAATTGGAGTGTGGCTGAACTGAAGCTCTAGAATCTTGACTGTGTGCGCCAGCAGTAATTAGAGAGAGCTGCAGCCGCGGCAGCTGTGGAGGTGGAAGAGGGAACAATAGGAAGGAATATAGCCATTGGTTGTAAGCAGCTTTCATAGGACTATGTTAGGTGGAAGAAGCCTGTGACAGGCTGCCTGCGGCACGAGCCCTTAACCACAGGGGTTACATGCAGGATCCATGGTGGAATCTAGGGGATGGCTCAGAAATACTTTTTAATGTCTTTCTGTTTTACTCTGTAGTTTAGTTGGGTGCACCATCCAGAGAAGTTTTATGATATGAGATGGCATACAAATGATATAAATAAAATTTGGTTGGGGGCCTTAAGCAAATCCTCTTCCCAATGGTGGCGATACCTTTTTAGGTCATCCAGTGATTGAACTAGAGGACATGGCGCTCTGATGTGCATACAACAGGTGTTTCCCCATTTTTGCCTCGGGATGGGGACTGCTCTACACAATCTGTGGAAGCCTCCATACGCGGATAAGAGTGTGTCTTTTCAGAAACATCTGTCATTCAGGGAATGAAGCTTTTGTGCTCCCCTCTGGGGGCCCAGTCTTGCTTCTCTTCCAATAGGAGTCTGTAGCCTGTCTGATTTATAAGCTTTTGAGGCCCCCAAGTTTCAAAGTCTGAAATATTTAATTCAGATTATACCTTACACACTTGGTAATTGGATGCAAAATAAGATGTATGTAGATTTTCTTAGCTTACATAATTGTGCTTTTCTTTCTTTCTTGGAGTGGGGTCTATGCCACCATATTGACTCACGTAAAGTTGTGATTGTGTATGTAAAGTGAGAAATTGTGGGCTTACTGTACAGTGATAGAGCTGGTGGAAGCATAGCTGTCTGGCCTGGGCTGATGGTATTTGTTGTCAAAACTATCTGGAGGGCATCAGATTAGTGAAGGCTGCTTCAAAGCACTATGGGACACTGGCTCACAGATAATGATATTTCCCCATGTCACTTGTAGTATTTACGGACCCTGTATAGAATTTAATATAAAATGTCCCTGAACTCACTGTCTTGTCTTTAGGTTTTGCTTATCTGAGACCAGCTGCCCACAGGAAGATCACTTCCCACCAAATCTTTGCGTGAAAGTTAATGGAAAACCATGTAGCCTTCCTGTGAGTATCCTCAGAAATTTGGCCAATAGTTAAAGATGTTTTCTTGGGGGCGGGGAGAAAGAAATTGTTTGGGGGATATTGAAGTGAATAGTGGTGTCTTGAATTGCACCGGATAATTCAAGGCAATGCTACCAAAGTCTTGTATTGAAAGATTCAACAAGTGACACACAAGAAAAGCAAATGAGCTCTTCTGTGACTCCCACTTAACAATGTTTCATTGCCATTTGCCATTCACACCCTCGCTCACATATAGACTGGGGTCTAGGGAAATTTAAAGAGAGCAGGAGTGGGAGATCCTGAGAGGGACTTTGGAATCGTTTTACTCTGTACTTCCTGTCCAGTTTGCTGCTCCTCCTGAGAGGTTATAGGAGGATATCAGGGACTGGATGTTGTTTCCCATTCATTAAGAGATGGAAGGCAGTGAGTAAGGGGAGGCACTGGTCATTGGGCATCAGGTGCCTGCATCTCAACCTCAGTTCCCTATCAATAAAAGGGATATAACTGACTTCTGGAAGGTCATTCAAGGTCAAACAAGGTGGCAAAAGAGAAGTTGCTTTGCATATTCATGGTGATGTGTGTGTTGTTTCAGGGCTATCTTCCACCAACCAAAAATGGGGTTGAACCAAAGCGACCTAGCAGACCAATCAACATCACCTCACTTGTGCGGCTGTCCACGACAGTACCAAACACAATCGTCGTCTCGTGGACTGCAGAAATAGGAAGAGTGAGTTACAGTTGGCTATCAGAAGGGTGGGACGGAGCTGGGGCTGTATGCATCTGTAGAAATTCATGGAATTTGTCTAGTACTGTCAAGATTTAATGCCTTTGTGGAAATCTTTCTGTAGTTTCTTACGCTTTTATGTACTGACTATATCTTAGTTTACCTTGCTACATTTCAGTAGGGACCCTGAATGGACTGTATGTAGACGTGTAAGAGAGATATGGAATATAGACAGATTTATTTATGTATTAAATTTGTTAGTTGTTTACGAAAAAAGATACATAAATTAAAACCAGGGTGGAAAAACCATTAAAACGCCCCGTGCATTCTCAAAGGCCACGTACAGTTAAAAGCCAAAGGTCTGGTTAAAATGAAATGTTTCTGCCTGGTGCCTGAAAATATTCAGCGATGGCACCAGGCGAACTTCCTTGCGGAGAGCATTCCGCAGATTGGGAGCCACCACTGAAAAGGCCCATTATTTTATTGTCACCCTCTGCACCTCCCATGGAAGTCCATGGAAAAGGGCCTCAGATGTCGATTGCATGGTCCAGGTTGGTTCATATGGGGACAGGCAGTCCTTGAGATAATGGGTATGAGCCGCATAAGGCTTTGTAGGTCCTTGATTGAGAAACAGAAAGCTTAGATAAGGAGATGGAGAAAGGATGTCAGTATTGGATTTCCAAAGACTTACTGTAAGCAAAAGAAGAAGCAATCCCAATGCCATTGCTTGACTCCATGCAGTTAACATTTAGAGCCCCCACATAAGTTAAAGGGTCATAGAGCTGCATGGCACATTCAGTCCGGTAGCCACAAGACTCAAACATGATTGCCTTCTGGAACTTGTAATTAATTCTACAAGGTCTCCTAGTGGGTGTTAGTATTTGCAATACCATCTGGGACTTTCAAACACAGATTTCCAGTCTGGATCAACGTAATTCAGGTAAAGGCATAATAACCTTGTTCCAGCTTCTATGCCATGTGACTTCTCTTCCCCACCCCCCAAAATTTCCATCAAAACTTGCTGTGGGCAAGTTCCACGCTCTGTAGATTCAAGCTGTCAGTAAATAATGCTGTTAATTAGCAGCTCTTGTCTTTTGCCCTAATTGAAGCATTAAATAAACATGTAGCCCTCTACAAGTTTGATGGGGGAAACGCTTTTAATAACATACTAAGCAATGCTTAATAAAGAAAGGTATGAGTTTGTTATATCTGGCACTTCTTTTTTTAAAAAAGCAATGGTATCTACAATTATGGAAGCTGGACAGAATTGGATTCAGATTCCAGCAGGATCCTTTGTGCTTCTAAAGACCCTTGCCTTGAGAGATTTGAGCTCAGGAGAATAAGGCTTTTAGATCAGAGGATGTGGCTTCTAGGCAGCCCTGAGTCCCCAGGTTAATTTTTTTAAAATTAACCACTATCACCCTCCTCTGCTTTCAACTCGTTTTGAGGCTTTCAGGCAAGGCAGCAGGAGATTTAGCTCTAATGTCTCTAGCAAAGACAGCTTGTTTGGAGTTCTTAAAAGTAATTTCTGCTACACAGAGCAATGCACTATTGGTCAAACTTTCATAGCATACACGGAGGGAGGAGGAGCACACCAACAACAGGAAGGTGGGAAAGCCAGTAAGGTGCACACATATTTTGATAAGAAATCAGCATCTTCAGCTGTCTTTATTGGGGAAATCTGTGGAACACAAGCTTTAAAAGTAAATAAACTTTTTGACTGCATCACTAAAAATTCAACGCCTCCTTTAATGGAATGTCATCACAACCAACATCTTGAACAGAAGGAGTGACGTTAGGAACCCACTAACATACCATCTTGCCTCAATAGCCGAGTCTCTTGAAGAATCAGGTTTTTCTGTTTTCTGGAAAATGTAATTGGCAAACTAAGAGTACTGTGATTTCCATGCCTTCAGAATTGGCTAATTTTATATGGGTGAATTCGAAGACAAATTGATTCATTCACCTGACAATCTATTCATTGAAACTGTTAAATGGTGGTGACATATATAGGTTTTTCTACTTTGGAAGTGGATGTTTCTGTACCATCTGCTTATTATATTTGGATTAGCTGAATAGATAATTTTATTTTTCGCTTCTGTTGTATTCTGAGAGTAGCCAAATTATTTTTAGATGTTTATGCCAAAAAGAATGGCAGATATAGATAATAAATAAATGAAACTGCCAATTTCTTCTTTGAAGTTACAAATCATTTTCCATATAGTCACTATTTACAGCATAGGAATTCTGTAAGACAGTGCTAGCAGGCTTGCATTTGGAGTAAATCAATATATTTATTACTTTGTTTCTGATGTAACAGATTTACTTTTTAATTCCCCCGCATTGACTTTGAAGATATGTTTAAATTAACTTTGCTATCAGTGCCAATACATTTTGAAGCTGTTTGTAAACCACAGTTTTTACATTATTCAATGTTAGTGTTGCATCTGCTGGTACAAGAATATCTTTCTTAAGCACATTATAAAATATAAAAGAACTTTATGTTTTAAATGTTATTAGAGAAAATGGGCTTGTTTTGCCCTTGATTGTTGTTTTTTTTTACAAAGTGTTTTTATAGGAATATATTGTAGGAGTAATACATGCTTATGGCTAGTATTTTTAAAGCTTCTTTTACATTTGTGATATGCTTGTAATTGTACTTACACCTTATGCCTCTATGTCTCCTCCAAAGACTTCAGTATGCCATTGTTCTGCCTGCCTGCCAAACTGCGATCAGTTGGTAGATTTTGGAGTGGGGAAGGGGAACATGCTGAGTTTCCCTAATGGCCACAATTGTTGAGTTAGTCATTGCAATATTATTATCATTGGGCGATAATAAGTCTCATTTGGACAGACTTTTTTTTGGTGTTCTCTTGTTCCAAATTCACTGCCAACTGTGAGTTGATAAGGTAAAAGGCTTCATGCAGGGCATGCCTACTCTTATCCTGATTCTTCGCACAAGGTCTGTCTTTCGACCCTGAGCAAAAAAGTAAAAGCGCCTTCCATTTTTTTCTGGAACTGTGTAGACATAAATGAGAGTTGTGTTGCACACGTTGCCAATGAATTTTGCCTCTGGTTCCTGAGGGCTGGAAAAACACAGGTGGGTGGGTGGGATTTGGACATGTTAAAATAAGACACATGCTCACTGGCCAAGCTGATTCTCATTTATTCTTGCTTTTTTCCTATTCAGAATTATTCTATGGCAGTCTACCTTGTCAAGCAACTGTCGTCTACAGTCCTGTTGCAGAGGTTACGAGCGAAAGGCATCAGGAATCCTGATCATTCTAGAGCACTAAGTATGTCCACTTCATGCATATTCCTAATATAAATGTCCAGATAGATAGACACAGTGATAGCTATTCCTCATGCAGTTAATGCTGCTGTTTGTGATGAGGGCTTGAAATGTTCAAGGAGCCCAGAATGAAGGTTCTCTCCATGCTCTGATAATTCTGCCGCATCTGGGGTCCACAGCTTCTGTGCAGCCCAGCTCTTAAGTTTCCTTTGCAAAGAAAAAACCTCAGAATATAAAGCCTCCTGAACTGGAGTGAGCTGGTCTGCATGCTGTTTTTTTGGGGTTGCTGAACCTTGGAAGTGAATGAGTGTGTGTGCTGGATTTAGGATTACCCTTTATGCAGCCAGTGAAGTGGACTCTGGTCCACAAAAACTTAAGTCATAATGAATTTACTAGTCTCTTCGGTGCCACAAGATGCTTTATAGTTCTTTCTGGGTTGGTGTTTATTCCAGACCTTTCTCTCCTTTTGCTCATTAGTTGGTCTCAGTCTAGGACCGTTTCTGCCTCCATGACTTTCTCTCCCTTTCCCACCTTCAGTATCCCATGGGTGAAAGGTCAGTGCCTGGTGTCTTGCCAGCTGATCTTGGGGCTTCTAAGGTGGCAGAACTTCCTAACTCCACCTACAGCAAGTGATGGTTTCTCCAGTTAGGATTCCTGTGCTGCTGATCTTTCCAGCCTTTTCAACCAATGTGTCTGATGGATCTTTTAATAGTTCTTTTGTTCCTCTCCCCACTCCCATTTCTTCTTTCCTTGACAGTCAAAGAGAAACTAACTGCAGATCCTGACAGTGAAATAGCAACAACCAGCTTAAGAGTTTCTCTTCTATGCCCAGTAAGTCTTAACTTCTCTAAAGTGGCTTTATTTGCTGTAGCAATGCCAATTTGAATAGAAGTTGAAAACCCAAGGTTAATTGATGCAAAGGGTCTTGGTGTTCAGAAGGGCAGAAGTCTGAAACTGGCAATATCCTCTTGTGAGAAGGCCAGGTAATTGGTATGGAGCAGTCTCCCATAGCCTACAGCTCTTGTCAGCCTCAGCTGCCTGTAGAATGGGGCAGAATGTTTCAAGTCAAACTTTAGCAGGAATGATCTCTTTCCACTGTGAATGTCAGAGACAGCCTTGTCCAAGTTGCTGTGCCCCTTGCTGGATGTTGCAGTCCAGCAACATTGGGGGGGGGGCACCCAAAGGGTAGCCAACCCTGTCCTAAAGCAATCTCATTTTCCTGCTACCTGATAGTGGGGCATCATTGCCAGTCCTTGACTTGTAAATGGGACAGATAATTTAGCTTAGATGTGTCAGAGGCTGTCCTTCGTCATGCTGAACGTGACAGTGATAATTTTGTAAGTTGCTTTACAGAGGTGAGAGGTATTTTTCTCAATCGGAGCACACAATCCCAGAGATGAAACCTGTGAACTCTGAGGCTGTGAAAATGGTTCTGTAGTGTATGGTTTTTAAAATAGGACTTGGACCAAATTGTGACTTGAGATATTGGGCAATATTTACACCAGAGGTGTTGATCAAAGAGACTCCACTGGGACGATCATATTGGGGAGGTAGACTGATTGCTGCTCATGCAGACAGTGGAAGGAGAGTGTGTCTTCCACTCTTATGTGTAACCTGAATCTCTTGCTTGACTTACCTGGAGTTACACGATTTAAAAATGCATCTCTGTTAAGCAGAGCCCTTTGTTCTTTTTTTGTAAATCAAGGCATAAAAAGAATGCTTTTGCTTTTTATTTTAATAGCTTGGTAAAATGCGGCTGGCGATACCCTGCAGGTCCCTGACTTGTTCACATCTGCAGTGCTTTGATGCCACTTTGTATATTCAAATGAATGAGAAGAAACCCACCTGGGTTTGCCCTGTGTGCGACAACAAAGCTCCTTACGAACACCTAATAATTGATGGGTAAGTACTTTTTGGAAGCCAGTAAAAGCTGGGTATAGTGAAGCAAGTAATGTGCCTGGAAATATTTTTGCCCTTTATGTAAAGGTCTGAAACCACTGAGGTTGTGCTTGTGTGTTTTTACCACCTCTGATGGATTTCAGAAGCATGAATGTTCCTTATGTGCAAATTCCTCCATGCTTTATGGGTGAGTTTCTAAGGAGGCTCTTTTTTAATAGGTTGTTTATGGAAATCTTGAAGTACTGCACAGATTGTGATGAAATTCAGTTTAAGGAAGACGGAACCTGGGCTCCTATGAGATCAAAAAAAGAGGCACAAGAGGTGACTGCATCTTTTAATGGAGTGGAAGGTGAGTTACTGAAGTCGACTTGCTAAACTGCTCTGCTCCCGCTTTCTGACTTTTTCATTTTCTCCTCTTTGTTCTGGCTCATGATTTTGGTGTTTTGTAAGTGTGTCATTCCTCAGTGCAGACCTTACAATGCTATCAAGTCCTCTTGAGGCACACTGTTCTGGAACAGGTTGATTATCTAGCTTTGGGTTGATTTGGAGACCTCCAGATATTTTGGATTACAACTCCTTTCAGCCCCCAGCATCTTATGGCTGTTTAACTGTATTTTAACACACACACACACACACACACACACACACACACACACGTTGCAATTACCAATTGGGACTTCAGCACTGGACTGGTCTCTTTCTAGGTTGCTTAAGTTCTTCTGTGGATCATCAAGTGTCCTCTCATCAGTCAAGCAAAAATAAGAAAGTTGAGGTGATTGACTTAACCATTGACAGCTCATCGGATGAAGAAGAGGAGGAGCCATCGGCCAAGAGGAGCTGCCCTTCCCTGTCTCCTGCATCACCCATTAACAATAAGAGGTGAGGAGACACTTAGCTGCCTTGGGAAGTGGTGGGCTGCAGCTCAGAGCCCTCGATATGATGCTGTGTAGGCAGAGCTCACTGTTTCATTTCATGGAACTTGTAAGCCATCAAAACCTTTCAGCTTAAAAGCATTGTATTGCATTCAGCTGAAGTTATGTTCCGAGAAGACTCTCTGAAATTAATGGACCTCGGTCAGTCAGATCCATTAATTTCAATAGGTGTGTTCTGATTATGAGTAACATGGAATGCAGTCAGTGGCATTTTAATGGCAAATGTGGCCCTTCTGTTGCTTCTTTTACCCATAAGAAAGAAAGTTGTTACGGTTCTGGCAAAAAGACTGTATCCAATGCATTTTTACAACAAATAATAATTGAGAATTTCCCTGAGGCAGTACAGTTTCTGGGCCTATAACAAGTATTGGGGCAATTGTGGAAGCTAGATGACACCTCTGACATTGTAACCAAGGTGATTAACTAATCAAAATACAATAGGGTATTGGCATGAGTGTATTTAATATAACAATATATTTTGTTTTGGGAAGCGTGGAAATACCCTACTTCAAAAAAATGCCTTTAATGATGAACTAATTGTACAGAGTCTTTAGGGATACTGCAGGAGGAGTCTGCAGGCCCCATCTTCTAAACTCAGGCTTCTGCTTCTGCTTCTTAGCATTTCAAGTATGCCGCATCAAGTCTCTCCTGTTTCAAGAACCCCGAGCCTTCCGGCTGTTGACACAAGCTACATCAACACGTCACTTATACAAGACTACAGGCACCCGTTCCATATGACACCCATGCCTTATGACCTCCAAGGTAGGTTTCTGACAGGACAAACATCATAGATAATAGTAATACCTGAAATTACTGTTTGGATATTTTAACTTTTTAAGAATGTTTCAATTGTTTTCAGAAGGCTTTTAAACATATTTCATATTATTGATATGTTTGCTGCCCTCGGCTTCTTTGGGTGGAATATAAACTGAATTAGTTACTGTAATTAGTAGTAGAGAAGCAGCCACCACATTACTGAGTGTGAGGTATTTGCCTTGAGTGATGGAGCCTTTCACAACCTTGCTACTAATGTCCTTTTAAACTGATGGTGTTGGGGGTTGAGCCCACAATCTAAGATGTGCAGAGCATGGTCCCTACAAGGTTTGGCCCCTTTTCATGGCTTCACAAGGCCTGTCCCCAAAGGTTATAGCAAAAAAACCAACATACTTAACATATTTTTCTTTTTCCTGACATAATTTTGCGTAGGTTAGTTTAAAAGAAGCACTGTTTGAGGAAGGCCGGAGGCTTAGCAAGAGTGATGAGGATCTGTGCTATATTCTGCTTAAAGCTGTTTGATTTTGGGGTGTGTGTTTTGAGAAAATGAACCTGTTTCATTTTGCCTTTTTAATAGGACTGGACTTCTTCTCTTTCTTACCAGGAGACAATCAGGTAAGCTGCTAATGGGAGGCAGGAAATGATTCTAGAACAGTCACAAAGGGGAGTAGTTTTGATCCAATATAGGGAGAATTTCTTCTTAATACAGTATCCCAAATTGAAAATGTCAAGTGGCTGAAACCACCAGGCAGTATTATAAATTATTTTTGATGTGCTAGAATATCTTTGCCAGAATACATTATTCTAGCATTGATTTCCATCACTGAGGGGAGCAAGCCTGCACAACTGGGATTGCACGGCAAAAGTATTGCTTAAAACTGATCATTTAACTTGTTTTTTTAAAAAGCATTCAGGTCTTTTTCTTCCTTGAGGAAATGCTAAAGGAGTCTGTGTGCATTTTGCCAGTAAAGTCCAGTAAATAGGAAGTGGGGCTTCTCCCCACAGTCAAGGTCTCACTTCCTCCCCATTATACTGCCTCCTCTGATTTCAGTAATCCTCTCAGTGAAACCTTGAGCCTGACCTTTTCCCTAGAGCATGACTGCAGAAAACCAGTATTCTTGGGGCACTTAGTTCTGTGTCCAATTACTGCACCCAACAAACCCAACATGCCTGTGATCTGCATGCAGGAGTTTTGATGACCCTTTTATTTATTATTTATTATTTATTATTATTTCAAAAAAATTATACACAGCTTGAGTGTATAAATTGTATCAAAGCGGTTTACAATAGTAAAATCAGTTTAAAATGTTCAAAAAGAAAACAAAACCAGCAACAATCTGAAACCAGTTTAAAACATGCACCAACATTCTACACGTCTGGGTAGACTTGACAAAACAAAAATGTTTTTAGTGGGTGCCAAAAAGAATACAGTGAGTCGGCAGGGAGTTCCGAAGTGTAGGTGCTGCTATATTAAAATGCAGGTTTCGTACAAATGTGGAGCAGGTATAATTACATGGCACCTGTAACAGTGGCAGTTCTGGAAAGAAACTGAGCTGCCCAGAAGTACTTGGAATCCCCTCTTCGTTGGCCTGTAGCCCCCTGGCCTTTTAACCCTTGTGGACCCACCTCTTTTGTTTTATCTATTCTGTGCTGGTTTTGCTTGGAACGGCTTTTACTTGTCTTTATCATTGTGTGAGCATATTGCTGCAACCCACCCTTACGGTGAAGGGCGTGAAATAAAAACAGTGGAGTAGTAGCAAAAACATGCATGAGTGCCATTTATTAAAACCTGCTCTCCAGTGCCTCACAGCTGCCCTTTGTCCTCCTTCACATCTCCAGCATTATAGCACTTCTCTTCTGGCCGCTGCAGCCGCCGCCGTGTCTGCTTCAGATGACCCAGAACTTTTGCACTCCCGGTTTTTCCCCTATGCTTCGTCTCAGATGTTCCTGGATCAGTTGAACGCAGGAGGGAGTGCCACCCTTCCAGCCACTAACGGCAGCAACAGCGGCAGCAACAGCAGCCTCGTGTCCTCCAACAGCCTGCGAGAGACCCATGGCCACCCCGTGGCCAACAGAAGTAACACAGACCCAGCCTCTCTCTTTGGCGTCATGCCGGATATCATTTCCTTGGACTGAATCTTGTTGAGTTTTCACTGGACTAGCTAGAGGAGAGATCTGGGGTTTTGTTTTATCTTATTTTGTTTAGAAATGCAGACGAGCTTTTCCTTTTTGTAGGGGAAAAAAATATTAAGATATGTACAGAGAACAAAACTATATTTTCAGTTGTACTTTTGTATATAAACAAAATATGGTTTGACTGGTAAAAAAAAATGACAAAAGCTCCCAACCTAGATTTTTGGATACGGAAGATTTTACACCACCCTTTCTGTCTTGAGTGTTCGTTTGTTTTAAGGCTTTGATTTTTAACTGCATCACTTTGTTTCTTCACATTGATATTAATGGAAAAGTAATGGAGTGATTGAAGCTTTGAAAAGTTCTGGGAGGCTTCTAGTTCCAGGGAAGACAGATGGCACCCACAATAACTGGAGGGAATGGTTTTCCTCCTTAGGGCACAATCCTCTGGGAATATTTTCCTGCACAAGCACCATTGAAATGAATTAGTCTTGTGCCAGTGGATCAGGCCCTCTCTCTTTCTTTGTAATTTATGTCAATTCCACAGCATTCTCTGCCTGCTAAACTGGTTGTGTGGCTTCTTGGAATGTTCTTTCAGCTTTTTCTTCTGGTTCCGAACTTCTGTTCGGAACCTTCCTTGTTCCTTCACCAGACACCATATTGTTCTGTTTGTGTGTTCATCAGTTCTCCTCATGGGGGAAAAAATACCCACACTCCTGCATGTGGAAGCATTACCATTGGAAGGTCTCTCCGCTTTTGCATGAGGCAAAATGGCTTCTTAAAATCCTGCTGCCATAAAGGCATCGGTGATCCTTTCTTGTATGTTAAATGTTCTGTGTTAAAGACTTGCTTTCTTGAGGTCATTCGACATTGGCCTAACACTCAAACTTCCTTCCCCGGGACTTTAAAAATCTCTTTTGTGAAACTCCTACATCGTACTGTGCTATCAGGACTCAAATGTGATGATATAATTTGAAAAAGATGTATTTTGCAGCGGATAATAACAAATAGCACGCAGAGTCCTTTCTGCAAGCATATTTGAACTATAGGCTCCAATCCTACGCACTTGTGCTTCAGAACAAACCTGCATCAGATTGGGCTATATTAGTGGCCGAACCCCACACAACTCTTTTTTTAAGTTCAAAGTCCTTCCCCCTTTCCTTCAAATTTACCAAAATTTGTTAGAATCTTGAGGGTGATCCACCCCCCCCCACCTGCTTATTGGCTTCAAAATAATTATTGAATGATTTTGGCTTCTTCTGACTGAGCATGTGAAACTATATTTAATTCTCCTTTAGTGTTTGTGGGTCTCTCCCCCCCCCCAACTATCATGAAACCTGTATGATTAATTAGGAAAGAGTAACTTGGGGGTTATTTAAACACTTCCTTTTTTACTAAATGACAGAACATGTAAATAGAGAGAAAGGGAAACTGTTCATAGTACATGGGAGGAAGAAGGGGAGGGCCAAACAGCCATGTTGATGTATCCCAGAGCCCTCATTGGAGTGCAGATCTGTTCTCTGCTGTGAAAATACTTTATAGCTAGCTTTTAAAAATCTAGGTTTACAACAAATCAGGAATGGATAGGAAGGAGGGAGGTAGCAGGGTTGGTTATAGTTTTTTTCTTTTTTTGCTATACTTTATCAAAGACCATGTTAGCGATTTCTTTAAACCATAGCTGCAGAAGTTAGTATCTTGTCCCCCCAGCTTTGTTTTCAAAATTGTTTTTAAGATAAACTTTGCATTGATATCAAGCCACCACTTTTTAATAGGAAACAATCATTTCTTTTCAACTAATTGAGAGACAGTATAAATGTTCTAAGTGGGTTTTCAAATGTCCCCTTCGCCATTTTAAAAGCTGACTTGAATTTTTAAAATGTTTGTTCATATGTATATGTGTGTGTATATATGTATTTATAGATCTCTTTCTGTGTGTGTGTCTCAGTGTGTCTGTTTCATGCATGTGAATTCCATTACTGTCTGGCTGAAATGTTTCCTTCGACTATAATTTATTAAATGTCAGTAAAATCTAAATAAAAGGAACACAAAAGAGGAATCCTTTCTAAGTTCAATCTAGCTTGGAGGCATCAGAAACTGATTTCTTTTTTTTAAAGTATAATGAAACTGGCTCAACTTAATATAAAATGTGGTCCCATTTCGTTGCAATTGGAAGGATCATTCCAAACACTGAAACAATCGGAGATTTGCTAACTTTGGAAAGTCTGGTCACAGTGTAGTTGCGGGAGTCAAAATTGACAAGTGTTCTGATGAAACCCTGTAGCTGATGATCTGCTTCTTAGCTTAAGGTGAATGCTTTATATCAGGCACTTAAACGTGAGTCTGGGTACCACCTGCTAAATACATTGTATGATGTGGGTCTTGTAGCTTGCTTTGAATGCAGATGGCTCCAGCTTCAGTCTCCGCCAACTCCATGTAGAGCTGGGAAGGTCCCCTGGAGAGCTGCTACCAGTCAATGTTGACAATGAGCTATATGGACCAATAGTCTGACTCAGTATGAGGCATCTTCCTATATTGTTACCTGGAATATGTGGTACAGTCAAGTGCATGCAGATGATGGGCTGCAATTGAGTGTATTTATGACCCATTTATTGTCATGCGATGCAAGCATATATAAGTGTGCACTTGGCTACAGCATCTACACAAGGCTCCCCCCTACTCACCAAATGTATCTACTGCAACTCAAATGGTTTTTATCTGCATGTCTGTCAAGATTTTTCTACATCTGACAAAACAACTGTCGAGTCAGAATTTTAGGAGACTTTCCAACAATTCGTCAGGCTTCAAGGAACGCTGTACTCTGCTTTCAGTGCTGTTTGGTGTGTTTGAATGCTGGAAGTAATATTGTCCTTTACAGTAAATGGGAACTGCCTGAGAGTGCAATTACCTTCAGTGTGACTTGACTGAATGGTGTTTTGGGGCGGGGGAGGATTTTGCCCATCCTCTTTCTTAGCCTGTGGGTGCTCGATAAAGATCTAGAACTGTGTAAGACTAGAAATCTTCTAGGACTGGTTCAGTTTTTTTAAGTCCAGTTAATTGTGAAATTAAAAGGTACCTGCTACATTGAGCCCACGGGTTTCCATGTTTTTCTCTCTCTGATAAGGTAAATGACACTTCTCACCACGGTGGGCAGTAGGGAGTGGGCATTGTACTTGCAGTTTGGGAATGAGAAATTTAAAAGCATTACAAATGAGACAAGGCACACAAAAAACAAACGTCAGTCAGTTAATGTTTAATGTGGAGAGCACTTGAAAATTAAAGGTAGCAAACCATTGTTTCTATGTCTTTTCCTGCTCCTCCTGTCCTTCATACTAAGTACAGTGGTGCCTCGCAAGACGAAAAGAATCCGTTCCATGATTCTCTTCGTCTAGCAGTTTAAGCAAGCCCATTGACGGATTAGCGCTATTAGCGGCTTTTAGCGGCTTATCAGCTTATCTGATCAGCTGATAAGCGGCTTAGCGGCTTAGAAAAAGGGGGGGAGGGAAAAAACCCTGCAGGAACTCGCAAGACATTTTTGTCTTGCGAAGCAAGCCCATAGGAGATTCGTTTTGCGAAGCACCTCCAAAACGGAAAACTCTTTCGTCTAGCAAGTTTTCCGTCTTGCGAGGCATTCGTCTTGCGGGGCACCACTGTAAAAGCAATGAATCTTCCCAATTCAAACTGAATAGTGTTTCCTGGCCTCCCTTAACTTGGGCTTTGGGCTGGGAAGGGGATTTTTGATGTATTTAATTCTGGGAACCTCTTTTGAAAAGCTATTTCCTGGCCAGTGTGTGTGTGTGTTTTAAGTTCTTTGTTTTGTTTTTTCGCCAACAATAATAGTTAATTGGGGAAAGGTTCCATTTTGGCATTACCTGCAGTCTGTCAGTTTCTTTAAAATACTAATCTTTAAGAATTGCAGAGTTTTTTGTTTTTTTTTAGTAACATGGAGTTAAGGGGTGTTTTTTAGTTAACACACAAATCCTGTTAAATTTGAATGTGGAAAGCGTACTTCTTGCATTTCATAACTTGTTGGTTCACTTTTTTTTGTCCTTGTTTTTCCAAAAGAGAAGTAGAGGGATGTGTGCTGCTTGGATGTGTGTCTCCCTTTGTACAAAAATTTTGGGGGAGTGAGTGAGTGTGTGTCTACACAAGTACACACAGATGCAAGATCCTTGTATAATAGCAGGGGTAGAGTGATTCTGAATCACTTCTGTGGGCATTACTCGATGCAGAGTTTGTTGTTGTTTTTACCTAAAAGCAAAACCAAATTAAACCTTGCTAAGACTTAACTAGCAGTTTGTTGCAAAGTCTTGCAATATTTTCATAACTGCATTCCCAGATTTTCTTATCCCTATCAAACATATACCATACTCCCCTGGAAGAAGGCACTTTTAGAAACCTTCCACCGAACTTGTAGCTAGTCCTTGTTTTTTTTTTTAATGTGGTTAATCTTTTTCATTGCATTAAACATTTCAGGGTGTTTTCTTTTTCACAATACATTATGTCTTGCTTTGTTTTTATTATTCTCCTTTCAATGAGAGCTTAGATTTTTATTGAGAGAGAACCTGCCAGAGGCCCCCGGCTTGTGCTGCTGTTTGTTGCTCTAATTAACAAAAGGGAAAACAATATGTAAATAAGCAGAAACTTTAAAAAAGTTATTAATTCCATAAACTCAGATCTGTGATTCATTGCCTTAACTTTCTTTTAGTTTTCCATACAGCATGCCAAACAAGTTTTAAAAGTGGCTTTTAAATAAAATGTATAGTAGACCAATGTCAGTTTGTATAAAAGTATCAAGTGAAAATATTTATTACATGCATTGGAAAAAAATGGTTTACCCTACTGAATGTTACCTGTTTATGTAAAACATCTTTAGATGTAATAAAAAGCATTATTACGTTGTCTCTTCTGGAATAAATGTTGCTGAATTTGCACACTGTAAATTTACATCAGGAAAGCTATTAGGGAGGTGTGCATGTCTGTTGAGAAGTCCTATTGGTAACCAGCGAAAATGTGACACACCTGGATTATACTGTGTCTCTCAATTTCTGCCAGTGGGTGTTGGAAGTACTCTTAAGTCAGACCTGCTCAACTTGGGGGCTGTCTTTTGGCTTGGTAGATCATGCCCCACAGAGACAAGAGTGGTAGCCACTGATTGTGTGGGTGGTGGCTGCTCAGCACTTGCTGTGCTGTTTGGTTTTTAAAGCCCACCTTGTTTCGAAACAAGATTTGAATGGGGTTTCTCAATACAGGGAAAATAACCACACATCTCCTGCCAAGGTCAGGAGACACAACCCTGTTGAATAGCAATAGTACATAACCTGCAAGTTCTTCCTGTACGCTACCTTAAAATTCTTGGCCCACCAACACAGGACTGAAAAATAACCCAAATTCCTAGGCACCTTGTTTTTAAAACACTGAAATTGAAGTGAAATAGGTGCTCCATTTTATACAAGCCCAGTTCCACTGGTTTGTTTGAACCAACACTTTGGGCCTGGGAAAAATAGGAACTTTACTATATAAATTTGAGGATTCCAAAAGACAAAGCATTTAAGGCAAGTAAGTGGGAGAGAACCCAGTTCCATCAAGCACCTGAAGGAGCACTGCAAGCCACAAGGACGACGGTTGCCCTTCTGTTTCCAATGATTCAGTAGTCGGCAACAGGGAGAGTGATGGATTGGACCAGGTCTTCATACCTGACTATTCCATTGTGGCCCACTTTGGCTTCCTTCAGGAGGTTGTCCACTGTAAACAATTGCACAGTAATTGTGGCATGTCAGTTTAGTTGTGCATTATATCTAGATTATTGTCTACCTTTTTTATTTTTCACCTGTGTGTGTGAAATAAGTGTAAAACTATGTTACAGTGGGTCCAAGGAGTTTTCCCATTTCAAGGAATAGGTGGGTTACATTGTGCAAAGGCACAAGCCCAACAGCTTTCCTTCCCAATCCTGTTGGTCTCAGAAATTGAGTGTCTATTCCACTCACCCGCCTGTCTCTCTGGTGCTCCATATATTTACATTGGTGCTGTCAACCCAGTTTTCTCAAGAAACGTGGGAGCTGGTACCACTGCTAATTTAGGTAACTTCCTTAAGAGAAGTACCATTTTGAAAATGGGAAAGCAAAGGGGTCTGAGAGAGCAATCCAATATGGGATTAATTTAGTAATTAACCAAACTGGGGACTGGAGATGTTTCAGAAAAGGCTATGTCAATAGAAAGGAAATGCTTTTAAATATAACCAGTAGTTGTTGCTATAATGTACTGCATTTATATCCCACTTTTTTCCCTCCAAGCAGCTCAAGGTGGCGTTCGTGGTTCTCAGTTAATCCCAGGAACCCTGTGAGGTTGGTTAGGTTGAGAGGCAGTGACTGGCCCAGGGTCACCCAGTGAGCTTCATGGCTGACTGGGGAGTTGAACTTTGGGCTTCGAGGTCCTACTCTGACACTCTAACCACTATACCACACCGACTCTCAAGTCAGACTCTTTGAAGCAGCCTTCCACAACCTGGTGTCCTCCATATACTTTGGACTGCAACTCCTGTCAGGGGCTGATGTAAGTTGCAGTCCAACGAAACATCTGGTTGATGGTAGATAACCTGGAAATTGTTGGAGAGTTTCTGCTTCACGTAGTAAGCACACCCTTTACCTATTACTCCTGATCAATACAATATTGTTAAAAAAACCCTGTTCGCTGTAGGCAAAATTAAGATTGTGGGGACATGTCAGAAATGCATGCCAGCCAAGAGAGAATCTCTCCACTAAGAACTTTTTACCTTCCTCCTTAGACAGTTTCTCTCCTAGATTCATCAACTTGGCCCTCAGCTCTGCCACTGAAATGAATCCCGTCTTCTTCCTGTCTGCCATCAACAGGGCCAAGAGGATTTCGTTCTTGGGATCTTCTTGCTGCATTTGCCTGTACATGATGGTCAGGAAAGTTGAAAAATCCATTTCTCCAGTCCTGTCTGGAAACCAGAAGAAAGATTGGGTAGTCTGCTTGAATTGGTGGTTTCTTGTGCCTAACAGGCCCCATGGAGGGGATTAAGCAGTCCATCATGGCTCATCAGCATCGGGACCTGAGATTTTCAACTTGTTCGTAAACTACCTAGACTTAGGGATGGTCAGTGAATTGGGCAAGTTTGCTAATGACACCAAGTGGTTCACAGATGTAAGGAGAAAAATGGAGCTCCCAAAGGACCTCTCCAAACTGGGCATTAAAATGTTGGCTGCAATTCAAAGTAAAGTGTAAAGTGATGCACATTGGAAACTTTTTTTTCAAATTTCACATATATGCTAATAGGGTTTGAACAAGCAGTGGTGGGGAAATCAAGCCTTGTGAGGAACTGTGGAGGGAGTTGGGGATTTTTAGCCTGGTGAAGGGGGGACTGAGAGGAGACATGATAGCCATCTTCCAATATCTGGGCTGTCACATAAAAGAGGGAGCAAGCTTATTTTCTGCTGCTTCAGAGGGTAGGTATTCGAATGACGAGATTCTGACTAAACATTAGGAAGAACTGTCTGACAGTAAGAGTGGTTGGACAGTAGAATGGACTCCCTCAGAAGGTGTGGACTCTACTGGAAGTTTTTTTTTTTAAAAAAAAGAGTTTGGATGCCCATCTGTCAGGGATTATTGAGCTGTGATTCCTGCATTGCAGGAGGTTGGACTAGGCAACTCTTTAGCTCCCTTCCAACTTTAAAATTCTATGATTATTTGACTCCAAAACAGCAGGAGAGAATCACCTTAGCTAACCTTGCTTTAAGCATTAAACACACTAGCTCTCTAACCCTTGGAAAGAAGCACCTGACCAAGAATTTTGGGGTGGGGTCTAAGTAATTTGTACAGGCTGCCTTTGCTGGAGAGTGTTTATTAAAGCACTGACTATGCCTACCTTTTACTTACCAACTTTCTGCAGCTGAAGGTGCCTGGCCACTTCTCCGGGGGTGGGGCTGCTCCCCAGACAGCGCATAACAGTGATGAGATCACTGGCATTGATCTTGCCTTTATGCTTCTTATCATAGAGAGAAAAACATTCTTTGAACTCTAGTCGGGGAAAAGGAGGAGAGGAAGAAACCCAGTTTCACTGACACATCCTAAAGGAGGTGTGTGTAACCTTTGACTCTCCAGATGTTTCTGGACTGCAGCTCCCATAATCACCCCTGGCCATTATCTATGCTTACTGAGGCCCCAGAGTGGCACGCTGTTGCTAAAGAGATGATGGAAGCTAGCTACCTTCTCGGAATAGTGCAAGTCCCTCTTATCATTTCATTATTATTATTTTTCAGATTACTATAACCACTGCAGGAGCAACACTTGGAAAACAACTGGACAAAATGGCAGGAAAACAATAATATAATGCTAACCCATTTCAAGGTAAAACAGCAACTCTTCCTTTGAAAAGCAGAGGAACCACTGTGAAGCTGTGCTTAACTTTTCACATCAACAAGTGCCTTGTGGCTGAGAACAGGCAGCGGTTCTTGGTAGCTGAAGTTATTTCTTTTATTATCTGTTTCTAAGGTAGTAGTAGTATGTCGCCTATCTGACTGGGTTGCCCCAGCCACTCAGGGTAGCTTCCAACAAATTATAAAACCACAGTAAAACACCAGACATTAAAAAACTTCCCTATAGAGGGCTGCCTTCAGATGCATCAATAGACAAGCCGTCTATAAAGAACTGCAAAAGACATTAAACCAGTGTTTCCCAAACTTGGGTCTCCAGCTGTTTTTGGACTGCTACTCACCCTGATGTTGGGAAAGATGGAGGGCACAAGGAGAAGCGGACGACAGAGGACAAGATGGTTGGATAGTGTTCTCAAAGCTACCAGCATGAGTTTGACTAAACTGCGGGAGGCAGTGGAAGACAGGAGTGCCTGGCGTGCTCTGGTCCATGGGGTCACAAAGAGTCAGACACGACTAAACGACTAAACAACAACAACAACAACTCACATAATCCCTAGCTAGCAGGACCAGTGGTCAGGGATTATGGAAAGCAGTCCAAAACAGCTGGATACCCAAGTCTGGGAAACCCTGCTTTAAATGGTGGCATCCTTGGTGCCATGATACCTAGTGAAGATATGGGCACTCGCTTCCCTGATATTTTAAAGACTTAAGTAAGAATGACCTTCCTCGGTGCTTCAACGAGAAACTTGTTAGAAGGAATTCCTCAAAATCTGCTTTGGCGTTCTTCCAAGGCAGAGCAGGACACCCACAAGAAGAAGGTAAGAACATTTAATTAGTTGCAAATAGCGTTTTGTTAAAAGGTACATACCATTGATTTGATCTTGGGACAGGAATTTTGCCTGCAACACACAAAAGGAACAAAAGGGAAAGTTTGATAAATTAAACTGTAATCTGCAAAGCAAGAAACATCACCCTCCCAGTCATCTCCAACACACATAGACAAGCTAGATTCCATCCCCCTTCATTCACCATTGTTGGGTATTAATTGCCCTTTTCAGTGGGGTGTGCCACTCCTTTTGCCTGCCAGCCTGCTAGTCTCTTTGCCTTCCGCGTCTGACTTAGTATGGTCGAGGTCTAAAGTCCACCTGTGCCACCGAGTAGCAAGAAGCAGCAGGTGTAATAAATACTCTTTGCTGTCATGGATACAGGACATGCTGTGTGTTGGATTTCAGCAGCTACTAAACAGACAGTAAGTAGGCCATGGAAATGTCGATTTACTAGAAGCTGTTTTTCACCTCTCCATAGGTATTTCTAAACAAACAAACAAACAAACAAACAAACAAACAAAAGCAAACAAACAAGGGTGACAGTTGTTAGAAAATGCCACCATACTAAAAGCAGCAATTACCACCCTGGAATCCCCCAAATGATAGAGTGCCTCAAAGGCTTGGTAATCCCAAAAAGATTTCAAGACACCTCATGCTGTGTTTAAATACCAACTAGTGCCCATTTGCTAATGCTTAATGCGATTGTTTCAGGAGGACACGCGGAGGTCACTCAACCACTAGGAGTTAGCATGGATGAATCTTCCAGCAGAAGAAAGCAGGACAAGAGATTCCCCCGGATGCTTAGGCCTCACTTTAAAAATTTGGTCCCCCAAATTGTGCTTTTTTTCTGCTGGAACGTGCCGGAACGAAGTACCCTTTCTCTTGGCCACTCCTCTCGTGACACCTAGCGAATTCTCTCCGCACAGGTTTCAACCAAAGTTGGGTGTGCGTGTGGGTGTTGAATTGCCCCTCCTACCTTTTCCTAGCTTTAAGCGCTCAGAGACAGTAGGCACCCACCTGCTGGGGCCTTGCGGGGTGCTGTCATTCACCATTTTTTCATTTTTTAAAATTGATTTTCCAAATTTACAACAAATACAACACACAAAGAAAAAGACATTACATTACTAAAAAAGAAAAAGAAAAGAAAAAGACAAAAATATGAACCAATATTACTCTAGGACCCAATTTCAATTGTTAACTGACTTCCTCAAATCCCCCCTATCTGAATTTCATTGAATCACCTTGTAACAGTTCTCCAATATCCTCTTTCTAATAAAATTAACTCCTTCAAATAACTATCTTCCTTTCTTTTCAACATGTCCTAAATCCATAATGTTTTACAATACAATCATACTCTAATCCTAAGCCATTTTGATACTTTCAAGTGACTTCTATTGTTTTATATTACAATGTTTTGCTAAATAGTCTTTAAAATTCTTCCAATCTTCTTGATATTCTTCTTCTTTCTGATTGCGGATTCTCCCAGTCAGGTCAGACAGCTCCAAAAAGTCTAACATCTTCATCTGCCATTCTTCTACTGTTGGTAGTTCTTGAGATTTCCAATTTTTAGCTAGTAGCAATCTTGCCGCTGTAGTGGCATACAAAAATAATCTAACATCTTTTTTAGGAAGTTCCAGTCCTATTATTCCAAGTAGAAAGGCCTCTGGTTTTTTTAATAAATGTATTTTTCAACATTTTTTTCAACTCATTATAAATCTTTCCCCAGAAGTCTTTCTCCTTGGGACATGTCCTGTCATTCACCCTTTGCTGTTCGCTGTGATCCACGAGCTGCTGGTGGTGCAGCTACACCAGAGGCCTCTACATCACCATTGGCACCTCTGCCTCCCACCCTAACCGGCTTCCCCTCCCCTTCCCTTCCGTAGGTGCCTCAGGAGCCACTGCTTCCTCCCTTCTTGCACCCAAGCAAAACCCCCTTCCTGCCCTGCATCTGCCACTTTAGCACCTTCTACATTTACCTCAGCACTTCGCTGCTGAGCACGTCCAGCCGCTGCTCTCGCTAGGAGGCCCCTCGCAGGGTGGCTAGCCCTAGCAGCAGCCTCCCCCTGCCACCGCAACCTCAGGTGAAGGCCGAAGCATCTGCGGCAGTCCGCTGAGCATGTTCAAAGTGTCACCTCCTTTTCCCCACTCGGCTGTCCCTCCTCCAGCCATTTCTGGACAGAGAGTACAGGCACCTTCCCTCCCCCCCCCCAATAAAAAAAGCACTGCCCAAAACGTTGCTAGGATTAAATAGGTTTTTATCCAGAGGGAGCCTTAGCCATGAAGGCAGGAGAGACGGTTAATGGCGGCAGAGTGAGAGACAACTAGGTCTGCCCCATGTGGTCTCAAGTTGCTGTTTTTTAATTACAAACCAGTTGAGCTGAATAGTGACTGTGCAAAGATAACATCTCCCGGGAATTTTGCCCTGTATTAATTAGGGAGTGGAGGGCTACCATTTGGATCTTCCTTTCAAGCATCAACAATACCTTGGGACAATTGCTCTCAGCACCTGAACAAATGCAGTACAATGGTACTTCGGGTTAAGTACTTAATTCGTTCCAGAGGTCTGTTCTTAACCTGAAACTGTTCTTAACCTGAGGCACCACTTTAGCTAATGGGGCCTCCTGCTGCTGCCGTGCCGCCGGAACACGATTTCTGTTCTCATCCTGAAGCAAAGTTCTTAACCTGAAGCACTATTTCTGGGTTAGCAGAGTCCGTAACCTGAAGCGTATGTAACCTGAAGCGTATGTAACCCAAGGTACCACTGTATGTGGAAACAAGGAAGTTTGGCTAAATAAATATGCCGCATAACCTAAAGTACGATACCCTTGAAAGAGGTGGAAATATGACCACTCCTGAGAATGTCCCTGGACCCCTACCGCTTGGTTGCAAATACCCCCTTTTGGGGGAAAGGGGATTGAGAAGGTTGTGGCACCCAACCCCACACAGAAGGAAGTAATCATGGATGAAACTGATCAGATCAACCCATTCCAATTAGGGTTCAGGCCTGGGACTTTATGGGATTGAATTAGGCTTGATTGCCTTAAGGATGACTTTTATTGAGAGGACAGGTGCAATGAGACCCCACCATTCTTTGCTGTTTTCTCAACAGCTTTTGGTACCATTGGCCACAGTATCCTCCTGAAAAGGTTCTGTGAAATGGGCACTGTTTTGCAGCGGTTCCACTTCTATCTCAGGGTTGATTTCAGGGTGATTATTTCTTGACCCTCTGACAACTATGCCGCTGGGTGCCACAGGGCACCATCCTGTACCCAGTGCTATTTAACACTTGTATAATGCTGCAGCTGAAAGGCTTGCACTGGTTGCCAGTTAGCTATCAGGCCAGGTTCAGAAAATGGAGACTTGGGACTCAGCTATATAGCTGCAAATATGTTTTAAGTGTATTATGCAAATGGCACACTAGTTGGCAATGGTGAACTTATGGCAAATTCAATATATTTCTCAAAACGCTTTTAAAAAGGCATTTCACAGTGTGTTACTTATATGTGTCTAGATTCCACCTTGGTCTGTATCAACAAATGTTTTTTTTTAAAAAAATAAAATCTCAGCCCACAAAGACTTTAGCAAACGTTTATTTCTCTGCCAACAAACTCTTTTAGTTTGGATCACACTCAGGATAAATGTACACACGGCAAAGTCATGGAAGGCGAACAGTCAATGAAGGTTCGGTCCAGGAATTTGAGGTTACAAAGGAAAGTTCTACTCAACAAGTCCTTAAAAAGTTTTGAAGAAATAACCGTGCACCTCCCTTAGAATTAAAAAATTTCTACCTGAGTATCAAAGGGGAGGAAAAGCAGAGAGAGGAGAACAGACAGTGGAACAAAGAGGGCATGCGGCAATGAGGAAACATCCATATTGACAAGTGGCAGAAATTTAGCCTTCCTGATCAGAGTGTGATCAGAGCTGTGGAGTATGCCTCAGTGGCCATTCTTGAGGTTTTCTGCTTTAGGATCAGGCTCTGAACATGGCTGTGTGTGCGCGTGCACGCAACTGCCTCTTCTACAGCCTTCCCCAACCTGGTGCCCTCCAGCTGCTTCAGCTGGTGAGCCCAGCAGGGCCTTATGGAGTGATTTAAGAAGTGGGGTCCCCAGTGGGATCAACGGTATTCTTCCTCTTACAAAATGATCAGAGGGCATTTCAAAATCCATTAAGATAAAGAAAACAAAAACAAAAAAGCAACTCCCACTGAAAATTTCAGCAGTAAAAGGTAAAGGTAAAGGTACCCCTGCCCGAACAGTAGCTGCTCTCAAAACCAAAAGCAGACACCGGCGGGCCTCTCCCAACCCTGGGCTTTAAGAAAAAGGCAGCGAGAACTAAGCTAGACTGTACAGAAGAAGCAGATTCACTTCTCTTTTGCATAGTTTATTCTGCAGGACACAGGAAGGAAAACAGGGAAGAAGTGGGTATGCATAGCGCTGAACCTGCCCTGACCATGGGAGGCCTGCTGGAGATGATCCTCTCTGGTTTCTGAGATCCTCACAGTCTCTGCTGATGTGCTTACAAGGCTACCTTATCAGCCATAGGAACTAGAAGGATGAAGAAACCAAGAGCTTAAGCAGACAAATATTTCAGGTTCAATGGTGGGTCCCAATGGGTGTAAATAATTCTCCGTACAACCCACACATGCCCTTATTACGGACTAAGGCTGTGATCCTAAACAGACATGGGCTGCAACCCTAACCCAATTTACATGGGCATGAAGCCTCACTGAATTCAACAGCATTTATTTCTGAGTAGGCCTGGCTTCATTTGCGAGTAGGCCCCAATGAATTCACTGGAGCTTGTTTCCATGTAAACCTGCATAGGACCACAATGCAGCACTTTATCTGAGCTACGTTAGGATTAGCCATGGAATTTTTTTTGGTGGTGGTGGGGGGGAGAAAGGAACTTCTCTTGCTCTGTACTGTGGGCCTGATCCACTGCACACATCATGCCCTCTTCAATGGTGCTTGCAACAGAGCAGACTGGGGCCGAGGGATGCATTTTCAAATTCTCTCTCTCCGCCGCCCCCCAACCAAAGAATCAAAGTTAAATGCTCTCCCCCTTTGCAGAGTGCAGGTTACTCATGTGCAAGGTGTAAAAAGCCCACGGTTCCGGAATGTAGATGACGCCGGGGTATTTCTTCCTGAGGATCTTGTCGTTCCAGAGCCAGCCGACCCACAGGGCGATCAATACCAGTGTGATGATGAAGGAGTAGAAAAGGAAGCGTCCGTTGCTGTCCATGAGCAAGCCTTTCCGCTTCTGGTGCATCACCAGAGCCATCAGAGCAAAGAAGGTGAAGATGAAGAGGATGAAGATCTGCCCTTCTGTGACAAGGTACCTGCAAGCAGGGGGGAAAAGGACGCAGGTCAGAGAGCTTCTTCATAAAGCAGGGAAGAGAAAGCAGGCAGATGGGGAAGGCGACAACATTCAGCACTGGAAGAAGATGCCTCTCAGGTAAGAGGTCTCCCAGGTTGGCTTCCCAGCGCACAGTTTATTTCTGACGTTTGTGTCCTGCCTTGCTGTAGGAAATCTGAATCAAGGCAGGTTGCAAACAATTGTTGTGATAACTTTTGAAATGATCTAGACCAGTGTTTCCCAAACTTTTTCGGGCCACCGTCCCCTTGGTTCCATAAACTCATCCCTAGTGGGCCCCCTACCCTATAAAAAGAATGATTCAGAATAGCGGTTTGCATGACCCTTCTAAGGAAGATAAGAACACAATGAAATTCAAAATGGTAATTAATTAAAAATTATTTTTTTAAAACCAAATAAAGCTATCTAGCTTAATTAATTCAACAAGACTGATGAACTTGATTCAGGGATACCAGCTTTTCAAGGTATGATAGTCATTTACACCTCCAGTGCCCCCTGTCTTTTAGTGTCTCCCCCCCCCCCGCAAAGGGCTTTTTGGGAACCACTTATCTAGGACAACTTTACACCACAGTTAAAAGCAGCACCAGCAATACTTTGAAGAAAAACAATATTCCAGAAAAACAATTAAAAACAGATGAGCGTTACTTAAGAGGAACAAATTCTACTCTTCCAAGTTACAACTAGGGATCTTGGTTAAGATTCAGGATGTTTGCAGTAGCCTTTGAACACTGGCTGCCCACCCCCCGATGATGCATCTGTGGCCTCATGTAGCTGTGTAGCATCTAAATGACTTCCCCCTCCTCCTCCTCTCCAAAGCCACACCTGGGTCACCTACCAGTAATAGAGGCTGCTGGGCCCAATGAGGAGTAAAGCAGCCACAGGTATCCTCTGTTGCTCTTCTTTAATGGGGATGAAGCAGCCGGAAAAATAGATGCACAGGATAAGGAAGAAAGGGATGTACCTGCGAGAGGGAACACAATTGCAACGGAGCCATCAGCAGACACTGTCAATAGGCACCTCCCCAGATTTAATGCAGAAAAGAGGGGATCTTTGCTTCAGCTGTAACAGCATGAAGACTGGGTGAAGTCTCTGAACAAGAGCATTGTGATAGTAAAGGTCTGTGCTCTGTCCCTTTTCCCAGAGATCTGACCAGGTCCTCTGCAGACAGTTTCAATCTGCTCCTTACAGCCCTGAGAGCCAGAAAGTTCGTTCGTTCATTCATTCATTCATTCATTCATTCATTCATTCATTCATTCATTCAGCAAGCAGGCAGGCAGGCAGGCAGGCAGGCAGGCAGGCAGGCAGGCAGGCAGGCAGGCAAGCAATCCTTGCCCTTATAAGAAGAGTCTGGCTGGTTCAGGCCAGTGGCTCATCTAGTCCAGCATTCTCTTCTTCCAGTGGCCACCCAGATGCAAGTGGGAAACCTACATGCAAGACCTAAGAAAAAGAGTCCTCTCGCCTCCTGTGGTTTCCAGCAACTGGCATTCAGAAGCACTGCTGTCTCCAAATGTGGAGGCAGAGCACAGCCATTGTGGCCAGTAGCCAATGATAGCCCTCTCCTCTGTGAATTTGTCCTCCAGATGTCTTGGACTACAACTCCCATCACCCCCAGTTGGTGGGGGAGGCTGGTCTAACTAACTGCTGACTTTAACCCTAGCTCTTAATCAAGTAAAAGCAGGGGCTGGCTTAGATGCTCGGTTTGTTATCTAATCGCAGCTGGCAACCACCCATGGCCACACGAACGAACGAAAGCTCAATTGATTTGGGAGATAACACAGAGCTTCTGGGGAGGTCAGCGAGAGAAGTCTGGGTGGAACTGGATGTGAGGAATGGCTTAAGGAGAAAAGCACAAGGGAGCCTCTCATGTAAGCTGCTGTCTTCCAGGTCTTATGCAGAAGTTAAGAGGCAGCAAGAACATTTCACTGCTCCTTCCGCAGCCCAGGGCAATGGCTAGCATCACAGGTCAATAACCAGAACCAAAGACGTCAAGTCTCTCTGAGCCAAATTCTGCCGCATATTAGCCAGGGATAAATGTCACCAATTTTACCAGGGAACACACGCAACAGAAGAAAAGGTTATCCGTTCAAGCTGCCTATCGCTGTTAAATCCAGAATGCTCATTTCATTTTGGGTCCTTACTGCTGCTCCCCGCTCCACTTCCCAGTGGAGGATCATTTATGTATGTGCCTTCTAAAGTCACGCCTTCCTCCTGTCAGGACTGTTTGAGAGCGAAATGCGGACACAACCAGAAACGGACTTCTTATGCTACCGTTAATAGGGGGTGAGAAAATCCTCCCCCCCCAAAAAAAATGTGGGAGAGAGAGATCTGTAAAATGCACCTCCACAAGGGATCAAGCAAAAAAAGATGTGCAGAGTTTAATTAAAAACCTGTTGTGGAGGAGAGGGAACCAAGCCAAGATTTTAATTGTCATAAATGATTTTTGGGAACCAATTGAAAAAGAGGCACAAGGTTCAAGGTGTTGCTATTAGTATATAAAGCCCTTAACAACCTGGGACCAGTTCACCTGCAAGATCGCCTTACCCCTTAAATGCTCACTCAGCTGTTTCGATTGGTGGAACTGGCCCCATTACAAGTGCCACATCATATCAGTTCCACATTTGTAAGCACTTGATCTTTTAGTATGGCAGCACCTGCACTTGGAACTCCCCGCCTCTTGACATCAGACAGATGCCTTTGCTGTACTCCCTTTGACACCTGCTAAAAACATTTTTGTTTAGACAAGCCTACCAAGAGATGTAAATGTTGGTGATTGATTTGATCTGTTTTTAGTTTATTACGGATTTTATCCATTGAATGTTTTAAAGAGTTGTTTTTACTGATGATGTTATTGTTTTATTTTCTTTGTAAGCTGCTTTTTTTACAATTAAATGGTGTATAGATTTTATGAAATAAAATAGGAATTATTATTGTTGTTGAGTGACATTTTCTCCTCCAAGAAAAGTGGGGGGGGGGGGAGTGAGGAACACCAATACAATACTCCAACCTGATGCGCGGGAAACGCCCTGCAGTTTACTTACCACATTGAATGGCCCAGATATTCATCATAATAATACAGCAGTTCAAATGAATCAATCTGGAAAGGAAGGAAATGAGAGTCAAGCCAATGAAAGTTTCCCAGCCAGCAGCAGAAACAAAACAGGCAGGAAGCACCAAAACCTCTCGTTACCAGTGTCTCTGGCTTGAGGTTTTTGATGATGGGGTTCTCCCGGACGGACAAGTGGAGCTGGTAGCCGCTGAAGATCAGCCGGTGGTTGACGGAGTCCCCCACCAGGTGGATGCTGGCTCCCATGACGAAGATGATGATGCAGATGTACACCATGGACCGTGGGAGAGTCTTGGGGGACCTTTCGATGAGCTGCAATGGGAAACTCCTCTCAAGAACATGGAGAGACTATCAGACTCTGCCCTACACCCACCCACCCCTCTCTTCCTCAGGCAGGAGCTGGAAACATCCTGTAGACAGGACTCACAGTTCTTGGGTTCCAATGATTTTCTTGATTTCATTTGTTTTTAATTTCATTTCTTTCCTAAAGGAAAGGACTATTTTTAAAATTAAAAATTGAAAAGCAGAACTGCAGCCTCCACTGACCTGCAACTAATCCAGCCACCCTTTCCACTCAAAGCAATTGATTGTTATTCATTAGCCTGAAGGATCAAAAGCACCACTCAGCAGAAGCGGCGAATTCCATTGCCTCCACTGCACTATTTGAGAGTGTTCCTGTGCCCCACAACCAGTGGCTGATTCCACCCCCACCCCATTCTGCAAAGCTCTTGAAATGCAATTTCATATCAAATTTAAAAGGCAATGCCGGCCATTAAGTCATATAAGGCAGAATGAAATTATGAGACTGGTCCCAAATTAATTTATGTTAGAGTTGAAGCCAGGGAAAAAGAGTAATTCTAGTTCCTATGGTTCAGAAACCTAAACATTCCCACTGACCTAACTACTGCAGAAAACATCCTCGCTAGTTCCAAAGACCCGAATGTGTTTGCACACACACACACACACACACACACACACACACACCTATATAAACTTACCTTGTAATGGGCATCTATTCAGCTCACAAGCAATTGTCACCCACCTGCTTGCATTTCAACAAAACCCTTTGTATGTGGTTATTCTGACACAATTGTTATCTGAATGTTTTATCTCTGAGAACAGACACTCAAAAGCAGGTTGCTCCGGCAGCTTATTTTGCTGAATCATTTGGGCTGCATCGCATAGCTGCTGTAGGCATTACAGCAAGATCACATATGTGATCACTAAAAAAAAAAAAATGCTAGAAAAATGCTAAGTATTATTAATTGCTTAGCCCCAGTTTTCTGCCAGAGAAAAGCTGCTTTACTTATAGCAAGCATTTGCAGTTATGCCGTCTAATATTTCATGACCAGTTTTCCCAAACCAGGTGCCTTCCAGATGCTCTGAACTCCCAAAACCCAGAAGATCCGGCCACCACGGCCAATGGTTAGGGATTATGGTAGTCAGAGCCTAACAACATCAAAAGCTTGGGGAAGGTTGTCATTGGTGAATGCTATCATGGCTGAGTTTACTTTGCTGGGCTCTGAGATGCCAACTCCAAGCTTGACATTTGCCATTAGTAACATGCTTCTTGGAGAGCTATTGTCATTTTTTTAACCGATGATGCGAAATGCAAGCAGCACTACCCGATGACACCCATCACAGTCATGAAGCTCTACCATGTTAACAGTGACATTTGACTGTATCAGTGTGTGTTCCGAGAAGCACCGTGCCAAAATCTGTCCTCCATTTTCGTAAAAGTTTTCTTCCTTAGCCACAAGAGTCTTTCATAGTTCTACCTCATTGAGCTTACTATGCCATTGAGAGGTGGCATTTGTGTTTCTCTATCCAGTAAATGTTTCTGCAGCCTCCCGATCTGAAAAAGCTACACAGGAGGAGTTACTTTATGATGTTTCCCCCTGAACTTTTAACCAGAGAGCGGTCACCTAAGAAAGCTGTGAAGTAGACCGCTGGCAAGATGATTTGCAGAATGAAAGAACAGACTCTCATGAACAATCTCAAGAGTAAGGCGAGCACAACAGAAACCCCGCATGCCACCCATGAGAATTTCCTTGAAATTTTATCTCCTCTGGTGCAATTTTTTTTTCTTATTAACTGGTAGCATGAATAAGTGAACATGACAAAAATTTTGGAACAGCACTACTTCTCAGCACCATCGTTTCAGAGAATTCACTTTCCACTCTGATCATTATTCCCGCTATTCAGCCTTCCAAAACACACAAACAGATCTCAGCAGAAATGAGAGAAGAACACAGCTCAAAAATTTACCTTCAGAAGAATAAAGGGCGTTATGACATTGTAAGCCATGTGAAAATAATCTCCAGCACTTGGCTTGTTCAGGGGAAACCATTCCAACGGAAGCACGATCTGAAAGAATGGAAAACGGAAGAAGGGATGAGTTTCATCACAGGCAGCCCACAATGAGCAGTGGACTTTTTTTAAAGTTTTATTATATTATATGGTCTTTTTGTCAAGGCTGGCCACAAAAGCCATTTCCTTCCTGCTTTTGTGCGGCAAAACCCAAGCGCAACAGTGATTGCAGTAAATGAAAAAGAGACCACCACACTCATTCATTCATTCATTCATTGCATTTACATCCTGCTTCTACTCCACCCAGGAGATCAAGGTGGTATACTTGGTTCCCTTCCCATTTTATCCCCACAACAACCCTATGAAGTAGGTTAGGCTGAGAGTCAGTGGCTGGCCCAAGGTCATCCAGTGAGCTTCATGGCCAAGTGGGAATTTGAACCCTGTTCTCCCAGGTCCAAGCCTGAGACTCTAACCAGGATCAAGAAAACACCAGTTCCTAACCCCATGTTGCCCCACAAGGGCAGGGGCAATGGGGGAGGATCTCCAGGCACAAGGAAGGATGAACACCCCCACCCCTTACAATTGCCCCCTGCATTCCTGCCAGCTAACAGAGCTTTTTCGGAAGTTTGTGCCCATGTAATGAAGGCTGGTGGGGGGGGGAGTGCTTTGTGCTTGGGTTACTGTGAGAACAAGATGCTGGACTAGATGGGCCATTGGCCTGATCCAGCAGGCCTCTTCTTATATTCATACTGGGAACCGGTAGAGACACTGCACTGAAGGCACCTTGAGAGGCTTCTCTCTCTCAAGGGATATCAGATCTGCTGCTTAACAGGAGCACACGCTTACCTTCGTGTATAGTCTACTTGTAAATAAAGCATGCATTTCAAAATCTCTAGCGTTCTCTCTTCCAAAGAAAAGGCTGCCTGGGTAATGCTGTCCCAGGAATTTATGGATGGAAGAAAAGCCCTGCAGCTGGATCAAGCGCGTGGCCCATTTCATCCAGCTGTTCTCACAGATGCCTCAAAGGGAAGCCCCAAAGCAGGTCCCTGGCTGCAACAACACTCTCCCAACTTGTGATTCCCAGACGTTGGTATTCAGAGGCATGCTGCCTTTGAGCACAGCCATCATGGCTACTAGCCATTGGTAACCTCAACCTCTGGGAATTTGTCTAATTTCCTTTTAAAGCCAGCCAAGTTGGGGTCCATCACTGCATCATATGGAATTCCAGAGTTTAACTAAGGCACTGTGTACTTTCTGTTGTCTGTCCTAAATCTTCTAACATGTGAGGAACTGACAATTCCTGGTTCTGGGAAATTCCAAATGCTGCAACCAAAATTTGTCGTCGCCCCCTGTCCCCCAGTCACATAGAGTGACCAATCTCTTTCTGCCCGCAACCCACATTTTTAACAGCCACCAGATGGCAATGAAAATGCAGCGGCACTCACCATGGCAATGGGGCGCCCAAAATCCAGCACCCAGTTCTGCAGAGTGAAATAAAACCACAAGTCGAAATGAAACCGGGGGTTCCTGCAGGCGTCTTCCTCTTGAGCCACTCCATGCCTGCCAAGGAGAACAATTATTCAATAGTAAAGAAAGAGCTTTAAAAAGTGTTTGGAAGCTTCAGCCGGCCCAGAATGCTGACTCAGACCAGTGACAGGAAACAGGTTACTCCACTGCGAAAACAACTTTCTGGGCACAAGTACTTGTTAGAACCTATAAAGCCCTATATGACTTGGGCCCAGGTTACCTGAAATCTCGTACCTCCCTACATGAATCTGCCTAGGTGCTAAGATGAGCACCTTCTCTCAGTCCCATCACCATCAGAGGCAAGGTTGGTGGTCACATGAGAGGGTGCCTTTTCTGTGGATGCCCCCATACTGCAAAATTCCCTCCCAAGAGAGGTCAGACTGGCTCCTTCTTTGTTATCCTTCTGCCAGCCTTTGTCATCCTTCCACCCTCCTGTTCAGCCCGACCTTTGGAAACTGAGGAGCAGGCGATGCTGATCACTGGGCAAATTGCCCTTGAATTGCTGGTTCTAAAACGTGTTTTGATATATTTTAATGATTTTTTTTTTTAGGTAGGAGTTTTTTAAAAATAATTTTGCATTTTACAATGTTTTTAAATGTTGGAAGCTGCCTTGGATCCCAGCTTGGGAGAAAGGTAGGTTATAAATACATCAAATAGTAATAATGTTACATGCAACTTACAAACACAACTACAAACAAAAGGAAGTTTTCACACCCACACAGGGTTAACCTGTGGTACTCAATGAAACACAGCAACCTTCCCCAAGTTGGCACCCTCCAGATGTTTTGGACTACAACCCCCATCATCTCACTGGCTTTGATGTGGGCCTGAGGGAAGCTAGATTCAGAAACTTCTGGAGGGAGGCATGTTGGTGAAAGTTGCAGTAGGGCTATGTCAAAATACCGGAGTGGTGGGTGGGGAAAAAATTATACCTTGGCCAACCAAGAGTGGAACTGGTCACCTGCTGGACCACTTTTGGTTAACTCAAGTTCTCCCCATTTCTGCCAGTTAACCCCAATGTCCAGGTTTACTGGGTGAAACCAGCTCTTCTCTGACAAAGAATTCAGAGCATTTAGTGGGCTCTCGTCAACAAAAGCCTTTAGCTTCACTGTGAATGTCAGAAGGGCCTTGCAACAGGGGCCCCATCCAGCATCCTGTTCAGGGGCCAAAAGGATGCCTGTGGGAAGTTTGCCAGCAGCACCTGAGCACAAGACCACTTTCCCCTCCTGCAGTTTGCAGCAACTGGTATTCAGAAGCATCGCGGCCTCTGATGGTGGAGGATCAGGGTTAGCAGCCAGTGAGAGACATCCTCTGAAATATACTTGGTGTCGAGTGTGGATTTCATGCTCTTTATTCAGCTCATAGTAGTGAGGAAATGGAAGTTCCCCCAAAATATTTGCTTTATATACATTATTTACACAATGGGTCGCACGTGATTGGATAATTCCTGGATTCTCCTGTAGACCAATCAGGTTGCGGATTCACTTCCACCTGGAGCTGGATTGGTTGGCTCCTGCGGACCAATCATACTGCTGTATTGTTCTAGGACCAATCAGACTGCTGAATTCTGAATCCTATTGTTCTAGGACCAATCAGACGGCTGCATTTTGGATCCTATTGTTCTAGGACCAATCAGACTGCTGCATTTGGATCCTATTCAACTCAGTACATAACATCTTCTATCTTTAAAGTGCCACAAAAATCATGTCTCTTGAGATGGCTGTCCCTCCCCATCAGAGGTCTCTTGTCTCAAGAAGCTCATCATATAAGAGCCCTGCTGGATCAGGCCCATTCAGTGGCCCATTCAGTCCAGCATCCTATTCTCACAGTGCCTGTTGGAAGCCCACAAGCAGGACCCCAGCATAAAAGCCATCTTCGCTCCCATGGTTCCCAACAACTGGTTTTATTCAGAGGCACTGCTGCCTCCTACTGTGGAAAGTCCGCTTTAATGCATGTTTTATGGGGAGACAAAAGAGAGGGGCTTTCTGGGCTTAGATGCAACCTTTCCCAAACTGCTGCCCTCCAGATGTTTTGGACTACAATAAAGCTGTGCTGGCTGGGCCTGATGGAAGCCCCAAAATGTTGGTGGGGCCCACTTAAAACTAGGTTGGGGAAGTCTGCTTTGAAGTAGCCCCTTTGCTTATAAAAGCCTTCTTGTCATTTATTTAGACACAGATACGCTCAGATAAGATTGTAATTAAGCAGTACACAAATTGTCTAGAATGAAGAATTAAATTAAAATATAACAAGTGAGAGAGAGACACCTAACAGATTCCTTAACTAAGTATTTGGGATGGTTTTGGAATTCTAGAGCTGGATCTAGTTTAAATTTGAACTCCACAGAGAAGGTCCCAGATACTACCCTCAGAGGACTGAAGTCTTCAACAGAACTTCAGCTGGTTTTTAAAAAACGTGATATGATGCAGTTTCTTCCATCAGACTGGAAATAAAGAATTTTTCAGAGTGCTGGTGTTGGTGGAAGGCTTTCAAAAATGCATAACAATTTATTAGTCAGTTCAAGGAATTTATGTACCAGCATTCATTCCGAATAGGAATTACCAAGGAGGATAGGAATTACCAAGCAACCACAAATTTTCATAATAATACAAAGTTAAAATATACATCAGCACCAAGACAAAAATGTTTCCGTTTGGAAACTCTGCTACAGCGTGGCAAGTGGGTCGCAGAAATTTATTCTAGGAAAAGCATGAGATTCTGTCTCAGAACACGGATTAAATCCATCCAGTATTAAAAAAAAAAAATCAGCGAGGAAAGTCGTTGATCCTTGGGGCTTATAAGAGAGGCCTTTCATTAATTCCTGCTACTGTCATGCCTTGCACGATATATTCCGCCGCGAGGGGACGAGACCTGCCTGCTCAGGGAAATCCTTTTTTTTCAAAGTACTTTACAGTATTGTAAGGATTTCACCACAGATAAGAACCAGCCTTGCAAATTGTGGGGTGGGCGGGGGAAATCCGCCGCACCTAAAACGATTCCATGCAAAGAAGTCGGCGTTGCGAAACACCGTCTAAACCACAAGCAATGATAGGATATTGTGCAAAAGTGGAGAGGGTCCCTGATCAAAAGGCCCTGATTCTGGCCGCACTTTGGAGCAAGTGGCCTCCTGCCTGCGAGGCTCCACGCTCTCTGTCCTGCCTGCCCCTGCGCGTGCGGCTTCCCGAGGCGCCCTCCTCAATCTCTGCCCGGCGCAACAGAGAAGCTCTGCAGCGCCTTCGGGGCAGAGACCTACGTCTCCCCACGCTTGCAAAGCCATAAGGCTGCGCTGCAGCCCAAGACGCCTCCTGAGCGGCTGGACCAACGGGCAGCACCCAGGGGCGGAGGGGCTTGCAGGGTGCTGGATTGGGAGCATCTCCCCTTTTCCGAGGGGCGACTCACCTGCCTGACGACGAGACCCCCCCGGCCCCCTGCCGCCTCCGCACGCCCGACATGGGGAGGACGCTGGGGCTGCCTGGCCTAGCACCTCTCCTGCGGGCGCCCCCGAGCTCGGGAGCCTTCCTCTCCGCCGCGGCTCTCCATGCTCGCTCGGGAAAGGAGGAGGAGGGCGGGGAGGGGGCGAGGCGGGGCCAAGCGGCCGGGGCAGGGCCGGCCCGCCTCTTCCGAGGCTCAGCAGCGCCCGGCCGCCGCCATCACCAGCAGCAGTGGCTGCGCGCCTTTACGCACGGGAGAGGCGCGGGAACGCCAGGAGGCGGAAAGGAACTCTGCACATGCTCTAGGTCTGCTCGTTGCCCGCCAGGGGTGGCCGGACTCCAACTCCCATCATCCCTCAGCATTAGCTGTGCGAGGAGGCTGTTGGGAGTTGGAGTCCTTGGCAACCGCTGCATAGACCGGTGACAAGCACGCCAGACGTTTAAAGGCACTCTTATGCCACTTTAAGATTCGCTTTAAAAAGAGGGCCTTATCACAGCACAAGCTGTCCCTTTGGATCCTAGCACTTTTGTCATCCTGTTGTTATTTTATTATTCAGAAACTGCTCAGCCACTTTCCCACAAGGATCTCATTACTCACCTGACGGTTTCTGCACTGCTTGCTATTGCAAGGTACTGTATTGGAAGACTCTAAACGCAGACCTGTTTGAGATCGGGATCTCACAACTCTAGGATTTAAGGGACAAACGGATGGTCAGTGTCCAAAAGAGTCAAACAGACAAGAAAATCGCTACTTTTCAATCTGCTTGGAACAGTTTTACTGCATATGCAACATTGATAGAGCATGGTTATAGGCCTCCAAGGACACATGGCAACTTGCGGAATGATACCTTTCTTTAAAAACTGAAATGATTAAAAAGGTTAAATGTAATTAAATTGACATTTGGTGCTTCTGTGTAGGGTGGGATGGATTGTTGATTATTGATTGTTGCTTCTTGCGAAAATAAGTGAAAACGATAAAAAGATTTGGGGGATAAAAAGATTCATGGCTTTCCCCAAACAATCCTAGGAACTGTGGTTTGTAGTTCAGCAGTACCTGGAGGGTACCTGCTTGGCAAAGGTGGCTTTAGGAGTTAAGAGGGTAAATCTGGGAGAGATTGCCTTGTTCCTATTGTCCTGTCCCATCCAGAGGGGTTTGGAACCACCAATGCCAGATGTCCAGAGCAGAAGCCTTGTAAATACTTTGATGATTACACAGTGCTGATGTGCTTTTTTGTGCATGAAAGCCTTGGCAGACTTCAATCAATTAATTCTTTTATAGGAGGGAGCAGTCAATTCTGCTACAATATATTAACATGCAAACTTGGAAATATTTTAATATATTTGCCCTGCTTACGGGATTCCTGGATGCATCTGGGCAACCACTGCTGGCAACAGGAGCTCCAAGTAGATGGACTTCCAGTCCGATCCAGGATGGCTCATACTTTCTTGGATTCAATTTAAATTAGGGCTGCCATACGTCTGGAATTTCCTGGACATAGCTGGGATTCGGCCGTCGGACACAATATCTGGGTGGAAATTGCTGAAATGTCCGGACGTATGGCAACCCATGTTGGAAGTGTAGATTTGGGCGAACCTCTTTAAAAATAGCTCCAAAACTTTCTTTTTTAAATTAGATTTTAGGCTCAACAACTTTGGCTAAACAAACGAACAAACTAACTAACTCGACAAATCTGCCAAAAAAGGGGCTCAACATTAGTGTCTGGATTTTCACTTTCTGATATTTGGCAACCCTATTTAAATGGCACCCTGCTCCATTTCAGCAGTGAAGCATTTGCTGGTATGGAGAGTAGGTGTGAGAAAAGGTCTGGTTAGTGTATATTTCTGTGCAACTATTAATGGCATGTGAGTGCTGCTAGGAAAATAAGGTTGGCAACATCTTAGCCCAGGCCCACCAAGACTCTTCCAACTTCCCTCTACAAAAAGTGTGGAGAACTAAAGGCAGAGTGGGGTGAATGTGGGTTTTGGGGCCAACCCCTCGCTAACTGTTCCACCCATTCCTTTTGTCTGGCTGGTGTCCTTTAAAATGCCTTTTGCTTCTCTGAATGGAGGATGGAGAGAGATGCCGGGGGGGGGGGAGTAGAAGCTTCTGACTTTTGCTAAGTGGCATGTAGCCACAGTTGCATCTGTTGCTCCAATTTCTAGCCCGCCCATCATGAAATCATAATCCCAAGGCAGGTTGCAACAATCAAACAAAATGCTGCCTCACTTTGCCTAATGGTAGGGTCATCCCTCACAACACAATAAGGCCTTCCAGGGGGTTGGACTAGATGACTCTCATGGCCCCCTCCAACTGTACGATTCTATTCTATTACGATTCTATTACGATTTCATTCTAATTGGAGCAGTCAGTCCTATGACCCAAAGCAACATTTCTGGCAGAGAGAAGCTGTATTCGCAGTATGTAGATCAAAAGCGTGGAAATCTTTTGAGCCTGTGCCCTGCATCTGTGACACAAGGTCTCTGCATGCCGGGCTGAACCTTTGAGTGATGGATTTGATGCCTCTCGGGATAATCACCATCAGATTATCCACCCTGGGAGATTAGGGGAAGATAAGGGAGCGGAGGGCTATGCACACATTGCTGGCATATAATGCCGCGAGGTCATTCTTTTTTTGCAATTTAGATCCAAGATGGTTTGAGGGGAAACACATCCAAGTGCAGTATTTCGTAAGAAGCAACAGGATAGATGCAGGATAGTATAGCTCATAACACAGATATGGGGTGTGGTTAATGCCATGTGAACACCACTTTCCAAAGCAACACTGGGCATGGAGAACATAAGAGCCTGATGGATCAGGCCAATGGCTGATCTAGTCTAGCATCCTGTTCTCACAGTAGCCAACGAGATGGCTGTGGGAAACCTGCAAGCAGGACTCGAGCACAACAACACTCTCCCCACCTGCAGGTTCCTGCATCTGGTTTTCAAAAGCATTACTCTCTCTGAAGGGTGAGGCAAAGCGTAGCCATCGTGGTTGGTAGCCACTGATGACCTTATCCTCTATGAATTTGTCCAAACATTTTTTAAAGCCATCCAAGTTCGTGGCCGTGACTGCCTCCTGCAGGAGCGAGTTCCATAGTTTGCACTGTGTGTACTAAACAGGATTGTGTAAACAGCCAGAGGCCAGAGGAACGGAGTAGGAGAATATACACAAATGCTGTGTTTCAGGAGGGCGACTTGTGCTCAGCATCCCTTCCTCCTGCTGCCACCTCTTTGATGCGCACCCCATCCAAAAAACCACATGGCACAACCAGGCCATTCCTCCCATGCATAATGCATGGCATTGCCCTTGCGCAGTTTCCACAGCTGGCAGCGGCTCCTGTTGCATGACTTCCAATTAACTATTAATTTTGTTGTTACTGAAACCATGGCAAAACAATTGCACCAAACAGGCCCTGGGTCCAATTAGAAGGATCACATTACTGACCGTGTCAGCTGGCTCCAGCAAATGACTAGTTCGTGACAATAGGTGGGTCCCCCTGAAAGCCTCAGGAAACAAGAGACCTGTGTCTGCAACAAGAAAGCGGGAGGGAGGGCTGTTGTGCAGTGGCAAAGCATTGGTTTTGCATGCAGAAGGTCCTGGGTTCAATCCCTGGCATTGTTAGATGGGGCTGGAGAGTCCCTTGGCCAAAACTTGGGGAGTCATTGCCAGTGAGTCTTGACAGTACTGAGCTAGATGGATTCATTGTTTGACTCTGTATAAGGCAGCTTCCTGTATTCCTAGGAGGAAGAGGAGCAATGCCACTAGCCAGTGTCTGCAGAAGGAACACAACTGCCTGTTCAAGGGGATACCAAACCTGTCCCCACTTCATTTGGCAGGTGCAAAGAGGTGGAGGTGTTTGTTTATACTGTGGTGGTCTCATAAAGCCAGCAAGGACCATTCCAGCATTCACCTGCCAGTTTCTCTCTTATTCTGACTTCCAAATCTTTTCTGGCACCTTCAAACCTTTAAGACAAATGTCTTTTAGACTTCTGACCACAGTAGCATATGGTTTAAAATGAGACACACATTTCCCTTTTTTACCCAAAATGATTTTAAGTGTTTGAAAGAGTGTGACTTGCCCTTGGAGGAGCCTTCTCTGCCTGCTGTGTTTTTGTGGGAGTCACTGCTCTGGGTGTGTCTGCTGACTGGATGGAAGCAAGCCCAAAGGAGGGGTGTACAGAGAAAAGCAAGCTTTACACTAATGTTTACACCAATGGATGGTTCTAGTTGAGGAAGCCAAATTTCTGAGTGTTCATTCCTCAGTTTACAGAACCGAGGAAGAGAGGAAGCTGCATTCTAGTCAAACCACTGATTCATCTGGCTCAATATTGTCCATACACTACAACTCACATTGCTGCCCCAGCAGATGTTGGCAAAGGCAGTAGCTTTCCAGGCTTTCAAGCAGGGTTCTGTCCCAGCCCTGTCTGGAGATGTTGGGGATTGTACCCGGGGCTACCTTTTGCATGCAATGAAAGCAAGCATTCTCTCCATAAGTAACAAGGTGTAGTGCCTGGCATTAGTGGAAAAATTTGCACAAAAACTTCAGAGTGCTGGGAGGGCAACAAAAATAAAGTTACTGGCAGCTGGTTTCATTTTACTACATACTCAAATGAACATCATGTAACATCATGTAACCTCTCCTCCACATTGTTAGGCTTTGGAATTCTTAGCGCCCCGCCCCCAGTCAATCTTTGGTTAAGTCGTGTGTTGTTAGAAGCCTTCCTTGTCCTTGGCTTTTGTATTCCATCATTGTGTGATTCCTGTCAAAACCTGCAGGCATCCCTGCAAATACGAAATACAGAGTTTAATCTCATGCTTATTGGACCTGCTGTAACAGATTGCTCTCAGCAGAATGCTGGGTTTAGCTGGTTCATATTTGCTTTTTATGTCATTTTTGGCACATATATCTCAATATGCTTGTATCTTGCTTTCCTTTTGTATATGTTTCCAAAAATAAAATAAAAAATATACAAAAACCAGTCAGCCTGGGAGGGCACTTATCCTGGATCTTTGCATAAAGAGAACATGAATAATATAGTACTGTAATAGGTTTATTGCAGCAGCAGCTTTCATAGACAACAGCTCACCTCATCAGATACATGTAGTCTTAGTCTATATAAAACGCTACAAGATTCTTTGTTGGTTTTGCTGCCCAGGCTCATTTCCTTCTATCTGTCCTGAATCTTCCAACATTCAGCTTCACTGGATGTCCATGAATTCTTCTGTGGTGAGAGCGGGAGAAAAGCTTCTCTCTCTCCACTTTCTCTACGCCACGCATGATTTTATTAACGTCGATCATGCCGCCTCTTGCTTGCCTTCTCTCTAAATTAAAAAGTCCGAAATGCGGCAACCTTTCTTCATAGAGAAGTCCCCCCACCCGCTTGGTCATTCTGTTTGCCCTTTTCCACCACATCCTTTTCAAATGAACACTCAGCAATTCGGCTTCCTCGACTAGAACCGTCCACTGGGGCAAACGCAGCGCGGCTCCAAAGGGGGTCCTTTGGGCACCTTGTTTGTTTTCCTCCCCAAAACCAAAACCAAAACTGGAATTCTCCTGGCAGAAATATGGAAACAGTCGAGCTCTGGCGGGCCCTTCCGGAAACGTGGCTCGAAGAAGAGAGGAGAGAAGGGCCAGAGCCATCCACGTGGCTTCCTTTCCCCCTCCTCCCTTCCCCCTCTTCCTCTCTCTTAGCCCAGCTAGCTGTCGGCGGCCCTGCTTGGCTACGGAACATTTCTCCCCCGGGCGGAGGTTCCCCAGTCCGGCTCCGATTCCAGGGGGACCGGCCTGGCCATTTCCGCTTCCGGGAGCCGAGGCGCAGGGAAGCTGGGAGGGAAGGAGGGAAGCGAAAGCCGGTCCGGCGGCCGCGAAGGGCACCTGCGGCGGCCCGTAGCCGCCTGCGCTCCCTCTCCCGCTGCCATCCTCCGTCGCCGCCAAGACCGGCGCTTGGCGAGCCTTCCGGGGAGCCGCCGCCGCACCGAGAGGCCTCCAGTCCAGCTTCCCGGGCACTTCGCAGAGGCCTTCCGGGGAGCCCGGCTGAGGGAATTGGCACCCCGGGGCCTTCGTCTGCCCCGCTCCCCGGGTTTGGGTTTGGGCTTCCGCGGGCGGCCGCCGCCTGAGGCAGGAGCTGCGGGCTCCAGCCTCGCCTGGAACTGCTGTGCGTGCGGACCCAGGCAGAGCCCCTCAGCCAGGGTCCCTTTTGAGCAGGAGGGGGCATCGCGGGGGGTCGGCTGAGCCTGCCCCAACCCCCAGTGAGCATGGGGTCTGGGGCTCTCAAAGGCAGGCGCTTGGGGGTGGCACAGCCGGCCTGAACAGTGTGCGGTGGTGGCGGGGAACGGCAGGACGACGAGAAGCCCCGGTGCCCCCCTTGACCCCACGGGGGTCGGCCCGCATGCACCTCCCCACTGCGGAGCCACGGAGGCGGAGGAGGCGGAGGAGGAAGATCCCGGCTTGGCCCTGGCGCCGGCTGGGGAGGTTGGCGGCTGGCGTTGGCGGTCCCGGGAGGAGCAGGCAGCCATGGAGAGCCTGGCGGGCTACGTCTACAAGGCGGCCAGCGAGGGGCGGGTGCTGACCTTGGCAGCCCTGCTCCTGAACCGCTCGGAGAGCGACATCCGCTACTTGCTGGGCTACGTCACCCACCAGGGTGGGCAACGGTCGACACCTCTCATCATCGCTGCCCGCAATGGGCACGCCAAAGTTGTGCGCCTGCTCCTGGAGCACTACCGTGTGCAGACCCAGCAGACTGGCACGGTCCGTTTTGATGGGTATGTACGTACACGTGTGGCATGTGGTCACAGAGGAGGCCTTGGGCTTCTTTCTAACAGGAGAAGATGGGATGGTTCTGTAGATTGATAAATTCAGCCTGGCTGTTGTGGTGCTTCCTTTCACTCAATGGAATATAGTAGGTTACATCATGCCTTCATTTGATTGGCATATGCTGTTTCTGTAAATGATCTTCCAAGAATCATAAAAGTGGAAGGAGCCGAAAGCAGCCTGCTGTGAGGCAAGACCTTCCCCTGGATCAATTTACGTAACCCTACCTGTGCTGGACCGTAAATAAAGAACAGGCACAATGCAGAAAGGTACCTGTATAGACCAACACTTTTGAGATGACTTTACCAACTAATTCCAGATGATGCTTCAGGAGAAGGTGCACACAGATATGTCCTCTCCTGCCAATCTCTAGCCAGCGCCTGGTCCTTTCTAATTTTTGCCATCGTATTGCAGTTGTGAGGACTAGGAATTCTTCCTTTCTCTCCTACATGCGGCAGTGGTTTGTAGACAACAGTGTGAGGAACAGTGAAAAATGAGTGGCATGAGTTATCTAGCCTACTGGAAAAGATACAGCTCATGGATTTGTTCAAAGTCCTGGTTAAATCTAATTCCCTTTAAGTACAGGGACATTGCTTGGATACATTGACCCCCTTCCTGTGTTACTTACACGAGGGACACTTCACCTGTTAAGAGGCAGAGGGATCCCACCACTGTCCTGTTATCAGAAGGTGACTTAACACACAGAGCCTCCATGTGAGTAATGCTTGGAGGCAGCTATTGACAAAGAGCCAAGGTAAAATCAGGAATATATTTAAAAAGTGGTTCAAAGGCCTCACATGAAAGATTTCAGATACATTTCAGCTCCATATGTCTTCCAAGGCGTGACAGTAATGCCAGTTGGGGTCTTAAGATGTATATTAGAATTCTAACTTTTGGAAGTAGTTCTTATTCTTCCCTAAGGCTATTGAGCCAAAGGGCAAGCACAGAGCATTTAAACATGTAAGGATCAACATTTCCCATATGCCTATCTACCTGGGAATGGGGTGCTTTAGCTTTTGCCAAAGGCACTTGATAATTTCTTTCTGTGACATCGCTGAGGAGGTTGCTGGGAGCTGTGGGACACGCCATCAGAGATCAGAGAGGGGAGCAGAGGCTGTACCAAACTTGTCTCTGCAGCCACACCTCCTAGCTGTCTGTTGTTCCTGTTGAAATGGACTAGGTATTATGATTGTGTTTCAGTTTCTGGTGAAGTTGACAGGATAGTAATCCCAACATAGCTCTAAAACTATACAGAAATGTTTTCTTTTGGAGATAATTAAACAGCTGAGAATATTTCTTTTGAAGACAGAAAGCCAACTCTGGGGGTTGTCATATGGGACTACTCATCATCAGATTTGGGATGGGGGAGAAGGACAGCTACTTTCTGCAGCCTACTTATTCTGCTGCCATTCCAGTTATATGAATTAGACTTTTGTGGATAAGTCCCTCCTAACTGAGTTTTGCTGGAGTACCTCATTCTAGATTACACTACAATGTAAGCCTCCTGAGATTCTGTGTTAGTCACTTGTTGATCTTAGATAGTTTGAAGAGGCTAGGCCACTGTTTGAGTCACTAGGGAGAACTCCAGAATCTCCCTTTTGAAAACAACTGACAGTGCTTGACACTGACGTGCAACGTAGGAGATGGTAAACAAATGGGTGGTAAAGAATATCCCTGTCCCAGCCTGCATAGGAGTCAAAGCAACAGCAACAACAAACATCCAAGGAAGCCATAGCTGTTGTAAAAATCCTCTGTTTCCCAGCCTCAGAATTATTTTGCGTGTTCTGCAGTAAGACTTCCTTCTTTCCTTTGAACTGCCTTTAAAACCAATTACTTCTTTGTTGTCCCAGCATGTTCTGACAAGAAGCTCCCTCTAAATATAAAAGCTGTAATTGATTTAAACACATTTGTCTGAAAAGTCTTTTGGCCTGGGGTTCTTTATTCAGGCGTGGTGAGATGCAACTGACAGGTTAAAACAGTTTGAAAAATTGCTTAAGGCTTTCTCCTGGGGTAGGCTGTGCAGTCCCAAGGCCAAAAGATGTTATCACTGCCCCATTTCTGCAACTGAATGTTTGGTAACTCCTTTTGCCTTCTCTTTACTAATATCTGAAATCACATTTGTCCAAGTGTCATGAGGGTTATCCCAAAGTATTTGGATACCTGTGACAAACTTTTACTACTAGGTGTATCCAAGATGGCAAACACTCTGTGTTCTCTTTAGTATGGCTGCTGAATGCAAATACCACCTCATTAGTTTTTTTTTAAAAACCCCTATATTCATTATTTTGGTCTAAGTCCTCCCTGTAGCTGTTAGAAAGCTCGAGGATTGGTTGCCATCTACTGCAGGGTTGAGATGAATCCTGCCTCAGTTACAGATTGGATTCTATACATGCTTTGGAAAATCATGCCCCCTTTGCTAGAAGTTGTACTCTCCTCCAAATTAGAAATTTCATTATGTGTAGTTGTCCAACTTTTCTGCCCACATCCAGCCACCCATTGTGAACCTAGCCCTTGCATTCCCTATCATTCTGAAATTCATTCACTCACTGACTCCGGACTGTTTTATAGGATATTATTTTGAAGATTTTTTCTTTAATTGCACCAATTTTAACATTCGGTCTCTTTCTTTCCACAGTTATGTCATCGATGGCGCCACGGCCCTGTGGTGTGCAGCTGGGGCTGGCCACTTTGAAGTCGTCAAGCTCTTGGTAAGCCACGGGGCCAACGTCAACCACACAACCGTGACCAACTCTACTCCGCTTCGCGCTGCATGCTTTGACGGCCGGCTTGACATTGTGAAGTACCTCGTGGAGAACAATGCCAACATCAGCATCGCCAACAAGTATGACAACACTTGCCTTATGATCGCTGCTTACAAAGGCCATGTGGACGTGGTGCGCTACCTTTTAGAGCAGCATGCGGACCCTAATGCCAAAGCACACTGTGGCGCGACAGCATTGCACTTTGCGGCGGAGGCTGGTCACCTGGAGATCGTCCGCGAGTTGGTGAAGTGGAAATCTGCCATGATGGTGAACGGCCATGGAATGACACCTCTGAAAGTGGCTGCCGAGAGCTGCAAGGCCGACGTTGTCGAGCTGCTGCTGGCGCACGCCGACTGCAACCGCAAGAGCCGGATAGAAGCTCTGGAGCTCCTGGGTGCCTCGTTTGCCAACGATCGAGAAAACTACGATATAATGAAGACTTACCACTATTTGTATTTAGCCATGCTGGAGCGGTACAGAGATAGCGAGAACATTATAGAGAAGGAGGTCCTGCCTCAGATAGAAGCCTACGGCAGCCGGACAGAGTGCCGGACTCCTCAAGAGCTGGAATCCATTCGGCAGGACCGGGACGCTCTCCACATGGAGGGCCTCATCGTCCGAGAACGAATTCTGGGCTCCGACAACATCGATGTCTCGCACCCCATCATTTACCGCGGTGCTGTTTACGCAGATAACATGCAGTTTGAGCAGTGCATCAAGCTCTGGCTTCACGCCTTGCGCTTGCGGCAGAAAGGCAATAGGAATACCCACAAGGACCTCCTCCGGTTTGCTCAAGTCTTCTCTCAGATGATACACTTGAACGAGCCGGTGAAAGCCAAGGACATTGAGAGCGTCTTGAGGTGCAGCGTCTTGGAGATAGAGCAAGGGATGGCCCGGGTCAAAAGCTCTCAGGATGCTGAGCTCCACACAGCCATGGACAACTACGAATGCAACATCTTCACCTTCCTGTATTTGGTGTGCATCTCCACCAAGACGCAGTGCAGGGATGAGGAGCAGTCGCGGATCAACAAGCAGATTTACAACTTGATCCACCTGGATCCCAGGACGCGAGACGGCTCTGGCTTGCTGCACCACGCCGTCAACTCTGGCACGCCGGTGGACGACTTCCACACCAATGACGTCTGCAGCTTCCCCAACGCACTGGTCACCAAGCTCCTCTTGGACTGCGGCGCTGACGTCAACGCTGTGGACAACGAAGGGAACACGCCGCTGCACGTCATAGTCCAGTACAACAGGCCCATTAGTGACTTCTTGACCTTGCACTCCATCATCATCAGCTTGGTGGAGGCCGGCGCTCATACGGACATGACGAACAAGCAGAAGAAGACCCCTCTCGACAAAAGTACCACCGGCGTGTCGGAAATCCTCCTGAAGACTCAGATGAAGCTGAGTCTGAAGTGCCTGGCTGCCCGAGCTGTGCGGGTTTATCACATCAGCTACCACAACCAGATCCCCAAAACACTAGAAGAATTTGTTGAATTCCACTAGCCACGCCAACGGGGTGGTGTCTCTTCCCTTCCCAGAAAGGTCAAACTCTTGTCAATAAAATACTGGGCAGAGCTTTACAAATCCCTTCTCCTCTCCTTTCTTTTTGGTAGCAGACACACACCAACCAGCCCCCTCGTAAACTGGCTAACATGGCTTTGATTTGCAAAAACCTGTCTTCCGACGGCAGAGCAAACAGGTTTCTTTTTTTCCTCTTAATGAACTGGGGCAGGGTGGAGAGTCAGACTCTAAAATGAGAATGAGTGTAAAATATTTTGATACTACGATGCACACGGGTTTTACCATTGACAGCCAAGAATGCTTTAAGCAGCTACCTGCAAAGAGGTTTTACATTTAATTAATTGAGCCAGCATGTTACCTATGCAGCAGTTTGGAAAGTCTTCTTGCGGGAGGGAAGAGGAGGAAGGGAAGAGAAAATGGAGAAGGATCTTATTGCTGGGATTTTATTAAAACATGCAAAGCAATCCAGGGAAATTTACTTCTCACCAGCCTGTTTTTAATGCCTTTCAGTTCCTACCAGAGTCATCATTAACATTTAGTTTTAATTTCTGCTTGCAATGAGATGAAAATAACTGATTGTTTGGCTACAGAAAAGGGAAATGCAGCTTGAAATTCAGATGTGTGAATGTGCTTGCCTCTCAGTACTTAAAATTACTAGTATTTATTTGGTTGTTGTTGAGGGGGGCAAAACAGGCATACCTCCTCAAATTCATTCTCATTTTTGCTGCTTTAAGATAAGTAGCATGCAGAAATAGTTTGCATTATTTGAGTATTGTTTTATGCGTGGTTCCCTGTCCCCGCTTCCCTCTGGTAAGATAAAACGTAAAGTGGTTAAGGCTGGATCTTAATCCCACACCTGAAATGATAACTGCTGCATTTCCTGAAATCTTCCAAGTAGCTGGCAAACAGGTTTTGTTTTTTTAAAAAATGAGCTTTTTAAAAATTAAAAACAAAAACAAAAAATGTTAGAAACCTGGCAGGGAAGGATCAGGGAAGAATAATTGTGTTGGCAGGACCCTGCCCTGAGAATCAGTTTCTGTCTTTTCACCCCTCTTCATTATGGAACTCTTTGGAAAAATAGATTCCACACCCACCTGCACACGTCCAAATCATCCTCTCTAAAGGCCATCTTTTAAATCACTCACAGTACCTTGATTGTATGAAGAATGTTTGACCTGTGAAAAACATCTCTCCTTGGCAGAAAACTTCAGCAGCCCAATGCCATTTTTTTTGACAGGTTACTGAAAACACTTCCCATGATTTTAAATTCTACTTTCTAACTGTCAACTGGGAAAAGAATGTTCTGCAGTCATTTTTTAAAAAAAACTGGAACAGAGAGTTCAAATAAAAAGGGGCATTCTGAGCACAGGTATGTGTGTTTGTATTACAAATAAAATCTTGAATGTGAAACTTAACCCTGATGTGTCCCGCTGAAAAGTGATTGGTAGCTGCTCTTGTGGGATGTTGGTAAGGAGCAGACCTCTCGTTTTATTGTAGTTTGATTAATGGACAAGTCGCTCAGCTAAGCTCTGACCTTCTGAGCCTTAAACAAATAAGTTGCCCAAATATTGTGGCGTTTGTGTGGATGATTTCATTCTGAACAGTCTGAAGTCCAGGTCATTCTGCATTTCAGCACGTTGTTCATGGGGCTTTGAGGGATGGCCAAATTATATTAATTCCTCCCGATGAGGTGCGGGAGAGGATGATTTAAAAGCTGCCAAAGCTTCCTCCTTTGTGAACACAAGCCCTTGTTTCCAAAACTCAAAATGCTGCTTTCCCCCCCTGAGAAGGTAAAAAAGAATGGCAGTGTGGTTGTAGTCACCAAAGTGTGAACTCTCAGATTCATGTTGTTGTCTCATTTTAATTTTGGGGTGCAAATAAGAAGCTTCGGGGCCAGTCCAAGCTGTTCAGCCTCTCTTGATACAGATAATGTTAATGTGGTTAGATGAAATGCCACCAGTTCTCCTGTTCTGTGAAATAACACACAAAGGTTCCTTTTCATAAGATTGATGCTGTACCTTGATTGGCAGCCTAGGAGCTGGACTTTGGCCTCTGCCAACAAAACAGTAGGCATGAGCTCTGTGAAACCTCCAGTTCTGACCAAGTCCCTGGTCTTCCAATACTGCAGGTTTCAATATTTTACTATATATATATATATATATATATATATATATATATATATATATAGTGTGTGTGTGTGTGTGCGTGTGTGTGTGTGTGTATAGTATGCATGCAACATAGAAACAGTAAATAATAACATTGCTACAAAATTGCAATATTAAACCACAGAATCATAGAATTGTAGCGTTGGAGGGGACCTTGAGGGTCAGCTAGTCCAACTGCCTGCAGCACAGAATAAAAACGAATTCATAAAGAGATAGGCAGCGTTCAACCTTATAGGTCAGGGAAACCCTGGTTAAAATGCTAGGTCTTTACAAGACGTCTGAAGCAGCTGATGGCTGCTGTTTCATGCACGGCAAAGAGAAAGACCTTCCATAATTACAGGGGCAGTAGTGGAAAATGCCCTTTTTTGTGTCACTGCCCTATGATGTTCCACAGAGTGGAATTTCCCCATACGATCTAAGTGACACCACAGGTCTCTACAGGGGCAGGCGATCTTTCAGGTTGGCTAGCCTTGAGCTCTTCAAGGCTCTATTTTTTAACAAGATTTTTTTTTAAAATGTGCACATCCCCCTTCACAGAGCATAAACATGCCTGCAGAAGGAGGCAGCCTTACAGATGCTGACAGTGTGGATTATTGCAATGCTACATACTCTACCCACCCTTGTAAGTTCAATTGCTAAAAGGCCTGGGGGAGGGAAGGAGGGATATGGGAGCTTTGTATCCTAATCTGGGCAGCATCTGTCTCTTTGGAATACTCTGGAAAACAAACCATGAAGTCAAACGAGCTCAGTGGGAGAAGCAGAAAGCAAAATTGATGGTCTTTGTCAAGCTGGTCTCCTCCAGATGTTGTGGACTACAACTCTCATTAGTCACATGGTTCCCCCCTCCCCAAACAAACAAACAAAAAACTCCCAAGGATGACTGGGTGCTTTGATTTGGAATGTGTCGTAGGGGGTATATTGGGTTTTAAAAGACAGCTGGTGGTTTCGAGGCAGTGAGCTTGTTGCTAAGAAGATTCAAGCGAGCGAGGGAGGGAAAGAAAGCTGGCATGTTGTCACTAGGAGAAAGAGCACGGAAAGGTCGAGAACCCTTTTAGAATTTTGTACCTGAGCTCTGATCTAGCAGCTGTGGAGCAGTAGTTACGTAACTGGGGTTTGCTTTCCTGAAGGAAACGTTTGCTGGTGAATTGAACCAGACAGATTTCTAGTGCTTTGGGAGATTCCCGGGGTCAAATGCGTCCTGTCTCTGCTTCCCTGTGAGAGCAATTTTGCACTGCCAACACTTCAGTTAAGTGTCTGGGTTATGACAACTAAAAATAGCTGCAGCTATGTTAATGTCAGGCTGCTCCTAATGCAGCCTTCACCAACCTGGTGCCCTCCATCTGTTTTGGTTTACAATTCCTATCTGCCCCAGACAGCAAAGTCACGGTGACAGGCTGGTGGGAGCTGTGATCCAAAACACCTAATGAATGTCAGTGTGCATTTGGGTTTTCTCCAACCAAGAGGCAAAATTCCTAGTTCCTTTAAAAAACCCAAACACGTCTTAGACAAATGACTGCATCTGAAACTTTCACTTTAAAAAGTTTTAATTTTCTTTTTACAAAATCCCACAAACCACAATCTACTACTACAGCATTTTACATAGGTTACTGCATTCGGTGGAACTGATTTCTCATTAATATTCACAATAGCATAAATAATTTTATTATGCAAAAGAAACAAAAAGGGTCAAATTAAAACATTTCCATCGTATAAAAGTATATACACATATAGTACATATTTCCCATGTGTTGCTTTTTTGGAAATTGCACAACTTGAGGGGGAAACACTTCAAACTGGTTTGTTTTAGTCGACTTTAAAAACAAGAAAGGTAAACATTTTCAGAAAAAGTATATACAGCTGAGGATTGAAGGCTTGCATTAAGGTGCTTACAATTGTCAGTATCTGTGTTCAGTGCATTAAAAGAAGGCAATAAAGATCTCTCTCTTCAACTGCTCCATTTAGAGACTGGGAGAGGCACCGCAGAGTGGCGGACGGTCTGGCTCTGAGCTGGGCATGTATCCTGCACCCACCCCTTTGGAATGAATGGGAGTTTCAGGTACAGAATAAGTGCCCAGTGCGTTATCTCCTGCTTGGGCTCTTCATAAACATTTGGTGTAGAGCATTGGATAAGAATCTAGTAACTTTTTTGATTCATAGATAAACATACGGTGCCCCTTACTTGCGGCAGTCCCTTTCTTCTGACAATTAAGGGAATAGCTAGAGAACATGTGTCCCCACCTGCAAGTTAACTTCTGTTTCATTCAAGTCACCCAGCCTCTTACATGTTTTATGGATAACATGAATGGATCTCGCTTTTTAAAGCATTAACTCGCTACAGAGTCCTCTGGTCCAGAAAGAACCTCCTGTCCTCAAATGATTTCAAATGCTGCACTATTTTGTAAAGGCAACGTCATTTGTTTCAAAGGCATGCTGTGTTGATATCTCAACTTCTTGAAGACCACCTGTGCAGAATATATTGGTCTGGTTTGTTCTCCCATGGCATCTTGAATAAGCAGTTGCTGTAAAAAGAATATGTGAAGACCCATTACAAGTTTGCTGCTGCTGGTATCCATGCAGATCCATTTTTTTTCCCTTTTTTCTGGTGGGGTGGAAAGCTTTCCCCAGTGAGATATGTTTGTGCCATGAATGGATAAAAAGGACTGGAGCTCAGAGTCTTTTAAGATCACTGCAGAGCTATTCTTGCATGGTAGTTGTCTGCCTCGTGGAGCCAAGATTTGTCATTTTTAAGAAAGCGATGGCCACTGAAGGGTCCCTTGTCCCTGTAAATTTACTCTCCTGGCCGTTGCTGCATAGCTTCCAGTGTCTTAGGCTGAAGGAAGCAATTAAAACCAGTTTGAAGTCCCTTTTTAGCCAGCTGCATCTTGCCCCTTGCAGGTAACACTGAGCAGTTGGGGTTGCTTTCATGAGAAGAGGTGGAAGGGGTAGTGAGGGATCTCATCATTGCAAAGGAAACTTGGCTCTGAGGAGCCAAGTGAGTCACTTAGGGAGATGGAAGCCTCAGTCCAAGTCCTTGGTGTTCTGGTTCTGGGCTGCATCTCTCTTGCGGTTAGCACTTTTAAAAAAGCCAAGCTGCAGGAAAAGGAAGATAAAGAAAAACCCACCATTAATTTATATGCCTGGCATTAACAGCAGTATTGATAGGTCACATGTAGCTGAGGCTCCCTGCCTCTTCCAGCTGCATCTCAAACTCAGGACTCACTTATATTTCTGCTTGGCCTGTATTTTGACTGTATCATGTCTCAATCCATTCCCTTGGGTCTGAGAGCTTTTCTTGTAATTCTGTAGCTGCACCTTGTGAAAATCCAATTGCACCTGCCAAATCAGGTCTTCCACCTTGTGGAAAATCCAAAAGGAGATTTTGCTTAAATGAGTTCAGTATAGCAGGTAAGATCGCATTTTCACGAGGTACAGCTGTAGAAGGATGAGAAAAGCTCTCGGACCTGGGGGAATTGATGGGTACACATTATGGTCAGAATATAGAACAGGCAACAATGTGGACGAGCCCAAACTCACAAATCATTACGTGACATCATGGCATTAGTTTGTTTATTAAGACATATCCTATCTCAGTGACTTCAGACTGACTTACAACTGAATAAAGAAATATGCAAATGCATAAAAGGGCAAACATTGAACTAGGTGGGAGGCAACAAAACAAAACAAAACCCAATCAGCTGAGACTCTGCCTGTTACATGGCTCATATAGCAATCCTAGTTGTTAAACAAGGAAAAGGCCAAATGTTTAGCAGTGTGACTAATTTTCATGGAAATGAATTTATTGCTTTAATGGTAGGAATAGAGGGTAATGATTTTTGTTGATGGATTATTTTAAAAACTCCTACTCTTGTCTTGAGAGCCAGTGTGGTGTAGTGGTTAAGAGCGGTAGTCTCGTAATCTGGGGAACCGGGTTCGCGTCTCTGCTCCTCCACATGCAGCTGCTGGGTGACCTTGGGCTAGTCACACTTCTCTGAAGTCTCAGATCACTCACCTCACAGAGTGTTTGTTGTGGGGGAGGAAGGGAAAGGAGAATGTTAGCCGCTTTGAGACTCCTTAAAGGGAGTGAAAGGCGGGATATCAAATCCAAACTACTACTACTACTACTACTACTACTACTACTATTCTTCTTCTTCTTCTTCTTCTTCTTCTTCTTCTTCTTCTTCTTCTTCTTCTTCTTCTTCTTCTTCTTCCCACCGAAAGGGCAGTTGGCAGACAATGACTTCATATATAAAGCTGTTTTTGGTGAGGAACATCTTTCATCCATTGGGGTCCCCATTGCCAGTTTTCAGCCTTCCCCAATCTGGTGCCCTCCAGCTGTTTTTGCACTACAACTCCCATCAGGCCAAGGGGTGGTTGGAGCAGTGGCAGACTTTGGGAGGCGGGTCTCAGATATGAGCAGCACCCTTGTGTGACACTGTGTGACCATTACAGCATAGTTGTGGTGCCCCCATGGCTCAACTCCCAGTGCAACCAAACTGGTCGTGCTCCCCTAAATGCACCTCTGGTAGGAGAGGGACTCACCTTCCACAGCGCCAACACAAGGAGGGCCAACAGGAGGAGACCACCTAAGGTGCTCCCAATGATGATCCAGATGGGGATTTGGGACTCCTCTATCTTTGAGATTTCAAACATGACCTGCAAGAGGAATACACAACAAGAACATTTGAAACTTTGGGGGGAAACCTTCCGAGGGTGAGAGCTGCCTGACAGTGGAATGGATGACCTCAGAAGGTGGTGGACCCTCCTTCATTTGAGGTTTCTAAACAGAGGTTGGACGGCCACTTGTCAGGGATTCTTTAGCTGTGATTCCTGCATTGTAGGGAAGTTGCACTAGATTACCCATGGCTTCTTTTCCAATTCTATGATTCTACCAACTGGCTCTTCAAATGGAACCCCCCTCAACTTTTAACCCCCTTTGCATCCAAAAAGAAGAAGGGTGACGGGTGTGATTTGTATGGAATTGAAAAAGAAGAAACAAGTTTGGTTATATATGTTTGGGTTCACTCTGCAGAAGTGTGCCCATGACAAGAACATACTGACGTCTGCTGCCGGCAGAGGGCACCAGCGCCCCACTTTTCAACGACATTTCAGAAATGAAGAGCATGCCATAATGTTCTTCCGCTCTGTGTCGTATATGCATTTATTTATCTCTTCTTCCAGGGCTGCAAGCACAAGTCTATTCAAGAGCATGAGGGGCCCTCATTGGGGCCTAATTCTGAAGGAGAGATGCTGGATGCAAAAGCTGCAGTTTATCCCTGTTGGGTTAAACTGGATTTGCAACTGCTGCTTTCAGATAAGGGCAACAGAGCAGGACCCAGTCATTGCTGTTCTGCTCTGAACGGCTAGTGGATCAGGAACTTTGCTTCCAGATTCCTGGAATCCAGATGACATTCTGCAGCCCAGTGGGCAATTCCAGATATGGGGGGTGGGGGTGGGGGTGGGGAAGAGACAATTTTAATTCGGACTACGGCTTAGCAGGAAAGGATTAAATGTTTCCTGCCCTCTTGACACAGTTTAAAGGGTAGCAGGAGAAAACTGATAGAAAGGCAATGCTATTTGGAAAGGGAAGGTTAAAGTGAGAGTTAATTGCTAGACAGGAGAGACAAACCCCAGAGAAGGAAATGGCTGGAGCACTCTATACAGGCCAGAACCAGCCCGAAACCCACAGGAAAGCTGCATGATGGGTCATCTGGGGAAATTGCACAGCTGTTTCATTGCTTTTTTTTTTTAAGTCAGTTTTTCTGAGCTCTGGGTGGGGAGGCAGACGCTGAACAGGGAAAGCACGAGAAGATGTTTCGTCCATGACTATTTGCCCTGTAAAAAATGAGTGAACAAAGCATGGCTATTTCACACTATGTGTCTGGGTGTAGATGCAACCTGAAATGTTACATTGGTAACTGAAAGCAAAGATGATTTGCCCTTCCCCAATTGCTGTCTAAACCCAATGGCAAATTTTGTTGCCATCAAATTAGGAGACAAAATAGTCTGAGAGGAGAGAAGAGGCAAGCCAAGAGATGCAGTTCACTTATGGATGAAAAACCGTATCTTTGACTGCAGGCTGCTGGGTTCCTTTGAACCCACTTAGCAGCAATTTCAGAAGCAAGTTTTCCTTCTTCCCAATAAATCCATCACCCCCACGACATACCACACTTCTCCAAACACAAATTCCAGGTCCGGTGGGTACCATTACTTGCCCACGTTGCTTGTGGCCTCCCAGAACACGAGGGTTTGAACATGTGCTGCAATTCCTGCATGGCAGTGGGGTTGGACTAGATGTCCCTTTGGGTCCCTTCCAATGCTACAGTTCTATGAGACCTGATGAGCACCTGTGGCCAAGCTACTCACCTGCCGACTGGGATCGTCCTCTCTGAAGACGAAGGCACTGCGGAACCCTCTCTGCAGTACGGCGTTAATCACAAATCTCAGCGACTTGAATTTCATCTTGAAAAGACAGGGCAAGATAAGAGTCACAAGAGGGGGCTCAGCAGTGGACAGTTCAGCTATTCGGTTACTTGGCTTGTTTGGGGGGCCTTTTCACTGATCTGAGCAAACCAGGGGTTGTGTCATTTGTAAGAGCAGCACCCTTTCCTGCCTGGAATGTTTCAAGTGATACACCAGGGAAAATAACTTTTCTGTGCCGCAGCATCACTCCCTTGATGTCTGCCCTGAGACCTTCAGGTAAAGGGCGGTATACAAATTTAATAAATAAAATAATAATCATCATGTCTGTCCAAAAGCAGGTGGAGACCCAAGCTTGGGAAACCCTGTTTGAAACAGTTGTCCTAAATTGTTTTTAACTGATAATTTAGTTGTTTTATTCTTTTTGTAAACCACTTTTAGGCTTTTTTAAAAAAATAAAACAGATAAAAACAATTTATTGAAGGGTATGTATAAATAAATAAAGAACAGAAAATCAAGCTGGCTGGCTTTATGAGGTGTTAAAAATAACACTTTTCTTTAAACCAGGGAGAGTCTCACCCAGCACTCATCTTAGTGAAAAAGAGGTAACAGATGTTCCTGGCTTGACCTAATTCTTTCATTATTTGGTGTAATTAGCAAATGGTGTTGATGTGGCACTCAAGGGGATGACAAATCTTGTTTCCCAGCTACGTAGAGAGGGAGGATTCCATTGGGGACGGGCGGAGAATGACTAGCAGCTGAAAAAGCTGGCGAGAAAAGAGGAAGTTTGAAAACCGCCTCGTGGCCCAACTCCCTGGAGTCAGGGGCTAGCTCGGGAGACAGCCGAGCAGCAAAAGCACAATAATCTGCCAGCCTTCAATGGGGATAGCGCTGTAAACTCCACCGATTGCTGACTCGCCCTTACAGCTCTCAGTGACTTCATCCACAGATTTCCATGCAAGAGGAAGCTGACTTCTCCATTGGCAGCCAGATTTACACTGCAGTCTATGGATATCACATCAGAATTACTGTAGTTCTGGAAGGAGTAAAAAAGAAAAGAAAAATGGAGTTAGAAGTGGAGAGGGCCAGAACGAAGCTCATTCTTCCCACTTGGAAGTAGGACCAAAGGTTGACTACTGCAGTTGTCTGGGCAGGTGGGTGACCACCACTGGGCATTCACTTGAATTTGCTGCATCCACAATGAGGAGGTCGGATCCTGCTCATACTGGATGAAAGGCAGCACTTTTTCTTTTCTTTTAGCTGCACAGTGTTTCTCAACCTGTGGGTCCCCAGATGTTGTTGGACTACATCTCCCATCATTCCTAGCCAGCATGACCAGTGGTCAGGGATGATGGGCGTTGTAGTCCAACAACATCTGGGGACCCACAGGTTGAGAACAGGGCAGATAAAAGGAAGTTCTTCATAGTTAAACTATGGAACTCACTCCCACATGAGGCAGTGACCAACTTGGTGTCAGGCTTGAGGAATCCTCTCCCTCCCCCCATGGCACCAAGAAGCAGGGAGGAAACAAGGAAGTTCTTACTTATGATTTGGCCAGTTATTATGGTGCTGCCCAGGACTGACCTGCTGGGGGCCTGAAGGGCCCAGCCCTGCTTCTCTCTACCTGGCTTGGGGCGGGCCTGGCAGGCTCCATAAAGGAGTGCTGCTGCTGCTGCTGCTGCTGCGGGACAGAGAGGGCTCCATTTTTGTTTTGTTTTGTTTTCAAATTGCTTTTATTTTTTATCTGTGTCATTTTTAATTGTGATTGATATTAATGCTGTATTCTTAGTTTTAGTTTTTATGATTTATGTGGAAATTGTTTTCCATTTGGCTGTGTATTTTTTTGATGTGTTTTGTTTATTGTTAATGGCTTTTGTTATGTTGGTAATTATGTAAATCCGATCATGTCGTAAGTCACCTTGAGCATTGTTTTTAGCTATGGAAAGGGGGTATACAAATAAAATGATGATGATGATGATGAAAGACAAAGAAATCCAGTCATTCGTCAGTGATGGAGTTGCTTGCACTGAGCTACTCCTCCTTCCCTTCTAACAACGACACCTGCTTCTACGGCATCCGCCCATGGCCAACTGTCACCGTGTCCTTTGTTCTTAACAAATGTCGCATTTTGGGAGAAGGGGGGTCAGTTATGCTGTCCAGTGACGTATCATCTAGCTGCTCTGTCTCCCCTCCATCTTCTCCTAACACCCCATAACTCTTCTGTTCGCCTGTCTCTGAGCTGTTATCTTCATCAAAGCCCTGCTGTAATTTGAGACTGCCTTCCTCTTCCCTGGAAGCTACAGGAGAACATCTACCACTCTTCGTCCTCTTCAGTCCAGTCCCTGACACTTGGATGGATCTAAAAGAGGACTGGACAAATTCATAGAGGAGAAGGCTATCCATGGTTGCTAGCCACTCTGCTATGTTCTACCTCCTCTCAGAGGCAGTAATGCTTCTAAATACAGTGGTACCTTGGGTTAAGAACCTAATTCATTCTGGAGGTCCATTCTTAACCTGAAGCTGTTCTTAACCTGAAGCACCACTTTCGCTAATGGGGCCTAATGCTGCTGTCACACTGCTGCTGCACGATTTCTGTTCACATCCTGAAGCAAAGTTCTTAACCTGAGGTATTATTTCTGGGTTGGCGGAGTCTATAACCTGAAGTGTCTGTAACCCGAGGTACCACTGTATCAGTTTCTGGAAAGCACAAGAGCGGAGAGGGCGCTTGTGCTCAGGTTCTGCTGTGAGAACAAGATGCTGGATTAGATGGGCTTGACCACTGGCAGGACCCAGCAGGGCTCGTATTACGTTCTTATGCCAAGCTGGTAGTCCAAAGGCGGCCTGCCGCAGGGAATAAGCTGAGACGGGGAACATTTGTGATTCTTCTAATGTTGTTGGGCTCCAACTCCCATCAGCTCCAAAGGCAGGGAATGACCACAAAAACTGTGCCTCTTTGCATCCCTGGCCAATGGGCAGGGATGATGGGAGTTGGAGTCCTTCAACATCTGGAGGGTCGCAGGGTCCCTGTCCTCTATCATGATTGTTGCTCAGACCGGTGAGCATGCTTGAGCCCAAAGGGAGCCCCCCCCATGGGACTCACACCCTACTCAGGTTCCCTTGCTGTTTTGAATGACCTCCCCCTGCAGTCCTCTCCTTTGGACAGGCCTGAAAATCACTTGCAGGTGTCATCCTAAGCAAGACTGGGCTGCCCACACTCCAGACCAGTCAAGCAGCTTCCTAATGCACAACCTGATGTCCTCTGGATATTTCCGATGACGACAACTATCAGCCCCCACTGAGGACACCAGGTTCAGAAAGGCTGGTTGAGTGCATCAGCCCAAAGTCAATTTGCTATCTGACCTCATTCTCCATGTTTGCTATGTAACATTAAAGCCAGGAAGGGCATTTTCCCCCCAGTCATAAGAAGTATTAATTGGACAGGAAATGCCACGCAGGTTGTGAATACCTTGGCAATGACATTGCATACTTTTTAAATAAAAGATGGACCAGAATTTGAGCCCTATGTTCAAGTCTTGTCTCAGCACACAGGATTTGATTTTGTGTTTTCAGAAGTCCAGCACAGAAAGATGGGCATTACATACCAGCTGGGGGTGGCGCCCCAAGTCCTCGTCAGAGGGTGTCCTTCGATAATCTGTGTTGTTCCCCCCAATGTGGCACGTTATGTGTTCCTATAATAGAAGAGGGAAGCTGGATTAGATCACTGGGAACAGAAATCCAAAGTAACATCCTGCAAAGAATGACACAGACTGGACTGGACAGCCTGTTTGGGGGCTTTGCTCCCCCTAAAATACATCCTTGCCCCTAAAATACAGATTCTGCTTGTGCAGCCAGTCCATCCCAAGGCAGCACACAAAATGTGCCCTGTGATTTAATGGGCACCTGGATTCCAGCAACAGTCCCTCTAGGAGGAAAATTGTTCCATGACCTTACAAGCTACTCATTAAATGCCAGTGGGAGGTTTGGCTCTCTGCTGCTGCTGGCTCCTAATCTTTTCCACCTCCCCAGCCAGCCATGTGTGGAAGTGGATGGAGCCCTGAGTGCACACTTAATGCAGAAGGGCTGTAGCTCAGTGGCAGAGCACCTGCCTTGGGTGCAGAAGGCTCAGGGTTCAATCCCCCATGGCATCTCCACGTGGGGCTGGGAACCTCTCTTGCCTGAAACCCCTGGAATGCTGCTGTGAGTCAGTGTAGGAGATATTGAGTTAGAAGAAGCAATGGCCTGGCTTTAGTCTAAGACAGCTTTCTTTTGGAGCCAAAAACTGTAATAATTGGGTCAAGAGGGTGACTATTAGCAGAACAGATGGGAGGAAACCAAAAGATGACACAACATCTGGATGGGAGGACGGTACAGCCTGCCAAATTTGCCATCGGGGGCCCAGTTTTATAAAAAGCGCTTAAACTGGACATAGGAGACTGCCAAGCCAGACCACTGGGTTCCATCTAGCTCAATATCAACAACACGGGCTGGCAGCAGCTCTCCAGGGTTTCAGAAAGGCACCCTTCCCAGCTCCACCCAGAGATGAAACCTGGGGCCTTCTGCGTGCACAGCAGATGTTGTGGCCCTGAGCCATGGCTCTTCCTGGTAAGCACCACAAGTCTTTACGTAAGCCAAAGGGGTTCAATCCTAGAACTGGAAGTTGCTTGCGAGGGGTAGGGGAAAGTCTGAGCATCATGACAGCCCATTAACTTTGGAGGTTGCTATGATCACACAATCAAATTTTTTTGGGGGGGGGACTCCCTACTTTGGGGCTTCCTGGTGGAGCATCCTGATTTGTAACCCATGCCTTAAAGGTCCCTTGAAGCTATTTTTTAAAATCCCCTTAAGAATCACAAATAAAAGCTCTGGCTACCTCATCCACGTGGAAGCCTGCTAGCTGCAGAAGGCGATTGCCTCCCCGTGTGGCCACGGGGACTGTGATTTTGATGGCCATTGCATCAACAGGAAAGAGACCCAGATTCTGCAGCTGTGAAAGTTGACAAACACACGCCAGATCAATACCCTTCTGCAAGTGCACATCCCTTGCCCCCTTCCCCCACCAGGTTCCTCAGACCCAGAGTTCCTTCACTACCTTAAAGGTACAGTTAAAAGGTGGACCGATGCTGTCATATCTCTCCAGAGAATTGTTTGACTTGACCTCGTAGTAATTCTGGCTGGGACTCCTGAATAATGGCAAAAAGGAGAAAACTCATCCATCCATAGTTCAACTAAGGGTGTGTTCACATTTCTGCCTTAGAGCACAATAAAGTTGTTCCCTCCCTCCCCACTGAGGATGTTTCACAGCTGAGCCCTTTTGCCCCTTAGTTCACATCAGCAGGGCTTTATTAGTGTCAGATTCATTTCTGTTTGTATACATCCTTTGGATGTCTTTATCCCATGCAAAGGTGGTCACACCTTCGCCAGAGGTTAATTAGGAACAGCTTAAGTGCTCCAATCAACACACCAAACAGTAGCACCTTATAAGAAGCAAGGTGTTTGAAATGGTTTTTAATATTGTTCTTAATGTGCTCTAATCTGTCCTGGGACCTTAGGGTGAAGGGCAGGTAATTCGTAGTAGTAGTAGTGGCGGTAAGTCCAGGATACACCTGCATTTTTAATAATGCTGGGTGAACTCAGATTAAAACCCCCACACTGGAAACATAGTGAGTGCCCATTAAACAGGAGCATGAATGCACACAGTGGGTGGAAATTTCAGCGTTAACAAATCAAAGCACTATAAAAACTCCACTCAAGGCCATCAGAAGTACCTGGTGAAAAGCAGGTCTGTTTCATACTTCAGCGGAAACTTTAGGAGGGCAGAATTGTCCTCTTTGGTGTTTTCCTGTTCCTCGCTGTCACTAGAATACAGAAGAATCAGAAGCTCATTTAGGTGACAAAGCAGGACTCAGAAGTCAGCAGATTAACAGGGAATGGGCTAATGTTGATGAGAAGGCAAAGGCCCATCCAAACTGGTGCTTTTTTGAAGGTGTCTTCTACTACATCATTCAGCCTGGACAATGAGGTCCAGCACCAAAGGCCTTCTGGCGGTTCCCTCACTGTGAAAAGTGAGGTTACAGGGCCTTCTCAGTAGTGGTGCCTGCCCTGTGGAATGTCCTCCCATTAGATGTCAAGGAAATAAACAACTATCTGACTATGAGAAGGCATCCAAGGGTAGTCCTGGTTAGGGAAGTTTTTAATGTTTGATGTTTTATCGTGTTTTTAATATTGTGTTGGAAGCCGCCCAGAGTGGCTGGGGAAACCCAGCCAGATGGGTGGGGTATGTATGTATGCATGCATGTATGTATGTATGTGTAAATTATTATTATTATTATTATAGCCTCACAACGACCCTGTGAGGTAGGGTTAGAGTGAGAGACTGTGACTGGCCCCAGGTCACCCAGGGAGCTTCCTGGCCAAGTGAGACTAGAACCCTGGTCTCCCAGGGTACAGCTACAGGATTTCAGCAGGAAGCTGCAAAATGTACACAGAGAGGAAATGGAGCAGTAGGTCTGCCCCAAAACTGTTCCAGGAGCAAAGAGCATTGAAACTGGGATGGAGGAAAACTGTCCAGATGCCACCATGAGCACAATTATTTGTGAATGCGCCTGGAGGGGTTGTAAGCAGCTGCCTGCTCAGATTCAGCTGCATGAGGAAAGTTGTGGACCTAGACTGCTTACAAGAAGTTCCTACTGAATGAGATTAGGAGCTGTTAGCACTTATAAATATATACACACACAGAGAGAGCTCAGTTTTTCTTCTGTGGCATCAATGCCAGGGTTGGCGCTCATCCCCTTTCCAAGAGTAGCAATTTCTCTTACTTATACTCTCGGTGACTTTGGCAGCAGACAGAACTTTCCCCTTGCCACTCGCCAATACTATGCTGGCCTAGTGGGATATAGAGACATATAAAAGGGGATTTCTGGCTGACACAGCATGATTCACGAGCTGTGCGAAGTTAATCCACTCTACAGTTGAAGTGAACAGGAATTTTTGTCATTTTCCAAGTGCTCATTTTACCAATTTTTGACACAGTTCTGGGTTCTCTAAGCACTCTCTCTCTCTCTCTCTCTCAATCTGCCCAAGTTTAAGGAACTTTCATCCACATGTGAAACGTCGCCTCCACCGCCATTTCTGTGATAGCAATTAGTATCCATACCTTAAATGGACCTACGGGGAAGTAATTCTTTTAATTCTCTTCTCCCCCGCTTTTTAGCAAAAGTTCAAAACTGAGAGATGGTAACTGACCCACAATTGAACCCATAATAAGGTACTGTGTGGAAGTCCCCTTGGACTGGGGATATTTACATTTTTAAGGGATGGAATATGAGGTCTTTCTCCTCCCCTGGCCCGATTTCTCCAGTGGGTCTGGCACAATGCTGGAAAAGGTGCCTCTGCCATCATACGGGCAACGGGAGGGAGCAGTGATTTACAAGTGCAACTGTGGGTTTTCTAACCGCCAAAGTTAGCTTTGTTTTCATAGCGCCTGGGGTCTCTTAGGAGCGAGGGAGACCTGGCAGGTTTCACAAAGGCTCAAATTTTATAAGCAACATTTATTGGGCTTGTGTGTGTGTGTGTGTGTGTGTGTGTGTGCGCGTGCATGCACAAACAATGATAGCCTCTGTATTCCACTGTATATTTTCACAGCACAGCTAGACAAGGCCCCTTGCCAAAGATATTTACTAGCATATAAAGGTAAAGGGGCCCCTGACCATTAGGTCCAGTCGTGACCGACTCTGGGGTTGCGGCGCTCATCTCGCTTTATTGGCCGAGGGAGCCGGCGTACAGCTTCCAGGTCACATGGCCAGCATGACTAAGCCGCTTCTGGCGAACCAGAGCAGCGCACGGAAATGCCATTTACCTTCCCTCCGGAGTGGTACCTATTTATCTACTTGCACTTTGACGTGCTTTCAAACTGCTAGGTTGGCAGGAGCAGGGACCGAGCAACGGGAGCTCACCCCGTCACTGGGATTCGAACCACTGACCTTCTGATTGGCAAGTCCTAGGCTCTGTGGTTTAACCCCCAGCGTCACACGCGCCCCTATTTACTAGCATATGTATGCATAAATGTATGCAATTTCCACAGTTTACGGGAACCGAGGATTTACTCCTTGCTGGACAAGAGTCCACTCATGTGAAGGATGAGGACCAGTATCAGGACCACACGGTCTAAATGGTCACTTTGCTGTCTCTGGCATGGGGACATCCAAGCTTACTTCCGTCCCATTGTCAGTGATGCAAGTTTGGGTGGGTTGGGACTCCTAAAGGTATTGCTGGGCCTTGAAGCCATGCCCCTCATCTACTAGCCATGCCCATTCAGTTCCCTCTCACCTGTGCCTCCCTCCCCTCCTTTTAAAAAAGGAATAGAATTTGAAATAGAAGAAACAGGTCACAATACACGGGGGCTATTTAAGTGCCTAGGAGAAAAGGCAGGATAGAATTGTAACAAATAAGAGGTATGTAAGCTATCTTATTGGTTTGGTGAATTAGTTGTTTCATAAAATGTATGCAGAACTTGATTGTAAATGAAATGATATTAAAGCAGTTTACAAAAAAAAATGAATAAAAAGATTATCAGTTTTTTTAAAAAAGCAGTTAAAAACCATTATCAAAAATAATTGAAATCAAGTATAAGTCAAAAACCAGGTTTGTACGCATGTCAACATTCTGCATGTTTGGATAGGCTTGCCTAAACAGAAATGTTTTCAGCAGTCACCTGTTGTCAATAGGCAGGGAGTTTCAAAGTATGCATGCATGTGGTGGAGAAAATTCACAGAGAAAAGCTTTTCTGACTCTCTCATAATGCCCCCAAAACCTGTCCACCTTACTTGGATGGCAAATAATTTCTGTGCACCCAGAGCATTGCGGAGTTCCCTGCCCACAGAGCTATTGAATGGTTGGGGTTTTAGCATCTGCAGTTTCATTCTTTTAAATACACCATTCACCAACTGCTGTGCCTTTGGGAAGAGGCAGGCTAGACACTCAGATAAACATATGCATTTCGGAAGCCTCTCTGTTCTGACTCAGAAGCATCAGAGAGGGAAACAGCCTGGGGAAGAACAGGATGCAGGCAGTGGTGGTGGGGAGGGAAAATGAGTGGATGTAAAAAAAGAGGAGAAAAATAATGTTATTGCCGACCTGTTGGCAGTCAAAGAGATCTCCAGATTTTGGAGGAAAATAGATTTGCTGAACTCGAAATCCAGGCGAAAAGCCACCTGCAGAGATTGAAAACAGACAGATGCATTAAGGAAAACAACTCAGGAACATTTCCCACAGCCATCTGGAGCAAACACTAGACTGTCAGGACAAGAGTCTTGCAGCCAACGTTTAGTCATAAAACTGAATTGAAATTAATGGACTTGACCAACTTAGGTTAGGCGAACATTTCCATCAACTCCGTTTGAAATCAGCAACCTATCAAAGGTCCATCAGTCACCCCTGATGTATGATGTGAAAGCCATAGAAACATTCAAAGTATCTTGTTTCTGAGCCAGACCCATTGGGCTCCATCTAGCTCAGCATTGTCTACACTGATTGGCAGTAGCTCTTCAGGTTCATGCCTGGAGTTGCCAGGGATTGAACCTGGGACCTTCTGGGTGCAAGGAAAATGTTCTGCCACTGAGCTATGGACCTGCTCCCTTAGTTTTACCTTTCTGATTGCAACAGCGATTGGAGAGGCACTTATCAAGTCTGATTAGTTGCATTGTGTTGCCCAGTTCACTTACACTGGGGGGGGGGGGTTTGCCTTGCTGAAAGTGGGAGGTTGGCTGCCAACCCCTCCCCCCCGCTCTAACTACATATTTTTTTTTTTAAAAGCCCCAGGTCTGTGCACAGCTGATTATAATATTAAAATTCCCCTCCTTGGGCTCCGAGGGCTGAATTTTCCATTTTTAGCTTCTATTTGCTTTGGCAGAGCCGTACATATTCGAGGCCATACAGATGCATTATGATAGTATTTCACGGTCCAAAAGCACACAGGGCTGCTTTATTGCAAGGGCTAAATCTTAGCGCAGTGATTAGATCAAATCCATCACTGTCAATCCCTTGCCAAGCAACGGTTTCAATCTTAACATTTTCTTTAGAATCTGGGAAGCCTCTCGTTGCCTTCGACTTCTTCTCTGTCTGCCTGTAGATCTTCCAAGGCTTTCCTTCCAGCCTATGGTGGATATGAGGGATAATTTATTTTCCAGGTAGATCATCTATGACAGCACAGTGAAACTTCTTCTGTTTAAGGAGTCAGGAGAGTTAGGATGGGAGAGTTCAGCTGCCCAACATGGTTCCTAGCCCTGAACATCCTCTCAGTGTCTCTGCTGAGGAATCTGGTGGAAGTTGTTATGAAAATGAAATGATGAAGATGTCTCCTCCTGGGCCAGGCCACTGGTCCATCTTGGGTAGGATTGTCTTATCTGACTGGCAGCAACTCTCCAAGGTATTCGGCAGAGAGAAACCCTTTGCTTACTTGAAGATGCCAGGGGCTGACCTTCTGTGTGCAAGGCAGGTGACCTAGAGGCCTCTCTTAAACCATCCGTGTGCTTTGCATACGGACTTGAGCTTGCATAGCTAAGAGCGTGATGAGTGGGGAAGCTGCCAAAAGAGGGGAACAGGCTAGTGTTGGCACTATGAGATTTACAGATTTTAAGTAATCCTGGTGCCCACCAGACATTTTTGACCGCAGCCCCATCAGCCTCGGATTCCTATAAGTTTGCTTTACGTTATGGAATGGAACAAAGACTCGACCTACTAGAGAATGATGAGGAAAAAATACTCAGTGCGTAGTTAAACTATGGAACTCCCTCCCACAAGAAGCAGTGCTGGCCACTAACCTGAATAGCTTTAAAAGAAGATTAGACAAAATCATGGAGGAGAAGGCCGTCAGTGGATACTAACCATGATGGCTATGCTTTGCCTCCACAGTTGGAGCCAGACATAGGAGCAACTCCTCAGCTCCTCTCCCATTAAAATGTTTGAGGGAACCAGTCCCCCCAGTCAATGGGCATTGCCATTCAAATGGTGTGCATGTGTCACATCATATGATTGATTATGCAGCGTGGGGCTTACCTGTCACCCCCCCCCAATATTTTATTCAAGTTGACACCACTGGAGGCAGAAATGCATCTTAATACCAGTATCTGGAAACAGCAGGAGGGGAGAGGTCTCTTGTGCTCAAGTTCTGCTTGTGGGCTTCCCATTGGGGCATCTGGTTGGCCAGTATGAGAACAGGATGCTGGACTAGATGGGTAATTGCCTTGATCCAGGAGAGCTCCTCTTATGTTCTTAATACAATCTACTTAGAGTTGAGAGGTGATATGACAGCTGTCTTCCAATACCTCAAGGGTTCCCCCGTGGAAGGTGCTGCTCCAGAGGGGAGGCCCCAAACCAATGGATTCAAATGACAAGAAAGGAGATTCTGACTGAACATTAGGAAGAACTTTCTGACAGTAACAACTATTCAACAGTGGGTTGGACTACTTTAAAAGGTGGTGGACTCTTCTTTCTTTTAAAAAAAGTTTTTATTTATAATTTTCGTTTATGTATATCACAACAATTACTCAATCATAGTTTTAACTCTGACTCCCTACTCCTCTTTTTGTGGGAGAAGGTGTGGACTCTTCTATATTGCAGAAATCCCAGTAGCATCGTCTTTTAAACACATGACTCGCACTGCGTCGCCATTTTGCTTCGCAGACAAACCGGAAGCCAATCTGTCAGAGATTCTTTAGCTGTGATTCCTGAATTGCCAGGGGTTGGACTAGAGGACCCTTTGGGTCCCTTCCAACAACTCTACAATTCTATGATTCTATTCTCATTCCATACTGCAGTCACATCTGGATTTGGGCTTTTGGCCAGAAGCTTTAACTGAAACGAACTATTCCTTGGCATAAACAAGCCATAAAAGGTAAGAAGGAATCCATCAGTCATGCCTACCAAGAACTATAAAGTGTGGAATCTTTGAACACTTGTGTCTCCCCCAACATCCTTCCTCGAATACGTAAGAAGATGGTCTGAACCCACAACAGCTCCAAGAATCTAACATGGGGCTGAAAGTGCCCCTGCTGAAAACAGGAGAAATCTGAGTCTAATATAATCCCCAAACCCAGTGGTTGCAAAACAGGAAAAAAAGGTGACTCATACAGCAGCAAAGGAATTTGGGGGCTAAATTACCCAAAAGCCACTGTCAAAGTGCTCCAGAGGATTAGAACAAACGTTTTTGGAATCAGCCTTCTGGTTTTGACTACCCAAACAAAGGCCTCTGAGGATTCTGGGCCATCTATAAGCAGCTGAAATTTCTTTGCTCACTGGTTGCTTCCTAACTTGGCTTCCCGGCGGAGCTCTGCAGCCTTGAAAAAGCAAATATTCCAATTATTTGTGTGTGCATGTGTGGAGTCCTTAACGTCTTAAACTGAGCTGGGAAAGCAACTGGGATTAGGGTGGATAATGAGAGGATGAATCTCTTAGAGCAACATTGCTCTATTAAATTCTGGAGAAGGCTAACCTCCCACCCTTGAAGGTTGCGCATCCCAAATGGCTGTACCATTTTATAATATGGTCATTGGCATACTGCTCCAGGGTTGTGGGGGGTCGAAGACCCGCTGCTATTTCTGCAGCAGGGTCCCTGCATCCCAGAGGCACCCCAACAGAATAGAAGAGGAGCTTTGTAGCCCCTCTCTGCTCCAAATGGGACGCGGGTGGCGTTGTGGGTTAAACCACAGAGCCTAGGGCTCCATGGTTTTTGCCTCACCTTGAGGATGTCCCCAAAAGCGGGCTGTGAGCTCAGGTTTGCCTTGGCTGCCTCCTTTCCCTATTTTAGCTGGTGCTTGTTTTGTGTGCAGGTGCCCCAGAGCCTCTTACCTTTGCTTTGGCTCGGAAGAATGGATAGCTGACATTGCAAACCCTCCGGTTCGGATGCTTCTCTTCAGACACGCACTCAATATTAATGTCCAGGTCATCCTGAAATGGAAGGGAAAGAATTGACGCTAGCTTTGCATGGGAGCTAGATTGCAAAGAGGTCCCCCAAAGCATTTTGAAATGCAGTCTTATTGCCTGGTATACCACTCTACCTTGCGTTTAATGAAACTACTCTGCTTCTTTAGGACGTGATATTTGCCCCTCACTTATGCCTTGGAAGGACAGTTCTGGAAACCCGCTGGGTGCTGTCTTATCAGAAGGCATGCAGGCAGGTTGGCATGAGAAACAGTGCTTTGTAGGGAACGACCTTTACTATTGGTCACACTGGCATGTCCCAAAAGAGGAGTCTAGTGATTGCAAGTGACTTTCATCACACTGGCACTGTCCATTGAAAGCACACAGCACCCCCTATCTTCTGAAACAACAATGGGACACTAGCTCCACCCAAGGCAGGCTGGAGAACAGCAACAACTGACAAAAGATAGACAAAATATATTACAAGGACAAGAAGAAACACTATGCTCAGAATAATTGTCATACAGAAGAAGGAGCGTGTTTAAATGCTTCATCTGTAGGCGTAGAAATCAAAGTGTCAATACGAATAGAAGTCATTAAAATGGCAGTTGCGACATAAAGGATATATTTGGACTGGAGCGTAATTGGAATTTATAAGATTTTGGAACACAGAAACAAAGTAAATCACTAAACCATCAATTCCAGCATATGGGGGGGCACCTAAATTGTATCATTTAGCATCTCAATGATTGGTATTATTAACTATATTGTAATTTGGCATTGTTATAATGAGGCTATTGTTGGATTGTTGCAATTGAAAACTAATAAAAATTCTTATCAAAATAAAGCACAGCACCCCCTAAAGAATCCCGGGAATTGTAAATTTGTTAAGGGTGCTGAGAACTGTAGCTCTGTGAGGGCTTAATTACAGTTCCCAGGGAAGCCATGTGTTAAGTACTTAATTCGTTCCGGGGGTCCGTTCTTAACTTGAAACTTTTCTTAACCTGAGGGACCACTTTAGTTAATGGGGCCTCCCGCTGCCACCACGCCACAGCTGCACGATTTCTGTTCTCATCCTGAAGTAAAGTTCTTAACCCGAGGTTCTATTTCTGGGTTAGCGGAGTCTGTAACCTGAAGCGTCTGTAACCCGAGGTACCACTGTATGGAATAGCTGGGAGCCTCGAATCTGTTTTTACAAGTCGACAAAACATTTCCTTTATTTGCTGCCCCTGTGTTTGTTCTGGTTTCGTCTGTTCATGTTGTTCTTTGGTTAGGTTTGGAGTAATTCATCAGTAAAAAGAGAGAAGCTTTTTGCACTTTTCCTATTTTGTGGTTAATCTTTCCTGCAATTTTCCACTGGCAGAGCCTTTTAAATCAACACAAGGAAGACACTTGATGCTTGGCGGCTAGAGCAAGCTCAGCATATTTACTAATAAAGAGGGAGAGAGAGCATGGCTTGTCCAAAGCTCGCGGCAAAGTGCTTACACACACTGTCAACACTTCACCATTTACTGCAAGTCTAGACGGCAACATTGGGAAGAGGACGTTTCAGAGGACCAGCTAGGAAGTCGTCACAATTGGGAGGCATTCCTATGAAAAGAAATACAACCCGCTGTGGCTGGCTTATTGGGAATGGTGGGGCAGAAGGCAGGGAGGTCAACAGTAGGTGGCGCCAGAGCCAATGACAGATGGGGCCGCCCTGTGGCTGGTTGTAAATAGGAAGGCATATTGGTGGGGCAGTGGCTAATTTGGCCTAATAGACGAAGCTCCTCTGAATGTAATGTCCTGATGGATTATGATGATGATTAGTGCATTTTTCTAAAAAAAAAGTTTGGGGGTACTCTCATTTTCTGACTCATATTGAAATACTGCCCCAGTGAGGCCAAACTTAGATTCACAAACTGTTTAGGGGAATGCGCGCCCCCAGAAAAAAGCACTGATGATGATAATGATGATAATTTATTTGCACCCCGTCCATCTGACTGGGTTGCACCAGCCACTCTGGGTGACTTTCAGGATATAGAAAAACATAGTAAAACATTAAACCTTAAAAAGTTTTCCTATACAGGGCTGTATGGTTAAGAACTTAATTCATTCTGGAGGTCCGTTCTTAACCTGAAACTGTTCTTAACCTGAGGTACCACTTTAGGTAATGGGGCTTCCCACTGCCGCCACGCTGCCACTGCGCGATTTCTGATCTCATCCTGAGGTAAAGTTCTTAACCCAAGGTACTACTTCTGGGTTAGCGGAGTCTGTAACCTGAAGCGTCCGTAACCTGAAGCGTCTGTAACCCGAGGTACCACTGTACTGGAAAAATATGAGAAACTGCGAGAAACCAAAATGGACAGATTCGCTCCTCTCTACTTGAAATGAGATGAGCCACTGTCATGGCTCCTCGTCGCTTTTGCTGCTCTCAGCGGAGGCAATGTGTATGGTTACAGCACCACTGTAAAAATGACAAACCCTAGAGGGCCAAGGCAGTGATAGAAAAAGCTGCTTTATCCACAGTTCAGGCAAGCAACAATCAGGATGACAAAGGAGCTGACGTGGACACAGCCATATGAAAAATATAAATCAGAAACATTTTTTCAATAAAGCATTCCCAGACGCTGGCTGGCTTCGAGGGCTGGCTGTCAGCGGAGTCCTATATGATGTCCCCCAAGTGCTGAGCAGATGCTTGGCAAGCCCCCCAAGCCTCCTTCCATCTTCCCTCCCGAGATCAGCAATTGCCGTGGCATCATCCATAGCCCAGTGCACAAAAACTATAGCTCATTCTCCATTCTAAGCCCCTTGTTTCCAGAGAAGCAATAACTCAATGCAAAAAAATCACCCCTGACTGAAACTTGGCCATCAAGGCAAGCACAAAAGCAAAAGGAGGAGGGAGATGCTTTTGAAAACCACCAGGAAAATGGACAAAGTCGTTAATCATTGCAGTATATTGAAGTTAAAACACCCTCCTGGGGCAAGTAGCAATTGCTTCTGGGCAACTAGATTACCAGCTTTTCCATGCGCAGCATCGTGTGGAAACAAGAAAACCTAAGAGGGTGGAGGGGTGTGCGCGCACGTGTGCATGTATAAATATTATTTCTACCATGCAGAGCAGAGAAAGTCATCTCTGCTGGTTGGGTATGAGGATAAAGACACACACACACACCATCTGAGGTGTGCATTTAAATAACACAAACAGCTGGAGTTGGGGGGGAGCCACACTACTCTCAAACATGAGAAGTGGACAAGGTGGTCAGAGGTCTGCTGTGCTTTTTATTTGGCCCGTATTGCGCAATGAAAGCACCTGCAAGCAAAGATCTCATTGGCTCTGAGAACTCAGAAGGCACAGGAAATACTGTATTTTTTGCTCTATAAGAGCAAAAAAAAAATTCCCTCCTAAAAAGTAAGGGGAAATGTGTGTGCATCTTACGGAGTGAATGCAGGCTGCGCAGCTATCCCAGAAGCCAGAACAGTAAGAGGGACTGCTGCTTTCACTGCGCAGCGATCCCTCTTGCTGTTCTGGCTTCTGAGATTCAGAATATTTTTTTCCTTGTTTTCCTCCTCCAAAAACTAGGTGTGTCTTGTGGTCTGGTGCATCTTATAGAGCGAAAAATACGGTACTTTTACAGCCTGTCTGCAAAAGCCTGTCTGCCCCCCCTTTCTTAAGGGGGGGGGAAACAATTGTGGAGGGCAGAGAGAGAAAAAAACTTAAAGGATTGAAGAGGATGACATGGACCTGGAAGCACTCTGATTAACTCTTTCATAAAAATTAAGAGTTTGGGTTTAAATCCATCCACCCATCCATCCATCCTCAAGGGACCTCAGTGTCTCTATTGAAGCAGTTTTCCTGATGAAAGACATCACTTCATTGCTCAAAAGGCTAAGAAGAAATGCATCACTGCCTATGCCGGATCAGATCAAGGGCTCACTAATATCGGACAACTGCTAGATGCACAGGGCTGTTGGGCATCTCCTCATTCGCTCCCAGCAGCTGCTACTCAGCGAAGGCTGTTCCTCCATCATGAGCTAAGTGAACACTAGCTGTTGAGCCCCATCCCCTGACCTCAGAGGACCTCAGCAGGAACAGTTTCCTGGGAACTGCCATAAGAATGTAAGAAGGAGTTGCTGGACCATGCCAATGGCCCATCTAGTCTAGCATCCTGTTCTTACACATGCCTGTGGGAAATCAGCAAGAAGGATTTGGGCACAACAGGCCACCCTGTGATTTCCAGCAAGTGGGATATCAAGAAGTGTCTCCATCATGTGCTGCGTGCGTTGCAGTTGCTCTGCCCCACTCCCTCACCTTGGGGGTCTTCACTGGGCTCTGCTGCCTAGCAGCAAGGCAACACTAGTGAAGGTCAATCATCTTGTTGCCGTAGAGCTATTTCTCTCCCCAATACAAGACTCAAATATGATTTTTATCGTGGGAATCTCCTTCCAAAGAGAGCCCTGATCACAGCAGAACCGAACCTTCTTGCTCTTGTTTGGGATGCAAAGGAGGCACATCACCTCCTTCTTCCCTGTTCCCTCACCGGACTGTATGCTCAGTCAGGGTTTTAAAAACCCTAGCAAAGCATTAGTCCTGTCCCTGAATTGATTTGGGGTTGGAGACAGGATGGGTCAGGTTGGCCCAATCTGGGGGGCTGTGCACAGCCTCAACACCTGCCCAAGACCACCTCGGTTTCCTGAACTGGGGATAACTGGCCAAGGAAGCCGTGGTCCTTCAGGAATAAGACAGGTCAAAGGATTCTGCTAGGAGAACAGTGCCACATGGAGAGCTGAGGACAGGCTGGTTGATGCGTTACAGATGCTTTAGATTCTGATGGTGGGACTGTGTTTTACAAGGAAATGCATTTAATGAAAACCTGATGGCCGCTTCTTCTAGATGGAGCGACTCTGGAAGAGGAAGACTTGCACAGCAGAAGCAGCAGGGATGCTCCAAATTTTTGCCACCCACCATCTTTCCCCTGAAACTCCTCCACCTTTCTCCTGCCCTGGAATACCAGAAGTGGGTAAGCGGTAAAAACATGTGTCTGGAATGAGGACGGATGACTTTGGCAAGGTTGCTTTTTCACACACCCCCAGGCTAAATTCAATTTCCCCTACTTCTGCATCAGTTTGCAATTTTTCTTTTACGAAAAGTTAGCATGCGGGTGGCGGGGGTATTGAAAATGTACAGTTGCAGTCAACATCATGTCCTGCTTGGTCCTTACTTCCTGTGATGTGAAAGCTCATAATAATAATAATAATAATTATTATTATTATTATTTATACCCTGCCCATCTGGCTGGTTTTCTCAGCTACTCTGGGCGGCTTCCAACAAAACACTAAAATACAATAACCTATTAAACATTAAAAGCTTCCCTAAACAGGGCTGCCTTTTGATGTCTTCTAAAAGTTTGGTAGTTATTTTTCTCTTTGACATCTGGTGGGAGGGCGTTCCATAGGGCGGGCGCCACTACCGAAAAGGCCCTCTGCCTGGTTCCCTGTAACTTGGCTTCTCGCAGTGAGAGAACCGCCAGAAGGCCCTCAGCGCTGGACCTTTAAGAAGAGCCTACTGGATCAGGCCAATGGCCGAACTAGTCCAGCATCCCTTTCTCACAGTGGCCAACCAGATACTGATTATGGGACACCAGCAAGCAGGACCTGGGCATAAGAGCCCTCTCCCCTCCTGTGGTTTCCAGCAACTGGTATTCAAAAGCATTACTGCCTCCAGCTGTGGAGGCAGAGCAGAGCCATCCTGGCTAGAAGCCATCAATAGCTTGTAGTCTCCATGAGTTTGTCTAATCCTCTTTTAAAGGCATGAGTTCCATAGTTTAAATATGCACTGCTTGAAGAAGGCCTATCTCTAAATTAAAAAGTCCCAAACACTGCAACCTTTCCTTGTAGGGGAATAACAGAATCATAGAAACATAAAGTTGGAAAGGTTGCAACCCCCTGCAATTCAGGAATTACAGCTAAAGAATCTCAGAGAAGATGGCCATCCAACCTCTGCATTAGCTACCCCTTCCAGTTTGGTGTCTTCTGCAAATTGGATGAGCAGCCCCTCAATTCCTTCATGCAATTGGTTTATAAAGGTGTTGAACAACAACAGGCCCAGGACAGACCTGGACGAGGAGCCAATAGAGAGCAGAGAAGCTACCACTTGCTTGTTCTTCCTCTTGCTTTGAAAATAGCCAAAGGAACATTTTAATATTATTTTTAACCTCTTTTGCAAGCCTGAGCTTTGGCGTGCATGACCTCCTCCCTGAAACTGTCGGCTACGTGTGTATTTCTCTTTGTGATTTCTCCTCCCTTCCATTCAGAGACTCCTTACCTTCTGGATCAAGCTGGCAAACTTCAGGTTCCTCGAGAAGGAAATGTTTAGAACGGTGTTATATGCATTTTCTCCTCTGTTCTCCAGCGTAGCTTCCACTGCCACCCTCCTCCTGGCACTTTCTATGACAAAAATGGAGGTGTCAAAAGACAGCGTGTAGGCGGAGCAATCCGAATGCGACTTTCTCAGGACGCGTCTGCAATACTCCCTATGAAAAGAGCAAACATTAAAGCAGCAGCCCAGGAAGAAGTGTCTACCCTCCCTGCAACTGTGCATGAAGGAGACTCCCCACAGTCTCCCAGGGGGCAGCCTGTCAATGCCCAAAGTGCCTTGGTCACACTGTGGCACCAACAAGAAACAGGCAAGGGCCCAGCACTAAAGCAAGAGGCTGAACAGTGAAGCACGTAAGACAATGGACCTGGAAGGAAGGCATTCATATTCTACATGGCATTCTTATCAGACAGTGTCCTGTGGGGTCTCTTAAACTAGAAAGGGTGTTCCCAATTTATTTTCACAAGCTCAATATAGAGACAAGGCCAAATTACACATGTGAATCACACATTATTTTTTTTAAGAAAGCTTTCTTGCAGTGCCAGCACTGGGAAGTTGGTGGGATTCCACAAGATGGTCTTCACAGTGGTGGCACCCAGAGGCTGGAACTCCCTCCCTGGGGAAATACAGTTGTGCCTCTCATTGCTATCCTTCAGCACCACTTAAAGATGGTTACAGTGGTACCTCAGAAGTCAAATGGAATCCATTCTGGAAGTCCGTTCGACTTCCAAAACGTTTGGAAACCAAGGCACAGCTTCTGATTGGCTGCAGGAAGCTCCTACAGAGAATCAGAAGCTGCGGAAGTCCTGTCAGACGTCCAGCTTCCAACAAATGTTCACAAACCGGAACACTCTGGGGTTGCGGTGTTTGGGAGCCAAAACAGATGAGTACCAAGGTCTTCGGGATCCAAGGTACAACTGTATTTGTTTAGCCAGGTCTTTGGGAATTAAGCATCCCATTCTAGGCTGTAGTGTTAAAGAAATGGGGTTTTTGTGTGAAGTATTTTGGGATGGCGGTTAATTATACTGGACACCACCCATGGATTTCAACTGGATGAACAGAAAACAAACAAATAATAAAATTATAATGCTGTTGCCACTTGTACTCTGAAAGAAAAGTAGCCAGAGTCCCCCAAATCCTATGCTGTGCTTCCGATCTGTGTTCCCAATCTGGTTCCCAGCCCCAACCCCCCTCCCCTGCTCTGTTTTGTCCCCAAAGGTACTGCAAACAAGAGGAAAAGAAATGGCCAAATTCAGGATGACATCACAATAACCTATAAGATAATTGTCAGAAATCTTCGGCCCTTCAGCTGTTGCTGAACTACAATTCTCATCCTCCCTGGCCTGGCCATGCTGGCTGGGGCTGATGGCAGTTGTAGTTTGGCAACATTTGAAGCATCAAAGGTTCCCCGCTCCTGTTCTAAGAGTGGTAACCCTGCAATCTGATTTCCCAAATCCCTCTCACTCCAGATGAGCTACTCACATGGCAGTTGGGATATCCGTTTTAGCATCAAGGACCAAATTAGGGATGCAATGTTCGTCCTCGTTGCATCCGTTCCAGAAAGGTACCTATGAAACAAGAAGGAAAAGTATTTATTTCCCAACCTTCGCCCTAAGCTCCCAGGATAGGTAACAACATTTAAACAATTTAAAACAACTGACAATCATAAAAAATAAGGTGGGTCCTAAAAATGTGCATCCTCAAGTGTCAAAAGCCAGGGTAAAGAGGTGCATCTTCAGCATCCTCCATAAGCTGTATAATGATGCAGCTTTGTGGGGAGGGCATTCCACAACTTGGGGGCCACCACAGAGCAGGCCCTCTCCTGGGTCACCGGCACCCTGCAAGCCTCTGAGGATTCTCTGATTTTTATATGGAAGGATAAAGAAGATGTCTATAAACTAGGTACCCTGGATAGTTCTGGGTAACCCGAGTTACAATACAATACTTTTTTAAAAAACATAGAAACAATATGTAGGATTTGATGTTGTGCCAGGCATGACACTGTGCAGAAAGGTTGACCACACACATAATACATTTGCTGGCTTTCTGGTTGTCCCAACCAATATGCGAAGTCCAGAGAGGCAATTTAGTTAGCTCATACGTCTCAGCGTCTGCATTGAAAAATGAGGACCAGGTGATTTCCATAAACAACAGGCTTGCCCTCCTTTCATATGTTTAGGCAGCCTTGCAAGTTATTACTGTTTGATTTATACAAATTTCAAACCACATTTTTGCTGTGAATACGCATGGGATCCAGTGTGGTGTTGTGGTTAGAGTGTCAGACTAGGACATGGAAGACCAGGGTTCAAATTCCCACACGACCAAGAAACTCACTGGGTGGACCAGTAACTGCCTCTCATCCTAACCCACCTCACAGGGTTCTTGTGTGGATGAAATGGGGGAGGAAGAGAGTCATGCACACCCACTTTGAGCCCCTTGGAGGAAATGCAGAATTTAAGTGTGAAAAAATAAGTAAAATAATAAAAACAACACACTTTGGTTCCTGGTCTGCTCTTCCACATTCCTCTGCCCCCTATACTTCACTGACCTGCCCCCCCCCAATCCTCTTACTCTTGGGCTCCTAGCCCTGGAAGGCCAAATTCTTGTCCTGAATATTTCTTGGACACGGCCTATAGGGGCAAGTTCCCAAACAGATCAATGGACAAAATACACTGCAATGTTTCCAAGGCTGCCTCTGCACCTTCCCTCCAATGTAACGACAGTTACGCACAGCAACTTTTAGCGAGGTAGGCCAGCCGCCATCCATCACCGGTCCATTGTCAGGGCTACCCAGGGCATAATCGACAGAGAAAGTCACTGGCTTCACATAATCGGCTGTGTCCTAGGATAGGAGAAAGCAATCACCCTCTCAATTACTCTCAGTTTTCACTTTTGCAACAAGCATAAGTTGAACGGGGAAAGTTTCTCCTTAAATATTCACCAGAGTTGTAAAAAGACATGCAGTCTGGTTGCCCGTGGCAAGTAGATGTTGTCTCAAGGTGAACTCACAGGTAAACTCACCTAAACAGGTACCGTATTTTTCGCTCTATAACACACACCTGACCATAACACGCACATCATTTTTAGAGGAGGAAAACAAGGGAAAAAACATTCTGAATGAAACAGTGGATGTATCATTTTTGTGCTTCATGCTGTGGCCACAGACATGTGATCTGATGGTGAATTTGGGGTGACCCAATGCAAAGATCCTGAGGATCCATGTGGATCCATGCTTTGTAACCACATTTTAAGTGGGGAGGGAAGGAAAAACACAGAAGGGACAAGGAGCACAAGAGGGGTGTGCAGAGAAGCAGCTGGCTAAGAATGCAGGAGAGGGATATAACGGGAGGGAGGAAAGGAAGGCAAAAGTTTCCCCCCACCCACCCACCCAAGCCAGCCAGCTCGCGCTCTCTCTCTCCCACACCTGCATGTTTTCCGGCTGGAGCACGGAGAGGAATTAGAAGGAAGGACGCTCTGCTTTCCCCTCTGCTTGCCTGGAGGGGAGGGGCTTTCCCTGCTCTTTGTTCCATTTGAGCAAACACAGCAACGAAACAGAGGAGGGTGGGCAGTAAGACCCTGAGGCAGAATGCAGGAAAGCAGCCGCTTCCTCTTTTCAGGTTTCCCTTCTCCGAGACGCGCGATTTGATTTTTGCCTCCACTCGCGCCAGTCGGCTCCAGGGACCACACATTCGCTCAATAACACGCACAGACATTTCCCCTTCCTTTTTAGGAGAAAAAATCTGCGTGTTATAGAGAGAAAAATACGGTATGTGTGAGCACAGTGGCTCATAAACATTTCTGTAGTTGGCGCATGATTATTATTATTTTATATTTTTCAAAGAGATGTTACACAAAGTTGGGCATATAAGACAACATTTCTTGGTCCACTAACGAACAATTGGTCTGTGGTATTTTGAACGCACAGCTCAAGACTAAACTGCACTTCCTGGCAAGGAAACTCAACTTTTAGAGTTCTGAGCACGTACCAAGACATGAAAATTCAGCTTATCGCACCATTCTTGCCCTGCAAACAATGTAACCGTCTTGTGGGTGAGCCTGTCTCCATTCTCATCTAGATGGGCTCGTGGGATGTACCGTCGCTCGTCAATGGTGATGTTGTAATTCAGCGCTGAAATGATTGGTTCAAAATGATTTGAACATGCACAGTGAATTACAGAACTATAGTGAGAGCAGATAGCTTAGTTGGTTAAAGTGTGGTGCTGATGATAATTCCAGGGTTGCAGGTTCAATCCCTGCAAGGGACAGCCGCATATTCTTGCAGTTTTAATGTGGCGCAACAGAAGGATCCAACACAACAGTTGTGCTAGCAGAAATGCACTGCACAACCAAGGCTGGATCTACACAGCAATAAAAAACCGCTCTACAAAAAACTGTTGTAAAGCTCACATCACAATTGAAAATATCACTGAGTTGTGATTTCAGCTCTGCATCGCCATCTGGTGTCACAGTGTTATAATGCATTTATAATGCTGTATTTTGACTAATGTAGCTGAGTCCCAAGTTACCAGAAACTTGCTTATGCATTCTCTTGAGCTAGATGGCTCCAATGGCACAAAACATTTCACCAGCAGAAGAAGCAGACTTCTATGTTGGTATAACTTAGTGCTGCCTTAGATACACCCCCCAAGTCTCTCTGAAGAGTAGTTTTGGAGAAGGTAGGACACAGTTGCCTTGTGAGGAGAGCAAATCTAGACAGAAATCTGGGATCTCCACTTACTCACGCTTGCCGTCTGAAAATGAGCTGAGAGGAAAATGGCAGTGAAGCAAAGAAATGCAGACAGGCAAGTCGCGTCCTTCCCGTTCCGAGTGCAGTCCTTGTTGAAGATGTTGATCTTGAATGGCTCAAACCTGAGACTGGCATTGATCCGCACCACACTGCGGGACCTTGTGGAGAAGAGGAAAAGTTTGATGATATCCTGAGCCAACCCAGAAATTCAATTATCAATTCAGATGTGTGGGTCAGAGTTTAAAGTAACCTAAATTTGAGTAGATCAAGTAAAGTAATTTAACTTTAAATTTTTACCTAAGCTTGAATAGAACTTCTGTCTGCTGTGGTAAAACAGCAGTGGTACAGGCACTTTCCTAGTCACCTTGTCCAGAATAGCTCCCTCTGAAGAAAGACCCCCTTGGCCCTTTCTCAGCGTGAGGCAGGGTTGATGACCATCACTGCCTCCAGTGGAAGCAAGTGCCATAGTTAACAATGCACTGTGTGGAAAAGGGCTTGCTTTTTATCTGCCCCAAATCTTCCAGCAGTCAGATTCTACAAACAAGCCTTGCTCTGAAAAGTAGCCCCACCAGCCATAAATCCTCCATAACAAACCATAATAGTACAGCATTTCCCAGTGAGCCAACGGCGAGGTCCACAAGCCTGTCTTCATTCAGGTCCAAGTTGCCATGGATGCTGCATCCAAAATACATTAAGCCTGGAGAAATTTCAGCTGCTGTAATTCTCTGAAAAATGACAAGAGGAGAATCCTGTTCAGTATCCTGGTGCAAGCAGACGCTGTACAAAAGTGATGGCATGTTTTCACATTTTCTCTCTCGCAAGGGTGGGTACCCAAAAGAATCCAGCAGGTACTTAGGAGCATTGGTAGGAGTTGCCAGCTTGCTGAGGTTGTGCCACTGCTGCTTAACTGGGATGCAGGAGGCGAGGTCAGGGCTGTGTGGACAGGAATGCAGGAGGGACCAATCCGACACTCACACTGATGATGCCCCGAACTTTGCTGCCTTCCTGCCTTGCAGGTCACAATTCACCAGCAGGTCACAATTCACCATTTAAATTTCATAATTAAAAACAGTTAAAACAGATTAAGGTGGACTTTAGACGCACATTTTTAAAAAAAGCTGTGAAAATGCTTTTTCTTAAAGTGTTTTAAAAATTTATTGAATTTGCCATAAGCTCACCATCGGCATCTAGTGTCACATTTGCATAATGCACTTAAAACACGCTTAAAATGTTCTATTTGCAGCTGTATAGCTGAGTTACCAGAATAGCGGGGACCCTGAAAACACCCATCCCAGGTAAACACCAAGGTAAAAAGAGGTACCTCTTCAGTGTTCGCCAAAAGATGTATAGTGAAGATGCCAGATACACCCAGGGGCGTAGGAGGGGGGGCGCTGGTCCACCCCGGGTGTCACCCTGAGGGGTGTGTGTGACAAAATGGCAGGCGGCCGAGGCCTACACTCACTGTAGGGTGGCCGAGAACATGCACACGCCATTGGTATGGGTGTCGCTCGAGTGCCATCCATATTGGCACCGCACATGTGCTGTCTGTATCGGCGCTGCGCATGTGCCGCTGGGTTGTTTGCCTCGCCCCTGTGGGTGGTTCGACCCACCCCTCAACACCCCACTCCGGGTGCCAGAAAGCCTTTCTTTGCCACTGGATATACCTATGTGGAGTGGGAGTCCCAAAACTAAGAGGCTGTCACTAGGCCCATGCAGAGCTTGTCTGAGACCCGGGGCAGTAGTCTTGTTAGAATAAAGTTATAAACACAAACAAAAAGGCAACCAGTCCCTGGTGGGGCACCCCAAGCATCTTAGGCCTCTGAGGCCCTGGGCAAATGTACCCAGCTGTCCCTCCCCCCGACTGCATGAGCCTGGCTGCCACATAGGAATGGTGACTGCCACAAAAAAAATAATATGGTGGATAATATTCAGAGAACATTCTGTACAGTGGCCTTCTTTTTCTGAGGTCAAAGGAAGAAAAAAAACCCTCAGAATTTTTCCTCAGAAAAATGTATTCTTTGGTCATTTTAAAGAAATGTCTTCTTGCCCTTCACCCTACATGAGAACTCTACCTGCTTATATTGCCGTACGAGGTTTTCCTTGTAGCCATGGAAGATATATATTGCTCCCTGATGCTCATCTTCAAGCGGGGCTCCCACAACGACATCATTGTAGGAGTCCTGATTCAAATCGGAGACGGCAGCTATGCAGGAGCCAAACCTGGAGTTCTGGTAGCCTGGCAAATCTTCCAGAGTCCCATTGGAAACAAATCGATCCTTTGAAGAAAAGAGCTTATATATCACCCACACCCACACACATTGTGTTTTTCCTGCCAAATGCCCCCAAATAAGCAACTCTGTGGAGAGAGAGAAATCCGACAGTTCAGCCTGGGCAGAAGAATGATTCACCGTTATGCAATACAGTATGTAAAGATGGCGGGCAGAAAAAGAGAGCAAAACAACAATTGGCGTTGTTTGATAAGGGATGGAAAGAGGAAAGGAAACCAAATACTCATTCTACAAATGTAAGCTTTACATTCAGAGGGAAACTGTTAGTTGTATGGATGAAGTAGCCACAACGGCTACGCTTTCCCTCCCGTGTTGGAGGCAGCGAGTCCCTGAATGCCAGATGCTGGGAATCACAAGTGGTGAGAATTTCTGTTGCTCTCAGGTCCTGCTCGCATCTGGTTGGCCACTGTGAGAAAAGGATGCTGGACAAAACAAGGCATTGGTCCAATCCAGAAGGCTCTTCTTTTGTTCCTATTATATATACCATATTTTTTGCTCCATAAGATGCACTTTTTCCCTCCTAAAAAGTAAGGGGAAATGTGTGTGCGTCTTATGGAGCGAATGCAGGGGGGAGGCAAGCAGGAAAAGCACCCCAAGAGCCGCACACAAGCTCCGCATGGCTCTTGCGGGCTTTTCCCCAGGAGGGAGAAGGGACTGATGCGGCCAGTCAGTCCCTTCTCCCTCCTTGTAGAAAAGCCCGCAGGAACCGTGTGCTCCTTAAAGGGTGCGAGGCTCCTGTGGGCTTTTGCGGGAGGTGGGAGAATTGCCATAAAGAAGAAGCCAGGACAGCGAGTGGGATCCATCCCGCTGGCTGTCTTGGCTTCTGCCATAGCTGCGCACAGCCTCTCCCGGCCGGAGAATCTGTGCGCGGCTAAAGAAGAAGCCAGGACAGCGAGCGGGATCCCGCTGGCTTTGCTATTTGGGGCTGGGGGGGGGGACCTGGGCTTCTCCCGGCAGCCCCAAGAAGCTCTGGGAGAAGCGGATAGGCTGTGCGCAGCCTGTCCGCTGCTCTTTGGGGCTGGGGGGGAATAATATTTTTTTTTCTTGATTTCCCCCTCTAAAAACTAGGTGCGCCTTATGATCAGGTGTGCCTTATGGAGCGAAAAATACGGTAAATGTTTTTGATGTAGGGAAGCTTAAGCACCCTCAGGACTTGGAGTGAGAGGGTGGAAAGAGGGTGCTCAAGCTTTTCTGCCCCTGCTATCTCGGAAAACACTATTTGCCTTTGGAGGGAAGCCTTCACTGGTGCCAGGGGAAGTTTCCCTTGACATGTAAACAGGACCTTTGGTGAGGCAATTTTTGTCAGGTCTGCAGCAGGGAGAGAAAGTGTTTGATTTCTCCTCTCCTTCCGCTCAAGCTTCCCTGATTTGCTATTGACATCATTAAAGTTAATTAGGGTTGCCACATTTCAAGAAGTGAAAAGCCACACACAAACAAATCGTTGAGCTTTCTTGAGAGAAATTTCCCTAAGTTGTTGAGCTTGTTTTAGAAAAAGGCCAAATTGGTTGAGCTATTTTTGAGAAATAATCTGCTTTTTGGAAATTCCCCCCAGACACTTCCGCCATTGAAATTGAACCTATGGCAACCCAAATTTAATTATGCAAATGTATAAATTACATTGTACATTAATTGTATAAGTGAAACTAAAGTCATGTCCAGTTTGACATTCTCACGATACCAGAGATCAAACCTTGAACCTTTTTCATTCGTTTTGACAATTAATTTTAGAACCAACACAGGAAACTGCCTTATATTGAGTCAGATCATTGGTCCATCTAGCTCAGTACTGTCCACACGGACTGGCAGCAGCTCTCCAGCAGGGCTCTCTCCAAGCCATACCTGCGGATACCAGGGATAGAACCTGGAACCTTCTGCAGTCCAAGCAAGAGCTCTGCTGCTGAGCCTCTATGGCCCTCCCCCTATAAGAGGTGGGAAATGTAAACAAAATTTTAAATTGTTTTGTGCTTGTAGGGGACAAGACCAAGTAAATTACCTCTTTCAGGGTGTAGACATACACCTTCCCCCTCTCTCTTCCTTCGCTGAAATACATTGGGGCTCCAACCAACAAAACGTCCGTGACGCCATCGCCATTAATATCTACAGAATTGATTTCACTTCCATAGTAGGCACCGATCTGGAAAAAAAAAGAATACATTGACATATGTGTGCATGCATGGAACGAGTGCTAGAGTGTTGTGTGTCTTTATATTTCCATTTGCTTCCGAGAAATTAATGGCATCTTAAATGATCCCGTTGGAATGAGAGGTATTTCGAAACGGAAGCAATCTATCATCTCCTTGTCTAGACATCTCCCTCGGGAACAAAGAAAGGCAGACTCAAAACTTTGATCCTGGAAGATTAAGGGTCATACTCATGGCTTGTCTCTATGATGCTGCTTCCTGAGTTCATTCCTTTTTTGCCCAAAGACTATGATGAGAATGATTAATTTATTTATTTATGATGGGATCCAAGCTGATTTGCAGCAAGTAAAATGCAATCTTCAAGTCTAACAGCTTCTTGACTGACCTCCAGGATGGAACATCTTTACAGACAATATTGTGTTTATGCTGAGGTATCTAGAAGATATGACATTGCTGCCTAACCCCATTTGGCTGTCCCAAGCATCTGAAAATGCAAAACCTCAAGGTCACTCACTGAAACCAAGAGACTATAGGCCTTATACTAGCAAATTAAAGTACCTATGGGCCTCATTTGTGTAGGGAAGGGGTGGGAAACCCCAGGCCTGGGGGTTGAATGTGGCCCCTCAGGACTCTCTATCTGGCCCCTAGAACTCTCCCCAGGCCACACCTGCTTCACCCCCCAAGTGGTCTTGCCTGGCTAGAGTGTGCCCCTAATCTCTGGCAATGCCTCTTACAGAGAGAGGAATGGCTGAGTGAGTGCTGAAACTAGCCTACTGTACAAGCACAAAATTTACATGTGTTGCTCCACCCACTTTTGCCTCTGGCCCCATCCACCATTGGGACATGGCGCTCGGAAGGCTGCCCAGAATGGAATGTTGGCCTTGGGTTGAATATGATTCCCTGTTCCTGTTGTAGCAAATAGTGATGGCCACTGGCAACAATGGATTCCTTGGAGGAGAGGTCATAAGGATGGCATTCACTACACATGCTCCATCAACCTCTTGAAGGAGTTAGTACAGAAGTACGACCACACATTTCTCTGCAGTCACAGGGGAATGAGGGTGGTTTTTTTGCTTTAAAATGGTACTGGAGATTCTCCAGATGTTGGATTCTGTGTTCTGCTTATGGAAAATGGATAGCTCAGTTGGTTAGAGTATGGTACTGATAACACCAAGGTTGCAGGTTTGATCCCTGTATGGGACAGCTGCATAGTCCTGCATGGACTAGATGATTTTCAGGGTCCCCTCCAACTCTACAATGCTATGATTCTATGAATTGTTGCAGTGGATGCTCAGACTATTATGATTATTATGATGATTATGATGATTAAATTTATATACAGCCCTATACTGTATATAGGGTCTCAGGACGGTTCACAGAATAAAATCAAGATATAAAACCACAAAATACCACAAAAATACCTAATGAAAATAAGAACAGCAACCCAATACCCCTGCCCCAAAAACCCACATTTTAAAAGGGCATAGGATGTAAATCGGATTAACCACAGGCCTGGTTAAAAAGGAAGATTTTTGCTTGGCACCTAAAGTTGCATAATGAAGGCGCCAGGTGAACCTCCCTGGGGAGAGCATTGCACAGACAGGGAGCCACTCCAGAGAAGGTCTGCTACCCTCTGAATCTCTTGAGGAGGGGGACACGAAGGAGGGCCTCAGATGATCTCAGGGTCCGGGTAGGTTCATATGGAAAGAGGCGGTCCTTGAAGACTGGGCATGGACCTTTATATACCCATAGAGAAATGATCAGTCTCATACTGGACTAACTGCCTTGTTTAGATCTTCTGCAACCCCAAAGCAATGCCCCCCTCTTGCCCAATTTACCTGCTCTCCTTTCAGAGACTGGTGAATGGTCAGATTCCGGTTGGTGTGCATCGTGAAAATGATAACCTTCCCCGTGTGGTTGAAGCGGGGCGCTCCAGCGACGTAAATCCTGTCAAGTCTTGTTGACACCACTGAGGTGACGGTGTAACCTGCAGCGCACACAGACAGAAAGACAGGAAGGCAGACAGAAAACAAGGTAGCATGTTATGCAGAGGGAATCACAAGAACAGCCCTGCTAGCAGCCACAGACAGCCTCATCTTCCATGAATAGCTTTACCCTTCCACCCAGCTGCTAAAGATTTTCTATTTCGCCTGGCCTTATAACCTGGTGGGTTTATTTTGTTTTAACCTGAATCATCCGTTTTTTATTCTGATGCACTGTTTACTGGCTTTTGGTAACAACTATGCCTGGATAGCTCAGTTGGTTAGAGCATCATGCTGATAACTCTGGTTGCAGGTTCAATCCCTGCATGGGACAGCTGCATATTCCTGCATTGCAGGGTGGGGGGTGGACTAATTTTATGATATCTATGATAATTGACTACTGTTCAATACATTTTTCATCTTATCTTTTTTGTCATATTTTTGATATGTTATTTCACTGTGTTGTTGGCCAGTTTAGAATAGTTTGGATTTGATATCCCGCTTTATCACTACCCGAAGGGGTCTCAAAGCGGCTGACATTCTCCTTTCCCTTCCTCCCCCACAACAAACACTCTGTGAGGTGAGTGGGGCTGAGAGACTTCAGAGAAGTGTGACTAGCCCAAGGGTACCAAGCAGCTGCATGTGGAGGAGCAGAGACGCGAACCCGGTTCCCCAGATTACGGGTCTACCGCTCTTAACCACTACACCACACTGGCACTGAGTACAGAAAAGCAGGATATAAATTCTTACAACAAATGGATAAACTGACAAAGAATCATGCAATTCACACAAGCTTCATCTCCCTGGCACTGTTGCTTCAGATGCCAGCCGCAGTCCAGAGACTGGTGCACTCTGCACCATGATCTGCTTACATTTTAGCCCCTCCCTAAGCAATTGCATAGTCTGAGGTCCAGAAGGGAAGGACTGCTTGTGTGAACCAGCTTGACCCACTTCCCTTGCCCAGCAATTGCTGGTGATTCCTCTTACCCAGATAAGCACCATGATTTTTCAGCTCCTCTGGGAACTCTTGGAGGTAGGATTCTCGGTGAGGCACGACTTTGCCGCTACTGGTCTCCTTGAGGACTGCTCCGTTCCAGTCATAGGCACCCACAGCTCCAAGCAAAATCCCATCCTGGTCATGGGGGGAGACAAAGGAGCTATTGGCAATTTCTAAGGGCTCAACCACACTTTTGCTTGAGCTATATTTTGATTATATTGTGCACTGATTAATCCCCCAGGGTCCAAGAGCTTTCCTTGTTGTTCCCTGGTCGTGACTTGCAAAAATCCCATTTTACCTGCTGATTTAAAGCTCACTTATGCCAAATTTCCCTCTGGAGTGTCTAATAAGATCTGATTCAATGGATAAAAATGGATTTTTGCAAGTGGCAGCCATGGAACAATGAGAAAAGCTCTCAAACCAGGGGAATTAATTGGTACACAGTATGATCAAAAATGGGTCAAGCACAAGTATGAAAGATATTTGTACATGTATGCTTGAGGCATACACGCACAGAGACAAATTTGACATTTCTGCATGCTAAAGATCTCACCTCCGGCTGTGACACAAGAAAGCACCAGCATTTCAGTGAAATTTTCTCCTAAAACTGTATACACATTTGTTGCAAAGCAATTCCTAATATAATGTAATTTTGTATGCTATTTCCACAAATATATGCATCTTTGAGCACACTTTACTGTAGCATATGCATTTTTGCACGTATTACTTGACTAAAGATTGCAAAATTAAGAGAAGTGTGTTTTGATACATCTAAATTATGTAGGGTTGCTTTCAAATACGAACTGAATCAATTCCCACCCCCTATCCATATCGCTATCCTCAAACTTTGTTCATTTTCTACCTTTCTTCTATCTAGATATTTAGAATTGCATACAGAATAGGGTGGGGAATTATGGTATAAAGGGTGTGTGCTGAATTTTCCTAACAGGCAATTCTGGGAGACTCTTTGTATGTGGTAGAGCTCATCTTCCTGAGCATGTTGGTGTGTGTTAGGCCTTTGCTGCAATAAAGAGCTTATCCACACTGGTTTGAGCTTTAAAGCTTTGTGTCTGAATGCTCCCCCCCACCCCGAACTTCCCCAATGAAAACCCGCTCTTTAACATTCAATCGGAGCAAACATCACTTCGGGTTTTCCATAATTGCCTTTTGCTCCAATTCAGCTTTAAAGAGCGGGTATTTGCAGGGAAAGCTCCAGATCAATAAAAAAAGGGTGCTCAAACATGGAGCTTTGAACCATGGACTTTGCCTGGAAAGAGCAGAGGAAAGATCATTGTTGATAAGTCCTAAATTAGATGCTGAATCATTGATGGCCGGAATATTAGGCAATTGATGTGTAATTTTGGGAGCAGTTTGGCAGTTTCCTTCTTCTTGGCCCTCGCATGTTCTGGTCTCTGTCCCTCAAAAGGAACAGCCACCCGCACAGCTTCCCTTGGCATTCGACCGCTGGCATTGCTTTTGGTATTGTTATTTAAAACCGTCCAGCACATTGGCTTATAATCTGCATTTTAGCTACAGCAAGAGAAGCTTCCAGTATTTAAAGGAGCTCTGGGAATGTGCAAGGAAGCCTCTGCCAAGTCAGCAAGTGAAATATTCTGAGACTTGCCAGTTCCTCCAGACTTGTCAATTTTGGCAGTGCAACTCTAGAAAAAACACACACCAGGGAAAAAAATCCCCACCAGCATCAGCTCAGTCCTTGTGAAAAGAGCAAAATAAATCAATTTATAATCAAAGCTCCCCTTCTGGCCAAAAACTACCATAGGCTGAGAGTAAGGCTGTCACTGTTTCTTTCATTATGGCCAGAACTCCTGTGTCTTCAGCTGCAGTATGGTAGGCAGAGATTCAACTGGTGTGGCTTTGTCTAGCATGGAAACTGGGATGCACCTACTGGTTTTGTTTTTGCATGTCAAGCAGCTACATAGAAGGAACCAAGAGTTGTTCCCTGAGTCCTTGCAGAAGAGGAAGAGGTGCAACTCTCAGAAACTCTCAGTAACTTCCAGGCCTTCTTTGGAAGGCATTTGGATCTGTGGGTGCACTCATATCATGCAGTTAGAGCACATTTAGGCTTCCCCCAAAGAATCCTGGGAGTTGTAGTTTGTTTGCTCTGTGGTGGGTAAATTGCAGTTCCCAGGATTAAAGACACGTGCTTTAAAAGTATGGTGTGGGTTTATGCATATGCGTGAAAATCCAAATGGCAACTCCCTGCCCCTTGTAATTTGTTTTTCTATTAACTTCAACATCCAATCATTTCTTGCCGCTTCAAGTCTCTCATAACCTGCTGCTTCATAGGAGAGTCAGTCTTAGGAAGTCTTGTCTACGCTGCCAAGAACAATCCAGCCCAGAGATGGCAAAAATATATACGAAAAATGGCTTCATCTAAATTTTCAGTCAACACATTCTCAGAAATAAATGGAGGAGCCATTCCTTGGGATCACTTTCCATGAGGAACCAAATGAAAACATATCTGAAAGTTCCTGGCCCCTCGCTCAACGCTTTTGTTTCAAATTGCATCAGGAACTCAGCTTTTTTGGCCCACGGAGGAGCTGAGAATTCTCAGCGGCTTCCAGCTTTGGGTGCATAAATAATCCAGGTATCATCTGCTACCATACATGGGCCTTTAGATGTCCCCATCCATCACAACCGAAAAGCTCTCCACATGCCAAAGCCACATGCCAAAGCCACATGAATCATGGTGGGGAAATGACAAAAACAAGAGTGTTATTCACTCACTTCCACAATATGGGATGAAAATCCCGTCTGGGACATTTCAAGGCCAAAGGATATCTCATGCTTGTTGGTGCCTGCAGACAAAAGGGAAAGGCATTTCAGGAATTGTCAGACACCTTCCATGGGGAAAAAACAGTCAGATGCCAAATAGGGACAATGCAAAAGGAAAAATAATAAGAATGAACTACCGCTTCCCAGCATAATTTTGCAGCATTAATTTCTACAGTTTGGGGAATTAGGCGTCTGGAATTGACAGAACAGGAAGTAGAACACTGGTGAACTCGCATGAATCAAATTTTAACCTATGCTTTCTGAAATCTGGAACCAACTTCCACATAACTTCACAGCTTCACCTCTCAAGACTGAGAGGTGATAGGACAGTCACCTTCAAATACTTGTCATGTCAGGTGGAAGATGGAGATAGCTTCTTTTATGCTGCTCCAGAGGGTAGGATTTGAACCAACAGAGTCAAATGACAAGAAAGGAAATTCTGACTAAACATTAGCAAGAGACTAAATATTTCTGAGGGTAAGAGCTGTCTCAAATTTAGTCCTCCACATTTCTGCAACAGTTAGAGGGTTTTATTTATTATTTTTAAAGCCCTTATAAAAATTCATTGGTGTTTTAGTGAAACACATGTTTGCATGCAACTGTGCCCAATATGCACATTTCTGCAAAAGAATTCCCCATAATGCACATTTTGGCATGCTTCCCCCCCACTATATGCATTTTTATGCATGCTTTACCCCAGTATATAACTTTTTGTAAAGAGTGCTTGACTGCAGAACTACATCACAAAATTTGGAGAGTTTTGAAGGATGACTGAGCTTTGTTTTAGAAAGTGCAAATTAGATAGATTTGCTTTAAAATGCAACTCCCCATTCTTAGTACCAGAAACAAGTTCTTACCTTCTTTCACAGAGAAATCCAGTTAAGATACCCCATCCCCCCCAACTGATGCTACTGTCAAGTAATTGGGAGTGCCACATAAATACCCATTCTGCATTTATAAGAACTCAGACCTTTAGTGTGGCAGCACTTACACTTTGGAACTCCCTGCCTATTGATCTCAGGCAGGTGCCTTCACTGTACTCTTTACAGTGCCTGCTAGCAACATTTTTTAGTCAAGCCTACCCAGACGCGGGTGGCGCTGTGGGTAAAACCTCAGCGCCTAGGACTTGCCGATCGCATGGTCGGCGGTTCAAATCCCTGCGGCGGGGTGAGCTCCCGTCGTTCGGTCCCAGCGCCTGCCCACCTAGCAGTTCGAAAGCACCCTTAAGTGCAAGTAGATAAATAGGTACAACTTTAAAGCGGGAAGGTAAATGGCGTTTCCGTGTGCCGCTCTGGTGCCGGTTCGTCAGAGCAGCTTCGTCACGCTGGCCACGTGACCCGGAAGTGTCTGCGGACAGCGCTGGCTCCCGGCCTCTAGAGTGAGATGAGCGCACAACCCTAGAGTCTGTCAAGACTGGCCCGTACGGGCACCCAGATGTTTAGAAATTTGAAATGAATTATAATCTCTTTTTAGTCTATTGGCATTGTAACATTTCCAAAGTTTAAATTATTGCTGTTAATTTTTCTTAGTGGTAATTTAATGGTTTTATCTTTCTTGCAAACCATTTTGAGGTTTTCTACAATCAAGCAGTGTACAAGTGGCGCTGTGGGTTAAACCACTGAGCCTAGGACTTGCTGATCAGGTCGGCAGTTCGAATCCCCACGACGGGGTGAGCTCCCGCTGCTCGGTCCCTGCTCCTGCCAACCTAGCAGTTCAAAAGCACGTCAAAGTGCAAGTAGATAAATAGGTACCGCTCTGGCGGGAAGGTAAATGGCGTTTCCATGTGCTGCTCTGGTTCGTCAGAAGTGGCTTAGTCATGCTGGCCTCATGACCCGGAAGCTGTACGCCGGCTCCCTCGGCCAATAAAGCGAGATGAGCGCCGCAACCCCAGAGTCGGCCACGACTGGACCTAATGGTCAGGGGTCCCTTTACCTTTACCTAACCAAAAGATCTGTCAATAGATCCCCATCTATCTTATCCCTGCCTCTGCTGTAAAAAGGACTGACTGGTGTGACCTGCCTTTCAAAGTGGGACAAGTGAGATGGAGAAACTTGAGGCAGTAGCAAACTCTGCAGCTCACCTTCCAAGCTGAAAATCCTTTCCCCCAGAGCGTCCACGATATCTTTGAGAGCAGCTTCATCAGTGACATTAAAAAAATGTTTTTCATCTGGGTCACTCGCTATATATTTGATTTCTTTCAGGAAGGCTTCAGGGTTGATCCCTCTTCTGTTATAATAGCCAAGAACCTGTATTAGAAAGCAAAAAGATGTGCCTCATATTTTTTTCTGCAGAATGAAAGGCATTTGTCAAGAACATTCCAGTGCGAGGTTAAGGGCTCATCCAGATTTTCGCTCGTCTCACTGCTTTCCCTCAGAGAAACCCACTCTTTACCAATGAATCAGAACAAATGTCAGTTGGCTTTTCCAGCACTAAAGAGCTGAATCTGCCCACCTAAGGTCTACTGAGAGTGGCTCCTATAGGAAGAAGACCTTTCCAAGCCTGCTATCCCTAATGGTTTAAAACTAGAAATGATAGGGATTAAAACTGGGGACTTCTACAAGCAATGCCATGTGTCTGCTATACCTTTGGCACCAAAATGAACTTACCGTATTTTCCCGTGTATAATACACCCCCATGTACAAGATGCCCCCTATTTTTGAGGACTCAAAATTAAGAAAATGGGGGGAGATTGCCCAGAGTTGATGAGCTTTTTTAAGGGAGGATTGCCAAAAATCGCTCACCTGCCTGAGCTACGCTGCTTCTCACACGCATCGCAAAACCTGTTCCCTCGCCGGCAGAAGCAGCCAATCAACAACAGCCCTTTCCACAGCCACCAATAATGCACCCAATAACCCCTGACAGTCTCCGGGTCGCAGCACCAACCAATCCCACGTCCCCCAGATCCATTACCCATGTATAAGATGACCGCCAATTTTTGACATACTTTTTGAAGAAAAAACCCTCGTCTTATACAAGGAAAAGTACGGTACTTCTATGTCTGGGGGGGGGGAATGCTAAGCCGTGGTTTGTTTAGCCAAAGTGAGGTTTCTTTGAAAGTCTGGACCCAGCCTCAACCATGGTTTGTTTTCTGGCAAGACCATGATGTTGCTGGATTACAAAAGTGTGGCTTGTTTTAACGATGGTTTGGCATTACCTCTGAACCAATCACCCTTGCTTAGCTAGGGTTTGTTTGGCCAGTTCGCACTGGATGCTCGCCAAGCTACAGAGGGTTTAGGCAAGGGGAGACTGTAAGCAAACCAAACTTTGGAGGGGGAAAAGCATGGCTTGTTTGCTTTTCTATGCAGTGACTCATGGTTTGTTGAGCAACCATAGCTTAGCATTATATGCAAAAGCAACCATTGCCTCCCTGCCCTTTATAATAATAGCAACCCCCCACTATGTGTAATTAATGAAAGGGAAAACTGAGATGGAACTGCTAGATATGCCTTGAGCCTAACACATAGTTGGCTCCCAGAGTGCACCTTTGAACACACTCCAGAAAGCTCTGCAAGATCCAGGGTTTCTCTGACAGTCAAGTAAATGTCAATTGTGATTCTCAAAAGCAGAATGTCTGAAAACCAGCACTGATGGTTTCACCGGTGGAGAGCCCGATCCTGACTCTAAATTCACTCTGGAGCAATTTTGGCCAAAGCTCCTAGTAGGTGGTGCCAAAGGGAGACTCACCGCAACAGCGTATCTGGTGACATTATCTTTCTCGCTGCCTTCAATCACCTTCTCGAGGTCGGGGCTGTCATGGGATTCTCCGTCTGTGATCACAATCATCACTTTCTTGGCGCCCTTGCGGCCGCCTTTCTGAAACGCCTCTGTGCTGAAATTCAAGAGATTATGGGGAGCTAACATTTCAGTTCTGTGGAAGTTTCCTTTGCAGATGAAGTGTGAATATCACAACATGTTCACAATGGCTGGTCTTGTTTCTATGGAGATTTTTTAAAGAGCTGAAGAAGCATCTTGGGGAGAAACATGGCGACTGAGAGACAAAAGTGAGAAAGGGATGGTCTAAAATCTATAAGGAACCGTTTCTATTAGGTTGAATTGAATGTTTCACAACCGAAGCATGCCAAAGTGGCCTTATATCCAGGGATGGGGGAGAATTCGGATTTGTTTTATTTATTTATTTATTTATTTATTTATTTATTTATTTATTTATTTATTGCATTGCATTGCATTGCATTGCATTGCATTGCATTGCATTGCATTGCATTGCATTGCATTGCATTTATATCCCCACCTTTTCCTGCAAGGAGCTCAAGATGGCATATGTGGTTCTACTCGTTTAACCCTCACAACAACCCTGTGAGGTAGGTTTGGTTGAGAGGCTATCACCGGCCCCCAAGGTCACACCCAATGAGTTTCATGGTAGAGTGGGGATATGAACCCTGGCCTCCAAGGTCTTAGTCCAGCACTCTAGCCGTTATACCACACTGCAGTTCTCCAGTCAGGTGCTGTGTACTGAAGTGCATATACCCGGGTAAAGTGAGCACACCAAGTGAAGGCAACACACAACTATTCATTACATAAGGGAAAGGGAAAGGGACCCCTGACCATTAGGTCCAGTTGTGGCTGACTCTGGGGTTGCAGCACTCATCTTGCTATATTGGCCAAGGGAGCCAGTGTACAGCTTCTGGGTCATGTGGCCAGCATGACTAAGCCGCTTCTGGTGAACCAGAGCAGCGCACGGAAACGCCGTTTACCTTCCCGCCAGAGTGGTACCTATTTATCTACTTGCACTTTGACGTGCTTTCGAACTGCTAGGTTGGCAGGAGCAGCGACCGAGCAACGGGAGCTCACCCCGTTGTGGGGATTCGAACCGCTGACCTTCTGATTGGCAAGTCCTAGGCTCTGTGGTTTAACCCACAGCATCACCCGCATCCCTACATAAGGGAAAATTGCTCTGCAAATAATGTGTATATTGAGAGAAATGTGTACTAAAACGCAGATAAATTTTCATGAAGACTTAAGAAAAAAATCGCAAACTGATTTGCAAGTGTGGAAAACTGAAGGATGAAAAAATGAGAATCTGAATTTGAAATATCCATGCAGTCTTACATCCCAGCTCACTTTCATTCAGGCAAGGGATTTACTGAGATCAGAGTGTCCCATTACTTGTATAGAGCCATTCACTTTGTTTACCTGATGCTGCTGAAAAGTAATTGTGTTTGATAGGACAAAGAAGATGCATTTGGTTATGTAATTTTAAAGCTATCCAAACTAGAGTCTTGTTACAATGGAGTAACCTCATGCATACAAAAAGATACCAGCCATGCACAAGAATGTCCTTTGGGAGATCTTGAAGGGGAAGAATAGGTATATAGAAAGGAGACTTCCTGGATGCCAAGATCCAGGTTTGGGGCAAGTACTCTTCGGTGAGAGAACCCCAGCAGAGGTTTAAAATCACAATATATGCAGAAAAGTAAAGAGTGGAAATATAGGTTGTTAGATCTCTAAAATATGCCGTTGTGAGTTCCAGAACTTTCCTTTCCCCCTAGCATAAAGAAATACCACATATTTGGCAAGTTACACATGGTTTACTTACAAATCCTCTAAAGGTCAGATTCATGTGCAGTCACAAAAAGTTGCGCAGGCAGTAAAACTTGGCTTAGTTACAGTGGTGAAAGTTCACAGTGGTGAAAGTCCAGGAACTCAAGAGAGGTTGAGTTCATCAGGGTAAAAATAAGCTTGATTACCTTGCTCACACAGTGATGGAACCTGGCAGGGCAGCTTACTTTATGGTATTAACCCCTTCATGCACTAATTAGACTTAAGCATGTTGGTTATATGAAGCCGGTTGTCCCACATTGCTCACCGAGCGAATTCTATCCCGAAGGCCGTCCGGGTCTCTGTGCCCCCTCTCTGCTCAATGTGTCTGGCGGCTTCTACCACATCCTTGACAGACCTGTAGTCATTCAGATGAAACTCGTGCACAGCATCTTCTCCATACTGGACGACTCCAACCTGGAATGAGGGAAAAGAAGAAGGAGCAGATGGTTTGTGGATCCTTTAAGGCAAAGGTAGCCAATGTGAAGCCCTCTGGATGTTGCTGGACTACAATACCCATCACCTTTGACCAATAGTCATGCTGGCTCAGGCTAAAGCCCAACAATATCTGGTTACACCGGCTTTAATATATGTTGATACGACATTAATACAACACATATTTAGTAAAATGAAGTGCATAATAGCACAGATTGCTATGTGAATAACGCACAACATGTTAACAAGCTCCAATTTCTGAACAAACCTGCCATGATTTATTTTAACTTGCAGTCTTATACTGTACACATGATTCCTGCATTTAGCTCTTATTCCCGCATTGCAGGGAGGTGGACCATACAATCCTTCCAACTCTACAGTCCTATGATTCTACATCCGATATGTTGCACTTATTACACCTGTGATAAAAACATAAGAAGAACCTGCTGGACCAGTTCAGTGGCCCGTGTAGTTCAGCATCCTGTTCTCACAGAGGCCAACCAGATGACTGTGGGAAACTGGCAAGCAGGATTCAAACATAAGAGCACCCTCCTCTCCTGCCGTTTCCAGCAACTGGTATTCAGAAACATAGCCATCCTGGCTTGTAGCCATCAATAGCTTTCTCCTCCATGAATTTGTCCAATCCTCTTTTGAAGCCACCCAAGTTGGTGGCCATCACTTCCTCCTGTGGGAGGGAGTTCCATAGTTTAACTATGTGCTGTAGGGGGCTGGACTAGATGACTGTTGGGGGTCCCTTACAACAGCACAATTCTATGATTCATCCCAAAGGTTTGACTTTTGCGAAGTCTTTTGCCAGAGGTCAGACCCCTGCCTGCTCCCCTGGCCCAAAGCAGCCCAATGCATTTGCTTCGTCCTGGGTAGCGTCTCTTTCAAATGCAAACAATATTCGACTGATTCTTGAAGAAAAGCACGGTGCGTTGGCAAGGGTGATGGTTCCTAGCACGCCAGCTTGGAAAAAGCTATAAAACAAAAGATGAGGATGTGCTGATATGAGAGAAATTCCTCACATGTGTTTTCTCACCTGTATTTGGCCTGGTCCAATGTAAAATTTCTCCAAGATGCTGATCAGGAAATTCTGTACTTCCACCCAGGGGTAGATGCTGTTGGAACCGTCCAGCACGATAATTATATCCATGTATGTCTGGCATCCTGGGATAGAACAGGCAGGAGATCATTAAGAGATCTTGGCTACTTTCAGGAAGCGGATAAAGGCTTGCCAATATATATATATATTCTTTGTCTCCTTTGAAGCAAGAAAGTCCTGAATCTTAGGCCAATCTTTCTCCTTTCCTGCTCTGAAATCTTATCTCCTGGGTTCTGCTGTGTTTCTTCTTTATTGAGGTTCCCTAAGGGTATATATATATCTATATTACATGTTTAATTGGTTTTAAAGTCTTCAAGAAACTCTGGGAACTGCAGTTCTGCGTGGAGGCGAAGGATAAAAAAGCCTCAGCACCTCAGCAATGTACAGTCCACAGGGTTACTAGGAGGGAGCTGCAGAAATTATAGTGATGCTTATTTATTTATTTCATAAAATGTATACACTGCTTGATTCTTTTTTTTAAAAAAAAATTAAAACATTTAAAGCAGCATACAAAAAGAGAAAAATATCAACAAGAAAAAATAACAACAATAAAGACTTCTGAAAAGTTAAAATAACAACCGCCTAACTGCAGATTAAAACTCGCATCAACCTTCTTAACATCTGGGTAAAGGTAACGGTAAAGGTAAAGGGACCCCTGACCATTAGGTCCAGTCGTGACCGACTCTGGGATTGCGACGCTCATCTCGCTTTATTGGCCGAGGGAGCTTCTGAGTCATGTGGCCAGCATGACTAAGCCACTTCTGGAGAACCAGAGCAGCACATGGAAACGCCATTTACCTTCCCGCCGGAGTGGTACCTATTTATCTACTTGCACTTTGATGTGCTTTTGAACTGCTAAGTTGGCAGGAGCAGGGACCGAGCAAGGGACCCATCGTGGGGATTCGAACCGCTGACCTTCTGATCAGCAAGTCCTAGGCTCTGTGCTTTAACCCACAGTGCCACCTGCATCCCATCTGGGTAGGCTTGTCTAAACAAAAATGTTTTCAGCAGGTGCCAAAAAGAGTCTAGTGAAGGCACTTGCCTGAGATCAATAGGCAGGGAGTTCCAAAGTGTAGTTGTTGCCACACTAAAAGATCGAGTTCTTACAAATGTAGAACAGGGGTGATCTGGGATCTGTAACAGTGCCAGTTTTGCCAATCAAAGCAGTTGAGTGGGCATATATGGGGCAAGGCGTTCTCACAGGTAAACCGGTCTCAGGTTGTTAATGGCTTTATATACTCATAGAATCACCTATTGTTACAGTAAGGCTGTGTGCTCCTCTGGCATGGCATAGGAACACCTGGATTCACCAGGGGCAACATCACATACAACTCACTGGGGCATTGGGGTTGGGCCTCTGCAATATACCTCAGGTTAAGTCAGGGGTCTGCAACCTTTAAGACAAAAAGAGCCACTTGGACCCGTTTCCGAAGAAAAAAACAACTGGCAGCCGCAAAATCATTGCGACATTTAAAACAAATATATCTCCGGAGCCGCGATCTGACAGCAGGCGGGAAGGTGACGTTGGGACCGTGCGTGACTAACGCACGCACCGCCCCCATGCGACGTCACAGCCAGTACAGCGTCCGCCACAGTGGGGAGTGTCGGGGCGCACAATGCGCCTCCTCCCCTCGCTAGTATCTGCCCCGGAGCCGCGGCTAAGGTGTAAAAGAGCCACATGCGGCTCTGGAGCCGCGGGTTGCAGACCCCTGGGTTAAGTACTTAATTCATCCTGGAGGTCCATACTTAACCTGAAACTGTTCTTAATCTTAGAATCGTAGAGTTGGAAGGGACCCTGCAGATCATGTAGTCCAACCCCCTGCAATGCAGGAATAGGCAGCTGTCCCATATGGGGATTGAACCTGCAACCTTGGCGTTATCAGCACCACGTTCTTACCATCTGAGCTACCCAGGCCTTCTGAAGCACCACTTTAGCTAATGGGGCCTCCTGCTGCAGCCGTGCCGCTGGAGCATGATTTCTGTTCTCATCCTGAAGCAAAGTTCTTAACCTGAAGCACTATTTCTGGGTTAGCGGAGTCTGTAACCTGAAGCGTATGTAACCTGAAGCGTATGTAACCTGAGGTACCACTGTACCTGATCCCATAAAGGGGCCATAGGGGGAGCATTGCTTGAGAAGCAGTAAAAGAAGGCTGAAGCTACAGCAACCTTCTCCTAACTTATAGCGTACTGGGAAGTGGACCCAACACCAACAGACTTCTGTAGGAACTTTCCTTTTAATCAAAAAAACTACATTGTTTGCATTTTGCACCCTGTAACCTAAAGTCATAGATATCAAAAATATGTCCTTTTCTCTTTCTTTTGGGTCTGGAAGGAAAAGGTGTCTTTGCTTCGCCGCTGCAATTTTTACTGTTGCTGGCCCACATAATTCACTTTGCTTTGCTGTTCTGCTTCCATTCAAGCAGTTTCCTAGTCCCCCTCCCTCAAAGTGGTGCTGAAGGCATTAGAGACCAAAATCCCCTCCTCTGGCAGAGAGAGAGGGAGGGAGGGATGGAGGGAGAAAGGTCTATATAACAGGCGCATTCTCATACTCTGGAGCGCTGGAGCCACAGTCTTGGAGAATCTGAAGTTGGAGTTCACCCTGGAGCACATTCCTGTGGTGTAGTAAGAACTTCCGCACTCATGAGACCAGAGAGGGCTGCAAGCCTGTGTGAAGGAGGGAACAAAACAGGGAGGAAGGTTTTAGAACTGCTACTGTTGGTTGTTGCTGGGATAAATTCTTCAGGACACGGGACATGCCAGGAGTCTCTTTTAGATGTTTTAGCCAGGGCCAGAAGGCTAAAAAAGGGAGTCAAAGTGATACAGGCTAGAATTCTTGTGAAGTTTAAACCTCTCTTTCCAGCACAGTGCCTTGATTGGGATGGTCTTCTCAGTAGAGATGGATGGATCTGCCAATTTCACTTTCTCTCTCTCTCTCTCTCTCTCTGTGTGTGTGTGTGTGTATACAGTGGTACCTCGGGTTAAGTACTTAATTCGTTCCGGAGGTCCATTCTTAACCTGAAACTGTTCTTAACCTGAGGTACCACTTTAGCTAATGTGGCCTCCTGCTGCCGCCACGCTGCCGGAGCATGATTTCTGTTCTCATCCTGAAGCAAAGTTCTTAACCTGAAGCACTATTTCAGGGTTAGCGGAGTGTGTAACCTGAAGTGTATGTAACCTGAAGTGTATGTAACCTGAAGTACCACTGTGTGTGTGTGTGTGTGTGTGTGTATACACCAATATATATATTCCAATCTACATTCACATCAGTTGGGGGTTTTCTTTTGTTAAAATCCTCCTGAAAAGTCACCTGCATTTTAGTGCGAATTTCTCCTAATATACACACATTTTGCAAAGCGATTTCCCCTAATATAATACATTTTCTGTATGGCTAACAGATGAGTTGTCACTCTAGGATATGCATTTGGGCACACTTTACTTGGCTGGAGAACTGGATTGCAAAATCCAAAGAAGCATGAATTTTTGAAGGGCTGCTAATGTTTCAGTTTACATATATTCCAGACAGTGTGAATTAGGTAAACTTGCCTTTAAATGCAAACTGAATTGGATTTCTTCCTCATTCCTATTCCCCCAGTCATTGGACTGATTCTGTGAAGAATGGAAAGAGGAGGACTGGGGGTGGGCGGGCTCTGTGTGTCTGTACAAGAATGTGTGCTGCCTGAACCTATCATAGGCAAATGGCCCCCATAAGGTTCCCCAAGACTGAATGCAACCCTCAAACCCAAAATAAAATAAAATAAAGGGACTAGTCACTTCTGCTGTAGATCATTGGCTTCAGCGCAGCACCCCATGATCGAATTAAGCTGGACTTAACTGTCCAGGGGTGAGTCAGGTATCATATAAAGATAGGGCACACACAAATTTAAAGGGGTGTGTGTGTCACATTGCCATCACCATGCTAACTTCCACTCTAAATGTGTTATTCTAAGAGAAGGTGGAAGGTGGAAAGAGGATGAGAAAGATGGAACTATGTAGCTTTTTATTTTTATTTTAAACTTGGCCCTGTGTTGCAGGTTGAGATTAAAAATGAGTCCTAGGCTTGTCACGACAGAAGACGGCAGCAACTCAGAGAGCATCTGTAAGCCTACATGCAAATCATTCCTTACCAAAAAGCTGTTGTCTTTGGGGTTTGTGGTCAAGCTGAGACCCAGACGCATATTATCCTTGCGCTCCGACACATTGGAAAGAGTTACTCTTCCTTGGGAAAAGAATGCCAGAGTTAGGCATGTAGTGGAAAGGAGGAACAGCTGTAGAACAGAGAGCTTCAGAAAGTGTTTGTGCAAACTCTTTGCATTTCCCTCTACCAGTTTTAATGCTTGGTTTTTCAGGAAGAGGGGGAGCAATCAGACCACGTATACTGTAAAACTGAAAACAATGTGCACTTACAGGAAGGGCCATAGCTCAGTGGCAGGGCATCTGCTTTGCATGCAGAAGGCACCAGGTTCAAATCCTGACATCTTCAGGTAGGGCTGTGAAAGGTTTATTGCCTGAAACCTTGGATAATGGCTGCCAGTTAGTGTAAACAATACTGAGCTAGATTGATCAATAGTCTGACTCGGTCGAAAGCAGCTCCCTTTACTTACTCTCCCCCTTTGAACCTGAGAACTTGGTTAACTGGTAAAGGTAAAGGTAAAGGTACCCCTGCCCGAACGGGCCAGTCTTGACAGACTCTGGGGTTTGTGCACCCATCTCACATCTATTGGCCGGGGGCCAGCGCTGTCCGAAGACACTTCCGGGTCACGTGGCCAGCGTGACAACGCTGCTCTGGCGAGCCAGAGCCGCACACGGAACGCCGTTTACCTTCCCGCTGGTAAGCGGTACCTATTTATCTACTTGCCCCCGGGGGTGCTTTCGAACTGCTAGGTGGGCAGGCGCTGGGACCGAGCAGCGGGAGCGCACCCCGCCGCGGGGATTCAAACCGCCGACCTTTCGATCGGCAAGCCCTAGGCGCTGAGGCTTTAGCCCACAGCGCCACCCGCGTAACTGGTAGCATCAGTCTAAAACAGCATCAGTCTGAAACTGAAAAGGAACATTCAGAGCTGGTTGCCACCATGCTGTTAGGTCACCTACATGCTTAACCAGCATGCTTAACTCTAATTAATGCATGAAGGGGTTAAGACAATAGAGTAAGCTGTCCTGCCAGGCTTAGCTAGGTCACTTCCCCTCTTCTTAGAAGGAAGGGTTGCCAAGCTCTCTGTTCTCTCATATTCCTCCATGTGAACTCTGCCAGTAAGGAGGTCTAAGCTGGATGCTCCAAGCTTAGACTGTGGGACTAAAGCAAGCCATCTCTGTGTTTCTATGCAAATTATGTAGAAACATTTACCATTTTTGGAACCTAAGTTATACTGCCTGTGTTTTGTTGCTGCTGTATGGAAAAGCACATGAATCTGACCTTTGAAGAGTTTATAAGTAAACAATTTTAAGCTTACCAAACATGTGGTCTCTTTCTATGCTAAAGGAAGTCGGGAATTTTAGGAACAACTTAGAAGGGGGTATTTTAAAGGTCTAACAGCCTATATTTCCAAGCTTTGCAGCATGTTTTGTTATTTTAATTGTCTCCTAGGGTTCTCTCACCAACAATATTTGCCCCAAACCTGGATAGAGGCATGCCAGGAATTATCCTTCTTATTATTTTACCATATCTATTTTTCATTTTAATCATGTTAACCAACAAGATTGGCATTTCATGGAGGCCTGCTGGTTTCACTTCCCACTGAAAAATGTTCCAGGGCAATAAGGGTAGAGTTTAAAGACAAAATAGAGCTGATCTAGTGGCAATCTTTCTTACCTATGCACAACTCAGAGAAGTCATTGGTAGCTATGGATGTGAAGACATGTGTGCATTTGAGTGACCCTTAGCAGTGGAGCACATACAGAAAAGATGCTCAAGGTGGTAAATTTTATCCCATGGGTTTACCTAGATTGAGCTTGGAACAGGTGCTGTTGGTTTCACCATTCACCGAACATTTGTAGACATCTCCAGTCTTCTGTTGCCCACTGGTCTCATAAGGGGCTCCAACCACCAGCCTGGAGGGAAACAAAAATTTGAGGGGGGGGGTAGGAGGAGATCTTTTATTGGCCATTTCTGAACATCACACATTTGATCACAAACACTGAAAAGCCTTATCACTGAATGGTCTAACAAAATATAGAATATAGCTACCTTATTGAAATATACAATAATTTATAGAGATCAACTATTTAAAAAAGTATAGAACGGTGGAGTATTTTTCTGACGTTTTGGAATGTCAAACACCAAGACAATATACAACCATATAATTGTAACTAATAAAAAGAAGCAGCAGTGCATTATTGTATTGTCTTTGTTGGTCCTTCATGTTCAGTTGTAGCTTACATTATTTAAAAATATGTTATAATAATAATAAAAATCAAACAAGCATAGAAATCCTCCAAATTGAGTGTATGCATAGGAATTGATTACAATTACACCATTTCCTTGCAGTCTGCTCCAACCCCCAAAACATTATAGCATTCATTCATTCACACTGGCATAATTTTGAAAATAAAATCATAAAAGGGAGGGGGGAACCATCCATAAAACATTGGCAATCCAGATACATTAAGCACATGAAAGTATTGCACCAAATAGCAATGCATTGTAGCCAACTCAAGGAAAATCCATTGAAATCAATGGGCCTAATTTAGACAGCTGAGATTCCTGCATTGCAGGGGGGTTGGACTAGATAACACTTATCTAGGGTCCCTTCCTACTCTGCAATTCTATAATTGTAGTCGTGTCCATTGATTCCAATGGGCATTCTCTAATTGGAACTAGCATTGGATATAACCAGGAGTGGCTAACTTGCAGGCCACAGGCCACATTAGTCCCCACCCTCAAAAAAGGGTTTAAATTTTAAACCAAGGTGAACTGAAAATACGTTGTCGGGGTTTGGTAGAGGACAGATAATAAATATCTCAAGTGTGCTGTGCATGCACCTCTGGATAGGGCCCATGCATTAAGCCAACGCTGGGAACCTGTTGCAATCCAGCTGTTGACAGACTACAATGCCCATCATCACTATTGGCCTTGCTGGCTTGGGTTGATGAGAGTCAAGAGTCCAAGTTCATCTGAAGGACTACAGGTTCCCCATCCTTGCACTGAACCTTCCGTCCAGTTCCCCTTAAGAAACAAACAGCCTCCCCAAACCTTCCACTATTTGGACACTGTCTATTGCCTTGCTAGACCACATCATGCTGTAGTGTAGAGGATGCTTGCAGTCACTTTTGGATGAGAGAAGAGAGGAGATTCATTCCCTGCCCCCAACCACATTTAATATTTAAGGACAGAGTTCATTCAACTCCAGCAGAACCCCACAACAGCCGGGAATCATAAAGAAATCTAAACAATGACTAATTCCTGTTTGGAATGGAGATCTTTTTCAAATCACCCGGATCGAAATCTGGCAGGAGTCGAGAGTCTGGGGACTAAATATATCAGCTGATTAAAAAGAGTTTCAGTGCAGAGCAGGAAGCAACATCAGTCAGTGTAATTTCTGGGAAACAAGAGTTGGTCTTTATATATTACATGGTGGATTAGATGGGGGATCTTTGATGGGGGATCTGAACCAGGGGTTGGAATCCAGTCAAGCATTTCCTCCCCACCCAGAAGAACATGAGGTACCATCCATTGGTACCTTGTCGGGGTTGGCTAGACTTGTACAAGCTGGGCAGGCCTTGTTTGGCTGAATGCTTCCCATGGAGTGTGCTGCCTTCTGTTGCTCATGACCTGCTTCTGATGCTGCTAGAGCGCATCATTGTATGCTACTGGAGAGCACTGGCCCAAGGCTGGTCCCCTGGTAGAGACAGGGGAGGAGCAAGCAAGCCTCATTGCTTTTTTTAATATTTTTCTAATATGGGGAGCACACAACTTTTTCTAATATGCTATATGTTCATATGATTTCTTGTCTGTTCTATAATGTGTGTGTGTGTGTGTGTGTATATATATATATATATATGTTGTTTAGTGTGAGACCTGTTAGGTGAAAGGCGACTAATAATTTCAATAAATAAATAAGACATTTTGCTGCCTGAGACAAAGCACAAGATATGGAACAAGCTTGTTTCCTGCTGCTCCAGAGGGCAGGACCCAAATCAGTGGATTCAAATGACAAGAAAATATATTCTGACTTAATAATAATAATAATAATAATAATAATAATAATAATAATAATAATTTATTATTTATATCCCGCCCATCTGGTTGGGTTTCCCAATCCACTCTGGGCGGCTCCCAGCAGAATATTTAAAACACAATAAAACATCAAACATTAAAAGTTTCCCTAAACAGGGCTGTCTTCAGATGTCTTCTAAAAGCCAGCTGTTTATTTCCTTGATATCTGATGGGAGGGCGTTCCACAGGGCAGGTGCCACTACCGAGAAGGCCCTCTGCCTGGTTCCCTGAAACCTCACTTCTCGCAGCGAGGGAACCACCAGAAGGCCCTCGACGCTGGACCTCAATGTTTGGGCTGAACGATTGGGGTGGAGATGCTCCTTCAGGTATACTTAACATTAGGAAGAACTTTCTAAGGGTAAGAGCTGTTTTGCAGTGGAACAGATGACCTCAGAAGGTGGGCCATTGCAGGTATTTAAGATGAGGTTGCATGGCCATCTGTCAGGAATTCTTTAGCTGTGATTCCTGCATTGCAGGAGATTGACCATTGAAGCTCCTTGCAGCTCTACAATTGCTGCTGCTGTTATCTACAATCCTATGATTTTATTATATCCTCCACCACACTCAAAGGCAGCAGGCTAGCTTAGGGCAGGGAGGACACACACAGTTTGGCCCTACAACTCTCTTCCCTTCAGTATCTTCTGCCTTAGGCAGCTGCCTCACTTTGTCTAATGATAGGGCTGGCTCTAATACTGGAATACATCCATCATTCATGCAAAAGCCCTACCAAGGAATGTTTCTCTACTTGGTGTTGTTGCAGGGAATCAATCAGGGATGCCAAATATCCCTCTGTATGGAGTGATGTGCCACATCTGGAATCCATGAGGGACCACCGCCAGCTGTTCCTCTGGATCTAGCCATGCTCAAGCTAGGCAGCTTTTCTGGAGCTCTTTCCTTTGGAAATGTCCAGGCTCTCTGCGTCCAGAAGAGAGTGGCAGGAAAGGGACTGATAGATGGACTGTTTCTCAGTTTCATCTCTGAGCCTGAGCCTGCCCCAATGATGATGATGATGACGATAATGTCATGCGGTCCTGACGTAGGACAAACCTCTGGGGAAGATTCCCCACAGGCCTTGGCATTATGGATTACTTTTTACTCAGAAGCAAAAATGCACTTGCTTTCAACCCAATCCCAACATCACCACCAGGCTGCAAAGGTAGCAACTGAAACGAGCATCTTATTTTCGAATTGCAAATAGGACATCCAGCCAGCTAGTGGAGGAGAGGAGATAAAGTTTTCACAAACCGTGTTGACACACCTTGTGGAGAACTCCTCAAAAGCAGTTGTCAAGGCTCTAACATCTGCAGCAGCTAATCCCCATCTCCACCTTCAAAGTAACTGGGGAAATATTTCCATGGGCGCTAAGTTTCCATGAGGCTCAATCACCACTGCTCTTTAAAAACTTAAAGTTCAACCCCAATGGAAAGCAATGTGTCATTGTCCAAGAAAGACAAAAAAAATGTATGTGGCTTCCTTTCATTTTAGGACCTTGCCTCCTTCATTGTCATGACAGTTAAAGGTTTTGGTTTCCTCCATAGCTCTAAGCTTGAATGACTCACTTTTTAATGCTTTATATAGCTTTGGAATTGTGATGCCTCTGGAATTGGGTGGGAGAAGCTTAGGCTTGCTTAGGCAGCATTATTAAAATTCTAGAGGCAACCACAGAATGTTGTTGGATATCCAATCCATTCCCCCTTGAAATGAAGGGCCCTGCAGGAGAGGAGAAGACTCTGCATAGGTGGCTGTTGGATTATCACTATTTTAAGAGACTTATGCCAAGTTTCCTTTCATTATCACCAGTGGGCCTCTCAATGCAGCTTTCTTCTGGGCCAGAGATCACCCCCTGCTATGGGTTCCCTAATTCATGCTAGGTCAGAGAACATAAATAGAGCCTACGGGATCAGGCCAGTGGCCCATCTAATAGAGCATCCTGTTCTCACAGTGGCCAACTAGATGCCTAAGGGAACCCCTGAAGCAGGATTTGAGCACAAGAGCCCTCTCCCGTGGTTTCCAGCAACTAGGTACAGAAGCATTATTGCCTCCGACTGTGGAGAAAGAGCACAGCAGTTCCCCACACTTACACAGCAAAGGGAAAAGTAATAATATTTAAACAATCAATGTTTATTTAATTACTTCAGTAATGCAGCGGTTTGACTTCATCCCCAGAGGCGTACTTCATTGTCTCTCGAGACAGGCAGATGCCAACAACAACTTCCTTAAATACCATATCTTACTGCTTCTGATACCGCCTAGAAACCATACTCATCAGCAGAATATTGATATGCCGCTCTTTTGCCCACCAGTGGCATATTAAAACCATAAAATGTCCAATAAAATGTCATCATCAATCAAATCCATGTAAGGCGGAAAATCACAACACACAAGGGCCAGAAGATACTGTCTCCTGGTCAGAAGTACTCTCGCCAATCCTAGTTTCCACACTCTTAGGGTCTAGAAACATGAACTGATGATGAAAAATACTTAAAAACAACAAGCCAACTTACCTAAAGTAGAACAGTTAATGATGCTATTAATTGTGAACGTATGCATTAATTGTGAATGTATGTATTTACCATGAACAAAAAAAAGTAGTCTATTTGAGATATTTATATACTTCTTTCCAGGCAAACCTTATCAAGTGGTCTTAATATGAAATATTAAGAGGCATCAATTATAACTATAGAAAGAAATGACAAGTTACAGGGGGAAAGCATTCTGGATCAACTGCAGGACCTAGGTCAGGGTGGTCCAGTGTGTGGCCATTGCATGTGTAGCATGCAATGAATGGACCTCTTTTGGTGGCCTTTGGCAACATTCAGTGCCCCCCCCACTGCGCTCACACTGCCTTCCCAGAGCCAGATAAGTGAGGTGTTGGGCTTTGGGAAGGAAGCATGAAGGCTCTGGCAGGGTCCTAGAGTCCCCCTTCCTCCTTCCCAAAGCCTAGTTAGCAGTTCCCAGCTTTGGGAAAGAGGTGGGTGGGGCACCAAATTGTGGGCTCATACCCCCATCCCATGTGACAAGGCAGCGTGTGGCCTGTGGGTTCTGTGTTGAGGTACTTTTGCAGCCTACTTGGTATGAAAAGTTGGATTGCCCTGACCTAGATAGTCATCAGCTCACCTGGCTGATGTAATTGGCTACTTAGGAACATCTCAGTGCCAGAGAATAGGCTGAATTCCTTGAAGGAAACCTGTGATGTGCTTGAGGTGTGAATTACTAGCTGATTGCTGGACCCTCCAAGTAAATCTTGCTTGCAGCAAAGCTTTTCATTTGCAAAACCCTACTTGCTAATTAGACACCTCAGAGTGATGATATACAAAACCAGATTCTTTTGTTGTAAAGGCATCAAAGCATGGATGTTTCAATGCCTCCCCCCCCTTGCAGAATTAATGTAGTTCCCCCCCTGTTTTGTCTTAAATATCTAGCATAAAACCAAAACAGCTGTGATGGGTCTGGTTATTTTTTCCAGTTGCTGTGTAGCATGCAATGAATGGACAGAGAATGAAAAGCACTTTTCTTATTTTGGCTCTTTGGACTTTGAAGCCAGAGGGACCCATTTTCAGCATCTACGCTCAGGGAAGGCCTGCAGGGAACTCTAGGAAATGTAGCTCTGCGAGGCGAATAAGGACCACGCGGGTGGCGCTGTGGGTTAAACCACAGAGCCTAGGACTTGCCGATCAGAAGGTCGGTGGTTCGAATCCCCATGACAGAGTGAGCTCCCATTGCTTGGTCCCTGCTTCTGCCAATCTAGCAGTTCAAAAGCATGTCAAAGTGCAAGTAGATAAATAGGTACCACTCCGGTGGGAAGGTAAACAGTGTTTCCGTGTGGTGCTCTGGTTCGCCAGAAGCGGCTTAGTCATACTGGCCACATGACCCGGAAGCTGTACGCCGGCTCCCTCAGCCAGTAAAGCGAGATGAGTGCCACAACCCCAGAGTCGGCCATGACTGGACCTAATGGTCAGGGGGGTCCCTTTACCTTTACTTTAACAACTATTAGCACCCTTAACAAACTGCAGATCCCAGGTATTTAAAGTGATAGCAAAGCACTTTAAATGCATGGTGTCAATGTGTCAAAGGCTGAAGAACTGTGTCTGGCTGAGGACAAGGTCTCTATGCCCTCCAGGGCAAATTTCACTGATGTCTGCTCCGTCTTGCAACTGTCACTTATTCCTAAATATTCCTTTCTCTACAGAAGATGACAGGCCTGGTTCCTGGAGCCATGGGCAGAAGTGAACAATAACAGCAGCCAAAATGCAAAGAGCTCCTGAATTTCATTGGCATTTCAATTCTACATCTAATCAGCTGCTCACTGAAATAATAAACCGATGGGGGAAAGAGCTATACAGTTACACATGTTTAAAATACACACGTATATTGCATTTCCCAAAAAATATGTATGATTAATGTGAAAGACACCAGGGAGAGAAAAAAGAAACGGGTATTTTTTGGAAAAGCAGACATGAAACAACAGAAGATCAGCTCGTTCTTTGCAATCAATGGAACAGTTAATCTCCGGCAGCAGCTCTGGAGCCACTAATTTATTCAAGATGGGGCTGGGCGGCAAATGAGAGCTGAGAAAGGGAGTGGGTCGCAAGGAGGGTTTCAATGGATTTGGTTGGAAAGGAGGGGGTTGCAACACCCACCCACCCACCCACCCCTGGATTCAATTGAGTTTCCATTTAAAGGTGAACTTACTCAATTCACACTATCTGAAGCAATATGTTATCTTCACTCTACTATTGATTTCACACGGTTCTTGGAAATTCGCAGCTTCTCCGAATTTTGCGACGCAGTTCTCCAGCCAAGCAATGTGTACAAAATTGCATATACTGGAGTATTGTGTGCTTAACTGATGTATTTTAACTATTTTTTAACTAGTTTGATTTTTAAAAAATCTGTGTTTTGGAATGATTGTAAGTGTTGGAAGCTGCAACTGAATCCCAGCTTGGGAGAAAGGTGGGATATAGATAGATAGATAGATAGATAGATAGATAGATAGATAGATAGACACACACACACACACACACACACACACATTAAATAATATTGTAAGTATTAAGTGCACTGGTGTGTGGGTGTGAGATTCACTCCCCAGCCTTTCTGGTACAATACCTCTTTCTTCAGTGATATGGAACAACATGGCTGCTCTCTTGGAATGGGCCTCTAAAAATCCACAAGACTTGAGCAAAAATTGGAATTCTTCCAATGGACGTTGCAAAGAGAATTCCAGGGCAGGGTGTTATATTGCGTTTATAGGCTAGATTTGAAAAGGGACATTAGGGGCTTATCACTTTCAGTCAATTCCACCCCCGGCTCCAACCCCCCTGGCTCAGCCAGCTTTCCCCTAAAATATAATAGACAGCATTGTGATTTGGGGTCTTGAACCTGCATTTCCACAAGTGCTTGCTGTGTTCAGATCAGTACAGGGACGCAGGTGCTGCTGCAAAACATTCTTATGCAAAGGTTTCCTTGCAGGATAATATATCAAATGAATCTGTTTCTTAAACGTATGATGAATTTTAGAAATAGCCCTTACAGCTGTCTCTCCTGCAATTGCAGTGGAGCATGTAGTCATCCTGTCTCAGGTGATTCTTTTTGTTGTTGTTGTTTAGTCGTTTAGTCGTGTCCGACTCTTTGTGACCCCATGGACCAGAACAAGCCAGGCACTTCTGTCTTCCACCGCCTCCTGTAGTTTGGTCAAACTCATGCTCGTAGCTTCGAGAACACTATCCAACCATCTCGTCCTCTGTCGTCCCCTTTTCCTTGTGCCCTCAATCTTTCCCAGCATCAGGGTCTTTTCCAGGGAGTCTTCTCTTCTCATGAGGTGGCCAAAGTATTGGAGCCTCAGCTTCAGGATCTGTCCTTCCAGTGAGCACTCAGGGCTGATTTCCTTAAGAATGGATAGGTTTGATCTTCTTGCAGTCCATGGGATTCTCAAGAGTCTCCTCCAGCACCATAATCCAAAAGCATCAATTCTTCGACAATCAGCCTCCTTTATGGTCCAGCTCTCACTTCCATACATCACTACTGGGAAAACCATACCTCTAACTATACGGACCTTTGTTGGCAAGGTATTCTTTTTGTGAGTGTACAGAAAATGAATCACAGAATTCATCTAGTCCACCCTCTGCAATGCAGGAATTGCAACTAAAGATGCAAAATGTGACCCTCGGGTCCCTTCCAACTCTACAATTCTATGATTCTATGTACCATACAGGTCATAATTGTGGCTCTCCTTTGTAACCATCTTTCGTTTTTAATTCCCACTTTCCCTTCCCTTACAAGCACAAAGTAGTTTGCTTTTCCATTGTTTAGGGTTTTTCCACTCCAGTTCCAAGCTCAGGCCCTCTCCGAGCCTTGAGCCCAAGCTTATGCCTGTTTACTTGGAATCGAGCCAAACTGATTTCAATTGCTCCCAAGTCGGTGTGCGCAGAAACATGGTCCTCCCTGCCACTTTTTACAGCCTTATTAGTGAAGAAACTGTTTGTGGTTTGGGAAAGAGGTTTTGGGGTTTTGCAAGATGAAAAGGGACGCGGGTGGCGCTGAGGGACGCGGGTGGCGCTGAGGGACGCGGGTGGCGCTGAGGGACGCGGGTGGCGCTGAGGGACGCGGGTGGCGCTGTGGGTTAAAGCCTCAGCGCCTAGGGCTTGCCGATCGAAAGGTCGGCAGTTCGAATCCCCGCGGCGGGGTGCGCTCCCGTCGTTCGGTCCCAGTGCCTGCCAACCTAGCAGTTCGAAAGCACCCCCGGGTGCAAGTAGATAAATAGGTACCGCTTACCAGCGGGAAGGTAAACGGCGTTCCGTGTGCTGCGCTGGCTCGCCAGATGCAGCTTTGTCACGCTGGCCACGTGACCCGGAAGTGTCTCCGGACAGCGCTGGCCCCCGGCCAATAGATGTGAGATGGGCGCACAAACCCCAGAGTCTGTCAAGACTGGCCCGTTCGGGCAGGGGTACCTTTACCTTTACCTTTAAGATGAAAAGAGCCACAGGCCTTGTGAGAAAACAAGCTTGGAAGAGTTGCTATGCAGACCGCCCCATGACCACAAAGTCAGAATACAAGGTCTGAGCTGTGCTAACTAACACCTGTGAAACCAGACTGATGCCATGTGGAAAACAAATTAGCCTTTCCTTGTTCAGGCCTGGCAATGTCTAGGGCTCATATTGACAGGGAAAAGAAGCCAGGATTGATGGATGAGGACCCAGTTATTTCCATTTCAGAATGGGGAAAACCAGCATTTCATTTCTAAGAAAGAATGAGCAGGTGCAGGCAAGCATAGTAGGGATGGGGAAGAAATCTGATTCAGTTCACATGTAAATGCAAATCAACCTAATTCACACTTTCTGATACAGGACGCAAACTGAAACACAGTCGTCCTTTGAAATTTGCGCTTCTCTACATTTTGCAGTATAGTTCTCCAGGCAATTAATGTGTACCAAAATACATACAGAATGGTAAAATGTGCACAAAAGTGCATATATTGGTGGAAATGCCATACAAAAATGCATATTTTAGAGGGAATTGCATATATATTAGGAGAATTTTGCAGTACAGTGCTGATGAATTTTCAACAGGGTTTTTTAAAAACAGTAATTTGCAATTGTTTAGTCATTTAGTCCTGTCCGACTCTTCGTGACCCCATGGACCAGAGCATGCCAGGCACTCCTGTCTTCCACTGCCTCCCGCAGCTTGGTCAAACTCATGTTCGTAGCTTCGAGAACACTGTCCAACCATCTCGTCCTCTGTCGTCCCCTTCTCCTTGTGCCCTCAGTCTTTCCTAACATCACGGTCTTTTCCAGGGAATCTTCTCTTCTCATGAGCTGGCCAAAGTATTTGAGCCTCAGCTTCAGGATCTGTCCTTCCACTGAGCACTCAGGGCTGATTTCCTTCAGAATGGAGAGGTTTGATCTTCTTGCAGTTCATGGGACTCTCAAGAGTCTCCTCCAGCACGCTCCTTCATGGATCACTGCCTTGTCGTGGCGAAGGGGCTTGAATAACTCAGAGAAGCTATGAGCTATGCCGTGCAGGGCCACCCAAGACGGACAGGCCATAATGGAGAGTTTTGACCAAACGTGATCCATTTGGAGTAGGAACCTGCAAGCCACTCCAGTATCCCTGCCAAGAAAACTCCATGGACAAAGACAACAGTAATTTGCAAACTGATGTGGAAATGTGAAAAACTGGAGTTAAGACTGGAAAACAGAGAAACCAGAATTGGTGGATTTGTCCACCCCATCTCTGGCATGAAGACTGCAATTTGGCTCCACCTTCCGCCCCATCCACGGCAAAAAGGGCTGGTATCACCTGGTTACTACAACTCCATGCTCTAAGAATCTGCGGCCCTCCAGCTGGTAGACTGCAGCAGGGTTTGCTAACTTGTGGGTCTCCGTATGTTGCAGGCTCCAACTCCCATCAGCCCCAGCAGGCAGCATGGGCAGGGATGATGGGAGTTGTAGTCTAGCAACATCTGAAGGGTCAAAGGTCTCCTCACCCCTGCTTAAGCATCTCTCTTTTTTTTTAACTGAATTGTTTACATCGAGAATGAAACAGGTATTTCCGCAGAGGATGTGCAAAATACAATGCCATTTCCTGGAAGACCTTTCTTCTCATTTTGTTGGCAATTCAGGAACACAGGAAACTGCCTTATACCGATTCAGACCATTGGGTCCATCTAGTTCAGTATTGTCTACACTGACTGGCAGCAGCACTTTGGGGTTTCTGACAGGGGACATTTCTGGCCCCTACTTGGTGAAACTGGGCATTGAACCTGGGACTGCCTGATTGCAAAGCAGATCCTCTACCAAGTGGCTCCAGCTGGTTGCCTTCTTGCAGCTCATACCTTTCCTTAGGTTAAAAAAAATATGTTTCCCCAATGGGATAATCCCCACAAAAATATTCTCTTTAATCTTTAACAAGCAATGAGGTGACTTTGCTTTCTTTCCCCAAGTCATAATGAGTGTTTTCTTCCTGTTTTAAATCAAGCCCTCTCATCCAAATCTGACACAACTGTAATCTAAACAGATGTTCTCAGTGACTGTGGCTTTGGGCTTGGAAGGGATAATTCTAATTACATAGCATCTTCTGAGGAGTGCATCTCTTAATTCACTGCTTGGCATATGGAAGCTTCTTTGAATCATTTCTCTATACTGCTTTGAGAGGGTGGGAGCTGATCTATAAAATGGGTTCTTCAAGACAGGCTGGCAGGGGTTGATGGGAGTTGTAGTTCAGAACGTCTGGAGAGCAGAGAGTTGGGGGAATGCTCCTACAGTTAAACAGCCCCACGTGCCAGCTACATTGGGGTTATGATACATTGATAAGGGCTGCTTTGCTAAACCCAACAAAAAACACCCATTGGAGGCAGTCATGAGTTGCATTATGTTATCAGTGTTTCAGAACCAAAAATACTGCATAGAATGGTTGATGGATCAATAGTGTGATGTAGCAGCAAAAACAAAACAAAACAAAACAAAACAAAACAAAACACACCAGCTAATGTATTTCTATGCTACATCAAAAGAAGTATAGTGTCCAGATCAAGGAAAGTCATATTACCACTCTATTCCGCCTTGGTTAGATTGAATCCTGATTTTGTCTTTTGTGGCATTAGTTACCCCTCTCAATTTTGTGTCAACTGCAAATTTGATGAGCATTCCCTCAATTCTTTTGTACAAGTCATTTATAAAGGTGTTGAACAACAGCAAGCCCAGGACAGAACCCTGCGGCACCCCACTTATCATTTTTCCCCAGGATAATGAGGAAGCATTAGTGAGCACACTCTGGGTTTGGTCAGTCAACAAGCTCCAAATCTACCTAACAGTTATCTTGTATATCCCACTTTTTACCAGCTTCCCGCAAGAATATCATGGAGGACTCTGTCCAAAGCCTTACTGAAATCAAGATACTCTACATTTACAGCATTCCCCTGATCCACCAAGCTTGTAACTCTATCCGATAAAGAAATGAGATTTGTCTGGCCTGACTTGTTTTTGAGAAACCCATGCTGGGTCTTAATAATCACATCCTTTTTCTAAGTGCTCATAGACCAACAGTTTAATTATCTGTTCTAGGACTTTTCCTGGTATCAATGTCAAGCTGACTGTTTAGTAGTGGAGTGAACTACAGTGGGATGGACTACTTCAGAAGGTGGTGGACTCTCCTTCATTGGAGGTCTCCATTTTTTGAATATATAAAGATGGAGAGTCATATAAGTACTCCTCCCATCATTCACTCCTCAATGTGGCTGGGCTATAGAGACTCATCTTAAAAACTTAACTACATGTAACTGCATCTCTGTAATTTATATATATATATACTGAATATGCTCCATGTATAGTTGTTATTGTTTGTTTGGTTATGTCTTAGTGCAGGGGTCGTCAACCTGTGCCCCATGGGCTGCAAGCAACCCATTGGGGGAAATTTAACTGGCCCCCGAGCCGCCCCCGAACTGAGCCACCTGCTTGGCTAGTCCCCGTGTGCTGTGCTAAACTGGCACGGCACGTAGACTCACTTCCGCAGCACCAGAAATCGCATCTGTGCATCCCCAGGCGCCGGAAATTGTGTCTGCGCATGCCCAGATGCTGGAAATCATGCACACAATCTGGCCCATGGAGAGATCTCCGTGGGACTTTACCAGCCTAGGCAGGTAAAACCTTGCCAAGCCCTGTCTTAGTGTGTCCATATGCTTTTGATAAAATCAATATATTTATGATAAAATCAATTTTAAAAAATAGCAGAGTTCTGTCATATGTGATCTAGCCGAGATTCCTGCTTTGCAGGGGTTGGACTAGATGACCCTTGGGGTACCCCCCATGCTACAATTCTATAATTGTATGATTAAGTCCATATGCGATGGGAAATATCAGTTGTGTTTACTACAGAAGGAAGGCCTATGGAAGCCAATGAATCCTCCTTTGCTTTCATGGGAGAATACAATGGGACTTGTAGTTTGCAGTGAGCACTGAAATGACAATAAACCACAATCCAAGCAGGAGACAAAACCAATTTCTTTGGCGATCCAGAATTTCCAGAGTGGGGAAAAATATGTGCGAGAGCATTCTGTCGAAAATCTCTTTGGCTCCCGCAATTTGAAACAAATTCAGGAACAACAGTTCAGTTCTGGCAATGCTTTGTTATTTCTAGAGTTCCTTCCTATGTAGAATATTAAGTCCTGAGCTGAACTGGGCTGGGAGGGCAGCAGGGTGATTCACAAAGATTTTCATATCCTTTTGAAAAGCGGGCAGGGGCGCCGACTTATAAAAAATATTGGGGGAGCCCGCGAAAGCTCATGAATAATAAATAAATTCATGAATATGCAGATAAAGTGGTGCCGCCTCCTCGTGAGCGAATAGGGGAGAGCGTGCTGCGCCTATTAATCAGCTCCGAATGAAATTGGGTGGAGCTTTTGCTCGGGAGGGAGGGCAGGAGGCATGCAGCCCGACCCTGTGCATTTTGGGCTGGGGGAGGGGCGGCGGCGGCGCTCTGCTGGAGGGGCGCCCGAGATTATTGGGGGGGCAGAGCCCCCCCAAACGAATTTTTGAGGGGGCTCGGGCCCCCTCAGGCCCCATGGAGTCGGCGCCTATGAAAGCGGGACCCTATTCTGTCCCTTTCATAGCCTTGGGAATGGCTGCTGTTAAAGTATGGAAACATCACTCTCTGAACTTTCCTGCATTTCATTTTTCTCTTACCTCACTTTTTTAAAAAACAACAACTCCTCCTCCCATCCATATGGGACTCTGCAACTCTGGATTATGCTGAATGCATGATGAAGTGGCCGGTGTTTCATGAAAGCTAATGCTGCAATTCATTCATTCATTCTTCATTTATTAAATAATTGTTATAAATAATTATTATTATCAGCCTTCCACCCTAAGGTCCCTGGGTGGGTTACAGCATTAAAATCATTTTTTAAAAAACAAAATAAAAGGAATTTACAATCATCATTATTATTAATTTGCTAGTTGTTAAAGTGTCATAAGACTCTTTGCTCCTTTTGATGCAAAAGGCTAATACAGCCTGCTCCCCCTCTGTAAACCGTCTCTGATGTGCAACACAGATTCTTCCACATGGAGGCATAAATATATATTAAAGCCCACATAGCCCCTTTCCCCATCTGTAGTTCAAGAAGCCCTTGACCATGCAATTCTGTGTTGAACAAGAAATGAGGCTAAAATCGCCACTCGGTTTTGCACTTCTGAACATCTACCAAGACTGTGGGGTGAGGGTGGGGGTGGGCGGCAGTGCAATTCATATAGCTAACCCTATCTTGTTTATTTGGTTTATAGGCTCATTTTCTCATTTTCTTTGCACAGATGTTTTTGTGTGTGTAAAAGTTGCAACAACAAAAATTAAGTAACAACAACATTAAGATAATAAAGGGCTGTATCCAATTAAGTCCTATGTAGAGAGTAGACCCACCAAAATTAGTTGTGTCCATTAACTTCAATGGGTCAACTCTGAGTAGGCCTAACATTGGATGCAACCTAATAATAATAATAATAATAATAATAATAATAATAATAGTCTATCCTACCTACCCTCCTTCTCCTTCTCCCGCTCCCGCTCCCCCTCTCAAACCCCAAACTGGTGCATCCAGTCGCAAGCCAGACCACCAAAGACTGACAGCCAAGAAAGCTGGGGAAACGACTAACTCCTTTTCCAGATCAGCACAATTATTGCTGTAAATCTTCAGAGCAGATTTGATGCGGCTTCCCCAGAGTCCCTTTCCCTTTTTTTCACATTACAGTAAGACAGAGGACGTCATGTCTGCTCCTGTGATTACCCAAAGTATAGGAGGGTTTGCCACCAGCTCCTCCGAGCTCATGAGGTAACCAACAACACAGGCCTGGGAGCCCTGCGGCTCTCAGGCTGGATTGGGCCTCTTTGAGATTCCTGCTCAGCCATGAAGCCTCTCTGTGCCATTTTAAGGATTAGAGAGAGAAGAGACCGAGAGATGTAATGCACACACTGAAGAGTGCTAGGCAGCAAGGGCTGGTCCTTTCAGGAGAGTGGGGCACAGCCCCACCAGCTTCCCTCTGTTCTCAACCACCCCCCACCTGCCTGCCTCCTTACTTACAACCAGTTCAAGCCCATTCCCGTCAGCTTCCTGCTCCCTCAGTCTCTGTGTTGCCTTTGCAGAACATAAGAAGAGCCTGTTGGATCAGCTCAATGGTCCATCTAATCATCCATCCTGTTATCACAGGGGCCAACTAAATGCCTCTGGGAAACCAGCAAACATGAGCACAAGACTCAGAACCCTCTCCCCTCCTGTAGTTTCCAGCAACTACAGAGACATTACTGCCTCAAACTGTGGGGGAAGAGCACAGCTATTCTAGCTAGCAACCATTCATAGCCTTCTCCTCCAGGAACTTGTCTCATTGTTTTTTAAAGCCATCCAAGTTGGTGGCCATTACTGCAGACCCTCCAAGTGTCCCTATTTTCCAGGGACAGTCCCGGATTTACAGAAGCTGTTCTGGTTTCTGATTTGATCCCAGAATGTCCTGTCTTTCCTCAGGACGTCCCTGTTTTAATTGGAGAAACGTTGGAGGGTATGAAGTTGTGTGACCCTCAAGCCAAGGAGATAAGTAACTATACAGTAATACCTCAGCGAGTGTCAGCCCCGTCGAGCGTCCATTTCGGCCAATGTCCGCAGCAAACCTGGAAGTACCAGAACAGGTTACTTCTGGGTTTGCAGCTCACGCATGTGCAGAAGCGCAAACCGCTCTGTGCGCATGTGCAGAGCAGCACTTTGTCAAGAGTCCCTTTTGTCGAGTGTCTGGGGCTCCAGAACGGATCCTGGACTCAAAACAAGGTACCACTGTATCTGTATCTTATCTGAAGGCAGCCGTATATAGGAAAGGTTTTTAATTTTTTTTATGTGTTTATATCTATTGGAAGCCACCCACAGTGACCGAGACAACCAAGTCAGATGGGCAGGGTATAAATAATAAAATTGTTGTTGTTTTTGTGGACTAGGGCATTCCTATTTTCATCTGAGAAATGTTGGAAGGTACTGTGTCCTGTGGGAACAAGTTCCACAATTCATCTGTGTGCTCTACAGTGGTACCTCAGGTTACAGATGCTTCAGGTTACAGACTCCGCTAACCCAGAAATAATACCTCGGGTTAAGAACTTTACCTCAGGATGAGAACAGAAATCATGCGGCGGCAGCGGGAGGCCCCATTAGCTAAAGTGGTACCTCAGGTTAAGAACAGTTTCAGGTTAAGAACGGACCTCTGGAACGAATTAAGTGCTTAACCCGAGGTACCACTGTATAAAGATACATAAATGTTTCCTCTTATTCACCTTTTCTCTTAAAAAAAATCAAAAACCTTCACATTTGGGGGAGGGGACAGGCCTCTCATGACCTGGACAGCTGTCACATACTTCAGCAACAGTAATCAAATCAGGGCAGGCCAGCCTTGCACATAAAAACTCATTTCACCCTCCAGGGTTCAGGGTGAGTTTCATATTCACCGCCTGCTTTGCTCTCATGAGGAGATGCCATTTCTTTTCAGGATGAAAAATGGGCTGTTGCAAAATATCCGAGGGTAAAGTATGCAATTAGGTTGGACTTTTTTATTTTTAAAAGATGATCTTTCAGAATTAGAAAATGGTCACGTCAGCATTTGGAAACACACATGTGCAGCAGAAGCTCGAGGAGAGGAGAGGAAGCCAGGCAGACTCTTCCTTTTCCTGGAACTGCAGGCGAGCAAGATCACCGGGGGAAGAGGAAATCCAAGTTTAATGGAACTGTCGGAGAAAAGAAAGGTTGGGGTGGGAGAAAAGAAACAAGACGAGCCCTTTGAGAGCTGAAAGCCTGATCTTTAGAACTCAGTCCAATGGTTTGGGGCCAGTGATCCACCAAGAGCCACCCTCGTAACCCAGATGGATGCTTGGGTAGGTAGGAGACCTGCTTCCATCGTAGGCTGAGTGAGTTTCAGCTGCTCAGCCCCACTCCTTCCCCCCAAAGATCTTCAGTAGGTCTTCTGCCTTGCAACACTAGGAAACCCCAAGAATGAGGACAAAAAAGCTGTCTGAATAAATCTGCCATCTTATTTCTGATTATATGGCATCACAGAATCATAGAATTGTAGAGTTGGAAGGGTCTCCAAGAGTCATCTAGTCCAACTCCCTGTAATGCAGGAATCACAGCTAGATTCCCTGACCGGTGACTATCTAACCCTGTTTTAAAACCTCCAATCAAGGCGAGTCCACCACCTTCCGAGAGAGTCTGTTCCACTGTTGAATGGCTCTTACTGTCAGAAAGTTCTTCCTGATGTTTAGTCGGAATTTCCTTTCTTGTAACTTAAATCCATTGATTTGGGTCCTACCCTCCAGAGCAGCAGAAAATTAGCTTTCTCCATCTTTCATGGGATGGTGTCTCAGAGATCTGAAGATGACTATTATATCACCTGAACATACCTCAGACTAATACAGAATTTGGATAAAATGGAATTATGAATGAACACATCTTCAGTTGGGACGCGGGTGGGGCTATGGGTTAAACCACAGAGCCTAGGAGTTGCCGATCAGAAGGTTGGCGGTTCAAATCCCCGCCAAGGGGTGAGCTCCCGTTGCTCAGTCCCTGCTCCTGCCAACCTAGCAGTCCAAAAGCACGTCAAAGTGCAAGTAGATAAATAGGTACCGCTCCAGTGGGAAGGTAAACGGTGTTTCCGTTCACTGCTCTGGTTCGCCAGAAGTAGCTTAGTCATGCTGGCCACTTGACCGGGAAGCTGTATGCCGGCTCCCTTGGCCAGTAAAGCGAGATGAGCGCCGCAACCCCAGAGTCGGTCAAGACTGGACCTAATGGTCAGGGGTCCCTTTACCTTTACCTTTACATCTTCAGTGGAAATGGCTTCGGGTTTTGTTATTCTGGTCCCCAGTATATAAAGAAATCTCTAAAATATTTAAATCACTTGTTTGGGCTTCCTCACAACTGACATTACTGAATATGTGGTTGGACAGCATGAAAGCTTGTCGCTCTGCAGAGCTTGGTACATGGATGTGAGTGAGATGCAACTAGGATTTCAGTAGCCCAGCGATGGAAAACCTTGCAAAACCACATCTGTCTTTGTGGTATAAGAACTTATGGACTTTGGCTATTGCAGAGAAAAATATACATATGAACTATGTGTTTCCAGGGGGATGGTGGATCCAGGCTGCTTTTATGTTATGTGGTGGGATTTTATTTCCTATGCTTCAGGCTTAGATGCTCAGCATTCACCATCCACGCCAGCTCAGAAAATAATGTAGGGATGTCACCATTTCTACTTCTTAATAGTTACTGTTTGTTGGTTTTGTATAAGGTATGATGTAATACCCTGTTACTGCACTTTGGGGTTGTTAACAATGTTAATAAAGGTTTTTAAAAAGTTAACAACACTGAGCTAGATGGACCTCTGGGTCTGATGCAGTATAAGGCAGCTTCCTATGTTCAGGGGCAGGACACAACAGGCTGCTGCCTGCTCACAGCCATGCTAAAGTCCTGGATTTCTCCATTTTTAAAATATGAGCAACTCTCCCTTCTGCCCACGTAAGGAGAGAGGGACATCATAAGGGGCCACAAAGTTCCACCTCCATACAAGTGGATTATCACTCTGGTTTCTTATCTCTGTGCCGTATGCCAGTGGCAACTCCAACCCACCCAGGCCTGTGTCAGAATCCCCTGCCAGACCCTTGCCAATGGAGCTGCTTACGTTACCAGCATGTATGTGGAGCCTGCATTCCATACACAAGTTTCAACAGACAGCACACCTGTCAAAAATGTCTCAGACCACTTCGGTAGCTACAACATGAAAACAACAGAAAAAGCAAGTGGCGTTGTCCAATGCAACCTGGTTCGATACCAACAGACTGTGGCTGGGCTCATTTCAAAAGAAAAAGGAGGCTTATTTTGAAGGGTGGGGGAAAGCCAAGGTCACTTAATGAGGAAGGAATGAACTCAAATTGCCGATCTGGAAAGACAATGAAGAGAGAAGATGATCTAATGCGCTGGCTGGATTTTGGAGCGGTGCAAATTACGTCTCCCACCCCCTCCCTTGGAATTTGGGAATCTGGATTCCTTCTTTTTAGACTTTCCACTACCTTGGTTATATTTGAACCCCCCTCCTCCAAATGTGTAACTCTTGGCTGTCTGCCCCCGAAAGCCCTGCACAGATCTTTTATACATGCACAGACACAATAGAAAGAGACCAGCCACCTCTCTTCCGCTCTCAAAATCCCTCTAAATCAGCCTTCCTCAATCTGATGCCCTCCAGGGGTTGCATTACTAATGTAGTTATAGTAGTATAAGCAGTATCACCTGCCCTTCACCAATAAGTCCCAGGGCGGACTGCAACAATTTGAAATCCAGAATTGAAAAAGAGTTAAAGCAGATTACAGTCACAGGAATATGGTGGGCCCTGAAAACACATATCTCGGGGATCAAAAACCAGAGGAGAGGGAGGTGTGTCTTCAGCCTTCACCAAAAGCTGAATAGTGAAGAAGCCAGACACACCTCTGTCGGGAGGGAGTTCCACAACTAAGGGGCTGCCACAGAGAAGGCCCTCTCCTGGGTCACCACTATCCTGAATTTCTGAGGGAGGTGGAACAAGCAAGAGGGCACCCCCCCCAAAGCCATCCAACAGAGTGCTAAGTTAAAGTCACTTAGTGGTATACTTGTTCCCAGTGCTAGAAAAAGAGGTGCCAGAACTCATCAGAAACACCTCCCTTATTCTTTTATAATGGCCATGGTGCCCACCTGACAAGTGCTGGAACTGAGTTCCGGTGAATTCCGTCTGGGGGGGGCTGTTTGTTCTGCTGACAGAATGTTGTTGCACAAGAGGCTGCTGGTAACTTGGTTGAGTGATAGATAGCTTAATCTGTCACATTTTGAATTTCTACCAGCTCGACTGCTGCACTGAGATGCTCTGTTGTGCGAAACTCACCCACCCACCAGTACAAGAGCCCTTGCAGATGTTCTGAAGGACAACTTTGGTGGGGATGAGGGCCATTCCCCTCCCCCTGCACTGCCGCCTGCTCATCTCTCCAGACTCATTCAGCACTGGAACTACCCTGGGCTGTCTCCAGTCGCTTCAGGCCATGGTGGCAGCAGCAGAAGAGGAGGAGGAAGAGGCAGTGATGGCTGGTGGCAAAGCATCCTGGGCTGTGGGTAGGCAAGGTAGTGGGAGGTCCCTGTGATATGGGCTCTGCCACTGCACCAACCTCCCTGCCACCTTGTCCCTTCCCTACTTGGTGTATTCTGTATTGGGAAGCCAGGTGAGTAACACCGTCTCAGCCTGCTGGCCACCAACGCTTACACCCAAAGGAGGCCCAAACTTCAGGCTCATGGCATTTACAGAACCAGTTTGGAATTTTTCATGGATTCCACATCTTATACAACCAAGACAGCAGATTTTTATTTATATGACACACATAAGTTATCTGAGGGAATTTCTTAAAAAAGTATCTTTGGGGGGAAAGACACCAAAGAAAGAATCCGAGATGCTCAGTGAGCTTAAATTCCTCTTTAAATACTTGGTCGGATGCCAGGATTTGTAAGAGCTGTTATTATAACCATCTTCCCTCCACAGCCCAGAATTTCTCCATTTGCCATTCAGCTGTGTGATGGTGCCTTTGCTTTCCCTCTCGCTGGAATTCTGGAATCTTTGCAGGCTGCCTTTCAGGGATGGTCATCTGGTTTCCCTCTTAACATCACGCTGTGGCTTTGCTCTCTTTTCCACTGCGTCTGCCTCCTGCCAATTTCACATCTAGCAGAGCTGGCTGACAGTGGCACCACAATCGCTGGGATACTGGATCCTTTGGTAGCGAAACATACGTCTGTTGGTTTTGTAGTATAGATGGCTTGTTTGTTTAGTGATTCATACTTTGTGAGTCATGGTGGGTTTACAATGGCTTCTTCCTTTTTTTTTTTTTTTTGCTTTTGGGGTAAAAACAAGAATCCTTAGCTCCTTATTTTATTGCATGGGGTTCATTTTAGGCATTTGAGGAGAAGGGAAGGAGCTTTCGGAGTTTGCTCTCTCTCTCACACACACCCATTACACAAAGATGGCAATGTCTCCACAGATCTAACATCACAGATAAAACTTTCACACCACCTCAAAGAGAAGGTTTGTTACTGGGAATCCATTCACATGTTCAGCTGCCATGGAACACACACAAGGAGATGGGGGATCTTCCATTATATGTTCCTTCTTCCCAATATGCCTTGGTGCAACCAGTAACCTCCAAGGCCCCTAACAAAACCTTATTTGAACAGGGCCGGTCCTACCATTAGGCAAAGTGAGGCAGAGGCCTCAGACGGAAGATGCTGAAGGGTGGCAATGAGGTGTTGGAGGACAGTGCTACATGTCCTGCCCTCAACCAGATTGTTGCCATAGCTTAGTAGAAGAACATGTGTCTTGAATGCAGAAGGTCCCAGCTTTAATCTCTGCATTTCCTGGGGAAGAAACCCTGGAGATCTGCTGTAAGTCAGTGTAGGCAATGGACCAATGGGTCCCAGTTGGTACAAGGCAACTTCTGATGCTCCTAGTCTCGATTTGGGGCTCTCATTCTCCATCTTCAGACTCTGACCAGATGTAGACACAAAGGGCTATACCACCAGCCTATTGTTCCTCCACCCATCCACATTGTTTACCACTTAGACTGATGAATTGTTCTGTGGAACTCAAAAGCCAAACACTATTTAGTGACATTTTGGTTTGCCTAAGAAATGAGTTGCCCCAAGGTAGATGTTCTTATAGGCCAGAACAGTTACCTTTGCTTTTTTCTTTCTTTCTTTTTTAATCACACACAGACTGAATTTCTCACTGAGAACTGGTGAGGCATCTAATAAACATGACGAGACTGGAAGGAAAGAGTGGTGGGGAAAGCAAGTATATGCTGAAGACATTTGGGGGGAACTCCTGTTGTGTACATCTGATCCTCACAAGCAAAACAATGCCCTCACTGACCACAATGCTACCTCGGTAGTCTGGAGGGCTGCCTGGAAAGATGCTCAGATCTGCATCACTGGTCAAAGTCGCAAAACAGGCAGCTGCACAAAGACCTATCCAATGCAATGATCTTTCCCCCTCTTTGCTTCCCAATGTTCAGTCTGTGCTCTAAAGGCTTCAGACCAGGAACATGGGAACCTTTGTCCTGTGCTGTTCCACCCTTCCTTAAAAAGGAAGCACAGGTTTTGCTGTTCATGAACTGAACTAGCTTCTTCCCTTTAGTTAAAGCCATACATGATTCCATCTGGACAAACAACACTTAGCATTGATATTTCAGGTGTTCACTACACCTACCTCAAGGACTGCCTCTTCCTATATGAACCTACCCGGCCCGTGAGACCATCTTCTGAGGCCCTCCTTCGTGTGTCTCCTCCTCAAGAGGTCTGGAGGGTGGTTACATGAAAACGGACCTTGTCTGCAGTGGCTCCCCATCTGTGGAATGCTCTCCCCTGGGAAGTTTGCCTGGCACCTTCATTATACACCTTTAGGCTCCAGGCAAAAACATTCCTTTTTAACCAGGCCTTCCATTTTAATCCAACACCCTTTTAGAATATGGCTTTTTTGGGGGTGTTATTGGGTTACTGCTTTGGATTTGATTTTATATGTTGTGGTCTTGTAGTGAAACGCCCTGAGACCGCCAGGTATAGGGCGGTATGTAAGTTGAATTAAAAACAACAACAACAACAATGCCTACATTCACCTTGGTTTCCTGCTATGTGAGCGAACTTTTCTGGGTTCAGGCAAAATGCCAAGCTCATGTGGTCTCTTCTCCCCTCCTGCATGGCCAGCAGGAAGATTTCTGCAAGGTTTTGTTTCTCTTTCAAAGAATTCTGGCTTTAACATTACATATAAACCATGGCGTACAAGAAACCATGGTTAGTTAGGAAGCCAGATTCATAACCTAGAGTTTGAAGTTCACTCACTTAGCAACTAACCCTCATTTATTGTACAACACATCAACTGAGTTGCATGTAGCACTAAGCCAAGATTCTGTGAAAGCAAAATTGGAAATCCTTCCCCCACCTGCAAGGGAGGAAAAGAGTTAGAAGGGTGCATGATCCTGACACTTTGCTGGGGCTCATGGAGGTTTTTCAAGGTAGGGTCTCACCATGGTTTCATGTTATGTGTGAGCAGGTAAAAAGGAAATTCAATTTACCAGCATTTGATTAAGGACTGTATTAGAGACATAATAAAAGACAAATGCCTTGCCAAAAGCATAGGAAGAAACATCACAGCATAAGCATCCAGTTTAGGCACAATGTGGTATTCATTTACCATTTCTTCCCATTGATTTCATGCTGTTGAACCGTATAGCCAAAATATGCTTCTTTAGAGCCTGGAATAATTCGTGGCCTCTTCGTGTCAATGTTGAAGGCATCGCAGAATCCTGAGACAAACAAACATGAACAGAATCAAGTTGTGCCGCAAAGGGAACACAATGCCCGTTTTACATTCACAAAATAAATAAAATGATTTTTTTTAAGGCTGCAAGTGTGAATTTAATACTCCTCTCCCTGAATTGCAATTTTAAAATTCGTTGTTTTTCAAAAGCTGGAAGTTAAGTTTTTATGCTGGAAAATGTCAATGTAATAATTAAGGCTGAAATGTTTCATTGTTTCATCATTTACATCAATTAAGGGTGCAATGCAGTATAAACAGAAGCGGGTTCCAAGGGAACTGGAGAGACCTTGCTTTTCTTTCTCAGTGCCTGGACTTGGAGCAGGAATCAAGTCTTTATCTGGGCCAAGCCACTTAGCAAGAGGATTAAGTAGGGGAAGAGACAAGGTCTACCTGGCTGTGTTTATCTTCTGAATGGAGTTTCTGCCATTTCTCCCTTTCTGCACGTATCGTATTTCTGGACAGTGGTGATAAATAAAAGAATAACTCTTGCAGTTTGGAACAGAAGGACCGTGATCATATTTTTGGGCTAAGTTTCCTGCTATAAATCCAGGGTGGAATTTTCATGTGACAGAAGATAAAGTTCTTTTTCATTTCATCAACAAAAATTATTATTTTTTTCCTGCCCAGAGCAGAGCCTTCTGAGAATCTCAAAAATCTGGTGTTTACCTCTTACCATTATTATGTCGATGAGACAATATTAACATTATTTAATGATAAGGGTGCTTGGTTTCTGAATGGGAAGAATGTTGAGCTGGCAAGAAGGGAGGCCTTTTGACATGCGGTTGGCACTCCTTGATCCACACAGCAACAGCTAGCATCTATTTCAACGTGTCAAAATAGAGAGCTTACATCAGATTTATTTTATATACATATAGATTTAAAATACTTCTATCCTGATGTCACAAGTCCCTGCATCCCACACCCCTTGCAGCTTAAAGCAGCTGCTCTTTCCTTCCTTCAGGAACACAAGTTTTCCTCCTCCCGCTTTTGCGGTCCCTCTATCTCCCCATCAAACTATCATGGGCAAAGAAAACAGATGACCCAGCACACCACTCCCTGCCCCAGAGTTCTTTTCTCCTTCATCAAGAGGCAGCCTCTGCCTTCTCCAGTTTTCTCCTTTCCATGATTCCCTTTTATAAGTAGTTGGGGGTGGGGGGGCAGAATAGAGACTCTGGAAGCTTTCAGCCTCTCATGAGACCCACTCAGGGCTTGTGTGAAGACTGGTGGGGTGTTTTGCTTTTTATTTTGCAGGTATCTTTTGCAAAAGGAGGTGCTGAGGAAGGTGGCCAAGATGACCAAGGGTATGGAAACCAAGCCTTATGAGGAATGGTTGAAGGAGTTGGGGATGTTTAGTCTGGAGAAGAGAAGACAGAGGGGATATGATAGCCATCTTTAAAAATCCAAAAGGCTGTCCCATTGAAGATGGAGCCAGCTTGGTTTCTTGTACTGCTCCAGAGAGTAGTACCCAAACCAATGGACTCAACTGACAAGAAAGGAGATTCTGACTCAACATTAGGAAGAGCTTTCTGATTGTAAGAGCTGCTCAACAGTGGAATTGACAACTTCAGAAGCAGGTGGACTTTCCTTCAATGGGTTTCCAGCAGAGGTTTGGTGGGCATCTGTCAGGGATTTAGTTGTTATTCCTGTATTTAATGGGGTTTGACTAGACGATACTTGGGCCCTTCCAACTCTACAGTTCTCTGATTCTATGTTACTGATACAGTGATTTTGCATTAGTGATTGATTTATACTGGACCACCCACACACCATTCTGCTTTATTAGTTGTCTGGTGATGCTTCCCAATGTTACCACACTACTATCTGCGGGGTGGTGGGTGGATTCTTGCACTACAGTGCAACAAAACAAAAATTGCAAACCCAAAATACTAGTGCTATAAAAAGTGACAGAATTTCAGCAGGAAGCTACAGAACACAAGCCAGATGGAAATGTGGCAGCGTGTTCACTCCAAAACATTTGCGGCATACGCAGTATTGAAAATGGGAGAGTGTATGACCCCCCTGATAACACCATGAGCACAAATCATCATGAATGCACAATCAAAAGAATTAAAACAGCCTCTAGCTGTGCTGGTTGGGACTGATAGGACTTGTAAACCAAAATATATCAAGGGCACCCAGTTGGTGAAGGCTGTTCCACAATATACACTGTGTGGCAACTCTTTTTGTTAACAAAAATGCAGCCTCAGAGGGTACTAAAAGTGGAAACAGGTGAAGGAAAAGGTCTTCTTAACCCTCATGTTGTTTTTCTGCTGAAAATGCCCCCTAGCTGCCTTCACTTCCCCACACCACACCCCATGGGAAAGACCAGTGTCATTGTGCCCTAAGGTTGCACAAGTTTCTTGCACAATTTTTTTTAACAACCATAATAGTTATGTGCTCCTATTGAATAGTCAAAGTGCCTCAGACATAGTTTAGTAATTGTTACAAGAATGCTTTAAAATAGTCAAGTATCATCATCATCATCATCATCACCACACATGCTTCAAAACTTCTTGGAGCTGAAGCCCTGATGAGGTTTGACCTGCTTGACTCACATAGGAGTAAAGAAAGATGACTTATGCCAGGTCAGACAATTGGTCAAATACAAATACAAATACCTTTATTGGCATTACGAGTTAAAACATTTCAAAACACTAGGATAAATTTAAAAGGGACAGGAGTGAAGTTGTCGAGGATCACAAGGTACTAGATTGTTCTGCTTCAGGCAATTGGTCCATCAAGCGCAGTGCTTTCTACACTGATTGGCAGCAGCTTCCCAGTGCTTCAGGCAAGGGACATTCCCAGGTCCCAGCTCCCCACGGAGATGCCATCAGGGATTTGAACTTGGAACCATCTGCATGCAAAGCAGATGTTCTGTCACTGAGCTCTGGCCCTTCGACTCACAGTGCTCCCCACTTCACCATTCCAGCTTTTGTATTATTGGGGGCTTGGAGGGGGGGGAGGTCAGTCGGAATGATGCCTTGCACCCCTTCCAATTGTTGAGATCAGGAACTCACTGTGGGTTAGAATTTAATAGAGGATTCTATTGCTGAACTAGTAGGACAAGTTTGCCCTGAGCTGGCCACTTAAGTGTCCTCATCAGCATCCCAAAAGAATGAGCTAGGTTGCAAGAGCTACAGCTAAGGGATGGTGCCCTCCAGGCTAAAGGGTGGGCATTTCTTCCACCCCCTCACCTAGTTGCTAGGTAGGAGAACAAGAGTCAGAGAGTTGTGTGTGAGCTGAGCTGAAAGCAGGAGACAGAAAGGCATGCTTGCTTTGTGCTGGATCCAAAGCTGTGACAAAAAGAGAAGCAAGATCTGTTGCTTTGAGCCTCTCTATCCTATGCACAGGTTGTAAAGGTAAAGGTAAAGGTAAAGGGACCCCTGACCATTAGGTCCAGTCATGACCGACTCTGGTTGCGGCGCTCATCTCGTACAACTTCCGGGTCATGTGGCTAACATGACTAAGCTGCTTCTGGTGAACCAGAGCAGCGCACGGAAACGCCGTTTACCTTCCCGCCGGAGCGGTACCTATTCATCTACTTGCACTTTGACGTGCTTTTGAACTGCTAGGCTGGCAGGAGCAGGGACCAAGCAACGGGAGCTCACCCTGTCACGGGGATTCGAACCACCGACCTTCTGATCGGCAAGTCCTAGGCTCTGTGGTTTAACCCACAGTGCCACCCGTATATCCTAAAGACACCACAGTCTCCACTAACCTTCACATTCCAGGGAATCTGAACATGGGCAAGCGTCTGGGACCCCTGGATTATCTCATCGCTCAGAGATTGGGGTGACATATAACAGTATGATTTAGGAGAAACCAGAAATATTGCCCTTTCTTCTTTTCCACTGGCCCCTGGAATGATCTTTAAGCAGCCAGCAATGAATGAGGAGATTCAAAAGAATGTTTGTTGCCATATCTAATTGCTGTCTTATAATATAGTGGAAATATAAGAGAGACCAAGGCAATGTCTGGTCTTTGTCAAAACAGAAAGGACTTGGCCCAGAGAAGAGAAGGGATAAAACTTGAGTTGAATTCACAGCCATCATTTGGACATGAGGATTGATGGGTGTTTTTCCTCACTTGGACTTTCGGAAAACCCTCATAGCATATTTTGGCTGGGGATACCTGGCAATAAGGCAAGGAAACCACCCTCTTCCTTGCAAGGTGACCCTCCTACCCTCTCCAGGTGGCCAGTTGCCTGCTCCCTCTAGAGGAAGGACTATAGCTCAATGGGAGAGCACCTGATTTGCACGCAGAAGGTCACAGGTTCAATCTCCAGCAGCATCTTCAGGGGAAGATTTGCTGCCCGATACCCTGGTGAGCCACTGTCAATCTATGCAGGCAATACTGAGCTAGATTGGACCAACAGTCCATGCAAAGCAGCTTCTGAGCACCTAGGATTAACCTTTCCTTCAAGTATTGATTTTGGAGAATTTATGGAGAGTCGCAAGGGGCAATAGAGAGGGGGAACCCCCAGGCCTGCACTTCATCAGAGCACATAAGAATGCAAGCTGAGCCCTGCTGAATCAGGCCAAAGGGCGCCCGTCTAGTCCGGTTGGCCAGTGGCCAACCAGATATCCCAATGGGAAGCCCACAAAACACGGCACGGGTGCAACAGCACTCTCTGCCCTTGCAAATTCCAGCAGCAAGTATTCCAGAGTTATACTGCCTGCAAGTACAAAACCACTCAAGTTAGTAGCCATGGATAGATCTACCCCCTTCCATGATTTTTTGCTTTTGCAAACCATCCAGTTCACGTTTTGTATAGCCATCCAACACTCACGTGGTTCATCCTTGGGGAGGTTCTCAATTTCTGGTTCTCCATCCAGAGCAACTTTTGTTAAAAGCATTAAATGTGCTGGTGTGCAAATTCTTCATGCCAAAGAAACAAATGCTTTTGCTTTTAAAAGAGTGTGGCTTTGAATTGTCCAGAAGACAATGGCTGTGCTTTATCTTTGGCCATGAGAGAACTTATAACCCACGCTAGGAATCAGGGCTTGTTCCAGGGTTTAGGGGCGGGGCTCCTGACAACACCTTCTGGGTGCGCTCCCTCTCCTTTGAAGTGATGGTGAGAAGGAGCAACACCTCCTCTGCCTGCTCACACCTTTGCTCCATTCCTCTGGATGACAGGAGGATGGCTCCAACAAACCAAGGCATCATCCTACCTTCAAGGGAAAGGCCAAAGGTGCGAAGGGAGTCCGTGTGACCTAGTTAGAATGCCAGACTAGGAACTGGGAGACACCAGAGTTCAAATCCCACACACAGCCATGAAGAAGCTCACTGCATGACCTTGGGCCAGTCGCTGCCTCTCAGCCCAGCCTACTGCACAGGGTTGTTGTGTAGATCAATTCAGGAGGGGAAGAACCACGTCTGCCACCTTGAGCTCCTTGGAGGAAATAGTGGGATATAATGCCTTGTAAGAAGTAGACTTCCGGGTTAGCGCCATCGCCGAATGGCGGACTCCCTCCGAGCTCCAGAGGGAGTCGGCCCGGCAGGGGCTGGGTCCTACCGCGCCGGCGACGTGGGGACCCTTAGAAACCACGGGAACGGATCCCGTGGACATGGTGACTCGGCTGGCACCGTTATCGCTCTCCCGGCTCGTGAAGGAGCCTTTTTAAAGGCTACGGATCGGGCGCCGGGGAGTAGCGTGGTGCTTTGAGTCCTCCGCTTCCCCTGCCGGGCGCAGCCGCATGCCATTCGGCGGAGAGCGCTGGCTTCTTCCAAAGGAAAATCGGACAATTGATCGACAACCCGTGAGTAATTGGGCAACCGGGTTTAAAAGGAGGAAAAAAGAAAATTTTTTCCGGATCTGGCACGAGCGGGAGGGGATCCAAAAAAGGAAGTCAGTCCCCTCCCTGATTGTAAACATGCTAAAACAAGGACTGAGAAACCAAGATCGATTCAGAAGCTTATTGATGATAAAAATTACCAACTCCACGATGTGAATTATAAGAACTGTGCTGGAGGAGAGGAGTCGAGGGTGAGGAGGAAAAAAGCAACCCCCCCCCCGGGAACCGGGGCGATTCGGACAGCCTGGCGAAGAGAGATGGAGATTTTGACAGCTGTCAAAGGAGCTGTCAAAACTGGAAAATATAAAGAGGACTTTGCTACAAGTTCTTTGCTGGTTAATTTTGTTACAATTTGATACAAATATGGATATAAACTGTCGGGGAAAAGAAACAACAAATTGACTTTTGGATTAGAGGATACAAAGTTATTGTAATCCCTCTAGAGGGGATTCGGGACATTACAAGTGTCGTATGTGGAAAACTACTCTGGGATGTGCAAAGGTCTTATCTCCTGGGAAAGCTGCAGAACTGAAATATTATTTTGTCTACAGAGGTGACTATAAAACAATAGAATTTTCTATTGAAGCAAGAAAGGAACTGGACGTTAGTCTGTGTCCCTGAAAAACAAACCTCTGTAGAGACATTAAATTTTGGAACAAGAATGTTTTGACAGCTGAACAAGACAGAAACCTGAGAAACCAAGAAATAAAAGAGTAGATGACTGAATACGACACGGAAAGAATAATGGGAGGAGCAACAAAAGATTAAAGAAAATTAAAGGCCTCTATTAGATTGGATTTTTGAAGTTAAACATCATTAAAACAACCAAATTCGAAGAAACCAGCATGATGGACTGAGATAAATTTGGCTGTGGACTTAAGATCTCCAGGCCGACAACATACAGACAAATGGACATGGGGAATCAAAACCGAGGAAGGGAGGGGGAACCTTAGAATCCAAAGGCTTTGTAACCAACTTTTTGAATTTCTTTATATTTTCTATCTTATATTCTTTATAACTTTGATATTTTACGTTTCTGTTTTTTCTTTTTTCTTAGAAAGGGGGAACTCGTGGAAGGAATGAGAGCGGATCTTGGGGGAAAATTTTGTTCTATTATAAGACGAGGAGTGATGTTAAGATGGTGTAAATTTAAATTGGTTTATGAGTAAAATATATTAGGTTTAATTGGGGATGAGAACTTGTGGAACCAACTTAGATAAAGGGGAATACAATCGGGAGGGGAAGGAGGAAGTCCCAGAAAGAAGGTTATGAAAAGAAGGCTCTAAATTAGTTTCTCTTTTTCTTTCTTTCCTTTATCTTTCTTATTTTCCTATTCTGGTATTATTGGAAATTTTAATAAATATGATTATATATAAAAAAAAAATATAATGCCTTGTAAGAAGGAGTAATTGCTGTTGGCCAGTTGATATGTCACAGAAGGGCTGGGTGCCTGGAGGTGAGGCAAATCAAGCTCAGGGCAGGCAGCAAGGAGCAAATGGCAAGGAGCCATCCCTAAGACTGAGGTTTTATAGGGCCAGGTGGAATCCTATTGGCCCTTTGTGTCACCTGACTGCTGATAAGCTGGCTGCTGCAGTGCTGCCTTCCACCTGCAGCACTGATGGTGGCACTCAAATACAGCCGAGAATAGACCGGCGCCCTCTCCTGGCAAACTGCCGCAATGCAGCCACCTTCCCAGCCAGAATCCCCACTTCTTTTGGCACTCAATGGGGTGCCTGGTCCTCCAGTGGTAGAAATTATCTCCCATGAATGCAGAAGGTCCCAGCTTCAATCCCCACGAGCATCCCCAGGTAGGGCTGGGAAAGATTCCCTGCTTGAAACCCCACAGCTGCTGCAGGTCAGTGTAGACAATACTGGGATAGATGGACCAATGGGTCTGACTCAGCATAAGGCGGTTTCCTGTGTTTCACTCTCCAGAATGAATCACACATTTACAGGAATCTTAAGGATGTACATTCACCCAAAACATGCCATTCAGACTTGAAATTTATGGCTTGCGATCATCAAGATTTCAACCCACTCACTTCCATATGTGAAGCTAAAAATACTGCGTAACTTTGGGTTACTCTGCCGATCTCTCCCTGTTCCCATTTTTTTAAGAGCTCCCTTTTTCTTTTCTTTTTTTCCTTGTTAAATTCTGGACGGTTCTGTGGGGAGTGCCTAGAATTAACAGAGTGAGCAAGTATGCTTATGAAAAAGAGAACGTTTCCTTCCTAGCATCTACGTAATGGTTGGAACTTAAGTATTTATTAACAAGTCACTATAGCAACTCCTTTAAGAAGAGGAGATCTATCCCGCTACTGAGGAACCACATAAATTGTAGAAAGTGACATGCACAATTATGGACAATGAATTCGTACATCAGCAGTTTTAAAAGTTCAAATTGGGCCGAGCAAGCCAGTGGAAATTCTGTAGGGATTAATTTATGCTGACATATTGGTCTGATTTGTTTATAATAAACATCAATGTCTAGCCCTGAATTTGGGTTGTTTCTGAACAGTCTTGGAATAGTAAAGCTAATATGTGTGACTACTGGGGGTCTAAAGGTGGTTGTTGTTGTTGTTATTATTATTATTATTAAGTTTTATTTTAACATACATGGTAAATATCATTAAGCAGATAGGAAGTACATTAAATATTATCACCAGAAGAAAACTCTTAAGAAAACAGAGAGAAATATTAAATAGTGACATTAATTCAAATGGTTAAATTAGCCTGCCCAAATATAATAAAGGTCAATCTTACCAGCAATAAGGTTGCAATATTAGGGTCTCTGGTAGGGTATAACTGAGGCCACAGAATTTTGCAGGTATCTTTCTCTGGGCAGAGAAGTAGGTGTGGAACATAGAAAGCTGCCTTCTAGCAGGTCATTGGTCCATATTGCTCAGGATTGTCTACACTGATTGGCTGCGGCTCCAGCCTTACCTGGAGATGCTGGGATTTGAACTTAGGACTAGCTGTATGCAAAAGAGATGCTCGTCTACTGAGCTACCACGTTTCCCTTAACACACATGAACACAGGGAGCTGCAGCCAGAATATTGGCCCATCCATTGTCTGCACTGGTTGGCCATTGCTCTCCAGAGTTTCAAAGGGAGCATCCTTCCCAGCCCTGCTTGGAGATCAAACATCTGCTGGAAAAGGCTGGGGAAGAACCACTCAGTGGTGGTTGCTCTAGTCTAGCTACTGGGACAGAGCTGCAGCACCTATGTAAGGTTCAGCCTGCCTGCTGCTGAAGCAACACCTGAGCCCTGCTCCCAGGCGATATTCATCTTGAGCCCTGCACAGAGCTGTCCAGGGTACCCTTGCCCTGACCTACCTCTACTGAGGTCAGTGCTCACATCAGAACAGCTGGTGGCCTAGCAGGCCATGACAGGAAGCCTCCAGCTGCCCACCATTTTTAATTAAAAACATCTCTGATGCCAGGGCAAGAGTGACAGCCAGCTCATGCTATCAGTTACCTCCTGTGGGGTTGTGGGGTCAATAAGAGTAGCAAGAGGGCGGGTTGAGGGGGATTGGCCCACCCCTTCAGTCCTCCAGAATCCTCATTGGCCCCACAACCCCAGAGATGGGGCCTGATTGCTGGTCTCACTGTTTAAATTAAAATGGCCAGTAGTTAGACCATTGGCACAGCTAGCTGGTGCTGCATCTGTGGCCAGTGAGACTTTCCCTCATCACCTTGCCTGCCTGGTTAACACTTATTCATCCAGCTAGTCAACCAGGGAGGAAAAGAGTATTGGTACCACAGTTTAAAAACAAAGGTTTTTTAAAAGCCAGGCTGTGACAGCAGAGAAGCAGAGAAGTGGGACCCCAGAGGGCAAAATGCTCCTCAAAATTGGCACTTGCTCAGAGTATAACTAAAAGACCCAAGAGTATCTTTCATGCCAGTGGTTGCAAATTTTCTGGGGGGCCACTGCCCCCTTGTTTCCAAAAACGCATCCCCTACCCTATTAAAAAGCACTATTCAGATTCACAGTTTGCATGATCAACTAAGGACGATAATAGCACAATAAAATTCAAAGCAGTAACAATTAACGGCACATTGGAGCCTGGATAGCTCAGCTGGTTACAGCGTGGTGCTGATAATGCCAAGGTTGCAGGTTCAAACCCCATATGAGACAGCTGCATATCCCTGCATTGCAGGGGGTTGGACTAGATTATCCTCAGGGTCCCTTCCAATTCTACAATTCTATGATTTATACTCCATTCTGGTGCTTTCCAGCAACTGGTATTCTGAAGCATTACTGCCTCCAACTACTAGTATCCACTGACAACCTTATCTTCCTCTATGAATCTGTCTTATCCTCTTTCAAAGCCATCTAAGTTGGCGGCCATCACTGCCTTCTGTGGGAGGGAGTTCTGTAGTTTAACTATGCACTGGGTGAAGAAGGACTTCCTTTCATCTGCGTTGATGCAACAACAGTAGAATCCCCCAAAAACCATCCATCCATCCATCCATTTTTCAGGGCAGTAAAATTGTATGCATGTCCATTGCATTTGCTCTGGAGGGAGGCAAAACTATCAAACAGTTTTGGAATAGCAGGAAAATGATAAATTCTCAATAAAAATATCTTCTAATACTGAATGAAATTCTGTTGGTAGTTTATACTCGCAGATGAAAGAAGCCATGGGCTAAGAGACAAGGACTACAGGATCCATAGCTTCAATCACAGGCAGAGAACTTGAGATGGGTGGTGGTGGCGTTTTACAGAATATTCTCTGGGATTCCTGAAATTCTCCAACAGTTTGGAGAGATCCCCCAGAAAGAAAATATTCAAGCATTGCTAAGAGAAACACTTTCCTGAGATATCTCAGCCCAGGCTGGGATGAAGCCTCTCTTACTTCCTCCACATCCCTCCACAAAACCACCTTTTCCATTAAGCCTTTGGCACAACCCCAGAGGTCCCAGGCCCGGCTGCAACTAAGCCTATAACTAAATTAAAGAATGTGGAACTGAAACAGCCACATTGCGTTTCTCTGTATAGCTGTGGCCTTCATTTCCTTCCCTTTCCTCAGTTCTTTCTCCCATGCCAAACTCTGGAGTGTAAGCTCCTGTGGGGCAGGGACCAGACCTTTTGCTCTCTGTAAATCACCGAGCACACTGTTGGCACTATGTAAATAATCAGCTGGAGCAACCTAAGAAGAGCCTGCTAGATCAGGCCAATGACCCATCTTGTCCAGCATCCTATTCTCACAGTGGCCAACCCGCTGGACCAATGGGAAACTCACTAGCAGGACCCGACCACAAGAGCACTCTCCCTGTCTGCAGTTTCCAGCAACTGGTATTCAGAAGCATTGCTGTCTTTGAATGTAGATAGAGCGTAGCCATCATGGCTAATAGCTACCATTGCTGGACTGTAGCCACTGAGCACCACTGTGACAAGAACAATATACATTGCTGGACTATAGCTGCCTTCGTCCCTGCTCACTGGCCATGCAGGATGGGGTTGGATGGATTTGGAATCCATACCTGTCCTAAATTAGCATGACATTCTGGAACTATGCCCCCTGGGTGGCCAAAAACTGATATAAGTACAGTGGTACCTCGGGTTAAGAACTTAATTCATTCCAAAGGTCCATTCTTTACCTGAAACTGTTCTTAACCTGAAGCACCACTTTAGCTAATGGGGCCTGCCGCCACGCCGCCAGAGCACGATTTCTGTTCTCATCCTGAAGCAAAGTTCTTAACCCGAGGTAATATTTCTGGGTTAGCGGAGTCTGTATCCTGAAGCGTATGTAACCTGAAGTGTATGTAACCCGAGGTACCACTGTAACTGCAGGAACGAAATGTCTCCATCTAGGAACATTTGGACACAAACTATCCTGGGCAGCAGTGTTGAGTGAGAGCGGAAGCAGAAGGCAGGACCAAAGACCAATTGGGATCAGAAGTCAGAACCAGAAGATATCCCTGGAGTCAAGACCAAAACCCAAAACCAGACAATAAACCATAGGACAGGCTGACCAAGCTCTTAAGATGGGCACCACTGAGACAGGAAGTATACACTCCTTCCTGCCCTAGAGGAACCAATAGCTAGCCTGATGGGCAGAGCCAGACCAAAACCCAGAAAGTTCTTCTCTGAAAAGGCTGCAGTTTGGCACTTCACCACTTGGGGCAGGTGGTTCCGATAACAACGGAAGTGTGGAATCGAAAGGGACCACTCCCAGCCTACTGGTAGGACAGTAACCCATGCAGCTGGAGCCAGTCCCAGGCAAATCTCCACCTATCCTTCAGATTCAACTTTTTACTAGCCTTCTGTAAGAATAGAAGGAAAGCTTGCTGGGAAACCCATAAGCAGGTCCTGAGCACATGAGCCTTCCCCGCTCCTGTAGTTGCTGGCAACTGGTATTCAGAAGCACTGCTCCCTCTGAATGTGAAGGAAGAGCATAGCCATCATGGCTTGTAGCCACTGACAGCCCTTTCCTCTATGAATTTACGTGGGTGGCGCTGTAGGTTAAATCACAGAGCCTAGGACTTGCCGATTGGAAGGTCGGTGGTTCGAATCCCCATGATGGGGTGAGCTCCCATTTTTTGGTCCCTGCTCCTGCCAGCCTAGCAGGCAGAGTGCAAGTAGATAAATAGGTACCGCCCTGGCAGGAAAGTAAACGGTGTTTCCGTGCACTGCTCTGGTTCGCCAGATGTGGCTTAGTCATGCTGGCCACATGACCTGGAAGCTGTACACCGGCTCCCTCGGCCAATAAAGCAAGATGAGCGCTGCAACTCCAGAGTCAGCCATGACTGGACCTAATGGTCAGGGGTCCCTTTATTTTACCTAGGTTGGTGGGCATCACTGCCTCTTGTGGGAACGAATTCCATGGTACTGCAACATTAAAAGCAAGGAGCCAACTTGCAGCCTTATAGCTGATTCCCTTTAAATGCAGGAGGAAAACACAAAACTTCAACTTTCCTGTCTAGTTAGTATTGTTGCCTGCCGCTGGGGTGTAATGTGCAGGGCAACTTCTCCAAAGAGCACAGCGAGAGTCATGACTGAATCAAGTGCCACCCCTGGAAGAAAAAGGCTAGCCCGTCGCTGCGTGCAGCTGGGTTGCGGCAGGCACAACACAGCAACGTGTCCACGTGGAAAAGCGCAATACCAGCTCTCTCCATCAGCCACACTTTGTCATGCTGTGGCTGCCTTCAGGTCTTGCCAGTTTTGTTCAATTTGGGAGAAAGGTACATATTTATATTTGAAACATTCCTAGAAATAGTAATGGACTGGAACCCCTCCTAAAGCCCCAGGGCTGTCCCAGAGCCACAGTTCCACTCACAAGCCGGAAAAGTTTCTCTTTTGTTTGAAAATCTCACAGCAGAGCACCCTCCCTCCGTCCCCTCCCTTTGCTTCTGAGCTGGAACTGGGCACAGAACGATGTCAAACATAACTGAAGCAAACACGTCTCCCCTTCCATCAGCTCAGCCCCCTCCATACATAACAGAGTTTTTAAGTTTGCCGGAATGCAGCCAGCAAAAAGGCAAAATTTCACCCTCTCCCTCCTCTACTGTAACTCAACACGCACGCCAGCAGCCACGCATCAAACCATATGTGGGGGCCAGGCTGCATCTCCTAAAATAAATAAAAGGACTGAGCACCTAAACATAATAATGGATACCATCAAGGACTGAGCACCTAAACATAATAACGGGTACCATCAAGTCGTTAACTGGACTGCAAAAGTTTTCAGCAAAGAAAGACTCTCTGAAAGTTGAAAAAGCAAAACAAAGTTACTTCGTTTTGCTGCTTGTGGGGGGGGGAGCTTAAAAAGGAAGCAGACTGAAGCATTCGAAACTGGGTCTAGGTGCCAAAAGCTTAATGTACTTGAGATGCAAAGAACTTCTCGACTTCCTCCCTCTGAAACTTTGCAAGAATTTATACCCTTTGCATTTTAAAAGTGGAGGGGACACAGACCGCTCCATCATTACATGCATTGGAGGCAAATCTCTCAGTTGCTGCATAAATAATAATAATAATAATGAAAATTTGGCAACTGCGTCTTCTTGCTGACCTAAGCACTTTCTTCCTCCTGAATTGCGCTTCTCACCCGCCACAGTGCACTGCTATGCTCCTGTATGAGATTCAGCACCACACACAGCCTGCCTTACCTGATAGCAGGCCGATAGCCCAGGCTACCACCAGCTCTCTGTAGAAGTCCATGTGGGTGGTGGAAGTTCCTGGTGGTACCCGACCCAAACCATCCGCTTGAGACGCCAAGGCAGTGTGGCAGCTCCACTCTGAGGGGGGAACAGCTTTCTGCTTATCCCACAAGCCGTTCTTTGCTCCCTGACAGAAGCAGCTCTTGAGAAGGAAGTGGGAGGGAATAAATTGTAGGAGGTGCAGGGGGAGAGGAGTGGAGAAAGGACCAGGCGAGAAGCAGATTCCCCACACCCTGGAGGGGCCACCCTGGGAGCTGCCGGGATTTCCCTTGGCTGCAGAGACTTGCAAGAACTTTAGGAGAGAAAAGGAAAGAATCTGAAGCAACTTCACTCAGTGGGGCTTTTGATTGCAACTGTAAACAAAACAGCCTAATTCCGCAGTATCCACAATGCATGCATGCTGTTGAGTTTGAGGGTGTTTCTAAGGGGGGTGGGAACAAGGCATACAATTCTGACTTTTGCAAATTCAAATTGATTTTCAAATGAGGTGGAAGGGGAATTTTATAAATGGGGGGGGGTCATTGAAATTTAAAAACCTGAAAAGGATTGCATTCAAAATTCCAGATTTATTCTTTTTTAAAAAATGTGTTCAGAAATGTCAGCTCTGTTTGGGGGAATTCATTTTTTCCCCTTTACTGCATTTGCATCTCGCCTTGTCTCTCTCCAAAGAGCTCAAATGAGTGTGCATGGCTCTCCACATCCTCATTTAATCCTCACAACAACTCTGTGAGGTAGGTTAGGCTGAGAGGCAGTGACTGCCGTTCTGAAGGCACCAGCTTCAGCATCAAATTGTGGTGGAATGCATCATTCCAGAAAGGGCAAGAAAATGGATGCATCATTTCAAACTATGGTGTCTACCCCAGGAAATTGGGGTGTGTGTGAAAAAATTGGGGTTGTGTCATAAGAAAATCCTGCTGGATCAGACCAGGGGCCCATCTAGTCTAGCAGCCTGTTCTCATGGTAGCTGACCAGATGCCCCAAAGGGAAACCTACAAGTGAACACAAGAGAGCCAGTGTAGTGTAGTGGTTAAGAGCGGTAGTCTTGTAATCTGGGGAACCAGGTTCAATTCCCCGCTCCTCCACATGCAGCTGCTGGGTGACCTTGGGCTAGTCACACTTCTCTGAAGTCTCTCAGTCCCACCCACCTCACAGAGTGTTTGTTGTGGGGGAGGAAAGGAAAGGAGATTGTTAGCCGCTTTGAGACTCCTTCAGGTAGTGATAAAGTGGGATATCAAATCCAAACTCTTCTTCTTCCTCCTCTTCTGTGGTTTCTAGCAGCAGGTGTTCAGAAGCATTTACTGCCTGTGACCATAGAGGAAGAACATAACCATCATGGCTAGTAGCCACTGATAGCCCTTTCCTCCATGAATGTGTCCAGTTTTTCTTTTAAAGCCATCAAAGTTGTTGTCCAATATTAGTCCCACTCAGAAAAGATCCACTAAAATTAACCTTCATCCATAGGTACCAACTCCCTGGGGCCCTGGGTGCCCAAGCACCCACAAAATTCCCCATGAAGGGGCTGGGCACCCACAAATTTTGGTGCCAGGGCCATGCATGTCGCATGGCACCCATAGCCCCAGGCACCCATGGTTGTGGGGTCAAGTTGGCATTCCTTTCTGAATCTATTCATTTTAACGGGCCTACTCTGAGTAGGATTCAGTTGGCCATTGTCTGAGACAGTTTTAATGCTCTCATGTTGCAGGTGCCCATTCTGTGCTAGACTAAGGTTACCAGGTTTTTTCCAATGAATCCAGGGACAGTTTTCAACTTCAGTGGATTCTGTATGGGGACTGATTTGTAAATCCGGGGACTAGTCCCCAGGAAATGGGGACGTCTGGTAGCCTTATGCTAGACAGTTGGCTCATTGGGGGGAACCAGGGTTGGGGAGGGAGGGGGCTTGAGCTAGGCGCACAGTACAGGGTCATCAGATCATATACTGCTAGCTCCGCTTCCAAATCCAACATGCAAAGTCAGGTCAAGACCCAGTAAGGCAAGGCCAACACAGCAGAGGGCAAGTCTGAATAAGGAAGATCAGGCAAAGCAGAGGTCACATTCCAAAAAAGAAGCCAGCAAGGTGAGCAGTACCTTGGATAGCTCCAATTAACACCTAGATCAGCCATCAGCCAAGGCAGGCTTGAATGTTGTTCTAACAACCAGCAAACCCAGACTGAGCGCTAAATAGACCTTTGAACAGCTAGCCCCTAATGGGTGGGGCATCCACTTTTAAAAGGGCCCAGCCTATTTTAGAAGCTCTGGACTCTGGCGGGGGGGGGGCGTCTATTATGGCATATGAGCTGGAATCCATAACGTCTTAAGACTGAAAAGGTCCTGGCATCATGGACTCGTTTGGCGCTGTGACTTCTGAGGAGGTAGAAATGTCAAAGGCTGGTTCAGAAGAAACATTCTCCTCCAGATTGTCATGGATGCTTTAGCTGAGATTCCTGCGTTGCAGAGGGTTGGACTAGATGACCCTTGGGTCCCTTCCAACTCTACGATTCTATGATTCTGTGACTAGATGAGCCACCAGCCAGATCCAGGAGGCTCTTCTTATGTTTCTTTTAAAGCAGATGCTGTACCTTCAGCCCCATTCACAGGGGAAGATGGGAGCTTGTCTCCCATCACTGATCTTATCAAGAACCTCCCAATAAGTGCTCGAGGAGCTTTCCCCCAGAACAGTTTAGAAAGCATTGTTCTCAAAGCCAGGCCACTCCACCAGCCAATATTTTCCCCAGCTGAGATTTTTCCTGGTGAGGAACCAGCATGCCTTCCATTCGTAGTTACTTCCTGGCATGTTCTTGCATGTGACAAGGCCCAGGATGCAGATCAAGCAAGCGCAGCAGTAGGCAACCTAAGGTCCACAGGTATCATTTAACCGGCCCACAAGTTGCCCCCAAAGCGAGTCCTCACACACTGCGCTAAACCGGTACAGCACAGCATGGGGACTCGCTTCCATGGCACCAGAAATCATGCCTGCGCATATGCAGATGCTGAAAATTGCATCTTCACAGGTGCAGGCGCTGGAAATCATGGGCTTGCGCACTCTCACACACATACAATCCGGCTCACAGAGGGATCTCCGCTGGAGTGAACCGGCCCAGGCGAGGTAAACCTTGCCGACCCCTGAGCAAGAGCCATCTTCTACTGAAGAATTGATCCTGTTTTTCTGTCTGACCTGCCAACTATCAATGCAATAATCAAAACCGATCCCTGGCAACAGATGGATTTCCAGGCTGGGCTGTTTTGCCAAACCTCCACAGCCCTGTCTAGATTTCCTCCGTGAAATGAATATCTTTCAAACTCTTCATGGCAAATGCTGGAAATACCTTTACCAGACCTGTTTTTGAGACAGGAGACCCGTTCCCAGTTTGGCTGAGCAACCTGCAAAGGATTCTGTTAAACATTTGTCCATGCACATTCATAATACCCTCCTTTTATTTTATTTCTTTGCAGAAGCCCTACAGCTGAAAAGCTGGCTCCCTTGGAAATGTCTCCACTGTGAACCTGTTCCAGTGGAAAGAGGAGAATAAGCTGTATAATATTGTTTCAGAGAATTAGCATTTGGACCCTGCCAAGATTCCTAAACAATCCACATCCATTTCTTTCTCTCTCTCTCTTTTTAGACCATCTCAAATGAGTTGGAGGATTCCTAAGAGATTGATAAAGCCAGACAAATCGCAGTGTAACCCTTGACAGTCTGACGGGGCCACTTAAGGGTCTGCGTACCAGATCTCGAGGGAACAAATGGAATTCCATTTTTCCCTCCAAAGTTAGTCTGATGACAAATCGGTGCCAAGAGGGAGGGGTGGGGAGGAGAGTCTTTCCTTCCAAGTTGGAGGGGGATCTAGCAAGTGGCTGGGATATTCACATGGTCCTCATTAGCAAGGCTGGCTGCAGAGGGAGAAAAAAATTAACTGCATAACTCCACCGGGTGCAAATTGCATCTTGACTTCCCTGCCTTCCTCCAGCCCACAATAATGGCAAACTCTCTTTCATTTTGGAAAGCTTTTCACTATCCTGAGGCACACTCTGCTCCCTTTGATGCTTTTAGCATGTGCCCGGAGACTGGGGTTTCATGATGGGATCCCATCAAGGAATCTTGGCGCTAGAAAGGGGATGCAGGTGATGTAAGTCAGGCTGAGCTCTGCCTGGGGATTCCTCTACTCCTGAAATAATATATCTTCCAGGGCAATGCCTCACTCCGGGCTTCTCTGATCATGCCTCATAAGCAGCTTTTGAATGGCACCGAGACTCCTCTCTGGAGGAGAGACGGCTGAGAGGTGATAGGATAGTCATCTTCTAATATCTGAAGGGCTATCACATGGAAGATGGAGCAAGGTTGTTTTCTGTTGCTTCAGAGGGCAGGATCTGATCCAGTGGATTCAAGGGACAAGAAAGGAGATTCTGACATTAGGACCAAAGGAGATTAAAGGTAAAGGGACCCCTGACAATTAGGTCCAGTCGCAGACGACTCTGGGGTTGCGGCGCTCATCTTGCTTTACTGGGTCATGGGGCCAGCATGACCAAGCCGCTTCTGGCGAACACAGAAATGCCGTTTACCTTCCCGCCGGAGCGGTACCTATTTATCTACTTGCACTTTGTGCTTTCAAACTGCTAGGTTGGCAGGAGCTGGGACTGAACAACGAGAGCTCACCCCGTCATGGGGATTCGAACCGCCGATCTTCTGATCGGCAAGCCCTAGGCTCTGTGGTTTAACCCACAGCACCACCTGCGTCCCTAGGAAATTAGGACCAAACATTTTTGATGGTAAGAGCTGTTGGACAGTGGAAAGGACTGCCTCAGAAGGTGGTGGGCTTTCCTTGGTTGGAGATTTTTCAACAGAGGTTGGATGGCCATCTGTCAGGGATTCTTTAGCTGTGGTTACTGCATTGTAGAGGATTGGACTAGATGACCCTTTGGGTCACTTCCAGTTCTATAAATCTATGATTCTGTGGTCTGTGTGGACTGGTGCCTATTACCACCGATAAAGCAGAAGACAGAGGTGCCCACAGTAAGTGATGCCAAAGCCAATGGCAGTTGAAGTCAACTAATTCTAGTGTTGTTGCATACTGCATGCTGAGTTCTGCAAGGGCAACACAGAGGAGGAAGCTGACAGGCAGGGCCACCCTCTGGGCAGGTTGTAAGTAAGAAAGCAGGCGGCTTTGAAGGCTGATTGAAGGCAAGACCCCATTTGCCTTAAATAATAATAATAATAATAATAATAATAATAATAATAATAATAATTTTATTATTTATACCCCGTCCATCTGGCTGGGTTTCCCCAGCCACTCTAGGCGGCTCCCAACAGAGGACTAAAAACAGAATAAATCTTCAAACATTAAAAACTTCCCAAAACAACTAGACTGGCTAGATGGAGTCCCAGTATCAGCAAAATGCAAAATAGTACATCTGGAATGCTTTTAAATGGACCTTGGTGGCTTCCCACTTGTCCTACCTGCAGTCTTGCATTCAGTAGTGCCATGATCAGTTGTGGAATGCAAGAGCCAATGACGACAGCTCTCATATGCTCCCAAGGGCAGCCTATGAATGCAAGTAGCTGCACAAACCTATGACTGTCACAAAATAGTGAACTGGCAATGGGTAGCATAGTGGTTGCCATGTTGGAATTTGGCTGGAGTGACCTCAAACTCTTGATATAAGCAGCCTCCAATGCTCCCATCTTTCCAGGCATTAAAATCTGCTGAGGAAGCTCTACTTCTGTTGGATACACACCCTACATTTAAAGCACATTTGGAGCACACACACCCCCCACAGAATTCTGGGGACTGTAGTTTGCTAAGGGTTGCTGGGGGATTGGATCTCTGTGAGGGGCAACCTCCAATACCCAGGATCCTTTGAGGGGGGAATGTGCTTTATTTAAAGGTACAGTTGTGAACACAGACTCAGAGGAATCCCAAAGTTTGCAAAAATTCAAAAAAAGTTTTTTAAGGGAAATCACCCAAGAGGGACCCTCCACTCCAAAAAGGAATAACCCGTTGTGCTCAATGTGCACAGACTTCTGGCTGATTATTGGGGAAAGTGGAAAATCGGTTGGGAGGCGGATTATAAACCACCTTGGAGGCGGCATATCTGGCTGACTAGGAACACTCAGCACTACAGCATTTCGTTGCAAGTCCCACCTGTATAACATCAAGTGTGGATTATACCTTGCCAGGAAAATCCGAGCCTTATAATTTCCACTGTGCACTAACACTCAGAGTCATTACAGTCTGAAGTATGGCCCATACACTTTCAGTCTGGGGGAAAAGGGGGGAATTAAATATTCCATTAATAAAACAGGATCCCACCCCCCACCCCCGGAAATGCTTTCCATAAAATCCTTTATGTGGATACAATGCCGTGCACTGTATGGTTGTAATTATGATGGTTTTATCTTTTTCTCCCTGGAAGCATTCGCCTGAGTGGTGTTTCTGCTACTGCCATTTGTCTGTCTGGAGGAATTACCCCTTTTGTAAAGGCTATCCGCCATCCAACAGAAACAGAGACTTACATTTTGCTATTTGCCTGTTTAATCCTTGCAAAGCTCCACACATGGTTAAGTCCCAAAGGCAGACGTAAAAGCCACTGAAATCCCGAAGCCCAGGCAAACCCTCTGCGCCGGCAGCTCATAAAGCCATGCAATGTAAGGAGGAAACCTTGTTGAATGCTCAGCTGACTGTACTTGAGAGGGAGGCAGAAAAGGCAACCTCTGCCCAAGACCCCTTGCAGAGGCTGCAAGCCACCTTCTCCTGTGACCTGGAAGCAGGGAGAACCAAAGAGAGGGGGAGGATGGCATTAGCACTTTCGCTCATCTTGGCCTCTTTATTCATATTGTTGCACATCAGCCCAATCTCTGAGCAGTGACAGATCCCAGGAGTTCCAGGTGCCTACCCAAGTTCGGTTTCCCTGGAACAAAGGTCAGAGGAGACTGTGGTGTCATTAGGATAGATGGTTTTATTTACACGTAGATATATGAGCTAAGCATAAGATGGAGATGCTCACAGCATTAACCCCCGCCCCCAACAAATCTTGCTTCTCCATTAGTTGCAGCTTTGGGTCCAGCACAGAGCAAACAGGTCTCTATGTCTCCAGCTTCCAGTCTGCTTTTAGCTCAGTTCACATATATGACAATGGCTACAAACCTCTCCATTCTGAAGGAAATCAGCCCTGAGTGCTCACTGGAAGGACACATCCTGAAGCTGAGGCTCCAATACTTTGGTCACCTCATGAGAAGAGAAGACTCCCTGGAAAAGACCCTGATGTTGGGAAAGATGGAGGGCACAAGGAGAAGGGGACGACAGAGGATGAGATGGTTGGACAGTGTTCTCGAAGCTACCAGCATGAGTTTGACCAAACTGCGGGAGGCAGTAGAAGACAGGAGTGCCTGGTGTGCTCTGGTCCATGGGGTCACAAAGAGTCGGACATGACTAAACGACTAAACAACAACAACAACAATTGTTCTTCTATCTACTAACCAGGAGAAAAAGTCCACCCACTAACCTGGAGGGCCCCATCACTTAGTTGTAGCTCTTGCAACCTGGCTCACTCTTATGGGATGCTGATGAGGACACTTAAGTGGCCAGCTACAGTTGTCTCACAAGGAAACCTGTCTGACTTGTTCAGCAATAGAATCCTATATTACAGTCTAACCCTCCCGGAATACAGGACCCCAAGAATTGGTAAGGACTCAGATCATCATCCAGACTGACCTCCCAAATCTACAACAATAGAAACCACATTTCTGTGTCCCCTTTACAAGAGGCAGGCCCAGAATTAAGTCAAGAGAAAGCTTTCATTTCTAATCCATTCAGAATTTGTTCCCCTAATGTTCAACTGAAAGCTTCCATTGCAAATTACAAGCAGAGAACCATTCAGCCATTCTCCCATCTGATAGCCCAACCTTTCCCAACCTTGTGCATGCCTTTCAGATGTTTTGGACTACAACTCCCATCAGCCCCAAGCCAGATAACACAGCCAGCGGTGCGGGAGTTATAGTCCAATACATCCTGAGGGCACCAGGTTGGGGAAGGCTGTGATAGCCCTTCAGATCTTTGAAAGGGGCTGCCATGGCTCTCCCCCACCCTGCTCAGGTCTTCAATCTTCTTCAAGCTAAACATAGCCATATCCTTTTTGTTCTCATCTGCCTTGAAAGGTAGACATTTCCTCCTGATTGCCTTATCAGGATAACGCACGCGCCCCATTCCATAATCCAAACCAAGGAAATGATAACATGGAAACAAAAATTGAGGTGAACAAATGTTAACTTGCGACCATTAAACCAGCATTTGAACTCTTTGCACAGGAACAGTCTTGCACAGAAAGCGAATGAGTGACAGGCAACTCGGGTACCAGCTCCGACTCCAAGTTATGAGCAAGATTGCAAGATTTAGGACCTTGGACTCTCGGCAGCACCCAGATGGATTTCCTTTCTTACTCAGTTCCAGAAAACTGCCAGACAAGCATCACACTCGGTTAGATTTTCTTAAAAGAAACCGTAGGCCAGCTGGGGTTTGGGGGCTTGCTGTTTTATCAATCTAGGACCCCCTTACCCCCACCCACGCTCTCCTTTAATCAGCTTTGCAGAACAACTCAAGTTTCTGCCTTCTATCCTTTTGGGTTCTTAGTGACCCTCTTGGCATCACATGTCAAGGAAACCATGGAAGGGGCCCTTGGCTAGGGGTGGAAGAGCTGCCTGTGAAAAGAATGGGAGATTCTGCTGGGTCCAACTCAAGGCTGCCCATTCAAGGTAGTGCAGTGTGATGTACTAGTTAGAGTGTCAGATCAGAACCTGAGAAAAGACCCAGGTTCATTTCCCTGCTTAGGCATGAAGCTCACCGGGCGACTCTGGGCTGGTCAATGTCTCTCAGCCTAACCTACCTCATAGGGTTGTTGTGGGGATTAATGAGGAGGGGGAGAATATGTACACCACGTTGAGCAAGGAACTGTTGTTGTTGCTGCTGTTGTTGTTGCTGCTGCTGCTGTTATATTGATGATGCATTACAGTGTTCTGTCTCTATTTTCAGTGCCAACTCCAGGTTTTGGACAAAGTACCCTTTATGTGATTGTAAAAAGAGTCTACTACAGTGGGTCAAACTGACTGAAAAAGTCCAGCCAGGCAGGCAGATCCCCATAATTGGCTGGTGGCTCTTAATTTGCTGTCCTCGGTAGCATAGAGTGGGGTGGGAGACACAGTGGCGGTTGCCCTGGGTGCAAAATTTCAGCACCTGGTGCTGCCTTAATACAGCCTCAGGTTGAAGTTGCTTCAGGTTGATTGCTTTCGGGTTGCGCTCCGCAGCGACCTGGAAGTAACAGAACGCGTTACTTCCGGGTTTTGCTGCTCGCGCATGCGCAGACGGTCAAAATGATGTCATGCACATGCGTGGAAGCGGCAAATCGTGACCCACGCATGCGCAGATGCGCAGTCATGGGTTGCGTTTGCTTCAGGGTGCGAACGGGGCTCCGGAACGGATCCCGTTCACATCCTGAGGTACTACTGTACAGCTTCACACTTCCATCGCTGGGCTCCATTAAAAATGGCTTCTCCATGCGAACCAGAAAGTGACCTCTCCAGACAGCGGAATAACTCTTCTTTTCATATCTCTGCAAGCTGCAATCTCCTGGATGACGTGGGTCCTGTTAGGCAGTTGAATGTGCCTGTATACTCCACCCATTTCTCTCCCACCCACCCACCCCGCTGTGCAGCCCCAGGTGCTGGCAACCCACGCTACACCACTGGCTGTCCTTATCAATGGTTGGTAAAGAAATGAATAGGGTGCCCCTTTCCCTCCATGACCTGGACCTGTGGGAGCAACAAACTACAAAAACAAAGCAAACAAAAAACAGGCTGACAATTTTTGAAGGACCTGGAAGAAGGAGTTTGAGGACTGCGTTTGGACTCTGAATATACTAACAAAACCTTGTGGTTCCTTCTGTTTCCCCAGAACAGCATTCTATTGCCTTGGAATAACCAGCGCTGTTGGAAGTACAACTCCCATCATTCCCAGCCATCTTAGCCAATGGTCAGGGGTGGTGGGAGTTGTAGTCCAAAAACATCCAGAGGCCTATCAAAGAACACTGCATAGAAAACCTGGTGAGGCTGCAGTAAACGTTGGGTGTCTATTGGAGCGGCTTAATGCCGCACCTTCCCCTGTGTCCAACCTGTATATTTATAAATAAACCTAAATGTTACAGAATGCTAGGAAGCTTCCAGTAATCTCCTTCCAAGGGAAATAAAACTTGAGCAAGCACGGCATTGCTGAAATTTCTCACCTCTTGTAGAATTGGGGGTTGCAGCCACTGGGGTCATCCAAAGAGGTCTTCTTGGTGGTTCCTGGGAAGACACCATATAGCACAATGGTGCCTACATTATGGGACACAGTCCCTTTGCACATGCAACATGCATCTCTGATTTCTGATGCATGTTCGCTATTTCCTCAATGCTTATTTTTCAATGTTACCTGGTGTCTTATTTCTGCCAGTCGATACAGAGTTGAATTTTACCTGCATTGTTTTACTGATTGTGTGTGTGTGTGTGTGTGTGTGTGTATATAAAGTTGTGCACCACTATGAAAATTTGTTATTTGAGGTTTGCAAATTTTTGTAAATGCAATACTGAATAAATTCGTGAAAGGGTGTGAGTGATCACCCAAATCCTCTCCCACCTTTTCCTCCTCTATTGCTCTCCAACTTCGGGAATTTATGTCTTCTGGTGAGTGAAAGCAGCGGAGCTCGACAAGATCTTACCTCCTGCCTTCTTGTTGCACCTGAAAGCCATTTAGCAGAGCTCTAAATAATGATAATAAAGATAATGACACTACGTGAACTCACCGGGGTCTGCTAGAGACATTAAACGGGCGAGTGATCGGTCTCCCTGCCGTAAGCCTTTGGCAGCCTGTCTCAGCCTCACATTGTTTAATCTGCGCTCCCCCCCCCCCCCGTGCCTGGCTTGCGAGAAAGAATCTATTATGCAGCACCAGACTCTCAGCGCCGTCTTTACTGGCAAGGAGCAGGCGGTGGGACGGCTCTTCCATCGCAAGACGTCAATTTCAAAGGCAGTGGAGCTTCATTCCACTCAAGAAGAATGGTGGAGATTATTTGTCTTGGCTGCGAGCCCCTGATGAGCTCAACCTAAAAAACCCACATTGAAAATGCTTCTGGATTTGGAGCAGAGACGCAGTCTCAGAATCCAGACGCTTTGGGTCAGACCAGGCATGTCCGAAGACCGGCCCAGGGGCCACTTAGGCAACTTACAAACGGCTCCCAGTGCCTGCCCACCAAAGCCATTTTCTTTTTGGTGGCTCATCACAAGCTCTCCCCTCTGTGTGGGGTGTGTGGCTAGCACCGAATCATTAGGGAGTCCCGGCTGCATCACTCCTTGGGTCGACCAATCTGGTCGGCCAGGGGGCGTGGCTAAATAAATAAATAAATAAATACTACAGTACATGTTTGGGACGTTGATGCTGCAGTGATGCCGGTGGCAGAGGGGCTGCTGCCGCTGCCTTGACCCAGTGCCGTATTTATGTATAGGATAAGTAGGCTGAAGCCTAGGGCCTCTAAATCTAGGGGGCCTCGCCAGTCCGCCCGCTCCCCAGCGGGCAGTCTCCCCTCTCCCAAAATTGCAAACCCAAGACTTCATGCGAGGGCAGGGCAACTTGGGCCTCTAAGTCTAGGGGGCCTCACCACCCTGCCCTCTCCCCAGTGCCACAGTCTCCCCTCTCCCAAAATTGCAAACCTAATACTTCATGTGAGGGCACGACAACTTCGGTCTCTAAATCTAGGGGGCCTCACCAACCTGCCTGCTCTCTAGTTCTGCAGTCTCCCCTCTTCCAAAATTGTAAACCCAAGACTTCATGCAATGGCAAGGCAACTCAGGCCTAGCAACTATGAGACTCAGGGCTAGCCAGTGGGTCCCAAACTGAAGCAGTGGGGTGCAACTTGAATTATTTTTTTTGGTAGGGCCCCAGTTCACAGCCAAAGTTTGCAAAATCTTATAGATATAAACAAAATCCATCTAGATTGCTGTAGTGTACGGGGCCCCATTTGGCCAAACTGCTCCAATTGCCTTAAGGTTGACCCTGATGAGACTGTGCAGGGGTTGGACTGACAAGCCCTGCACCTTTTAGGTCCCTGGTGTCACTATTCAGAGTACAGACTCAAGGACTTGTTACGGAAATAAGGGGGGGCACTTATTGGAAATCAGTTTTGTCATCTCTTCCCCACCAGACCCCAAGACAATGAGCCCAGCCACCTTTTATTCACAGTCGCATAAGCATTACACTACAGCATGGCCAAAAACCTCTATGTTCAACCGCTGAAATATATACCCATATGTAGCAATGGAGATTTATGTTACTGCTTTATGAATGAACACTGTGTTTTATGAATGGACTCTGTATTTTGTGAATTACCTAAGAGCCACCAATAGGGAGCTCTAGAATCTTACAGCTAACCCATTGGGTACTAGCAAACAGTGACTCCTATTGCTGAAAGCAGGTAACCAGCAGGGAATGCTTCAGCTCAGCCTTTGCACTGTTGGCTGAACACCCCCTGCTGTGCAGACAATGGAGAAAGCTCATAAATTGTATCCCTTCTGGCATGCTGGCCAACTCTATTACACTGGTGTAAGCCTTGGTGCACCAGAAGCCCAGAATAGCAGCAAATAAAATCCGCTCGTACGTCAGTGACTGATAAGGCTTGTCAACCAGTTCTTCCAAAGTCTTCCTAAATACAGGCCAAAAGAGAGCAGGTCTGGGAAGAGTAAGGCATACAATGGGCACCACCAATGAAAAGGCCCTGCTCCGTGTAGCTCCTGCCTGTCATTTGATAGGGTGCCTACTTCTGCTCCTTCTTGACATGGAATGCTCTCTATTGGAGTCTCCATGTCCAGTACAAAGACTATAAGAAGGGAGAGCAGGGACCTTTAAGTTCACAACAGCTGCTAAGCAAGCAAGCAAGCACACAGGTCACCTTTGTCACAGTCAGGAGGCCTATGCCCTGGCCAGGTCTACACCCCATATTGTTTTTGTACAATCTTGTTTGTCCTCAGTAACCAAAATTATGTTATCAACATATACAAGCAGAAAAGATGTTTTCCTTCATTTGCAAGGAATCATACAAAACAAAGTGGCACTAATTAAGGAAAGTTCCAGGGTGGCAACAGAAAGCAAACTAAAAATTCTTTTGCAGTTCATCAAAATTACCCAACAATATCAAGTTATAGGAAAACAGGTAGAAATACTGTTTGTAATGAAGTGAGAGCATTAGTTTACTTGCTTGAATTAACAAATAAGAAAGTTTTGAGAATTTAAAGTAGATTACTTAATTGAGAAGGGGATTGTAACAAAAACACTGGGGCCTAATTTGAATAGTAGAGTGCCTGGTATCTGGTAGGCAAACAAAAGCACTCGTCAGGATAGCTGTGAGATTCAGGTGAAGGTCAGATGCCTTGTCAATCCCAGCAGGTATATAACCGGACGGCCCGGCCTGCCCAGCTATGAGATTCAGGTGAGGGTCAGATGCCTTGTCAATCCCAACAGATATATAAGAGGACGACTCAGCCTGCCCAGGCCTCCAGCCTGCCCATCTCAATTGAGATGAATACATTGTAAAATCTCAGTTAATGTCAGTTGGTCTAAATCAGGTATAAATATATTTGGACACAACAATATATTTTGGACACAACAAGTATACCTGGTGTTATGTTCCTGTTCATATGTTGTGAACTTAAAAATTGACATACAACCTTTATTACTGTGTAATGTACTTTACAATGTTCCTAACATATATTTCAGCTTTCTAGATTTATTTTTCAGCTGGCCTTCAGATATGAGAAGCAGAGTGATTTAACACCTGAATAGATTTGTCATCCATGTGACAAAATGAAAAGTATGCCATTTGAAATAAACTTTGCATAAAATCTTCGCATAAAATTTGCATTTAATTTTAATGATTCTAAGAATGTGAGGCAAAATGGTCGGGCCTCGCACATGTTCACTTCATCAAATCATGCCTCAGCTCTCATGCTGTCTGTAGCTGCTGCTGCTGCTGCTGCTGCTGCTGCTGTATGTTGTAGTCTCCATCACCTGGGGCAACAGGTTGACAAAGGCTGCTGTAGAGTCTCAGGAGTTGAAGGAGCCGCCCAGGAAAGAAGATGCCAGTAATAATGGAGAGCCTGTTTCTTTGAAGTTTGACCACAGTCACTCTTCTCTTCTGTCCCCTCAACACCTAAGTTTAAATGTAAGTTAAACCGGACAATTTCGATTTCGACTTCCGGTCGGCGCCAGCGCTAATGGCGGTCCTCTTTCCGAGCTCCGGAGGAGGACTGCTCTGCGAGTTCGGGTCTGACCCGCTACGGCAAGCGGGGGACCCCTAAAATCACAGGCGCTGAAGCCTGTGAACGAGGAGATTCGGTGGGCACCAGGAGCGCCCCCCCTTTACCGCAGAAAGAGCCTTTTTAAAGGCTCCGGAACGACATCGGGGGAGCGCGGTGCTGAGAATCGCTACCCAGCCCGCAGGGTGAAGCCGCATCGCTATTAGCGGAGAGCGTCGATTCCTTCCTGTAAATTACGGACTGAAATAACCCGTGAGTAAGACTGAACGTCTATTTGAAACTAAAGTCTGGAAATTTGGCTGAAAACGGGGAGGTGAAAATTAAGGAAGTCTGCCTTCCCCCGACTGCATGAAAGTGAAAGCAACGAAACTTTAAAGCTGCGTCCGTAAGAGACATTGTCTTTGATTAATTAAATCTGACATTTGGACCTTAGACCTCTCCTCTAGCTAGCAGGGCAGAGGGGAGGCAAAAGAGACATTAGTAACTGCATGATTCATTTAAAAGGAAAAATTTTCTGCTGCCTCAATAACCTGAAACGGACTGCTAAATAAGACAACAGGGCACTGAACTGACTTTTTCCTGTGAAGGTTACATTGTGATACAAAGTTCCTGGATTCTTTTGCTACAGTATACCAGAGTAGGCTGAGACAGTATCTACTGGAAAAGTGCTGCAATTTATATTTACAAGCCTCCTGATATACTTGTTTTAAACTTTCCTTGTTTCCGTATTTGGACATTTTCTTTGTTTTTGTACTTGGACATTTTGATTTGCTCCCCCTAGAGGGCAAAGTAAAGGCTGATATAGCTTAAGACAGTGGAATTTTCCATCGGGAGACGGTTCCCGTGGGAAACGACCTTGGGACATGAGTGGTCCACTAGAAGAGATAGCCACAAGAGCTAAGACCAGACAACAACAACAGCACCAACAACAGCAACAGCAACAAAAGAAGAGAGGCTCGATTACAGGCGTAACCCCTACAGGACCTACAGGAACAACAGGACAAGAAAAAGTGACAGCTGTCTCCATGGATGCTGTGACACAAGCTCTACTTAAGATAAACCAATCCCTGGAGACTCTAACAAAGCAGAGCTCAGAAAATACACAAAAATTAACGGAGTTAACAGCAAGGTTGGATTTGAACACAGAATCTATAAATAAATTGGTCCAGGAAAATTCTGCAACACGTAAAATTGCGGAAGAAGCTAGAACTATTGCTGGAGAGACTCAAGAGAGCTTAGAACCGATTGCTAAAAAGGTGTACGAGCATGATGCAACTCTGGCTCTGTGGGAATTACAGAGAAAAGAGAGAAATTTGAAATTGAGATTAATTCCAGAGAACGAAGGTGACAATCTAGTGGAGTACTTAACACAAGAGTTCGCTGACTGCTGGGAAGATTTGGAGGAAGACAAATTTAAAATTACAACAGCGTTTAGACTGGGTAAAAAACAGAACAGAAAGACTCCGAGGGATTGTTTGATTACCCTTAGATCCAAGGAAGAAAGAGATAAAATATTAAGACTACATTTTGAAAAGGCCTTGCAAATTGGAAATTCAGCTGTACAGATTTTTAAAGACATCCCTAAATACATCTTGGATCTGAGAGCTTTCTACAAGGACCTGGTTTATCTGTTAAAGAAGAACACCATCCTTTTTAGGTGGGAATTTCCACAGGGATTGTCCTTCGATTACAAGGGGAAGAAGGTGAAAATAAAGACTATACAAGATAAAGAGAAATTTTTGGAAAGAAATCGAGAGGACCTACAGAAGGGAACCGTGGACCCAATTGCGGAACAGAGGAGAGCAATAGACATTTTGAATCTTTCGTTTGGACACATTCCACCACCATCAGAGGAAGAGCAACAACTTGGAGCTGTTGGAGGAGTGTCAGAAAAATAACAAGATGGCCCTGCAATTCCTTAGTTGGAATTGTAATGGGCTCAATATGCCTTTGAGGAGACAACAAGTTTTTCATATTCTGAACAGAGAACAACTGGATTTGATATGCCTACAAGAAACCCATATAACCAGAGCTCACAGGAGATTACTTATAAACAAAAGACTAGGACAAGAATTTATCTCATCAGACAAAGTCAAAAAAAGAGGAGTTGTGATCTATGTAAAAGAGAAGTGGGCTCCAAAAATGATGTTTAAAGATGAACAAGGAAGATATTTGGCAGTTGAGATACAAGTACAAGGAGAAAAATTTTTGATAGTTGGAATTTATGCACCAAATGAAGGTAAAGCAGAATTCTTCAAGAAACTTCATGAAACTCTGATGGACTATCTGGATTATAATATGATAATTATGGGAGACATGAACGGTGTGGTCTCCACTAACATGGACAAGGCACAAAGACTGACAGTCACCAAGGAAGGGAGACTTCCTAAGACTTTCTTTGAAATGACGGAAAATATGGACTTAATAGATATATGGAGAATAAGGAACCCTCTTGAGAGAGAGGGAACCTTTTTCTCCCAAGCAATGACGACCTGGACCAGAATCGACCAAATCTGGATTACTAGTGGGATGGCTCCAAAGATCAAGAAGGTAGAAATCTGCCCAAAAACTTGCTCCGACCATAACGCCGTGAAGATGGAAATGAAACTTACAACAACTGGTCAGTTCAGATGGAGGATGAATGACACCCTCTTTCGAGATAAGGAGATCCTCATGAAGGCCCAAAAATCTTTAAAGGACTATTTTGAAATAAATTTAAGGGCCGATGTGGAAAAAAGAGTGATCTGGGATGCAAGCAAAGCTGTGATGCGGGGTTTTTTGATTCAACAAAATTCAATAAAGAGGAGGAAACAGAATGAGAAAAAGGAAAAGATTTTGGAAAAGATAAAGGAAGGAGAGAAAAAATTAAGAGTAAAACCAAAGTCCCAGGAGATTTTGAGAGAGATTAAGTTATATCAAGCACAATATATGGAATTGATGAACCAAGAGATTGAATGGAAGATAAAGCAAATGAAACAAAAGACATTTGAATTGGCAGATAAATGCGGCAAACTCCTGGCATGGCAACTGAAGAAAAGGCAGAAATTAAATACAGTTACAAGCCTAGAAGTGGATGGAAAGAATATATCTAAACCTAATGAGATTAGAAATTGCTTTTTGAGTTATTTTAAAAAACTCTATGCTCAAGGACCACAAAATGAAGAAGATATAGACAAATTCCTTGATAAATATGGATTACAAAAAATCTCTCATCAAAGTAAGATGGATCTGAATCAGAGAATAACAGAACAAGAGATAGAGGCTGCCATTCAGAATATGCAATTGGGTAAATCTCCAGGACCAGACGGACTGACTTCCAGATATTACAAATCTTTGAAGGAGTGGTTGATTCAACCATTAAAAGAAGTCTGTAATGAGATTCTAGAGGGAAAAAAGGCACCTGAATCGTGGAAAGAAGCGTATATCTCACTCATACCAAAGACAGAGACTGAAAAGACTCAATTGAAGAACTACCGCCCAATATCACTACTTAATGTGGATTACAAAATTTTTGCAGACATTTTGGCAAAAAGATTTTAAAAAGTGTTGATGGAAAAGATTCATAAGAACCAAGCAGGCTTTCTCCCAAAAAGGCACCTAGCAGACAATGTAAGGAACATAATAGACATTTTGGAAAAGTTAGAGGTGGATATAAACTCTAAAGCAGTGTTGATTTTTGTGGATGCGGAGAAAGCCTTTGACAATATCTCTTGGAGTTTTATGAAAAAGAATCTTCATGGGATGGGGGTAGGCCAAGGTTTTGAGAATGGTATGGGTGCAATATATTCTGAACAAAAAGCTAAGCTGATTGTAAATAATGTAATAACTGAGTAACTCAAAATAGAAAAAGGAACACGACAGGGGTGCCCAATTTCCCCATTGCTTTTTATTTCGGTTCTGGAGGTGTTGTTGAACATGATCAGAAATGACCAGCAGGTCAAAGGTGTACAGGTCGGAGCTAAACATTACAAGTTAAGAGCATTTGCAGATGACCTAGTATTGACTCTGCAAGAGCCAAACACTAGTACGAAAAAGGTGTTAGAAATAATCCATCAGTTTGGCCAGGTAGCCGGATTTAAGTTGAATAAACAAAAAACTAAAGTTTTAGGAAAAAACTTAACAGATATGGAGAAGGAGAAATTCCAAGAGGAGACAGGGCTGACGGTGGTTAAGAAGGTGAAATATCTAGGGGTTTATCTGACATCTAAAAATTTGAATTTGTATAAGGATAACTATGAAAAATGTTGGTCAGAAATTTAAAAAGATCTAGAAATATGGTCAAATTTGAAATTGTCAATGTTAGGCCGAATTGCAGTGATTAAGATGAATGTATTGCCTAGAATGTTATTTTTGTTTCAAACCTTGCAGATCCTCGATAAGATGGAATGTTTTAAGAGGTGGCAGAAAGATATTTCGAAATTTGTCTGGCAGGGCAAAAAGCCCAGAATTAAATTTAAAATATTGACAGATGCTAAAGAAAGAGGGGGATTTGCCCTGCCGGACTTAAAATTGTACTATGAAGCAGCAGCGTTCTGCTGGCTGAAAGAGTGGATGCTCCTCGAGAATACAGATGTTTTGGACTTGGAAGGTTTTAATAATGCATTTGGTTGGCACGCATATTTATGGTATGATAAAATTAAGCTGCACAGGGCCTTTAAAAACCATATTGTCAGAAAAGCATTGTTTAATGTTTGGATAAGATATAAGGATCTGTTGGAAAACAAAACCCCCAGATGGGTGTCTCCCGTGGAGGCTAAGGCAGTGAAGAAACTCAATATGGAGGTCGGATGGCCGAAGTATTGGGAAATTTTGGAACAGGAGGGAGGTAAGCTGAAATTACAAAGTCATGAGAAAATGAAACATAAAGTACAAAATTGGTTTCAATATCATCAAATAATGGAGTTTTTCAAACAGGATAGGAAAATTGGCTTTCAAGTGGAAAAATCAAAATTAGAGACTGAATTGTTAGAACCCAATACTAAGAATTTATCAAGAATGTATAACTTGCTGCTGAAATGGAATACTCAAGATGAAACAGTTAAATCAGCTATGATTAAGTGGGCACAGGACATTGGTCATAATATTATGTCTGCTGACTGGGAATGGTTGTGGAACACCGGTATTAAATTCACGGCATGTAATGCCCTAAAGGAAAACATTATGAAAATGGTTTACAGGTGGTACATGACCCCAGTCAAGCTAGCAAAAATTTATCATTTGCCTGATAACAAGTGTTGGAAATGTAAAGAGACTGAAGGTACTTTCTATCACCTTTGGTGGACATGTCCGAAGATTAAGGCTTTCTGGGAAATGATTTATAATGAAATGAAAAAGGTACTTAAATGTACTTTCCCTAAAAAACTGGAGGCCTTTCTCTTGGGCATTGTTGGCCAATTGGTGTCAAAGAGGGACAGAACTTTCTTTATGTATGCTACAACAGCAGCAAGAATACTCATCGCAAAGTATTGGAAGACACAAGATCTACCCACTCTGGAAGAATGGCAGATGAAAGTGATGGACTATATGACATTGGCTGAGATGACAGGCAGAATCCGTGATCAGGGAAAAGAGACGGCGGAAGAAGAATGGAGAAAATTTAAAAGCTATCTTAAGGACTACTATAAACTTGATGAATGCTAGAATGTCGAGGTTTTCAGGGAAAAAAGGGATACAGCGATATAAGACCAGATTATAGATAAGATTAAGATGACAGAGGTTGGAAAGGAATATTTAGAAGTTGCTAAAAATTATGGACATTGGGATGCAGAAAGGGGGGGTACGGGGGAGTCTCGGAAAAGAGGTTTATGAAAAAATGTTATGAAACTATACGTGTTTGTATGTCTTTTTAAGTGTTTGTTTGTCTTAAAAAAATTCTGTAAAACCAATAAAAATTTTATAAAAAAAAAAATAAACCGGACAATTTCTGTGGGGAACAATCCTAAAAAAAAGCTCAATAACTTTGGACGGCCCTCATGCATGTTCATTTCATCAAATCTGGCCCTATTTGAAAAATGTTTGGACACCACTGGGTCAGACACATTTCCCTCCAGCATCCTCAAAACGACCTCTTGTGGAAGATGCTGGTATTTCCCGTTTGGCGGTGTGTGTTGCCTGAAGTTCTGTCGCTCTCCTGCCGTGAATGGAGTGGTTCTGTTAAAAATCTTTAAAAGGCGAGGGTGGCTCTGTCGCAGAAGGGATTCAAGCGCTTACAGGCATTTTCAGCTGATGCAGTTGAAGTGGCTTCTTATTAACTGATCTTAGAGTGGAGGTGGCTTGGGGGTCTTGAAGCACAAACCCCTGACCCCAACATGGCTTCTAGAAGACTATTTGGGGAGTGTTTGTAGAGATGGATATGCAAATGAATTCCCTTCCAGCCGGCTTGTCTGTTTGCTTTGGTTACATTTCCCCCTTCAATCTATCTCTCATTGTGAGCTTGGCTCTGCAAAGAAGACTCTGCAATGGACTCAGCCAGGACCGGGACACCTGTCTCTCTGGTAAATCATCTCATTTGGTGCCCATCCCTCCAAGGCCAGAGTTAACACAAGGTGCCAAAACACAGACAAGAGATGTCCATTCAGAAAGACATCTCCCTCCTCCTTTGCTTTGGCTAATCTTCAACAAATAGGCAGGAAGTATTACAAAATAATAATAAAAATCATCATCATCATCAGTGTCCAGGCAGAGAAGTTACTGCAGCGATGCTATTCTGTCTCCTGCATGTGGTGTGAATGATAGGATTAACAGTTATGTTGTTGCTCCATGTCTAGTTTCTTTTTAAGCCATGATTTTATTGCTAATCAGAATATGTGCATCACATGCATTTACGAGGCATTCCATTGTCTCTCTTGCTCCTAATTCTTAAAAAAAGAAATTATTTAAAAAGCAAAACCAAAAAGGCAAAGCAGTATATTTCTCCCTTTTTTTGTAACACATTTTTTTAAAAGCAAGGGGGCAATTGTTTTGAGAGCAATGACTTTCTGACTTTTCTGAATAATGCCATTTCAGCTGTCTTCAACATCTGGAAGGCAACAGGTTGAGGACGTTTGATCCATTATGTTTCTGTAAATCTATGTTGGAGGCACTGCTTTTATCCATATATGCCTATGCAAGTTGACTGGCACATTTTAGGAGTGGCTTTTCTAGCTCCCAAATTAGATGATTATGGTCACAAAAAACCTTTTTTAGGTTTAAACTATACAAACACACAGCTTCAGGAGAGGAAAAGCCAGGCTCACAAGGATGACGGCAGCTCTCCAGATTTTGACTCAGGAGGAAGGAATGATGGTCACCAACTCAGATGGCTTCGAAAGAGAATTAAACAAATTCATGAAGAAGAAGGCTATCAGTAGCTACTAGTCCTGATGCCTGTGTTCTACCTTAATTGTCAGAGGCAGTAATGATTCTGAATACCAATTGTTGGGGATCACAAGTGTGTAGAGCGCTGTTGTGTTCAGGATCTGCTTTCAGGATTCCCACTGGTTGGTCACTGTGAGAACAGGGTACTGGATTAGGTGAGCCGTTGGCCTGATCCAGCAGGATCCTCTGGAGGCGGTTGGAGGATGGATGACGGCTAACAGATTGAGGTTGAATCCCGACAAGATGGAAGTACTGTTTCTGGGGGACAGGAGGCGGGCAGGTGTGGAGGACTCCCTGGTCCTGAATGGGGTAACTGTGCCCCTGAAGGACCAGGTGTGCAGCCTGGGAGTCATTCTGGACTCACAGCTGTCCATGGAGGTGCAGGTCAATTCTGTGTCCAGGGCAGCTGTTTATCAGCTCCATCTGGTTCACAGGCTGAGACCCTACCTGCCCGCAGACTGTCTCGCCAAAGTGGTGCAATCTCTGGTTATCTCTCGCTTGGACTACTGCAATGCACTCTATGTGGGGCTACCTTTGAAGGTGACCTGGAAACTACAACTAATCCAGAATGCGGCAGCTAGACTGGTGATTGTGTGCGGCCACCGAGACCACATAACACTGGTCTTGAAAGACCTACACTGGCTCCCAGTATGTTTCTGAGCACAATTCAAAGTGTTGGTGCTGACCTTTAAAGCCCTAAATGGCCTCGGTGCAGTATACCTGAAGGAGCGTCTCCACCTCCATTGTTCAGTCCGGACACTGAGGTACAGTGCCGAGGGCCTTCTGGCGGTTCCCTTGCTACGAGAAGCCAAGTTACAGGGATCCAGGCAGAGGGCCTTCTCGGTAGTGGCACCTGCCCTGTGGAACACCCTCCCACCAGATTTTTCTCAAAGAGAAAAATAACTACCAAACTTTTAGAAGACATCTGAAGGCAGCCCTGTTTAGGGAAGCTTTTAATGTTTAATAGGTTATTGTATTTCAGTGTTTTGTTGGAAGCCACCCAGAGTGGCTGGGGAAGCCCAGCCAGATGGGCGGGGTATAAATAATATAATATAAATAATATACATTATATAATAATAAATTAAGATGATGATGATATTCTTAAAACTTTTCCCTAGGGCTATGGGTCAATGCCTTCATGCACTGAGAGATTCCAAAACTCAGTGCTGAACAGAGCACTTCCAATGCACAACTCATGCTCATACCAGCCTCTTTTCTCCACCAGCTCATATTGTATACAGCAGTTGCAACATCTGGCGATCTGGTTAGTTGGAGGGGGGGGGAGAGAATAACATTTTCCTAATTTATAAAATGTTGTGGTTGGAGCATTCCAAAAAGGCCATCTCCCCACACCATGGGAAGGTGTCTCGACAGGCTGCTGCAAATGGGAAACAACTGTGTGTATTTAGCCTCCTAAAAATAGATAATCTGGAAAGGCCCCTCACTGGCTTTCTCCCCCTATAAGAGCCAGTCTGGAGTCACATGAATAGAACACTTTTGGCAGGGTGTCTTGCTTTGGTGGGTCCTTTCCTGGCCAATGTGCTTGCCAGATGCTCAGGGCAAATTCAAAGGAAGATCTCCTCTCATCTAAGAGAAATGGGAGCAGATCCAGGCCACTTCTGCCCTCCAGTTGCCCACCTGGTCCTACCAATCATTTCTCTCTATTTCCCGCACCCCTTCTTTCTAGAAAAACAAGCCATTTATTGATCTACAGGTTTTTAAAAGGAAACAGGACATTCTATCCTTGCTCTTCCTGCTTTCAACCGCCTTGCCATATTTTATCTTTATTAATCTTTCAGGCAGATGATAAATCATTAAAGTGTGTGTGTGTGTGTCCCATTAAAGGGTGGCGCAATCTTTCTGGCGGAGGCCTGTGAACACTCAGCTATCAAACATTGTCCCTGAGATGACACTACTGCCCTGCCCAGGGTATCAAAAGTGTGCTTCTTTCCCTTCCAAAGCTGGATTGGTTTTTCTTTTTCTGAGTAGCTGGTGATAATTACTGCTTCGCAAGATATGGTGATGGCTTGCGGAGCAGGGGGCTTTTATATAAGGCTCAAGCTAAAGCTGGTTGTTGCTGGAACAGCACCAGAGTGTTGTTCTCTTACAGGATTCAGCCTGAGCCTTGCAGAAGTCCTGCCTTCTAATGAGGTCAGTACAAACAGCTTGTGTGGGTGCCTTCAGGAAGATCCACACCATATGTGTAACACCCAACACACATTAAAAAACACCTGACTTGCCCCCAAAGAATCCTTGGAAATGTAGTTTCCCCCTCCCCAAGATTCAAGCATCCTTAATGAACTACAGTTCCCAGGATTTCCTTGGGGGGAATCATGTGCTTGAAATGTGCATTGGGTGGACTTTGAATGTATGGCATGCACCTGCCCTTTCTGTGGTGTAGTGGTTAGTGTGTTGGACTAGGATCTGGGAGACCAGGGTTTGAATCCTCACTCAGCCATGAAGCTCACTGGGTGACTTTGGGCCATTCGCTGCCTCTCTCAGCCTAACCTACTTTGCAGGGTTGCTGTGGGGATTACAGGGGTACCTCGGGTTAAGTACTTAATTCGTTCCGGAGGTCTGTTCTTAACCTGAAACTGTTCTTAACCTGAAGTGCCATTTTAGCTAATGGGGCCTCCTGCTGCCGCCGCGCTGCTAGAGCATGATTTCTGTTCTCATCCTGAAGCAAAGTTCTTAACTCGAGGTACTATTTTTGGGTTAGCGGAGTCTGTAACCTGAAGCGTCTGTAACCCGAGGTACCACTGTGATTGAAGATGGGGAGAACCATCTGCACCACCTCGAGCTCCTTGGAGGAAAAGGTAGGATAGAAATGAAATAAATATATGGTATATCCCAGGATAGGCCCTCAAGTTCTCCTGCCTTGGCCTAGACAATGCTCTTTCTACCAGCTGAGACTGAATGGCTGGCAAAGAATTTACTTTGGAATTGTGTGAGGAATAGCTTCCTTTTGTGTAGTCTCATTCTTCTGCTAATCATTCAGGACAGACAAAAGACAGTCCTTCTTCACACACCACATGGTTAAACAATGGAACTCACTCCCCCAAAAGGCAGCGATGGCCACCAACTTGGATGCTTTTAAAAGAGGATGGGGCAAATTTATGGATGAGGGAGCTATTGATAGCTACTAGCCACAATGGCTATGCTCTGCCTCCATGACTGAAGGCAGCAATGATTCTGAGTTCCAGAACCACAGGGGAGGAAAGTGCTCTTGTGTTCGAATCCTGCTTGCTAGTTTCCCACAAGCATCTGGTTGGCTGCTGTGAAAACAGGATGCTGGACTTGGCTGGCTCCTTTGACCTAGTCCAGCTGCGTATCTGCATCCCCTATCTTTAGTTCAACAGGACAAATGTCCCAGTTACAGATTAAAATAATGATAGGGCCGGCTCAAGACCTTTCACTGCCTGAAGCAAAGCCCAAATATACACAGCCCTCTATACTACGGTAGGGTTACTGGACGTCCCCGTTTCCCGGGGACAGTCCCCGGATTTGCAAATCCGTCCCTGGAGAAATTCTGTCCCCGGAATGTCCCTGGATTTCATTAAATGTCCCCAGGAAATGTGGCAGCGTCAGCGTCAGTCTCAGCAGCCTGGAGCCAGGTTTCATTGAAAAAAGAGGTGCACCGCTTGATGAGGGCCACAGCTTGGCTCGGGAGAACTTCTGGAGTGGTAAGTTGCTGGGTCCACCAGTGTCACCCTTCGCCTCCCACCGCCTATGCCACCTGGTTCCTTCCGCAGGCCGCCCTCAAGAGGAAGGGCAGCCCTGGGAAGGAGCCCAGAGCTGCGGGACTGAGGGGGTCGGAGGAGGCACCGCCGCTACAACTGTTTGTACTGCTATGGGCGACAGGCAGGGCTTTCCCCTTCCCTCCCTTCGGACCTGTAACGTCAGGACGAGGGTTTGGCGGGTCTGTGGACCACAGGTTGGGCCTGGTAGCCTCCCACCTGCCTCGCTCCCACTTTTCCCTCCAGTGGAAACGTGACCGGCGGGGAGGGGTGGCCGTCTTAGTGCCTCTTTCCCGGTGGCTGCGAGATGGTGATGTCCCTGGTCTCCCGCCTCCTCCTGGCTGCTGCTGCTGCCCATATAGTTTCCCAGTCCATGAGGAGGATGCTAGCCAGTGGCTCCAAGGTAGGTTGCTTCTTCTCGGCCACATGTGCGCCTCCTGCAGCTCCTCCCGGTCCTGTGCATGCTTTCTACTTGGAAGCAAGTCCCACTTCGCTGAATGGGGCGCCTGCACCGGTGTAGGATGTGCTGGGAGGGAGAGAGAGAAGAATCACATTTCTGGTTCTCCAAATCCAAACCAAATCGCCACCCAAGGTCATGTGCATTGTTTACCACTAGAGGGCAGCCTTGCCCGCCTGACTATTCCCAAGTACCGCATGGTTGTTTACTTAACATCGGGCTGGAGAGCGGAGGAGTTTTGTGCGATGTGTACCTGGCAGAGCTGGCGAAACCTCGCACAGCCCACACTCCGTCTCAAAACCTAATGAATCTTATTGGCAGGAGCAGGTTCCGTACTGATTAAAGAATGCACTCCTTCGGGCATTTAAAAACAAGACGTTTTTGTATTTTCTTGTTACAAAATTGCACATGGCATGACCAACAATATATAGGTCACTGGAAGGAGTGAAATACTACAGATATTATTTTGCAGTACATAGCAATGGTAGGTGCTTACAGCAAACTAGCAAAGTGAGCTCTTCAATAAATCAACTTGGGAAACACAGAGGAACAGAAGTGCTCTAATGAGTGGTGCAATTGGAGCAATTTGGCCAAATTGGGCCCCGTGTGCCGCTCCTAAGCCCCCCCCCCCCGCACCAGGGCAATCTAGATGGATTTTATTTATATCTATAAGATCTTGCAAACTTTGGCTGTGAACTAGGACCCTACAAAATAAATAAATAAATAAATTCAAGTTGCACCATTCCCACCACAGACATTGGCTGGTACCTAGAATCTGGTATCCTCTCCAACATCATGAAGAGCTGTTGGGCTTTATAGAAGATAGGAGCCTCAGTGTTAAATACCACCCACCCACATTTTTTTAGTAAACAATTCCTAGCTGTTGCTGACAAAGATTTGTATGGTGGTTTTGTGCATAAATTGTCCCATTTATCGTTTTCAATGTTTATATCCCATCAGCTTTTTAGATTTTGTCAGGGCAAAACTGGTTCTTAAAAAGGGGGTTGTATAAAAGGGAAATTAATCCCTTAGTCAATATACCATCTCTTATTGCTATCTTTTCATATTCTGTTAGTTTACATCGTGGCTTCATTTTTAATCTGTGTATTTGTAAGAAATGATCTCAACTGACAGCCATGAAAACTGATTATTTTCTAAATGTATTTGCATATTTGCTGCAGAATAGATTAGATTAGAATAGAATAGAATCATAGAGATGGAAGAGACTCCGAGGGTCACCTAGGAGTCTCTTCCAGCTCTATGGTTCTCTTCTATTCTATTTGTAAGAGAATGTCCTTTCCTATACAGTGGTGCCTCGCAAGACGAAATTAATTCGTTCCGCAAGTTTTGTCGTCTTGCAATTTTTTTTGTCTTGCAAAGCACAGTGTCGGAAAAGTTTTGGAAAAGCTTCAAAAATCACCAAAGTCTTCAAAAACCTCAAAAAAGGCTACCACACCGCGTGCTATGAGTTGCTCCTCGAAGTCAAGTCGCAACTGTATTAACGGTTTTAAGAAAAAGGAAACAAACTTGCAAGACGTTTCCGTCTTGCGAAGCAAGCCCATAGGGAAAATCATCTTGCGAAGCAACTCAAAAAACCAAAAACCCTTTCGTCTAGCGAGTTTTCCGTCTTGCGAGGCATTCGTCTTGCGAGGTACCACTGTACTAATCTTTCAAGTAATCTAAATGGTGTTCTTTCCATACCTTCACATTACATAATCTGTTTTTTTGAAACAAAGAATGGTGTTATATCAGAATTATAGGTACTTATAGGCATTTACTGGCATAAGATGGGTCTCAGCCCTAGGGGCAGAACATATAATCATAGAATTGTAGAGTTGAGAGCGACCCCAAGGGTCATCTAGTCCAACCCTTGGCAATGGAAGGATCACAGCTAAAGAATCCCTGGCCGATGGCCATCCAACGTCAGTTTAAGAAACTCCAATGAAAGTGAGTCCACCACTTTCTGAAGTTGTTCAGATTACATTTTTAAAGGCTTTAGGAAATTCACAGAGGATGGGCCCCTCAATGGCTATTGGTCATGAGATGTAAATGGAACCTCTCTGTTCAGATGCAGTCCACCTCTGCTTGGAGCCAAGAGTAGAGGAGGCTGCTGCTGTCATGCTGTCCTCATGAGTTCCCCAATGGCATTTGCCTGATCTCCTTTGGAAACAGAAGGAGAAGGATGGACATCCAGTGGTTTGGATGGAGTGGGCTTCCAAGGTCTGGGACAGTTCTGCTCAGTTCATTTCTCTCCTTTCCCCCTTTCATGTGCAAAGAACATGCTCAGGAATCCAGATGTTGTGCCAGGTACCAGATTCTGGGCAGTTTGCACAGGTCAGAGCAGAGAAAGCAGAACTATCTCCACCCTTCCTCGAGAGATAAGAGTGTCAGAACTCGCTCCTGCTGATGGTCTCCAGGATGGCAATGGAGAAGTGGCTAATAATAATAATACAAATAATAATAATAATAATAATAATAATAATAATAATAATAATATATTTATATCCCACCCATCTGGCTGGGTTTTCCCAGCCACTCTGGGTGGCTTCCAACAGAATATTGAAATACAATAGTCTGTTAAACATTAAAAGCTTCCCTAAACAGGGCTGCCTTCAGATGTCTTCTAAAAGTCTGGTACCCTTTTCTCCCTGCAACGCACAATGCTGGAATGACATGGCTTTTGGCAGTGAGTTTCCTTGTGGGTGGCGCTGTGGGTTAAACCACAGAACCTAGGGCTTGCCGATCAGAAGGTCAGTGGTTCGAATCCCCGTGACGGGGTGAGCTCCACTTGCTCAGTCCCTGCTCCTGCCAACCTAGCAGTTTGAAAGCACGTCAAAGTGCAAGTAGATAAATAGGTACCGCTCTGGCGGGAAGGTAAACGGCGTTTCCGTGCGCTGCTCTGGTTCGCCAGAAGCAGCTTAGTCATGCTGGCCACATGACCCGGAAGCTGTACGCCTGCTCCCTCGGCCAATAAAATGAGATGAGCACCACAACCCCAGAGTTGGTCACGACTGGACCTAATTGTCAGGGGTCCCTTTAGCTTTACCTTTTTCCTTGCGCAGGGCTAGCGAGAAGCAGAGAGCTCCATCCCTTCCCATCTCCTGATTTGCTGTAGCTTTAAACACAACCCCCCCACACACTCTCTCTCTCTTCCCCAAAGTGCACAGGCGTCCACACACCCACACACCCCTTTGGAGACCCATCTCGGCTGTGTTTGTTCACCACATTCAGTTCATACTTGGCACAAGTAGAAAGGGCTCCAGAGCTTTCCTTTCAGCTCCCAAACCAAACAGGGATGAGATCTCATTTAATCCAAAGCAGATGAGGGTGTTAATAGCCAGGGTTGTGGGAGCTGTTAAGATAAAGGCAATGGGTTCTTTCTAACAGGGTTTTATTTTTGAGTGGGGAAACATCCTGCCTTGAGCAAAATTAGAACAGCTCCATGGATGTGGGGCGTGGGGCAGACAGGGGTGTGCGTGATGCATCTGCTTTGATTTGGGAGGCAGCTGGGAGGCAGAGTGAACTAGACTGCCACAATATTCTCCTTTGGGGAAGATGGAGTCTGGAAGGGGGCTGGAAGTCAGCACGAGACCCCAGGGTGAGGTCAAAGTCAGGATGGGAGAATCTGCCAATTTCAGTTTCTCTCACTTTCTCGTTTTTCCACTCTTAAGTTCAGTTCTTCTGTTTTCTGGACCAGTTTGCGATTATTATTATTATTTTTTAAAGGCCTCATTAAAATTCATCAAATTTCTCCTGCAGCACATGATTTATACAGCAGTACCTCGGGTTAAGTACTTAATTCGTTCCGGAGGTCCGTTCATAACCTGAAACTGTTCTTAACCTGAAGCAGCACTTTAGCTAATGGGGCCCCCTGCCGCCACTGCGCCACCAGAGCACAATTTCTGTTCTCATCCTGAAGCAAAGTTCTTAACCTGAAGCACTATTTCTGCGTTAGCGGAGTCTGTAACCTGAGGCTTATGTAACCTGAGGTACCACTGTATATGCAATTTTGCCTAATATGCACATTTTTGCAAAGGATTTCCCCCTAATACTATGCATGTTTGTATTTGTATTTTGTGTTTGCTAATACCGTCATACCTTGGTTCCCAAACAGCTTAGTTGCCGAACAAATCGGCTCCCGAGTGTCGCAAACCCAGAATAAATGTTCCAGATTGCAGAGGTTTTTCTGAAGCCAAACATCTGACACGGCTTCCATGGCTTCCGACTGAGTGCAGGAAGCTGCTGCAGCCAATCTGAAGCCGCAGCTTGGTTTTTGAATGGTTTCGGGAGTTGAACTGACTCCCGGAATGGATTAAGTTTGAGAACCAAGGTACCACTGTAGATGTGTTTATATGCGTGCTGCACCTTCCTTGCCTCTGTGCCCCACTGGGTAATTAGGCTTAACCCCCCCCCCTCCAAAAAGAAAGAAAAAAGCTCCCATAGCCTAGTGGGCAGCATTTTTTTTGGGGGGGGGTGGCAGCTAGGAATGGAAATTGGGCTTAGGGAAATGTCCCCTTCATGCAGGAGCAGAGATAAAGACAGACAGACAGCAAATATGAATACCCCCCACTCACTTTGGCCCTGTCCACATTTTTCTTTAGTCCTGCCCATTAAAAACTCTCACCCCACCTATTCTTGGTATGTGACTCCCTTGAAGAAATAAGGCCAAAAACTATTCTCCATCCCTGGCCAATACACACCCTTTTTCTTTTCTTTCTAAAAGGAAGCTGGGATTCCTAGAAAGCTGGATTCTGTGCCCAGTCTGCGCTACAAAACTGTGTGAAACTAGAATAATCTTGGGTGGAATCTAGACACATATAAAAAAGTTGTGAAAATGCTTTTCAAAAAAAGTTTTGAAAAATATATTGAATTTGCCACAGCTCACCATTGCCATCTAGTGTCACATTTGTGTAATGCCCTTTACAACACACTTAAAACGTTTTATTTGCAGCTGTCTAGTTGAGTCCTTAGATAAAGCTTCCCAGCCAAGAGAGCAATGAATGCTTGCAATGAGGTGCCCAGGGAAGAAAAGAAGACTGGGTGCTCGTTTGCAGAGGATGCAGTTGACATGTTGCAGAAGGTAGGACCAAAGTGCATCCTTTCACCTTTGTCCTTCCAAGACCCAGCAACCCAGGCTGATGCAAAGCATGTGCAAAGGAGACCTCCGTTGACAGCGTTCTTCCTTGCAGAGAAGCCACAGCTCAGAGCTCTGCTTCCCCAGGAAAAGAGGCCCTGATGCTCCCAAGCCAAGCCAGACAGGCTGTCTCCAAGATCATTGATCATTACGTCCTAATTGCTAGCATCCTCCATCGCTTCATCCTGTGCAGAAGCACTGCTGAGCAACAAGGATCTAGATGGAGAGCCGAAGTTCAAAAGTGCAAAGTGTAGCCCTGTTGGACTTCTGATGGTGGCTGTTTGGAGCAGGGAGAAAGAGGAAGAAAGAGGCACTGGTCTGCAAAGGCAGAGCAGATTTGAGTCTCACTATCTTACTGTACATCTCTAAACCCTCTTTGCTGCCAGTTGTAACTTAGAAGAACATAAGCAGAGCTTCGTGGATCAGGCCAATGGTCCATCTAGTCCAGCATCCTGTTCCCACAGTGGCCAACCAGATGCCCCAATGGGAAACCCCAAAGCAGGATTTGAGCACAAGAGACCTCTCCCTTCCTGTGGTTTCCAGCAACAGTAATTCTGAAGCATTGCTGACTCTGATTGTGGGGGCATCATGGCTAGGAGTCATCAACAGCCCTCTCCACATACCTGTTTGCAGTTCTGGTTTTAGCCTCACTGCTTCTACACCCTTTGGAATCCCACTGTCTATGCACCAACTTTTTTGACAGGGCACCTCGATGATCTGTCATTGCTGGCCTCTTGTAATTCTATGTTCTCTGGCTATTTCAGACTGGAGTTATGGTGACTTTTTAATTTGTTGTTATTTTGTTAAATTTATATCCTACCTTTCCTCCAAGGAGCTTGATAGGGTGTACATACTTCTCCCCCCTTATTTTATCCTCAAAACCAGAGGCACCATCTAGGGGGCTGGGGGGGTCAAGCCCCCCCAATTTTCAAAGGGGGCAGGCCACCTCAATATTCCATGGCCTGCCAGGCTCCGCCAGGCCTACCTGCAGTTAGCAGAAGGCTGCACTGGCCCCTGAAGTGCTGGGAGACACTGTGGGGACTGGCATGCCTGGCACAAGGTCACATTGGCCTGTGCAACATCTCCCGATGCAGGGACTAGTAAGGCCTAATGTAGAGCTTTCCTTTTTATATATATAAATTTTTATTAGTTTTTCAACATATCATTTTCAACAGTAATTAAACATACTTCATATCTTATACCATTTTTTTAACTTCCATCAATCACATTCACTAAATATGCATTTCTTACTCCCACAATTACATTTAACTCATAACTGATATCTCTATTCTTTCTCTACTTTGCAATGTTTCATACATTTCTCCTTACAAAACTTCTTGTAGTCCTACTAGCATAATTTGTTGATTACAGTTGCTCTTCAAATAGTTCGTATATTTCTTCCAATCTTTTGTGAATCTCTGGTCCCGCAGGTTTCGAATCCTTCCTGTCATTTTATCTAATTCTGCGCAGTCCATTAGAGTAGAGCTTTCCATGCTGTGTTGCGACACGTTAGTGTGTCGGCTGCAGTGTGTAGGTGTCATGAAAAAACTCCCCACGCTCCTCCTGGGGCTAGAAAGGGGTTAGTTTAACCTCTGGTTTGATAGTAAAACTGAACCACTGTGTTGCAAAAAGATGCGAAACCGAATTACTGCGTCACAAAATTAAGCATGTCTAAAAAGTGTGTCACCAGCGCAAAGTGTTGGGAAAGCTCTGGCTGAGCAGAAGGCTGCCCTGGCCTGCGCAGTGTTGGGAGATGTGTGTGACATCACTCGCCACATGTGTGATGTCACAAGTGCGCGCCAGGCCCCTTCAGTCTTATGGGCAACCCAGTCCCTGTGCTCACAATAACAGCCCTGTGAGGTTGGCGAAGCCGAGAGGCAGTGACTGGCCCAAGGTCACACAGTGAGTTTCATGGCCTGGTTCAAGATTTGATCCCTTGCCTCCCAAGTCCCTAGTCCATCATTCTAACCACTATACCACATTGACGGTCTCTCAGTGCAAAGAGGGAGGTGAAGTGCTATTGAGGCTTTCAAGGGCTCTGTGCCTCTAGTGAAGTGCTTCTTGCTTGCAGTTTTATTGCTTCCTGATGAGTATAGGAGCAAGATGAACGAGCAACAGCAGCTCTCCATTGCCTCACAGCTCCATTTTTCTCCCCAGTATTTCATTTTTAAAAAGTTAAATGGTGAAGGGGGACGAGAGGAAATTAAAACGTACACGCACAAAAACCCAGCAGCAACAGAAACTGACACTGGGACAAAATCAGCAGGAAAATTAGTACCCAAATAAACTGGACTGAATCTTTTACTTTAACATTGGCAGGAGACTTGACTGAGCCATCACTCCTTCTCCCTTTCACTTCCGCCCCCAGGATGATGCCCCCGCATACTGTCCCGGGTCCAGAGGTAAGAATATTGGCCGGTTTGTACTGGGAGTTGTAGCCCAAATCATCTGACGACTGAGGGAGGCTGCCCTAAGTTATGCAAGCATTGAACTTAGCAAACTATAATACGAGATTGCCTCAACATTTATCACCTAGGATTTAAAAGCTGGCCTTTGAATTGCATTCCCAAAGGCTCGTTGGAAAGGCTTCAGTATGGGAATGTCTTGCATTGTTATTTTTTTGCCATTTTCTTCCTCCCTTTGGCTGTCAGTTTTGTTTCCACCCAGACAGGCATGATACAAGGAGGCAAAAAAAGTCGAGTTCCTTCCCTGCCAGAATCCTGGTATTCCGGGAATCCTGTCCAGCAACCCCGAGCTCATTTGTCGATAACGCCAAGCTGGTTCAAAGGCTCCTGGCAAGCAGAGTGCATTAAGCCACAATGACAGGAAAGGGGCCCTCAGCATCCGCTAGGAAGTCTTAAGTTATTTTGGTGGGAGAGGCAGGCGCAACCCAGGGAGGGAAGGGTCTATTTCTCCTCTAGTGTGAGCAACAGAAGGCGTGCTCCCACTTGCTTTCTGCAGGGTTCCCAGTCTCTAGGGTGAGTGGGCAACTTTTTGATTTATTCAGAGAGCTGCACACACACATCCCTCTTTGGCCGTTGGGTAATGCAGTGTTGGTTTGCTGATTTATTTAATTTCTATCCCAACCTCTTTCTCTAAGGAGCTCAAGGTGGTGCTTGTGGTTGCCCCCCTCCCCATTTAATCCCCACACAGCAACAACCCTGTTAGGGAGGTTAGGCTGAGAGAAGCAGAGACTGGCCCAAAGTCTTCCAGTGAGCTTCGTGGCTGGGATAGCTCAGTCAACAGAGCACCAGACTCCTGATCTCAAGGTCATGGGTTTGAGCCCCTTGTGGGAGAACAGGTACCCACATTGCAGGGAATCAATTCTATGATTCTATGGCCAAGTGGGGCATTTGAGCCCGGGTCTCTCCCAGGTCCTACTCTAACCACTGCACCACAATGGGTCTGTATCCATTAAAGCAAATGGAGCCTTGCCCCACCAACCTCAGCCAAAACCCCACCTGCCTGCCTTCTTACTTATTATTATAATTAAACTCTTTCAACATATAACATCATACAAGCCAGCGTTTAGACAAGAAGTGTAAAATAACATCCGAATAAACTAATGTTCTTATCCCAGACTACTAAGGAAGGTGATAAACAATGTACGTGAACCCAAAAGTTTTATAATGTGAGGGGAGTCCTCTGTTTTCTTTTTTAGCCATGTACTAAATAAAACTGTTCAGATCACTTACAAAGAGTATTTGTGCTTTAACCCTTGTGCCAATTTTATTTTATTACAGTGGTACCTCAGGTTCAGAACTTAATTCGTTCCAGAGGTCCGTTCTTAACCTGAAACTGTTCTTAACCTGAAGCACCACTTTAGCTAATGAAGCCTCCCACTGCCGCCGCACAATTTCTGTTCTCATCCTGAAGTAAAGTTCTTAACACGAGATACTATTTCTGGGTTAGCGGAGTCTGTAACCTGAAGCGTTTGTAACCTGAAGCATCTGTAACCCGAGGTACCACTGTATTCAGTTTCCCCACAAATGCAATTTTGCCATATTTTTGTTGCACCAATTTGTCAGAGAAGCCCCATCTAAGTTTTTCCAGGATCCCGTCATTATAAGCCTGCCTGCTAGCAGAAGAGAATTTATTTGAGGTTTGAGTTGCAGGTTATTATTTCTGCTGAAAGAGTTTAGGAGCAACAGTTCTGGACATTGCCCTTGTAGAACTCAAGGATGGGGGCAAAACCAGAATTAGTTGGGGTGACTTGCCATTGACTCTGGCGCCACCTACTGTTGGGCTCCTTGCCTTCTGTCCTGTCAATGGACATCAGCTACCACTAACAGATCTTGTAGGTTTTTATCTTGTTTGAAAAACCTGTTTCATTAGAGGGCAGGAGAGGGAGAGGGGCAGAAAAAAATGCATGTGCAGACAGCATAAGAAGGGAAGCTTCCCTCAAATCACTCCAGGTATTTGGCCTCCTTATTGGCAAGCAAAACATTAATTAGAACCGCTGCTGGATCTCTCTTTTCTGTGGTAAAGAAGTGAAAAGAGATTCTGCAAGTTTAATCCTAGCTGCACAGTTTTTCTCTTTTCCGTTTTAACTCGTTTTATGTTAGATTTTATATTTTTTTGCATTTTGTTGTTTGCTCGTTTATTTATCTATGCAATTTATATAGTGCTTACCTACAATAGTCTCTAAGCGGCTTACATGATTCAATCCAAAAAAAGAAAGAAAAAAGAATCAATTAAAACTATAAAGGTAAAGGTAAAGGGACCCCTGACCATTAGGTCCAGTCGTAACCGACTCTGGGGTTGTGGCGCTCATCTCGCTTGACTGGCCGAGGGGGCCAGCGTACAGCTTCCGGGTCATGTGGCCAGCATGACTAAGCCACTTCTGGCGAACCAGAGCAGCACACGGAAACGCCGTTTACCTTCCCGCTGGAGCAGTACCTATTTATCTACTTGCACTTTGATGTGCTTTTGAACTGCTAGGTTGGCAGGAGCAGGGACCGAGCAACGGGAGCTCACCCCGTCACGGGGATTCGAACCACCGACCTTCTGATCGGCAAGTCCTAGGCTCTGTGGTTTAACCCACAGAATCAAACATTAATTATTTGGTAGGTGTCAGAAGCTCAGTAGGGAGGCGGCCTGCCTGATATCAGATGGAAGGGGTTACATATAATTAATGGACCTATGAATGTGAATTACATAAGAACAGCCTTGGTCAACCTGGCACCCTCCAGGTGTTCAGAACTACAACTCCCATCAGCCCAGAATTGTACATAACATTGGGAGGCCACGAGGTTGGGGAAGGATGTGGAAGAACCTAAGAAGTTGGCTGCTGGATCAGGCCAGTGGCCCACATACTTCAGCACCCTGTTCTCATAGTGGACAAGCAGATACCACAATGGGAAGCCTATAAGCAGAACCTGAGGGTGCAACAGCAGTGCGTATCTTATTTTTCCTTCTTTTAATAATTTCAATTGGGGGGGTACCACCTGACCCACCGGGTACCACCTGACCTTGCTATGCCACTGGCAGTGCTTTCCCCACTTGATTGACTCCCCGCCCCCCAAGGGAGCTTAAGACAATGATGCCACTTATCAGGGGCTAAGGTTATATGTTTATAGGGAAGTGAAGGCCTAGCCACTTTACTCTTTGCCTGTTCCCATTTTACAGGTGGTAAAAGAAGGTCCGAGATTGGCAACCTAACCAAGCGCACAGGCAGACTTCTTGGCAGAGCTGGCCTCCCAGGTCCAAGCTGAACACACTCTCAGTTTCATTTTTGGTTTTACCCCAGAGGCACACACAGCGGGAACTGCTTTCCACATGTCCCAAGGAGGAGGACTGCATCCGCAAACACTTTCCCTGAGGCACAATTTCAAGTTGAGAGCCGGAAATGGCTGGGGCAGCTAATTTTTCACCCTCTCCATTTAATTGCTGCAAGACAAGTAGAAGTTCAGGAAGTGAAGCAAGGGCTTTGCATGATTGGGAAAGCTTGGCCTGCTGCCATTTGTCCACAGGGAAGGACTCTGGCTCAGTCACAGAGCACCTGCTATGCAGGCAGAAGGTTGCAGGTTCAATTCCCAGCAACATCTCCAGGTAGCACTGGCAAAATAATTATACTTGAAACTGTGGCAAGCCACTGCCTGTCGGAACAAGTGTACCAGTGGTCTGGTTTGGTATGGGAAACAGACAGCATCACAGGTATAAAAAGTGATTTATAATACAATTTGGAAAAGCCAAGCAAGAAGTCTCAGTGAGATCTGTGGCAGCCAACTGAAAGGAACTATCCAGTTTTATTTCTGATGGAGCATGAAACAGGATGTGGTCCAGGATATCTCATCTAACATTTCATATAGAATAGAATTGTATACATAGAATTGTAGACTTGGGAGGGACCACAAGGGTCATCCAGTCCAACTCCCTGCAATGTTAAAGATTCCCTGACAGATGGCCATCCAACCTCTGATTAAAAACCTCCAGTGAAGGAGAGTCCACAACCTTCTGAAGGCGTCCATTCCACTGTCAAACAACCCCTACTGTAAGAGAGGTCTTCCTAGTGTCTAATCACAATGTCCTTTCTTGTTAATTGAATCCCTTGGTTTGGGTCCTGCCCTCTGGAGCAGAATAAAACAAGCTCGCTCCATCTTCCATGTGACAGCCCTTCAGATGTTGGGAGATGGCTCTCATTTCACCTCTCAGGCTTCTCTTCTCCAGGCGAAACATGCCCAAGTCAACCATTCCTCATAAGGCTCGGTTTCCAGACCCTTGATCATCTTGGTTGCCCTCCTATGTACAGACGTTTGAGATGTTTGGAGAAACTGTCACACAAACTGTGGTGTTCATATGCACACAGACACACAAACATTTTATATGTGGTCTTGAATTCTTTGCTTTATTTTTCAAAATATGTTCTCATTGCTTTGGGAGGCTCCTGTGGTCTTGTCTATTGTTTCTCATATGCCTGGGGACCTTCTCACTTGCTTTTGTTGGCTCAGTGTAAGGCAAGCTTCCTGTGTTCCTTTGTCATGTAGATATCAAAGGCATGGCAGTCCCTGCCTGAAGGACATAAGCAGAGCCTGCTGGATCAGACAGGTGGTCCATCTAGTCCAGCATCCTGTTCTCACAGGGGCCAACCAGATGTTTATGGGAAACCCATAAGGCTAAGCAGCACAGGAGCACCAGAGCCCTCTACCCTCCTGTGGTTTCCACCAAGTGGTATACAGAAGCAATACTAGAGCATAGCCTTGTGGCTACTAGCCATTGATAGCCTCCTCCTCCATGAATATGTTCAATCCTCCTTTAAAGCCTTCCAAGTTGGTAGCCATCACTGCCTCCTTTGGAGCAAGTTCCATAGTTTAGGTCTGTGGCATATGAAGAAGTCCTTTCTGTCCTGAATCTTCCAACATTCAGTTTTATTTGATATCCATGAGTTCTAGTGTTATGGAAAGAGGGAGAACAATTCCACCTGTGCCATGCATGATTTTATAAAGTTCTATCACGCCACCTCTTTACTCACTTTTTCTCCAAGCTATAAAATCCCAAACTCTGCAATATTTCCCCTTCCATCCTAGCCAGCATGGTGCAGTGGTTAAGAGCAGTGGACTTGTAATCTGGTGAACCGGGTTCGCTTCCCCGCTCCTCCACATGCAGCTGCTGGGTGACCTTGGGCCAGTCACACTTCTCTGAAGTCTCTCAGCCCCACTCACCTCACAGAGTGTTTGTTGTGGGGGAGGAAGGGACAGGAGATTGTTAGCCGCTTTGAGACTCCTTCGGGTAGTGATAAAGCGGGATATCAAATCCAAACTCTTCTTCTCCTCCTTCTTCTTCTTCTTCTTCTTCTTCTTCTTCTTCTTCTTCTTCTTCGATCATTTTTGTTTGCCCTTTCCTGAACTTTTTCTAACTCTGCAATATCCTTTTGGAAGTGAGGTGGCCAGAGCCGTGCATAGTATTCTATGTGCTGTCACACCATATAGTTGCATAACGGCATTATGATGTCAGCAGTTTTGTTTTCGATTCCTTTCCAAAGATCCCCTAGCATGGGATTTGCCTTGATAGAAAAGCTAGTCATCCCAGAGCAAGAGACATGACTTTCCAAATGGGCAGACAGGAATGCTTGGCTGCTCAGGCCTTGGGTCCACCACCCTTCAGTAAGCCAGGTGGCCAGTGAAAGCCTTGAGGCAAGGGTGTCTTCCGCTTGGGCTTGCAAGTTACACAGCCATATATTGCAGGATGCAAAGGACATTTTCCAACAGAAGGTAAAGTGGTCCCCAAATCGGACCTGAATGCAAATCCTAGGAGACAGACAGACAGGAGGATGACACTCATCCAACCATTTAGAAGCAGCAGAGGCTTTGCTAGGAACATAAAACTTCTCAGGGCAGAAGCCTCTAGACCAGGGGTCAGCAACCTTTTCCAGCTGTGGGCCGGTCCACCACCCCTCAGACCATGTGGGGGGCCGGACTATATTTTGAAAAAAATAATGAACAAATTCCTATGCTCCACAAATAACCCAGAGATGCATTTTAAATAAAAGGACACATTCTAGTCATATAAAAACACACTGATTCCCGGACTGTCCGTGGGCTGGATTGAGAAGGCGACTGGGCTGCATCTGGCCCCCAGGCCTTAGGTTGCCTACCCCTGCTCTAGACATCAACATACATAAGCACTTCCATTATAATTCATACGTACAGAACCAAAGTTTAGAATTTAAATGTCAAAGAAGGCAAACAGGCTAATTCTCCATCCAGCTTAATTCTTCAATTAATTTGCACCCCAGATTAGTTCCTCTTAGGTGCCCCCAAACCCTCTCAATTAGTTTCCCAACAGATCCTGTTCCAAATGAATTCAATTCCTGTTGCCCCCAGTAACCATTAATTATCATTCATTAGTCCTATTCATTCCCCACCCACCCCCAATATTTCAAGAAAAAGTCACCTTGAAGTAATTCATTTCCCAAATGAAAACCCTACCCAGTAAACCCCCCTCCCAATCTAAAAGCAAGTTCCTTTGACTTTCCCACCCAAAAACAGTCAGGGCACTTACAAAAAAGATCTAAGATACAACCCTCTTAAGCCCATTCCTAGCAATGTCTCCAAAAGGCAGCCTTGACCTGGATATTAAGACAGGCGTGGATCAAAGTGATCACCTGGCATGGCCCCCACGCTTTGAGAATCTCAGCAGCAGAGGCCACTGAGGTTTCCCTCTGAGCTTCTCCACAGATAAATCCAATTAGAGGGCCATAAGAGGGAGCTGTGGGCAGCCCCCTTCTCCCCTCTGGCAGCCAAGGTGCTCAAGACCCACATTGCTTTGCAAAGGGGTGTTTAGTGCAATGCAGTCCGAGGAGATTTGGTGTCACTGCAGATTTCTGCTCAGGCACAGTTGCCTGCTTTGCTAGGAGGGAACACACAGCAGATGCCAAAAACAGGATTAATTTCAGCAGCAGCGGCAGCAGCAGCAGCAACATGCTTAAAAGTGCAGCTCAGGACTCCTAATCTGCACACACAGTCCTGGCTGGTTTTCATCATTCCTGCGAGGCTACAACAGCAGCCTTCCCCAGCCTGGTGCCCTCCAGATGTTCTGGACTCCAATTCCCATCAGACCCAACTGTAGGATGGTGGGGCTGATGGGGGAGGCGAAGCAATCCCATCAAAACATTAAAACACCATCAATTAAATTGAGGCCTGTCCAAACAGCACAAAAGGTAAGACAACAATTTAAGCAGGTGGTTTAAGCCAGAAAATCAAAGGGATGTTAAGGGGTGATATGATAGCCATGTTCAAATATATAAAAGGATGTCACATAGAGGAGGGAGAAAGGTTGTTTTCTGCTGCTCCGGAGAAGCGGACATGGAGCAATGGATCCAAACTACAAGAAAGAAGATTCCACCTAAACATTAGGAAGAACTTCCTGACAGTAAGAGCTGTTCGACAGTGGAATTTGCTGCCAAGGAGTGTGGTGGAGTCTCCTACTTTGGAGGTCTTTAAGCAGAGGCTTGACAACCATATGTCAGGAGTGCTCTGATGGTGTTTCCTGCTTGGCAGGGGGTTGGACTCGATGGCCCTTGTGGTCTCTTCCAACTCTATGATTCTATGATTCTATTCTACCTAAACAGGTGCGTCTTCAGGGGTCGGCGGAATGCCAATACTGATGGGGACTTTCCTATTTCAGCAAGGAAAGCATTCTGCATGACTGGTGCCACATTTTTGCAATTGATTTTACCTTCTAGTGGGCAACATTTCCAGGTTGATGAGCCCCATCTGCCCCTCATTAAACTGAGGACCAAATTCTTTTACAGTGGTACCTCGGGTTAAGTACTTAATTCGTTCCGGAGGTCCGTTCTTAACCTGAAACTGTTCTTAACCTGAAGACCATTTTAGCTAATGGGGCCTCCTGCTGTCGCCGCGCCGCCAGAGCACAATTTCTGTTCTCATCCTGAAGCAAAGTTCTTAACCTGAAGCGCTATTTCTGGGTTAGCAGAGTCTGTAACCTGAAGCGTATGTAACCTGAAGCGTATGTAACCTGAGGTACCACTGTACTCCTTTTTTCTTTCTTCATTTATTCCTCCCCCTCTTTCTTTCTGAATATTGCTTTATAGATGTATAAATAATTATGTTTATGTGTATATGTATGAAATTTGTTCTGTATTTCTTTTCTTATTTGATATGCCTTTTTTTATTCAATAAAATTATTTTTAAAAATAAAAATAATAAATAAACTGAGGACCAAATCAGTTTTCTCTCCAATCTCTAACTAAGGCCCCTGTACCTTCGTGTATCAGGTTCACCAGTTATTGAAATATTGAGGATAATGGGAAGTGCCGCATGGTGGAGCCACTATATGTCCATTGTTAACCTCACAACAACTCTGTGAGGTAGGTAGGTTGAGAGAATGTGACTGGCCCAAGGTCATCTAGTGAGTATCATGGCCAAGCGGGGATTTGAACCCTGGTCTCCCCAGTCCAGGTTCAGCACTCTAACCACTACATCTCTGGTTCCTGCCCCTGACTCCATCCCGAAAGTGCTCTCAGTCTCACTGTGCCCAACACTATGCAATGCAAGCTCCCCTTTCTGAAGATCACAAACCCATCATGGCTTTCACAAAAAGAGTTGTCATCATCTGATATTTCTTTCTTCCCCCACCGAAAAAGAAAGACAAGAAAGTAGTTTTCTTGGCATTCCTTCCCTATCAGATCCAGGCAGATTTTATGAAATGCCTCAGCTCAGCAAGGATACACTTGGATCGTCTCCTTATGGAAAAAATACCCCTTTGTTTGCTGGCAAACTGAGGAGGGATTGAACGGACAGACAGAAAGGATTTAATTTTATTATTTTCTGTCCTCAGGCACTTCAGAATTTAGCACTGACAGTAATAATAATAAAACCATTGTTCGTATTTATCAGAGGTATTTGTAAATAGATGGGCAATTGCCAGCAATCGCCATTCCAGACAATGTTCATTTAGCAAGAAAAGAAAAAGAAGCCTAGGAACTGCTCACTTTACAATCGCTCATAGTTGACCTGGCGTGGCCTTGAATGTACTGGCTGGATCCTAACAGAAAGGGCATCAAGATAGCTGAGACCATGAGCCAGTGTGTGATGGTAGCAGTTAGGGCAGGGTAGTCCAACACATTAAGTCGCATGTGCCCCTCAAGGCCTTTTTTGGCAGCCCTCAACAACGATGGTGGCCCCATCTGCCTTCTCCAGTAGCACAGGCAGCTGAGCAAAGGTTCTCCCTGTGTTACTCACCACTGCTCAGCAGGGTCCAGGATCTCCCAGCTAAGCTGGTGGAACAGCAGTCCCAGCTTTGACCTCAAAGCTACCTTGCCAATGATCCATCTCTGCAAACATCCTGCAAGGTGCCAGTGGAGTAATTGAGCTCCACCAGGTGCCGCCCGGAAGGGACGCACATCACATTCCCCGGTCGGAACTGATGCTCTGATAGCGTGCAACAAAGAACACAGCTTGTACTTTTCTAAAGTTGGCACGAGTGATTCCTCCATGTTTTTCTCGGGCTTGCTATCCTGCAACCTCAAGAGGCCCTCTCCTCTCTCAGTCCATGACTTTGGAGCCTGGACTTTGGAGCCTTACAGAGATGTCAAGTTGAACAGTGGGTTCGACAGCCACAGTTATCCCTGGACCAGAAAAAATTGGCCATATTGTTCATGCATTCGCTACTTCAAGGCTGGATTACTGCAATGTGCTCTGCATGGAGCTTCCCTTGCGCTTGATCTGGAAAGTGCAGAATGCTGCAACGCGATTGCTGATGAGTGAGATCTTGTCGGCCTACCTGTGCTCAGAGATCTGGACTGGTTGGCAGTTTGCTACTGGGCCAAGTTCAAGGTGTTATAATTAGTGTATAAAGCCCTTAATAACGTGGGACCAGTTTACCTACAAGATCTCCTTACACCAAATATGCCCCCTCAACCGCTTCTATTGATGGAACTGGCCCTGTTGCAGGTGCCACATAATACCCTTCCTGTTTTTGTAATAACTCAGTCATTCTCAAGCTTTGGAACTCCCTGCCTCTTGACGTCAGGCAGGCGCCTTCACGGGACACTTCTCGGCACCTGCTAAAAACATTCCTGTATAGCAAGCCAACTGAGATACTTAGAAATTTGGTGCGACTTTTAATCTTTCTTTCTTTCTTTCTTTTAGTCTATTGTTATTTTAACTTTTTGGAAGGCTTAAATCATTGACGTTGATTCTTCTTCTCTAAAATTATATTATTGGTTTATCCTTTTTGGAAACCACTTCAAAGTTTTGTGTTGTTTTACAATAAGCAGTGCATAAATTTTATGAAAATAAAATAAAATTAAACAAATTCTCAGAAACAAAAGCTTCAGGAAGCAACTGTCCGGAGTGAGCAGAACTCCTCGGGGCCCTTCTACCATTTGCAAGCCATTCGGGTCTGAACCTAAAAAGAGAGAAGATGGATTAGACTAAGGATTTGATGCCCTTTTCTGGGATCCTGGTTGTGATACAGTGCCTGGGAGAGATGCACCAGCAGAGGGCAAAAAGCCACACCCCCACACTGTTTGTTCCAGCACTGACTTTTCAGAGGTGTACAATACCTGTCCATGGAGGTTCCATTGATCTGCAGCTCAGCTCCCTCCAGATGTTTCAAAGCAGAACTCACATCAGGCCCAGCCAGAGACGGCGGCGTATAGAAGCCTCCAGATGTTTTGTGCTGCATGCTGGCTGGGGCTCATAGGAGCTGAAGTTGAAAACAGCTGGAGGGCAATGCATTGAGGGAGGCTGCTATAGATAATCCCTTCTCTATGACTGTGTCCATTTCTAATCAGACCACAAGAACATGCATGTGTAGTCAAGGCTGGGAGGCTTGCCAGCTTTTAAAGTGTCGGACCAGGACCTAGGAAGCTAGGGTTCAAATTCCCGCTCACTGGGTGACTTCAAGGCCAGTCACTGCCTCTCAGCCTAGCCTACCTCGCTAGGCTGTTGTGGGCATTAAATGAGAAGGGGTGAGCTATGTGCAGTGGCGTAGCGTGGGGGGTGCAGGGGGGGGCCGGCCGCACCGGGCGCAACATCTGGGGGTTAGGGTTAGGGGGCGCAAATCCACGGGTTAGGGGGCACAAATCCACGGGTTAGGGGCACAAATTACTTGCCTTGCCCCGGGTGCTGACAACCCATGCTACGCCACTGGCTATGTGCACCACCTTGAGGTCCTTGGAGAAAAAGGTGGGATATAAAGGTGACATATAAATGCAACAAACAAACAAACAACACACACCCCCGCTCCAGGATTGGGGGAGCAGATGTGCCCAACCCTTAGCCTTGGCACTGAAACTTGAGGGTGGCTTGTCCCTTCTGCCCTCCCTCTCTGAAACTGCATCGGTTTGTTCTTCCATCCAGCTGCATCCACCAAGGCCAGTCTGGGCCTTTGTGGCAACCCTTTGAAGAGCATCCTCGAATCCCTCTGCCCAGATATTTGGTCCATCAAGAGTTAAGAGGAGGGTGTCGCAGGGGAGGCTGAATGTCGACCCCCGCCCTCCTGGGCGGCTGCTGCTGCTGCTTCTGCTCTCCCCCTGGAGTTTCATTTTGCTGGTTTCTCTCTCTCTCCGCTCCCCCCCCCCCCAGGCTTAGCTCTTTCCCCCTTTTCTTTCTTCCTGCCTCTCTTCCTGCAGAGGAGGCTCCGTCCCTTCTTAGTACACACGCGGGCAGAAACACATACAGTACACACACACACCCCGGAATAAACTAAGGGCAGCTTCACCAGATTGTGCCAAAGGGGAGGGGAGGGGGGAGGGGTGGTCCTTTGCTCTTCCTGTAACCACTGACGCTGATTCCTCTGCAGGGGAAAATCCAGAGGCGGTTTCTCCGAGCTACCCCGCCCGCCCGCGTGCGCTCTCTCTCTCTCTCTCTCTCTTTCTCTCTCTCTCAGGAGGGGGGGAATAGCAGCGCCCTCCCGTTTCCCCGCTTGCCTGCTGGAGAGCTGCCTCACTCCTCCTAGACAACTTTCTGCATGACTGTCTCTAAGGTAAGGACCTGCCTTCCCTTGCCTCGGCTGTCATCCAGAGGTGATGGTCGGGGGGGGGCTCTCTCCGTCAGCTCAGCGCCCGTTGCTGGGGTCCTCCCGGCGGCTGCCTGCCCGGGATGGGGGTCCCTAGCAGAGGCGCCTTCCCGGCTGCAGACCGGCCTCCAGGTCCAGTCCTTTTCGCAGAGCTGGCACTGGGTGCCTTGTGATTTTCTGCAGCTCCCTATTTTTGCGAGGTTTTTTGTTTTTTTTAATTGCAAAATCAGGAAGGGTCTTGGGCCAGTTTTTCAAGGAAAGGCCCCCGAGTGTGAGCAAGCGAGGTGGTGTCGGCTGGGCTTCCTTGCATCAGCAGAGCTTTGCGAGCGCCTTTGCACAGGGGGAGATTGTGCAGTAGATATACTGCATTTTTAACCCTTTCGGAAGCAGCCAGCGTGCCCGCTCCACAGTGGCGGCAGCTGTTGCCCGGTGTGGTACGTGCGTTTTTGCCGTGTGCAAGACTTCTTTGCTGCTCTCTCCGTTTGGCTTCCCGTGGTTGCTGTGACACGTCCCGCTTTGGCTTCGCATTAGCCCAGCAAGGGAAGGGAAAGCTTCCTACTCTCCAAGTTCTGCTTCTGACGGAGATCCAGCGCGTTTTCCCCAATCCTGGGAGGGCGTTTTTGTAATATAAAAAACCTTCTGGGTAGGGTGCTTGGGGAGCCCTACAGGTGGCTGTTGGGGAAGGAAGTCTAATGGGGGGGGCATGGAAGAGGGAGGGCAAGGGAGTTTGCCCTGGGATGGAGCAGTCTCTCACAATTTAAACTAGCCTTGCCCAATCCTCCTGCTTCATTGACACAAGTGTAAAAGCTGCTCAGCTTTACATGCCAGTCAAACGATTAACCGCAGATACTTGGAGGTGAGTTCAGAATCCAGCCTTCCTGAGTTATAACCAGGGAGTCCCCCCTGACCTCAGTTGATCAAAACTGCAAAATGGGATCATTCAGGGTTCTTTTGGTCGGCGCAAGGATTGTAGATCAGCACATTGAGTTCCAAAATGTCTTAAGCAGTAACCAGTAGTTTCAAGGATGATTCTGAGTTACTTTTAAATGTGTTTTGTCTTGCTGTATGCTATCTTGATGTTTTGTGAGAGATCAGTATAAAAAATACTTCTATAAATAAAGATGAATAGTGCATCCCTCAAAATCTGAGGGTTCTTGGCGTCAGTTCCCTTAACCTGGAAGAGTTTGCCTACATGTGTGGAATGAGAAAGCAGGGAAGGGAATTTGAAGGGAGATGACCCAGAGGTCTCTGCTTTCTGGAGAGACTTTGCAAGGCCATACCATACAAAGGAGCCAGCTTTACTGTTTCAGTCTTGGGGATTTTTTTGTCACTTTCTTTGAGAGCGTGTGGTCTCTCCTCCCTGTTTATCAGGCTGAAAATTCCCTTTTCCTCTTAAGTGAAAAGTTTTGCTTGGTGCTCCGGTCTGACTGTTTACTGGAGCCTGTGGCTTCTGTTCCAACGTGATATGAGAGAGGTCAGGTTAGCTGGGGAATTAGACAAAACTCTCTCAAATTTGACAGCCTTTACTGTGTCAGCAACCCTCTGGCCTCATGCTTCGGCATAACTCTAGGAACACCTACAAAAAGTAGTTTTGTAGTCTTGTCTTCTGTTTTGCAGAGCTCTGCCCTTGCAAGTTGAGGGCCCTGCAAAGCAGTACCCAGCAAGGGACTAAAAAGCAGCTGCTGGAAGTTAAAATCAGCTGCTACTCTGCCACGTGCTCCAGAAAAGTGTTTTGCACATGCACAGAGGCCTCTGTAGCTCAGGAAGAGGGAACCTATCCCTTTTTATCCCTTTGCATTTCTACCCACACAGCATCACCGATTCTCAAGGTGTGACACACTGCTGGATGTTCTCAGCTGGGCAATACTTTTTGTTGCCATGAGACACAGTGCAAGTGGGCAGGTATTGTAGAACAGGGGAAGCATTCATCTGTGATCCCATCGTGTCCAGGTTCCTTCAGCATCTTTTCTGTATATGAGAGACAAGGAGAACCTGGAGGTTGGGGGTGCCTGAGTCATACATTCTGCCCACGCCCTGCTTCTTTTAATCTAAGTATGGAAGCTGTGACGCACCCTGCTGGCAGCCTCAGTCTGGTGCCCTCCAGATATTTGGAACTACAACTCCCAACAGCCCCAGCCATCATGGGTCCTGTGGCTAATGGGAGCTGTTGTCCAAAACATCTGGCGGGCACCAGCTATGGGGAGGTGGTGCCATGCCTGCCATTGCAGACATTTTATGCTGCTGCTGCACTATCCATTCAATGAGGTTTCTGCAGGTGAATTTCCTGGGCAGCTGAGCTCAACGTTTCTCTTTCCTGTATTGAAGCAACTTAGACTTCTCTGCAAATGAAGGCCTTGTTTCCTTTCCATTTACAATACAGTAGGCCTGCAGCTTACACAGGGGTTACATTTTGAAGATCATACGTTCAATGGCGGGTGGGATTGCCAAAGTCATTTTCGTTTTCATTTTGCTACCCTCATAAAGTTAAATGCATGCAAATTGCGGGCATAGTGTACCAATATAAACCCCCTCAGGAGAAATTTAACAGTTTGGCTTCTAAGTATTTACTTTTTTCATTTCTTTTTTTAAAGAGTTTACCCTGCCCATGTTCTTTTCTTTCTTTCTTTCTTTCTTTCTTTCTTTCTTTCTTTCTTTCTTTCAAAAAATGCTTTGCAAGCATTAACTACTTCCTCTCTGGTCAGATCATCTGTGGGCATATTTTCTTGTTCTTTGGGCCCAAAGGTGATCCTTGCATTTCCCACAATCTCATTACTCCTCACATCTAATCTAATCCAAACATTAAAATGTAAGAACTGAAGCTTTTTCTGAAGTGTGATGAAAGCACTCACTTTAATCCACACATCTTTATCTTCTACGCTTTGGTATCTGTTAAATTCCTTAAGCTGAGCAAATTATTATCTTTCACTTCTTTGGGTTAATTTTGACAGTTACTGCCGGTCTGGTCGTATGCATGTTTACTTAGGAGCAAGTCCCACTGCTACATAGGATGTATGGCATTCTTAAGGGGCTAAAAAGGACTGCACTTCTGCAATCAAATGAGTGTGTAGTTTAGTATCAGGCACACAAGGTGACTCCACCTTGGAATCTTTATTTTCACTTTAAAAAACCACCAAGTTTCTAGACCTTATGATTGAGGAAAAAACTTGAAAATGGGTGAGGAATATCCGGAGAAGTCAAAGAATCTAGAAAGAAAGCTAAGCAGGTATTTTGATGGATTCTGGAGTGGGGAAGCCTTTCAACACTTTATAAAGCTCTTTCCTCCTCCCTAGCAGAGAACACCTGAGAGGTGACCACACCGAGTTAAAACTGTTAAGATGTCACCTATTATTAATCCTACCTTGACCTGGTACTGATAGCACACAGAGGCTAAAAATAGGAGGGCAACCTAGAATCTCTCAACAGAGAGGGGACTTCTATTGATGAAGCTCATTAGAAGAAATCTCCCAAGTTAAAAATGGAAACAGCCTTGTGAGATTGTCACCTAAACTTGCGGTATGTGTGTGTTTGATGGTGAGTGGGGTTTACAAGACGAGCAAAACAGCCAGATTATTAGTAAAAACAATTAAAACATTCAAAAAAATTTAAACCAGCAATAAACTAAAAACACATCCGTGTTGTAAAGGGACCCCTGACCATTAGGTCCAGTCACGGACGACTCTGGGGTTGTGGCGCTCATCTCATTTTACTGGCCAAGGGAGCTGGCGTACAGCTTCTGGGTCATGTGGCCAGCATGAGTAAGCCACTTCTGGCGAACCAGAGCAGCACACGGAAACGCCGCTTACCTTCCCACCGGAGCAGTACCTATTTATCTGCTTGCACTGGCGTGCTTTCAAACTGCTAGGTTGGCAGGAGCAGGGACCGAGCAACGGGAGCTCACCCCGTCGCAGGGATTCGAACCACTGACCTTCTGATTGGCAAGTCCTAGGCTCTGTGGTTTAACCCACAGCACCACCTGCATCCCCAAATATCTCGGTAGGCTTGTCTAAACAAAAATGTTTTCAGTAGGTGCCAAAAAGATTACAGTGAAGGCACCTACCTGATGTCAAGAGGCAGAGAGTTCCAAAGTGCAGGTGATTCAACACTGATTTCTTGTAATGGAGAAAGGATAGGGAAGGGAAGCTTATACCCTCCAACATTTCTCTGATGAAAATAGGTACGTACTATTTAATAATAATAATAGTTATATTTATAACCCGCTCATCTGCCCCAGCCACTCTGGGCGGCTTCCAACATATATTACAACATCATTAAAAACTTCCCTATACAGGGCTGCCTTCATGTGTCTTTTAAAGGTTGTATAGTCACTTATCTCCTTGGCTTCGGCGGGGGGGGGGGCATAACTCCATACCCTCCAACATTTCTCTGATGAAAATAGCGACATCCCAAGAAGATGTGGGGCATTCCAGGATCAAATCAGAAACTAGGTTGGCTTCTGTAAATCTAGGACTGTGCCTTGGAACACTTGGAGGGTCTGGGAGCTTGGGGGTTCACAAAACACCTGTCCTATACTTTGCCTTTTCAGTGCTGGGGTTCAGCCACTGGTACAGATGAAACTGGTTTCCTATTGGCCACTGTAAGAACAGGATGATGAACTAGCTGGGACTCCTTTGGCCTGATCCTGCATCCAGGCTCTTCTAATATTATTGTTTTGGGGGAAAGGGGCGTCAATTGCCCTTCCCCAGTCAGCAAAATGATCCAGTCAGGGCGGCTCATGAGCTGCAGGGAGACCCACCCAGGGATGACGTCCTACAAAACAGAGTAGGAATGGTGATTTATCAGAAATAGGAAGAAGGTTATCAGCAGTGCTCTACCTGGTTTGATACTGGGGTAGGGGGAGGGGAAAGCATTCCCTGTGGGTAGGAAATGCATCCAGAGAAGCTGGATGTGCTACCTAAAATGTGCCCCACTAGTGGCATTAATCCATCAATGTTTAACTACTCATTGATCCATTAAGACTGCACCGTCAAAAGACCTAAATGGCATCCCAGTCTTTGGAACACCAACATTCCCCTTTCCTCTTCTTATTTTATAAGATGGGCATGTATGGAGAAATGTGTTTTTCCAGTACGTAGTTAAACTGTGGAACTCACTGCCACAGGAGGCAGTGATGACCACCAATCTAGATGGCTTTAAGAGGATTAAATAAATTCATGGAGGAGAGGGCTATTGATGGCTACCATCCATGATGGCTCTGCTCTCTCTCCACATCTGGAGGCAGCAATGCTTCTGAATACCAGTTGCTGGAAACCACAGGTGGGGAGGCTGATCTTGTGATTGAATCCTGCTTGTGGGTCTCCCAGAGGAGGCATCTGGTTGGCCACCATGAGAAGAGGATGCCTGACTAGATGGGCCCCTGGCCTGATCCAGTAGGCTCTTCTTGTAGTGGGGAACCATGGTTTGCTCACTGACCCTAAGTTGTCAATGGGAAGGACCATGGCTCATTGGCAGAGCATCTTCTTGCATGCAAAAGACCCTGGGTTCAAACTCCTGCACTTCCAGGGAAGGCTAGGAGAAACCCCTGTCTGAAACCCCAGAGAGCTGCTGCTAGTCAGTGTACACAATACTGAGCTAGACGGACCAATGATCTATTGCACCCTATATATTGCAATCAGCAGAACAGTGGAATGGGAAGCGATGGGGTTACTTTTCGTTCTTGTACAGGGGAAAAAACCCCAAATACACAAGACTGAGGTAGAAATGTATGGAGCGCCTTCTGGGCAAATTAAGATAGCGGGCCGAGGTATGTGTGGATGAATCGGTTTCTCTGAGTTTCTTGTTTTTCCAGTTCATTTCACACCATTTCTGTATTAACAAACTTTTTAAGACAGTGTTTTTATATGCATTTCTCCCCCATACACATTTTTGCAAGCAATGTACTCCCCCCCATGAATACTTGCATTTTTTGTGCAAACTTTCTTCTAATGACAGTTCCCCTGATCTGCCACTCCCTAACACTTTCAGAAGTCTGTAGGAGAAGTGAGGTCCAGCCTTTTGCTTATTTGCATAAGGGGTGCACCATATCGTGAATCTCTCTTTCAGAAGGAAGGAGAGGGAGTTAGTCCTTCAAGACCTACAAAGCAGCCTGCATAACAGCTCTGAAAACTCACGTCGTTCTGCACCCATCCAGAGCCCACCCATTACTCCACAACTCTGCTTACTTCCCTGATTCCTCCTGGCAGCTTGCTTGCACTTCTGGCCTTGTGACTGCGTGTAGTGAGATATCTTATAATTAGAAAAGTCAGTTAAAGTAAAGGTAAAGGGACCCCTGAACATTAGGTCCAGTCGTGACTGACTCTGGGGTTGCAGCGCTCATCTCGCTTTATTGGCCGAGGGAACTGGCGTACAGCTTCTGGGTCATGTGGCCAGCATGACTAAGCTGCTTCTGGCAAACCAGAGCAGCGCACAGAAACGCCATTTACCTTCACACCAGAGCGGTACCTATTTATCTACTTGCACTTTGACGTGCTTTCAAACTGCTAGGTTGGCAGGAGCAGGGACCGAGCAGCGGGAGCTCACCCCGTTGTGGGGATTCGAACTGCCAATCTTCTGATCAGCAAGTCCTAGGCTCTGTGGTTTAACCCACAGTGCCACCCGTGTCCTAGAAAAGTCAGTGACCATACAGTAAATTTCAGCTTGTACTTCTATAAAGCTCTACATCTGTGCCAGCTTTGGAAAGTTTGCATCCTAAGCTTTGGATGGGCAATTAAACTTCTTTGGCTGATATTTCTAACAACTAGCCCAGACTCCAGTTCCCATCAGCCCCAGCATCATATGGTCTAAAACATCTGGAAGGCACCAGGAGGGTAGAATAGTCACTTCTCCAGAGTTTCCCTAGCTACGTTCTCACATTTGCATCACATCTTCCATACCTGACTTTTATATTGTCGTGGCTGCCAAGAGGAGTTTGTGAGGCTTGTTGTTGGGTGCACATCACCTGTGCCTTGTAGACTGAAAAACCAGTGCAAGGCAGCTTATTAGGGCATACCAGCAGACCTAATGTGGGCATGGCCAGATTTGCACACAGCACCCCTTCTGTACAAAATAGTACACTCTTCTTCTCCTTACTTGCCCATCATATATCCGTACATATTTCAGTTGTCTGAGGGGATGGCTCTGAGCTTGGGGGACCTGGTACAGTTCTCCACTCGTTGCCCCTCTTTCATCAGTCCTGACTGACCCATTGTAACTTGTCAAATAATAGGCACAGTGTCTCCCTCCCATTCAGGCTGATCAGGCCTTTTCCTACACAGCCTTTGTGCATGGGGGTGGGGTGGACAAAGATCTCTGGGGAATCCTGCACCTTTCAAGTATGTTGAGAAGGATATACTCCAAGGACCCCTCCAGACTAGTGGGTGGGTTTTTGGGGGGCGGTGCAATCCGCAACATGTCATTGTTGATGTTCTTCCTCAGTGGCGTAGTGTGGGGGGTGCAGGGGGGGCCGGCCGCACCGGGCGCAACATCTGGGGTTAGGGTTAGGGGGCGCAAATCCACGGGTTAGGGGGTGCAAATTACTTGCCTTGCCCCGGGTGCTGACAACCCACGCTACGCCACTGTTCTTCCCCCTTCCTTGGAGGTTTTTAAACAAAAGTTGGCCATCTGTCATAGATGCTTTAGCTGAGATTCCTGCATTGGAGGGGGCTGGACTAGATGGCCCTTGGGGTCCCTTCCAAGTGCAATTCTGTGATTCTATGATTGAATAAGAGGGCATCTAGGATGGTTTTATACTGGACCATCCACACATCAATCCACTTTACTGGTTGCTATGTGAATCTTTCCCCATTGTTACCACGTTATTGCCATCTTGCACTATAGTGTAACAAAAGTGGGACAACAGACAAACTGCAGAACATTTGTAGCATATCAATTAATAGGATGGAAATCTGGAACTATACTTGACGATCAAATAACGTTGTTAGTCTTTACTTGGACTTCATTATTTCAACTCATGAGCAACTATTTATTCCACATGCCTATTTTATAGTTTTGCTTTTCATCTTTTAATTTTCATCTGTTGTTATAATTGCTCTTTGTTTTATATACATTATAAAATGAAACAATAATGATAATAATTACTCCTCCTCCCTGCCCTCTCCCCCCACCCCCCGTTACAGGATTTTAGCAGGGAACTATGGGATGTGCACTGAACAGAAACAAAGCTGTGTGTCTGCCCTGAATCTTTTGCAGGCACAACTAGTATTGAAAGCAGGATCATGTTATCACATCCTCAGTACTGTCATGAGCACAAATCATCATTGAATGCACTATAAAAAGGATGCCAGGAGGAGAGGCCCTGATTCAGCGGGCGTTTGGTCCTCCTTACACCTTCCTGAGTGGAATATTTCACAGAAAATGATGCTGTCTCTTTCTCACCCTCAGTCTGTCCAGACTTTGTTATAAGCTGCTTTGTGTAGAAATGGTGGAGAGGGAGGGGAGACAACACCAACTGGGGACGAACAGGTCTTTCTAATCCTCAAGTGAAGAGAACAGAAGATGGATTCAGACTAGCAGATGTCGATTTCTAGCTCCTGCACATAACTAATGCAAGCTAAGGGTACATTCCACGCAGGAGTCTGCATGAATTCATGTGTTGTCATGGGTAATGGGCATGCATGTACATCTCTCCCAGTGCGTCTTCCAAGCCTCTAAATTGCTGGTAGAGTTTTTGTGTATCTGTTGTTTTCTGCTCAGCTGCCCACGGAAAGGGAGAAAGGTTGGCCCAGTTAGATTCTCCAGGTGTTTGGGGAGGGTTCTCGAGGGACCGACCCCCATAAACGTAACTCTGTCCTGCTTATTTTCTCCTTCTTTAAAGTGGCTTGTAAATGGAGCGTAGTGATGGGCCTTTGTTGAGCTGAAGTGTTTCATTTCTCAAGCAATTTTGAATGCACATGTTCTCCTGTGAAACTGACGATGAGTGGATGTGAAGTTCCACTAAGATCAGCCTTCCTCTACCTACTGCCTTCCAGATGTGCTGGGCTGCAACTCCCTTCAGCCCCAGCCAACATGCCTGGGAGTTGTAGTCCAAGGCAGCCGGTGAAGGGATGCCTGCCCTAAAAGTACAGTGCAAGTGTGTTCATTAAATGAGGAATAATTTGTGGACGTACCGTGAACAGCATCTGGCCTCCAGCTCTCTGTTGCCAGCCCCAAACAAATGCTTTGCATGATCAGTTGCAGCAGCTGTAAGCTGATGTATGAGTGGCAGATGTGATAAGAACATACGAAGTTCCCAGCTGGATCAGACCATTGGGGGCTCATCTGGTCCAGCTTCCTGTTCTCACGGTGGTCAACCAGATGCCCCAATGGGAAGCCTTCAAGTGGGACCTGAACCCAAGAGCCCTCTCCCCTCTGTGGTTCCCAGCTAGTGGCATTCAGAAGCATTGCTGCCTCCAACCAAGTAGGCAGAGCACAGTAGCCATTGATAACCTTTTCCTCCATAAATTGGTCCAATCCGCTTTTAAAGCCATCACGGCCTCCTGTGGGAGAGGGCTCTGTATCACAGTGTACTGCATGAAGATGTCTTTTCTTCTATGTCTCCCAATGTTCATCTTCATTGGATACCCACCAGTTCCAGTGTTATGAAAGGAGGAGGAAAACTTTTCTGTAGCTACTTTCTCCATGCCATGCATAATTTCATATGCGTCTATCATGTCACCTCTTACTTAGGTAAAAGGTAAAGGTACCCCTGCCCATACGGGTCAGTCGCGTCCAACTCTAGGGTTGTGCGCCCATCTCACTTAAGAGGCCGGGGGCCAGCGCTGTCCGCAGACACTTCCGGGTCACGTGGCCAGCGTGACAAGCTGCATCTGGCGAGCCAGCGCAGCACACGGAAACGCCGTTTACCTTCCCGCTAGTAAGCGGTCCCTATTTATCTACTTGCACCCGGGGGTGCTTTCGAACTGCTAGGTTGGCAGGCGCTGGGACCGAGCAACGGGAGTGCACCCCGCCGCGGGGATACAAACCGCCGACCTGACTATCGGCAAGACCTAGGCGCTGAGGTTTTACCCACAGCGCCACCCGCGTCCCACACCTCTTACTTACCTTCCCTCTAAACTAAAAGAAAAAAGAAAAAAGGCCCAAACTGCAATCTTTCCTCTTAGGGGAGATTCCATCTCCTTGATCTCCGGTTGCCCTTTTCTGAACTTTTCCAAACTCAACAATATCCTTTTTGAGGTGAGGCGACCAGAACCGTACACAGTATCCCAAATACCAACCCTGTCAGATGGCTGGGTTATAAGAAATATTATGATTATTATTAATCATTTTTATTAAAATTTCTGTTTTACAATTTAGAATACTCATTTAAACATCCTTAAAATATCAATGACTTCCCTTCTTCTCCTTCCGTGGTTCATTTTGCATATCATGAATCCCTGCATATTTTACATAAACTATTCAGCATTCCATTATTACATCCATCAAAACTTATTTACACTGTGGAATTTATCTTAATGCTGCCAACAATTTCAAGTGTACACAATTTCCCTCCATATATTCAATAAACATTTTCCAATCTTCTCTAAACGTATGTACGGGTGGCTTGTTGTTGTTGTTGTTGTTGTTGTTGTTGTTGTTGTTATGTCGCTACATAGCGTTGTATAATAGCATTCAGATACTGGCAGTTTTATTTTCAATTCCCTTTGTAAAGATCCCCAGCATGGAATTTGCCTTTTTCACTGGGTGGACATCTTCATCGAGCTATGGACTATGACCCCGAGGCCTTGTTCCTGACTTGGGGCTGGGAATCCCATTTCTCCCATTTTTATTTTGGTTGTTGCCGCTTCTGACACACCCATTTCAAAGGAAGCTCTCCAGCAAGTCTGTTGGCCATCTCTATCCTGTTGCCCCGGCAGCGATTCCGCTTGCCAGACTGAGTCTTTCTGAGGGATCTTTGGAGCAGCAGATTTTTGGCGCAGTTTGTCAGACCACTTCTATTTAGAAAGAGAAAGGAAGGGAGAAGCTCCTCAAAGGAAAAGGCCATTTTTCTCACACCGCCTGGTGCTCAGCTGCTAAACGTATCAAGGCAGAAGTTGTTCTGGGTTCAGCGTGGAGCTCACCAGCCCTCAGCTGGGCCTCTAGGAGATTCTTCTTATCCGTGGTCCACCGTTGACACTTGAGCTGAATAATGGCCATCTCCTGTTGAGGCACACAATAAATACACAATCAGAAGCAAACTTGGATGTTAAATCTGGGAGAGGCAGTGCTTGGCTGAAATCGCAGAGCTGTTTGTATAGTGCAGTCATTCACAGGCTGGGTTCCGTTCAGCCGGAAAAGATGCCCTTTGTAATACTAGCCAATGTTTTAACTGTACAGAGCGAATATCGGTAGAGACCAGGATAAGGCGGGTCTGTACTCAGCCTCCTTGTCTGCAATACAGTTGCCAGCATCTGTGAAGCAGGGGGTTGGCCGAGCATGCAAAATGCTGGCTTCTCCTGTTACCAAACCATTGACTTATCTGTCCTGTATGGCCACACTCACACCAAACATTTAAAGCGCTATGGTACCATTCCAAACAGCCATGGCTTCGTCCAAGAATTGTGGGAGTTGTAGTTTGTTAAGGGTGCTGTTAGGACGCCCCTGTTCCTCTCCCCAAACTACAATTCCCAGAGTCAGAGGAGCCACCTCCTAAGGCCCAAGGTCCCTTTGCCCCCCCCAATAAAATATTTGAGGGGGCTGGCTCCCCCTCAAAGTTGATGAGCATTGCCATTCAAACAGGGTGTGATGGGATGGACCTTACCTGCCCACAGTGGTTTAACAATCAATCCTTCTTTCCATGGAACTCTGGGAATTGTAGCTTTGGGAGGGGAATAGGGGTGTCCTAAGAACTCTCAGCACCCTTAACAAACCACAGCACCCAGAATTCTTTGAGGGAAGCCATGATTGTTTCAAAGGATATCATAGTGCTTTAAATGTAGGGTTTAAATGTGGCCTAAATGGCTGGGGCTGATGGGAGTTGTAGTCAAAAACATCTGGAGGGCACCAGATTGGGGAAGGCTGAAATATCCAGATTTGCAGAGGGGTTTCTAGGGTCATTCCTACCACCTGTTACCTGAAGACTGAATCAAGGCTTTCTACTTGCAAAGTGAACAGTTAAACTATGGAACTTAAACCCACAAGAAACAGTGTTAGCCATCAACCTTTTTGTTGTTTAGTCGTTTAGTCGTGTCCGACTCTTTGTGACCCCATGGACCAGAGCACGCCTGACACTCCTGTCTTCCACTGCCTCCCGCAGTTTGGTCAAACTCATGCTGGTAGCTTCGAGAACACTGTCCAACCATCTCGTCCTCTTTCGTCCCCTTCTCCTTGTGCCCTCAATCTTTCCCAACATCAGGGTTGGGAAGACTCCAGGGAGTCTTCTCTTCTCATGAGGTGGCCAAAGTATTGGAGCCTCAGCTTCAGGATCTGTCCTTCCAGTGAGCACTCAGGGCTGATTTCCTTCAGAATGGAGAGGTTTGATCGTCTTGCAGTTCAAGAGTCTCCTCCAGAACCATAATTCAAAAGCATCAATTCTTTACCATCTAGGTAAAGAAGGCGATCAGCCTAGATGGCTTTAAAAGAGGATTCGTGGAGGAGAGGGCTATCAATGCCTCCTAGCCACGATTATGCTCTGCATCCACACTTGGAGGCACCAGCTCTTCTGAAAACCAGTTGCTGGAAATGACAGGAGGGGAGAGTGCTCTTGTGCTCAAATTCTGCTTGCAGGTTTCCCGAATCCCACAGGCATCTGGCTGACTCCTGTGAGAACAGTGTGCTGGACTGGATGGGCCATTGGTCTGACCCAGCACACTCTTCTTATGTTCTTAAAGCAAGTCCTTAACTGTGGCTCCTCCTCAGTAGCAGGGGACTCAGTTTGTGTGTGTGTGTGCACATGCGTGTACATCAGGCCACTCTCTGGACCTCCCAGCACATCTCTTGCAAATGCATCATCAGCCTTGCTGCTGAAGGCAAAATTAAATCAATGAGTAGTTGATGTGCATTTGTGTGCGTGCGCATGAGGTGTGTTGCTATAGGAACTGGGTTGCAGAGCACCCTAATTAACTCTGTCATGAACCTCATGCAACAAGGTTAGGAGGGCAGTTGCTGCAGGGGGGTGGGCAGGAGATACATGAGTCTGCAGCACAAATGGGGGGGGGATAGCCTTGCCCAGATAGGTCTTGTGGGAGGGGGACATTCCTGGCCTTCTGCTGCTCCCTGTTATTGCTAGAAATAATGCTCTGTCTTTGATGTCTTTATTTTCCCACATTTCTTCCAACATGGAACTCAAAGCAGTGTATACATTTCTATATTTCCATGTTCACATTTCAGTTTTCCCCTATTTATTGCATTCCTGCCCCACTTTTTCCTCCAGTGAGTTCATTTGCAGTTCTCTCTCTCCCACCCTCATTCTATGCTCACAAGAACCCTGTGAGGTAGATTTGGGTGAGAAGGGTCAGCTGGCTAAAAAATATCATCGCCCAGGGAGCTTCACGGCTCCCATTGGGATTTGAACCAGGGCCCCAGAGTCCAGCACTCAAACCACCATTTAAAAGTGGAGGGGGAATGGAAATGAAAAATGCAAGAAAGGAGATTCTGACTAAACAGTAGGAAGAACTTCCTGGCGGTAAGAACTGCTGGATTTCCGAAAGGCAGAGCTTTGTCCTGGATCTTCGGCAAGTCAATTGAAATTGAAATTTTTGGGGTGTCCTAAAAAAAAAGGCTCAATACCTTCCGGGGTGTCCTGGTTTTTACTTTTTTGAAATATGGCAACCCTAAGTGGAATGGACTCCCTCAGAAGGTGGTGGACTCTACTTCATTGGAGGGTTTTCAACAGAGGTTGGCCCCTCCCAATTCTACAATTCTGTCATGCAGGCCTGTTTGCTCATTTTCAATGGGCCCTACATGGACTGCATGTCTTCAGGGCGAAGCTGGAGAACGCTTGCCAGGATGTTTGTTTTGCAAGCCCTGCAGCAGAGCTGGCTGCGTCTGCCCGTAGACTGGCAATGGAAGTGGCACCCACACCCTGAGCCCGTCTCATAGCCAGCTTGGCACAGGAAGTGGGGAATCTGTCCACTGGGTGCCAGCAGAGTGATGGAACCAGCCTCATCAAAATGGGCATCAGTGCCTTGGTGTATTAAGAAAACAACAGAAACATCTGCCCCCTCAAAAAAAAGGGGGAAAGCCCAATATGCAGTTGTCCTTTTTGAGTTCCTAAACAGGGCTGCTTCTTCCCCATCCCACCACAATCTTCGTATTACATTAAGGATTAGAATATCTTGAGTTGGAAAGCAAGCCTATTTGGCTACATCCAAATGCATTTGCAAGAATGTAGATGTAGCACATTCCTGTATGTTCAGGGATCGTTCCAACCCTGCATTAATTTAAATCACACGGCTTTAAGGAGGATATTGACAAGCTGGAACATGTGCAGAGAAGGGTGACCAAGATGATCAAGGGTCTGGAAGCCAAGCCTTGTGAGGAACGGTGGAGGGGCTTGGGGATGTTTGGCTTGAGAGAAGAGAATGATCTCCATCTTCAAATATCCAAAAGGTTGTCACGTGGAAGATGGAGCAAGCTTGTTTTCTACTGCTACAAAGGGTGGGACCTGAACCAATGGGTTCAAATGACAAGAGAGGAAATTCTAACTAAACTTTCTGACAGAGCCATTTGTCAGTCAAATGGAGTACCTTGGAAGATGGTGCACTCTCCCTCATTGGAGATTTTTAAGCAGAGGTTGAATGGCCATCTTCATTGCAGGGGGTTGCACTAGATGATACCAGATGCGGGAAACCACAGTGAAGGGTTTTGTGTTTGAATCTCGTAGACATCATGTTGGCCACTGTAAGAACAGGATGCTGGACTTGATGGGCCACTGGCCTGATCCAGCACACTCTTCTTATGTTCTTGGTTTTTTAAAAATCCCGCTATTCAGCTGGAAAAGGTTCTCAAGTAGCTTACGAATATCCATGAGAGAGAGCCAACCCTCAATCTATTTGAGATTGTTTGTCTCAAGATGATACGTACCCAGTACTAATATTTGCCTTCTAATATTCCCTCTGGAGTGAAATATTAAAGAGGGAACTGGGTAACTTACAAAGCAGAATAACAAACCAGAGTCAGCCTCCTGCAATGAGGATCTTGTTGTTTTCTTTTAATATTTAAATGGTTGCAGATCATGAGAGAAACACACATCTGCCTGCCCAAAGGACTTTGCACCCTTATAAACCTGCATAGTTCCCCTCTGCCAAAAGAAACAGAAAATTGAATTTCACAAAGACGGGATAACTAGTCAGTATCAGCCCATGACCAGGGAGGCTAGTTCCTTAGGCCCATGGATGGTATCTGACATTTGCCCAGGAATCGGAGCCTCTCTCCCTCAGGCTAAAGGAAGGAGGGAGGGAGCTTGAAAATAATATTTCCCACCATCTCTCTCTCAAGCTGTATACATGTTTTATTGTATAAAAGGCAGAAGGATTACAGTGAACTGCTGGAGATGTAAGTGCTTGTTAGACTTTGAAAAGCTGGTCTGACTGCATCAAGTTCATAAATTTTGTTGAATTAATTAAACTAAACAGTTTTAATTGGGTTTTGAACAAATGTTGAATTAATTGTTTGAAATTTCATTGTGTTTTTATCTTCCTTAGTGTGTCGTGCAAACTGCTATTTTGAATAATGCTATTTGTAGAGTAGGGGGAACTGGGGGACCCAACGGGTGGTGATCCAAAAGAGTTTGCTCCTTCTGAATCTATTTCCCTTTAGTTCTGTGTAGACCCTGAATTCCAGCCTGATGAGAGAAAGAAATCCCCCCTCTGCACTGTTCATGACTTTATGGACCTCTTTAGTTGTATTTTTTTTTCTAATCTAAAAAGCTGCCACGCTTAATACTCTGGTTTCACCTCAGATCGTATAAATCTTTCGCCTTTTTAAAAAGCCGCCACGCTTAGATCAGCCTTTGCCAACCTGGTGCCTTCCAGATGTTTTGGACTACATGTCTCCTGAGCCCCAGCCTGCAGGACCATGCGCTTATCTGCCCCGGCATCATGCGGCTGATGGGATTATAGTCAGTGTTCAAAACTCCCATTGTTCTAGGTGCATTTTGCAACAGGGTATTTCATTAGAGCGAGCAGTTTCTCAGCTCTGGGCGCAGTGCTGCGCCTAAGATTTCTGATTAAAACTGCAGAATGGAAGGACTTTTTCTGCCTCCCCACTTCTAGCTCCTCTCTGGAGACTGGAGAAGAGCCCCTCTTAAGAATATTAGGGGGGTGGGCAGGGGAAGGACTAGACCATGTGAAAAATGAACAGAATATTTTAGCTGCAGTTCATTCATTTGCAGCTTTGTGTTCTTGTTATAAAAAAGTCGCACTTGTTCCGTTGTTGTGCCTATAACCTAGGTTTAAGATGCCATTTAGCTCCTAGCTTTCATATCTCAGTTTCTAACACAGATTATAGTGCAAAATATCTGGAGGGCATGAGCCTTGCTTAACCAATGGCTTGCTGGACCCTGGATCTTCTGCTTGCTCTGCCCTAGAATTGCTTTTGGGTCATCCCGAAACCTTTGCAATCTGTTTTCACAGGTTGATCTTTCAAAGGACATCACAGCTGCACTGAGGTCTCTTCTTTTTCCTTGTGGGGTGGTGTGCATGATGCTGGTGGCCTCAGGGCTCTGTCTGGGGGCAGGGCGGGTTTCTACAGCAGATAGAGGGGACAGTTGCATTAGGTCCACCCAGAGAGTCGGTTGCCTTTGCCCAGGCATCTCCCATCTGTCGTTCAAGGTCGCAGCATCAGATGGTGGAGACGCGGGCATTGTTGCGCAGACTGCAGAGCCAGCTTGGCGTGGGTAGAGTCACGTCGGCTTCCTGCCGACAGAGCATCTGGCTGTCTGTCACATCAGGAATGGTGGGGGTTTCCTCCCCCTCCTCCTCTGCTGGGGCACTGGAGGCTGCCAAAGGATGCTTAATTGCTAAAAGGAGATACATTGCAGCTCAGCGCTGTCTGGAAACAACAGAATACTCCACCCTGCAATCTCTGCTGTGTGATGACTCTCTCTGCTTACTCTGTGGCATTGGGGAAAGACCTTTGAAGCTCTCTACAAGGCCCCTTTTCATCCATTCATATCCTCCAGAGTTCAAAGACCCTGGTAAGCCCCGGAACTGGGACCCTGCTGCCCCAGACAAGGCAGGTATAGCCAACCTGTGTCCTGCAGATGTCATTGGACCACAACTTTCACCACCCCTGACCATTCATTGGCCATGGTGGTGGTTGGGGCTGGTGGGAGAGAGGCCCCTTCCAGAGAACCTGTTTACTGAGCATCCACCCTGATCTGCTTGTGGGAAGGTTAGAAGATACTGTAGCCAGCAAATTTCATCCCATACTTTCCAGTGCATTGACCTGCCCCATTGCTTAGTGCAAAAAGTCGGATATTTTGAGGAAGACTTCAGCGTAGATGTTGATCCCTGTGACACTCTTAAGCAACTTTAGCTGTGATTCCTGGGGGGTTGGACTTGATGATCCTTGGGGTCCCTTTGTTGATCACACCTTCCAAATATACAGTTCTATGTTTCTATAAGTGCCAGCCAGCAAGCTATGTTTTGTTTTGTTTTGTTTTGTTTTGTTTTGTTTTGGAGGGGGACAAATCCAGTAGCCCTGAGCTGTGTCTCTTTCCACACTAGACCTCCATTACTCATCTCTCTTAAGTGGCAGTCACAACCTGAATTCAATAAACGCAGATAAGCCATCGGTTTGCATCCACCTCCCCTGGGCTTTGGCTGCTGCTTCCCTCTCTGCTCCATCAGCTCCCGCCCCTCCCCCAATGGCGATGAGATAATCCTTCTGGAACGTCTGCCCTGCCCGCCATGTCAAGCCAAGTGAAACAACAACACATACACTTTTTATTCGATTTCTTACTCCACCAACCACTGCCTTCCCTGTTCCCTGATCAGCTTATAACATAAGCATGGGACAAAAGCAGGCTGGAAGGAGCTTTTCACAATCAGTATGAATGCAAGTCCCGTCACCCAGTGAGCGATGGACAAAGTGGGCAACAATCTGCCCTGCCTGGCAATGGGAGAGGACCCATGACTTGTTGCTGGCTCCAAATCTAGCCAGAGGGGGAAATGTCTTCATGGGAGAGCTGTGCCAATTTGGGGAGGAGGGCCAGTTATTGGCCTGGAAGGTGGCGGTTTTGCGGTGAATTTCTCCCTCAAACATAAGGCAAATTGGAAGACTTTGCTCCGAAACCTGGCTGGCTGGCATTCATGCCCCCTTGCTCTTCCACTTCACGGAGCTCCATGGGAATGGAGAATCGCCCTTTTCCCACCCTGAGAATATTATCCTTTGTCCACACGGGTTGGTGAGAATTCCTGTTGCCTGCCAGCTGAGGCCTTTGTATACTTAGGTCTTTTCAAACCAGGTTTTTTTATCTCTCTTCAGCGCAGCCACAGTGAAGTGAGGCTGACAGAATTCAGAGCATCCCAAAGCCAGGCGTGTTTGGTGCCTCGCCCAATACAAAAGGTCAAAGTGACTTGGATTTGTGAAGCCAACCTGTGTGCTACTTTTTCCTATTGATGACAGCAAAATTTGACAGGGTTGGGGGGGATAATAGCTTGCCCTTCATAGCCTCTTTTTCGATATTTTCACCCTTATGTACACCAGTGTGGTTTAGTGGTTAGCACACTGGACTAGGACCTGGTAGAGATCAGGGTTTGAATCCCCACTTGGCCTTAAAGCTCACTAGATGACCTTGGGCCAGGCACTGCCTTTTTGTCAGGAGTATGTGCAGGAACCAGGCCCTGTGACCAGCAGGACTTTGCAGGACTGGGGCCTTCCTAAGTTTGTTCTGAAGAGGCAAGGCGTGGCCACACAGGTGAGGCCAATTGGTAACTCACAGCACCTGGTGGCAAGAGCCAGGGAGGGATATAAGGTCAGCATTCCCTTCGACTCTTTGCCACAGCAACATGTTCCCTGCCTTGCTGTGTTTGGCTCCTTGACCCTCGGACCCTTGACTTCATGACTTCTTGCTTCCTGACCCCCCCGGACGCTTGGCTTCTTGACTCCCGGCTCTCTGACCCTCAGACTCTTGGCTTCCTGACTCCTGGCTTCTGGACTCCCATTCCTGCTCCCACCCCACCATCTTGCCCCCGGTCCCGACATCCCCAGCCGGGACTTCGATCGCCCGTGAACCGGACCATGACACTTTTGGCCTGACAGGGTTGTGAGAATTAGGTGAGAAGGGGAAGGACAATGGACACTGCAGTGGCCTCCTTGGAGAAAAGGGTGGGATACAAATGCAATAAACAAATAAAACAAATAAGGTTCTAGAATAAGGGCAACCAATGCAGTAGGGTTGGACAATGTCTTTGTCCTGTCCGTATGGTCAGAGAAGGTGCAGACAATACAGCCAAGCTTGACAGCGACTGAGGGGAGTTGTAATCCAATATGCCAGGAGACCAACAGGTTAAGAACAGAAGAAAAGCCTGCTGGATCAGGCCAATGGTCCATGTAGTCTAGCATTCTGTTCTCACAGTGGCCAGCCAGAGGCCTGTGGGAAGCCCTCAAGCAAGATTTGAGCCCAAGAAGCCTCTCCCCTCCTGTGGTCTCCAGCAACTGGTATTCAGAATCATACTGCCTCCAACTGTGGAGACAGAACAGTAGCCCTCAATATTTCTTTCCTCCATGAATTTGTCCAATCTTCTTTTAAAGCCATCCAAGCAGCTGGCAGCCATCACTGCCTCCTGTGGGAGTGAGTTCCATAGATTAACTATGCACTGTGTAAAGGCTTTCCTTTCTCCGTTCTGAATCTTCCACCATTCAGCTTCATTTATGTTCTAGTTTTACGAGAGAGGGGTGCACAAACTGTTCTCCATCCATACTCTCTATGCCATGCATAATTTTTTTTAAAATAATTTTTTAATACTTTTATTTTGCTTTAAACATATACAGATAAACAACCAAAATTACAAAAGAAAAATCCTTAATAATAATAATGAAAAAAGCTAAAAAACTACAAAAAAACAAGGTACATGGCACAGAACATAAGCCATTATGGGAAAGAAAAAAGGAAAAAGGAAAAGGAAAGAAAGAGGAGGGGGGGAGAGGAAAAAAGGGGGAAAAAGAGGAAGATGACCCAAAACACAAGAATGCTCATCTATTGTATGCTTCTGTCAAGGTCACAACAGATCATTATTCTTATCAATTCTCTCTATCTGCATTCCATAGAATCCCTCATCTTGGTATCGGGGAACATTTCCCTATGCCATGCATAATTTTATAAACTTCCATCATGACAACTCTTACTCACAAGCTTTTCTCTAAGCAAAAATATGTCCCAAACGCTGCAGACTTTCCTCGGAGGGGAGTCGTTCCATTCCCTTGATGGTTTTGGTTGTCCTTTTCAGAACCTTTTCTAACTCTGCAATATCCTTTTTGAGGTGAAGTAAAACAAATGGCCATGCTTGGCTGGGACTGAAGGGAGTTGTGGTCCAATATATCAGGGAAAGGCTGGTTTAAACTCCAGCCCAGTTCTGAACTGGCTTCAAGATGGAGTGGATATTGTCTGCTTCCATGTTAGGACTCATTAGTGCTGCTGAGCTACTCATAGAATCATAAATTGTAGGCTTGGAAGGGACTCAAAGGGTTATCTAGTTCAACAGCCTGCAATGCTGGAGTCACGACTAAAGAATTTTGGCAGCCCACTGCAAATAAACAAGAAATAAACAAGATGAATTTTAACAGGGAGAAATGTAAAGTATTGCACTTGGGCAAAAAAAATGAGAGGCACAAATACAAGATGGGTGACACCTGGCTTGAGAGCAGTACATGTGAAAAGGATCTAGGAGTCTTGGTTGACCACAAACTTGACATGAGCCAACAGTGTGACGCGGCAGCTAAAAAAGCCAATGCAATTCTGGGCTGCATCAATAGGAGTATAGCATCTAGATCAAGGGAAGTAATAGTGCCACTGTATTCTGCTCTGGTCAGACCACACCTGGAGTACTGTGTCCAGTTCTGGGCACCACAATTCAAGAAGGACACTGACAAACTGGAACGTGTCCAGAGGAGGGCAACCAAAATGGTCAAAGGCCTGGAAACGATGCCTTATGAGGAACGGCTAAGGGAGCTGGGCATGTTTAGCCTGGAGAAGAGGAGGTTAAGGGGTGATATGATAGCCATGTTCAAATATATAAAAGGATGTCACATAGAGGAGGGAGAAAGGTTGTTTTCTGCTGCTCCGGAGAAGCGGACACGGAGCAATGGATCCAAACTACAAGAAAGAAGATTCCACCTAAACATTAGGAAGAACTTCCTGACAGTAAGAGCTGTTCGACAGTGGAATTTGCTGCCAAGGAGTGTGGTGGAGTCTCCTACTTTGGAGGTCTTTAAGCAGAGGCTTGACAACCATATGTCAGGAGTGCTCTGATGGTGTTTCCTGCTTGGCAGGGGGTTGGACTCGATGGCCCTTGTGGTCTCTTCCAACTCTATGATTCTATGATTCTATGATTCTAAATGTCTTCAACCCCAGCAGTTTTACACGGCAATTAATATAGTTCTCTGTCCCACATCAAAATTTGGAAATGTCCCTTTGCACAAGATGCATATATATATATTTGTTCAGGAATCCCATTCAGCCATGTCAATGTAACATTTCTTGCTTCTACTACTTCTTCTTTTTCTTAAAGTGGCTAATTAGTTTCTTCCTGTTCATTTGCCTTGCTGTGGTCTTCCTGACTTGCTGCTAATTAGTCAGTTTCTCTTCCTTGCTCAGGATAGGGGACCTTAATTACTGGTTTCCTCTTTTCAGCCAGAACAATTGCTTGCTAATTCAATGTATTCTATTTTGTAAAATTGCACTCATTTAAAGGGGGGGGGGAACACTGCTGCAAGGAAGAAGCAAATAATTAAAGCTAACACCCCACCCCCATGGAACAGGAACTGACTAATTAAGGGAAATTCGGAAATGCTGCAACAATTGCATAAGAAGCAACTAAATATCTAACTTAATGGAAAGGGGTAAGCAGAGAGCTACTAATTAAAGCAATAATAGCCCTGAAAAGTCTCAATAGCAATTTGGGCAGATAATTTGTGTTTGAATTAAACTAATACAATCACCACTATCCAGGTCAGGAAAGTGATGAAAAGTCAATGTGGGAAAAGAGGGATGTGCAGGGATTGGTAGAGATGGCTAGTTCAGATGACAACCTTGAGCTAGTTTAAGAAGAAATGTGACTAGATCCAGGGGCAGTCCACATTTATATTGGTCTATTCCGACCTTTTTTTCTGAATGGTGACATGGACCATTCACAACGTAGGGATATTCTTCACAACTGTGAGCAGGGCAGCGGGGTGGGGTAAGTGAAGACAAACATGTATATTGTTGTTTGCTCCTGCTCCTGCTCAGGCTGCAGGGGAAAAGCAACTTGGTTCCTGAAATTCATTCTGATTGTGCAGATAAAATATGACTGATAGAATTCTATAGGATGTGGTATTAGTGTGTGAAAACAGTCAAGATCCAGTGATCCTCAGGCATGCATCTCCAGGTGATGAAGATGCCAGGTGCCATCTTGGTGCCCAGGCTTCTTCATGTCTTTGCAAGAGGTCAATAGTCAGGTGCAAATTCCACCTGGTGCCTGGCTAATTTCGAACACTGGTTTTCACTATACTGTGGTCTATTAAGAAGAGTTTGGATTTGATATCCCGCTTTATCACTACCCGAAGGAGTCTCAAAGCGGCTAATATTCTCCTTTCCCTTCCTCCCCACAACAAACACTCTGTGAGGTGAGTGGGGCTGAGAGACTTCAGAGAGAAGTGTGACTAGCCCAAGGTCACCCAGCAGCTGCATGTGGAGGAGCGGAGATGCAAACCCGGTTCCCCAGATTTCGAGTCTATCGCTCTTAACCACTACACCACACTGGCTCTCCACAGCTGCAGGGGCAGAAGGCAAAAAACCTGGCTTTAGCCCTAGCCAGCAGCACTCCCTTGGACAGAAGATAGGTGGTGATGGGCTTCTTTCCACTGGAAGCAGTTGAGCTGCCTGCAGCTGCATCCGCATCCTCGTAAGGAGCAATATCTATGACACGCAATAGAGCAATGCATAATAATAATAATAATAATAATTTACTTATACCCCACCCATCTGGCTGAGTTCCCCCAGCCACCCTGGGCAGCTCTCAACAGAATACCAACAACAACCATAAAAAGCGATAAAATGTCAAACATTAAAAACTTCCCTAAACAGGGCTGCCTTCAGATCTCTTCTAAAAGTCAGATAGTTGTTTATTTCCTTGACATTTGATGGGAGGGCATTCCACAAGGTGGGCGCCACTACCAAGAAGGCCCTCTGCCTGGTTCCCTGTAGCTTCCCTTCTCGCAATAAAACAAGATATGCCTACACATTGCCTTGAAACAGCTGTATAGAAGGCAATTAATAAATCACTGATCACGGTGATAATGACAGTAGTAAGCATCTGAAGCAGCATGATCTTAAACTGTCAGTTACACCCTCAGGATGGGGTAGCTCCCTCTTACACCAGAGCAGCAAAACAAAACAGGAAAAGAAAATTCCCTGCTCTTGTGACCTCCGTGTGCAGGTGGGACTCTGCCAGCAGAAAGGAGGGAAACAGGTGGAGCTGGACTGTGTGGTGAGACAGAGTGGATTTCTGACTGCCTCCTCCCCACGGTGACCAAATCCTACCCTGTTCTATTCTGAGTGATGGCCACAACAGTCTGAGGTTTTTAGCTCAAGCAGGAGGTTCACAGCATACTTTGAGGGCCCAGTGAAGCAGAGTCAGGTGAGACAGAGGACAGAGCCCAGATTTCTGTGAGGCTGAGCAAGGTTAGGCCAGGCACAGTCCAGCTTCTTCTGATGAAGCAAAGTAACTACTGTAAAGCAAGGCAGGTATTTAGGATGCAGGTAGCACCCTGGACAGCTCCAGAAAGAGCTCAAGCCCAAAACTCCTAAGAGCAAGTCTCAGATATTGCTTCAGCAACACACTCCTAGATTGAGCCTTAAACAGAGCTGAAGTTATCCTCTGTCTGGTCAGCTAAAGAGGTGTGGCCTGCTTCAATACCTGTTGACTCTTAAGGATGCAGAGGAGCAGGAATTCCACTGGGCTTTCTGTGCTTGGCTCCTTGGGAATCTCTTGTGCTGGAGCTACTGGGGCCACGGAGGACATCCAGGGCCATGTCTGATGGCCATACACTCTCCCAGTTTGATACCTCCTCTGCATCCACGGCCTCTTCTTCTGAAGATGGGGAGTTGGACTGCAGGGCTATGGCATATAACCTCATTGGAGGTTTTTAGAAAGAGGTCAGAGATTCTTCAGATGTGATTTCTGCATTGTGGAGCAGGGGTCTTGTGCTTGGGTCCTGCTTGCAGGTTTCCTGCAGGCATCTCATTGGCCATGTGGGAATAAGATGCTGAACTACATGGGCCACTGGCCTGGTCCAGCAGGGTTTATAGATGTTCTTAAGGCATCTTCCTTTTTCTCACTGGCACCTGTAGTCTAACAGGGGTTTAAAACAATACAAAAACCTGCCAGCTCATTTGCCCAAAGCTGAAAATGGGGTGAGCTTAGATGCAATAAGCAGATATTCCTTTCCCGGCTGCTTTCAATTCGGTCAATTCCAGGATTGATTTGGTACCTGCCTGTGGCTTTATTAACTCACAAAAGCATGATAAATGTTCTGTTCCTCTCCATTTTGTAAGCTGCACAGCTTTTAAAGCCAGAAGGAGAGCTTCGTAAGCTGTGCTTTCTGCAAGTCTGCGTGCCTGTGAACTAGAGAGAGACCCGTGCTGTTCTGAGGTTGCTAATGGTTCCAGTTCTGGTGGTTCTTTCTGCCGGAATTGCTTCCCAACCTGTTTGAAAAGGGAAGTGGGCGGCAGTGGTGCACAATTACAACACTGAAGTAGTTGCTGAAAAGCTGTCTCTCACCCAGGATAATAATGCAGTAGGATTGAGAGCGATTTCTGCCTGCTGGGAGGCAGAGCTGGCTCCGCAGGCTCCTTAAGAGCTTGCAGGCTTTGGCTTCGCTTCCCTGCCGATAAATCTGATTCAGCTAATGTGACATTTCCCTACAAAATGGCATTTGACAAGGTAGGGTGGGGCTCATTCAACACGGCATGTATCGGTTAGGCTGTTCATGTCTTGGAAGGCCCATGGGCAAGTGCTTCTCCATGGGCCCTGCTCACTTATTGGGTCTACCTTGCTACCACCATTATCTCCACCTTCTCCTCTTCTTCCTCATCACTGCTGTCGCTTGCAAGCAGATGATCAAGGAGTGAACAAGCAGCGGCACCTCTTGCTCATATGATCTGGGCTAAGCCTGGTTGTCAAAAAGAAAGCTTTCGATTGGCCTGGCCCCCGAGCAGCCTTGGTGCCACAGTCGGTCCATGCCCTTCCCAATTTTTTTTATTAAACAACGTTTGTTGTTGTTTGTTTGGTTGGAGGTTTTGTAGGGGTTGCAGCCTGCTTTGTATGTGTGTGTTATTTTTTGCGATGGTGCAGGTGTTTTGCCTGCCACTCAAGGAGTGTCTCTTGATATTGTCAGTTTTTCTTCTCTGAAATTGTTACTTTGTGGTGCCCACGACATTTTCCTAGGTTTCCAAATATGTGCCTAGGCCTAAAAAGTTTACTGTAGTAGGAAGCCTTGCCAGCATCTCTGTTGTTGCAGCAGTTCTTCTAATCTAGAGGTCCGTGTGCCAAGATTTGTCTGTACTTGCAGCCTGCATTAATTGGAAGCACAGGGCGTTGATTGGTCCCAATTATTTTCGGTGGTGTTTGGAAGGTCTCTCCTTCCAGGGAACACTGGAGAGAAGCTGGCTACTCTTTAGAACATGAATTCCCCTGTTCTACACCTTCCTTCCTTTTCACACAGGATGCCATTGGTATAAGAAAGAGCAAAGGAAAGAAAATGCTGTTAGGCTGAACACAGAGGCTGTCCCCTGCTGAGGATGCAAAAAGCATCCTCTGTGCTTTAAAAAGCAGCTTCTGCTCCCAAGAACTTGCAACCGACCTGAACCCTAGAGGGGCCTTTTGGGGTTTCATCAGTGCAAGGGCTTTTCACAAGGGGGATTATATATATATATATAAAACAACAACCAAAAACTTACAGGGTTTTATGAACTCACTAAGCTGTTTGGCAGCTGGGTCCAGACAATGAAATACTTATAAACAGTTGCCCAGCTTTGGACCAGGAGAGCATCTGTGCCTTAAGTTAATGAGCCTTAGCCATGTCTTGTCTTAAGGCTGGAGTTCGGTCTGAATGACCCACTGTCTCCAACCCCCAACCCTATAATCCAGTTAATAGAATTGGGTGGCTAGGAAAATGCCCAACAAGTGTGCATTCTCCCCTACCTTGCAATGTGATAATCACAGAATCATATAATTGTAGAGTTGGAAGGGATCACAAGGGTCATCTAGTCCAACTCCCTGCAATGCAGGAATATTTTGCCCAACATGGGGCTCAAACCCATGACTGTGAGATTGAGAGTCTCATGCTCTACTGTCTGAGCTAATGGTACCAGGGGCATCATCAACACTCAGGATTAGCTGTCGCCATCTAGTTCTCTGTAAATTTCTGTTTTTCTTGCCTTGATGTGTGTATATACTGCTGTTTTAGTCTTTTTAAGTGCTTTAGTAATGTATTGTTTGCCTTTTGGACTGTACACTGCTTTTTGAAATTTTAAGCAATTTGTAAATGCCTACATACACACACACACAAAGAGATGAGAAATGATAGACAGACAGACAGATAGATAGATACATGATAGATAGATGATAGATAGATAGTAGATAGATAGATGATAGATAGATAGATAGATAGATAGATAGATAGATAGATAGATAGATAGATAGATAGATAGATGATAGAGAGACATCTCTAGAAAGAGCTGCCTGTCTTCCACTCCAGCAGTGGTCTAGTGGAACAGGGACTTATTTCACAGCATAGGCCATGATGTCATCTCCTGAGATGCCCCTTGCCAATCTTCTGCATGCCAAGTGAATAAGCTTTTCTCAAAGAGAAAGCCGTCAGATAGGCTCAGCAGAGAAAGAGGCAGGTTACATCAGAAGGAATGGCTCAGGGCTCAAGTGACAATGGCCACCTTTTGTTTTAAAAATCCCCATGTTCCTTCATGATGACCAACCAGAATGTCCCAAGCATTGGGATCTGCTAAAACGCAAACAATAAAACAATCAAAACTTCTAAAACCAATTCTAGGACAGACACAGACCGGGCAAGATCTCTCTTCTTCTTGTTGGAAGAAGAAGGTCTTCAGTTGAGCTGCCAAAAAGACAGAGGGAGCCTGTGTGGTGTAGTGGTTAGAGTGTTGGACTAGGACCTAACATCCCCCACTCCGCCATAAAGCTCAATGGGTGTGACGTTGGGCCAGTCACTGCCTCTCAGCCAAACCTGCCTCACAGGGTGGTTGTGGGGATTAAACAAGGAGGGGGAGGAACCATGCATGCCACCTTGAGTCCCTTGGTGAAAAAGGTGGGATATAAATGTTGTTTAGTTGTTTAGTCGTGTCCAACTCTTCGTGACCCCATGGACCAGAGCACGCCAGGCACTCCTGTCTTGCACTGCCTCCCACAGTTTCGTCAAACTCATGCTGGTAGCTTCGACAACACTGTCCAACCATCTCGTCCTCTGTCGTCCCCTTCTCCTTGCGCCCTCCATCTTTCCCAACTTCAAGGTCTTTTCCAGGGAGTCTTCTCTTCTCATGAGGTGGTCAAAGTATTGGAGCCTCAGCTTCAGAATCTGTCCTTCCAGTGAGCACTCAGGGCTGATTTCCTTCAGAATGGTTAGGTTTGATCTTCGTGCAGTCCATAGGACTCTACTGCAATGAAATAATAAACAGAGGTGGAGCCCGCCTAATATTTAACGGGAGGAAATCGCAAAGGGTAGGAGGTGCCACAACACTAAAAGAAACACAATGGCATTTTGTCCAGGACAGGTACTATCTGTGCTGTGTGAGTATTTAAGACCTCAGTGGCTGTGGTGTTGTGAATGTTACCCCAGAAGCAACCGTGGGACGGCATGCCTCACCCCATCCCTCTTGGTCACTCTCTGCTGAACATCACAGCGAACGTGACTTTTGCAAGGGAGTGTTATTGACCACCCCCACCGCCTCCATTGGCTTAGCGGGTCAATCGATATCCCCCAATGTCACTCAGAGATGAGGCTGACCTTCCTCTTGAATGGAAAGTGACTGGGATCCATTTCCATGGCCTGCGCAGGAGATGCCCTCCAAGCGTGTCAAACCCTTTCCTCTGCAGACCCAGACAGACCTCTCAGACTCAAACACCCCCCTTGGTTCAATGGAGCCGGGCTCTGCTTTCAGTCCCCCTCCCTCTCTTGCCTTAGGAATCGTATTGCACGCCCTTTGCTTGCCTTGCAAGGAAGGCCTGCCCATTGCTGGGACTGCCCTTGCGGGAAAGCACTCTGTCTGGCGCAATGAATAATTGAAGCGGTATAGATTCCTTAAAGTGCTTTTCTGGAGGGTGGGGAGGCGTTTATGGCGAGGTGGCAGCCGCCTGGCTCTTTCTGCCTGAAAGGTTTCGGTGGAGAGCACCGCAGTGCTTCGTGCTGTCTGTCCCACAGGCTGGAAGGTGAGCTGCCTGCCTGTTTAAAACGGGCAGATGCTCCGAGTTTCTTTTTTAAGTTGCCTTCCCAGACAAATTCAGCAGCTGCAGTGTGTCCCCAGGGCTATGGTTCTGTCAGTATCCAAAGCCACCCCCCCCACCCCCTGACTGGTGTGTTATTGTGGGTTTCCTGTACAACATGTTCCTGACACAATAATAGTGCATTAGCGGTGGATTTATTCTGCTTTATTAGTTGATCTCTGATGTTTCCCCAGTGATGCTACCATGTCATTGCTGTCTGGAAGGGCTATCAAAAGTCAGCCAACCCCCACCCACCCTCAGAAATTTTTCGGTATGCAAAGTTTCATATAATTGTAGAATTATAGAGCTGGAAGGGACCCTGAGGATCTAGGGTCCAAGCCAGTGCAGGAATATGCAGTTGTCCCTCCACGGTTGAGACAGCAACACTTCTGAATCCCAGGCACTGGAAGATGGGAGATAATTGTGTTTGAATCCTGTGTTTGTGCCCAGCAGCATAGCAATGCTTTCAGCTTCTCCTGCTGTCCTGCAGCGCCCGTGTCGCCCAGCAACCCACCTGCAGCCCAGCAACCCCCAGGCCACCCCACGGTCCCCTGTGGCACCTGGTGCACCCCTCCCCTCCCAGGCCTTCCTACGCTACTGCTTGCTCCTTTCCCACAGGCATCTGGTTGGCCACTGTGAGAAAAGGATGCTAGACTCAATGGGCCGTGGGCTTGATTCAGCAGGGCTCATCATATGTTCTTAAGGGGAATCAGGCCTGCTAGGACAACTCCCAACAGCTGCAGCTCTTGCCAAGCTGAACAGAAGAAGCTGGCTTGGACAGAGTCAGATCCTTACACCAGCCCAGCAGCTCATTGTCTCCATATTCAAAGCTCTCCAGAAAAGAAAAGCTTCTCTCTCTCTCTCTCTCTCTCTCTCTCTCTCTCTCTCTAACGTGTGCCGTATTCACAGTCCTCCCCATTGCCCTCTCCACCTTCCTCTGGTCATCCAGAAGGCTGAAGAATGCAGTGTGTGCAACAATATAATCTGCGCCAGCGTTTCCTTGTTGGCAAGAAGGAAATGGTAAGAAAGCATCAGCTGGAGAGAGAGAGAGAATAAGTGTTGTAAGGCCACAAACATCCCTTAATTAACATTCCTGAGTTCTGAGGTGTTTCTTAGGAAACAAAAGCACTCTGGACTCTTTCTCTCTCTCTCTTTGGTCCAAGCCAAAAATGAGCCAGGATCCCAGAAAAGAAAGCCTTGCGATGTGCCTTCAATGTGGAAAGCGGCTGTTCCTCTTGGGAAATGGAGAAGAGGCAAAAAGGACAGAAACGCCCCCCCAAGCTCACCAGAAAGTCTGCCTGGAAAACTCAGCGCAAGGAGGCAAGGGATAAATTGTACTGTCATACCACCTCCAGAACGTCCACATATTATCAGAAATATGTTTATCAGGACTGTAAAGCCCCCAAAGCCGGCCAGGTACCAAATGGCAATTCTTAAAATATAAATGGGTGTTAATATAATCTCATTCCATTAAAAGAATCCATGGAAACCTTCTCTGTTGGAGTTGTGGGGAAGTTGGGGGCCTTGAGGTGAAACAACAAAATCTTATAAAAGGGAGTAAGATTACACTGTGGGCTGTGAGTGGAGATAGATGACGCTGAGTCTGTTCTGATTTTGGGATCTTGGGATGCCTCCAAACTGGCACTGTTTTGCAGGAGACACTCAAGCACATACCAGAAATGTGGGGGCTGTACAATCAAAGTGGGGTGGCACAAATCCATTTCTTTAAACAATCCAGTTCTAAAAAAACCCCCAGACTTTTTGCAGAGAACAGTGATGGAGCAATGCACTGAAAAGTGTGGGGTGAACAGGTGATTGATGAGAAGACTTATAAAGAAATCGGAATGAATGCCCATCGTCATAAATCAAATCAAGAGGAATGCTCAATAAAGATAGGACATTGTCTAATCTCAACGTAAGCTTTGTGAAAGCAAATCAAGATGAATGATGGCCAAGAAACAGGCTGTCTAAAGAAACCCTCAGCAAAATGATCTTTGAGGTGGCTCTCCCACCTTTCCCCCTACCATATACCGTATTTTTTGCTTTATAAGACGCACCACAAGACGCACCTAGTTTTTTGAGGAGGAAAACAAGAAAAAAAATAAAAAATCTCAGAAGCCAGAACAGCTGCACAGTGAAAGCAGCAATCCCTCTTGCTGTTCTGGCTTCTGATATAGCTGGGCAGCATGCATTCGCTCCATAAGACGCACACACATTTCCACTTGCTTTTTAGGAGGGAAAAAGTGAGTCTTATAGAGCAATAAATACAGTATTTCACCCTGTATATAGATCAGCCTTCTCCAGCCTGGTGCCTTCCAAATGTTTTGGACTACAACTCCCAGACACCAAGACTGAGGAATGCTGCTAAAGAGTAAACAGCTTGTTCTGGGTGTGCGCAACTGCCACATTCTGTATTGGGTGCCAAAATACATTTCTCAGCATTTGTAAGTTTCTAGTTTTTAATGACACTGGGAAAATGAGCTGCAGAAAGTGTGGACAATGCCTGTTGAGCTCTTGGGGCTGTGCAGACTTGATTCTGTTCAGCTTCTTGACCTTTCTAATATTTAGCAGAAATAAGCTTTGCATATATATATTTTTAATGCATTTGCTTCATGTGCATAAACTCTTCAGGTTGCACAATCAGAGGCTTTTCTTGGCGTGCATTTTGGACGTGCAGAAAGTGAATCAGTCCAGCCCTGCCTCACAAGTGGCCAAGAATCCTGGTGGGGAGGTGGCAACAGGCAGAACTGGAAGGCTTCTATGGAGTTCTGCCTTCAGGCTCCTTGCTGTACATTCATATTTTTCTTATATAACGGGGTGGCACTGGAGAGAACAGCTTAGAAATTTGCCAGCGTGATGGAGCTCCTTTGTCCTCAGGCCCCTGCTGACTCACTGATGACAACTGACTTAAATGTCCTACTTCATAAAACTCTTCTGTGTCAAGTAAGGACAGCTTCCTCCCAGGATGTTCTTACTGATGCATGGTGTGATTTGGGAAATGTTTGCAGCTGAAACATAGCCGGCAAGGAAGCTCCCACTTTTGCATCCTTCTGGCCACCAGAGAGTGCCTCAGAATCTCAGTTACTTTGGAACAGAATTTGGGATTATTTAAATTAAAAAATACAGACCTGACACGCCCAAGAGCATGTGAAGAAACAAAGTACAGCTCCCATATTTGCAAAGAAAGGAGCATTTTAGCAGATTCAGCTTGCCGTGGATGGGTAAGAAATGTGATTGGGTTGCTTTGTTCTATAATTTCCAGCCTGCCTTTCCAAATTAAGCTATTTTTATGATGATTTGCAACAGTGGATACAAGCCCTGTGTTGTTTCCAGCAACTGGAAGACTCAAGACCAGACCTTATATTCTGTGGCTTCCCAAACTGCACCCTGACCCCAGCCTGCTGGCAAAAAAGGAGTTCCAGGAATTGCTTACTCACAAGTAGGCACCTTACTCATGAGTCACATGACAACTCTGGGTTGGAATGTGCATGCTGTGCCATCACTCTGGAGCCTGCGTTCTTGAAGACTGAGGGGTGGCTCCATTTCATCCTCTGACAGCTCAAAGGCTGCTTTAGCAGATTTCCTGCTAGAGGGATTTCCCAGGGGATCCTCAGCACTGGTCCAAGTGGAAGCTCTGCCTGCTCCCCAAGGCCTTTGACCTGTAGGGTGTCTGGTTTGTCTTCCATGGACTCAACAATACATGTGAAAAGTATCTAGAGGTCTTAGTAGATCACAAGCTTAACTTGAGCCAACATTGTGGTGCAGCAGCAAAGAAAACTAATGCAATTCTAGGCTGCATCATCAGAATAGTGACCAGATCAAGGGAAGTCATGGTTTCATTCTCTTCTGCCTTGGTCAGACCACACCTGCAGTAATAGGTCCAGTTCTGTGCACCTCAATTTAAGGATATTGACAAGCTGGAACGTGTACAGAAGAGGGCGACCAAGATGATCAAGGGTCTGAAAACCCAGTCTGATGAAGAACTGTTGAGGGAGTTGGGTATGCTTAGCTTGCGTAAGAGAAGACTGAACCATTTTCAAATCTCTGAAGGGCTGTCACATGGAAAATAGGGCAAGCTTGTTTTCTGCTGCTCCAGAGGGTAGGACCCAGACGAAAGGACTCAAAGGTGATGAGCTCTCCTTTATTGGAGGTTTTTAAGCAGAGGTTTGGTGACCTGCTAGAGATTCTTTAGCTGTGATTCCTGCATTGCAGGGGGTTGGGTCAGGTTACTCTTGTGGTCCTTTCTAACTCTACAATTCTATGATTCTATGACTTGGTGTCTGGCATCAGGTCAGGTCAAGGCATGACAGGCAGGTGGCAAGCCGTAAATGGCCATGCTCCATTCAGCTTGTGAGTGCAACAGTTTTACAAAGCAATGTGGATGAAGTTGCTGAATGATGAGCAACTTGTGTTCATTCCCCCCTCTCCTCATGTTAAGTTGCTTGTTTTCTGGGCAAGGAGGAGGCCTTTGTTGGCTCCAGGATTCCTGTAATATAGGTCAGGTGTTTCAGCACCATGGAGAGCTCTGAGAGAGCCACTTTGCTCCAACAGAGCCTAGAGGACCAGAGCCTCTGTCTTCCATCTGTTGCTCCTAAGCTCCACCTACTTTGTGAGATTAGCAATCCTTAATGGACCAAACCTCTGGTCTACAGATGGGCATTTCTTCTGTACTTCCTGGCCTTCCACCTGGCACGTATCCTGTGCCATGGAGTAGACTAAGAGACCAATGGATTCAAATGACAGGAAAGAAGATTCTAACTCAACATGAGGAAGAACTTCCTGACGGTAAGTGCTGTTTGATAGTGGAACAAGCTCCCTCAGAAAGCAATGGACTCTCTTTCAGTTGAAGCTTTTAGATAAAGGTTCAATAACCATCTGTCAGGGATTATTTAGCTATGATTCCTGCGTTGCTCCTGAGCTGGAGGAGAGTTGCAGTCCCTTCCAACTGTACAATTCTGTGATTTTATGAACACGAAGAAGCTGCTGATTTGGAGTCAGGTGTTTCCATAGCTCTTTGAGCAGCTGACCTTCCTCCCAAAAAACACAGACACACATCTATGCACTCCAAGCACTTAACTGGATGGAGGTGGTCATTGGAATCCCTGGTGTTGCACTGCCAATGTGACTTTCTTCAAGAGTCTCTACCACCACCTCTGCCACCACCCTGTTAGTTTTAGAAACTTGATTCCTGCCACCAAAGAGCTGGGAAAACTGTGAGTCAGCTCAGACCTTTGAGCACGGAAAGCTGAACAAAACAGGCTGTCAGAATTTGAGCTACTTCATATGCAAGGCAAAGGAGGAAGCAGAGGAAATGGCTTTTGATATTATAATTTTTCTGAATGTGGATAAGACAGGCTTGGAATGCACCATTCATGAGGCTGGATTCAGCAAAATCAGGGGATAAATAGTGCTACATTACAATGGACTTAAGATCCTTGACATGCAGTTAGCCTGCTCCTAGACAAAGTAGTTTAGAAAAATGGTAAAGATTTGACTCAGAAATATCACTATGGTGTAGAACTGGCTCTGCTCTCTTACACTATTGGTAATTCAACGAAATCTTTCTTTGTTGACTTCATCAGGCGAGTGATAAATGGATAGAAGAAGAGGGCAATATATTCCCCCCGCCACTTCCCAAGTGATGTTGCATAAATTAATATGTTTCTGCATAATAAACAAATGCAGAAGGCATGGAAGTCTGCCAGTCTTTCAGGTGCCACAAGGCTCTGTTGTTTAAACTCCATGTGGATTATCATTATTTTGAAAGTACCTAACAGTCTCCTAAGAGGTCATTAGTGATTTTAATTTAAAAAGTGATTAAAGTGCAATGCCTACCTAAGCCCTCTGTTGTGAGTGTACAAGCAGCGTGTACTCTGGACTATCCCCTCCCCCCCAAAAAATCCATATTTTTTTGTTGTTGCCAAGATCCTGGGAATTTTCTGAAAAGCCTATATGGTGAACCCAAATATTTTGCAGGTTAGAAGCAAATCAGTACAGATTGTCTTATCTTTCCTCATTTATCCTGGAGTCTTGGCAAGGCAAGACTGAAGCCGCCATCAATCTCTTCCACCTCCTCTCGCTTCTGACCTTCGGGTTTCAAGCTTACCTCTTCCCCCATATGGACTAGAACCTTGCTGAGTTCTATACTGATCATACTGACTTTGGGGGTTTCACAAAGCAGTTGCAGCACTTGAAGGCACAGCCATTGTGTGGGTTTGTGCATGGACTTCCTTGAATGGAGGCTGCTCTTCCTTTCGGCGATTCTTTTTACCATGGTGTGTGTGTGTGTGTTGGAATCATGAGTCACTCCCCAAAGTCTTGGAAACTGCTGGCTCGATGTGTGAGAGCCTCTGTCCTGAGACTCTCACATGATGCCAAGAACCCTTTTTGTGCAGGATGAACTTTCTACCCATTCAGCCCCTAAAAGAGCCATTCATCTCTGGGTGCTCCAAGGGACTGAGTCTCCTGCTGTTTCTGCCATACTGAGCAGCCTTCCAGGGGACCCGGTGCAAAAGTCACATCCAGCTGCAGCTGCAATCTTGCCTTTCCCAGCTTATGGCAGGCACAGAAGCTTCAGAGTTGTTTACAGGAAATACAGCGGGGTGAGGAAAGGCCCCCTCTCCCCAACCCCCCTCCCTCCCCTTTCTCCCTGCTCTGACAAATTCACATGGGTTGCTTATGGATGACTTCCGCTCTTTAGAATGGAAATCTGGGAGAGAGCTTGGCTGGGTGACCAAGTGCATGGCTGTGTATGTGTAGATGAGAACACACATAATAAAAAGAGGGAATGAACTACAGGCTCCTTGCTATCAGCTTTGTAAGTCAAGTGGGTGCATTAGCCAGCATTCTGAATATATATATTCAGAATATATACGCGGGTGGCACTGTGGTGTAAACGACTGAGCCTTGGACTTGCTGATCGGAAGGTTGGCGGTTCGAATCACTGCGATGAGGTGAGCTCCCATTGTTTGGTCCCTGTTCCTGCCAACCTAGCAGTTCGAAAGCACGTCAAAGTGCAAGTAGATAAATAGGTACCGCGGGAAGGTAAACGGCGTTTCTGTGCGCTGCTCTGGCTTTGCCAGAAGCGGCTTAGTCATGCTGGCCACATGACCCGGAAAAACTGTCTGCGGACAAACGTCGGCTCCCTCGGCCAGCAAAGCAAGATGAGCACTGCAACCCCAGAATCGTTCGTGACTGGACTTAATTGTCAGGGGTCCTTTACCATATATATATATATATATATATATATATATATATATATATATATATGTATATATATATGAATGAATTCTACTCCCCACCCCATACCCACTGCCTTGAGGTACATCTTTGTGAGAAGAAAAGGCTATGGAGTAAACCCTTCACAAACCTGGAACCGAGTCTGTAAGATGGTTAGATGGCACCTTGTACGCCTCCTCCCAGCAACTCCTGCAGCCAGATTGGTGCCAAACATATTGCTCTGCTTTCCTTTGGACCACATCAGCGAGGCTGAGAGGGAGATCTTGTTGTCTGGGTAGCCTGGGACCTCCATACATACTGCCTAGGCTTGCACTCCATTGTTTCTCAAGACAGACTGATGCCAATAACAGTTACACCCCATCCCAATCTCATTGACAGCCAAACAGATCTTGCTTCCCCATTGGACCCAGCAAAGAGCAAGCATGTCTCTGCATCTCTGCTTCCAGCTCACTCACTCACATCACCTTGGCTATTATTCTCCTACTGGGTTGTGGTGGTGGAAGAAATGCCCTCCCATTAGCCTGGATGGTACTATCCCCTAGTTTTAGCTCTTGCAACCTAGCTCATTATTTTGGGGGACTCTTAAGTAGCCAGTTAAGATCTTACATTGTCTTACAAAGAGTAAACTCCATCCCTCCATGCATCTGGTGGGATTGTTGTTCTTGGCAGACATGCAGGCTTGCTCTCTGGTGGGCAGCCGAGCTGTGAGTTTCAGCAGGATGTGAAGTCTGGTTTATTCTCCCCAAAGGCCGGGATCTGGCTGACACTAGATTCCCATAGACCAGAGGTTGGGAACCTCAAGCTCTGGGGGCCAAATGCAGCACTTCAGGACTCCCTATCTGGCCCAGGCTTCCCAGGCCATGCCCCTCACAGGCCCTGTGCTGCACACTCCTTGGGGGCATTTGGCTTGACTGGGGAGTGTCCTTGAACTCTGATACAATCCCCCTTGCTTGCCTGGATGAAGGCTGCAGAGATCTGTGCAGGGCTGAAATATAAGAGTCCCACCTGTTGCCCAACCTCCTTTTTGCCTCCAGCCACACCCACTATTGACTCTGGCATGTGGCCCCTAGGAAGGAATGTGTCCCTTGGCTCCACACCCCTGAGACAGGCTGTGGTCCGACCTTTATGGTATTACCGTATTTTTTGTTCCATAAGACGCACCTGACCATAAGACACACCTAGTTTTTAAAGGAGGAAAACAAGGGAAAAAATCTGAATGAAACAGTGGATGTATGATTTTTGTGGTTCATGCTGTGACCACAGACATGTGATTTGACAGTGAGTTTGGAGTAGCCCAATGCAAAAATCCTGAGGATCCATGTGGATCCATGCTTTGTAACCACGTTTTTGCGCCATTGCGGCTCCAGGCAACAGTGGATGGGTGATTTTTTGGTGCAGGCTATAGCCATGGACATGCTATGTGATCTGATGGTGAATTTGAGGTGACCCAATGTAAAAATCCTGAGGATCCATGGGCTTTTACCTCCCTCTCCCAGGCAGCCTCCTTTATTGCTAGCGTCCCTTATCTCCCTCCCCGATCGCTTACTAATCAGCTGCTTCCTTCCAACACCCCCTTCCCTCTTGTTTGCCTTAGTGTCTTTTCCTTAGCTGGAGCAGTTTTTTTGCTCCTCCTTTTCTTCTAATTTCTCTCCTCATTGCTTAAGCCTTCGTATCTCCTCTCCTTGCAAGTTTGCTATCTTTACCTCCTCCCTCCCAGGCAGCCTCCTTTATTGCTAGTGTCCCTTATCTTGCTCCTGTTCGCTTGCCAATCAGCGGCTTTGTTTCAACACCCACTTCCCTCTTTCAAAAAAAAAGAAGCAGCATGATCTGCATTTTGCCCCTGGGCAATTCAGCTCCAGGGACCACACATTCGCACCATAAGATGCACAGACATTTCCCCTTACTTTTTAGGAAGAAAAAAGTGCGTCTTATGGAGTGAAAAATACGGCATTATGGGTGTCTAGTTGCCAAAACGGGGGGTGTACTTCTGTATCTTGTTGGGTCTCCCTTTCTGTTTTAAGTGTGGGAGCCTGAGGCACCCCTCATAAAAGGTGACATTGCTATAACCCACCCAAAAAAACCCTCTACGTTTTCCCCTTTGCAGATGTCATGGCGGCCGCAGTATCGCAGCTCCAAGTTTCGAAACGTCTATGGCAAAGTGGCCAACCGAGAGCACTGCTTTGACGGGATCCCAATCACCAAGAATGTCCATGACAACCACTTCTGTGCGGTGAATACGAAGTTCCTTGCCATAGTAACGGAAAGTGCCGGAGGGGGCTCCTTTCTTGTCATTCCACTGGAACAAGTAAGCGACTCTTTGTTTGATTATGATCAGCAGCGTCACATGCCACCACAATCTCCGAGCGCTGAGAGACTCTAGGGTTTCCAAAAGCTTACCACGGTCCTGTTTCCTTGGAAGGAAGGTCAGAGGAGATTGTGGGGTCTTCAGGGTAGTTGATTTCATTTACTCATATATACAACCTTAGCATCAGATGGAGGGGCTCACGGAATTAACACTTCAACAGATCTTGCTTCTCCTTAAGTTGCAGCTTTGGATCCAGCACTGAGCAAGCAGGTCTCTGTGTCTCCAGCTTCCAGCCTACTTCCAGTTTAGCTCTCTCACACCTCACTGGTTATTGTTTTCCTAGCTAGTAGCTAGGTGAGGGAGTGGAAGAAAGGCACATCCGCTTGCCCTTTGGCACACAGCAGCCTCTTTGGTTATGCTAATCTGTTTAACCAGTCAGCCACAATCTTTGCCAAACAAAAGGACTGGTTTGCCAACTTTGCTTCCATATTTTCTACCCCCCATAAGTATAGGATCCCATGAATTGGAAGGGACTTAGGGCATCATCCAGACCAGACATAGGCAAACTCCGGCCCTCCAGATGTTTGGGACTACAATTCCCATCATCCCTAGCTAACAGGACCAGTGGTCAGGGATGATGGGAATTGTAGTCCCAAACATCTGGAGGGCTGGAGTTTGCCTATGCCTGATCCAAACTGATCCCCCCATTGATATCATCATCATCATCATTATTATTGCTCAACAAGCTTTCTTAACCCCAGTTTATTGTCCTTCCAACATGGGGGAGGGACTTTCTTTGTTTTGCCTTCTGTTCTCCAGCTGCTGCCAATGGCAACTCAGTTGGAGAATCTTTCTGCATGGGAAAAAGTGGAACCAGCATCTTGAAAACGTAAAACATTGGGGTGGGGTAGGGGAAATGTTTCACCCCCACATTTTCCTGCAAATGATTGCATGTGTTGACTTTGCCCTGTGGGATTTCCCTAAGATGCTCATGTGGATTTTAAAAATTAAACATGAAAGTCTGGGTTATAAAATTTTAAACACTGAGTAATTTTAAACCGACTTCCTGGAAATGGGCCTCAGGGAGGATGCAGGTGCACCTGTCAGTCACGTTTATTTATGGTCCAAGGCTCTCAGGCAATGCTATAATAATTGCTATAGGGTTCAGGGTGTGGCTGCAGCTTAGATGGATGGAAATGGGCTTGATTCCCTTTCTGTGTAAAGGTGTTGGAGAGAGATTGATGCTGTGAACCAGCACTGCATTCACCCACAATCAATAGTTTGTGTATGTGTGTGAGAGAGACACATGGGGGGGGGCAGGGGGAAGAAAGAGAGAGAGATCCCTAACACCAGAGCTGATAATCCCATCAGACTCTACTGGCTGGTCTGAATCTATAAACAGCCAAATATAGACCTGGTGGGGATGTTCTTTATCCCATTTCAGCTGGGACTGTGCACCTTTCCAGGTGCCCTGCTTATCAAACATTCATCCTGACCTGTTTGCAAAACATTTCCAGGGAAATGCGATGATGTCAGCTATTCATTGAGCATATAGCCTCATTTGTTTGAAGAGGTTACACAATGTTACATTGGCAGTGCATTTCCCCATCATTTCCCCTATCATAAAACATTGTGTGTGTGTGTGAGAGAGAGAGAGGGGGGGGGAGGGATGGCTTTGTTGCCCCCAGAGTGCCAAATCAGCTTTACGACCTAAATTTGCTGGAGACCAGGGTTCAAATCATCACTTGCCCATGAAACTCACTGAGTGACCTTGGGGGTTGTTGTGGGGATTCAAGAAAAAGGGGGAGAAAACCCTGTGCTCCACCTTTAGCTCCTTGGAGAAAAAGGTGAGTTTTCAATGCAATAAATAAATAAATAGAGCCCTCTGTTGCACAGAGTTTTTGCCAGTGCAACTGCTCTTGTGCAACATTAAAGCTCACCCTTCCACTTGTGTTAGCAGACAGAGAATGCTGGATTAAGTTCATGTTCTGGAAGCACCCGACATCTTTGCCACGGCATTAGCAATCAGTTATCCACCTGGTTTTCCATTGTCTGTGGCCAACAGCCATCACAATGTAATACACAAAAACAATACAGTCCAAGAGCTGGGGTCCTCCAGATGGCCTTTCCTTTCAGATTTCATCCTGATTTGCATGCACAAAGTTTCGGTGGCAGTTAGATCATATCCAGCCTTCGGAGAGTACTTGTTCCGATTTGTTTGCAGGGAGGTTATACGACAACGAACATTTGTCCTGCATTCATTCTGATTTGCTTGCAGGTGTTTATGCCTTGTCACTGGCCATTCATTCAACCTGCATTTTTCAAAGCATTTCCCATAAAAATCTTGTGTGTGGATTTGAACACCTTACTCCACTTTAAACCTGGAAACCAGAAGTTCCAATATGTGACTGAATCACTCCCACAGAACACAGAGTCTGGAGGTGACTTATGTTAAACATGTCACATTTCAGAAATGCAAATGGTCAAAACATGGACTTGTAGAGCTTTCCTCCCAATTTGTTTAGGGCTTAGAACAATCCTCCTGGCAGTCAACATGGATTTGCATAAAAAGCAGTCCATAACTTTCTCACTGCTGGTGTATGTGAAGCTACCCTACAGGCAGCAAACCAATCTACATTCATAGAGTCATAGAATTGTAGAGCTGGAAGGAACACAAAGGGTCAGCCAGTTCAAGCCCCTGCACTGCAGAAAGTAGCCAGCAGCCATCTAATTTTGAAATCAGCTGAATGTCCACCTAAATAATTCTGGGATGAATGCATTACTTTAAATCAGCCATGCTAGCTAGGGCCTGATGAGCATTCTAGTCCAGGGATAGGCAACCTAAGGCCTGGGGGCCGGATCTGGCCCGATCGCCTTCTAAATCTGGCCCACGGACCGTCCGGGAATCAGTGTCTTTTTACATGAGTAGAATGTGTGCTTTTATTTAAAATGCATCTCTAGGTTATTTGTGGGGCTTGCTTGGTGTTTTTACATGAGTAGAATATGTGCTTTTATTTAAAATGCATCTATGGGTTATTTGTGGGCCATAGGAATTGGTTCATTTCCCCCCAAAAAATATAGTCCAGCCCACCACATGGTCTGAGGGACGGTGGACTGAAAAAGGTTGCTGACCCCTGTTCTAGTCCAATGCATCTGGAGGGCACCAGGTTGAAGAAGGCTGGTGTCCTCTGTCCCTGCAGCCCCTGCCTGCATGAACTTTTAATTCCACCTGAGACAGATTTGAAATTGGATTGTGCTAGCCCACCACTGTCCATAAAAACATACTGATGGGCTGCCAGACTCTGCCCCTAACCCCACCCACCCATGTACAGGGAGTGGCCTTATGTGCATCTGTGAAATGGTGGAGGGAACAAGGTATTTGAACTCACTTGGAGAAGGGCCATAGTTCTGTGCAAAGTCCCAGATTCAATCATTGGTACTTCTAGGTAGGGCTAGGAATGTCTTGTGCCTCGAACCCCAAACAGTCATTGCCCGTCTGTGTAGACGGTACTGAGCAATTTGGAGCAACGGGTCTGACTTGGTATATATAATGCAGCTTCCTAGGTTTCTAGTTGCTGGAGCTAGATAAAATCAGGGGCGCACCTTGCTGCATTTGCATAATTAACAGGTGGGTTGGGAGAACAAAGAAGGATTGGATTAGTTTCTTTGCAATCAGCTGGAGTCTTTTGAAATGAACAGACCCCTAATTAATATGCTTCTATATTTAGCAGAAATAAATTGAGGTAGCCTAGAAACTACCGAGAGCAGCCGCTTCAGCTCAGGAGTCTAAAGTCCTTGCTGCGATATTCTGGCGAGCTTTTATTAAAATGTCTTTCTTCCCCCTCATCCAGTACATTGCCTTCTCTCGGGGGACATATGTTCCCCTGCTGGCAGATCAGAAATCTTAGCTACTTATGATAAAAACCTGCTCCCCTGTTCTTACTGGAAGCCAGAAAAACTCCCACTCAGCAGACTGCAAGGCAGCTATGGGGGAAAAAAGCCCCACATGAGAAGTTTGGGGGAGAAGATGCGAGCTGCAAGAGACCTACCGATTCCTTAACCTAGACACGGCCAGGATCAAGAGCGAGAAGAAGGGAGATTGGGAATCTACTGCAGTAGATTGCTGAGCATTTCAGTTTTCAGGCAGGATCTACTTTCATAGCCGGAAATTCAGGTTGCAGAATGTTAGGTGATTGGGAGGCTAAACGTTAGAATGTAAGAGAAGCCTGCTGGGTCAGGTCAAAGGGAGCCCAATTAGTCCAACATCCTGTTCTCACAGTGACCAACCAAATTTGCCTGTGGGAAACCCACAAGCAGGATCTGAGCACAGCCCTGTTTAGGGAAGTTCTTAAAACTGATGTTTTAATGTATTTTTAACCTTCTGTTGGAAGCTGCCCAGAGTGGCTGGGGAAACCCAGTCGGATGGGCAGGGTAGAAATAATAAATTGTTGGTGGTGGTGGTGCTGGACCATAAAGAAGGCTGATCGCCGAAGAATTGATGCTTTTGAATTATGGTGCTGGAGGAGACCCTTGAGAGTCTCATGGACAGCAAGAAGATCAAACCTCTCCATTCTTAAGGAAATCAGCCCTGAGTGCTTACTGGAAGGGCAGATCCTGAAGCTGAGGCTCCAATACTTTGGCCACCTCATGAGAAGAGAAGACTCCCTGGAAAAGACCCTGATGTTGGGAAAGATGGAGGGCACAAGGAGAAGGGGACGACAGAGGACGAGATGGTTGGATAGTGTTCTCGAAGCTACCAGCATGAGTTTGACCAAACTGCGGGAGGCAGTGGAAGACAGGAGTGCCTGGCGTGCTCTGGTCCATGGGGTCATGAAGAGTTGGACACGACTAAACGACTAAACAACAACAAGGTTTCCGGCAACTGGTATTCAGAAGCATTCAGGAGGCAGAGCATAGCCATCATGGCCAATAGCCACTGAAAGTCTTTTCCATGAATCTGTGCAATCCTCTTTTGAAGCCATCCAAGTTGCTAGCCACCACTGCTTCCTGCAGAAGTGAGTTCCATAGTTTAACCCTGCAGAGATTTCCTGCAACAAACCTGACTCCCCCTCCCTCCAATTGGCATTTGGGAAAGTGATGCAAAACTGTGCAGCAAAGCGTTGAATGGCACTTGCTTTGATGCAACCTCATCTAACCTGCCCCGCAAGCAGACCAGAACGAATGCTGATGAAATAGTCGGTGTCATCTCATCTCCCTGCAAAGAAAGCAGTGTGTGCATCCCCATTTACCAGCATCCATTGCGCTCCCACCACTGGTTTGGGAAGTGATTTAGCATTACATTAGCTGCAATCCATATCTACCTTGTATCTATCCTGTCCTTTCTTATGAAATGCTCTGTTTTAATGTTTTCCCCACCCCGAAACCCCCCAGCTTTGATCTGAATTGAGGAAAAGAATGGCCTGTCTGCATGTTAGGTTGGTAATGTGTACACAGCCCAATTCAGGTTGACGGCTCAGTGAGTCTCAACTGCCCAACAGCAGCAATAAGGAAACAAATTTGCTCACCTGTATTAGACTGCTGAAATGAGGGGCGAACAGGAGTGGAGCTCTGTCTTAAAGGGTATGAGCTCAGTTGAGTTCTGATCCGCAAAAGAGACTTCTCCTGTTCAGAAAGTGCTAGGAGGCATCCCTGTTCTTTAATTCTATCTGTAAGCCTTTTTGCACCTGGGTTGTACCATCGTTGGGTGCTGGGCTAAAACAAAGCAGATCAGACAAGCGCTTCGGCTAAGAGCATGAGAAGACATTCGCTATGAATTTCCCAAGGAGTAAAGGATGTATGAGGAGAAAATACTCTCCTGGGTTGTAACTGTTTAAGCCCGGAGGGATTTCATTAGAACATAAGAAGAGTTTGCAGGATTGGACCAGTGGCCCATCTCGTCCAGCATCCTGTTCTCATGGCGGCCAAGCAGGGACTTGTGGGAAACCTGGAAGCAGGATTCGAGCGCAAGAGCCCTCTCTCCCCTCCTGTGGTTTCCAGCAACTGGTAGTCAGAAGCATTGTTACCTCCAACTTTGGAGATAGAGCGTTGGCATCCTGGCAAGTAGCCACCGATAACCCTCTCCTCCATGAATTTATCCAATCCTCTTCTAAAGCCAACTAGATTGGTGGTCCTCCCTGCCACCTGAGATTTGGATCCTTTGCCTAGAATCAGATGGAAAAGACACCTCAGTGAAATTATCCGGTGGGAACTCAAGACACCATCTTCCCTAAGAGAAGGCTAAACAACCAGAAGTCACTTCTTCTGTCTTCTGATGGTGGCACTGAAATTAGAGAGAGGCAGTGTACTCATTGAGATCTCGTAACTTGAGATTTCTGGCAGGGCAGCAGGGTGGGGGCAGCAGTGGCAGGGAAGTGAAAGCAGGGTGCCCCCTCAAGCTCGGCAGTCCCTCCCCCCATTTCCTAAGCATAAAGGCCCATTTCATTCCCCCAATTAGCTCCCCCGATGAACCTCTTCCTAAGCTGCCGTCTTTAATTGGGTTGACTACAGATGGAGGGAAGTACAATCAGCGTTCTAATTGTGAGACGCAGCTTGATTCCGATTAATATTCCAAAAACAAGGTACATGAGCTGCAGTTGGGAGTGACTCTCCTGTCTCTTTGCCACTGAATCTCAACTCCAGAGTCATTAATATAGCACTTTAGCATCTTTTGTTGTTAACCCCTTGTGGTCAGAACAGAGCATCCATCTTGATCATCAAGATGTCCCACATCTCTGGTTTAGGAACATACTTTTTTTCCTAATCACCTGTTGGCTGAAATGCATTTTTTCATACTTGCCAATAACATCTCCGGGGGGTTGATGTGGACTGGGTTAATGAAGGCGCTTGACTGGACACACTGAGCAAGCATCTTTAACTATTTGTACATGGAGACGACATCACACAATGCTCATGCAGATCTCCATAGGGATCCAAACACAAAAGAACCAAACTTGTCGGCCTCCGCTTTAAAAGCAAACTATAGATTCACTGTGCAATTTGTTGCCCCAATGCAGAGTTTGGTTCTAGGCTACATTCCCAGAAAGTGTACCATTTGGGGGTTCTGGAGCAGTGCTTGTAAACACTTAGAACCGTAGTATTGTAGAGTTGGAAGGGATCCCAAGGGTCATCTAGTCCAACCCCCTGCAATGCAGGAATCTCAGCTAAAGCATCCATGACAATCCAGTATCCTGTTTTCACAGGCGTCAGCCAGATGCCACAGATTTAGAGGGCATCTCATACCTGGAGAAGAATGTTTCTTTTGATTCAGCCTTTGACCTTTCTATCTCCTCAGAAGTCACAGGACCAGAGGAGTTCATAATGCCAGCACCTTTCCAGCCTTAAGACATTATAGACACCAGCTCAGATGCCATAATAGATGCAGGTAATTCCTTTGTAGCAGGACAGCCAGTCAAAAGAGGCATGATAATAGCTGTCAATTGTACAAGTCCTTCCTTGATGTGTTTATTTGTTCAGTGGCTTCATCAGGGTTGCCTTACATTACCATGATTTCAAAGGCAGAAGTGACGTCCAGGGAGAATTTCTGAAAGGTGGCGCTTTGTCCTGTATCTTAGGCAAGTCAATTCAAAAATCATATTTCTGTAAAAATAAAAAGCCAAATAAGTTCAGGTTTTCCTTAAAAAGACTCAGCAATTTTGGGGTCTTCCTAAAAAGAGCTCAACAACTTTCAAGGTGTCCTGGCGTAACTTTTTGAAATATGGCAACCCTAGCTTCATGCTTGAATTTTCATTTTGTGGTTAACACCAGGAAAGTCTAATGGTGGAAAGTGTTCTACTGGTGCCCAGCAGAGTCACTGGAGAAGAGATGGCTTTGCGTGCAGGCTATGTTCTTGGCTTGAGGCGAGCTAATTACGTTCCATCGTGGTGGGGAAAATAGGAGGGAGGGAAGGGCTGTTGCTGAGAGGCAGGTCAGCTGCTTTGCATGCAGAAGGTCCCAGGACCAATCCCCAACAGCATCTCAGGGACTGAACCTGGGAGTGTCCCCTCCCTGAAATCCTGGGCAGCCACATGTCTAGTCAGCGTGGACATTACATAGCTAGATGAACTGGTGGTCTCTGTATAAATAAGCTCCCTCTGTTTCTGATGTGTATCCTATCAGCTTTAACATGCTTGCTGCTTGCCTCTGAACAAAACCTCCAGCCCCTCTTTTCAGAGACACGTTGGTTCACTGCTTGGCTCACGTGCCCCGAATATCTTAATTGCCCCACAAATTCAGATCCTGGAATCAGCATTTTGGAGCCATGGAGAGATTTGAAAGGATCCTGCAATTATCTATGTACTCTCTGTGGACTGTTTGACCTCTTCCATCCTGTTTTAATGTGTAGGCAGTGCTATTAATAACACACCCAGATGGGATTATATTTGCAGCAAGCTGAGTCAAATTTGGTGCAATGAAGAAGTCGTGTGCCCCCCTTCCAGTCTCGAACATTCCGTATCTCACTTTTAAAACAGTGTGTTTTGTTTTGTTTTTAAATGCATTTTATATCCCACCTGTTTCCTCCAAGGAACTCAAGATAGCATACGTGGTTCTCCCCTTCCTTATTTAATCCCACAACGGCCCTGTGAGGTAGGCTACGCTGAGAGACAGTGACTGGCCCAAAGTCACCCAGCAAGCTTCATGGCTGAGTGGGGATTTGAACCCCAGTCTAACACTCTAACCACTATGCCACACTAGCATGATACAAGCTGCTTTACACATGGCATTCAAGCAGCAGGTTCTACTCTTGCCATTCTGACTGCAAAAGCACAGTGGAATATGTCAGTTGACCCCCATGTCAGAAGGCCAGACAAACTGAAACGAGTCTGTTAGCCGTGGTTACTGAATTGCGGGGGGGTCAGACTAGATGCCCCTTCAGCTCCCTTCCAAGTCCATGATTCTGTGAGTCATGTCACCGCTGAAAGGTGAGGCAGTTCTTCTTTAGTCTCACAGATAAGAAAAACAAAGATAAGAATTGCAAAGTTGGAAGGGACCCCAAGGATCATCTCGTCCAATCTACTTCACGGAAGAAGAAGAGTTTGGATTTGATATCCCGCTTTATCACTACCCAAAGGAGTCTCAAAGCAGCTAACATTCTCCTTTCCCTTCCTCCCCCACAACAAACACTCTGTGAGGTGTGTGGGGCTGAGAGACTTCAGAGAAGTGTGACTGGCCCAAGGTCACCCAGCAGCTGCATGTGGAGGAGCGGAGACGCGAACCTGGTTCCCCAGATTACGAATCTACCACTCTTAACCACTACACCACACTGGCTCTCAGGAATATGCAGCTGTCCTGTATGGGGATTGAACCTGCAAGCTTTTCAGCACTACTCTCTAACCAACAGAGCTATCCAGGCTGTCAAAGGCGAGAAGGACTAGGGAAATTAGGATATTTTGGGCAGCAGCATGCAAAGAGAAACAGGGTCTGCCTTGAGCATGTAGGCTGAATGACTGACAAGTGGGGATCCATTTGGATGATTGACGTCCGCCCACGCAAGCAGCTCAGCGCTAGGAGCTGGAGGCAGAGGGGCATTTTTTGACCACATTTTATAGTGTGTAAAATGTGCCATCTGGGTAAGAGAGGAGGATTGCTTTAACTTTGCAAGGTATGGCTTGTCTGCGCCAAGTGATGTCAAAGATAATTTTGTGTGCGTCCAATGAGGGTTTCCATAGCAACATTTAGCATTTAGACGGATCGAGTGGGTACCCAGAATGGTTGTCATTATGAAAAGAAAGAGAAGAAGAAAACCTGGCTGCTAAGTGAGAGCATTTTGTTTTTAACCATTTTAGTCTCCTTCCCATACAAAGGGAGGGGGGAACCCTAACCTGTGGTCAGTGTGATGTACAAACCATCACTGAAGAAGCATAATGGTAATGAATGGGATCACGCGTTATGTTGCAAACCATGTGTGGGAGGTCAGCATGCCTTAGAGGGGGTCACTAATGTCTTTGGCCCCAAGGTCACATTTGGAATTTGGAGAGTGGCCGTGGGCACCACCCTCTCCAATTCCTTCTCCAACACAGCGCCTTCGCCAGCTCATGTTCTCTCACAGACTCAAAGAGTGGAAGCACAATCCACCGACTCAGCTTCTCCAAGAAGCCTGGGTAGAAGTTAGAGCCAACAGAGTTTGCTTGATTTTACATGAGATTCTTCTCCCCCTCCTAAGAGGTGACATGAGAGCCATCTTCAGATACACAGAAGCTTGTTTTCTGCTTCCCCAAAAGAGAGGATTCAAATGACAAGGAAAAGAGATTCCGACTAAACATTAGGAAGAATTTCCGGAGGGTGCAAGCTGTTCAGCAGTGGAATGGATGACCTCGGAAGGAGGTGGACTCTCCTAGTCAGAGGTTTTTAAATAGAGATTAGGTGGTCATCTGTCAAGGATTCTTTAGCTGTGATTCCTGCATTGCAGACGCGGGTGGCGCTGTGGGTTAAACCACAGAGCCTAGGCCTTGCCGATCAGAAGGTTGGCGGTTCGAATCCCCACGACGGGGTGAGCTCCCATTGCTCGGTCCCTGCTCCTGCCCACCTAGCAGTTCAAAAGCATGTCAAAGTGCAAGTAGATAAATAGGTACTGCTCTGGCGGGAAGGTAAACGGCGTTTCCGTGCGCTGCTCTGGTTCGCCAGAAGCGACTGAGTCATGCTGGCCACATGACCCAGAAGCTGTACACCGGCTCCCTCGGCCAATAAAGCAAGATGAGTGCCGCAACCCCAGAGTTGGCCACGACTGGACCTAATGGTCAGGGGTCCCTTTACCTTTACCTTACCTGCATTGCAGGGGGTTGGACTAGATGACCCCCGGGGCCCCTTCCAACTCTATAGTTCTATGATCTGCCAGAGATGTCATGTGATCCAGAGCCTTGGGCCTCTGGCTGTGTCAGGCTGGCCAAGTGGGTTTCGGGGGGGGCAGGGATACCACTCCATTGTGCTGGGATGGGCATGACCTTTCCCATATGGCAAGGAAGGCTCTTCCTCTGCTCTTCCTGCTGGAGCCGTTCCTGTAATTTGACAAAGGCCAATTGTTCCCAGCACAGCTGCTGAAGAAATGAAGCTCTATGTCCTATCGCTGCTGTGGCTCCATAGAAAAAGAAGCTACAAGTTTAGAAGATGTTTTACATACACTGCTCCCCTCAGTCACTAAATTCCAGGAGGGGGGGGAATGATTTTAAAGCCTTTTTGAAAAGCTAAAGTGCTCTTCGCCAACTTGGTGCCTGCCAGGTGTTTGGGGCTACAATTCCTATCAGCCCCAAATGGATGGGAGTTCCAGCCCAAAGCATCCAGGGGGATATTTTAAACTTGAAACCAAAGTTCCACGTTTGAACTTATCCAAATTTTGCCACAGAGTTCTCCAGCCAACCATGGTGTTCAAAGGTGTGTATACGTAAAGTATACACGCAAGAAATGCATTGATTCATGGAAATAGCATGCAAAGTTGCATTATATTTGGAGGCAATCCTTTGGGGGGGGAGTGTGCATCCGTCCAAATTGCACAAAACATGCACATTGGGAGAAGTTTGCTGATGAATTTTCATTTTCATAAGGACCTCTTTTTTTAAAGGGGGTGGGGAGGAGAAACAGATGTGGAGAAGCAGAGAACTGAATTTCAGATGGGGGGGGGAGATAAACTGCAAAAATCTGAAATTGAGAGCTCGGACCAATTCCTAACCCTAGCCCACTCCCTTTTATATATCCCATATCAAGATCCCTCATCTTTTAATCAAATTTCCTGAGACGGGCTTGGGCACAATTGTCCAAGTTTAGCAACACACACAAACACCAACCCAGCTTGACATTCCAAGAGGAAGAACTGCATGTCTAGGAAAGCAGAAATAAAAATGGTCTGAAATGCAGCAGGGGGATGTGGCTAGTGAAAGCACACCCTCTTTCCTTCTCGCACTGTCTCTGTAACGCCTGCAACAATCGAAGGTCTTGTTCTGCACGAAGTGGTCCAAAGCGATTCCTCCTGGGTGTGCCAAGGAAGTCAGCCTGATATGTTCCATGAGCTTCAGTTTCCGTCGCCTGCTGCCATTGGCCTCCTTCCATTGCTGCTATGGCCTTAAGAGAATAGGAGAAGGGAAACAGAACATAGGAAGATCCCTGCTCGATCAGGCCTCTGGGGGCCATCCAGTCCAGCATCCTTTTCTCACAGTGCCAGCCAGGTGCCTCAATGGGGAGCCCATAAGCAGTGGCAGAGGAACCCTCTCTGGTACCCGGGGCAGGATGCTGAGGGGTGGGACGAACTGCCCGGTGGTGCACGTGTGACACCCATATGGACTGTGCTTGTGCGGCAGCCCGTGCACTCCATACAGGATGCCACACATGCGCACTCCGTACAGGATGCCGCAAATGTGCACTCCGTATGGGATGCCACACATGCGCAGTCCATACAGGCTGCTGCTCGTGCACGCCGTCCATATGGGCATCCATATGGGCTGCCGCTTGCACAGTAACTGTACGGGCTGCTGCGCGAGTGGCATCCCATATGGATTGCGCACGTGCGGCATCCCGTATGGAGTGCACACACACGGCAGCCTGTACGGATGTCCGTATGGATGGCGCACGAGAGCGGCAGCCCCCACACTGACTGCACGCGCCCTCAGCCACTCTACAGCTGGGGGGAGGCAGGGGCCATGTTCCATGAGCTTCAGTTTCCATCACCTGCTGTTTAGTCTGAATACCACACAATATTTTATTCATTTAGATATACATTTGTTCTCTTTACTTATTCTGTTTGAAAGCACGACCAGCATTTTTAAATGGGCACAAACTGCTTCAGAAACATTCCCTGGAATGGAATGATGTTGTAGACAGCAACCAATCTGTGCTGTACACGGCCAACCTTGGCTGAAAATTTGCTGAGCTGCTTTTCTCTACACTTGACAGGTGGGGGCCCCACCCACTTGTCAGGGTTACCCCATCCTGGGGGGTGGAGCTAAAGGGCTGGTCATCTAGGCCAAGAAGCTTCTTCGCCTCTGCAACCTGATGCAACAAACCTACTTTTGATTTTTAAGGACTATCTGTGGTTTGGAAGTTGACAGGGAAATAAATACACTGAAAAGTGTGGGGTGAAGGAATTATTAACAAGAAGATGGATCGGACTGAATGTTCAATATAGACCTCTGCATAAGCTTTGTACAGGCAAACCAGGTTGGATACCCAGTAAACTAGCCTGGAGGATCCCTTTGTGTTTACTTTGGCCCTGATTCTGCTGCTCTCTGCAAGGAGAAGCTTAGACTCCTCAGTCAACTATTTCCTCCTGTGTCCCTTGCCAGGCTCTGCAGTGAAGCTTCCTTCCAAGGCAGTAGCAAGGCAGCTGCAGAGCATCTTGAGAAGCGGGAGGGAAGGAACAGATGGATGTAGGCTGCTGCTCTCCTTTCTGATGGACAACAGTCATGAAAGAGCAAAAAGGTCTCCCCCCCTTTGCAGCTGCACTTGGAGCCCAGTGGATGTCTGGAAAATAATGTGCAGAATTTCAGGGCTGCTGGAAACCAGGTGGCGATGGTTTGCTGCTTTCCGGCAAAGGCTCCCTCTGGCCCTACCAATCTGGTACTGCAGGAAAGAGGCTTGCAGGAGACTCTGGTGTTTGAATCGGGGATCAGAGCCTCCAAATATACAATGCTGCAGTCTGAAAGCGGCGTAGTAACTACAAGACAAATGATGAATGACTGCAGAGCATCTGCTTTGCATGCTGAAAGTGGGAGATCACTGACTAAATCCCACTGCTAGTCAGCACAGAAACTACATGGTAGACAATGCTGAGCTGATGTACCAAAGGATCTATTCAGTAGAAGATCATTTCCTCTATCCTTAAGCAATCATAAGAACATAAGAAAAGTAGTCTAGTCCAGCGTCCTGTTCTCACAGTGGCCAACCAAACATGCCAAACCCACAAGCAGAATCTGAGCCCAAGAGCCCTCTCCCCTCCTGAAGTTTCCAGCAACTGGTGCATTGCTGCATCTGATCATGGAAGCAGAGTATATAACCATCCTGGCTAGCAGCCATGGACAGCCCTCTCCTCCCTGCATTTATCTAATCTTCCTGTAAAGCCATTTAGGTTAGTGGCCATCGCTTCTTCCTGTGGGAGTGAGTTCCATAGTTTAGCCATGTGCTGTATAAAGAAAGACTTTCTTTGATGTGCCCTGAAATCTCCCAGCATGCAGCAGCAGCAGCATTGAATGTCCATGACTTCTAGTATTAAATTAATAAGCAAACTTCAAGACAAAGTGCTTAGTTTTCTCTCGTGGGGCTTCCATTCGTGGGTCATCATCTCCACCCCCTAATAAAATGGAATTAGCTTGTTAAGGGAGTGAGCGACAGAGGGGAAAGAAGGTCACGGAAATGTTGCCAAATGCTTTCCTGCAACGATGCAGTCAATGGAATTTGTTTAATCCTTTAAAAGCAAGCTGAATTCTGCACCAGGGAGCCAATGTCTCGTGTCCACTGCACCCTTGGGGACCTGTGCTGCCCACACTGGCCTGCCCTTGTCATTCTGGAGTGACTCCCAAACCAAAACATCTCTGAGAGAAATGAGCATCTGCAAGAGGTTGGGGGCTCTCTTGGCCAGAGCTTGTATTTAGGTTGCTTGGCAGCAGACCTGACAGGCCACATGGTAGACGGGCTAATCTCTCGCCCCTTATCTCTGCTCCCCCATCTGCCAGGCATGTCCTCCTGTGTGACCTTGAATGCCTCATTTTAGGGGAAGGGAGTGGGAAGGGGTGCAGAGAATGAAAAGCGCAGACATCCTCAGCTAGCAACTATTTTAGTCTTTGCTGGGCTCTGCTGCAGTTTCCTGCACTAGTGCAGGCATAGGCAAACTCCGGCCCTCCAGATGTTTGGGACTACAATTCCCATCATCCCTGACCACTGGTCCTGTTAGCTAGGGATGATGGGAATTGTAGTCCCAAACATCTGGAGGGCTGGAGTTTGCCTATCCTGCACTAGAGTGAAAAATGAAGCCAGCCGTCAGCCTCTCTCTCTTTTCACCAGCAAGGCTGGAAACTGGCAGCAATGCTTCTGAACACCAGTTGCCAGAAGCTGCAGGAGGGGAGAGTTGCTGTTGCACTCAGGGCCTGCTTGCATGTTTCCCAATGTCATGTCTGGTTGACCACTGTGAGAACGGGATGCTGGGCTAGACCTTAAGGCAGTCTCTTGTGATAGAAGAACCTCCATGCCCAGGGACACTCTACCTCTAAATACCAAATAATGGGGAACAACAATTGGGAGAGTGGCTGTTGCGCTCAGGTCCTGCATCCAATCAGGGGCATCTGGCTGGCCACTGTGAGAAGATGCTGGACTAGTTGGTCCACTGGACTGATCTAGCTGCAAGGCTTTTCTGATCTGTGTAAGGCTTTTGCATTTCCCACATCTGTAAGCTGGTTGAAAAGGCTGCATTCCCATGCAGCTTAAGAAAGGCAATCGCACATTTCTTCTCTTCATTCCAGCTTACCTGGTTTCTTAGGCTTGCTGGTGAAACTCATGCTTGATTCTTTGTGACTAGGCTTGGATACCCAAGAGCAAAATCCAAGGGTGAAGGGACGGCGCTGATGCATTCCCAAGACCAAGTTCCCCCAAGATTTAGACAGCAGTGGGCCCCCACCATTTCCGTGCATATGGTGGAAGGGAGGAACCAGCTATTTACTAATTTACTAACTGAAAGTTTAGCCCTTTATTCAGTTTTGTGGCTGCAAGCAGGTCAGATTCCCTTTCCAGGCAGTTTATCACCTTTCTGGTGAGAGTGATGAATCCACGACTTTTGTGGTGACGAAGACTGCATTTCACACTAGAGACAATAACAGTAGGTTAGATTTTCTCCTGATCTTATTTTTGCAAAGATGCTTTCCTGGAAAGGCTCGATGGACCTTGACCTGCAGGTGACTTTCCCCCTTGTCTTTTTAAATATTTTTTTAAAGCAATCTAAAAACAGGACTGTCATTCAGGATTATATGAAAACATGACTGAGCTTTTCTTGAATGTAACAGGATAGCTCAGTCGGTACAGCATAAGACTCTTAATCTCAGGGTTGTGGGTTCGAGTCCCACACTGGGCAAAAGATTCCTGCATTGCAGGGGTTGGACTAGATGACCCTCGTGGTCCCTTCCAACTCCTATGATTCCATGATGCTATGATTCAGGAACGGTAGCTGTTCGGTGGCCAGATATATCCTGGCAAAAGAGCTGGTGATTGTAAGGGTGCTTGATGGCACCCTCTGCTGGTTAAAACCTTGCTTAAACTATCCTCTCGAAAATTGTTTCTCTGTATACATTGATTCAGGCAAATAATCCAGTTTAATGTGGATTAAATATCTCTTTCTCAGCTTTTGAAAATAAAGCTTGGGCTTGCTTTGAAATTGCTGTCACTCCAGCCCACATAGGACTTTTCAGGACAGATAAAATAAAGTCTTTATTCGCACAGCACACAGTTGGTTAGAGCATGGGGCTGATAACGCCAAGGTTGCAAGTTCAATCCCCGTATGGGGCAGCTGCATATTCCTGCATTGCAGGGGGTTGGGCTAGATGACCCTCAGGGTCCCTTCTGATTCTATGATTCTATGTCTATGGAATTTGCTCCCACAGGAGGCAGTGATGGTCACCAGCTTGGATGGCTTTAAAACAGAGGATTAGATAAAAACTCATGGAGGAGAAAGCAGTTGATGGCTACTAGGGATGCGGGTGGCTCTGTGGTCCAAACCACAGAGCCTAGGGCTTGCTGATCAGAAGGTCGGCGGTTCGAATCCCCGCAACGGGGTGAGCTCCCGTTCCTCGGTCCCTGCTCCTGCCAACCTAGCAGTTCAAAAGCACGTCAAAGTGCAAGTAGATAAATCGGTAGCACCCTGGTGGGAAGGTAAATGACATTTCTGTGTGCTGCTCTGGTTTCTGCAGAAGCGGCTTAGTCATGCTGGCCACATGAACCAGAAGCTGTACGCTGGCTCCCTCGGCCAGTAAAGCGAGATGAGAGTTGCAACCCCAGAGTCGTCCGCGACTGGACCTAATGGTCAGGGGTCCCTTTACCTTTACCTTTTAGCCAGGATGGCTATGTTCTCCCTCCACTGTTGGAAGCAGTGATGCTTCTGAATACCAGTTGATGGTATTCCAAGAGGGGAAATTTGTCCTGTTTGGGGACTTTCCATTCATGCATCTGGTTGGCCATTGTGAGAAGAGGAATTGTTCTCTCTGGCTTGCTTCTGTAGGGAGATTTGAGGACCCGAGCCCTGAAGAAGAGCAGAATTTAGTTCTGCAAGTGGATTAAATCTTCCAGATGCCCCAGTGGGAATCCCACAAACTCAGCGGGGGATGGGAGGAGAGGCTTCCCTCCCTTACCTTCACAAATGGAAGTCAGAAGCATTGCGATGGGACTGGATGGGACAATAAATAGGAGGGAGAGAGAGCCATGCAATGCTGGGGAGGAGAGAGTATTCCCCATGCTCCTTGCTCCAGAATAGCTTCCTCATTTAATACCTGGCCACTGCACCACTGCTGTCACCAACTGGGCTGGCAGCTTCAAGAGGTTTATCTTGATGCACAGCAAGCCCCTGATTATGCATTTCCAGGGAGCTCGAGCATCTGCCGCTGGCTAGGTGTAGCCCATTTTGTGGTTGCAAGAGGCAGTGTGGTGTAGTGGTTAGAGCGTCGGACTAGGACCCTGGAGACCAGGGTCCTAATCCCCACTTGGCCCTGGAGTCCTTGGGGGCCAGCCACTGCCATCCCTCAGCCTAGCCTAGCTTACAGGGTTGTTGTGCAGATGAAATGAGGAGAAGCCACCTTTGACTCCTTGGAGGGAAAGGTGGGATATGAATGCAGTGAATAAAACAAAGTCTAGCTGTCTTAGGTAAGAATATGCATCTGTGCTGCAACAGCAGCACAGTGGGGAATATCAGGCCAGGGAGCAAAATGCCCCCAGAGCTCTCCACCTGGCCCTCCAAATTTTCCCAAGCCACCCCCCCTCTTTGCAGGCCTTGCCCCTCACCAGCCTCACATCACACTTTCCGCAAGTGATTTTGCCTGGCTGGAATTTGCCCTTGACTTGTGAGGGTTCCCCTTGCTTGCCTGGAAGGATGAGGGGGTAACAGCGTGCCTAGAAACTGGCTTATGGCACAAAGGTAACATAGACATCAGTTGCTCCGCCCACCTTTGCCTCTGGTCCCACCAACAACCACCATGCTGCCCCCCAGAAGCTTGCCTGGTACAGAATGTGGCCTTCGGGTCCGCAAGGCTTTCCCATCCCTGTGCTAGAGGCAGGGCCAGATTTAGGGTTGATGAGGCCATAGCTACTAAAGGTAATGGGGCCCTTTATATGTCCAACTGTCCTTTGTCAACAACAAATTGGCACTGTTTTTTGTGTTGAATATACGCTATGTGGTAATTTATGGACCTAATAGGTATCTAAAACCATTTGCACATAACAAACTATGTATTTTATCAAAGTAATTGTTGAACTGAAATTTTATTTTATTTGTTTTCTACCTTATATTCTAGAAATGTACATCCAGGTGTGTGTGTTTTTTTCATTTACATTTTTTTAGGGGCCCCAAGAGAGTGGGGCCCTAAGCTATAGCTTGTTTAGCTTATACGTAAAACCGGCACTGGCTAGAGGGAGGGTTTTGTTTTTATTTTTCAAAAAGGAGAATTGCGGGAAGTCACATGGTGTCGCCGGGAGGGGAGAGACTATTCAGAATCCGTCCCCCTTTCCATCCACCCACCTGGTCTGGTTTCATCTCCCTGCCTGTCTTCTCTCTGCCATCAGAACAGCACACTTCTGTGTATTTATAGATGGCAAGACGCCCATCCCTGGATGAGGGGAGCTAAGGAACTTTGAAGCGGTGAGATGTGAAGCGATGAAAGGGGAGCCGCATTAAATGAGCCTCCCAGTGAAGCAGTGTCAAAACAGAATCCCTGGTACACAGTAGAAATTACCTGCAAGTCTGCCACTATCTCCAGCAAACCTTTGAAGCTCTTGACATTGACTGAACTTCAAAGCAGCCCTATCCTTGCAAGAAGGCCAACTCTTCCAAATCACAATCCGGCCGCTCCTTTCACCGTGACTTTGTTTGTGCCTCAGCCAACCCAACAACCTCACCCAGACTTTGTGGAAATTACCGAAAAAGAGCCCGCTCAGACACAGGACTTTAAACATTTCCGGACTTGTGGCACATCGTCTGGATGAGACCCCAGTAACAACGACAACATAAATGCTTCTAAACCGAGTACTTCCAGTGCCTTATTTGGGTCACAGATGACTCCCTGTTAATGGCAGGCAGCGGTCTTGAAACATTTGTACTTGAATTGTTGAAAAGTTGCTGATCCCAAATTCTTGCTCTGTTTTTGCAGACTGGCCGGATTGAACCAAACTACCCCAAAGTGTGCGGCCATCAGGGGAACGTGCTCGACATCAAGTGGAACCCTTTTATTGAAAACGTCATTGCATCCTGCTCTGAAGACACCTCAGTAAGTAGAAAGCAGCAGAATGTACTGCCTGTTTCAGGGGAAGAGGGTTCAAAAGGATTATTGGGGACCCTTCAGAGTAGTAGAACTTCTGCAGGTGTTTTCTGCAACATGTAATTGATGCAATGAGAGTGCTTTAGTTGTGGACTTATACTGGACCACCCATAGGTTCCGCAGCATTGCTGTGTGTGGAGGGGCACCATGACAAAAGCTGGACATTAGAACGTCAGAAGAGGCTGCAGGATGAGACCAGAGGCCCATCCAGTCCAGCGTCCTGTTCTCTTTTTTTTTTTAATAAAATTTTTATTTGGTTTTCTGCTTTTATAGAAACAAAACACACACAAAAAAAAGACAAAAGACAAAGACATGTATAAAATCAGCAAATCCCGGTTTCATAACCTTGTTCCCTGACTTCCCCCCACCTCCCCTCGTGCATCCCAGTTTCAAGATTATATCAGCAAGTTGGTATTTCTCCTCTTAAGCATCTTATTTATCTTATTACTTCTTTTATAATAAAAATTGATTTTCCTAAGTTGGACTTAAGTTCTCTTCCATCGATTTTCATTTTATCTTAATTAAGAGTCATATTGACCAAACCTAAAAGTCTTAAGAGTTTTTAAGAATCTCCTCTTCCCTCCCTCCCATCCCCGGTTTATGTCCCTTCCAAATAAAAATCCAAATTCGAGATTCTCAGCCTGGGTTCCTCACGTCCGAGGCTTTCAAGTCTCTTTCAGTCCCTCTCCGCCTGTCCTGTTGGTAGTCCTTTATGTCAGTCGTCGGGTCTGGGAAAAGTTCTTTCACCATCAAAGTATATCCTCTTCCCACAAGGAGATTCAAAAGTAACTGCTGAAAAAATTCCACAAAGCCTGTATCTTCAAAATCAAAGTCCAAACGGAGGCCCCAACCATATTTCTTTATTTTAAATTCCTGTATTCCATTTTGTCCCGGAACCTCCTCCTTCTTCTTCTGTGTCTTTCGCAGACTTGTGGTGGGTATGTTCCCAGCGTCTCCTTGCTTGTGTTCCACAGATGTCAGCTTTTGGTTGTTGCTTCCCAAGATTACTTCTTCTTTTTCTTGTTGTTTAGTCTCTTCCACCTCTGTAGATATTGTTTCCCATTCAGCTGTGGATTCTTTCTCATTCAGGTCCTCAATACAAAGAGCAGAGTTGCCTGTTCCCAAGGTCATAGTCACAAGTTGTTTATTCATGGCCAAGCTCTGCTCTTGTAAGATTCCCACCAATTGAAACATCCTTTCGATTTCCACTAGTAACTTTCCTTCCACAGCCATTGTATCCATTGTAGTTTCACAAAATTCCCCCTAGGGGGAATCTGGTTACTTATTAGCTTTTTCACCAACAATCCTTTAACTAATTATTATTACTTTGTTTCCAACAGCTTTGACTCAATTGTAACTCGTCTTAGTCCAGAGGGATCTTAAATAGCAATTTTTCCACTTTAAACCGCCCGTTTGGCAGCTTTGACAGCTGTCAAACTCCGCAGCTCTTACACAGGCAGAAAGGCAGGACGTTCCCGAGCCCGGGAGGGGGGGTTGTTTAAAACAAAAAGAAGGTTTCCAAAACTCCACTCTCCAGCCCAAAATTTTCTTTAGCTAAATCTTGAAAGTTAGTGTCCTTTTTAACTTACCCCACCAAGGGTAGGCTCTCCAGCTTAGCTCTTGTGTCGTTGCTTAGATCGTCTGCAAGGGGGGGGGTGCGGACTTCCTTTTAGCACACCCCCCGGTCGTCTCAAATTCACAGGATAATATTCTTAAAGTCCAATTCCGTCTTACTCACGGGTGATTCTTTCGATCCAAATTTCAAGGAAGGAAGTCAGCGCTCTCTGGTCATGGCTCGCGGCTTCGCTCCACCGAGGTAGCGATCGACTCTCAGTGCCACGCCACCCCCGTATCCCCTCCGCAGCCTTTAAAAAGGCTCTTCGCGAATCAGGGGGGGCGCTTAAGGCACCCGCCGAGTCTTCAGTCCGCAGGCTTCCGCGCCAGCGGTTTTTAAGGGTCCCCGTGTCGCCGGCGCGGCAAAGACCCGTCCTCGGTAGGGCCGATTCCCTCCGCAGCTCGGAGGGAATCCGCCATTTCCAGATTGCGTCAACCCGGAAGTCCCCCAGCGTCCTGTTCTCATGGCATCCTGTTCCCAATGGAAAACCCACAAGCAGGACCTGAGCACAAGGGTACCCTGCCCCGCTGTGGTTTCCAGCAACTGGTATTCAAAAGTATCTCTGCCTCCACATACAGAGGAGGAGCCATCCTGGCCAGAAGCCATTGATAGTCCTCTCTGCCATGAATTTGTCTTATTCTCTTTTAAACCCATTTAGGTTGGTGGCCATCACTGCCTCCTATGGGACTGAGTTCCATAGTTGTTTGTTGTTGTTGTTGTTGGTTGGTTGGTTATTGAATTTATATACCGCCCTATACCCGGAGGTCACATAACAAAAGCAATATAGAAAACCACAAAATATATAATCAAAATAAAAACAACAACCCAGTAACCACCACCCCCACTTCCTTTTACCTGTCCTGAATCTTCCCACATTCAGCTTCATTGGGTGTCCATAAGTTCTAGTGTTATGAGAGAGGGAAAACAACTTTCCTCTATCCATTTTCTTCAGGCTAAGCATAATTTTATAAATATCTATGAAGTCACTTTTTCCTTGCCTTTTCTCTTAACTTGAAAGCCCCAGAGGCTGCACCCTTTAACAAGCTACAGCTCTCAGAATTCCTTGGGTGTTTAAAGCGGTATCACGGTGTGTTAAATGTACAATGTGGGGGCTTGTCTACATTTCCTCTTCTCCCACTGCTTTCCCCCAGTGAGAACGGCTCTTTGGTGCTCAATTGGAACAAATGGCAATTCAGGTTTCCCCCAGATTGCCATTTCTTCCGATCTATTGCTAAAGAGGGAGTTTTCCCTTGGAAGGGAGTTGCCAGTGACACCTCTTTTTTTAAAGAAAGGCAGCGCTAGGAAAGGATAGACTATTTCTACATTGACATATAGCTCTCACCACCAACCTTGCCTTTCAGAAGTCCCCCCCCCCGCCACCCCAAATTCTCACCCCAAGCTCTAAGCGAGGTTTCTGTGGGGGCAGCTCATCTCATTCCATCCCTCCCTCTCTGCCTGCCTTCCTATCTGAGCTGCCTCTGCAGTTCTGGAGTCTCCTCTCGACCTTCTCAAGGTCACCTGCATCCCTGCAGCAGAGAGAAGAAGGTGGGGCTCAGAGCAAGTGGCTGGCGCAGCAGGCAAGCTGGAGTGTCTTGTGCCAAAGCAGGTTTTCAGTGCTTGAGAGCGAGAGGGAAAGAGGAGGAGGCAGAGGCAGAGGCTAGCAGCCAGCCCAGCCTGCAATACAAGGAGGTTCCAGGGTACTTTGCTATGGCAGGAACAACCCTCCCTGCCCCACACTCTCTCAGTGGGGTGGATGCATGCCAGGACGAGGTCAGAAAAGCCTTCTGTCTGTGCACAGAAAACTTGCATCGTGGAGGGGTGGAGCCGTCAAGGGAACATTTGCATGAAGGAGTCAAAGAAGATGCTGTTGGGGTGAAGGACCCAGGGGGATTGTCTTCCCTATACGTTTCTCCTGAGGGGCCGATAAGCTGTCCAGGCAGGAGGATTTTTAGAGGGGGCATTTCTTTAAAAAGCCATTGCCAGCTCTGATGTCCAATTTGAGATGTGCAGCCGATGCATCTGAAAATGCCTCTTTATCCCACCAGCCTTTGACAGATAAAAGTACAGTGGTACCTCGGGTTAAGTACTTAATTCGTTCCAGAGGTCCGTTCTTAACCTGAAACTGTTCTTAACCTGAAGCACCACTTTAGCTAATGGGGCCTCCTGCTGCTGCCGCGCCGCCAGAGCACAATTTCTGTTCTCATCCTGAAGCAAAGTTCTTAACCTGAAGCACTATTTCTGGGTTAGCGGAGTGTGTAACCTAAAGCATATGTAACCTGAAGCATATGTAACCCGAGGTACCACTGTATCTTGTTTTGTGTGACCCATCTCTCTGGCTGAGTCTATCCTGTTTTCTTTTGGTTGGAGCAGTTTTACTTGTTTTGCTTGCTTTTAGAAGTGATTCCCTTGCTTTGATATCTGCCTATGATATTGTTGTCACTCACCCGGGACCTTATATCCACTTGTGCTGTGTTAAGTTTTGTGGGCTGCGTTTTGTGGAACTCCCTTCCGCATGGGGCCACTCTTTGCCTTGTTACCAGCCAGACGCATCTTTCTTGTCCTGTACCTCTGAGAATCAGAGGTACTACTTCTAAATGTGATGGCTTCGTCTGCCTCCGTTATGTTTGTCGGACATAGAGGCACTTGCAAAAAGGTCCACAGCACTGACAGATGTTGAAGACTGCTTCACATTTTCATGCAAATCTTCAGCCGCTGTCTGGGGGCTCTGACTCTCCCGCCCTCGCGTTTCATGATGTCATGGATCTCTGTCAGCAGAAAGTGCTTTTTATAGCCTGTGGCTGCTGCAGTTGGGAAGCCATGCAGCTGCAAGGAAGCACATCCCTTCTATGGCAGCAGCTCCTGCCTGAGCCTCCCTCCAAAGACCTCAGGGACTGCAGATCTTGGCATGTTCTATATGTATCAGGCATACAAAAATATGGACCCACGTACCTATGGGACCACTTCTCCTGGTATGCCCCGCGGAGGACCTTAAGGTCCACAAATGACAACACTTTGGAGGTCCCAAGTCGCAAGGTGGTTAGATTGTTCTCAACTAGGACCAGGGCCTTTTCGGTACTGGCCCCGACATGGTGGAATACTCTGTCACAAGAGACTAGGGCCCTGTGGGACTTGACATCTTTCCGCAGAGCCTACAAGACAGAGCTGTTCCACCTGGCCTTTGGTTTGGGCTCAGCCCGACCCTTATGTTTTCCCTCCCCATACGGTTTTGATCTATGGGCTACTTTTAAAATGAGGCTGCATTTTAAATTGCATTTTAACCTGTATTTTAAATTGTGTTGTTGTTGTCCCCCCCCCCCAATTATGTTTCTATTGTAATTTTACTGGTGTTAGCCGCCCTGGCTGGGGAGGGCGGAGTATAAATATTATTATTATTATTATTATTATTATTATTATTATTATTATTATTTCACTTCGTTGTACTAAAGGACCTAGAGCTCTGTCCTTAATCTGCAAGCTGACAACAACTCTATTCAGCTTCATACTGGCAACAGAAGCTGGTGTGGTGGAAATGCTGAAGAAGGGCGAATGCCAAGATTCAACACCTTCATAGAGCTGACGAAGACCCCTGCCTAAAATCCTGGACAGCTGCTGCTGCCAGTGAGGGCAGACAATCCTGAGCCAGAAGGACCAATATGGGAAGGCAGCTTCCCACACTTATGTGTGCTAAGGGGACAGTGGTGGCTCAGCGACAGAGCCCCTGTCTTGCAGGCAGAAGGCCCCCAGTTGAATCTCCAAATCTCCAATGGTATCTCCATGTAGGGCTTGCCTGAAATGTTGGAATGCCTTCCCATCAGATGTCAACTACAATACTTGAATTGAAGGCAGCTCTGTATCAGGAAGTTTTTAATGTTTGACGTTTTATTATGTTTTTATATGTGTTGGAAGCTGCAACCCCGCCAGATGGGCTGGGTAATAATAATAATGGGACACGGGTGGCGCTGTGGGTTAAACCACAGAGCCTAGGACTTGCCGATCAGAAGGTCGACGGTTCGAATCCCCGCGATGGGGTGAGCTCCCGTTGCTCAGTCCCTGCTCCTGCCAACCTAGCAGTTCAAAAGCACGTCAAAGTGCAAGTAGATAAATAGGTACTGCTCCGGCGGGAAGGTAAACGGCATTTCCGTGCACTGCTCTGGTTCACCAGAAGAGGCTTAGTCATGCTGGCCACATGATCCGGAAGCTGTACGCCGGCTCCCTCGGCCAATAAAGCGAGATGAGCGCCACAACCCCAGAGTTGGCCACGACTGGACCTAATGGTCAGGGGTCCCTTGACCTTTAATAATAATAATAATAATAATAATAATAATAAAGCCACTGCCAGTCAGTGCTGACAATGCTTAGGTTCCCATGCTTCTAACAAGGCTGTGATGCTTTATGGTTTACATTTTTCATTCTTCGTTTATGTTTGTTTACTATGCTTGCCATTTTTGGTTAATAATAACAGTAATAAAGTATGGTGTGAGTGTGGCCCATGGGTCCTGAGACATTTTAAAAGCATCTTTACTGTAGCAGAATGTTTCGGGGGTGTGTGTGTACTGTATAATGAACCTACTTCATCCAGGCAAGCCGCTGAGTTGACAAAGACACCCTCCTCACAGCATCCTTTTGCTCTCATGTCCTTCAAGGTTCGGATATGGGAAATTCCAGACGGAGGACTGAAGCGCAACATGATGGAGGCGGTCCTGGAGTTGTACGGGCACAGCCGGCGCGTCGGCCTTGTTGAGTGGCACCCGACCACCAACAACATCCTGTTCAGTGCCGGCTATGACTATAAGGTGAGCTGGGCGAAGTCGCCCTCATGCATGAGAGCCAGTGTGGTGTGTAGTGGTGCATTGGTCTAGGACCTGGGAGACCAGGGTTCAAATCTCCACTCTGCCTTGAAGCTCGCTGGGTGCCCTTGAGCCAGTCAATAACTCTCAGCCTAACCCACCTCACAGGGTTGTTGTTGATGTTGTTGTTGTTGTTGTTGGGACTAAATAAGGAGGGGAAGAACCATGGAGAAAAAGGTGGGGTATGAACGCAACAGTAAGCAAAACGTTGCAGCCAGTGAGAGAGAGTTTGGATTTGATATCCCGCTTTATCACTACCCGAAGGAGTCTCAAAGGGGCTAACATTCTCCTTTTCCCTTCCTCCCCCACAACAAACACTCTGTGAGGTGAGTGGGGCTGAGACTTCAGAGAAGTGTGACTGGCGCAAGGTCACCCAGCAGCTGCAGGTGGAGGAGCGGAGACGCGAACCCGGTTCCCCAGATTACGAGACTACCGCTCTTAACCACTACACCACACTGGCTCTCTCCCCAGTGGTGGGAAGGCTGACCTTTGTTTTGCGTTCCTGTCCTTGTTAGGTTCTCATCTGGAACCTGGACATCGGTGAGCCTGTGAAGATGATTGACTGCCACACCGACGTCATTCTCTGCATGTCCTTCAACACAGACGGGAGTTTGCTGGCCACCACTTGCAAAGACAAGAAGCTCCGCGTCATTGAGCCGCGCTCCGGCAAAGTCCTCCAGGCAAGGAGCTTCTTATAAGGGTCAAAAGAGAGATGCGTTGGCAGAGAGCCATCATCCAACGTCCTGACTGTTGTTGTTTTTTAAATCAGCCACAGAAGGGGGTGCGCATGTCTAGTTTTTATCAGGACAACAACTCTGGGAGGAGGGGGCGCAGGATGTAGCGATGGACACCAGCCTGGATTACTTTAAAAGAGAATTAGGCAGATTCATAGAGGATCAGCCTGTCCATGCCTACTGCTAGCTACAATGGCTTTGCTCTGTCTCTGCGGTCAGAAGAGGCATGACTCTGAACACAATTGCTGGGAGGTTTCTCTGGTGCTGAGGCCCTGACTGCAGACTGGCTTTGTACTGGGACATCTGGTTGGCCACAGCTGGACATCTAGAAGGGCTACTGGTCTGATCCAGCCATCCAGGCTCTTCTTATGCTTTTATGTTATTTGTTTGCATTTATTTATTTATTTATTTCATAAAATTTATACACCGCTTGATGGCAAAAAAGAACCTTCCAAGTAGAGCAGTTTACAAAACAGAAAGAGCAATAAAATTATCAACAAGAGGAATCAGCAACAATTTAAGACTTTTGAAAAGTTAAACCAACAGTGAAACTAGAAACAGATTAAAACTCCCATCAGCTTTCCTATTTTTCCGGTCTGAATGCCCCACCAAAACAACAATTATGCCTGCAGTGTGGATAGCGGCTTTCTTTCGGGGGGGGGGGGCAATTTGGATTAAAGAAAAGGCATAGGGGTGTAAGAAACTGCTCAGAAACAGAGGGGCTCCCCAGAGCAGCTTTAAGGTTGTTGTTTTTTAAGCCAAGAAATTACCGATTACAATTAATTCATGTCCTGTATGTTTTGCAACCTCCACCTAAATTGCACCATCGTTGGTGTAAAAACTGCCTCCTCTCCTAAGGCAGGAAAAGCAAGTTGGATACGTTTTTGTTGGTAAGAATTCACAGCTACTTCTTCCGACAATGAAGTTTCCAAAAGCAATCTTTTTATAAGCATGTGCTTATCTTCTAAGAAAGCAGCCTTTAAAAAAAATTTAAAAAACTTCTTGATCTCATGGTTAGAATATTTCCCACCCCCAGCCCCCAAATGTCAACGTGCAAATTTTGACTGCAGATAAACACAATTTCAACAGAGGGAACAGAAAGAATTCACTGTCTGCCGTGTTTTTACGTCTAGCTTTAATCTTTTATTAATCACAAGTTGCATTGGATGAAATGAAAAGTGAGGCTTTTGAGTGGCGTATTTGAAAGAATAGTAAGCCAGCCTTTCCCAACCTGGTGCTCTCCTGATGTTTTGGACTACAACTCCCATAAGCCCCAACTGTCTCAGCTGGGATGGATGGGAATTGTGGTCCGAAACATCTGGAGCACAGCAGGGAAAGCTGCCTTAATCAATTGCCTACAGAAGTCTAGTACTACAGCTTAAGAAGGATATTGAAAAGATGACCAAGGGTCTGGAAACCAAGTCTTATGAGGAATGGTTGAGGTAATTGGGTATGTTTAGCCTGGAGAAGAGAAGATGGAGAGAGGATCTGACAGCCATCTTCAAATATCTGAAGTGTTGTCACATGGAAGATGGAGCAAGCTTGCTTTTTGCTGCTCCAGAGGGCAGGACCCCAGCCAATAAATTAAAATTACAGAAAAGGAGATTCCTACATCAGGAAGAACTTTCTGACTTTAAGTGCCATTTAACAGTAGAATGGACTCCCACAGAAGGTGGTGGGCTCTCATTCACTGGAAGTTTTTAAGCTGCAGTTGGATGGTCATCTGTCAGGGATTCTTGATCTGTGAGTCCTGCATTGAAGGGGGTTGGACTAGACTTTTGAACTAGACTTCCAACTCTGAAACTTTATGATTGATTTGAAGGGGGGAGCTGGAGGCTGCCAGGAGTGTAGCTGCCTGGCTGGGTAAATCTTGGTTGTCTTTCCAGGAGGCGAATTGTAAGAACCATCGCGTGAACCGGGTTGTCTTTTTAGGAAACATGAAGCGGCTTCTAACGACTGGAGTCTCGCGGTGGAACACGAGGCAGATTGCCCTCTGGGATCAGGTCAGGCCGTGATATTTATTTACTTATTCTGGAAGGTGGTAATGCAAGAACAGGCCTTTTCAGTGGTGGTTCCCTGTTTGCAGAATGCTCTCCTCAGGCACCCTCATTACAGTGGTACCTTGGGTTACATACATTTCAGGTTACATACGCTTCAGGTTACAGACTTCGCTAACCCAGAAATAGTGCTTCAGGTTAAGAACTTTGCTTCAGGATGAGAACAGAAATTGTGCTCTGGCGGCGTGGCGGCAGCAGGAGGCCCCATTAGCTAAAGTGGTGCTTCAGGTTAAGAACAGTTTCAGGTTAAGAACAGACCTCTGGAACGAATTAAGTACTTAACCCGAGGTACCACTGTATATATCTTTAGGTGCCAAGCAAAAACTTTACTCTATAAGCAGGCCTTTGGCCTTTAACTATCTGTGACCTTTTTGATGTCAGAGGGGTGTTTTTGGTTTTAATATAACTGTGTGGAGTTTTTGTTTTGTTTTGGTTGTAAGTCACTTTGTAATTTGCCATGGGCAAGATAAAGCAACTAACAAATATAATAAATAATTATATAGTTTAAAAAATATTATTTTTTCAATCATCCCTTTTTGGGACCAAGCCCTGAGAGAAGAAATCTTTATTTATTTATATCCCAACGTTCCTCCAAGGTTCTCAGGGTGGCATACATATTTCTCCTCCCCATTTTATCCTCATAACAACACTGGGAGGTAGGTTAGGCTGAAAGGCAATGACCGGCCCAAAGTTGTAGTCGAAAAGCATATTGAGGGCACCAGATTAGGGGAGGCTGGCCACAGCTTTTTTAAAAGACACCTTTCTTCACATTTGTAATAACATTCCTAGTGTCAAGGTTATAGATGCAGCAGGTTTGAAAGCTTTTTTTTTTAACCAACAAGAGTATCTTTGATTTCTGCAGGAAGATCTCGCCATGCCCTTAATAGAGGAGGAGATTGACGGGCTGTCTGGACTCCTCTTCCCTTTCTACGATGCTGATACCCACATGCTGTACCTGGCTGGCAAGGTGAGTGGGCACAAAATGCTTATGGCATGGGGGAGTGGGCTTTGGCTACAGAATCCCAAAGTTTCTGTATCTTGCCATTAGGTACGCACTATGAACCAACGTATATCTGGAGTCACGTCATAGTCACTCCCTTGGACTAAAAAAATTAACAAACCATTTCCCTCAAAGTAGTTTTTTAAAAGGCATTCATTGGTTCATCTAGATGCTTAGCCAAAGCAATTTGTGTTGCTGTAGATTTAAATCTACAGTCAAACCTTGGCTCCTGAACGCCTCCATTTTGGGACGTTTCAGCTCCCAAAAGCCGAAAACCCGGAAGTAAATGCTCTGGTTTTTTAACGTTTTTCAGAAGCCAAATGTCCAGTGCAGCTTTTGCTTGAGTGCAGGGAGCTCCTGCAACCAATCAGAAGCCGCGCCTCTGTTGTCGAACATTTCGGAAGCCAAACAGGCTTCCACAACGGATTATGTTCAACAACCGAGGTTTGACTGTATAAAGAGAAGATTGAGAGGCAATTTGGCAGCCAACTTCAAATATCTGAAGAGTTGTCAGATATTATAATTACTATTACTATTACTACTACTACTACTACTACTATTTTGCTAATATTAAGATGGAGCAAGCTTGTTTGCTGCTGCTCCAGAGGATAGGACCTGAACTGATGGAGTCAAATTGCAAGAAAGGAGATTGCAGTTCAACATTAGAAAGCACTTTCTGACGGTAAGAGCTGTTTGACAGTAGAATGGACTCCCTCAGACAGTAGAATGGACTCCCTCAGAAGATGGTAGATTCTCCTTCACTGGTGGTTTCTAAAGAGATTCTTTAGTTGTGATTCCTGCATTGCAGGGGTTGAACGAGATGACCATAGGCGTCCCTTCCAACTGTACACTTTTTTATTCTAAATTTTGGTCTTTTAGGGCTGAGATCCTGAGCATGCATACTCAGAAACAGGTTTTAATGAAATTAATATGCCTTGTTTCCATTCAGATGTATGAAGGACTCATGCTCCATTTCCCGGCAGACCTAAAACCAGCCTCCTTCTTTTCAGTAGATGTAACTAAATCTGGGCTGACTGGAAATGGATCCATCCCAGTTTGAGCACTGTGGAGATTATAGGGTGTTAATTGGGGCTCCAGCTAAGCCATTGTCCTTCAACCTTCCGTCCTTCTGCTAGAAAATGGAGATAAAGTCAGAATACCTCACAGGGTTGTTGTAAGCAAAAACAAGACAGCACCCAGAATCATAGAAGGGTAGAATTAGAAGGGACCCTGAGGTTCATCTTGTCCAATCCCCTGACAGAGGGCCATCCATGTTTTTAAGGGTGGGCCAAGTCAGAGTTCCTATGACAACCACCCCAACCTGGGGCCCTCCAGATGTTTTGTACTACAACTCCCCACAGCGCCTACTGGCACCACTATGTTAAACTGAGGCTGATCGGAGTTGTAGGCCAGGAAACCTGGAAGGCACCAGGTTGGAGAAGGCTCTGCTATGACCTAAACTGTGCAGTGCTCTCTCCTCCCACCCCAATATTCACAAAAGTCCCACTGATTCACACCTCTCTCTCTTTCTCTCTCCCCCTAGGGAGATGGGAATATCCGCTACTATGAAATCAGTACAGAGAAGCCATACCTCACTTACCTCATGGAATTCCGTTCTCCGGCTCCACAAAAAGGCCTCGGTAAGGGGTGCTTACCGTCTGCGCTACAGCCTCAAAGGGAGGCAGCCTCTTTCCTTGGACTAGTCAGTGGCTACTAGCCACGATGGCTGTGCTCTGACTCCACAATTGGAGACAGGCTCTGCATCGGGGCATGTGGTTGGCCACTGTGTGAACCAAATATTGGACTATTTTTGTACTGTACAGTGGTACCTCAGTTACATATGCTTCAGGTTACACACTCCGCTAACCCAGAAATATTACCTCGGGTTAAGAACTTTGCTTCAGGATGTGAACAGAAATCGTGCTCTGGCGGCGCGCAGCAGCAGGAGGCCCCATTAGCTAAAGTGGTGCTTCAGGTTAAGAACAGTTTCAGGTTACATACGGACCTCCGGAACGAATTAAGTACTTAACCTGGGGTACCACTGTACTCTTTTTGGCACCTGCTATAAACATTCCTTTTAGACAAGCCTGCCCAGAGGCTTAGGAAGCTGAGGCAACTCTGATCTGTTTCAGTATTTTTACTTTCGGATTTTTAAAAAGTAGAGTTGTACTTTTTTCTTGATTTTTTCTTTTTGTAAACCACTTTGAGGGTTTTTTTTTATATATATATAACCAAGCAGCTTGTGAATTTTTATGAAATAAATCAAAGGGACATTGGCCTGATCCAGCAAGGCTCTTCTGGTGCTCTTATGAAACCTCCAGACCTGGAGGCAGTCTATCTGGATACCTAGGTTCTTAGGGTCATTTGGTCATGGTGCAAACAGGTTGCTGGACTTGATGGGCTACTGGCCTGATCCAGAAGCTTCTTCTTATGTTATTTCATCTGTTCTGCCCTCTTTTCCCCAGCATAGTCACAGGCTCCCGCACCTCCTCTAACTACTCTGCCCCTTTCTTCAGCCTCCTCCTGCAGGTCTGCTGCCTCCCTGACGCTCTCCCCAATCCTTGCCCTCCCTGCATTTCCAACATCTTGGCCTGCTCAGCCCCAGACTTCCTTCCCTCACTCCAAATAAAGTTCTGGCAGCCCTTGGTTCCAGTGCATGGTCTTCCCCTCAGGCCAAACCAACCCTTCCTCTTCCGCTGTGTGTGACAGTTGTGCACCGAGCCCTTTCCCCTCTGGATACGGAATGTTTATGAACATTCCCAGGACACTGGATCAGAGGGCCAGTAGCTAAGGACAGTGGCTGGCACACTTTATAGAAACAGAGGTTGGTGCAAGGAGCAGGGGGTTTACCTAGCCGGGGGGGGGAGCAGCAGGAAGATCTCTGAGGAGATAAAAGGAAACAGAGAAAATCGTGCAGAACTGCTGTGTCACTCAGATGCCATGATAGAGGGTCGCCTTGCAACCTCTCCAAGGATTTGATTTTCTTTGTTATGTACAGGACAACAAACATCACTTCTGCCTATTCCTTGTGTTTGTAGGAGTGATGCCAAAGCATGGCCTGGATGTCTCTGCCTGCGAGGTGTTCCGGTTCTATAAGCTCATCACGTTAAAAGGGCTGATTGAGCCCATCTCCATGATCGTGCCAAGGAGGGTGAGTAATCTGGCCCTCACAGGAGGCAGGTTTGCTCTCTAAGGCTGCCTACATGCCATACACAGGAATTCACACACACCCCAAGAACCCTGGGAACTGTAGTTTGTGAAGAATGCTGGGAACTGTAGCATGGCACGAGGAAAACCATAGTTCCCAGGATTCTTTGAGGGGAGCCATGTGCTTTAAATGTGTGGTGGGACTGAGGCTTTGAACCCTGGGTCCAGTTCACACAACTGTGGTTGCTTCCAGATGACCTGTTTACTGAGCATCATCCTGATTTGCTTGTGGGGCTGCTAGAGGACATCAAGTTAGCTCCTATTTTCAGGGTGTTTCATTGCCACTTCCCAATTTTACTGCACAACAACACCAAATCAGCACTCAACGGTACAACCTGAAATTTCCTACGCTGTTAAATTCCACCTCAAACCATGGCAGCCTTGAAGCTCCCTTGGCTGATGTGCCACCTCCAAGTGGCCTTGGCAGGTGAAAAGGAGCCATGTGGGATTTGCCAAGCTCTGACCACCCTGCTCAGAGATTGGCAGAGGCATGGGGGTTGCTGCTATAGGGTCCTAGGTTGGAGAAGCCCGCTCTGCCTCAAACAATGGAACTTGCTTCCGCAGGAGGCAGTGAGGCAGGAGACAACCGTGGGTGCCCAGGGTTGTGGGTGCCATGCAACGTGCATGGCCCTGGCACCCAAATTTGTGGGTGCCCAGCTCCTTCATGGGGAATTTTGTGGGTGCTCAGGCAACGCAGGGCCCCAGGGAGTTGGCACTTATGCTCAGTTGCATTTCCCTATGTTTTGGTGTTGTAAAGGAAGGTTGCGATTCTGTCCCATTATTTCTGCACAAAGACCCGCACATCCATTCCCCCCACTCGTAGTCATTTTTATCCACACTCCGCAAGCCCAAATGCCTTCTAGTAAGCCTCTCCTGCCTTGATTGCCTCTCCTTTCAGACCACAAACACACCGAGCTCCCGGCTGCATGGGCTCTTTTTCTGCAGCAGCGTGGAGCCAGATCTTCGGGGCAACAGGGATGTGCTTGAGAATGCTCTAATGCAGCCTTCATCCCAAACTGCAATCCGACAAATGGTTAACCTGCTATGTTGCAATGCTTATGACTTTGCTTGGCTCAGAGAATGAGCTAAAAGTTTGTGCTGCTCCTGAGATAAATGTCCGCTCCTCGTTTTTGGGATGGGGGGGAGTATGTTGAGTAGTTTAATTACTGCCATAGCATCAAAAATCTTTTTGATTTTTTTTGGGGGGAGGGCAAAAATGGAACTTAGTGGCTCACAGACAGGGTTAAAGCAGTAGTTACCCAAATGGGTGGTACCACCCTTGGGGGGGCAATGAGGCCCCAAGAGGCAAGGGTGCAGAAGGGGGCACTGGAAGTGGGGCCCTCCAAACACATTGATTGCTAATTTATGGTTGACAGGGCTAGAACATGGAACAAAAAAACTTCCTTGTTTTGTATTTAAGGTTTTACTGCTTCTATCACTTTTAAATTGGGGTGAGGGGACTGATGATGAAATGATAAAATAATAATAATAATAATAATAATAATAATAATAATAATAATACCCTGACCATCTGGCTGGGTTTCCCCAGCCACTTTGGGCAGCTTACGATTATGGAACCAAGGGGGTGGGTGCCCAAAATGGTTCGGGAACCACTGTTAAATGATTGTTTGCAACTGGGTCATTGCCGGTGTGTGTGTTACTTACTGAATTTTTCTTGGGAAAGATAAATCTAGATTATATTTGGTGGGGGGGGGATACAGGTTGGTATGCTGTACTGTTTTTAACACTTGATTGGGAGCTGCCCAGAGTGGCTGGGGAAACTCAGCCAGATGGGTGGGGTATAAATAATAAATTATTATTATTAGTATGCTGATGCCAACAACATTATGTGTTTGCTGCCTGCCTGGGGGCACCCTTCCCAGAACACCACCACCGCTCTGGAAGTCCTTTACTAATTATTTCAAATATGCTGTTTCTCTTCCTTCTGCATTCTAGTCGGAAACATACCAGGAAGATATTTACCCAATGACTCCAGGAACAGAGCCTGCTCTCACACCGGATGAATGGCTGAGTGGAACGAACCGGGGTAAATGCACTAGCTCTGCAATTTTGTGATGTGCAACCTGGTGGAAAATCAAACACCACCTAGGTTTTAAAAAGAAAAACAACTTTTAAAGTGGCCAGAAATTTGACTTCAAGCAAAACATGGCTAACACTGCTTGAAATCCCTAATATTTCCAAATATTGAAGTCTGGGCATTTACCATTTCAACATCTGGAAATGGTGAAGACTGATCTGTGACTAAGTGATGCTCTTTTGTTTCTCTCCCCAGTGAAATCAACTGAAATGCTGGACCTGTCCCATCTCCCTGCCATATTAAAATATAGAATGAGGAATGTGTTAAAGCAATTGAGAGTCTAACTGAAGAGCCAGTCTATTCAAAGCCTTATAGAGCTAGGTAGATCTCTGTAGGACCCATTTTGCCACCTGGGCACACCTGAGGTTGAACCACTTTCAGACCAGCAGTCCTGGTGGCACTAAAGCTCAAAAGAGGGCAGGCTCTTTTGGAAAGCTGGCATAGTGGCAGAGTAACAAAGGTGCCTGGGTTTCCCCAGCTTCAGAACCCTGACATTTGCAGTAGCTTCGATTGCACCTCTGAAATTATGGGCTGCTTCACTGCCACTCCAACGCAACCTCTTGGATTGTGTGTGATGTTCAGCGGGAGTTTCACAGGTGCTGCAGAGTAAAATGCAGCTTCACAAAGTTCCAGCACATTGTCCCAAATACAGAACACAAACGTTTGGTCCTTTAGCTAAAATAGGTAAAGGTAAAGGGACCCCTGACCATTAGATCCAGTCGTGACCGACTCTGGGGTTGCGGCGCTCATCTCGCTTTATTGGCCGAGGGAGCCAGCATACAGCTTCCAGGTCATGTGGCCAGCATGACTAAGCTGCTTCTGGCGAACCAGAGCAGCACACGGAAATGCCGCTTACCTTCCTGCTGCATTGGTACCTATTTATCTACTTGCACTTGAAGTGCTTTTGAACTGCTAGGTTGGCAAGAGCAGGGACTGAGCAACGGGAGCTCACCCCATTGCGGGGTTTCGAACCGCCGACCTTCTGATTGGCAAGTCCTAGGCTCTGTGGTTTAACCCACAGCGCCACCCGCGTCCCGGTTTTAGCTAAAATAGGGTAGATTATTTGCTCGTTTCCAAAAAATGTCTCTCTAGCCCTTTGGTTTAGCATTTGTTGTCTCTTGTTTTCTTTCTTTCTTAGATCCCATATTGATGTCTTTAAAGGAAGGCTATAAGAAAGCATCGAAAGTTGTTTTTAAGGCACCGATGAGAGAGAAGAAGAGTGTTGTTGTTAATGGGATCGACCTCTTAGAAAACGTGCCCCCCAGAACAGAGAATGAGGTAAGGGAAAAACAGCTACCCTCTGTCCAGATTGAGAGTTGTCATCATTAGGCCTGGGCAATGTATCCATACATTACCCAGAACCAGTATGAGGGGCAGAACATGATGGCGGCTTCGCTTGGAGGTCAGCAAAGCCAGAAAAGCATCGGGGCTCCCTCAGCTGGGGGGTGGGAGCACTTTAGCAGGCTTTTCTCTCCCTCTCTCATAATACTAGAACCCAGTGTGGTCATTCACAGAAGCTGAATGTTGGTAGGATTCGGCACAGACAAAAGAAAATACTTATATATACACACACACACCACACAGTTGAAACTGTGGAATTTGCTACCACAGGAGGTAGTGAGGACCAGCTTTAAAAGAGATAAATTCATGAAGGACATACCTATCAACAAATACTAGTCACAATGGCCATTTACTCCTCTTATCAGAGGCAGGATGCATCTGATTCTGCAGATCATAAGTGGGAAAGTACTGTTGCATTCATGTCCTGCTTCTAGGCTTCCCATATGAATCTAGCTGGCAATTGTGGGAAAAGGATGCTGAACGATATGAACCTTCGGTCTGACCCAGCAGGGCGTTTTTTTGTACATGGCCCCCACAAATACTTGCCAGCTATGATATACCAAAGTACCATAATTTTTTCGAGAGTCAATACGGTGCATTGGTCAGAGTGTCAGAAAAACAGAGTTCAAATCCCCACTCAGCCAGGAAGCTCGCTAGGTGACCTTGGGCCAATCGCTGCCTCTCAGCCTAGCCCAGCTCACAGGGTTGTTGTGGGGATTAAATGGCGAGGGGGAGAACCATGTATGCCACCTTGAGCTGCTTGGATGAAAAGACAGGATAATTAGTAGTAGTAGTATTAATACCCCACCCATCTGGCTGGGTTTCCTCAGCCACTCTGGGCGGCTTCCAACAAAATATTAAAATTCAATAGTCTATTAAACATTAAAAGCTTCTCTAAACAAGGCTGCCTTCAGATGTCTTCTAAAAGTCTGGTAGTTGTTTTTCTCTTTGACATCTGGTGGGAGGGCGTTCCACAGGGCGGGTGCCAATACCAAGAAGGCCCTCTGCCTGGTTCCCTGTAACCTCACTTCTCGCAGTGAGGAAACCACCAGAAGGCTCTCGGCGCAGGACCTCAGTGTCCAGGCAGAACGATGGGGGTTCATAAATAAATGAAGCAACAGCACAATATGGAGGCCAACTCTTTCTCTCTCTTCCTCAACTTCAAGCTTCTCCGAATGTTCTTCCGGCAACAAGATGAGATCCGGCGGTTGAAAGCTGAGCTCTCGCAGAAGGACATCAAAATCCGACAGCTACAGTTGGAGCTGAAAAACTTGCGCAACAGCCCGAAGAACAATGAACTCTAAAGGACATTTTCTAAACAAACTCTTTGTTTATACCCACTCTTTTAATTTTACTGTATCCACTTAACACACGATATGAGCCAGAGACCCCCGTGGCCAGCCCCCAGGGAGCTCACCCGCTAACTGGAACTGTGTCCTTCTGTGGTCATTTCCTAGCACTAAAAGAAAGACGTGTTGTCTGTATGATGTTAACTGAGAAAACTACTGCATGAAACAAGCAAAGGGACCCATGTAGAGCCCGAGCTTCCCTTGGAGGAAGTAGAGGAGTCAATGCGTTTCCTGATGCCGCCAAGTCACGGGATTAGCTAAACGGGGCATCCAGTTTTCCATTCCATCCTTGAGCAGGAATGAAAAGGGAGATCTGCATGCCCCGCAGGAAGCAATGGCATTGATTAGTATTATTAATATTCTTTTTTTTTCCTATGCAAAGTGTGACTGACAATGCACACTGGATACAAAACTGGAATTCAGGTCCATGAAACTGGAAGGTACATGGGAGAGCTGGACATTAATTCATCCCCTTCTCCCGGGAAATTCCCCGCAATGTGCCGCGCAAGCAAAAGAGCAGAACCCCCAGGATCCCTTTAATGCTGCAGCGGATGTTGGGGGTTAAGGTCATGCACAGCTTTCTCAGTATTTCTTAAAAATTGCCATTCCCCACCTCCCCACCCCATAGCCACTGGCATCATTTGTACCGTGGGGCCAGCTCTGCTTCAGCCATAGCTCAGTGGCTTTTCTATGCATCAAGCCCTTGGTTGGTTGTCCTATCGAAACAGGTGGCGCCAGCACCAGTTTATAAGGGATACCCACTCTTTGTATCTCTGGTTCCTAACCATTAATCCCAAGCCTTCACATATTATAGAACTTTGTATTTTCTCCTAGAATCATAGAATTGGAAGGGACCCCCCGGCCAAAGAGTCATCTGGTCTAATCCCCTGCAATGCAGGAAGAATCCCTGGCAGATGGTCACCCAATCTCTGTTTAGCAACCTCCTATGAAGGAGAGTCCACCACCTTCTGAGGTGGTCCATTCCACTGTCTTAAACAGCTCTTGCTATCAGATAGTGGTTATTAACACATGCCGTGACACAGGACTGCAAGGAAGGAGGAAATCTTGAAGGCAGGATGTCCCGCTGTGGATGGATGCCAAGGCTCAGGCTGCAAGATGCTTCAATCTGGCTGGATCCTGCCAGCATCTTCTGATGCATTTGCTAGCTCAGTTCTCTGCTGCTGCCGGTGAATCTGTACCCTAGGCCGAACCATTGGCAACTGCTGTGAGGCAGCAAAGGGAGGGATGAGTCCCCAAACTTCACTTTTATATGCTGGGGGGTGGTGAGGTGTTGCTGCTAGCACCACCCAAATGCAAGGTTGCCCAATGGGTGCTTGCTGCAAAAGGGGTAATGTGAGTCACACAGCAACTGGGACCTTCAAGGTGCTGGCTGTCATGCCCCTGTTGAGATTTATAGGTAAGAAGACTGCCCCACCCCAAAAAAAAAACATTCCTATGCAATGAGCCCCTAGCATCACCTAGCAATCTGCCTTGCCAGTTATTGCTGTTCAGGTTGGATTCCTACAGTCATCTGCTCCAAATTGGTCAATGGTTTGAAGAAAGAGCCCCAGGGAACTGGGTCCTGGAGACGGATATTCTAGAAGGTAAATCTATCCTGAATTTGGCATCACAGGTAGAGCCTCCTGCCAATGGAGTGAGCCGAAAGCATTTCACTTCCTTAATGAAAATGGGACTTGCCACTGTGGGTTTTAGTGAATGATGGAGGGGAAATCCAAGTGGCAGTAAGATTGCTTCAGTATTTAGTTAGGGCATTCCCTTCCTTCTGAAGACAATCACCTTGCTGAGAAATTAGGTAAGGGTAGTTTTCCCTTTGGAATCCTGACCACTAACATTCCCCTTCAGGGGGTGAAGAGACAGGATCCCGTGACTGAAATTCCTTTACCCCCAGTGCAACTATCCTGGAATAAGTTCTCCATTGTGGTATTGAGCGCAGGAACCCTGCGATAAGGAGCTATCGTGTATCTGGACCCTAGAACGGGAGGATAAAAAGTAGGTGAGCCATTATGTCTGCAAAAGGGGGATAATGTGGGACGAGAGTGGCGCTGTGGGTTAAACCACTGAGCCTCTTGGGGTTGCCGCTCGAAAGGTCGCAGTTCGAATCCCTGCAACGGGGTGAGCTCCCCCTGCTCCTGCCAACCTAGAAGTTCAAAAGCACTTCAAGTGCAAGTAGATAAATAGGTACTGCTCCGGCGGGAAGGTAAACGGTGTTTCCGTGTGCTGCTCTGGTTTCGCCAGAAATGGCTTAGTCATGCTGGCCACATGACCTGGAAGCTGTACACCAGCTCTCTCAGCCAGTAAAGCGAGATGAGCGCCACAACCCGAGTCGTCCACGACTGGACCTAATGGTCAGGGGTCCCTTTACCTTTAAGGGGATAATATATTAGGGCCTACCTTATGATTGATTTCAGAGTTTGAAGCAACTAGAACACTCAGAAAGTGCTACAGTATATAGAATTGCTATGTTTAAATACAGACATACATATATAGAGATTTGACTTCTGGGGCCAGAGCTGGTAAAAAAAATATGGCCTCTGAAAATGATCAACATCTATAACTTGGTCCAAGATGATCCTCAGAGCTAGGCTCAAGGTAGATCCAGTTCCGGGGGTCATATTTGAACATTTTGGATTGTTGGCCGCAAGAAATCATGTGTCTACCAAGACTGTCTTGAAACCACCCCAAATTTGTCCATCGCCACTGCCAACTGGATGTAGCAAATGTTCCGCAAGTGTGTTGTGGCCGTAGAATGAGCCGATCAAAAGGGTGAGGCTTTAGGTTGTAATGCTTCGGCCACCTCAAGTTCCCTCTTGGATGCAGTGGCATCCAAGTCCTGCCGATTTCTTTCTGCATCCCAGTCGGCCCAAATCTAGACCCGAGTTGCTAGAAGTTCCACATAGTGCTCATTCATGTGTGTGCGCCCCCCACCACACACATGCTTTAACCACCAAGCACCATCCAAAAAGACAGGTGTGCTTTCTCTCCACCTGCCCCCCCATACTTCCCCATGTCCCCCCACCACGTCACCAATGTTTACATTGTGTTCTGTGCCTAACGCTGACCCCGCCCTGCTCCATTTCAGTGTACTTTCACTCGCTTATTATTTATGCTGCCATAAAAATAGTGACAAAATAATAAAAAAAAATTACCAAGATACCAAAACCAAATTTGGTGGTAAAGTCTCCCTTTGCCTTCGGTGGGAAGCTGGTCCTGAGCAATGGGGCTGGGGGAAAGAATCGTGTAGGGATGATCATGATGAATCTCTAAAGCAGCGTTTCCCAAACTTGGGTCTCCAGCTGTTTTTGGACTACAATTCCCATCATCCCTGACTGCTGGTCCTGCTAGGTAGGGATGATGGGAGTTGTAGTCCAAAAAAACAACAGCAGCCAGAGTTCCAACTTTGGGAAACACTGCTCTAAAGCAACTTCTCTCTACACCTGGTGTCCTACAATTCCCATTGTTTCATGGCCGTGCTGTCTGGGAGTTGCAGTTCAAAACACCTGCAGGACAGCAGGCTAGAGAAGAGGCCTCTATAAAGTTTTGAATCCTCAAATACGACAGTCTTGTAGAATAAGGCTGGCTATTTCCTTTGCACACATTACATGCACACATGCACCAGGTCAAAATCCTATTTTGAGAAAGCTGCCTGAGTTAGGCGCCATAAAGTCAAACACCTTGATGGAGTCTCTTGCACCTCCGCAATACTCTACGGATTACTTTACCTTGGCATGGAAAATGAATCTGCATCACCCTGCCGATTCAGACCGAAAAGGTCTGTCCCATGGAGATGGGTGCACACAATTGTTCTGCGCCATCTGGCACTTGAGAGGTGTCATCCTTCTGTACGTGGGGGATCCTCTTAGGCTATCGTGATTTCTTTTGAAATAATGCACCAAGTGTTGCTAACAATGAATCAGAATGAGCTTCTTCAAAAAATGAAAACAGAAAAACACCCGTCTTTACAAGCGAGGAATGGATTCCGACGTGGCCCGTTTTACAGCAATAAGCCACAGGGGGAAAAAATTGTATAAAAAGATTTATTGAAATTCATCAATGACAAACAAGACATAAAACTGAAAAAGTTTGGCTCTTTGGGGAGCAAGAGGGAAGGTTGCAATATTCTTTTCTTTTTTTTTTTTGCTTTTGTCTTTTATACACAGGTGAGATATTGACTAGGAAATACAAGTCACTTCTAACTATCTTTTTAAAGAGGGATATGAAATTAAAACTGTACATTCAACTAGGAATGTTGCACAGTCAATTTAAATGACTTCGCAACATGGTAAGAAAATACAACTTTTGCAATTAGCATTCCGTGCTTGAGTGTACGAAAGGAAACCAGCCTAGGCTAGACATGCGGCATTGTCCGTCTCCCACCCCCCTCCAGTATTTAAAGGTTTGTAAAAATCTTCAAGAGTATTACAGAGCACAAGTGGAAACAGATTCTCATTCACTTATCATTAAGGAGGTGTTAATATATCTATATATATAATATTTTACAGACCAAAATAGTACACACCTTAGTTAAAAGGGTTCAAACATTTTCTTTTTTATTACAACTGTCAGATTCATTTCACCAGTTAACTCAGGAAATTAGGAACACTTTTTATATATATTTTTATATATATATTTCAATGACTGCCGTTGACAGAGAACTTTTCCATATACCTGAAATAAAGAAAGGGCACAACTCAAGGGGAATCACTGTCTGCCCGGCCATCTCCAAATCAAGGAAGATTCCCCTCAGGGGGTGGTTTGTGCTCTAAAAAATAATAATAACAAGTATGGGGGAAACCCACAACGGAAGATTTGCAAAGTCACCACCCCAAACCAAATCAAATGGTGGTAAAGGGCCAGGAGTCAGGGAAAGAGATTACGTATTTGGTCACTATTTACAAACAGCGAAAGTAAAAAGATACCTACAGGAAGTGAAGGAAAAAGTGTGTGTGTGTGTGTGTGTGTGTTTTCCTGGGAACGGCAGCCATTCACAAACAGGCAACAAAGAAAAACACTTTATCAAGATGCTGCTTGCACCCCTGCTGCTGTGGCTGGAATGCTTTCACCGCAAAAAATTGCTGCATCCAGAAGAAGTAGAAGAAAAAATGCCTAGAGACCGGCAAAAGCCATTCTCAGGACCCCAAAGATCTCACCTTTGCATCACATGTGGAAATTTACTCGCTCGTCTTTTCAAAAACAAAACAAAACTCAAGTTGTGTCCAGAATGATCCACTCCAAGCAACAAATTCACCACTTGCTTTATATTTGTTATTGCATTAACAGGAACTAAAAATGGGCACAAAAGGAAATTATTCAGGAACAAAAAGTAAGAGTGGCAGGTTGTTGTTGTTGTTTTTTAAAAAATGATATTTTAATTCCTTCGCCCACCCAATTATGCATGTCCCACTCGATCCCACAGCAACGTTACACTCCGGGGAGGGGGGGAGGGGTGAAATACAGGGTAGAAACAGTCAAATCACAGTAGGAAATTTATTCCCCACCCCCTCCCCACAACAGATTATTTTGAGTTTAATCATCTTCATCTTCTTCTCCTTCATCATCAGGTTCTCGTTTTCTCTTCTGTCCTTTTTCTTCTTCTGTGGAAAGAAATTAAAGGCCGTGTTATGGTTTTCCCCAGTGAGAGACCTAACGCTTCCCAGGCCCCATGGTTTTGGCACTTGTTCCATTGCAGGGATATTTTTGGCAAGAGCATTGTGTCGGTATGTTGAAGAAGCAGCACTGTAAAATTCTCCTTTCTGTGCCAGAGCATAGAATGACCTTGTTCCACATCAAATCCAGCACAGCTCAGGACTGTGCTGGTCTTCGCATTTGAAGCAGGAAAAACTGAGCAGCAAACTAGAGGGTCAGTCTGAGGGTGGGGGGGCCAACAAATCCCAAATAGCCATCTACCAACAGTGTCTTGGATACCCACACTCAGATCCAGCCACTGAAGGGCCAAATAGTGATGCACAGACAGCTCAATTTTGTCTCAGGGCTTTCGCATCCTAAGGGCCCAGAACAGTTTACATAAACTAAACAAGCACGTACAAAATAATCAACAAACAAAAACATAGAACAGCTAACAACAATTCCATACAGGAAAGGCAGGTAAAAATTTCTATTTCATTTCCAAAGGCCAGGATAAATAAAACCAACAAAAGGCACCAAGCGTCGACACAGATAACACACCTCTATGGTAAGGGAGTGCCACAGTTTGGGTGCCACCAGAAAGAAGACCCCATCGTCCTGTCTACCAAACGCTTATTATTAAAAAACAACTCTGCACCACATGAAGTATGTGCAAAGAATAAAAACATCTGCACAAAAATGATTTATCATTTATCAAACAGCCACAACCAGCAGGAGGAAGCCAGCAGCCTCTCTGCAGGGCTTGAGGGGGAAGCGGCACAGAAGATCCAAAGTCAAGAATCTTGAAGGAATCTCTGTGAAGAGTCTCCATGTGAAATATCTCAAAATCTTATCACACTGCTGTCATGGATTTTCCTCCATGTGGCATTTTCTATCTCTTATTGGGCACAATGGCAGGAATGGGCTATTCAGACTCTAAGCTTGCGTTGCTGTAACCCTTTGACCATTCACAAGGAGGTGATTATTTTTCCTGTTTCAGTTCTGCGCTTACCAGCTTCTTCCTCCTCCTCTTCATCATCTACTTCACCATCGTTGAACCCTTCTTCATCCTCCTGTGGGAAAGAAAGCGGAAAAATGCATGCTTTGTCCTTGTACAGAACTTTTTCAAGCTGGCAAAGCTATTGGGAAATACTGTAGAGATTTCAAAGGGGAGGGAAAGAATCCACCATGGCGCCTAAGGAATCCCAGGACCTGAGTTCCTTCCAGCACTGGTTCAGCAGTGAGAGACTCTCAGCTATATCCTCGCCCCTCCAAAATGACACTCTTACCTCATCTTCCCCGCTTACATCCTCCTCTTCTCCTTCCTCTTCTTCATCCTCATCTTCCTCATCTTCTACTACCTGAGCATCTTCGTCATATTCCTCTTCTGCAAAAAGGAAGTTCACAAGGTCGATTTGCTGCAAGGAACTACTGGGGAGCAGTGCGGGTCTGCTTAAGAGCAGTTTGCCACCCAGTCTTCCTGCAGCCTGACATGCGCAAGCTGAGTAGGAAAAGCATTTCCTGGGCATGGCAATAGTCGCGGTGGGGAAAGATGCCACCTGCTTGATTTCTGCCTGCCAGGCTCGCGATAAAATTCACAGGAGCTACAGCCAAGTAAAGCCAAGTGGCAGCCGGAGGTCCTTCTCGTGCCAAGAGTTGGTGTAATTGATGGGAGCTGGGAAAAGACCGTGATGCTGCGGAATCAGGCTTTCTGCTCTTGTGACCTGATGCACCACAGCACTCACTGTCATGGGATGTGGAAAACCTCAGGCTCTTGTGGTACTTGAATGGGGAGGGGAGAGGGGCTAAAATACAAGAATAATAAAGAGCTAATGTAGGCGATGCCGCAGAAATTCAAAGGGCGCATCTGAAAAAAGCGATGTGCAGCTCGTGGGGCTAAGGGGACTGAGGTAAATCTGGAGGGAAAGGTCTGTATCAGCGGCTATTCTCCATGACAGCTTAAGTGGAGGCTCTAAACAGCAGGTGTGAGCAACAACCAGCAAAAAAGGATCATTGCCCTGACTTTCTGGGGAGCTTCACAGAGGCATCTGCCTGCCTGCTGCTGTTGAACATAGACTAGTCAACTAGATGGATAGTTTCTGTCCAATCCAGAAAGTCTGTTCTTATATTTTACCAACATTTTTCAGGATAAAACTAGAGTGCTGTTAAAGTACTGAGCTGCAGCAATTTTTGCCGGAGGTTCTTAATATAGAAACAGCACAAGGACATTTGTTTCTACTCTTGGGAAACTCCACTAACAAGACAGAGGTAAGGAACAAAGTGACCTACCATCTTCCTCCTCCTCATCGTCATCAAAGCCTTCCGCATTGCCCTCAGCATCTGAATCGGGGGCCTCTTTATCATCCCGGTCATATCCGTCGAGATACGTGAGTTGCGGGAGGAGTTTGAAGACGTTGTCTCTGTAGTCGTTCAAGTTAGTTACCTCGCAATTGAAAAGATCTAAACTCTTCAGGTTTTCTAACTTTTCCTGAAAGGCAAATGAAGGGTTTCGCCTATCAGAATCAAACCTTACCAAAGACCAAAGCTCACCAAGTATGTATTAAAAAGCAAAGATGCTCCCAGAACAGGAAGGAAGGTCTTCTAGCTGACACATCAGGAGATACCTAGGAGATTTAAGCCACTGCAGCGACCAGGATGGGCTTGGTTAGGCCCTGTGAGGCTTGAGAAGAAAGAGTCCCAAATCTCTCAGACACATGGAAAGAGAAATAAACTTGCTGTATCACCTGTGGCTGCCCTGAGAATTCAAAGCCTCACTCAAAGCAAGAGACCTTGCTTCCAAGCAATGTGCAACATCAACCCTTCAAGTGACCACCAGAGGGAGCTGTGGAAACAACTCTGCATGTCAATCAAGAGCAAAAGGGAGCAAAAAGGCAGCAGCAGTAGCCGCAGCCAGGAGATTTGCACCACTTCTGGAATTTTATGAAGGCTCCCTCAGCTGTTGGGTTCAGAGGGTAGCAAACATTTTACTGGCTAATAAAATGATGGGAGGAAGGAGAACTTCAGGCCATCAGCTCTGGAATCAAGGGCCTGACATCTACTGCATCAAGGACCTGACACAACTCTACTGTTTTCTTGCTTTGTTTTTCACAAGCTTCATTTTGTGTTTGTTTTTAGTTGTAAGCCCCCCCCCCCCCTTGGGAGAAAAGAACCATATAAATGCAGCAAACAAAGTGCAGCAGCAGTAGGTGGAGAAGAAATTCTGACAGTGTGGTGATGTTTGGGGGCTATGAGGGTGAACTACTGCTCAGATCTAGTCTTGGCCATAAACAGCTCATGCAGCCACAGGCAACCCCCCCCCCTCCCCGCACCCAAGTTACAGGGCCCTGGCAAGGATGACTGACAGAATGTATGGTGTTAAATCTCTTGCAATGCACCACACACTGACTATTCCATCCCCTTCCGTGTGCCACTAGCAGGCACACACACTCTACTGCTGAAGAGCCACCAGGAAACAAGAAAGGTAAATTTGACTGGATGATCCTGGAAGGGGCAATGGCAAAAAATAGACCAGGAACACCACTGGCTGGATGAGGAAGCAACCACTCATTGCCAGGCCTTCCTGAGAGACAAACTCTGATGGGGATGGGCTAGAGGGCAAAGAGGTCATGGGGTGTAAGGTTTGGGCACCCACAAGGTCAAGCAGGAGAGGAGAAATGGACAGGAGGCACCCAAGAGAACTCCACCCATATGCACAATTGTTTTGTTACTGTTATTTATAGTCCCACCTTACCGTCAAGGCAAAAAATCTCCCCCGCAACACTTTGGTGAAGTGGGTTAGGCCAAGGACAGTGATGGGCCCAAAGTCAACTTCATGGCTGAGTGGTGGTGATTTTGAGCCTGAGGTGCCTCAGTTCCAATCCAATACTCTGGTGACCACATCTGCGCCAGGGCCCCAAATGCAGCAGGCAAGGAAAGCCCCACCATGAATCATGGGCATTAGTGTGGGCCATGGCATCCAAAGCTGGCCTCAGGTGGCTCTCTGACAGCTTTGCACCGACTTACCAGAGGTTCTATTGTACTGAGATCCTTTATTTTGTTGCCACTTAGGTTTAGGTGTGTGAGGTTCGGACATTTTCCTGCCAATACTTCCAGTCCTCCTGAGATTCTATTGTCGCTTAACTCGAGCTGAGGGCAAAAATATATAAAAATGGTCCACACATTTTGCAGTTTTCAGGATTCAATCACATTTTAAAGTTTGGGGCTTTAAATGGCTCTGTGGAATGGCTTGCACTGACCTGAATTGCCTGGGGACAGCGTGGAGAGCAGAGGTGGGGGGTGCCTCTCTGTCTGGCCCTTTGAACTCTCCTCAGACACGCCTCTCAAAGGCCCTGCTTCACACCCTTAAGGTTTTTGCCTGGCTGGAATGTGCCCTTGCAGAGGGCGTGCATGAGTGTGTGTAGAAACAAGCCTACTATCCAAACAGCTTTTGTTGCTCCACCCGCTTTTGCCTCTGGCCCCACCCACCACTGACATGTGGCCCTTGGAAAGTTTCCCAGAGAGGACTCTGACTATCAGGCTACAAAAGAAACCCAACCGTTGTTGTGGAGAGAGAAAATATAGTAGAGGATCTGAAGGACACAAACAGAGAGAAGGGAAGCAGAGGAAGAGCTCCCACTTATAGGAACTATTAAGACATGTAGGAAAAGATCCAGCAGAGGACAGCATCATGGAGATCCAGGGCATAAGGAGGCAAGCCAGGAGCAGTGGATGGGGGGAATCAACTGTATCAAAGGCAGCAGAAAGTCAAAGAGGAATGTAGCACCTTTAGATCTTGCAATGATTTTTGAGACTGTACAGTCAGTGGCGTTCAGGGGGTAGAACCCAGACTGGAGGGTGTCAAGAGCAGAGGTGAGGCAATAGGAGTAAGCAGCATGTGCACCAGGAGTTTGAGGGTATGAGGTGGAAGGGACAGGGGGTGGCACTTGGGAGAGTGAGGACGGGCCAAGGGAAACAGCAGGATGTTTGAGCACCGTGGGGGAAAAGGGAAAAGCTGTGTATGTGGAGGAGGGATAATGGTGCTGGAGAGGACAACTCCAAAAAGGGAGGAGATCACGGAAGCATGTGCTGAGAGGGGTTACAGGGCAGTCAACTCATCAAGCAATAACGGAAAGCAAAGAGGGAGGTGCAGGATGAAGGGCAGCCGAAAGAGGAGAGGCGGCAAGTAATCAGAGCTGCTGGTTTCCATTTCAGCACTGAATAAGGAGGGAAAGTCTTGGGCAGGGAGCAAGAAGGGGGTGGGGTGGGATGTGCATGAGGAGGGCATCAAAAGGAAGAAGACGGGAAGTGAAAATTCCTTCAGCTGGTGTGAATCAGAGAGGCAAAATGGTCTGCTTGGGCAGGTAGATAAAGATGCAGAGGAGAATATGGGAGCTTCTAATGGACAAAGTTGGTCCACTCTTTAGTTCTCCACAGGTAACTCAGCTTCACAAGGCCATGGAGAGAGATATCAAATGGGGGAGGCGGGGAATGAGCTAGGAGGGCTGAAAGGGTTAAGGAAGTCAAGAGCAGATGAGACAGATGAAGCGAAGGTGCAAACTGCAGGAAACACAGGAGTCTGGCAGACATGGGGAAGAGGGGAGGCTGCTGGGTAGGCCACTGGATCAATAGATTGGAGGTCATGGAAGGAGCACAAGGCAGAGCATGGTGGACAAGGTGCTGTGCTGAAAGGGAGCAGGGGATGAGTTGACAGAGGGAATTTTACAGCAGACACAGAGGAGCTCTTGGTGAAGGCAAGAGCAAAGGGGTGTCCAGGGCAGGGCAGGAGAGAATCAGCCCAGAGGCAAAGATGGATGGAAGAGGCAAAGGAGGAGAAGATGAGAAGCAGTTGGGTCAAGGGGGTTTGCTGAAAAGATAAAGAGGAGGAGAGTTGGCAATGTCAGAGATGAAGTTTATGCATTAGGAACTCTCATTATGTAGAAATATGTGTCTTACTATTAATAACTTAAAATAAAACGCCACAATTTTGCTTTGCTCTTTTGCCACAAGGAAATCTAAACATCTGATGTAAAAGTTCCTCTTTGGCAAACTCATTCCATGCTTTAATAATAATGCCTTTCTTTTTCTTTTAAAATAAAGACATCTACCCACCTTGAGGGTAAGAGGTGGAAGGGAGAGTGGGTGCTACTTGGAAGAGTAAAGACGGGCCATGGGGTCATGGCGTGCTCTGGTCCATGGGGCCACAAAGAGTCTGACACAACTAAACGACTAAACAGCAACAACACCTACCTTCTTAAGCTTGTTTAACTTTGGTAAGTTTGCAACTGAGGTGAGGCCTACGTTGATTGTACTTAAGAATTCGAGCTCTTCAAATTCATCTGTCAGACCTTCAATTTTGCCTTCATTTGATCTACAGTTGTCGAGAACAAGTTCTTTAACCTGCAGATAAAAATTAACAACAAAAATATTAAGTTAAATTATATTTAGTTGCAACCACCACCTTAAGCGAGCATACAAGCTGTTTTGAGGCAAACTGCAACAGCACTTCAAGAATTATTGGTCTCAGTTTACCATAAAAAGCTACTAGGAAATCTCTCTTCATCTATTGAGCTAGATTACACTGTAGATCAACAAATGACTTGGCCCATTGACTCTTTTCCATTCACTCTATAGATTTCAGGATACTAGTTACCTTGCGGAAGGAGACAACTCGCTATTTATGTACACTATGGTATAAAAATGAATAGAGAGATTGAGAGAGCCAGTAAGTGCTGTCGGCAGCCTGTTGGAAGTGGGCTCAAATCCTCACTCAGCTGTGAAACAGGTGTCCTTGAACCAGTCACTCACTTGGCCTAGCCTACCTCACTGAGTTGTTGTGAGGATAAAACGGAGTTCATCTGCAAATATGCTGCTCTAAGCTCCGTTAATGAAACACATCTTCCCACAGCTGAATTGCTGCAGGCCCTCTAATTACACTAGAGTAAACCTATGACCCTAAACACACCAAAATCAATAGGGCATGCTTACAAATAAACGTTATGCATTTTAATGTCACATCTAAGCAAAAACTGTGTGTCTTTGTAAACGGCTGTACGTTTTTACAAAATTGCAACTTTGATTTTTGTTCAGGAGTAACTGTTCTTAAGGTCCTCAATCTAATATAGTATGAATCAATTGCAGGTGGTGGGAGCGAGGAACATCCTACCACCAGGAAAGAAGCAACAGGCAGTGTTAGCATCACTCCAAAGCCTGAGTGTGCCCTATATCCTCATCGTTCTGACATGCATCCTCAGCTGGTTTCGTTTGGCAGATTTGATATGGAGCTTTTTTATTCTTGTAACTTTAACAGTGCCTAACCAGGCCCCTGTGTGACCTCAGTAAATAAGAATACCCCCAAGATCAGCACACAGCTGATCAAGACTGTTGTCTATCTGACCATATGCTGCCAGCTTGTGCTCAAGATAACAAAGAAGAAGGCTTAAGCAACTGATGTCGATAGCGGTGTGTGTGTGTGTGTGTGTGTGTGTGTGTGTGTGTGTGTGGAATTAAGAGCCTCAGAGAAATACAGCATCTTTTGGCAAAGACAAGGAGGGGAGAGAAGAACCCTAAAGCAAAATGCACCTGCCACAGCCCCACTTCCTCCACCTAAGCTAGGGAAGGGGAACCAGCTGTGCCCCTCCAGATGTTGTTGGACCCCAGACCATTGGCCATGCTGGTTGAGGCTGATGGGAGTTGGGAGACCAACAACATCTGGAAGGTGACAGTTGGTTCCCCCACCCGTCCTAGACTGACACAGTACCTACAGTGGTACCTCTGGTTAAGTACTTAATTCGTTCCGGAGGACTGTTCTTAACCTGAAACTGTTCCTAACCTGAAGCACCACTTTAGCTAATGGGGCCTCCTGCTGCTGCCGCGCCACCAGAGCACGATTTCTGTTCTCATCCTGAAGCAAAGTTCTTAACCCAAGGTATTATTTCTGGGTTAGCAGCATCTGTAACCCGAGGTACCACTGTATTAGAATCAGAGTTGGAAGGGGTGCAAAGAGTTGGAAGGGGTGCAAAGGGTCATCTAGTCCAACACTTTCAATACAGGAATATCCACTAAAGCAGCCATGGCATCCAGACATCCAACCTCTGCTTAAAAACCTCCAAGGAAGAGAGTCCACCACATCTCATGGGAGTCTGTTCCACCATCGAACAGCTCTTACCAGTGCTTTTTTTCTAAAAAAAAAAAAATGTTTAGAGGTACTCTCATTTTCCTACTCATATTGAAATACTGCCCCTCAATGAGGCCAAACCTAGATTCACAAAATACTTAGGGGTATGTGTACCCCTGCGTCCCCCTAGGGGGAAAAAGCACTGGCTCTCACTAGAAAGTTCTTCCTGATGTTTAGTTGGAATCTTTTTCTTGTAACTTGAAGTCCTTGGTTCGGGTTCTACCGTCCAGAGCAAACAAGTTTGTGCCATCTTCCATTTGACAGCCCTATTTGAAGACGGCTCTCATATCTCCTCTCCGTCTCCTCTTTACCAGGCTAAACTCCCTCCACCATTCCTCATAAGGCTTGGTTTCCAGACGCTTAATCATCTTGGTTGCCCTCCTTTGCACTTGCTCCATCTTGTCAATATCCTTCTTATATTGTGGCACCCAGAAATGGACACTATACGCCAGGTGTGATCTGACATTAATATTCAAAGAGAGAAAAGCAGACACGAGCTATGTCTGCAACTCTATCTTGAGCCTCTATTATGCCTTATATAAAAATGTATCTGCCATAACTATAAAAGATCCCGTTCTTCCATCACCATCATCATCATCATCATTATTCCCCCCATCTTTCCCCCCTGACAGGGACTCAAGGCAGCTTACAGCTATACTTTCACTTCCGCAATAATTGCTTGGAAAGGACAGTTAAGCAGATGTACTGGGTTTTTCAGGAGGGCCCATATCCAACCATGTGCAAATATCATTCGACGCACAAGAAATCTGCCATCAAATATAAGTTAATTTTCTTCACCACTTAAGATATTTTATATTAATTGTTTAATAAATTTGCCCAAGATACTCACTTCTGGGCAACTTTCTGGGTGCCATGTGCCAGTGTTGGGTTGGGCCAGAGGCAGACGTGGGCAGGGCAACAAGTATAAATTCTGCCTTTGAACAGTAGGCTAGTTTCATCACACTCACACCCCCTCCCTGCCCTCCATCCAAGCAAGCAAGAGGCAGGATCAGATGTCAGTCTCTTTCCAGCCAGGTAAAAGTGCTCAAGGGGGAGATGGAGCAGCAGTTGCCTGGTAGTGGGTGTGTGGCTTTTTCAGAGAGTGCCAAGGAACACAGACAGCCTGAGGTTTCCCACTCATTTTGATGGTTTAAAAGCCCCAGCGAAATTAGATGGCTGCTTAAAAAGTTTTTGTTTGTTTTTTTTATCATGTCCCCTTATCACGGGTCCTTCTCCAAATGATACATTCCGTTCCTTGAAACTGTCCTCAGGTGGTTTTGTGCTAGTTGCATTGAGGGCAGCTGAAACAGGCCTTTGCAACTTATTACAAAAGAGCACAGTGAGAAGAACAGAGATCTCTAGGCAGCTTCTCTGCCTCCGCTTAAAGCACAGATCACCACACCCCTGCACTGCTGACGAATCCTGGCACCCCGCAGTTTTGCTCTTCACGGAACCCAAAACTGCTTTCCAAACTGGTTTCTCTGGATCTTCCTTGCAATATGCCCCTCAGCTTCCTCCGTGAAGTTTGCTTTTGAAGGTTGCTGCTACTTGTCCCAGGAAGATCCCTGTTGTTAAGTGTTCTGCATCAACTAAGAGCTTCACATCGCAAAAGATCCTCCTTTTATAGCATGGGGCGGGGACGAAATATGGTACCACTCTCTAATACACACTCCTCCCTACATAAATGGCTTGCTGATAAACCATCTGAATCCACCCGCTGACCTTGCATGCCTGAGCCCAGCTGTGGTCCTGCAGTGCATTTCAGCCTAACCTTCCATATCTCCATCGCCCAGGGCCCAACATCCTGGCTTCGATCTTGCATGAGAAAGAAATTTGTTGTGGATTCAAAATGCCACTCTTTGCAATATATATATTTGGCCAGTGTAAGTATCTACACGAATAAATCAAACACCAGGGAGCTTTCTGTTCTTCCAGCCTCCTGGAATGGCCTTGCCTTTGACTGGCCCTCCTAGCCTACAGAAGCCCCAGCAGCTGACAGCCAGGGTAGTTCATTTGGCAGAGCATCAGACTATGACTGAGAACTAACGTAAGTTCAAACCTGCCTCCATCTGTGCAGCTCTCACTGGGGGCCCTCATTCTATCTCTGTGTGTGTCTAACCCATCTCACAAAGGGGATGGGGAGGAACTAGGCTCTTTGGAAGAAGGGTGCAACAGCAATTTAATAAACAAAATGGCATTTATTGTAATTTCCAGAAGGGTAGCAGGGTTAGTCTATTGCAGCAAAAACAGCCAGAGAGTCTTGTGGCACCTTAGAAAGGAACACGTTCATTATGCCATAGGTTTTTGTGGGCTCAGGTCCATGAAACCTTTTGCCATAATAACTGTATGAGAATTTAAGGTGTGGTGAGCCTCTAGTCCAAAACAGGAGGACTACCTTCAATGGCTAATTCACAGATGTGGACTTCCCATAAAAGTCTTTTTAGGCACCCTCCCGCTTGTCCCAGCCCAAATTAGGGAGGGAGGAGGTGGGGAGACAAAAGAAATATCCAACCCTCTTGGTGCAACCTCAAAGCTGGCTTCACAACCAGAGGAGATCCTCTGTTACTGGACAATCCACAGCTGTTATTTTGGGATGCCTTTAGCTTTCTTAATTTATGTCGAGTAGGAGGCACTATGTCTCTGAATCCCAGTTGCTGGGGTTTACAAAGAGGGAGAGCGCTGCTGTTGCACTCTCGTCCTGTTTTGAGGGCTTCCCATAGGTATTTAGTCAGTCACAGTGTGAGAACAGGGTGCTGGACTAGATAGGCCTTTGGCCTGAACTAGCAGGGCTCTTCTTATGCCAAATTATGACTTAATTACAGATGGGATAGCTCAGCTGGTTGCTCTGGCACAGCTCTCATTCATGACAAGGGATTTGTGCAGGTGTGCTATTGAGTACCAGACAGGGCACATAAAAGGGCATGTTGGGTTTTTTGAAAACATCACTGTGACCCATAAACAGTACCGTTAAGTAGAACAATGGATGGAAACATAGGAGTCTCCTAGGTACAGGGAACAGAACATTTCCAAGGGTCCCTCACATGAAAAACACCAGGCCAGTGACTGGGGAAAAAAGTTGAAAGAAAAACAATGCAGAACTAAGGTCAGGACCTGTTTGAAGGCCTCCCAGAGGCATCTAGTTGACCACTGTGAGAATAGGGTGCTGGATTACATGGACCTTCGGCCTGATCCAAAAGCCAGGCTCATGTTGCTCAGATGTCAGGTAGTCAAGACCAGAGAAAAACACATGTGGGGTGTGTGTGTGTGTGTGTCACTATGAAGATGTCACCAGAATATAGTTCACCATTAGGCATTTTATAAAGAGGAGATGGAGGTGTACCTCCTCCTTCTCCATACAAAGCCAGCAGGTTATTATACTTCTAAGAAGCAGTGAATCCACCGTTTGCCTTTTCAGACAGTCTAACCTCTGTTCAACAATTACAATGAACAAACATGTTCTGAAATTGCCTCTGTGGCATTCCCTCTGCAGGAACAGATTCCTTCAGCACTGCTTACCTGGCTTGCAATGTGGAAATCACATCAGATAAAAACAAGCAGCAGCAGCAGCAGCAAAGAAATACATCTTGCAGGAATACTCTCCCTACAGAGTACCAAAGGAACCCCTCCCATCAAAGGCAGGCAGGCAGGCAGAGCCTCTGGGAGCCAGATGGCTGAAGAACTGCATTAAGCAAAGCCAGCACCTCCTTGCTGTCTCAGCAAAAGGAAGGTTATTGGAGAGAAACTGAACAGCAAGAGCATGTGGGCAAGGACTGAGCTCCCTGCTAAAGCACAGAAGTGCCTAGTACACATAATTGTATACTTAGGAGCCATCAACCACTCAACTGCCCTCCCTAGCAAGTGGCACGAGATCCTCCTTGTTGCACCAATATTTCCCCCCACCCTTTTCTCATCCTCTATTACAGCTAAGCTGGGGCTGAAGTCCAGCCAACTCTTCTCCACCAACCAGGCAACAGGCTCCCAGGATTTATCATACCAGATTTTGGGATGTGGAAAGAAAAGTGAAAAGCCACACAGCTGCAAGATCAGATATTTTAAAAACAACAAGGATAAAATGTCTGAACAAATAAAATATGCAGTGCATTTTTTTTAAAAAATAGAGGTTGGATGGCCATCTGTCATGAATGCTTTCGCTAAGACTCCTGCATTGCAGGGGGTTGGACTAGATGACCCTTGGGACCCCTTCCAATTCTACAAATCTACAATCATCCCATATTTCCAGGCTCACTCTTCTTCAGGGGATCAACTACAACTGATCTCTTGGCACCCCTTCTTCTCAAAGTTTCCAGCTGGGATACAGAAGACCTGCAACTAATTGTTGCAGTGTACTCCTGTTTAGTGTCCCAGTCAGTCAGTCATGCCCTTCTCCACAGTACTCCATTCTGTTAACCCTCTGCCCAGTTTTCAATCCCCCCTACCCACACCCAACAGTAAGGGAAAGGACTAGGAATCTTGTTTCTGTTGTTACACAGAGCTTCAGACATGCTGCTGCAAACTCATCATAAGTAAAACACCAGGCTGAAAATCCTCTAGACCAGTTCCAAATGAATGAGGGCCTCTCCCCATGCACCTTGAAGATTATCCCCACCCCAGCCCTCCTCTTCAGTTCCAGGCTCAGGTAGGTGGGGTTCATCTTGCTGCCCAGGGTGAGTTAGATTTCTTGCTCCTTGATTTTGCCATGAAGTAAATAGCTTAAAAAATGGAGTGCAATAGTCTTGCCCACTATACCTGTGTAAACTAATGTCTGTTGTAAACCAACAGGATTACCAGATCTCAAAAGTACCCAGCTGTGTTACAGCGTAGGTAAGCATGCATATAGTTTTTCCAATAAAGTCAACTCCTGTTTACAGAGACCCATGGAATATTGAGACAAGTGAGGGAACAAAAGGAAATTCTGCTAAATTAAAAATTTCAGTTAAATGGGTCATATAGAATTGAAATTCACCAGGTCCAGGGCATAAGGAGTTAACATGAAAAACATCATATGGCAGCCTTCCCCAGCCTAGTGCCCTCCAGATATGTTAAACTACAAACCCCATCAGTCCCAGCCAGCACAGCAGAGCTTTATTATGTTGGGCTGATGGGAGCTGTAGTCCAAAACATCTGGAGGGCACCAGGTTGGGAAAGACTGACATATGATACACCAGGTTAAAACTATCAACTTTGCCCTGGACACAATCCACTAGGCTCTCCTGCTGTAGCTAAGCTCCCATTCATATAATCAAGGCAAGAGAACAGAGATCCAACAGAGGATTTGTTTGATTTTTAATGGACTCGGCTTGCATAATTTCAATCCTTGTAAAAAGAAAAAAAGAAAACCACCACCAGCAACCCAATAAACCATACAGACTATTCCAAATACATCACCCTCAACAAAAAAATTTATTGGAGGTTAATCTGTCTTGCTTTGGACACATTTGTAACCTATTTCCAAGCAAGCGTCTTTAATAAAACAAATCCAAATGCTTGGCTAGAACTTCATGAATAGTAAATATTCAAATGTCTAGCAAAAACCTAATGAATAGTAAATGAACAAAAGGTAGTTAGGTATAAAGCCACTTTTATACATGTTTGGAATGCCACACTATAAATAAATTCACTATATTCCAATGAATCAGCTAGATTAACAATACTAGCTTTCATTTTAACTGAGACAATTTTAAATAGATGATTATCTTTTCCATGACAAAATGTACCTATCTAGAAGTAATCTGATATTAAGAAATTGCAGAATACTGTGAAATTCTCTTGATAAATTTTTGTGATCCCATGGCTAAAATTCTGGTTTTAAGCTATCATTGCTGTGGAAGACAGTAGCCAAACCTACAAGAAATCCTTTAAGCAGTAGGCTCTGCTAGGGGACATAAAAGTCTAAAGAATTCCCCCACTTATTTCTCTTCAGCAATAACTAGTATACACTACTGTATAAGTGAAATTTTTGCAGCATTGCCTTCTCTTAAGGTGGGACTATTGGCAATCAATTGCTTTTTCGAAAGGAAAGGAGCTCCACGGTTGTTGCTGGTAACTCAAATACAATAAAGTAAAAACCCAGAGCCAGTATTTTTGCCGCCAAAGAGAAAAGGAACCTTCCTGTCTCACTAGGAAAGATGGCCTTGACTCTCTGCCTTCCCACATCTTCCACAATTCAAAGAAAATTCACTGACAACGGGCGGTAGGAACGACTGTAGAATCTATAGGGCAGGAGCCCCAAACAGGCCCCCTCCCCAAATAGGATGGAAGGCCCTCGCTGCGTTTCGCCACAGCCCACCCTTCCTCCCGACCCAAATATTGTCTCTGTCGGGAAGCACTTTAAAACGACTGGCTGATTCCAAAAAGCCCCCCCCCTCCCGCCAACAGCAAGCAGATGGGAAATTCCTGGGGCCCCGAAAGCGAGATCGTCCTTCAAACTACACCCCGCCTCGCAATCACCTTGGGTGCAACTTCCGTAATGCTTGTGCAAACCTCCTTTTCCTGGCCGTTTTGCCCGTCTAAACGGCGCGCCTCTCCCCCTCCCGCGTCAGTGACACCAGTGACAAAATGGCAGCCCCTGGAAGCTGGCAGTCATGTTCGGCTCGCTCGCACGCACGCACGGCGGAGGGAGGCAGGCTGGCGGGCGGCTGCCCTCTTTGGCTCCGAGGCGGCTAAGCGCCACCGTCCATCCCCCCCCCCACCCCATCCGTTCCCGTGATCGGAGCCCAAGCGTGCGCACGGGGGGAAAGGAGGGCGCGGGGTGGGTGGAGGCGCTTCCCTGCTTCTCTCTCTCTCGCTCGCTCTGCTGCTCTCGCCGCCCGGGAAGGAAAAGGTAACCTTCTGCCCATGAATTATGCACCGCGCGCAGAGATTCCTGCGGGCGGGCGCCGCGATCCACAGACACTCCCCCGCCCAGCTTAAGAACGAGCATGTCCCCCCCCCCATTTTTTTTTTTTTTTTTTTTTTTGTTTTCTAGGCGTCCGTGCAGATTGCGTTCTCCTCCTCCTCCTCGCGTGGATCCAGAGGGCTCCTCCGCTTCCCAGCCCAGCCTCTTCTCTCCTTTGCAGTTCGACGGGGGGAAAGATGGCGCCGTGTCCTACTTCGGAGTGAGTGTGTGTGGCCAGCGCCAGCGAGGAGACCCAAGTTAGGCAGAGGCTTTCCGCGGGGCGGAGGCAGAGAGAGAGAGAGAGAGAGAGAGGAGTGCGCTCTTCCGACGGAGCTCCCGACCCACAAGCAAGGCGGCTCCGGCGTTCCCACGAGCGCACACACAAAACACGCCCGCGGCCAGAGACGCGTCTGCCCGCACAAGCCTTAGTCAACACCCGCGACGGAGAGAGAGGGAGAAGCAGAACTGCGCCGGTGTGTGCCATAAAAAGCGCCCCCCCCTTCCAGACTTCTTTCTTTTAAAGTTTAAAGAGCACGTTACATAAATCTGCAGGTCAGGTTCTTGCGCTTGTCTAGGGGCCCGAAATCGCAGAGAGCTGCAGCTGCTGCTTCCGAGGCAGGGGTAGTAAGGGAGATGGGGGCGAAAGGAGGCAGGTGACAGATCCATTTCCACCGCTACCAGCACGGTGGAACCAAACTGCGTTATGATTTTAAAACCTTACGTAAATGCCCCCACCCCCGCGTTAGCGGAGGAAAACATCTTTAAAGAGGGTGGGGTTGGGGGGGGCACTTGCTTCCCCAGACACAGGCGAGTTATTGCAAAATAATGGGAGGGGGAGATGAGAGCTCGCACTCCGGTTCCGAAGCCATCGTCTTTACGCAGAGTAGAAGCCACCCAAATCTCTCCCCACGAAGACCAGCCTTCGAAACGGGCAACCTTAATTTCTCCTTGGGCGGCGGGGCGGGAAGGATGCAGCGCCTCAAGTTCTCCCCCCGCCCCGCCGCCCCAACCTTACACAGGCTGAAGTGTTTTCTTCTGTTGCAAATGGGCACCAGGGGGGGAAACGGAGCCCTGGAAATCGCCCGGGCGAGGCTGGGAGACTTTACAAAATGCAGCTCCAACCTCTTCCTCGCTCGGACAAAGTTTCAGCTTTATTTAGGGGCAGAAGCAGAACAACATCCCAAGTCCAGCCCCGAGGAAAAGGGGGGTAACTCAACCAGTCAGCAACCCCCGCTTCCTTTCGCCCGCCTTTTTGTGTATCTTGTGTTTGCGTGAGGATGGTGGTTCCATCAGGGGCTGCTTCGGCCGCCAGCTTCCTTGCCCTCTTCGCTATATCGGAGGGTTTAAGCCCCCCCCCATCCTCCAACCCTTGTCTTGAATGCAAACTCCCCCTACCCTCCCAAAAACTATGCCTGAGCTTCGCAACATCTGGGGAGGGGAGGATGAGAGGGAGAGAGAAAGGGCGCGTTCATGAGGACTACAAAGTTGCAAATATGGCTCCCCAGTCACCCTCGCCTGATCCGCTGCGAGGAGGCAATGAAAACTGGTGATCGCCCCCCAAGTCGCTCGCAGACCCCCCCCCAACCTGCCCGGCTCCAGAACCTGATCCTAGCAAACTCCTCCAGTCCCCGCCGGAGCGCAGCGCCAACTCGACAAGCCATTATTATGCCGAGGCTTTTGCGACGCGCTTTCCCGGGGCGCTATTTTCCCTGCCACCCGGGCAACCAAACACGAAGGAGACTTGCCTTGGAAACCGGGTGGTAATTTTTCTTACCCCCCCCGCCCCATCTTTGGTCAGACTCGAACGCGTGAGCTTTTGGGCACCCCCCCCCATGTGGGTACACACACAGCCACGAGCGCGCACACATACACACCGTGGGCACCTCAAGGGCAGCAAAAGCACCCACGACGGCAGCTGGCACAGACGGCGCCCACCTCTCCCTACGGCGAGCGCGCCCCCTTACTCCTGATGTATTGGCTCTCTTTTTGCAAGCTGCCCCCCCCGTACCAACACCTTCTCACAAAGCCCCCCGCCCCACATTACAAAAATAAAAAAAAAATCTCCTTGCACAGGCTTACGTCGGAGGGCGTCCTGTTCCGCAGCTCTAAGTGGATCCTTTTCTTCATGTCCATGTCCCTGATTCAGCAGGAGGCTCGCTCCGTCTCGCTGCGCTGCGCTCGGCTCCCTCTTTTGTATTGACACCAATGGAGCAAGCCAGGGACCCCCCCTCCCGCCCCCCCGACCAAAGCCAGCGCGCGAGGCAAGAGGGACTTTGAGCGCTCAACCAGCTCCGCTCGGAATCCCCCAACGCGGCCAACAAGCGCGCACACTAACCTGATAACTACGGGGGCGGGCGCTTGCCGAAAAAAAGCTCCTCCGTTACGGACGTGCGCGAGAGCCAACCGGAGTTCGGGGAGCGCACACGAGATCCAATGGGGAGCGACCAAGGGCGGCGGGGGCCAATGGGAGAGTGCGGCACGGTCGGCCAAGGAGGACAGCCCGGTTGGGAACCAGCGAGCTGAGGCGCAGTCGGGACTAGCCGCGGAAGGCGACGGATGGAAGAGCTGTCGGAGGCTGGATTCGACGAGCGAGCAAGCGAGGAGGGGGCCTTTCCCGCGCCGGGGTGTGCGTGTGCGCGCATTTGCGAGGACGGTCGGGGAGGAGGACCAGCAATGGGGAGGGGCTGTTGAGCAGAAATGTGTGCGGTGGGGTCTGTATCAAAAAGTGGGTTAATGGTGGGTGGGTAGGAGCACTGCTGACCCTGAGAAGAAAGGGGTGGGGATGGAAGGGAGGGAGGGAGGGAAGAGGCTAGGGATGCGATGGGAGCACTTAAAGGCTGTAGGGCTGTAGAAATAGAAAGGGCGAAGTTGTGGGTCTGCGTTAAGGGTTAGGAAATGAATGGATTCAGGGAGGGAGCGAGGTTATTTTGGATTTGGAAGGAGGGCTGCCTGGGAGTCATTATGGGATGGGAAGAGGATATAAGTGATCTGGGAGTTATTTAACGCTTAGGAAGCATAGGTCGTAATTTCTAATGCATGAAACCTGTACTTTAGAGCAGCGGATGCTCTGAAATTGAAAAGACGAGGCTAGATCCAGAATGGGGCTGGGCGTTGACAGGTGGGTTAGAATTTTTGGCAGGGGAAATAGTTCAGGGAGGTGTGTTGTGAAATGGGTTCTTCTGTTGAAAAGAGTCAAAGGAGTTGAAGGAAATTAGATAGAAGACTTAGAGTTTCTTGAGGGGGGATCATTGTGATGGGGAACGGCTGGACAAATCCTAGCTCCATATTGCCCTAGCATCTAGAAATGTGGCGCTGTCTCCTAGAAATATAAACACTTCTTTTCCAGTTGCAGGGTGGGTGTGGCTCCTGAAATGAGAGGGCTGGCTTTGAATACAGGCATCAAGTGGGAAATGATGAGTAGAAAGAAAGCTTGCAAGAAAGTGACAGTCTTCCCCAAGATAACAATAATTGCTGTCAAATGTTGATAGTTTTCATGGAATAAAAACTATCTCAGAAATAAGAGGTGGGGGTACTTGTTCTTTCTGTCTGGTGAGGATAAGAAAAGAAGCAATAGTAGTCAACTGCAAAAAAGGTAGAGCATGTGTTTAAAGATTAGGCGGTATCCTTCTATGAATAGTTCAGCAATGGTGTAAGCAAGGGAATGTGAGGAAAAGGCGGTGTTTTAAAGTTGCTGGTGGTATTATACAGTCAGCAGCACTGTTGGGTATGCAGGAACTGTGTCTTGAAGTGATGCTAGTAGGTCTAGGCAGAATTTCTATTGGGGCAATGAGCAACAGTACTGGAAGGTGTTTGTTAAAGTTGGGGCTGAATGTAGGGCTTGTACTTCGAAATAAAAGAATGCATGCCAGGACTGAGTTGTTTACATTGAGGGAGAATTTGGGGGCTGTCAAATGGGAATTGCTGCAAGAGAGCTGTATTTCAACTATGGCGTCTGATACAATAATTTTTGCAAGTTCCTTTCCCCTGCATTTCCAGCTAGGGACGAAAAGAAGGCAGAATCCATCAGAAGAAATTTTGAAGCAACGGAAGGGTGTACTCCGATGTGACTGCATTTCCTCCCCTCATATCCAGGCTTGTTTGAAAAGAGGTGTGGTTGGTTTGGGAGGGTTGTCATTTTGTTGGCACCCTTGCTGTTGGCCTATCTTATTACACTTCTGCTTTCCAAGCAGTGTCACACGTCTCTTCCCTTTCATTGCACCTCTTGTACTACTCCCCAGAGTGAAGAAGAGATCTTTTGGTAATCACTGGGGTATTTATAAAAGGAATGCTTGGTACTTGCAATCTCACTTTCTTTGGAGGACTTCCAGGACTTCAAGCTGCAGGATCAGAAATAAAGTTCATGTGGGAATGCTATTTAAACAGGGTCATACTGTTATGTTAATTGCTCTTGTCACACTGACGAACCTTCAGGTATGGACTTGTGTCTCTTCTCCTTCCTCCCAAGGCTTGAAATCTTGCTCTTGGTCCTCCCAAGCAGCGAGGAGCCTAATCAAGCATGATAAACTAGGATGCTAAGTTGGATTTCTTCTTGAAATCTTCTTGAGTTTCATATGTTTAAAATACTGTAATGGATTTTAGTGGAGGGCTGACTTTCTATATTTTCACATGTGATAATTCAGGGAAGATTGGCAGGATGCAATTCACCCTTCAATGATCCCTCTAAAAAACCAAATAAGTTGTATCAGTATTCTTAAGTTTGTGTTACCCTTTTAAATGTCAATATCAGCATTTTCCAGTGGTAGAACTGTTTTAAAGTTCAATGGTTCAGTCATCATAAAGTGACTTTGGTGTTCCAGCATTCTCCTTTTCAGGCAGTGCATCAGGAGAGGTCTGCTGAGCTGTCTGGCTATTTTAACTGGAACTGGCATAGTCAACAAGTCAAGGGATGGATTTTCTGTAAGACTTCCTAAAGATCAGTTGACTATGGACCATATCTTTTATCTAGTCTTGTAGAGAGGTCAGGGGAAGGTCAGCTCATGTGGAGTTTGTTGGCATTTTTAAAGGCCCCATGAGTGAGCTTCAAGAACCATGAAATACACAGCACTTGAGCTCAAACATTTACTTTGCATTACATTACAGTGTAAGAGAGGTGACAGCCATAATTCTGGGGCCAACTGATTAGATGACAAGCAACTGCTAATATTTCTGCCTAGCCTCAGTGCTTGGGAACCCAAGCTGTAGTGCAGGATCACTTGCATTACTGCTGCTCTTTCTCAGTTTTCAGTATGCAAAGTGCTTTATAGTCTTCAGCTGTTAGGACTAAAGATTCAAATACCCACAAAAATTAAGTCTTAAAGGAGGATGGTATCTGACATTGAATCTCTGAAAAATGTTAGCACAAATTAAGCACTTGCAGAGCTGTAGGCTCCCTGCCCCCGCTTTTCTGTTTTTGCAGGTATGGGGAAAACAGTGATCAGAAGATCACTGTTTTGCAAGCCTTGTACAATTTCATAAGGTTCTGCTGTTTTGCCTCTACAACCAGCACTGCGAAATAACAGCTTTTTGTAAAAGTGTGATCACACCAAAGTTCAGTGAGAAATACAAATGGAAATGGTTGTTCTCTCCGTTGCTGCAGGAACCCCTGTTATTCCAAAGGGAATTAAAAGCACATACTTCTTACTTTTTTTGGCACTCCCTCCCCCACTGGAACATAAGTGACTTCAAAGGAAAGTGTATGTACTTTTTCACAACTGTTAATGCATTTCAGGCTGCTGCAAGAGGATAAAGGGAAGAGCTTGTTTTCTAAACTAAGCTGGACTGAGGCAACAGAATGGGTAACATAATGTGGCATAGGGCAACTTTTCATGACAATTGTGCATTTTTTTCATAAAAAGCAAAAAAATGTACAGCATAGTGATCATTTTCAGATATGGAGCATTTGATATTTTTGATATTGCACATGTGTCACATGCACAGCCAATTGAAGTACTTCTATTAGAGCATGGTGTAATCTATTTTCCTTTTTGTATTAAAGGAGAGTTTTAAAATTGTGTTTTTAAATTAAGGGTTCTAAACAAAATATCTTTTAAGATTCTAATGCGATATAATTGGACTGAAAGACAAGAAATATATCAGTTTCCTGATTCCATCTGAAGGTTTAATATAATGCTCTTTTCAGATTCAGGGCAAATGACATGTTTTCTAACTTTTAACAAGCAGCTTGTGGGTATAAACCACTATCCTCTAGTTTCCATTTCAGTGGGGCGTCTCCTGGTTTGCTTTTGGTGAATGTACTCCTATCTGTTGTTGTATTAGGGCAGCCTTTACTATGCTGGTTGGGGCTGATGGAAGCTATAGTCTAAAACAGTGTTTCCCATACTTGGGCCTGCAGCTGTTTTTTTGGACTACAATTCCCATCGTCCCTAGTTAGCAGGACCAGTAGCCAGGGATGATGGGAATCGTAGTTCAAAAACAGCTAGAGACCCAAGTGTGGGAAACACTGGTCTAAAACATGGAGGACACCAGGTTATTGTTCAGTCATCATATGAGGCCCTTCTTTGTGTGCCTCAGTGGGTGGTCTGGAGGGTGGCAACATGAGAATGGGCATTTTCAGTGGTGGCTCTCATGGAATGCTTGTCCCCAGGGAGGCTTGCCTGGCACCATCATTACATATATTTAGTCACCAGGCCAAAAGCACTGCTTTTTAAAATATATATATATATATTTATTAGAGTTTCCAATTTTTTACAAACAAAAAGAAAAAAGCAAACATAAAAAACAAAAACACATAAATTTCACAACTTATTTTCTCATAACATTTGAACTGGGTATACAAGAAGGGGAGGTATGAGGAGGTCGGGGAAATATGTTATCAAAAGCACTGCTTTTTAATCAGGCCTTTAGTTTTTAACATGGCCTTTTTGCATGGGTGGTATGTTTTTATATGGGTTTTATTTTTGATTTTGCTGGTTTTAATGTATTTATATATTTATTTTTTGCTTAAAATATTGTACGTCGCTTTGAGTTGCTGTGGCAAAAAAAGCAACTAAGTGTCAATAATAATAATAATAGACAAGCACCACTACTGCTTGTCACCCTTACTGGTGCTCATGGTGCAGCATCCTTTCTGTGATGGCAGCACTCTCACTTCAGAAAAGTCTGTCAAACCAGCTCAGTTTTTATCACCAACTTTGGTGTTAACATGGAAGTGGCCTTTCAAGGAGGATGATCTGATGTTGTGTTTGCTGCTTTGTCTTTCTATTGTTATAGGATTGTTGTTTAAGTATTACCATTGCTATATGCAATATAAGGTGTCTAAAAGGTAAAGGTAAAGGTACCCCTGCCCATACGGGCCAGTCTTGACAGACTCTAGGGTTGTGCGCTCATCTCACTCTATAGGCTGGGAGCCAGCACTGTCCGCAGACACTTCCGGGTCATGTGGCCAGCGTGACAAGCTGCATCTGGTGAGCCAGAGCAGCACACGGAACGCCGTTTACCTTCCCGCTGGTAAGTGGTCCCTATTTATCTACTTGCACCCAGGGGTGCTTTCGAACTGCTAGGTTGGCAGGCGCTGGGACCGAACGACGGGAGCGCACCCCGTCGCAGGGATTCGAACCGCTGACCATGCGATCGGCAAGTCCTAGGCGTTGAGGTTTTACCCACAGCACCACCCGCGTCCCTATAAGGTGTCTAGAACACAAATTATTTCTACACAAAGAATGAAAGCTTTGTAAGATAACACTAAATACTTCATCAAACAAAAATCTGTAACAGCGTACTCCTGCAAATATTTACTCAAAAGTACCACTGTGTTTGTTAAAGGACTTTCTAATATTTTTTAGAATTGCAGACTAAGTATCTTGAAATACCTGTACTTGTTTGTTAGTAGAGATGCATGTGTCATTCAGACTTCATTTAAAGTTGGGGTTGTTTTCTTCCCTCTTATTTTTACAGTCCCAGTTAATTTTGAATATTACACTATTTTCTATATTTTATGAAGGCATTCTTTAATAAAAACTGTTATTGAAGATCATAATTTGAAAGCTGTCATTATTTCAGTTGTAGTCAAAATATTACACATGAAACTATAGAATAATAAGGATAACCCAAAGGAAATTATGTTTAATATTGTTTGGTGAAATATTTCTATCCTGTCTCTTAGTTGAAGCCACTGTAAGAGTCTTAACATAATTTTGAAATGATAAAAAACTGAATAAAACCCAAAAGAGACTAGTGTTGTCAGCAGCTATAAGAGAGAGTAAAATGATCAGCTGTATGTAACCTAGAAGCCATGACAGTGGGATAAGGTGAACTGACACCATCCACCTCTGTTGCCACCCACCATACTGCATAAGGTAGAGCGCTCCCACCCTGACCTAAAGATTGTCATATCTTGTGGGAAATGCTGCTAGGCTATTGAGGGTTTAACTAGGGTTGCCATATTTCAGAAAGTAAAAACCAGGACACCCCAAAGGTTGTTGAACTTTTTTTTCTTTACATAAACGCAAAAAAAACCCCTTCATTTTTTTGATTACCTTACCTAAGATCCAGGACAAAGCATGCCCCCCTCTGAAATTCTGGTAATGTATGGGAAAATCCGGACATATGGCAGCTCTAGGTTTAACAAGACAAGCCCTTTTAACTGTGCCCAGAAGCAAAGTGGCAGCTGGTGTAGCTGTTTAAGCACTAGCAGAATATGCCCTTTAACTTGTACAAGCTAGCCTAGCTTCTGGAATTTGAACCAAATGAAGTTTCCAAACAGCCTTCAAAGGCAGCTCCAGGTAGAAGGCATTGCAGTAATCTAAGATGGATGCTATCAGGAGTATGAATAACAAGCCAGGTTTTCTTTCTCCAAGAAGGTTTGCAGCTGTCATTCTAGCTCAAGCTCTTAAAATATTCTATGAGCTACAGAAGACACCAGGGCATCTGTCAGCAAAGGTGGATTAGTAAGAGCGCACCCATGCTACAAACCTGATGTTTTAAAGCAAGAATCTGTAATTTTTCAGTTGGGCTGGGGTGTGGGATAGGGTTGGGCAGGCCTGTAGGCAAGTGTAGATGGAGCAATGTTAACTTTGCACAGTATGCGATATTCCTGCCACGTCAGGTTTGTAGACCCACAGACCACTCCATCAAGACAAGAAGTTGTTATAACAATTCAAGGAAATTCCAGCAAGACAAAGGCATTCAGAACCACGCAGGGCCAGGAAGGGGCAGATTGCAAAACAACAATGTTCTTTTTGAAGTCAAAAGCAGCATCAAAACAAAGTCACTGAAACCATAGACAATATAAGTTAGAGGGCTGCATTCAGCTCCATAGGCTTGAGGTTCCCCATCTCTACTTCAGGGAATGCAGCCTCATCCATAACATGTCAAATTCATATATCTATAGTTGTCTGGCCTGGGAGCTTCTTACCTGGCTTAAACTCAGTGTATTGGCCTTCATCCAGCCCATTATTGATTCAAGAACCTGTTGAGGGCATCAACCTGAACAAGAAGAAACAGAATTGTGTGTCACAGGCATGTTGGTGACATTCCAAATCTTAGCACATTAATGTAGATGTTAGAACAGTGTAGAGGACAAGATGGAGCCCTACTTTACAGGTGCTATAGATCAGAGCAGCAGACCTCCAACCCCCATCTAAAACCAATCTGAACAGCCATAAATGGTACTAGCCAACTAGTTCACAAGGCTACTGGTTGATGGTATTGAAAATCACCTAGAAGTCTGATAAACTACAGTACTACCATACTCAAAATGCACGACTTTGCCCTGAAACAATGTGAAGCTGTGCAATAAACTTCACCTACCTTGAAAGCAACGTCCTGGACTGCTAGTGACCACTTCAGCCAGGCCAGTTGCGCAAATGATGCTGCAATGGATAGGAATGATTTGGGAGGTCGAATATGGCTAATCCTTCTGAATGTGAGGAAGGGGGCTCTGGGGAACAAGGGGGGACATAAGAGGGGGGAAATGGGAAGGGGTGGGCAGTGTAATGAAGGGGGTAGCCTTGGAAGGGAAATCTTGAATGAAGGGGTGGGCGAGATGGGTTGGTTGTATGAGAGGAGGGATGGAAGAAGGGGGGTTTGTGCAACGGCTGCTTGTGTTTGGGGAGACAGGAATAGAGGTGAAATAAAAGATGGCAGTCAGAGTGAGAGGCTGGGGGTATAATGCCCTCCTGCACAGCCTTCCCCAGCATGATGCCCTCCACCTGTTTCTTTACTTCCAATTCCCATTAGCCTCGGCAAGTACGACCAAGAGTCAGGGATGATGGACGTTCCAGTCCAAAACATCTGGAGAGCACCAGCTTAGTGGAAGCATGGCAAGACAGTGTTGTGCATGAGGAAATATGTACCAGGACGGGTGGCGTACAGAGTGAAGATTAGCCAACCCATAGCATCTTCCAGGTGATGGGACTCCCAACTGCTCCCAGTTCCTGCCAGCGGGGCCAATGGTGGTCAGGTGGGAGTTCGAATCCAACAACATCTGAAGGGTACCAGGTTGGGGAGGAATAATTATGGAGAGGGCACAACGGTGGCTGTTTTTTTTACGTGTGTGGCGAATTAAGTCAACTGGAGGGAGGGCGAAATTCCCTCCCCTCCGCCTTGTCAGGGACGGGGGTGGGGAACATGCGAGGCCTTCCAGGTGTTCGGACTCCCACCAGCAAACATCTGGGGAGCCACCCTCCTCCTGCGGTATAAAAAGGCCCTTTTAAAAGGGCGGGCAACGGTGGTGGGGTGTCCGTGAGGAGGAGGTGTCTGTAGGGGAGCGCACAGGAGCCCCGCTCCTTCTCGGCCTGTTGGGAGACGAGATATTTGGGTTCTGAGGGGAAGGAAGGCCGCTGAGGGGAAAACAAAGAAGAGCCCGCGCCGCCGGGCTCGGCGGGTTCCTTCCCTTCGCTCGAGGAGGAGGGGGGAGGGGCGGGCGAACGGGCGACGGTTGCTCTGGGGTTCCCGCCGCCGCCGTCTCCCGCCATAAGAAGCGCACGCCCGGAGGCCTAGCAGCCGCGCGCCTGTTGGGAGAATGGTGGGGCGGCGGCGGCGGCCCTGGCTCCTCCTCCCGCCGCCGCTTCTGCTGCTGGCCCTCCTCCTCCTCCTCGGCTTCCTGCTGCCGGGAGCACCGGCCCAGCGTGAGTGAGTTGAGGCAATGGCGAGCACCGCCTTCGCTCGCTGCTTCTCTGGCCAAGCATGGAGGGGACTCCCCACCCGCACCCTGAAGAGAGAAGGGGTCCCCCCCCCAAACCAGCCCCCTCACCAGCTCCTGGAGCCCCTGAGTATGGCCTGCTCCTACTGACTCGAGGGGCTGCCTGGATGGGGTTAATAGCCACAACGAGGATTGTGGCACCTTAAAGTCTGATAGTTGTTATTATGTCTGATTCTAGTCCTCTGAGACGGGCTAGCCTTGGCTATTACAACCCTTTATTATTAACAGTCACGAGGTATTAGTTTTTAAGATGCCACAAGACTTGCTGCTCTATTTTTATTCCCCCGAAAAAGATGAGCAGGGTTACTCCTCTGGAAATGATTTCACTTTCTGATGTGCTCTCACTTGGTGGACGGTGTTCCGTATGTGTGTATATATTGTCGGCATCCATCTGTCTCGAGATAAAATGGAGTGCACCTCCGGAGGTGAAGTCAAACCACTGTGATAGTAGCACTGAAGTGATATCCTCGAGGTGCAAGGCTGGGCAGTGTGTGTGGAGGTCCTGGGCTGTCCAAACAACAAGATCCCTCTCTGCCTCACTTATGTGTTCCAAAGGAAAGCAGAGCAATACATTTGGCATCAACTCTGCTGCAACAGTTGCTGGAAGGAAGCGAACGAAACACCATCCAACCTCCCTTGGGTTGCCACTCTGGATTTGTGAAGGGTTTACTCCTTAGCCTTTTCATCTCCCGAAGGTGTCCCAAAAAGCAGCAGAGGTTTAGGATTCCTTCTCCTAGGTATGCCTCCTTCCAGCAACTCCTGTAGCCAAGCTGAGGGAGGCTGAGAGCGGGGTCTTGTTGTCTGGGCAACCCAAGACCTCCATACACACTGCTCAGGCTTGCGCCCTGAGGAGGTCACTTCAGTGCGCCCAACACAGTGGTTTGACTTCTCTCCTGGAGGTGCACTCCATTGTCTCTGAAGACAGACAGATGCCAACAATATCCATAATTCTCCTGAATTATCTTGACCACCCTAGAAAAGGGCAGGAATGATAGTTAGCATTTATATATGTGGGAACCCAATGCCCAATTAATGTGAGTGTACAGTTCTCTCAAGAGAGAGTGTTGGGCATTGGGTTTCCACTTATATAAATGCTAGCTATCATTCCTGCACTGGAATTATTTTACATTTTTAAACATATGTTGTCAATCAGCATTATGTATGCAGGCTTCCTCTAAAGAAGTAAGCCTCTTTCCATGGTGCCTATATCAGAGATAACTAACCTGGCTTTGATTTCCACCCAGGTATTGCAGAAGATTTCGTGTGTGTGTGTGTTATTAACACCATATAGTATCATTGCCACCTCCTAGAATTTATGGACTACTAGTTATTTGCTTCAGCAGTGCTGCAAAAAAGTTTAACAGAAGGAGCCACATCAATAGGGTGACTGTGATCAAGTATAGTCATTGGTACCAATTACTCTTAAGAGCATATATACCTTTGCCTTCCTGTTGTTACTTAAATGAAACACTTTTTGTGTTGCAAACCACCTTACCAATCAGCAAAAAGCAAGTGATTAAGAGAGGCAGAGGCAGAATATAAACATTTTCAAAAATTTCAGGGAGCATAAACAGTCATCCATTTGGCAATCCAAATTCATCTTGAAAGAAAGTAGGTTTTCACAATATTGCAGCAGAGAAGTCCTTCCCCCTATGTGTTAGTAAAACACAATTCAGATGTTCAAGGGGTGAGGAGAAGAGCCTCTCCTTCATATTCAGGAGCAAGCGGGCTTATAGTAGAGGAGATGGTTCACATCATTTAATTAATGGAAAACAGATCACTAATTTCTCTAAAGAATCCTGGGAACCGTAGTTTGCAAAGGATGCTGGGAATTTTAGCTTTGTGATAGGTAAACTGCAGCTCCCAGGATTCTTTGGAGGAAGTCATGTGCTATAAATATATGGCATGTATGAAGTCACAGTCCAGTTCTGGGCTTAAGTTTTCTTTTAAGTATTTTTCAGCTCTTCACCTTTATGAATTGTAGCTAATAAGCTTTACACCAGGTGCCAAATATGTCTGCTTCCATAGCAGCTCTAAAGTTTTCCTACTATTGAAAGATGCTTAAGCCAGAATAGATACAAGAGTCTCCAAAGAAGTACCATAACTGTGGACCTACAGTAGGAAAAAGCCTCTCTATATGGCCTAGTGTTTGAAATTGGTTGGTTTGACTATTGGTACGTAGTGGTCAAGAGCCTTAACAACAACAACAATAATAATGTTATTATTTGTACCCTGCCCATCTGACTGGGTTGCCCCAGCCACTCTGGGCAGCTTCCAGCATATAAGATAGAAAGTGAAGTACAGTAAAGGGAAAGGGGGAAATACAAAAAACTGAGGAATCCCTTTCTTTAACCTTTTTTTTTTTAAAGGGGGAACTCCCTCTGTCTTCCTATTGTAGTACGTACTCAAACTTGGTGAAATTGGTTGGTTATACCAGTGTTTCCCAACCTTTTTTGGGCAAAGGCACACTTGTTTCATGAAAAAAATCTCGAGGCACACCACCATGTGTGCCTATGTGGGGCACGTTACAGCCCCGTGACGTCAGCGTGCAGCGTCACGCCGGGAGGGATGCACGAAAGTGTAAGTTTCAATTTTTTTTCCTTCCCCCTTGCCTTCCTTCTGTGCCAACCGCCAAAAAGCCAAGAATCGCGGGACCACCGGCGGAGGGGGGGAGGGCGAGCGGAGGCAGTGGCGAGCCCCGTTCCTCTCCATCCGCCCCATTCTGTGCAAGCAGCACGAACAGGTGTGAGAAGGGGGTCAAACCTGCGGGCCGGCGCCGGGGAAACTCCAAGCTTTGGGGGTGGGGGGGAAGGAGGCAGCAAAGCGAGGCAGGAAGGAGAGCGCGGCTTGGCTGGGTGAGCTTTGGCAGGGGCAGGGAATGAGAGCCGCGAGGCGGGCGCTGCGGACAGAGGCGCTGCCCGCCGAGCTTGCAGACAGGCAGACGGCGAGAGCCCCGCGCTGAGCGGCCTCTCCTCGCCGCCGCCGCCCCGCCTCTCGCCGCCCGACTCGCCCGCCTCCCTCCGGGGACGGCGCCCCAATCAAAAATTTGACTTTTTTTAAAAAAAAAAAATCTTTCGAATTTTTTAATTTTTCCCACGGCACACCAGGCAACATCTCGCGGCACACTAGTGTGCCGCGGAACAGTGGTTGAAAAACACGGGGTTATACTATACATTCAGTTCTGCATATAGATAAATAGATACTGCCTATATATTTTTTGACTTTTTGACATTTGTTAATTTAAGACTTTTTAAAAAAGAATTTGCCTCCCCTTTCAGCGTATAAAATGACTTTCTAGACTAGAAAGATGGACAGGAAGTTTGAATGTCAAGTTGCAGCCGATCAGGCTGTTCATCCAACATTTTTTTTTATTCCATAGCAGCTTGTGAGAAATTTTCAAAGATGACAGCTAAGTACCAATCAATTTTCTTGACAACCCAGGTCATCTTCTCTTTCTTTCGTTTGCATTTGTCCCCCAGAGGCAGCTAAATACAAGGCAGCCACCAGAGACTTCCTGTTTTCTAAATTTGTTTGTGTGTGTGTGTGTAAGTTGACCTGGTTCCAGCATTACTAATCAGCTAACTCTTTTAATGATACCTTTTAAAGATACAAATGCTCTGCTTGAACTTTCTTTTTATCCATTTGGGCTTTCTATTTATTCTTACGGTGTTATGTCAGAGATGCTAAGCAGTCTGTCTGTTTTCCATTCACTGAGAAATTTAGAGCATTATCTAGACATGGGTAGTGTCAGATTTCTTTTGAAAAGCTAGTTTTATGTTTTATTTATTGCATTTTAATAATTGTACACTGCTATAACCCCTCCCCCCCAAAAAATATTAGTAAATCAGTTGCACATACACTTAAAATCAAGAGCATAATTTTCTTTGGGGAAGATTAGAATTTTCTACTTCTGAGAATCTGTTCCTAAAATTCTCATCCATATTGCAATCCAGATATTTTCCTCCCAGAGTAGAATAAATAGGAACCTGCTAACTTACTGTTCACATTAGAGAAGGAAACAGGAACATTTGCACCGATAAACACTCCATTCAGAGGCTCAATGTTTCTGCTATCTGTGATGGAAACTGGGCCTTAGCCTACCAAAGTATACTCGGAGTAGACCTACTCAAGAGTATGATTTGGTTGGATATAACTTTCCCCTTCCCCCATCTTTTCCCTTCTTCACTGACGTGCATATGTGTGTGAGAGAGATGGAGGCAAGAAGAAGTTTTCTTTTTCTTCACTGATAGTATTTTATGAACTTCACAGACAAAATAATATAGATTTGATACCTATTTTGCTTTCATTGGCCTCAAACTTTTGAGCATATTTCATTACCTTTCAAAGTTCTAAATACCCTTTTATAATTTTGTACATGCTGAATATGTTCACCATGTTTTTATGTGTCACCATGATGTGTATGTGTGAGTGTTTAGAGCCTGTTGCAGGATGGATGGTGGTTAACGGATTGAGGATGAATCCCGACAAGACAGAAGTACTGTTTTAGGGGGGACAGGGGGTGGGTGAGGGAATCCCTGGCCCTGAATGGGGCAACTGTGCCCCTGAAGGACCAGGTGCACAGCCTGGGACTCATAGCTGTCCATGGAGGCGCAGGTCAATTCTTTGTCGAGGGCAGCTATCTACCAGTTCCATCTGGTATGCCAGCTGAGACCCTACCGGCCTGTGCACTGTCTCGCCAGAGTGGTACATGCTCTGGTTATCTGACTACTGCAATGCGCTGTACGTGCGGCTACCTTTGAAGGTGACTCGGAAACTACAACTAATCCAGAATGCAGCAGCTAAACTGGTGACTGGGAGTGGCCACTGGGACCATATAACACTGGTCCTAAATGATCTACACTGGCTCCCAGTACATTTCTGAGCACAATTCAAAGTGTTAAAGCCTTGTATACTTGAAGGAGCATCTGCACCCCCATCGTTCAGCCTGGACACTGAGGTCTACCTCTGAGAGCCTTCTGGCAGTTCCCTCTCTACAAGAAGTGAAGTTACAGGGAACCAGGCAGAGGGCCTTCTCAGTAGTGACACCCTCCCTATGGAGGGAGATAAAGAACTACACAACTTTTAGAAGACATCTGAAGGCATCCCTGTATCAGGAAGTTTTTAATGTTTGATGTTATATTAAGTATTTATATGAGTTGGAAGCCACCCAGAGTGGCTGGGGCAGCCCAGCCTAATAGGGTGGGGTAATTAATAATTATAAAGAAAGATTCAGAACGTAGCTGGACATCAAACCACAATATCTGTGTAATCAATTCATATATTAAAATTATTTTCTAAAGTTTCTTTTGGCAATATTGTTCAGTAATTGTTTCGAAATGTTGAATAAAATTCTAGTCCATCTCCTCGATTCTCTCTTGGTATCTCTCCATTTGAAAAATCTTTGTAGTAAAAGCAAGCCATTTTTTGGTCCTGCCCTTCCTGTTTTACTTCAAATATCCTTTTCCATCTTTGAAAATTTAACATACAGCGGTACCTCGGGTTAAGTACTTAATTCGTTCCAGAGGTCTGTTCTTAACCTGAAACTGTTCTTAACCTGAAGCACCACTTTAGCTAATGGGGCCTCCTGCTGCCGCCGCGCTGCCTGAGCACAATTTCTGTTCTCATCCTGAAGCAAAGTTCTTAACCCAAGGAACTGTTTCTGGGTTAGCGGAGTCTGTAATCTGAAGCATATGTAACCTGAAGCGTATGTAACCCGAGGTACCAGTGTATTTGTCTTCTTCATAACAATGTAAGGTAGACCTTGCCATTGTGTATGATGATGTCACTGTTGGTTGCCATTTTAAGTAGCTTCTTAATGGGTTTTGTGAATGCTTGATGTGTGAGAAGCAATCTGCAAACTAAGTTAGAACAGCAACATTGTTGGTTGTTAGGTTGTTAATATGTCTCCACAAGCCTTTTAAATGAAGGTCACTTCCAGTCTGCCTTTCTATTGGGGTGTTGTTGTTTTTTAAATTATTTGTGTGTTTGCTACCCTGGCTCCTTTGAGTGGGGGAGGGGGATATAAAAAAAAATAACAACAACATCCCAAAGACTTGGGACCACATATTAAAAATGATGTGTTTGGCTTCTTTGAGAGTATCAGCATTGTAAAATTAATCAAAATGTGGTGAAAACTCTGGTGTTTAATTTTCTTTTTCTTTTTTTTTAGGTGTGCATCATACTTTTGACAATATTAAAGAAATGCAGGTAACATTAATTTTAGTATTTGGGGAAATGGCTTTGGTCTGTCCATGAAGACCTTCTGGAAACTTCAAGTCATCTCAAATTCATCTCTCAGGGTTTTGTCTGGGACCAGCTGATGGGTTGACATTACACTGTCAGCTTCACTTTGTCCTTTTTTTCTGGGCTCAATGCAAAACTCTGATTTTGTCCTTTACAGCAAGAAAAAGCTCGTGGGGTTGGGGGGAGCACCTAAAGTGAACAAAAAAAAGGAGAACAGGCCCTGGTGCTCACTAGTACAAAACTTTATTTTATCTCAGTGCATTTCAGAGTGAAACACTCCTTCAGGAGATTTAAAAGCTTGCAAGGTCCTAAAATTCAGAAACATCTCATTCTTAAAATCTGAACAGCACAAAAAACAGCTTGATAATGTGGTATCAGAAAAGTGTGTTCTATATATACATCTATGTAATCTCTGCAAACTTTTCAAGCTTCTGAGAAGGAGGTGGATCATTCTGAAATGCGTTGAACTACAATTCAGATTCTTGTACCTATGAGCCTCAGAGCTTGTTCTCCCCTATGCTTTGATCTTTAAAGCCCTGGGCAATCTAGGAACTGAGTATTTTAGGAACCTACTCTTCCTGTACAGATATGCCTGGAAACTTCCATGTCTGAGACCAATTTTGATGAGGTTGTCCAGATTGATTAGCTGACGGGTAATTTGTTGCTCATGTTGAGGCAAGTTTTTTAAAAAATCAAGTCCCCCCCCCAGTTCCAATCCTTAGAGGATGTGTTCCTTCTTAATAATTCCTGTTGTTTTTGCTGTTGTAATTTATTTTGCTATTTTATGAGAAGCTGCACCTGCTGTAATTCCCTCTTCTATGCAACTATGAAAAGTGCAGGAGCCCTAACTTCTCTTTTTTCCTGGGAACCCTAGTTCAGGATGTGGCAGAGAGGTTGTCTGGGAGTGAAGGAAGGCAAGGTGTCTGTGAGGCAAGGTAATTCAGATTGTCTTGGGGCTGTTGAGGGCTCTTCCATTCTCCCAGCTGTGGTGAGATTTTCCACAAGGTGCCATGCCTCTCCCTCTGAGGAAGTCTCCCTGGGGTTTTAATTGGGCAGGATCCTGACACCTGGCCATAGTTTTTATTTTCTTCCTGTGTTAAATATGTTGATATTAATTACACCCTGGCACATGGGGCTTATTTGGACATATGCCAAATGATGGGAAATCTTGCTGTTGCAGTGAAGTAACAGTCATCTGGGAATGACTAGGGTTCTTACTTATTTTGCAGATCGCTCTGAACCCAACTATGACTGTGCAGATTTCATCAGAGACAGCAGAGAATCTTCAAGCTCTAGGTAAGCACTCATCTTTTACTTTTCCACAACACCTTTGAAAATCCTTGCTACAGAATCATTTTGAAAGGTCCATTTCAGAGAAGCCAGTCACTAGAGAAATGGATTGTTGTCTCTGTTTCCATGTTCTAAAACAAGGAACATCAGTTCTAGGCAGAACAAGACCTATGACCCAACGCTGTGCAACACATGGGTTGTGGTTTGCTGCAGTGTAGAGTGGGCCTTAGAAACTGTTGCACTTATAGAGTAGGAGAAAGTGAGCAAGAGATGGGTCCATTTGTGGTTTACATGACCTCATTTTCTGCTTTACAGAACCTTCTCATATATTTGAAGTGGAAACAACAAACGAAGAAGAGAAGACTTTGAATAACCTTGTAGGCCTTTTGCAAGATATGGTGAAAAATATTCCAACAGCATCAGCGCAAGCACAAACACCAAAACCAACAGAAACAGCAACTATCATAATATCCCACCCAGAGCCTTCCCACCCAGAGCCTTCTCCATCTGAAGCAGTGGGCACAGTTTTGCTAAACCTGAATCCAAAGACTGAGGGAATACAAGTAGAGTCGTTGGAAACAGTTGCCCTGACCAATGAAAATACCCCAACTACCTCAACAGCATTTTGGGACCTCCGAAATGACGCAGGTGCATCAGTCATTTTACATTCTGATATAGTCACTCCGGAAGGAAATACTGAAGAACAAACTGAGACAAGTGTATTTAATTCTGCTGAAACTACTCCAGATCAATCACTGGTCAGTGTGTCATTTTTGTTGGAAACTGATACTACCACACAAAAAGCTATGACTTTTGATCAGCTAACAAATGGAGCTTTGGCAAGTCTGGTGGAGTCTCTAAGGAACGTGAGAAAAATGCATGTGAAACTAACTCATACCAGTAATGAACACAGTGAAACTGCTGTAACACAATCCCCAGAGAAGTCTGTAAGTGCAGAAATCTTGGAGTTGATTGACAGACTCATTGAAACCATTAAGAATGCACCTAGCGCAGTTATAGAAGATCCAGCTCTCAATACCTATCTTGGAAAAGCAGAGAGCTACCTAAAAAGTGCTCTGGAACTAGCGGGTGAAGCAGAGAAGAGGTTGGAAAAGGGAAAGGCAGAGGAGGTGATGGAAGTAGTGATTCCTTCCACAGGGTCCGAGAACGTGACAGTGGTGATTCCTTCCATGGAGGCTGAGAATGTGACAGTGGTGATTCCTCCCTCAGAGTCTGAGAAGGTGACAGTGGTGATTCCTCCCTCAGAGTCTGAGAAGGTGACAGTGGTGATTCCTCACACAGAGTCTGAGAACGTGCCAGTGGTGATTCCTCACACAGAGTCTGAAAAAGTGACAGTGGTGATTCCTCACACAGAGCCTGAAAAGAAGGTGGAAGCGCAGGGTCCTCCCTTGGGCCAGGAGTGGGTGGAGACGAAGAAGAAGGTGGAAGTGGTACTTCCTCCCTTGCCATCAGAAACTGTGCCTGTATCGACAGTGGCAGTCCAGTTGCCTGCATCTCCACCTGAGTCTGTAGCAGAAAAGGCAGAAGAGGCACAAGTGGAAATGGGGAAGTTAAAAGCATTCATTAACTTGCTGTATGGTTTTAGTCCCCACCTAACTGCATATGCACAGAATTCGGCCAATAAAAAAGTTGGTGAGGACATTGTTGATAGAGCAATGGCAGTCCTTCATGCCATAAAAAGCATTTTCTGTGGAAATCCTGAAGGGCAAAGCAAACTGATGTTGCAGCAGTTGTTAAAGGAAGACATGGAGCTTGTAAGACAAGCCATGAAGGAAAAAAGAGTCTCTTAAGAAGACACATTTGTTTCTTGGTTAGGGTAGATATTTTTCATCCAAGTTATGTATCACTAGAAATCAATTTTGTTGTTTGTAAGAGCCATTTACATATATACATATATATCCATCGTTTGTAGCCCTTTCCAAATCTAGAATTAAATGCTTATTTTTAAATATTTTTGTTTTCATTTTTCATCCTCAGTTTGAATTGATATTCAGGATACTCACTGTGGAGTGTGAGTTTATATTTAAGATAATTTAAGTCACCAGTTAAGGTTTAATGTGAAAGGTTATTCAAGGGACCAACTGAGTTAAGGCACAAGGTTATTACAGAAGCTGGTTTTCACCAGAGAAAGGAGTATATGTCCTTCTTTTAAATGTCCTTTTCCCTCCCATGTCTAAAATAATGTTTTACAGTGAAATCCTGTGCATGTTTAATTGATTGCTTTTTAACATGTTTTTAAGCTGTTTCTATTCTAGTTGTAGGGACACGGGTGGTGCTGTGGGTTAAACCACAGAGCCTAGGACTTGCCGATCAGAAGGTTGGCGGTTCAAATCCCCGCAACGGGGTGAGCTCCTGTTGCTCGGTCCCTGCTCCTGCCAACCTAGCAGTTCAAAAGCACGTCAGAGTGCAAGTAGATAAATAGGTACCGCTCCAGCAGGAAGGTAAACGGTGTTTCCGTGTGCTGCTCTGGTTCGCCAGAAGCGGCTTAGTCATGCTGGCCACATGACCCGGAAGCTGTACGCTGACTCCCTCGGCCAATAAAGCGAGATGAGCGCCGCAACCCTAGAGTCGGTCATGACTGGACCTAATGGTCAGGGGTCCCTTTACCTTTACCTTTATTCTAGTTGTAAGCCACCTTGAGTCCCAACAGGAGAAAAGGCAGGTAATGATGATAATAACAACAGCAGCAGCAGCAGCAGCAGCACAATATAAGGCACTTCTTGCCTTCAGAGGTCACCATAGCAGTGTGGTGGTGGTGATATAAAAAGAGTTTTCTCAATGGATCAGACAAGGTCCATGTAGTCCAGCACCCTGATCTAGCAGTGACCAGATACGCCAGGAAGCTCACAAGTGTTTTTGCTGGTAATGACCATTTCTTGTTGCTTGCCCCTTGTGTTTGGAAGTGTGGTATTTTGCCTCTATAGATGTAGGTTCCATTTTTTAGCTTTACTAGCCAAAAGTCGTTGATAGATCCAGTCTCTGTGGATTGGCCTCATGGTTTCGTTTCGTTTCTAAATAATATTGCTAGTGGTCATTGCTACATCTTTCAGCAAAAATCCCTGTAAGAACTGTGCTTTATATGAAGATGGTAGACAAGAGTGGAAGGAGGATATGAAAACTAACAAAATGTAGCACAAAGGCAATAAAATTCCAGAAGAATGAAATATTCCTGGCAGTAATGGAAGAGCTATACGATCCCTCTCCCCCCAAAAAAGTCTATGATCATGTGGAATTCTGATTGTTTAAATACTTTCTCCTTTGTTACTCAAATGAATAGTGGAAACAAATAGATTTAAATAGGTTACAGTTTGTCCTACTACTTACAAAAGGTTTCATGGACAAGAAGAGGCTAGTCATTATGCTTTTGTTTCTGCATACAGCTAGTCATCAACACCTGTTTCTAGGTTGTTGCCGAAATTAGAGCAGCCTTCTCTGTCTTGTTCAGAGTGCAGTCTGACTTGACTGTTCATCAGCAAAGAAGATACTAAATGTTGCATCTTAACAAATGGCATTTTCAGTATTCAAGTATGTTTAAAAAGTATGTTTAAAAATACTTTTTGTACCATAGGATCTCCTATGGTACACTAGGTTGCATCTTTTTTTATACTGAGTTAGAAAGTGCAAGAGATTCTGTAAACTGCTGGGAGGGGAAAGAAGTCTGAGGAACTAGACAAAGAAGTCTCTGGGACAGACGTTGCAGGTAACACACAGCTTTTTTTGTCTATCCCTGAAGTGTGTGGCTTGACTAGCTTGCATGAGTCTTTTGGGGTTACTCATTTTTATGGTCTATGCTCTCTGCTTTGATGTATATCATCATGTGAATTGCTAGATAAATCTGAGGCAAGGATGTGTGTGCTGATGAATGAATTGTCCTTCCTCTGGGCAAGGAGGTTAAATTAAATGACCCTTTGGTCCCTACCCGTCCTGTGATTTGGGTGAGGTACATCATGAAAATCTCATTTCATGATGTTTAAAGATGGTGGTTATTTTTGCCAAGGGAACTGGATCATTACTTGGCCGTGAGAGTTAACAGTCATGCTCAGCTGAAAGAGAACAAACTTATTTGAGACTTAAGTCAATGATACTGCATTAAATGGCATTCATGGTAACAGTCCTCCCCTGACTAATGTGATTTCCATCAAATTGCAGTCTGACAAAAAGAGAGCAGCTAAGGGTGAATGTGTGCACATATTTCTGCAGTGTGCACAGAGCTATAATTCTTATAGCCACAGCAATCTTCCAAGGTAGGTTACATTGAGGCCCAGACTGACTACTCAGTGCATTTCATGACAGTAAACCTGCTTCTCTCGCGCCACAACAAATCAGCACTTGCCATATTATACCACTGGCGGCTCCTAATCTGGTTAAGTAAAATACACATATACATACGGTATACAATTTCTCCTTCAGGCTGGGCTTTACCTTCCAAAACAGGCAGCTTAGCTCTCTCACACATTATAGCATCTTTTCTGCATCAAAAAGAGAAAAATATAAGTAGCTTCCTTGCTGTTACCTGGTTTTGACATTCCCATAGCAACCCACCTCCAACTTTGGTGTCACAAGCTCACCCATCATCTGTTGCTTTACAAGCAGGATTCTGTTCAGAGATGAGTAAAAAGGCTGTGACATGAATGGGACATATTTTCCTGTGTGTTTCTGACAGCTAGAAAATAAAGGCACAGCATGACTCAGGTTGTGTGGACATGATCCAATCTTGCAACGGTTAGGTACTTTAATTAATGTAAAGAAAAGACAGGTGTCATCACAATCAGCTGCATTTTAAATATAATGCAGCAATAAATAGCCAATCTCAAGCTGAGGATAATGCAGAAGAAAAAATTGTCATGAGATGATACTCTTGATACTTAAACAAACAGGCAGAGGTTTAACCAAATTGGTTGGCTCAAATCTATGCAATAGGTAATAATACAGCTGCTTCTCTTAGCTATCACAGTGCCAAGCAAGAAGATTGTGTGTTTGTTTAGTCGCTCACAGATAAGGCACCAAATGGTGTGATGATTTGGCACTAGTGTCACTGTCACTGAAAGTAACAAAAGAGTTCAGATCTGTAAGGGAAGACTTGTGAAGTTCACCAAATGTGGCATCCACTTTTAAGTCCATGGGGCTTTAAGCACTCATGTGAGCAACCTGACCTGAGCCAAGGAACTAGTGCAGCTTTTTTGGAACAGAAATTACATGCGTTCTAAATGGAATTCATTGGTGGCTGCATTTAGGCTCAGTTGAAGTTTCTGAGTCACCTTCAAGGGCAGCCCCACATAGAGCACATCCCAATAATTCAGTCTGTAACCTACCAGAGCATGGAGTACCATGGCCAAATAATTGCTGTCCAAAAGGGGACGTAGATGGCAAGCCAGGCAGAGCTGCAAATAAGCCACCAAGGGCACCTGACCCACCAGTGACAATGTTGCATCTAGGGATATCACCATCCTACTGGCCTGCTCCTTCCAAGAGAGTGCAGCCCATAGGACAATTCCCATGGCACTAAGCAATAGCCCCTCATAACAGCTTTCTGAAAAAAACTGCCTTGAAATTAGTAGCAGAACCACTGTGATACTGTGCCCCCAACCTGCACATCCCAGAGCCACTCCAGAAAGATACTGTGGTCAGTGTATCAAAAGGTGTGAATAGGCCAATGAGAACAAGCAGGATCCCGTTCTCCCCAACTCTCTTGATGAAAGTCATCAACCTGGTAAAAGGAGACGCAATCTTCTCAGTCTCTTGAGATAGGTATGACTTCCAGGAAAGCACTCCAGGTACAAATGAAGGGCCATAACTCCCCTCAAAGCAGATTTCAGAGTATGTTTAGTTTACTATTCTGCTTTTACCAGCGTGTGGGTGCCATTCATATTTTCTGCCTACTATACTTTCTGGCAATAAAATCTTGAGCTCTTTGCTGTGACTAGGGTGCAATATCTAATTGCTCACAAAACACTGAATGACTGTCCCCTTTAACTAACATGTTCCGCCACACTTGAGATGGTTCCTTCACATTATGAAAACTATCTTTTACAATGCAAAGTTCAGATCAGAAATCTTAACCATCAGCCCAAAGTTGACTGCATATAAAAAAAAATTAAAGGTCCTGCTGGTTTCCAATTTCTTAGCACCATGAACTTAGATGATGACACAAAGTGGCTTGAGTGGGTAGCCAAACAGTTTGAAAGTATCGCCGGAGAAGATAAAGAGATCGACCTGGAAGAATTCAAAGCTGCTCTCAAGGTGAAGGAGGCAAGTTTTGTCAAATGGGGTAGGAAACCCAATCGGGCTGAGGATGGTGACAATGCAACGATGTTTTTGCTTAGAACGGCCCCTGTGTGAGGAAATATTATGAAGATATTTGGCTTCGCCCCTTCTTTGGGAGGGAATTTGTGCATATAGATTTGTGCATGCGTACCTGGAGATGCTTAATTGGGAATGGTGTGCAGAAGAAGGGTGGCTGATGGAGACTAGGAGGTCATGGGCAGCGAAGGAGGGTGCTGAAGAGCAAAATCAGCAGTACATGTAAAGAATGGCAGAAAACCTCATTGCAGGGTGGGGGAGAATGCTGGCATCAGTAGGGACTGAATAAGTAAAGGAATGTTGAAGATTGGGGGATTTGGGGCTAGGTCAGAGTGGGGGCCCCGTTTTTCAGAACCTATTTTTAATAACCAGCCAGATCTCCCTTTATCTGAAAGTCCCCAGTTCACAAATATTTCAAGTACTCAATTGCTTCTATTGCCATAATATTGAAGCAAGGTCTAAATAAAGACTAGAGAGAAATTGGAGGGTGTGTGTGTCTGATTTCCACTCCTGGATTAACCCCCGCCCCCCAGTTGACTTTGCAAACATTTTCGCCCTCTCCTATAGTCCTTTTTCGCTGAGCGTTTCTTTGCTTTGTTTGACTTGGATGGAAGCGGCACCATCAGTTTGGACGAGCTGCTGGAGGCCTTGAAGCTGCTGGTACATGGAAGTGAAACAGACAAACTCCAGTTCCTCTTCCAAGTTTATGATGTGGACGGTAAAATTCCAAAACAGCACCCTTGTTCACTTGCATTTTGTCAAAACAAGATCATTGTTCTGCTCAGCATTGGCACTTTAGGGCAGTAACTACCAATGCTCCTGTCTTGGTCCATTCACATGGAATGGTAAACGACTACAGCAATGTTTTCTTATCAGATCAGTAATGTTTTTGTAACAGGCATAAATGTAGCTTTTATTTTGGTGCAGAACTTTATTTCTGTTTTAGTGCCAGCATAACTTGATTACATCTCACTGTATCCTGAAATAAGTCTTCAGAAATTGTATCAAATCGTGGGCTATGAAATATGTTGGAGCATTTACAAGGCTAGCCCAGCGTGTCCAAATCCATTGTGTTGGTTGTTTCTTCAGTGCATAAAAAATGGTTATGAAAAAGTCCTCAGGTTTTTTTTTTAGAGGCAAGAATATTCTAGTTAGAAGTGATTTCATATTTGTGTGTGTGAGTGTGTCGTCGTTGGGCTTGCCTTTGTCACTACTGCCCATTCACACCACTGCTTCTCCTTGCATACCTGGAAACAACAGGTGAACAGGCAGCAACAGGAAGGAAAGGGAAGCAAGAAAAACGAGAACACCCCATGCCTCTCTGGGCCTCAGACAAGCTCTGCACGGGCCTGTGTTGCGGTAATCCAACCTAGAGGCTCTAACTGCCTTAAATCTGGCCTGTTGCAGATTAATTTATTTGATGCCGACTGGAGATCCTCTTCCACTGCAGGCAGTGGGTCCATTGAACCCGAAGAATTGCGCACGGTCTTGGAGTCATGCCTGAAGGAGAGTTCAATATCTTTGCCAGAGAAGAAGTTAGATGACCTCACGTTAGCCCTTTTCGAGTCGGCTGACTCTGACAACAGTGGGTCCATCACCTTTGAGGAGCTCAGGGAGGAACTGGAGCGCTTCCCAGAGGTCATGGAGAACTTAACCATAAGGTATTTCCTCTTCCACCTCCTAATCCAACTTTTCTCAACCCACCTAATGCCCTCCAGATGTTTTTGACAATTCCCACCACTCCCAGCATCATACAGTCATGCTGGCTGGGGTCCATGGGAGTTGTGGCATTAAAACAGCTGGCGAGCACCAGGTTGGGGAAGACTGTCCTAACCCTCTCGGTATCCTGTAACCCCAAATTACCCCCTGAAAATGCTGCTGCACTGTCCTCCAGCAGGAGTAAGGCGGCACCAGGGCTCTCTCATCCTCAGTTCCGTCTTACAATTCCTTCTGCCACTTGCAGGAGGATCCATCCCATCAAACCAACACTTTTTTATTTTTTAAAATTTAGATCCCACCTAATTTTCAAACGAAACTCGAGGCCGCTAACAAATCCAGCCAACACAATGATATTGACATATATAAGAATCCCCGTTAAAACACCCAGCATGAGATTAAAACAGCAACACAAAACACCAAAACTACTGTAACAAATTCCAAAACAGCCATCACAAACAAACATCAAAGAGAAATAAGAGAAAGAGAAAAATGTTATCTGAAGGCCTTCTTAAAACAGGAACTCTTTTTTTTTACCAGCTGCCTAAAATTATGCTGGGGCAGGGCATGACACGCCTCACTTTTCTTAATTTCTCTAGTTTTAGAAAGTTGTGCACCCATCAGAGCAAAAGCTTGGGCCAAAGAGCCTGGGAAATACCTGCAGCAGAAACAGAAGCAGAAAGAAGGTGGTGGTGTCAGGTTTCAGTTGCCATCACTGCAGGCTGGGTGTCTGGGGCTCATGAGAGTTGTAGCTGCAAGCAGCTGGAGGGCACCATGTTGGGGAAGGCTGCTTTGAACCATTGACTCAGCCTAGACAGGCCATTTTCATTGGCAGCCTAAGAAATATTTTCTCCTTTGACACATTGAAATGTTCTTGCCAGCAGCACCTGGGGTTTAGAAATAATTACCCACCCCTGCTTGCTTCCTAGGCAAAGAAACTCGCTCTGGGAGCCTCTTTGAAGGAAAGTTGCACCCTTTTCCCTCAGCCGCAGCTGCCTGCATTCTCTTGGGGATGAGCTGCATTCCCCTGCTATGTTTCAGCTCCGCGTAATTGGAACTCTTGAGCCTGCTGCCGCTGCTGTCAGCTGTCATTGCGGCGGAAATCTGCTGCGGCTTGCAACACTGGGGCAGAGAGGACTTCGGTTTCCTTAGCAGATGAAAAACAGCCAGAGCATCTTGTGGCACCCTAAAGATTAACGCATTTATTCCCGCAGAAGCTTTCATGGATGAGAGCCTGTTTTGTCAGATGTGCTTGGCTGTGGGTTCTGCCCAGCAAAAAGATGCCGCGATAAATCGGTTCCCATCTTTTAAAGGTGCCCCAAGTCTCTCTCGCTGATTCGGTTGCAGGAAAAAAACTAGAGCAGCTGTCCCTCTGGAATTCACAAAGGATCAGTGGTCGGAAGGAGAAAACTCCCTTTGGAAAAAGAGAAGGGCTGTATCTTTGTCTCTAGCTGCTTCCATGTTGGAGCCCTCTAGCGCTGCTGGGGTGTTGCTTTTCTGCAATTAACCAGAACCAAAATTAAAACTTAGTATAGCGCCATATTATCTAGCAGTAACCTCTCCTGTGGCCAAGACGGGTCCTTTGCTTACTCATAAGCAAGTCCCATTTATCATGGATTCTCAGCATCACGATTTGAGTGTTTTGTCCTTGCAGGTTCAGCCTGTTTTGTTGTTGGCTCCTGAGAGAGAGCCAGAGGGAAATTAGCAATGAATCGCCTCTCTGAGCTATAGCCTCCGTGTCAGTTTCTTTTTCCAAAGCAGTGTCATGCCTATCCGTGACCTGGTGCCAGATGTGGAATCATCGGAAGACAAACCAGACACCCCACAGGTCAATGACCTTGAGGAGCAGGCAGGCTCCCCTCTAGGGGTCCTCTGATTGATACCTGCTGGAGCTGCAAGAGCAGAATGCCAGCACCAAAAGCTCCATTTCCAAGCCAAAGTGCAATGGCATAGCATGCATCTATGGGCCCAGTGTGGGTTAGGAATCTCTTGTAAGGCATCCCTGAAACTCATTCAGTACCAGAAGTAGCTGCCAGGGTGATGTCTAGGATGCCAAAGTATGTAAGGTCATCCTTTTGAGCCTTCCAGTTGCTGGAAGCAACACAGGTGTCTGGCTCCTTGCTCCTGAGTCTAGTTCCTTCTCTTTATACCATGCCTAAACTCCCTGTCATGCTCAGTGTTAGACTGCTGCCTGACCTGGCCCCTGGATCATATTTTGGACCTAAACTGCTTGACCTTGGTTTGTCCAGACTGCAATACACCTGCAATCCTGCTTAAGGCAACTGGGACCCAACCCCAGCTGGGCTGCACTGGAACATGGCAATCCTGTGGCTATAGAGACCAATATGGCAGAGACATGTTTTGTTGCAACTGGGACAGATGAAGGCATCTGGGTTTGCTGCTGCAGATGCACCGTGACATTTCTTCTCTCTGCGCTCCTCCCAGCAGTCATTCCTCCTCTGGTCACTGCTGAGGATGCATGATCTGTCTCCAGGCACTGCAGTCGTCCGCAAAGGATACCCACAAGGCAGCGTTGATGTTGCCAGCTTTCATGTCACATTTGCAGACATCTTTGTAACACAGAGTTGGTCTGCCAGTGGACCTGGTGCCTGAAGCCAGCTCCCTGTAGAGCATGTCCTACCATCTTCCCTTCTGTGGATGGCAAATGACAAAACAGCAGTGAACGTCACGGTTAAAGAAATAGGAATGTGTGGAAGCTCGCGAGCCAACCAATCACACACATGGAAAAGCTGAATCTGAAATATCTGCCTGAAATACAATAAAGCCTACATCTGGAAGTGAAGAATGTCAGTTCCAAAGAGGAGCCAAGGCAGAACCAACCTTTACCTCTTGCTTTACTTGAGAATTCCACAGGGCTTAGACAAAGTCCAATGGACTTTTCTTTGCTTTGAGCATGTGGCAAGGACTAAGTCATGCCAAATCTGGGGTCTGCTGTCCAGTTTGGTGCTTTACTTGTCAAGCGACCCTTGGGCATCACACACTGGCTTCTCTAGTCTAAAAGAGACATCGAGCAGATCCTGCATCTTCTGAAATCTTTCCATATGTGATAACAGTCCTCTGGTACTTGAGTGAACCAGCAGGTGGCTCTGTGTGATCACTGAGACTAGAAGCACATGCTGTTCACAGAAGCCAGACCCCCGAGCTATCATGCTCCAGTATTTGAATACATATTGCCTCACCCGATGGGCAGGATATAAATAGATTATTATTATTATTATTAATTATTATCATCTAACATGCTTCATGGTCTCTTCTCTCTGGGCCTCTCTCTCCCCTCTCGCAGTGCTGCAAGCTGGTTAAAGCCCCCCACTGCTCTCAGGAAGAGCCACGCGCCACGCTACCTGCGCCCAGCCTATTGGCATAACAACAGGAGCAAGCTTCTCTTCCTGGGCAGCTACCTGTGCGTGAACATCATCCTCTTCACCTTTGCAGCCTTGAAGCATGTTGACTCTGGCCCCTGGATCATGTTGGCCAAAGGTTGCGGTCAGTGCCTGAACTTCAACTGTGCATTTATAGTGGTGAGTAACGCGATGTATTCATTATGTAGTGAATGTGTTAAGTGTACAGAAGTGGCCGTAGTGGGTCAGAGCAGAGACAGTGCAAGAACAAGTTAATTATCTCTGTTTGTTTTCTATGCTGCTCCTCTAAGGCTAATAAAAACCCATGGCCTCCAATAAGTAACTCAGGTGGTGAGTACCAGCAAGATCTGAGCCACAGTAGGGCTACTGAGAAACAGGAAGGCTATATTGGCCATGCTGGGGAGAACCTCAAGGTTTACAAAAGTACAATAAGTCTTTAAAATATTTTTTAACCCATTGAAGACTAAAGATACTCAATAAGTTGAGTGTTAGTTGGAAAAACAAAAAAAGAAAAGGTTTGGGAGTGCAATGGAGTGTCTTGGAGAAGGGCATGGCTGGCTCAGTCATCATGATACTCCATTCCATACCACCACCACCAGAACTGTGGAAAGGAGCACTTTGTTGCAGGCCCCCTTATTGATTTCTGTCATCAAATCTCGCCTGTTGCTGCTTAGGTGTGCTTTGAATGTTTGAAATAAGTAGATTCGCCTAGTCCAGCATTCTGTGCCTGACAATGCCCAATTCACAAGCATCCTTGGCAGCCATCCTTGATTTTGTCCAGGCTCTGGAAGACACTCATAGCCAAGAAGTAGAACACAAGCTTTGCATGCATAGATTCAATTCCCTGGCATCTTTAAATGGCTGGGAAAGCACATGGGCTTTGTTTTTCAGCCGGAACTCACCAGAACTTTCGTCACCTCTTTGGTATGTTGCATCACCTCTGTGATTAGGGATGCGGGTGGCGCTGTGGGTCAAAGTGCAAGTAGATAAATAGGTACCGCTCCAGCGGGAAGGTAAACGGCGTTTCCGTGCGCTGCTCTGGTTCACCAGAAGCAGCTTAGTCATGCTGGCCACATGACCGGAAGCTGTACGCCAGCTCCCTCGGCCAGTAAAGCGAGATGAGTGCTGCAACCCCAGAGTTGGTCACGACTGGACCTAATGGTCAGGGGTCCCTTTACCTTTACCTATCACCTCTGAAGCTTTGCGGCACTTTGGCATACCACTTTGTGTTGCGCGATGGAGGCTGTGTGCGAGGGTGGCATGGCAATTGGTGTGGCGTAGGGTGGCGGTAGTGTGGTGGGTGCTCCCCTAAAAGAAGCTCAACAAGTTCTGTCACCTCTTTTTCTAGAAAAAAAGCCCTGCAAACAGTATCCCTGATTCTGCAAAGAACCCCAACCAGTCAGGCTATACAGCTAGAACAGGCTTCCTCAACCTCGGCCCTCTAGATGTTTCAAGACTACAATTCCCATCATCCCTGACCACTGGTCCTGCTAGCTAGGGATCATGGGAGCTGTAGGCCAAAAACATCTGGAGGGCCGAAGTTGAGGAAGCCTGAGCTAGAAGGACTAAACCTTTGACTCAGTATAAATCCATTTCATATGCTTGTGGAGCACTCTCCTTTTAGAAGCATGCCTGGTGCAAACATGTGGCCCTTCAACTAACTTCTACAGCTATTTTCTCACCCCTTGAAGGTGCTAATGTTGCGCCGATGTTTGACCTGGTTACGGGCTACCTGGGTAGCCAGACTTCTGCCTCTAGACCAGAATGTCATTCTGCACCAGCTAATGGGCTATGCAGTGGCAGTTCTAACAGCGGTTCACACAGGGGCCCATGTGGCCAACTTTGGTAAGTAACAGTTTTCTAATTATTTATTTTAAATATTTTTATGCAGCCTTTCAAAGCTACCATGCCTCCTTTTAAGTAACAGGTAGGCCTGGGGCGGCGGCGGCGGCGGGGGGGGGGGGGCTCTGTGGACTTTCCACTTCCACCATAAGGACATAAGGGGAACAATAATTTTAGCCACCCATGGGCTGCTCCTGTGTTTTCCCTATGGTGCTTGCATCTTTTTTTAGGCTACAGAAAAACTGACTTTTTAAAAAAGTCCAATAGCACAATCTCCACAGGTGTAAATGTCTTAGCACTAATCTCTCCCCCCCTTTTTTTAAAAAGGAGTGTGGTTTTTACATGTGCAGCAATGCCTATTGCCATGCATATCCACATAGGCAAACTTGAACTACTGCCTTTGCCCATGGTGTCATTTTATCAGCATGTTGCTTTCCCCCCACTTAATTAGGATTTTAATTTGCACTAAAACACCTATTTTTGAAAACTGAAATATTCACACGCAATAGTGCGTAAATCAGAAAGGTGTGGGGTTTTTTTTTTTTTTTGCATAGATTAATGTATCACTGTGTGTTGTTTCTAAAGGCTGCCTGATCTGGCATTTTTGGATGGTCCCATTTTATCGTCTCGTTCGCCCACTCCAATCTTCCAAGTTGCTCTAAGCTCTTTGAAACATCTGTTTAAAGTTTTTTAAGCAACTGTGCCATAGCATTTAAATAAAAATGTGCTTTAGTGCATATCTAGACAGTTGTTTAAAATCGAATTGTTTAAAGGTCTAAAAGATAGATGCTCTGGTCCTTCTCCAACACCTTGCTCCTTGCTCACATGCTTTGATGTGGGCGGAATGGATCAGGATGTTCACAAAAAGTGCTATCTGCTTGAAGAAAGTGTGTGCACTCCCTACATTCCCTGCCTACACAAACAGACATACTGTCTGCTCCAACATTCCAGGGGGTTATGGGAGTTGTAGTCCAACTCTCATCTGGATGATACAAGGTTAACGAAGGCTGTCTTAGAGCTTCATGGTTCATATCATAATGATATAATATAATAATTTATTATTTATACCCCGCACACCTGGCTGGGCTTCCCCAGCCACTCTGGGTGGCTTCCAACAAAATATGAAAATACAGTAATGCATCAAACATTAAAAGCCTCCCTAAACAGGGCAGCCTTCAGATGTCTTCTAAAAGTCTGGTAGTTGTTGTTCTCTTTGACATTGGGTGGGAGGGTGTTCCACAGGGCAGGTGCCACTACCAAGAAGGCCCTCTGCCTGGTTCCCTGTAACTTGGCTTCTCGCAGTGAGGGAACTGCCAGAAGACCCTCGGCACCAGACCTCAGTGTCTGGGTAGAATAATGGGGGTGGAGACGCTCCTTCAGATATACTGGACCAAGGCCGTTTAGGGCTTTAAAGGTCAGCACCAACACTTAATTGTGCTTGGAAATGTACAGAATGCCGTTATTGCGGTGCTAGTCTACTGCATGACTTGAATTCTCTTAGTGGAAGTCTTTCTCTCTCCCCTGTAGTGAGAATGTCTCAGATCAAAGGCACTTATCAGCTTTGGGAATACCTCTTCACCACCCGGCCTGAGATTGGCTGGATTTATGGAACTGCCTCCCTCACGGGCCTCCTGCTGCAGCTCCTCATCGCCCTTATGCTGGTGTGCTCTAGTACTTTCGTCCGCAAGGGTGGCCATTTTGAGGTGATGCGCTTGACTTCCTCCTCCTTCCTGTTGCTTATGTCATTTGCCTTGCAAGTCAAGTAACTCCCAAGTGTCAGTGATCTCTTTTGAGCTTTGCTTATTTTAAATTATCGATGTGCTCCTCATCCCATTTTAACTTTGGGCTCATCCACATTTCCACTTGTCCAGTGGAAAATTCAATCCACAAAAAAACCAAAAACGATTGACATTTGAACTGATTCAGCGGTACACAGCGGTTTTTCCTGAGGGAAAGTGGTGGGACAAGGAGAAGTGTAGACAAGCCCTTAATCGTTCAAAACACCTCCTTGCTCTCTTGAGTAAGTAAGTAAGTAAGGCACTTTTCTTTGTCACCAGCAGGTCTTCTACTGGACTCACCTTTCTTACATCTTCATTTGGGCTTTGCTAATTGTCCACGGTCCTAATTTTTGGAAGTGGTTTGTGGTGCCTGGATTTCTTTTCCTCTTAGAGAAGATCTTCGGTGTTGCCATGTCACACGTTGGAGGACTGTACATAGTGGAAATCAACCTCTTGCCCTCAAAGGTTTGCTTCCCAAACAATGATGAATTAAAAGGGGAAATGTGTGAAAATACCCAATTTTCCGAAAAGAGTAGAAGTGGAAGTGAGGTGGCTTGAGCACCTGATTTGATTTCCCTGAGCTTACAAAGCATTCTGATTTGTTGCAGGTTGGTTATAGGATGTTGTGTCAATCCCAAAGTTTTCTGTGCATTTTTAATCAATTTCCTTATCCCAGAAATTCATAGCACCCTTGAATTGCAGAGTTGGAATGGACTCCAAAGGTCATCTAGTCCAACCCTCTGCAAAGCAGGAATCACAGCTAAAGAATCCCTGACAGGTGGCCATCCACCCTCTGTTTAAAATCCTCAAATGAAGGAGAGTTCACCACCTTCCAAGGTAGTACCGTATTTTTTGCTCTATAAGACTCACTTTTTCCCTCCTAAAAAGTAAGGGGAAATGTGTGCGTGTCTTATGAAGCGAATGCAGGCTGTGCAGCTATCACAGAAGCCAGAACAGCAAGAGGGATTGCTGCTTTCACTGCGCAGGGATCCCTCTTGCTGTTCTGGCTTCTGAGATTCAGAATATTTTTTTTCTTGTTTTCCCCCTCCAAAAACTAGGTGCGTCTTGTGGTCTGGTGCATTTTATAGAGTGAAAAATACGGTACATTTCACTGTCAAACAGCTATTACCGTCCGAAAGTTATTTCCAAGGTTTAATCAGAATCTCATTTATGGTCAGGTTGTACCTTGTAGAGCAGGAGAAAACAAGCTTGCTCCATCTTTCATGTGAATGCCTGTTCAGATATTTGAAGAGGGCACTCATATCACCTCTCATCCTTCTCTTCTCCAGGCTAAACATGCCTAACTCCCTCAATTGTTCCTCATAATAACAATCATTCTGAATAGAATTATTTTTAAATGGATTTGCTGTGCAAGAGTGCCAAACCCACTGTAAGGCTGTATGCGTACCATACATTTAGAGCACATGACTTCTCCCAGAGTATCCTGGCAATTGCAGTTTACTCCTCACTGAGCTACCATTCCCAGCACCCTTTACAAACTACAGCTCCCAGGATTCTCTGAGGGGGAGTCATGCACTTGGAATGCATAGAACATGCACAGCCTCATTGTGCAACCTGAATTTGCTGGCATGCAACAGAATCCCAACCCGCTGAATAGTGACCATCTGGAAGCCTCCTATGAGCTGGGCATTGTGCTTCCAGGTCATATGCAAACAAGATGTTGCCTTAGTGACGGCATTTCCCCTCTTCACATGTGCCCCATCTTGTTCTTTTTGATCCAGGTGACTCATCTGGTGATCAAGAGACCTCCATTTTTCCACTACAAACCTGGTGACTACGTGTACCTGAATATCCCAGTCATAGCCAAGTATGAATGGCATCCATTCACCATCAGCAGTGCTCCAGAGCAACCAGGTAGATCCCAAGCCAGCTGGAAAGGGCATCAAACAGCACAAACCAACCTGGTGCCCTGCAGGTGTCGTGGGAACGGTTGCACTCAGGTGCTGCATGCATGTTTCCCATTGAGGCACCTGGTTGGCCACTGTGAGGACAAAGCGTTGGACTAGATTGACCAACCAGCTTGATCCAGCAGCCAGGATATTCTTGTGTTCTTCTTCTTATTATTATTATTTAATGAATTTATATGCTGCCCTATACCCGGGGGTCTCAGGGCAGTTCACAGAATAAAATCAAGATACAGTGGTGCCCCGCAAGACGAATGCCTCACAAGACGGAAAACTCGCTAGACGAAAGAGTTTTCCATTTTGGAGGTGCTTCGCAAAACGAATCTCCTATGGGCTTGCTTCGCAAGACGAAAATGTCTTGCGAGTTCCTGCAGGTTTTTTTCCCTCCCCCCCCTTTTCTAAGCTGCTAAGCCGCTTATCAGCTGATCCGATAAGCTGATAAGCCGCTAAAAGACGCTAATAGCGCTAATAGCGCTAATCCTCTAATCCGTCAATGGGCTTGCTTCGCAAGACAAAAAAACCGCTAGAGAGAATCACAGAACGGATTCTTTTCGTCTTGCGAGGCACCACTGTATAAAACCACACAATACCTAATAAAAATAAAAACAGCAACCCAGTACCCTTCGACACACACAAAAACCCCACATTTTTTATGGGCATAGGATGTAAATCGGATCAACCAAGTGCCCAGTTGAAAAGGAATGTTTTTGCCTGGCGCCAAAAGGTGTATAATGAAGGCGCCAGGCGAACTTCCCTGGGGAGAGCATTCCACAGATGGGGAACCACTGCAGAGAAGGCCCCCTTCTCGTGTTGCCACCCTCCGGACCACTCAAGGAGGCAGCACATGAAGGAGGCCCTCAGAAGATCATCTTAGGGTCATATGGAAAGAGGTGGACCTTGAGGTATTGCGGTCCTGAGCCATTTAAGGCTTTATAGGTTAAAATCAGCACTTATGCAAAGTCCTCCTATCAGTCCCAACCAGCACTGCCAGAAGCTATAGTCAAAAATATCTGGAGGGTATCAGGTTGGCGAAGGATGGCGTAAAGGGTGTAAAAACCTTGATATGTAATTCATCTGGTCCCACTGTCTGTCATGTCAGGAAGAAAGAGTCCCATGCTATTGTCCCAGAGCAGCAACTCAGGGCTGTACAGATCTACTGAAGCAACCCATATCAATGCTGCGATAGATCTCTTTGCAGAAATATTCATAATGTCACTTCTCTCCCTAATCCCCTTCTTGTGCCCCAGGCTTGATATTCTCATTGGTTTGTATGTGCTATGAAATTAACATTGGTCCTGTTCCTCCTTTTTTAAAAAATCAAGTTTGCGATATTCCAAAAGGCTTGCAAAGCTCAGATCAGGCTCAGGATGTTTCAGGTATAATCCCTTTCCTTGTGTCTCCAGCCCACCCAAACCTTGACACCTCATCCTTGAGGCTGCTCTAAGTAAGTGGTGAGTTCCTGCCTCTTAATTTGGGAAAGGTGGCCTTGATCCGCTTCTTGCTATGAGGTGGGTTACCGCCTGGCTCCTGGCTCAGTTTAACGAGGACGGCTAAGGATGCTTGTATTCCACACTGGGTAACCTTCTGCTTTCTCTCCAAAGGGACCATCTGGCTGCATATACGGTCCCTGGGACAGTGGACCAACAGGCTATATGAATACTTCTGGAATCAACAGGAGTGTCATGACCACAGGTCCGAATGGCTGGACAGAAAGGCAAAGGCAAAGAAGAAGAACAGGTCCCAGAAATGGGTGCAGGTTTGCAATTAAAACAACAACAACTCAGTAAGCATGATTGTGGGGTCCTCTATGGCATTTAAAAAATCTTAATGGGTTGATTCTAAGTTAAATTCTTTGGCATTGCACTGGATGCGCACAGTACTGGGAGGTTATGGGGTAGGGGTAGAGGCAAAGCTGAGGCTCTGGGCATGCTTGGACATTCATTGCATAGAGAAATCATTTCCGTATGGAGCAAGGTCTTTTGTGGGGAGGGGGATTACAATCTGTGTGGGCAGAATACTGAGCACAACCCATCACTGACTCACCCAGCCCTTGTCAACTTGTGGACAGCAGCACAGAGCTGAAGCAAGGCCAAGGCCAAGAGGGCCACAGGTCAGATCCTGCAGCTCACCATGAACTTTTGTTCCAGAAATGTCTCTTTGGCTCCTCTGACCTGGACCAGCCTGTGGCCAGCAGTTCTGATGAGATGGTTGAGATCTTATCTTACATGCCCATCAGGCATCCCAGCTGGGAGACTGGGAGTGTCGGAGCAGCCAGCCAGTGCAAGGAGGGGAACACACAACCCAGAAGAGGAAAGGTCTGGCTTCTCCTGGCAAATATGTGTACATTCCATCCTTGATAGATCTGCCCCTCTCCCCCACAGAAAGGCATACTTCAGCTCTTGCAATATGGCAAAGAATCCAGAGGCTGTGCGGAAGGGTTTAGTTTCCTTCAGGAGTGAGGCTACAGGATGCATAGGTGCTTTCTTGAATCTTGGCATGTGTGCAAGGAGAACAGAGCAGAAGCAAACAGACTCCTAAGACAGACATGAAAATTTTCACCATTTCCGCTGTGTTTCCAGGCCAGCATCTAAATAGTAATAGTAATAATAATAATAATAATAATAATAATAATAATAATAATAATAATAATATTTTATTTATATTCCGCCCTCCCCAGCTGAAGCCGGGCTCAGAGCGACTAACAACAATAAAAGTAACACAGCATTCTAAAATCAATTCAAAATCAAATTAATGGCAACCATTGGGCTAGAGTTCTATGAGGATTACCAAAGGCCTGGTGGAACAGCTCTGTCTTGCAGGCCCTGCAGAAAGATGTCAGGTCCCGCAGGGCCCCAGTCTCTTGTGACAGAGCGTTCCACCAGATTGGGGCCACTAAACTCAGTTTCTAAATGAAAAAAGTTCAACTTCTTTCATCTCTCCTTGCAGAGTGCTGGTTTCAGACTTGCAGGTAAATTGCCCTCTTAAGGAAACTTGCACAGTCATTAGGGAACATCAGCACTGTGAGCTGGCAGGGTATATTGTTGGTGTGTTTCTCTCTCTCTCTCTCTCTCTCTCTCTCTCTCCCTCTCTCTCTCCCTCTATATATATATATATGTTTCCTTATTTCCACCCCTACATAGGGCTCTTTTTTCTAATGGGATATGGTGGACCTTTTGCTAACAAGAACATATTTGTTAACAGATTCCTGGCAGGCTTAGTGAGAATCAGAGACTCTGTAACATCAAGGTAAGATCTGCTGCTGCTCTATGAAATGCCTTGAGCGCCCACAAGCAGGCCAGGTTCTGTACAGAGTTTAGAAGCATCCCTTCCCCAGAGACATGGGGGGGGGGGTGCAGGAGGGAGCAACCAGGTATCAGGAGAAAGCTTGGGGTGTATCAAGTAGCTGAGTACAGAAGTCAAATTTTGTAAGGCTTAATAAAGGGGCAAGCAGGCACTTGAAGAAAAAAGAGGTGGGAATGTGCCCTGGGCAGAGACAGAAGCATATTAGCACCTCCAACACCACAGTTTGTCTTAGCGTGTGTCAGGTGATGCTAAGCTAAATGTGGGAGTGGGCTTTGGGACAACGTTCCCCCTCTTAAAAAGATGTCCCCTCACTTTTGATGCAGTTTAAATCTCTCTCTCTCAGAGTGAGAGGAAAGCAAAAGCTATGCTTGCCCTCCGTTCTGTCACGTAGCCAAATCTAAATAGGCTATATCTGGTGCTGCGGTGACATCATGTTTGTTACACAATCCCTGATGGGCTGGGATCATGCAGGGAAGAAGCACTTCCAAGAGAAAAGTTGGCAGCAAGACAGCAACCAACAGGAAAAGTGATGGCCGCAAAGAGGCATCCCAGAAGGGAGGGACAGTGGCAGCTAGCGGCAATGGCAGGGGTAGCGAATCCCTAGGCAAGCCAGTCCCAAATGCAGGCCAGGGTTCTGAACTCCCACAGTTGTGAATTCTTCCTTATAACTATGAAGATTGTTCACTGAAAGCTTAGTTAACTCCTCTGCGGTCCCCGAGGACAAATCGTAACATAACAAGCCAGATTTACCATGAACAGGATCAAATCAGTGTTGTGCCGTTATCTCCCTAGTGTTACATCGACGGTCCTTATGGGACTCCCACTCGAAGGATCTTCACATCAGAGCATGCCGTTCTGATAGGAGCGGGAATTGGGATTACACCCTTTGCCTCCATTTTGCAAAGCATCATGTTCAGGTTGGTCTGCTGCAGATTAGAATCAATTCTTTTGTCAAAGTTGCAGAACCTGCATCCCCGCCCCCCTTTCCAAAACTAGTTTTAGAATGTGCAATCTTTTATTTGATCAACATCTTCTGCAAGGGTGAGGAAACATTTTCAGTCTGAGAGCTATATTCTCGCATGGGTACCTCCTGAGGGTCAGGGCAAAAGCGGGTGTGTCTGTACCTTTGTACAGCAGACTAAATTCATAGAATCATAGAGTTGGAAGAGACCACAAGGGCCATCGAGTCCAACCCCCTGCCAAGCAGGAATTCCAGCCACAAAAAAGCCAGAGGTCACCACAGATGATGCATCTCTACAGTCTTCATCCAGGTAAGCAAGAGGGATTATCGCAGGTCAAGGACACATTCCAGCCTTCCCTAAACATTCAGGAAGTGTACCTCTGGGCAGTGGCGTAGCGTGGGTTGTCAGCACCCGGGGCAAGGCAAGTAATTTGCGCCCCCTAACCCGTGGATTTGCGCCCCCTAACCCGTGGATTTGCGCCCCCCTAACCCCCAGATGTTGCGCCCGGTGCGGCCGGCCCCCCCTGCACCCCCCACGCTACGCCACTGCCTCTGGGGAGGAAGTGTGGCTTACTGAGAATCTTCATGGACAAACAGAAAGATCTGCCTTTGGTTCTTGGAGGTCTGCATCCCACCCCAAACCCTCTCCTTTCCCAGCCTGAGGTTTCCCACCCCTGGTCTACTGTCAAAAAGGCAGTATGATTTGAATCCTTGTCTACTTCTTGTAAACCAATACACGCAACTTTTAAAAAATCACCATTGAACTTTCCAAGTAATAAGCAACAGCCATTCCTGGTTGTATTTGTTAATGCCAGCTGCTAAGAAAGGCTGGCGATTCTCTGCTCACCTCAAAAGATACCCTATAATATTTTTTTTCCTTTCTTTCATTCTAGACACCGTATGCGAAAGCAAACCTCTTCTAGCCAGGAAAACATGAAACTCCTGAAGGTGAGGTGACGTCCTCAGCTGTGGCTTGGACGTTTGTGCAGAAAAGCATTTTTTGCTACAAAAACAATGAACAGCAGTAGCAGTAAGTAAAACCTTCTTGTCTTTAGGTTGACTTTATCTGGATCAACAGAGACCAAAAATCATTTGAATGGTTTGTAAGCCTCCTGACCCAGCTGGAAATCAATCAGGCTGAAGAAGACCCTAGCAGTAGGTGACCAATTTTTGTCCTTGTCTTTCTTTAACCGTGACCCAAACTGAACACCATCCTCAAGAGGATGAACCAGAATGATGGGAAAACTGGACTGAATTCACACATGAACCATTCCACCCTCCCCAGCACCCTTTATCCCTCCCTCCCTCCCTCCCTCCCTCCCTTCCTCTCTCTCTCTCTCTCTCTCTCTCTTTCTTTCTCTCTCTCTCTCTCTCTCTCTTTCACACACATACACACACCTTCTCTTAGTGGGGTGCTAGAAAACCTGAACTGGCTCAAAACACAGAATTTCTCCATTCTAACATCCAGGCTTTTCCTTGTTGAAATTAATGTAAAAAAACCCACACATGCAAAATACCATGTTTCAGTTGATCTCTCAATATGATTTCAAAGAAATGTGTGATGGATCATTGGGGCGGGGGCTGCACAAGGTATGCCCGCTGCCTCCCACCACCAATGCTCCTGGCAGCCATGCCACCAGCATGTTCAGCATGCATGAGAAGGTGGCGCTCTGTGTGTGTACCAATGTACCAGCGCAGAACTTCTCCACATGCGGTAAGATCCTGGGCCAACCAGAGTGGTGCATGCTCCAGTTATCTCCTGCTTGGACTACTGCAATGTGCTCTACGTGGGGCTACCTTTGAAGGTGACCCAGAAACAACAGTTAATCTGGAACGCGGCAGCTAGACTGGTGACTGGGAGTGGCCGCCGAGACCATATAACATTGGTCCTGAAAGACCAATGTTATATGGACCAAGCACAATTCAAAGTGTTGGTGCTGACCTTTAAAGCCCTAAAGGGCCTCGGCCCAGAAGGAGCTTCTCCACCCCCATTGTTCAGCCCGGACACTGAGGTCCAGCTCTGAGGGCCTTCTGGCAGTTCCCTCACTGCAAGAAGTGAGATTACAGGGAACCTGGCGGAGGGCCTTCTCAGTAGCGGCACCCGCCCTGTGGAACGCCCGCCCACCAGATGTCAAGGAAATTAAACAACTACCTGACTTTTAGAAGACATCTGAAGGCAGCCCTCTTTAGGGAAGTTTTTAATGTTTGATGTTTTATCGTGTTTTAAATATTCTGTTGGGAGCTGCCCAGAGTGGCTGGGGAAACCCAGCCAGATGGGTAGGGTAATTAATTTATTATTATTATTATTATTATTATTATTATTATTATTATTATTATTACCAGGACCTCGCCCACCTCTTATGTGGAGGAGCTATATGCACATATATGTTGCCATGCCTGTGTAGAGCCACATCTCATGAGGGCCAAAGATGGGAAGGGGCTATAGCTCAGTAGAAGAGCCCCTGCTTTGTAGTCCCTGGTGGCATCTCCAGGTAGGGCTGGGAGAGGTTTCCTGAAGCCCTGGAGAGCCACTGCTGCCAGTCAGTGTAGACAATACTGAGCTAGATGGACCCAAGGTTCTCAGTCCGTATAAAGCAGTTTCCTCTGTTCCTGTGCAGCTGGTGGGTTGAGGTGAGAGTCACAAACCCCTGAACCCCCAACCCCCCACTTCAGATATCTTTCCATGTTCCTTCTGATGTGCAGACCGCTTCTTGGAGATGCACTTGTACATGACCTCTGCGCTTGGCAAGAATGACATGAAGGCTATCGGCCTGCAGATGGCGTTAGATCTCCTAGCCAAAAAGGAGAAGAAAGACTCCATCACGGGCCTCAAGACAAGAACCCAGCCGGGGCGCCCAGATTGGAACAAGGTAGACTTCACAAAGCTACTTTTAACATCATTTACAACAGCTTCCCCCCCCCCCACCAAAAAAACCCCGGTGCCCCATGTACATATTTGAGCTGCAGCTCCCACCAGTCCCTGACACCAAAACAGCTGAATGGCACCGGGCTGGGAAGACCGATTCCCAAGCATCCTTGTGGCTGTAGTGTGAGCTGCTTTTTAAGAACAGATTCTAGGTCAGTAGTTCAGCCTGCTCAGTGGGTTCCCTTGGGCCAGGCAGCCTCAGCCTAACTGACCCCACAGAATTGTTGTGAAAATAAATGAGTGTGGGCAGAACCTTTGGAGGAAGGGCAGGATAAAAATGCATTTTTTTAAAAAAAAAATGCATTTGAGATGTATCAGGGGAGCCCAAGGCGAGGCCAGCACCTTCTTCTGAATCTTGAAAAGAGAGTTGTTAGATTTCTGTCTTGCATCTCTTCCCGGTACCCCCAGCTCTTTCAGAAACTAGCGAAAGAAAACAAAGGGAAGGTCCGTGTCTTCTTCTGCGGCTCTCCAGCTCTTGCCAAGGTCATCAAAGCTCATTGCGAGCAATTCAACTTCCAGTTCTTCAAGGAGCACTTTTGAGCAGCATCCCTGGGCCATCCTGGACTGAGATATTAAGGCTGCAAGTTATGCGTGAGCTAAGTAGGCAATTTGATTTGTGGAAGAAAACCAAGACCCTCAGCCATTTTCAAGTGGTCCTTAGAAATGTTTTTGATAACTGCTGTCCTAGGGATACTTTGCGAATCAACCCTTCCTCTGTGTTTGAATGGGCCAAACTACACATTGTGGTTAATCATGTAGTTTGCCATTGAATAAAAAGACCATTCTTTCCGAAATAGCCAGCGTGAAAGGCAGTTGACTGGACTGGGAGGGAGGTCAGCCTGGGGAGGGGAGGGGGCTTGAATACTTGGTTCCCTGCTGTGGTCCCAATCTGGATCCCTACACACACACACACACACACACACACACACACACACACACCTGGGTTCTGGCCCTTTCTCTTCTCTCTTGCAACTGTATGCAAGAAGGAGGAGAAGGGAACGTCTCCTGCACAGTCACCATTGCAATGGGAAAGGACAGTGGGGAAAGCTCAGCTGAGCAGGCTCCTTTGGGGCAGAAGAACATGTTCTGTTCAGGGTGAGGAACAGGAGTTGGACTGGCTCGGGATGCCTTTGCCAGCTGCCTAGCACAACCTGCCCCAGAATTCCTTGCAGTGCCACAGAAGACACTCCCAGCTCACACATGCATGCCTGGCTCATTTGAGCGCGCACACACACCCCCCAATATTGTCACTCTAAGGCCGTGCTCTTTTTGTCTCAAAATCTGCTTTATGATGCCTGCAGGGCCAGCAGCACATCAAGCACATTTTACCCATTTCTTGAGCAGATTTTGAGAAGCCTCTGCCCCCTGCTTTCCTGGAGTAAGCTGCATTTCCACCACCGTCAAAGAGTAGTCGAGAAGAGATCCATCAACTTGGTGCCACGGGCTCCCTATTTCCTATCCTTTCCTGGGAGAGAAAATATCCCCCTTCCTTCTTCCAGGAAGCGCTCCTCCAAGGGGTAGGCGATGATTCCAGCTGCTACCTGCTATCCCAGGCAGGCTTGGACTGGCAAAAGGAATGAAGAAATGCCAGAGGAGGAGGAGGAGGGCAGTGTCTGTTTGTTGAGGCCTGGAAAGCAGGAGCTGCCTAGGGGTGAGCCAGGACAACCGTCTCCTTCCTCCTCCTCCTCTACCAGTGTTTGACAGACATAGCTGCCCTCATTTTAAGTTAATAAACAAGAGATTCTTGCTCAGTGAGTGTAATCCTTGTAATAAACAAAAATCTGCCCTTATTCCCTATGGGGAACACAAGAGCCCTTACAGAGTCCTTTGTAGGTTCTCCATCGGTTGGAGAAAATAACAGAGGCCAGCCAGAGTATATTGAGAAGCAAAGCAGCTCGTAAGCCTGATCTTTATTGAACTGTTGCAACAGGGTGCCCAGTGGCGTAGCGTGGGTTGTCAGCACCCGGGCAAGGCAAGTAATTTGTGCCCCCTAACCCGTGGATTTGCGCCCCCTAACCAGTGGATTTGCGCCCCCTAACCCTAACCCCCAGATGTTGCGCCCGGTGCGGCTGGGCCCCCCCTGCACCCCCACGCTACGCCACTGAGGGTGCCCCCTTCACCTGCAGGAGAAAGGAGGACCCAGAACAAAGGTGTGCCTGCCCTTATATAGACATTTTAAATTGCCTGCCCTGGAGTCCAAGACCACCCCCAGATACATCATACCTACATCACAGAAAGGGCAGTCTACAACAGAAATCTGAGTGTGTTGCTTGTCTCCTGTCTGGCAGACCTGTTAATGGTCACTTGATTGGATACCCTGGGGAGCCTGGCCAGTCTTTTGTAATGACAAATACTTAGTTCCTGAGTTCACAGGCTCACCCTATTCATACACAGACATACCCTTAAGACAGGATTTGTGAATGAAAAGAAAATGGGGAGCCTTTTCAATTTCCTTTGACCTTGCAGAGAAATATTTGAGGTCAATTTGGGAGTCAAAATGGTTTCAGGGCTGTTTTCCTGTGCTGCTTCCGACATATGGTTTATATATTTATGTACGTGTTTGCTTGGTACATTTATGAACATTTATTATACAAGACCTTATTTTTTTTTATTTCATCCTGAAACCACTGTCTTGTGTGGGGTTGGCTGGTAATGGTACCCCCCACCACCCAAGCTGCTTCCTGGGCAGGTTAGCTCCACATTTCCCCCACCACCACCCAAAGACAATTTCATGTTTCCAGCTTATCTGCTTCTATTTGCCCAGCGCTGGCATCACATACTGGGTAAGACACTGGGAGGCAAATCAGGAAAGAGCCTGGTTCAAGTCTTTCCTTAGCTGTGACAGCACCAAGTGGCCTGGGCTAAACCACCACTCCCACCCTGCAGCCTCGGCCTTCCTTTCTGTAATACAGGGAAAATAGAGATGGACAGCAAGTGATGGAAGCAAGGTATTGGATGTGAAATGCTTTGAACATTTGAAAGTGCAATATAAATGCAAAATACTTTTTAAATAGACTTTTTAAGCACAAATGCCTCCAAAAGTGGTTCGCAACCATTTAAAATACAAATCCATGAATTCCAAAATATATTTAAAGTATTCAAAGTGCACATTGCCAGCATAATATACAATTAAAATTTACCAATCAGCCCCCCTCAAATTGAGGCTTTAAGACCTGTTTAAAATTAAATTATTTCTTCCCTGTGCCCCTTCCCACCTGCTCAAAATATAAAAAGTTCAAGGTGTGTTTTAGCCCCCCACATATTTAAGCCCATATCCTCCCTCTGCCAACATTAATTTTCTTCGCCACCAGAGGGAGCCAGCACCTCACCATCCAAAATATCCCTCCTTGAAAGAGAATACATGTGGCTCAATCAGCAGATGTATGAGTAATTGGGAGATTTCGCTTCCAGCCACTCACTTAATATAAAGCATACAATCCAGGGATTTTCACAGCTACTTTCACAGCATAAGAAGCAATTCTTCTGCAGAAGCAGATTGTGATTCCCCCCACCCCCCAAAAAAGCAGGGGATGCAGAAAAGTGCCTTACTCCAGGTCAGACAGTCCATAATGTCTGCCACTTTTACCTGTTCTTCCCATATTCCCATTGCAAGCAGCTGCCAGGGCTGGACATTGATGGGTGCTGCTAGCACAAATCAGATTCCGTCCAGCTGTGTGAAACTTTCTAAGGAAGTACCAACATCTCCTTTTGTGAGATACAGAACAAAGCGGGGGCCTTCTCTGCTTTTGGTCAAGTTAGCCATCCTTGACCACAGTCTCTTCCGGCCAAGGGATCCATCCTGCCCTGCCTTCTTAGTTCAGAGGCCTCATATACCATGGCAGAAAAACCACAGGAACAGCTGGTTTCTGTGGGACATAGGAGTAGTCGGGGGGCACCCCCCATCAACTAAATAAAGAAAATACTTAACTAAAAGTAGAAATTGTAGAAAGATTTTTCTGGACACTTGGGGTCAAAAGAAAGTACAGTTGTACCATGGAAGTCGAATGGAATCTGTTTGACTTCCAAAACCAAAGTGCGGCTTCTGATTGGCTGCAGGAAGCTCCTGCAGCCAATCAGAAGCCGTAGAAGCCCCATCGGACGTTCCAAATAACGTTCACAAACCGGAACACTCACTTTCGGGTTTGCCGCGTTCGGGAGCCAAAACGTCCAAGTACCAAGGTGTTTGGGATCCAAGGTACAAGTGTAATTTAAACCAACTGTTGTTGAGACATTTCATTCTGAATCTGCTAGATAGAGCCAGACAGAGGGTGCTGGCAGGTGGGTGTCCTGTCCCCTTCTAACATAAATCCCAGCTACGCCCATGGGGCTGGCAGCTGTTTGTACTGTAATTAAATGTGTTAGATTAAATATCCCCTACCAAGAACCCTGTGACTCTGGTGGTAAAAAGAGGTTCAATGGCCCTGACAAACTTAACTTGGATGTCACACTCTCTTTGTTTGGGAGAATGGTCCTTTGCATCACCAAAGAGATGGTCAAGTACAAGTGATGTGTTGCCACAGAAACTGAATAGCTGGAGATTTTTCTGGAAGGGGAAGTATATTTTTCTTCTTCCCTCATTCCCCTTTCTGGAGGCGATGTCACCAAGACCCTGTTTGCAGGGCGGTCTTGAAACTGGGCCTGAGAGAGACACAACAAGAGGCTTGACTTGCTCTTGATAAGAATCCTTGCTCGTCCCCCAAGAAACCTAATGGGAGCAGGATCCACTGGAGTGTTGACACTGTGAACCTTCCATCCTATTCTGAGCTTGTATAAATGGGTATATAAACTTCAAATCTGCATTTCTGTCCAGAGGTCTGTTGGGTCGTATTCAAAGCCTACCTCACCTGTGGCCTTGCTGGCTGCTAGCTGTGGGAGAGAGAGAAAAGGGGGAGCTTGCATTAGAATGCAAAACCCACAGACATTTTACATGAAAGATTTGTGATCAGAAACAGGATCCAGACCTCGCTGTTTCCATGCAGACTTCTCTGCAGGCTGCCTTTCATTGCAAAGAAAATAGTGGGCGGCTGGGCAAAGGGGTGGTGGAGGAGAGCTGGGCTAATCTTTGCTTTTTTAAAAAGAATTAAATAAAAATAAAACGAAGGCATCCACCCACCATATTCAGGAGAGCAACTCAGTAACATGGGCATAGAAAGCAGGGGCTCGGGGACTCTGGCTTCTCTACTTTGGCTGAGGTTCTCTCTTTATTATCAATTGCCCACAAGGGACCGATTGCATCCCTACACAAATACTCCTGCTAAACCACATTTCCCGGCAGATTTATATGCCGTTTTTATGATGGGCCTGTGCAATATGCTGACTCCTCTGTTTGCAGGGTGGGGGCAGAAAATCATTCAGAGGAGACATTTATTTTATGGCAAAATCAGCCATGAGTAAAAAAAGGGGGGGGGGTTGCATGGGTACATGTATATCGAATAAACTGAAAATGAGAAGCGTGCAAGGGGGAATGTGGTACAACCCAAACCTGCCCATCACGCTCCATTTGCCACACCAAGGGATAGATGACTTCTGCTAATGGGCACATCCTTGTTGGTTTGCAATGGCTCTGCTTGGCAGGGCCTCCTTGGAGTGGAATGAAGGTGGAATATCTACTGACAAGCAGAGAGAGAGAGATGGGCTTTTTAAGAACATAAGGAAAGCCCTGCTAGATTGGTCCAAAGGCCCATTATTGTAACTCACTCTACATGGGGCTGCCCTTGAGACTGACCCAGAAACTCCAGCGGGTGCAGAATGCTGCGGCGAGACTCCTTATGGGGTCCTCGCTGCGGGATCACATTCACCCAGTGCTATACCAGCTGCACTGGCTCCCGGTGGAGTACAGGATCAGGTTTAAGGTGCTGGTTTTAACCTTTAAAGCCCTATACGGCCTAGGACCCTTGTACCTACGGGACCGCCTCTCCTGGTATGTCCCACAGAGAAACTTACGGTCTTCAAATAAAAACATCTTGGCGGTCCCGGGCCACAGGGAGGTTAGGCTGGCCTCAACCAGAGCCAGGGCTTTTTCGGCTGTGGCCCCGATCTGGTGGAACGCTCTGTCACAAGAGACTAGGGCCCTGTAGGGCTTGACATCTTTCCACAGGACCTGCAAGACAGAGCTGTTCCACCAGGCCTTTGGCCAAGGCACAGTCTGACCCCCTCCTTCGGTAATCCTCATAGAACTCTAGCCCAGTGGTTGCCATTAATTTGATTTTGAATTGATTTTAGAATGAATTGATTTTAGAATGTATTTCAATTAATTTGATTGTGATTTTATGTAAACTGTGTTACTTTTATTGTTGTTAGCTGCTCTGAGCCCGGCTTTGGCTGGGGAGGGCGGGATATAAATTATTATTATTATTATTATTATTATTATTATTATTATTATTATTATTATTTAGTTCAGCATCCTGCTCTCACAGGGGGCAATCAGATGCCCCAATGGGAAGCCTGCAGGCAGGACCTGAGCACAAGGGCATTCTCCCCTCTTGTGCTCCTCTGCAACTGGTGTTCAGAAACAGACTACCGCCAACAGTGGAGGGAGAACACAGCCATGATGGCTAGCAGCCAATGAGAGCCCTCTCCTTCACAAATACATATGTCCAGTCATCTTTGAAAGTTATCTAGGTTGGTGGTCATCACTGCCTCCTGTGGCAGCGAGTTCCATAGTTTAACTATGCACTGCATGAAGAAGTACTTCTGTTTGTCTGTCCTGAATCCTTCAGCAGTTTTTATTATTTGGTATCTTTTAAAAAAGTTATTGACATTAATACATTACAGTGGTACCTCGGGTTACATATGCTTCAGGTTACATACGCTTCAGGTTACAGACTCCACTAACCCAGAAATGTTACCTCGGGTTAAGAACTTTGCTTCAGGATGAGAACAGAAATCATGCTCGGCAGCAGCAGGAGGCCCCATTAGCTAAATTGGTGCTTCAGGTTAAGAACAGTTTCAGGTTAAGAACGGACCTCCGGAACCAATTAAGTACTTAACCCAAGGTACCACTGTACATTCATCACACTGCCAGTTCTTCCATCATCATCATCAGGTGGGTTTTTTTAGAAAAATAAAAAGTAAACTCAAATGACTTACAATGCAATGCAAAAATTAAAACCAGTACAAAACTAAAATGAAATGAAAGCTAAAAAAACATTCATATACACTCCCTGCCCATCCTAAAGGAGGCCGCAGTATTGAAAACTCTCCAAGTTAAAGGCCAAAGGCTTGGCTGAAAAGAAATGTTTTCACCTGGCACCCAAAATGTTCAGCAGTGGGTCACAGAGAGATGAGATACTGAGGGATGCACATTCATGTGTGAACAAGAATCTTCAGGAACCCTAGCTAACGAAAGCTTTTTGCCCTGGTGACGGTCATGGGCAGAGGAGCCCACCTTGCTACTCTCCCTAGGACACACCTGGGGCCGCGGTGGAGGCATTTGTTTCTGCCTGCAACAATCCTCCCTGTTTTCCTGGGCTCTGTGCAGGCAGATAAAGTAGGGCAGAAACCTGATGCTTGAAACGGGCTGGCATTTCTTAAGGCTCTCCACGTACATCTGGCTCCAGTGACGCATCCGTCTTCTTCGATTGCTTCCCATTCTTGCTCACAGGGGAGCCCTGCTCTGTTCCTGGGACGGTAATTGGCAAAGCAGTGTGTGTGTGTGTGTGAGAGAGAGAGAGAGAGAGAGAGAGAGAGAGAGAGAGAGAAAGATGGGATGCCATGTGCATGGATTTGTCTGTCCCTTTCATCTCCAGAAGAACTGAAAAGTCCTTCCGCTCAACACACCTCGCAGCAGCAGCAGCAGAAAGGGAAGGAGCAGTAAGAGGCCTTTTCCTTGCCGCACAAAATAGTGTTACATGCCACACCAATTGCCAAGTGGTAGGAGACTCCAGGGCTTCCAGACTCAGGGTTCTGTTTCCTTGGAATGAAGGTCAGCAGAGACTGTCGTGTCTTTAGGAAATATGGGCTGGATCTAGACACATCAAAAAAAGTGTTTCAAGAAAACGCATTGCAAACCTCAAAGTGGAAAATCACGTTGGCGAAAGACGGGACTCCACAGCGCCATCTGGTGTCACAGTGTTATAACGCATATAAAGCAGTTTTTCTTTACTAGTGTAGCTGAGTCCCCAGTTTTGTTTCCACATATATACAACCTGAGCATAAGATTTAGGGGCTCCCTGTGTTAACACCCCTACAGATCTTGCTTCTTCTTGAGTTGCAGCTTTGGATCCAGCACAAAGCAAGTCTCTTGTATATCCAGCTTCCAGCCTGCTTCCAGCACGGCTCACTTACTCTGCCTTTCCTACCTACTATTGTTCTCCTACCCAGCAGCTAGGTTCATGGAGTCACAATGCAATTTACCTTTCCTACCTTCTTAGTTAATGCTGTTGTTGTTTTGTTGTTTATTGTATTACCTTTATAAATTGCCTATAAAATCTAATAAAAATACATTTATTTTAAAAGGTTACTTAATTGGAAAACCCGCTCTTTAGTGCTAAATCAGATCAAACATCAATCTGGATAAAATCCAAATTGCCATTTGCTCTGATCTAAAGCTAAGGAGCAGGGAAAGGAGTGGGGCAAGGGGGAAACTGCTTGAACCCGTGCCTAGAAACTGTGAGACAAGAGGAAATGTGAATGAGCCCTGACTGGAAGCAGAGACACTTTTGCAGGCACAAACAGTATTGGAAGCTTATATAGTGGTACCTCGGGTTACATACGCTTCAGGTGACAGACTCCGCTAACCCAGAAATAGTACCTTGGGTTAAGAACTTTGCTTCGGGATGAGAACAGAAATCGTGCAGTAGTAGCGCGGTGGCAGCGGGAGGCCCCATTAGCTAAAGTGGTGCTTCAGGTTAAGAACGTACCTCCGGAACGAATTAAGTACTTAACCAGAGGTACCACTGTAACCGTTCCAATATCACAATTCATGAGCACAAATAATCATGAATGCACAATGAACAGAACATCTAGGGTCCCCATGTCTGGTCTTTACTGAGCATTTGTTTTGATTTGTTTGCAAGACAACAATCATTCACCCAACCTTCACCCTGCTTCACTTGTGGGGTGCTCTTACAACTTCCTGCTAGGAGTTTATTCTTCCCACACTTTCCAATTCATTTCACTATCTCTTTCCAAACCACAACAAGATGGACTCTCTTAAAAGCGGCTCTGGACCCATCTATATCTCAGCTTAATGTAGGTTATGAAGCTCTTCTGCCCCCCTTTAATTCCCCCTCGTCCATGCAGCGTTCTCCTCCAGCTACGCCGCTTCCCTGAATCTGGAGATTCCTGATGTAATCAATGTCGCTCCCCTATTTGGATTTTCACTAGGGTGACAGAGCGCTTTAATCTGTAATTGCACAAACCTAAATTCCATGATACACACTTGAATCCTGCAAACTAACAAGAGCCTGGAGGCACCCTAACATTTGCTTTCCAGTCCTAACAGAAGCTTTGTGGTGAAATATCTGCATACAGCCCCTTCATGGATCACTGCCTTGCTGTGGCGAAGGGGCTTGAATAACTCAGAGAAGCTATGAACTATGCCGAGCAGGGCTAAAGAAGGCTGATCGCCAAAGAATTGATGCTTTTGAATTATGGTTCTGGAGGAGACTCTTGAGAGTCCCATGGACTGCAAGAAGATCAAACCTATCCATTCTGAAGGAAATCAGCCCTGAGTGCTCACTGGAAGGACAGATCCTGAAGCTGAGGCTCCAATACTTTGGCCACCTCATGAGAAGAGAAGACTCCCTGGAAAAGACTGATGTTGGAAAAGATGGAGGGCACAAGGAGAAGGGGACGACAGAGGACGAGATGGTTGGATAGTGTCTTTGAAGCTACCAGCATGAGTTTGACCAAACTGCGAGAGGCAGTGGAAGACAGGAGTGCCTGGCGTGCTCTGGTCCAGTGGGTCATGAAGAGTCGGACATGACTAAACGACTAAACAACAACAATCTGCATACAGAGGTCCCAGGTTCTATCCACAACCTCTCCAGGTAAGGCCGCCAGGAGATACTCCTGCCTGAAATGCTAGAGAGCTACTGCCAGTCAGTGTAGACAAGACTGAGCCAAATGGACCAAGTATTTGACCCGGGATAAAGCACTTTCCTTTATTCCTACTTGCCTAAAGTTAAGCTGAGATTTCAACCGGGGCTGTCCAGCTCATCGCCCCTGGTCTTTGTCACAGCATTCTACACCATGCTATAGGCATATTTAACTATTTACATATCCAGCCCTGAGTATTTACGGTGTGCACAAACTTCTAACAATTTCCAGATCACCAGGAGGGAGCAGTGGGAGGTGGGATCTGTCTCCATCCATCAGTCATATTTTGCCGGTGGGCCAGGAGGCACTCCCTTACAGGCTGTTGTGATGTGAGGAAGATGTGAGTTGTCGCTCCACAGACACAGCTGGGGGCAGATGAAGGCAGTGAGCTAAGTGGCTGATGCATAATTGATGCTAATTGATCTGCCGGCCTCCAAAGGGCCGCAGATGCAATGCAAGGCCAGGCAGCAGCCAGGCAGAGCAGCAGGGTCTGGGCTCACCTCCCTGCTCTGCAGCTGCAGCTCCCAGCCTTCTGAGCATGCTCTGGAGGGGCCTGCAAAAGAGCATTGTGCCATAGCTTCTTTTGGGGTGTGTGTGTTCAGACAGGAGTGCATTCCAGCTGCCGTGCTTTATTTAAGAATAGAGAAGGCTGCCTTATACCAAGTCAAACCACTTGCCCATCTAGTTCTAATTTTGCATTTAGATTCCACCTTTTTCTTTCCTCCAAGGAGCATACATGGTTCTCCCCCACCTCACTTTAATACACACACACACAGTGGTACCTCAGGTTAAGTACTTAATTCGTTCCGGAGGTCCGTACTTAACCTGAAACTGTTCTTAACCTGAAGCACCACTTTAGCTAATGGGGCCTCCCACTGCTGCTGCGCCGCCGGAGCACGATTTCTGTTCTCATCCTGAAGCAAAGTTCTTAACCCAAGGTATTATTTCTGGGTTAGCGGAGTCTGTAACCTGAAGCGTATGTAACCTGAGGTACCACTGTATATATATTAAATTTTCCATTTTAACAATCCAATGAAAACCACATTAAAACATTCCAAATTATCATACAATCAAAAAAGCCAAATAACCATGCCAAATTATATATCTTTTGGTGGCTTCCCATGCTCTGAAGTTCAGGGAGTGATGATCTAATATTGTAATGCATTCCTTAATCAGTCCAATAGTCCCAATGGACATTTCTGATGTTGATCCTTCATTTATTTTTAACAGCCTCTGAGTTCGTTTAACAAGCGGGTTAGTCCTTTGTCGTTCCATGTGAACTTCTTTATTTTCCTGTTGTAATCCAGCATTCTCATCTACTTTCACTCCTCCACCTCATTTAATCCCCACAACAATCCTGTGAGGTTTGGGTGACAGGCAGCGACTGACCCAAGGTCCCCCAGAAAGAGCTTCCTGGACGAGTGGGGATTTGAACCCCGGTCTTTCCCAGATCCTCTTCACTCTAACCACTATGTCACATCTAGCTCCACACTGATTTCAGCCAAGGAGTCCTACCTGGAGATGCTGTTAGAGGAGCTGAACCTGGCACCTCTTGCATGCAAAGCAGATGCTCAGCCACCGAGCTATGACCCTTCCCTTTCATTTATAAAGTTTTATTTCCCTTGAGAAAGTGCCACCCTCCAAATGGAACTAGGAATGGACACACACAGCGTCTTCATCTGCAGTTTGGAGAAAGGAACCACACTTCTCGTGTCAGAAGCTTTCATGAGCTGGAGGGAGTCTACTTGGTGAGAGGCTTTATGTGTTGGACTCAGCTGGCAGAGATAACTGGGCACCTGCAACTCCCATTAGCCCCAGACAGCACAGCTGGTGCATCCAGATGCTCTTAGGGCTGAGGTGTGTGGGTGAAATGGATGGAGAAATCCATATCACATGCCAAAAAAGACTGCCTGGAGACAAATGGTCTGTGTTTACTTTCAGAGAGTTGAGGGTCCTTTGAAAGAGGGATCCTTCTACAGTGGTACCTCAGGATACATACGCTTCAGGTTACATACGCTTCAGGTTACAGACTCTGCTAACCCAGAAATAGTGCTTCAGGTTAAGAACTTTGCTTCAGGATGAGAACAGAAATTGTGCTCCGGTGGCGCAGTGGCAGCAGGAGGCCCCATTAGCTAAAGTGGTGCTTCAGGTTAAGAACAGTTTCAGGTTAAGAATGGACCTCCGGAACGAATTAAGTACTTAACCCAAGGTACCACTGTACATAGATGTGGGTAGACTAAGCAAACAGGTCCGGCAGGTTTCTGTAAGGCTTCAAAGGCCTGTAAAACTTGCTGGACCAGATAACAACAGCAGGGAAAAGGGAAAGGCATTCCTGCAGGATGGACAACGCTGCCTTTGTTCATCTTACCACTTTTGACTCTTAAAAAAAAGAACAACAATTGTCTCTACTTTCCGCATCGTGATTTCCACGCATGCCTGGACGGTGACCCGTTGCTGCTGCAATCCCATTTAGCACACCTCTTCCCCATTAACCTTGGCAGAGCAGCGCAGCAAAACAGCAGCTGGAACTCTCTGGAGAGCCAGCTAATGGACAAGGAAGGCAAAGGGCAATGGTTTTAACTGGGCCGCCTTTAACATTACCCTGAAGTCTTGGCTTTAAAACTTTTGCCTGGAATCATGTAGCCGTGCAGTTTCAGTTGACAGCACCTGACTCAGGGCGCTAGCATTGCTCCGGTTTACTGTAGGGTGCCAAGGGGGCAGGATCAAACCAGGGCCTCCAGCAGCCAGCCTTTGGTGCCTCTCCACTTGCACCACCGGCAACCCTTTGGGAGGGATTTGTAATTTAGAGGAAAAGGGGACGAAGAGGCAACATAATAGAACTGTAACAAAAGCTGCATAGTGTAAAGAAAAAAGTGGAGAAACGTTTTTCTCCCTTTCTCCTAACTCCTAGAACTCATGGACTTCAAGTGAAGTTGAACACTGGAAAATTGGGGGCAGATCAAATAAAGGACATGCAGCAAATCTGTGCAACTTCATCCCACCCACCCCAGTGATGGCCACCAACTTGGATGGCTTTAAAAGAGAATTGGAAAACTTTATGGAGGATAATAATACTGATGATGATGATGATGATAAATTATTTATACCCCACCCATCTGGCTGGGTTTCCCCAGCCACTCTGGGCACTCCCAACAGAATACAGTGGTACCTCTAGATGCGAACGGCATCTGTTCCGGAGCCCATTCGCATCTAGAAGCAAACATAACCAGCGACGGCACGTCTGCGCACTCACGTGTCACTTTTCACCGCTTCTGAGCATGCGCGTGACGTTATTTTGAGCATCTGTGCATGCGCAAGCGGCGAAACCCGGACGTAACGCTCTCCGTTACTTCCGGGTTGCCGCAGAGCGCAACTCGAACACGCTCATCCCGAAGCACATTCAACCCGAAGTATGATTGTATTAATAACAACAAAGCGATAAAACATCAGACATTAAAAACGTGCCTCATAAGGACTGTGTGCTGCTTGCGGCCTGCTGCCCAGGAAGACTCCCTGAGTGAGTGCTTGAGGGCCCTGCTCTTGCCACCTACCATCTGGCTTGGGGCGGGGCCTGGGGCCTCATAAGGACTGTGTGCTGCTTGCGGCCTGCTGCCCAGGAAGACTCCCTGAGTGAGTGCTTGAGGGCCCTGCTCTTGCCACCTACCATCTGGCTTGGGGCGGGGCCTGGGGCCTCATAAGGACTGTGTGCTGCTTGCAGCCTGCTGCCCAGGAAGACTCCCTGAGTGAGTGCTTGAGGGCCCTGCTCTTGCCACTTACCATCTGGCTTGGGGCGGGGCCTGGGGCCTCATAAGGACTGTGTGCTGCTTGCAGCCTGCTGCCCAGGAGGACTCCCTGAGTGAGTGCTTGAGGGCCCTGCTCTTGCCACCTACCATCTGGCTTGGGGCGGGGCCTTTGGCCTCATAAGGACTGTGTGCTGCTTGCAGCCTGCTGCCCAGGAGGACTCCCTGAGTGAGTGCTTGAGGGCCCTGCTCTTGCCACTTACCATCTGGCCTGGGGCGGGGCCTGGGGCCTCATAAGGACTGTGTGCTGCTTGCTGCCTGCTGCCCAGGAAGGCTCCCTGAGTGAGTGCTTGAGGGCCCTGCTCCTCCCTGCCACTTACCACCTGGCCCAGGGCGGGGCCTGACAGGCCTCACTAGGACAGTTGTTACTGCCGGAGAGGCACAGAGTGTTTTTAAAATGTTTTATAAAAATTTTTTTCTGGATTTTTTGTATGTGGGGGGTGGGGGTGGGATTGATGTTTGGTTGGGCTTGGGGAATTATTATTTTTTTATTTTGATGTTTTTGTAATTTTTATATTTTTTGTTTGTATTGTTGTATTGGTTTTGTTTGTTTGTTTAAGGTGTTATTTTGTTTTTAGGGGGAGGGGTCAGGGCTGCCGGGGAGTGGGCCCCAGCCCACAAAATGGCTGGGGCATGTTCCACAGGGGGGGATGCACTGGGACAACCGATCTCAGTGATCACGGGTAGGAGGAGGAGTTACGCTAAGACCAGACCATGTCATTACAGAGGAGGCAGGTTTAGTCGTTGTCTGAGGACTATCCCTGCCTCCGGGTCTGGTCCTGTCCGGACGGATACTAGAATCAGCAAGGGATACCCACATAGCCTGAAGGTGCTGCTGTGCAATGCCAGGTCAATGATTCAGAAGACCACTGCCATCCATGACTTGATCATGGATGGAGGATTTGACCTGGCATGTGTAACAGAGACTTGGTTGGATGAAGCAGATGGGCCTGTTCTTGCCGCTGCTTGTCCACCAGGTTTCTCTTACGCACAGCAACCCAGGTCATGTGGGCGGGGAGGGGGGGTTGCAGTGATTTTTAGGAAGTCATTAGTTTGCACCAGGCGTCCTATTGGGAAGACCCAGTTTTCTGAGTGCATGTTCTGGAAGTTGGGCAATAGGGGCAGTACAGGATTCCTTTTGGTGTACCGACCTCCCCGCTGCGCCAAGGATTCCCTGCCCGAGCTGCTTCAGGTCGTGGCGGATGTTCTCCTGGAGACACCTAGCTTGGTCGTCCTAGGGGATTTTAACATCCATGCCGACACGACCTTACAAGGGGCCGCTCGGGACTTCGTGGAAAGCATGGCCTCCATGGGGCTGTCCCTGAATAAGTCTGGCCCAACCCATAGCCGTGGACATGCCTTGGACCTGGTGTTTACCTCTATGGATGTTGGTGATCTGACACTAAGTAAAAGCGAAACGAAAGAAGTGCCATGGTCAGATCACTTCCTGGTGCAACTGGACTTCTCTGCGACCCATCCCCTCTGCAGGGAGGTGGGACCAATTCGGATGGTCCGCCCCCGCCACTTAATGGATCCAAATGGTTTCCAGAGAGTGGTAGGGGATGCTTTATCCCATGTTGATGGCCTTTCAGCTGATTCCCTGGTGGCCCGCTGGAATGTGGAGTTAACCAGGGCTATTGACTGTTTGGCTCCGAAGCGCCCTCTCCGATTGCATGGAGCCCGGACAGCCCCGTGGTTTTCCACGGATCTGAGGGCAATGAAACAATCGTTGAGACGGCTAGAGCGCCGGTGGCGGAGAACTCATTCCGAATCTGACCGGACACAGGTTAGAGCTCAACGTCGAGCCTACCAAGTGGCGATAGCAACGGCGAAGAAGAATTTCTTCACCGCCTCTATTGCATCTGCAGAAAACAGCAGCAGGAGACTTTTTCAGGTGGTTCACAATTTAGCGGAACCACCTGCAACATCGGGGCCCAGTACGGGCCACATGTTCTCCTGCAATGATTTTGCAAAGTTTTTTGCAGATAAAACCGCTCAGATTCGGGAAGAAGTAGACTCCACCGTGGGAGCAGGGCCGGGGCGGGAGAGTGCAAGAGTTCTGTCTGGTCAAGTTGAGTGGGATCAATTCCAATCTGTTGCCTCCGAGGATGTGGACAGGCTGCTTGGACGAGTGAAACCAACCACCTGTCTCCTGGATCCTTGCCCATCCTGGCTAATAAAAGCAAGCCGGGAAGGGCTGGGCGATGGGCTTCGTGGGGTGGTGAATGCTTCCCTCCGTGAGGGGGCCTTCCCAGACCCGCTGAAAGAGGCGGTTATTAAACCGCTTCTTAAAAAACCATCTCTAGATGCGGCCACGATGGCCAACTATCGCCCAGTCTCAAATCTTCCATTCCTGGGCAAGGTGATTGAGCGAGCGGTTGCCGAACAACTCCAGGCACGCCTGGAAGAAGCGGACCATTTGGATCCCTTCCAGTCGGGATTCAGGCCTCATCATGGGACTGAAACTGCCTTGGTCGCACTGGTTGATGATCTCCGGCGGGCTAGGGACAAAGGTGAGAGCTGTTTCCTAGTTCTGCTGGATCTCTCAGCGGCGTTCGATACCATCGACCATAGCATCCTTCTGGACCGTCTTGAGGGGCTGGGAGCTGGGGGCACTGTTATACAGTGGTTCCGCTCCTTCCTCCTGGGCCGTGTTCAGAAAGTGGTGGTGGGGGATGAGTGTTCAGACCCCTGGGCTCTCACTTGTGGGGTGCCTCAGGGTTCTGTCCTCTCTCCCATGCTTTTCAACATCTACATGCGGCCGCTGGGAGAGATCATCAGGAGGTTTGGGCTGGGTGTTCATCAGTATGCGGATGATACCCAGCTCTACCTCTCTTTTAAATCAGAACCAGTGAAGGCGGTGAAGGTCCTGTGTGAGTGTCTGGAGGCGGTTGGAGGATGGATGGCGGCTAACAGATTGAGGTTGAATCCTGACAAGACAGAAGTACTGTTCTTGGGGGACAGAAGGCGGGCAGGTGTGGAGGATTCCCTGGTCCTGAATGGGGTAACTGTGCCCCTGAAGGACCAGGTGCGCAGCCTGGGAGTCATTTTGGACTCACAGCTGTCCATGGAGGCACAGGTCAAATCTGTGTCCAGGGCAGCTGTTTACCAGCTCCATCTGGTACGTAGGCTGAGACCCTATCTGCCTGCGGACTGTCTCGTGAGAGTGGTGCATGCTCTGGTTATCTCCCGCTTGGACTACTGCAATGCACTCTACGTGGGGCTACCTTTGAAGGTGACTCGGAAACTACAACTAATCCAGAATGCGGCAGCTAGACTGGTGACTGGGAGCGGCCGCCGAGACCATATAACACCGGTCTTGAAAGACCTGCATTGGCTCCCAGTACGTTTCCGAGCACAATTCAAAGTGTTGGTGCTGACCTTTAAAGCCCTAAACGGCCTCGGTCCAGTATACCTGAAGGAGCGTCTCCACCCCCATCATTCTGCCCGGACGCTGAGGTCCAGCGCCGAGGGCCTTCTGGCGGTTCCCTCATTGCGAGAAGCAAAGCTACAGGGAACCAGGCAGAGGGCCTTCTCGGTAGTGGCGCCCGCCCTGTGGAACACCCTTCCAGCAGATGTCAAGGCGATAAACAACTACCTGACATTCAGGAGACATCTTAAGGCAGCCCTGTTCAGGGAAGTTTTTAACGTGTGATATTTTATTGTATTTTTGGTTTTTATGGAAGCCGCCCAGAGTGGCTGGGGAGGCCCAGCCAGATGGGCGGGGTATAAATAATAAATTATTATTATTATTATTATAAACAGGGCTGCCTTCAGATGTCTTCTAAAAGTCAGATCGTTGTTTATTTCCTTCACATCTGAAGGGAGGGTGTTCCACAGGGCAGGCACCACTACCGAGAAGGCCCCCTGCCTGGTTCCCTGTAACCTCACTTCTTGCAGTGAGGGAACTGCCAGAAGACCCTTGGAGTTGGACATCGGTGTCTGGGCTGAATGATGGGGGGTGGAGACGTTCCTTCAGGTATACTGGGCCGAGGCTGTTTAGGGCTTTAAAGGATGGGGCTATTGATGGCTACTAGCCATGATAGATAGGTTCTGCCTCGACAGCTGGAGGCAGTGATGCTCCTGAATGCCAGTTGCCAGGATCTTCAGGTGAGCAGAAGGCTGTCATGTACTCATTTCCAGCTTGCAGGCTTCTGGTTGGCTACTCTGAGAAGGACCCCAGGTTTTGGACACCCCCCTCCCCACTTTCTCTTCCTGTCCAGGCCACTTTTACAGTGTAAAGTTAAAGGGACCCCTGACCATTAGGTCCAGTCGTGACCGACTCTGGGGTTGTGGCGCTCATCTCACTTTATTGACCGAGGAGCCAGCGTACAGCTTCCGGGTCATGTGGCCAGCATGACTAAGCCGCTTCTGGCGAACCAGAGCAGCACACGGAAATGCCGTTTACCTTCCCGCCGGAGCGGTACCTATTTATCTACTTGCACTTTGACGTGCTTTCGAACTGCTAGGTTGGCAGGAGCTGGGACCGAACGACGGGAGCTCACCCCGCCGCGGGGATTCGAACCGCCGACCATACGATTGGCAAGTCCTAGGCGCTGAGTATTTACCCACAGCGCCACCCACGTCCCTATTTTTACAATGTAAGGAAACCGTAAATAAGGGACTGTGAATGCCTTAGACTTGATGGAAGGTCTCCCCCTCCTCTGTGGGACACCTATCCAGAATGGCTTCAGGTGTTGGATTTTTGGGTGGTTTCCCTGGGCTCTGCCAACTTCCCAGAGGCTCTGTGCCCGTGCACTCTCTGTGGATCAGCTGTGGGGGAGATGCATTTAGGCTCCCTCTTCCGCATCATTAGGGCGCACTGTGTGCAGCATTATGACGCATGAATGGCTTCAATTATCTGAGAAGCGACACAATGGCCCCATAAGAAATGCATGTTGCGGGTGGCGCTGCTCTGCTCCAAAGCCCCGGTGCTCTCCGCATCATATTTTATTGATAAATCAAAACAGCCAAGCTAATAATAGCCACTCTGAAGGACGGCTTCATTCTGAGCTGCCAAACCCATCCCCAGGAATCAGCTTTGAGCCCGAGCAGTGACACGGTCAGATTTCTAAATTTCCTTTTGCAATTTATATCTTCTCAGCATAGACCAATAATATTTTTTTGCCCTTGAACCTAGACATTCAACCCAAAGCACCAAATAATGCATTGGTTATGGGACTCCAACATCAGTTTCACATCAGAATTGTGTATATGCAGGATGGTGGATGATGGATGGGCAAAGGACTCAGTTTGGACCACATCTGAGAAAGAACTCTAACTAATGAAGGGATCGAGAGATCTCAGAGGAAAGCGACGAGCGGAGGCAACAGAGATCAAATGTCAATTTTTCTTCCCCTTCGGCTAATGTACTTTCTTTGCCCGCTCCATTAACTGTAAGATAGAGACATAATACAGGCTATTTAATTGAGCCTGTCAGAAAGCATTGACTTTGTCAGGTAATTCCATTATTCTCTGCTTTTCACCAATTCCAGAGAAGAGAGTTATCAAACTGTGCAGCACAGAAAGCTGCACAGAACACCGGCTATTAGTTCACCTACTCTGACATGCCCTAACCTGGGGCTCTCCATCAGCCCCACCCACCATTAACAGACCTACCGTACCTGGGACTACCTGGGAGTGGTAGCCCAAAACATCTGGGGGGCACTAGGTTGACAAAAGACAGATCTGAAACTGAGCTTTATGAGGAACAGGAGGAGGAGGTGGGCAGGAATGTTTAGCCTGAAGAAGAGAAGGCTGAGAGGTGATACAAGAGCCATCCTCCAATATCTGAAAGGCCCTCCTCACGTGGAAGATGGAGCAAGCTTGTTTTCTGCTGCTCCAGAGGGGAAGATCCAAATCGGTGGGTCAAATGACAAGAAGGGAGAGTCCAACTAAACATTAGGAAGAACTTCCCAGCGGTATGAACAGTCAAAAGGACGATCGGGGAAGGTGGTGGACTCTCCTTCACTGTTCGTTTTTCAGCAGAGTTTGGATGGCCATCTGCCAGGGATCCTTTCGCTTTTTTTTTTTTTTTAATAAAATTTTTATTGGGTTTTCACATTTTATATAGACAAAGACAAAAACACAAAAAACATAAAAACAAACAAACAGAAAAGTAAAACAACAAACATATATAGTTTCCAGAAAAAACTTATTTTCTAACCCTGGTCATTGACTTCCCCCCACCCCCTCCCTTGCATCCCTATTCCCAAATTTGTATCAGCAAATTGGCATTTCCTTATCCATCTTAATATTAGTCCTTTATATATATAAAAAAAGCAAAATTAAATTTATTCTAAGTTGGACCTCAGTTCCCTTCCAACGATTTCCCATTTTGTCTTAAATAATAATCTTGTTAGCTAAATCCCATAGTCTTAAGTGTTGTTGAAACTAGATTCTTCCCTCCCTCCCTTCCCCGGTTTGTGTCCCTTCCGAAAACATGTCCAAAATAGCAATTATTAGCCCGGATTCCTTACGTCCGAGGCTCTCAAATCTCTTTCAGTCCCTCTCCGCCGGCCTAGTTGGCAATCCTTTATGTCGGTCTTCACGTCTCGAAAGAGTTCTTTCACAGTCAGTCCAAAATCTCTTCCCATATTTGCAAGCAACTGCTGAGGAATTTCCACAAGGCATGAATTTTGAACATAATCAAAGTCAGAGTCTATGTGGAGGCCCCAATTATATTTCTTTATTTTAAATTCCTTGATTTCATAAATTCCCAGGGCCTCCACTTTCATCTTCTGGATCTTTCGTAGATTTGTAGTAGGTTCAGTCCAATAGTCTCCTTGTTTATATTCCACAGATGTCAGCTTCTGGACAATATTTTCCCATTTCAGTTCTTCTCTTTCTTGTTTTGTCTTCTCCTCTTCTTTGGTTATCATTTCCGGCTCAGCTGTGGATTCTTTCTCAGCCAGGTTCTCATTACATTGAACAGAACTACTTGTTTCAGGATTCAAGGTCATCAATTGTTCACTCATAGCCGTAGTCTGTTCCTGTAAGATTCCAACCAAATAAAACATCCTTTCGATTTCCCCCAGTATCTTTCCATCCACAGCCATTGTAATTCCACAGATTTCCCCCTAGAGGGAATCTGGTTACTTAGTGTTCTTTTCTCCAACAGTCCTCTGTCTTATTATTAATTCTTTGTTTCCAACAATTTTAGTTCAATTGTAACTCCTTTTAATCCAGAGGGGTCTTAAGTAGCAATTTTTCTACTATTAACAGTCCGTTTGACAGCTTTGACAGCTGTCAAACTCTGCTCTTCTTATACCAGCTCCAAAGTAGGACACTCCCGGGCCCGGGAGGGGGGGTTGCTTACAACAGAAATATACCCCTTCCAACACTCCTCTCTCCTGCTCAAAAAAAATTCCTTTTCCAAATCTTGGAAGTTACTGTCTTTTTAAACTCACCCTTTACAGGGTAGGCACTCCAGCTTAGTTCTTTTATTGTTGCTCTGGATCGTCTGCAAGGGGGGGGGGTGCGGACTTCCTTTTAACACATCCCCCGATCGTCTCAAATTCAATAGGTGAAATTCTTAGAATCCAAATTCAATTAACTCACGGGTTCTTTTTCTCAGCCGAATTTCAAGGAAGGAAGTCAGCGCTCTCCGGTCATGGCTCGCGGCTTCGCTCAGCAGAGGTAGCGATGGACTCTCGGTGCCACGCCACCCCCCGTATCCCCTCCGCAGCCTTTAAAAAGGCTCTTTGCGAATCAGGGGGGCGCTTAAGGCACCCACCGAGTCTTCAGTCCGCAGGCTTTCGTGCCTGCGGTTTTAAGGGTCCCCGTGTCGCCGGCACGGCAAAGACCCGTCCCCCGCTGAGCCGATTCCCTCCGGAGCTCGGAGGGAATCCGCCATTCCCAGATCGCGCCAACCCCGGAAGTCCCCGGGATCCTTTCGCTTTGATTCCTGCATTGCTGGGGATGGACTTGATGACCCTTAAGGTCCCCTCCAATGCTACAATTCTACAATTCTAAAGGACTCTCTAGACATTCTTTTTATTCTGCATCCATGTGTCAGGAGTCCAGGTTCCCAGCTTGATAACACAGTAAGCGTAGGTAATTAAAAAGGAGAAATTATTGCAAAAGCAAACAGATAGCTCCGGACGGGTCTAACAAAGCCTCTGGCATCATTACTCAAGATGACCCTTCTGAAGATTCCTTCCAGTGTCTACAGAATATATTGAACTTTCGCACCTTGTTTTGCTTCCTGTCTAACAGCCCTCCCATTCGCCGACTATGTGGACTTATTGGATCAGCTCTAACCTCTTCCTGTTCTGAGCTGTCTCTGAGTCTATTCGCTTGTGTTTGTGCTTCCGGTGAGCTTTGGCTGTGTTCTAGCCTGCTCTCAATTACTGCCTTATCAGCTTGTGCGTCAAGGTCAGGAAGAGCCAAATTCTGCAGCTGCCGGCTCTCCCCTGTCTGACTAATATCTAAGCCTCTCTGTTCCGGGCTGCTTCCTGCTGTTGGCTGCAAACTTTTGCTTGGAGCTGGCTCATTCCTGACACCATGATTATTGGTGCTCACGACGGCACAAGGCACAGTTATCCACAATCCCACTTCCAATGCTGCTTGTGCCTGCAAATGTTTTGGGGCAGGCCCACTCCTTTGCATCCAGCCAGTGCACATCCCATCACCTCCTGAGAAAATCCCTTTTCCTACCACAAGTTTTCCAAGTTTTTTTGTTTTGCCCTGCTTTTGTTACATTATAGCACTGGCGCACAGCCCACACCCTCCCCTGGGGCTTCCTGGATTCACCTTGTTGGCCTCTGTAGGTCTCAAGGTGCTGACCAACCTGGAGTCACCTGGATCCTCTTGCACGAGAGCCGAGTAGGAACTCCACAGTCGTTGCCTGGAAAGACCCTTTGCAGGAGCCTAGAGAACAAATATTCCAGGCAGCTGGGTTGGTGGTTTTTTTGCTAGGCATAGTCCGTGGGAAGATAATAGGGGTTCAAATGTGTGACAGGGAGTGGGGGCTGCAGCGGGAGGGGGAAGCCAGAGCCGCTCATCTCAGTCGGTGTGCAGAGTGCGTGGGAGTCCATAATTACGCTTCTCTTTATGTGTCAGAGAAATTACAAACAACATGAAACATTTATGCCTTTGCTGACCATGATTCCCCTCGAATTTCAGAGCTCGGCGTGGGCGGCTTGGGGGTGGAATTCCAAGCAGCCAGATCTGCTGCAGATGCAATACTCAAAGCCACTTCCTAACTGTGGATGCAGGTGGAACACATTTCCCCAAACCTTCCCCAACCTGGTGCCCTCCATCCAGTGTTGTAGCAAGGGGGAGGGCCCGGGAGGAAGTTGCAAAATTGTTAGGGGCGCAAAATTCCAACACCCAGTACGGCCTCCATACAGCTGCACGCTTCCGTCGCTGGGCTCTGTTGAAAATGGCTTCACCATGCAAATCAGGAAGTGACGTCTCCAGACAGTGGAATGACTCTTCTGTTCTCATCTCTGTGGCCACAGTCTCCTAAGTGACACAGGAGCCATTAGGCAGTTGAATGTGCATGCCCGTACTCCATCTGTTTCCCATTCTCCCATCCACCCCTCCGCACAGCCCCGGACACTGGCAACCCACGCTATGCCACTGCCTCTAGTTTTTTTGGATTACAATTGCCTGCCTCTTCCTGACTGGAGTTGGGTGGGCCTGCATCTGGCCTGCAGCCAACGAGGTACAAAATGGGGAGATGGGTTGAGGGTCTCCTGACAAGTGTTGCTTCTACTTTCATGTAACGGTGCTGGCGGTGGAGAGCTCTGGATTTGATCACAGCAGAGTGGGAGGTGGTGGTAGCATTGGGGGATTCAAACCAAGCACTTAAGCGTCTTTTGTCCTGCACCAAGGCAGATCAGTTTGCAGGAGGAAGAAGCTTACGACTTGATCGGTCCTGCCTGGCAGCAGAACCCATTCAGTGACCAGAAAGATGGCTGCAGTTCATCCTCCCAGCAGCACTTAGGAACCAATGAGGGCCTGGCTGGCTCTAGGGGGTGCCTTCAGATTGTCCACCACACAACAGGAAATCCATGCTGCTCTGCCACAGAGCGACAGCCCTTCCAGGCAGTCCTTTGACCAGAGAAGCTAATTTGTCTCCGGCTTTTGTAGGTTTGACTTTCTTCATTTTATTGATGTGCTCTGTTTTTGAAATGTTGTTTCGTTGTTGGCATCCACCTGTCCTGGGAGTCAATGCAGGAGTACACCTCTGGGGTAAAGTCAAATTGTTGGAGAGTTACGGTGCTTGTTTTTCATGTAAATACATATACCGTATTTTTCTGTCTATAAGACGCCCCCATTTATAAGACGCCTCCTTTTTTGGGGAACATTTAAGAAAATGGGGGGAGATGTATCCGTGTATAAGATGTCCCTTAATTTTTGACATTATTTTTTAGGGGGGAAACTAGACTTATACATGGGAAAAATACGGTAACTACAGTAACTTCCTTTTCCAACAAGCCCTTTAAGTGGAGATTATTATCATTTTTATCCCAGTCTGTACTGGACTTGAAATTGCCTTTAAATATAATTTTATTGTTTTTGTTTCCTGATTCTTAAATCACTTCAGGTTGTGCTTTACAGGCAGTGATTCATAAATTAAACAAACAAACAAACAAACAAACAAACAAACAAACAGGTCTCTTCCCAATGATTTCTGCAATCCCCTTTTCAAGCATTGGAGAAGCAACAGGCTGTCCTTGGATTTCATGTCAATCTTGCTATTAGGACTGTAAATCAGAAATTAGAAAAGGCAGCTCTTGGCTGGTCCAAAGAGGTCCAAAAGGTCCAAAGTTCTGTTTACTTCGTGCAGCCCTCTGTACTAACTTCCCCCCTCCCATCAATTGCAGCTCTGTTCTCATGTGCTGTGAGCCAGTGTGGTTGAGTAGGCATGCCGGGTTGAACTGGAAGGGCCTGGGTTCAAATCCTGACTCGGCAGCAAAGCTTCCTGGGTGGCCTTGGGAAGGCCACCCTACCTGATAGAAAGACAAGATTGCCCACCCCAGGCTAGGGGGAGCAGGGATCTGTCTCCCAACAAGGCAGCTCCCCGGTTGATTTGCTTCGTTTTGTCAGACTGCCTGTAACGTAGCAACGGCTAATTGTGGGCTGGTGGCAAAGTGCAAAGCTTCCTTGCATGAAAATTTTATTGCAATCAAATTGGGTTTGTCCTTCTGCCAACTCATTCCTGGATGTGCAGCTAGCTATGTCTCTCTCTTCCCCTGCCCACTTCTAACCTGCCCCCTGCTTCAGTCAATTTCTTCAAAGAAGGATCTATAAAAGAAGGGCGTGGAGACCGCTTTAAATGCCAGTATGAAATTGTGCAAAAGATCTTAAGGTGTCCAAATGAAACAAGCAGGAAAGGCCCATAGCAGAGCATCTTCCTTGCATGCAGAAGGCCCCAGTTCAACCTGAATCATCATCATCATCATCATCATCATTAATAGTAATTTATTTATACCCCGCCCATCTGGCTGGGTTTCCCCAGCCACTCTGGGCGGCTCCCAACAGAATACTAAAAACACAATAAAAGATCAAACATTAAAAACTTCCCAAAACATCTCTGGGTAGGGCTGGGAGAGAATCCCTACTGGCAGCATTGGAGAGCTGCTGCCAGTCAGTGTGGACAATACTGAGCTAGGTGGACCAATGGTCTGACTCAGTGCAAGGCAGCTCTCTCCGAGAGCCAGCGTGGTGTAGTGGTTAAGAGCGATAGATTCGTAATCTGGGGAACCAAGTTCGCGTCTCCGCTCCTCCACATGCAGCTACTGGGTGACCTTGGGCCAGTCACACTTCTCTGAAGTCTCTCAGCCCCACTCACCTCACAGAGTGTTTGTTGTGGGGGAGGAAGGAAAAGGAGAATGTTAGCCGCTTTGAGACTCCTTCGGGTAGTGATAAAGCGGGATATCAAATCCAAACTCTTCTTCTTCTTCTTCACCAGTGTCAGTGAAGCTAAGAAACCAAAAGAACGCAGGCCTAGTGATCCCAGCAACTCTTCTCAGTACGTCTTGCCCCCATGAAGCAGTTGCAAGGACTGAAGGTCCCCTCACCACTTTCCAAGTCTCCTCCTCCTCCCCTGGTTCCTTCCCTAGAAGCTTGAGACTACGCCACCTTGTCTGTCTCTGCTCTGCCCTCTTCATACCTCTGTGGGTGCTGGGAGACCACGGGGGAGGGGAGCTGGTCGCAGCAGGAGCAGGAGACCCCCTGGCTTCTTCAGCAGCCTGTCTAAACTCTGCCTCTTGGCCCCCCTCTTCTCCAGCCTCTGCTTCTGGGCTTCTCTCTGCCACAGACTCTCCCAGCTCGCTAAACCCTGTTACTTCTTCAGCTTCCGACACCTCCTCCCCCAGGCTTCTCCCTCTTCTCCCTCTGACCACTCATCGTCGCCACCAGTCCCCTGGCTCCGAGTCTTCTTTATCTGGAAGGTCCCGTGTAATCTAGGACCCAGTGAGGACAGGACTCCAGTACAGCAAGATGGAAATACAGGAGCTGAAACACCCTTGTTAAAAAGGCAGCACGATGGCAGAAACCCTCCTGTCCCTATTGTCTGTGAGCTGGTGCAGCCCAGCCAAAGCTATTCCTTTGTTCGCCTGAAACCTAAATACATAATGAATTTCTCAATAAACCATATTCATTACCAGTGTGATCTCACATGACATATTCTATTACTAAGTGGTCCTGCTACATAGATATTATTCACTCAAGTGATCAATCACTGTCACCAAATTACAGGTTGCAGGGAATGAAATTAGCAAAATGAACTATGGATGTAAAATTCATTTGAAATTCAATTTAGAGGCTATATTAGCTTTCAATTAGCCTATCCAACAGTTTGAACGAGCTATTTTCCCTATTTTTTATTTTATCTTCTTCTTTTTTTTAAGAAATGTCTTTAACTTTTGAAGCAAAAATTTGTTATTTGCTTTTTTGGCATATCCTTCTGTTCAGCATATTCTTGTATTTCTGCTCGGAAGGCACTGGTTTAAGCTGGCAAGTTTGAATGAAGCAAAAAAGGAAAAAAGGATGTCTAGCCTTTGCGTATCTTCATTATTCTGGTGCTTTGGAAGGGGAAGGAAGTATGGGTCGGGGTCAAAAGAAGACAGCGCCACCTTTTTCGTGGATCATTGTGAGGCTGTTCTCCTGACCATAGTGACCTTGCACTTTCCTTTTTTTAAAAAAAATATTTTTTATTAACAGACCAATCAAATCAAATCACATAAATTACAAATTACAAAGCCGAATTTTAAAATTTGTTGGGGGTACCCATATTTCAAGTTCCGAAAGGGATCCAATCCTCTTGTTGCTGCTGCTTTAAAAGTCCACAAATCTGTCCAAATAATGTTCACAATTCTGTCCAATCCTTTCTTGTTGTTTTCCACATCTCTCCTAGTTATTTTCCTATATTTTTCCTTTCTCTTTGTCTTTGTGGCCTCTGATAGTCTCCATAAGCGGGTTAAAACAAATTTGTATTCCTGTGTGGATTTTTCTGTTCGTCCAAGAGTCATATTTCAGACGGCTACCGTGTTTCATCACTTCCATAAAGAAAAACATTATTGCCGTCTACTCGTTAACTTTCACAGGTCTGACACTTCTCCGTCCTCGAGGAGGTTCTGCCAAGAATCCAATATGAAAACAAAGCTTCCTCCTCCCGATCATGAATCTTTCGACAGGACCTGTCAAGATGGCGACTCCCTTTTTGTTGCTGCGTCATCAAAAGCCCTTGTTCTTTTCTCAATCTCATAAGCCAAACTTTTGGTAGTAAATCATTTCCACACAGTTTTGAATCATCCTGCTTAGGTCAGTTATGTGACAGTTCTTTTTTGGGAAGGGGTTATTGGTTAATCACATAGAAGAAAAGAAAAAAGCCCCCCCCCATCCAGTCCCACTCCGGCATACTGAACCTTTGATGTATTTCTTCATGTTATATTCCGTTAAATCCAACCTATTGCTCTCGTTTCACAGAGGTCACTTCAGTTAGCAGTCTTCACTCCCTTTCTTCACTTGAAATATGTGCATTTGCTTCATTTCCAATTATATATTTCGAGCTGATGCATCCAGTGTGCGATCAGAGACAGCGTCCGGGAGAGCCGGACCCACCCGAGGGCTTTGAGCCTGGTGCCCTCACCCCCTTCTTTCGAATCTGGGGGTGAATTATGGACACAGCAGGCAAGGCAGTGTTCCCCATTCCCTTGGAGCAACAAAGGGAGGCTGCATACTCCCATATCAGCCTCTTAATTACCTCGTGTGGGTCGGAGAGATGTTATTGTCGGCCATCTTCCAATGCGCCCCCTGGTGGCCCCCCGTGACCTTGCACTTTCCATGTCAAAACTTCAGTGTTTGCCAACACTCTAGGGCAACCTTCTGTGTTCAACAGGGGTCAATAATTGCTTATGGACTATGCATACTGTCACCAGATCCTGCATGACAGCGTTGTAATTTGCAGAATCTTGTACAGTATACCATTTCCCCAAAAATGAATTAAAAGGTTTTTTTAATAGAGTGGAGGCTAAGCTGCCCAGCAATTCTCTAAGTGAGTTTGTCAGGTATCTCCTGCCAGTCCTCCTCATATGCATAATGGGTACAGCGGAACCTCACTTGTCGAACGTAATCTGTTCTGGAAGACCGTTCGACTTCCGAAATGTTCGACAACTGAGGCGCAGTGGGCTGTCAGCAAGTTCAATGGGGAAAATTGAGAAACGTGACTTGGAAGCCGTTCGACTTCCGAGGCATGTTCGAAAACAGAAGCAATTACTTCCCGTTTTTTGGCATTCAGGTTCTGAATCATTCGGCTTCCGAGATGCTCGAAAACAGAGGTTCCGCTATACAGTGGTACCTCGGGTTACATACACTTCAGGTTACATACGCTTCAGGTTACAGACTCCGCTAACCCAGAAATATTACCTCGGGTTAAGAACTTTGCTTCAGGATGAGAACAGAAATCGTGCTCCAGTGACGCGGTGGCAGCAGGAGGCCCCATTAGCTAAAATGGTGCTTCAGGTTAAGAACAGTTTCAGGTTAAGTACGGACCTCAGGAACGAATTAAGTTCTTAACCCGAGGTACCACTGTACTTCAAATGTCTAACTGAGGAACTTGTGGTACCTGGTCAGAAAGATCCAGGGGTCACCCCCCCCATGACGCCAAGGTGGGGAGAGTTTTAGATAAGAAGCTGAACTTCTTTTTGCAGCTTGTTTCCCTCCCAAAACCAGGGGACCCAGTCCCCTTTCCACCATTGGGGCTCCAAGAAGGGATCTTCTAAGAATCTGACCAGCCTTGCTGATTCCTTGTGAGAAAACATGGACAATATGTATAGGGAAATGGCCAGGATTAATGATGGTGGTCATGATGAGGATGGTTTTATTTTCCTGTCTAGTTGGAATCTTATTTCCTGTAATTTGAATCCATTGGTTTGGATCCCGCCCTCTAGAACAGCAGAAAACAAGCTTGCTCCATCTTCCATGTGACAATCATCCAGATATTTGATGATGGCTATCTTATCACTTCTCAGTTTTCCCTTCTCCAGTCTGAACATACAATCAAGTGGATGCCCAGTGTGCAGATTTAACAGCAATGGGACCACAATATATTTCACAGGGCTGAGAGCATCAATAATTTTTTCTTGGGGCTTCACTTCAAAAAGCCATCTGCCTCTCTTGGACCATCAACGCAGGGCAAGCTAGCTGGTTGGCCGGTTCATCTTAGAACACCAGGGATTGATTAGCTGTCTCCTTGACTTAAGTTTTGCTTCCTTGCCAACGATCCCTGTCAAATTGCGAAAGACGGCGTTGAATAAATGCAGGCCACTTAAAAGCTCCTGTCTGATGCTGGTGAGCTGGGACCTTCCACTGTCTCCGGTTATTACACAATTAGCCATGCTGTTTGAAAGGAACATCATAATATTTCGCTGAAGATCAATCCGGCCCTTCATCACTGCGCTTCTCTGCTCATTTGAATTAAGTCAGTCTCCCCCCAGCCTGGCACCCTGCGGTGCTTCAGACTACGACTCCCATCAGCCCCTGTCAACACATTGTGGAATGCTGGGTCGGATGGGAACATGGCTGTGTTGGCAGGGGCTGATGGGAGTTGTAGTCATTTTGGAGGGTGCCAGGGGGCAGCTTCACTGGATGGAGCCTGAGTGATGTGTGATGATCATATAAAGTTTTATCAGTTGGAGAGAGAAAGAGACAGTACAGCGGTGACCATAAGTACATAAGAACAGCCTGCTGGATCAGGCCAATGGCTCATCTAGTCCAGCATCCTGTTCTCACAGTGGCCAACCAGGTGCCCCAATGGGAAGCCAGCAAGCAGGATCTCTGCCCATGGAGGCAAAGCATAGTCATGCTGGCTGTTGTTGTTGTTTAGTCATTTAGTCGTGTCCGACTCTTCGTGACCCCCTGGACCAGAGCACGCCAGGCACTCCTATCTTCCACTGCCTCCCGCAGATTGGTCAAACTCATGTTCGTAGCTTCGAGAACACTGTCCAACCATCTCGCCCTCTGTCGTCCCCTTCTCCTTGTGCCCTCCATCTTTCCCAACATCAGGGTCTTTTCCAGGGAGTCTTCTCTTCTCATGAGGTGGCCAAAGTCTTGGAGTCTCAGCTTCAGGATCTGTCCTTCCAGTGAGCTCTCAGGGCTGATTTCCTTAAGAATGGAGAGGTTTGATCTTCTTGCAGTCCATGAGACTGTCAAGAGTCTCCTCCAGCACCATAATTCAAAAGCATCAATTCTTCGGCAATCAGCCTTCTTTATGGTCCAGCTCTCACTTCCATACATCACTACTGGGAAAACCATAGCTTTAACTATACGGATCTTTGTTGGCAAGCGCTAGTAGCCTTCAAAGTCCTCTTTTCCATTAATTTGTGCAGCCCTTTTTTAAAGCCATCTAGATTGGTGGCCATCACTGCCTCCTGCAGCAGAGAGTTCCATAGTTTTCTGTCTGGAAGCTTTGAATATTCAGCCACAGGAGGAGAGAGTTGCTCTTGTGTTTTGGTCCTGCTTGTGGGTTTCCTACAGGTATCTGGTTGGCCACTGTGAGGACTAGATGGGTCAGCAGGCTCTTATGCTCTTATCTGTGTCCCTGGCCCAGAGCTGACATGTGCAAAACAGTGGCCCTGAATGTGTGGTGCATGCTGATGTTCTCAGGTAGGATAATAGCCAGCCTCTGAGAATAAACCACAGGCAATAGCTATTACAATGTCCAGTTGGCTGTTAGTAGGATAGTGCTCACATCCTCCAAGGCTGGATCTAGACACATAAAAAAAAAAACGTTGCAGGGAAACGTGTTGTAAACTTCATAATGGGAAATCACATTGCAGAAAGATGGAATACCACAAAGCCATCTGGTGTCACGGTGTTAGAACACATTTTAAACTTTTTTTTATTTTTTAAACTAATGTAGCTGAGTTCCAAGTGTCCTTATTTTCCAGGGACAGTCCCAAATTTACAGTTGTCCTAGTTCCTGATATGAACCTGGAATGTCCCACTTTTCTTTAGGATGCCCCTATTTTCATTTGAGGGCATGGAGTTATGTGACCCCTGAGCCACGGAAATAAGTAATTATACCACCTTTAGAAGACATGCAAAGGCAGCCCTCTAAAGGGAAGTTTTAAAATGCAGTGTGTGTGTGTGTGTGTATTGGAAGCCACCTAGAGTGACTGGGGCAACCCAATCAGATAATAAACTAATAATAATAATAATAATAATAATAATAATAATAATAATAATAGGATGTCCCTATTTTCACTGGAGAAATGTTGGAGGGTGGGCTCTTTACTGGGCATGGCATGACAAACGGAAGGCTCTTCATCAGTGCCTGCCCCTGGCACAGCTAGCATGCAGCATGTCGCCATTTATTATGTTCTGCCTTTGCAGTCCAGCCCGGGAGGGCAGAAGGGGATTCGGCATGGTATTTCTGTGTTTATTGCCGGAATAAAATATTAACTGCTCTATTATTTCTTTTATTGCTTGGCCTTGAAAGTCAGATCTTTTTTTCCAGGCCAATCAATGGAGAGGCAGAGGCTCTTTATGGCAGCAGAATCAATTAGCAAGTCTGAAGTGTGCGGTGCCAGCCGGGAGAACCCAATAGGACTGGGCTTGGCTCCAAGCAGGCCTCTGCTCTGGCGCTGACTCCAGAGGGGGGCGAGTGTGGGGTGTCTCTGCAGTCCCTTCTTACTACAGCTACAAAACGCATTGAACTTGCAAAACACAGATTTCCCTTTCAGACCCTCCAAGGAGGAAGAAGCATTATCTGCCACGCAACTCTTGGCATTGTGCTGGGCAAGATGGCTTACTCTGGGGGCCTCCAGCAGAACAAGAGCCAGTCTCCGGGATATTCATTGGTTTGGAAATGAATTGTCATCCCTCATTCAGCAGCTGTTGCCTCCCCATTTCCCCCTTTGGCTAGGACAGCCAGGAGCCACCTTCCGTGGGAAGCAGACACAGAATTGCCTCTTCAGGGGTCAGTTGCCTGGAAGCAAAACTCCTGCAACATGGAGAGAAAGGGGAGCCTGTCACTCCCTGCAGTTGGCATCTCTCCTGCTTCCTGGGTGTGCTCAGTGCCAGTCCTGCTTGCCAACTGCTGCAAATCAGCTTCTTAGTGAGGCTCCCTTCCTTTCCTCTTCAGTGGTTTCAGTGGCTCAAGGACACGGGGTCTTCACTGAGCAGTCGGACAATCTTTTGAGAAAAAGTTTATTTCTGCCTTTCCCTAACCTGGGGACCCCCACTTGTTTTGGACTACAACTCCCATCAGCCTCAGCCAGCATGGTCATTTTTTAAAAAATGTATTTTTATTAAAGATTTCCTTGGTTTACAAAAGTATGTGCAATGTCTCTCTCTCTCTCTTTTCCAAGTAACATTTTTTACAGATCAGTTTCAATTGTTGAGACATTAGGAAGAAGAGGGGGAAAGAGGTGGGGCGGGCAGGAAAGGTGAGTGGGGTGGGGTCGGGTGGCGATGTTTCTATTATACTTAATATATGTGGGGTTTTGTGTCAGCGTCGCTTATGCAGGTGCTCTGCTATTGACTTCAAAGAACCCACCTACTTTCAGCAGCCTGAAACACCATAACCAGAAAACTGGAGAGACCTGTCAGGAGTAAGCATGGACCAATGGTACCAAATAGTATGGGAAACAGCCTTACTAGAAAAATTAACCAATAAACTGAAACTGACACGGGGACAAACAGAAGAAGACGCCTTTATGGCTCCCCTTTATCACATACACAGCCCAACAAAACAATGACAAAAATCCACCAACAGCATACAAATCAATATGGCTAACCCGATCCAAAACACCCACCCACCCCACTCACACATGAAAACAAAGATCACCACAGCCAATCATAAACAAACAACCACACCCTAGGCCAGCATGGTCATTTGAGGCTGAGGATGTTGGGAGCTGCTCTAGAAGTTGGTGGTCTGGAAGTGAATGAAGTCAATGTTTCCTCTTTGTCACGCCGCAAACCCTCCTGTTGACACACAGAGTCAGCGGCTGGCAACTGTTGACAACAGACCTTGCCTAAACCTTGTTGCTTCTTCAGGGTTTTTGGCAACTGGGTCTTATTTTTTGTTCCCTAACTTGGGTCTCCAGCTGTTTTTGGACTACAGCTCTCATCATCCCCAGCTAGCAAGACTAGTGGTCAGGGATGATGTGAACTGTAGTCTGAAAACAGCTGGAGACCCAAGTTTCAGAAATAATGCACTATAGTCTGTGGTGTCGTAGAACTGATGCTGCAAAGGCTCTCGCTGTCTCTGCATAAGTTTAATCAGCACATGTGAAATATATGCAAATTGGTGATGTGTAAGTGGGAAGGGCAGAGTTGTGGGCATCCTTCAGCTGCTGAATAATGGTGCCAGAAGCGGACTGGACTGCATCCCACTGATCCTTTGTGTTTTCCTGGAGTGGGGTGATTGTTGGCTGATACCCCAGCTGGGAGTAATCCATGGCAGTAAATTGATGACAACTTGATCAGCCTCTGGCGGCAGGTTGCCCAGGAAAACTGGAGGCTGCTTTGAGGAGGGGTTTTGTAGTTGCAAGTTGTTGAGCAGTAGAGCTTGGTGGGGGGTCAGTGCCAGGAAAACAGCTGATTCCCCTCCACCCCTTCTCTGCTTTGCCAAACCAAGGGCAGGGACAGATGGCAGCGAAGCCTGGGCTCTAGCACATTTCCTATGGCACAGAAACACCCTCTCTCCGCAGAGAGACCTCCGACCATCTCTCTGGCAATGAGGTCCTTTTAAAGGAGATCCTGCTGCAAATCTGCACATCACCAAGTGATTTGTAGGTTTGGCCATCTTTGCTTGGTGTAGCAGCTTATTCCACTAACCACGGGAGAATATCAAGAAAACAATATCATCTCCAGCTAGCGGGCTACAACCAAAACGTATATCCCAAACCCCCCCACCTCTTGTACAAATAAATATTTTGGGTGCGGCCTCAGAGATAGGAGCCAGTTTACACATTATGAAAACCAAGCCAACAGAGTTCTGAATGCTCCCACTACAGTCATACCTCGGTTGTCAAACGCCTTGGTACTCCCAAATGCCGCAGCCCCAGAAGTGAGTGTTCTGGTTTGTGAACGTTTTTCGCAAGCTGAACGTCCAACGTGGCTTCCGATTGAGTGCAGGAAGCTCCTGCAGCCAATTGGAAGCTGTGCCTGGTTTTTGAACCGTTCTGGGAGTCAGACGGACTCCTGGAATGGATTAAGTTTGACAACCACCACTGGATAGGCTTACAGGTAGTGGTGGTGAACCCTGCAGGATCCGTCCGAAGGCCTATCCAATCCAGCATCCTATTCTGACAGTAACCAATTAGTGAGTTGGTAGGAACATAATATGAACCTGGCTGCTGGATCAGGTCCAAGGGGGTACATGAAGTCCAGCATCCTGTTCTCACAGTGGCCAACCAGATACAGGACCTGAGCACAGGAGCACTTCTCCCCTCCTGCAGTTTCCAGCAGAGCAGAACCATCGTGGTGAGTAGCCATTGAAAGCCTTCTCCTCCATGAATTGGTCCACTCCTTTCTTCCCCCACCCCTTATCCTTCCCTTGAGATGGGAAGAGTAAGAAGTAACTTTTAACACATTTTTAGGAGCACAGTAACTGGTCCCAAATACCATGTTTGTTTTTCCCTCTCTCCCCTCTCCTTTCAGATATACTGCTTTTGTACAGTGATATCACAGCGCCTAGGACTTGCCAATCAGATCGGCGGTTCGAATCCCCGCGATGGGGTGAGCTCCCGTTGCTCGGTCCCTGCTCCTGCCAACCTAGCAGTTCGAAAGGACGTCAAAGTGCAAGTAGATAAAGAGGTACCACTCCGGCAGGAAGGTAAACAGTGTTTCCGTGCGCTGCACTGGTTTGCCAGAAGCAGCTGTCATGCTAGCCACATGACCCAGAAGCTGTACACCAGCCCCCTCGGCCAATAAAGCGAGATAAGCGCCGCAACCCCAGAGTTGGTCATGACTGGACCTAATGGTCAGGGGTCCCTTTACCTTTACCTTACCTTGGTTTGCAACCACTTTGGATTACAACTGTTTTGGATTACAACCACGTCAAACCCGGAAGTGTGTGTCCCTTTTTTTGGATTACAACCCATTTTTTTTATTACAACCAGTTGGGGGGGGTATGCCCCATTGGCGAAAGCGCACCTTGGGTTACAACCTGTTTTGGTTTACAACCGGACCTCCGGAACGGATTATGGTTGTAAACCATGGTATCACTGTACTTGTAGATCTACTATTTTCATTATGTTGCTTTGTTCGATATATATGTGTGTGTGTTTGTTCTTGATCAGCATTCTAATTTCCCTGCTTTCTGCTTTGCTTGAGGCATAACATGAAGGTTAATAACAAATACCAGAGTCGGATGTGTTGAAAGACCGTGCTGCTGCTGCTGCTACATGTCACAAACCAGCAATTAAAAACTCTTGCAGAATCCCAGGCTGGCTGGGCTGGCAAACAGGTGGCAAAAGACTGGGCATTAGCTCTGTCCTTCATTCATCCGCTGACTGGCAGGGATGCAAAGGCGGGTTGACTGACAGGAGGGTCTCTCACAGCTTTACTGCAGAAATAATAATCTATAGCACCAGAAAGACACCTTCACTGCGCTCAACCATGCAGCGTGCATGGCCCTGGCACCGAAATCTGTGGGTGATCGGGCACCCAGGGCCCCAAGGATTTGACATCTTTGTTGCCAGATGGAGTCAGTGCCCCCAAAACGAAGGTCCGCCATTGAACTCACCCAGTCCTGGCATTTGCGAGCAGGAGGCGTGGCCGCCCAAACCGGGGAGGAACGTATTGTTCGCTCGCAGACGCGCTGAGGTTTTTCTGGGGGGCGCGGCTATGCAAACGAAGTGGCTTCCCGCGAGGGCTGCCGGGAAAACAGCTGACACTGCTCCCGCGTGAGCGAGCCGCGGCAGAAGAAGCAGGTGAGAATCGCCTTCCCGGGCAGGGGGAGGGGGTTGGATCTGAGCTTTGCTCCGGCAGATCCGAGGGCTCCAGGAAGCGGAAGGAAGTGGCGGCGGGCTGCAATGGCCCGCGGCCCCCGCTGGGCCGTGGCGGACCTATGGGGGCCCCTGAAGCGCGAACTGGGCTGGGGGAGCCCTTAAGCAATGAGGTCTCCGCTGTGACCTTCTTCAATGGGGTTGTTCCACGGCAGATCGCTGCATATATTTTTTTTAAATTAACTACTGTACTACATCTTAGATTTTGATTAAAATGGCTCTTTTGAGTTATCTCACTCGCCCAAGTCACTGGGGTGAATGAAAATACCCAGTACCTTATAGTTTTCAAGCCCCACGTTGGGCAAAAAGTTCCTGCCTTGTGGGGGTTGGGTTGGATGACCCTCGGGTCCCTTCCAACTTGATCATTCTATGATTCTACCGTTCTTTTTTCTACTTTTTCAAGCTACTTTTTCACATCCTGGTAGTTGCAAAGTCATTTTCTGGAGACAATATGCAGAAAGAATTTAAGTGCTCTTCGGCAGAATGGCCAACTTACCGCCTTTACGACATCTGTGCTACTGACTCCCAAACTTTGGGATTGTCGAAATAGATACCACCCGAAATGAATGGATTTGAGACGTGTGACTCAGATCGGGTCAGCTGGACCCAGTTTTTAAAAGCAATGTGGACTCAAGTCGCTTCTGGGGCTCCTTTGGGATTCTGGGCCCTGCAGCTCAAGCTCCATTCGTTTTATAAAAGATCTGCTCCTGCGACTTTACCTGGGAGGGAGGTCAGCTTCTATAACCAAACACTTCTGTTTCCTTATTGTTTCATACACCAGGTCCAAGGCTTGTTCAACCTCTCTCTGCCTCTCCCCTTATCAGTGGTGTAGCGTGGGTTGTCAGCACCCAGGGCAAGGCAAGTAATTTGCGCCCCCTAACCCGTGGATTTTATGGGAAACCCACAAGCCCCGATGGTGCGCCCGGTGCGGCCGGCCCCCCCTGCAACCCCCACACTACGCCACTGTATTCTCACAGCAGCCTGTGAGGTGGTGGGTTAGGCTGAGAGAGGCAACCACTCCCCCATACAACAAGGTCACCTAGGGACCTTAAGGACTGGTTTTTGGGATGAGGGAGCGGGATCTGAACTCAGGTCACTCCCAAGTCCTAGTCCTCATTAAATTGTGAGCTAGGCTCAGAGAAGGTGACTGGACCCCCAAGGTTGTCAGCAGGTGGGATGGGACGGGGGTTTGAACCCCCTGGGCTGGTTCCCTTTATAACTTTTTCTGCAGAGAGCTGGTGAACGTGAGATCAGCTCTCTTGCGATGCTCAAGCTCAGGGTCAAGCAGATCCGACTTGGTTCCAGGCACCCAAAGGAAGGACTTTTTTTTTACGCAACACAATAGTGGCTTACAGAACTCCTTGCCACAGTACCTGGTGACAGCCACTGCCTTAGGAGGCTTTGAAATGCACAGAGGAGGGGAGATCTGCCATTACCTACCCTGACCGCTCAGTGAGACTTACATGCTCAGGGACAGTCTATCTCAGTACTTGTTACCTTTATGGCCTGCTTAGGGCTCTCTGGGAGCCCCTGGATGGCAGATGTGTGGAAAGGAGGCTGGTGGGCTGCGTGGACTTTTGGCCTGATAAGCCTTTCTGGGCTTTAACTGCCTCTTGAAGCCCAAAACAGAGCCCTCCTCCACCGCGATTAGAGCCCTGGCTGCCTTTTTGCTCTTGCCTCTGGCAACCTGCCTCTCCTCATGTCATGCGTAGGCCAATTGCACCACCCAACCCGTTTCATCTTGCTGCGGAGGAATTTGCCACCCTCACATGAGAGATTATTAAGCGGCCTCTTCTTCCAGGCGTCAGGGTGCCAGGAGAGATATTGTCTTCCTCGCTTTCAGAACCGCCTACAAAAATCCAAATACCCCTTCGAGGTAAAGGGAGCAGGTTTTTAATCCCTAAAGCGTGCTCTTTCATGAGAACACAGGAAGAGTTCACTTGGATCAGACCCAAGAGGACCCACCCAGTCCAGCATCCAGTTCTACCAGGGGCCCCTGAGAACCTTATAAATCCAGATTGACTGCCTCTACACCTAGCGGTTCCATAAGAAGAGCCTGGCCCAAAGGGACTCAACTCGTCCAGCCTCCTGTTCTCACACTTGGCAGGCCATATGCTCATTATGGGAAACCCCCAAGCGGAATCTGAGTGTAAGGGCTGCACTCTCCCCTTCTGCAGTTTCCAGCTGCTGGGATTCAGATGCTTAGACTCCTACAACACAAAGAGGTGCCCTGCCAGGCCTCAGATTTCCCTCTAAGTTACGTTGTCCTTCCTTGCACCCGGTACCAGGCATACTCAGACCAATTGTGGCTGATTAGTGGGGTTGGGGTTGCGCTCTGCACTCTCTTGGCCGTCACTTGCACCAGGAGTTGGGCATGCATAGGGGGCATCTCCCAGAGTCCTCTGCAGTGCCTGGGCAGTGGCACCCCCAGCAACATGAGAAGCCACCCCTCTAAAACAGCCTCTGCCTCTCTGCTTTCCAGAGCCCTTTCCTCCCGTGGCCCAGCGGCTGGCGAGACCTCGAGATGCAGAACGAGTCCCTCTTGCACAGTGGCTACTTTCACCCCACCCTCCGCTTGTGGCAGGCGACGGCCGCTAGCTTCCGCGCAGCCAACCTCATCTACCCCATCTTTGTGACGTGAGTTTCTCTGCCGTTTCCTAACTGGAGAGTCCAGCTTGGGTTAGTTGGGCCCTGCTGGGTCTGAGCCAGTTGGGTCTTTTCTGACGTCCTCAACTCCCACCTGGCACCTTCATGGTACATCTTCAGGCGCCAGGCGAAAATGTTCCTCTTTAACCAGGCCTTTGGCTGACGGGCATCCGATGCCTTTTTAAATCTGTTGTGGGAAGGGGATTATTGGTTTGCTTTTGTTCTTATTTTTATCATGCAGTTTGTGTTTTCGTGTTGCAATTTGGTGTTGTGAACCGCCCTGAGATCTGCGGGCAATGCAAATTTAATAAGTAATAATAATAATAATAACTATTAATTTTAGCATTTGGTCATCCCACAGGGCAGGGCAGTATCCTTAACTCCATATTTGTAGGGTGGTCAGGGGCTGAGGGACCACGGCTTGCCTACAGCCACCTTGTGAGCTTGTGACGGGAGGGTGGGGTAGGGGGAGCAGCTTAATTTGGCCCTTCCTGATCCCTGGCTATTAGCCACAGTTCTGACTGATCCCTGGTGTTCTCTTCTATTCTGCCTTTCAGCAAACTGCATTCCCACCTTCTCTTGGGGCACAAAGCCTCCCAACCTAGAGAACCTCCTATTCCTGGTTTGGGGGGTGGTTGGCAGCCCTCTATTTTCCTGGGGGCTGCAGGGTTCCCACAATGGTGGCACTGTCAGGTGACGGCAAAGGAATGTCCCTTGGCACTGAGCCTGTCTCTGGCTGCGCTGGGACTGCCGACCTCGCTGCCAGGATCCTCTCCAGCTCCCACTTCCTCTATTTAACTTTTTCAGGGACAGCCCAGATGCCGTGGAGCCCATTGCCAGCCTGCCTGGTCAAGCCCGGTGAGTGAACACGTCAAAATGTAGGGAACTGCCTTAGGCTGAGCCAACCCTGGATCTGCCTGGCCCAGCATTGTCGATTTTTGAAAGGGTCTTGGGGAGATGCGGGAGAGGAGGCACCTCCCCAGTCCTACCCGAGAGCCCCATTACAGAGGTCCTGGGGGGTGGGGTACTGAAGTTGGCACTTTCTGTATACAAACCTCCATTCATTTTTTCTTCCCCATATTGCCTGCCTGAGTCAATGCAGCTCAAACTCCAGCAGAAGGGCAGGAATGTGCTTATGTTTCCAGCTGCCTTTGCCCCAGACTTCTCTGGGCCCCACGAGATAAGGGCTCCCGTTGGGCAGAGCCAGAAGCTGACGCTTGCCTCCACCCCACTGTGCCTTCCTGAGATAAAAGCTCTTTTGTTGCAGTTGCAACTTGGAGATGAGAGATAACAAGGTCCACCCCAAGGCCCCGGCCCACTCGTTGGGCTGGGGGGACAGAGTGCTGTGCCCAACCCAGCCTTCTCATGGCTTGGGAGCCTTTGCTGCTCTGTGGGGCTGTGGCTTTGACCTAAGAAAGTTTCTCCAAGGGAAGCAGCTGGTCTGACCAGGGGTGGATTTTGGTAATCTGGTGCCCTGAGGGAGGACAAAATATGGTTCCTTCCTTCCTTCCTTCCCTCCCTTCCCTTTCTTATTTTCATGCAATAATTCCTTTTGGTAGAGTTGCATTTCTCCTCAGTAAGTCCCCTTATAAACACAGGTATTACTGTTATTTTGATGGTGGTGGTTTTGCGCCCCCATGGCTTATGTGGAGAACTGCCCTAAATCTGACACTGGCCTGAGGAGGAAAGGATATTTGCTATAGCGGTTCTGTGTATCTTGAGTGGTGGAAAACACAGCAGTCTAATGCAATGGAATCGGCCTGCCTAAGCCAACAGACAACTTATTTGCTTCGGCAGTTTCATCTTCTTGAAAACCTAATACAAACTATTTTCAAAAAGAAGAAGAAGAGAGAATGCATGGGGCTTTCAATCACTGCATGACACATCTTGCAGCTTCAGGAGCTGTGTTCCAGTGATGGCACTGGCTGAGGAGCAGGGAGCACTGAACAGGGGCCCAGGGATGCCATCCTATCCTGCTTGCCAGGCTTCCCATCTGGTTGCCCCCTGGTGCAGTGGGCGCTCTTACCTGTTGACCTGACATGCCTGATAAAAACTAAGTGGAGCATCCACGTCCCGAGGCAGCATACCTTAAAACTGCCAGGTGGTGGAGGCAAATAACTGGGGTGGAGGGGGCTTCTCCCCTCGTGTTCTGCGTTTGGGGATGGGGTTTGGGGCTGATCCAGCAGACGTGCTTTCCTTGCTAAGGCAGTGGGCTTGATCCATGGCATTTGCTGAGACGTGGGGTCCCTGCAGGGGTGGGGGGCAGCAGCTTCTCAGTGCCTATGTGACCCTATCGCTTTGCTCATCAACCTCCTTTGGTCTCTCTCTCTCTCTGCCCCCTCCCCCCACAGTTATGGGGTCAACAGGCTGGAGGAGATGCTGCGTCCCCTTGTGGCTGATGGCCTGAAGTGCATTCTGATTTTTGGGGTCCCAAGCCGAGCCGTCAAGGTGGGTAAAGGGGGTGGAGGCACCCTGGCAGTTTCAGTCATATGTTAAATTAGATTAGCCTCCATCCACAAATCCTGCACCTGGCTGCTGAGCTCCAACCCCACTTACCATGTTGCCGGCTGCAGTTTAACCAACTTCCTCCTGCCTCCCCCCCCCCACCGCAGGACGAGCGTGGATCTGCGGCCGATACCAAGGAAACCCCGGTGATCCAGGCCATTGCCACGATCCGTGCCTTGTTCCCTGAGCTGCTGATCGCCTGCGACATCTGCCTGTGCCCTTACACCTCCCACGGGCACTGTGGTAAGTGCTGCCAGAGGGGAGCAGGAGCAGCACCCCCTCTTCTTGTCACAGGGCCTAGGGCAGAGGGAGAGTCCCTCAAATTCTGCCATGTGTATTGCATTGAATTAGGGTTTCCCAAATCTGGGTCTCCAGGTTTTTTTTGTGGGATGTAAGGGAAGCAATATCTGTTCAGTGCATTGATGCTGTGCCTCTTGCAGGCCTTCTCAGGCTCCCCCCTGTTTATCTCTCTTGAAATATGGCTGCTATCACGTCACTACAGCACACTTTATAAACAACACATGGGTGAAACAAAGTTTTCCTGGTTTGCTTCTGGTGTTCACTTCCAAGAGTCCTTGTGAACGCCAGTGGAATTTGGGGAGCAGTGTCTGTGTGTGTGTGTGTGTTGAGGGGGTGGAATATGGAGAAATTGGACCCCCAGAATCTTGACCACTGCCCTTTCCCTTTCAGGCATTCTTCGGGAAGATGGCACCCTCCAAAACGAGACCAGCTGCCAGAGGCTGGCTGAGGTAGCTCTGGCCTATGCCAAGGCAGGTGAGAACACAGTTGGCTGCCGAGCCCCATCAGCGGCACTGCACAGGTGCCACAGGAATGACACTCCAGACGGACGTGAGACTGGAAGACAGGTCTCTCTGCTGCAGGAAGTGGCCGCGGCTACTTAGCTGAGGGAGTGTAAAAGTTGGGTTAGGGCAAAACTCTGAGGGGAGGCAACTCTTGGTTATGACATTAAGCAGAACCTCCAGGTTCAGAGGCAGCCTACCTTGGAATGGCAGCTGTTTGGGGGCTGTTGCTAGGTGAGGAGAGAGGCCTTTGCCCTGATTGAGCATGGCTCCTCTGAGGTTGCTTGGGCTGGGTGGCTCCTTTTGTGTGGTGGGTGGGCTCCTGGGGAAGCTGGCGGCCAAGGGAGTCTGTCTGTCAGGGATGGAGTCGGATGCAAGTCAGCAAGAAAGGATGCGAATATCTGATGCCAATGAAGTTAACTCTTTATTCTAGGAAATGGCATACAGCAACCCTTTCCCAGCAGGTCTTGCCCCTATGGAGCAGGTGCCAGGATGGAAGGTGTCTGCCTTCTACCACCCTTAAGGCGCCTCCTCTCCCAGAAGTTTCCCAAGCAGTCTCAGGCTGTGTTTGCGCACCTCTGGCCTCTGTTCTGTCCTTCTGCGTGCTATTGGAGACCAGTGGGAGGGGAGCTTGTTGCAGCAGGAGAGGGAGACTCCCTGGGTTCTTCAGCAACCTCTTGACGCCCCTCCTTTGCTTCAGCCTCAGGGTCTGAACTGCTCCCTGTCACCATCTCTCCCTGCTCACCAAACCCTGTTTCCCCCTCAGCATCTGACACCTTCTCCCACAAATCTTCTCCCTCCAACCTCTCCTCTGTGTCCCACCACCAATCCCCCGGCTCTGAGCCTTCCTCCTCTAGGGGTTCCCTTGGGGGGTTCCCTGGCTGGTGCCTCCCACCACTCCTCTTTGCCAGCCCGTCCCTGGCAGTGGTCCACCCTCAGCTCTCCTGAGCCACCACCCATCTTCCTCCTCCAGGATGCCATATCGTGGCCCCCTCGGACATGATGGACGGGCGCATTGGCGCCATCAAGCAGGCCTTGGTCTCCAACGACTTGGGCAACAAGGTGAGCCGGGGACGAGCCCACACCCTCCCTTGGCAGACCTTCTCACAGAGCCCTCAAGGGTCGTGGTGCCTTTACTAGGCTGACCGGAGGCCCTCTGGGTTGCCATGGCAACGACGTACCTCGATGGGCCTGCAGCGCCGCAGATTAAGGGTGGAGGGGAATGGATGTGATTCCCTCCCTGTGCCTCCTCAGGAGAGATTGTGAGGGGCCTGGCAGGCAGGGGGCAGGAGATCCTGTGTGGGTTTTTTTAAAAACCCTTTAGACAGCAAACCTCCCTCACCTTTCCTCTGTGTCGGCTGCAGGTTTCCGTCCTGAGCTACAGTGCCAAGTTTGCTTCCTGCTTCTACGGCCCCTTCAGGTGAGAAAATGAGAAGAGCCGTGAGGCTGGGTCAGGCCAATGGCCCATCTAGTCCAGCATCCTGTTCTCACAGTGACTGAAACCCACAGACAGGATTTGAACACCAGGGCATCATACTCCCTACCCATGGTTTCCAGAAACTTGGATTCAGAAGCATGGCTGCCTCTAGCTATGGAGCCTGAGCTAGTAGCCATCAATAGCTCTCTCCTCCATGAATTTGTCTAATCCTCTTGTAAAGCTATCCGTGTTGGTGGCCCTGGCTGCCTCCTGCGGGAGGGGGTTCCACAGATTAACTACAGAAGTTTCCTTTTTCCGTCCTGAATCTTCCAATGTTCAGCTTCGCTGGATGTCCACCTGTTCCAGCGCAAGGAGAGAGGGAGAAATACCCTCCCTCTGTCCACACCAGGCCTAGATTTGCAAAGTTCTGCTGTGTCACCTCTTTCCTGTTTTTTTCTCCAAACTAAAAAGTCCCCAAGGCTGCAGCCTTTCCTCTTAGGGGAGGCGCTTCATCCCCTTGATTGTTTTGGCTGACGCTTTTCTCAAGCCTTCTCCAGATTTGCAATATCCATTTTGAGGCGAGGCGGCATACACTATATCAGCCCTTGGGAGGGGAGGGGAGGGCAAATTGCAGGGGTTTGTGGCCCAGCAGGTGTTGCTGGGCTGCAAGTCCCACCCGCCCTGGCCTAGGCTGTTCTTTCTGGGGCTAATGGGAGGTGTGTTTCAGTGTACATCTGGTAGACCGAGGGCTGCCCGCAGTCACTACTTGGAGGTCTCATGGGTGATTTCACAGGTTTGATCCTTTTTTGTCCTTCTTTCTGGTTCCGCACAGAGATGCAGCCCAGTCCAAGCCTGCTTTTGGAGACCGGCGGTGTTACCAGCTCCCTCCGGGGTCGCGGGGCTTGGCCTTGAGGGCTGTGGTGAGTCCTCCCCCCGCATTCCCTGAAAGAGGGAACGGACCCCCTCAGGAGGAGGCGGATGCTTCTTCCTTGGAAGTTTTTAAGCAGAGGTCGGGTGGCCATTGCACAGGATTGGACCCTTTGGGGTTCTTTTCCACTTCCCACTGTACAATTCTGTGCAAAATCACTAGCTGTGATTCCTTTATTTCAGGGGGTTGGATTAGATAAACCTCTGCCCCCCCAAAGGCTCTATAGTTTTGTGATTCGTATCATCTAAGCTTCCAGCTGTGAACACCAGGGGGAAGGCAGTACTGGGGGTGGAAGAGGAGAAGAAGGCTGCTGGTGGGATGAACCCAGACTTCCCTTCAACTCAACACAGCGATCCTCTTAGTGGATTTAGTGCGTCTGAGAAACAGGGATTAAGGCTGAGCCTGCTGCTTAGGGGGCTCTACCTTGGCTCCAGCGACCTCCAGGCCTCTCTGCGCGTCCTTCGTTCCTCCTTGCCCTGCCCCAGTTCCTCAGGAACAGCCCCACCCCCACCCCACCTCGAGGTGCTGCAGCAAAACCAGACTCTCGCTGGGCTCCGAAATGGCCTGTCCCTGGCTCCTGCCTCGGTGGTGGGCTGCTCTCTTGAGCTGTTATCAAGTCCGAGGTTCGACCGAAGTTCCCCCAGAGAGCGCCTGGAAGGCGGCCAGAGCGAGCCACCCTTGGGCAGTTGATCTGCATGCAGAATCCGCTTTGGAGGGCAGCGGCTTGGCTTTCTTTTCCCGTGGCCTCTCTCCCACCCCCTTGATCAAACGGTAGCAAATAAAAAGCTCCTTGGACTGTAGCTCCCGAAGCTGGCCTGCGTCAGAGCCCCAGCACGAATGGCTCCAGGGTCTGGCCTGGTTTGAAGCAGTTGCCAGCGAGGCCTCCATTCTCCCTCCTTATGCCTGTCTGCCATAGCATAGGAAGTGCCTGCAGGATGAGGCCAGTAGGCCCTGTACCCCAGCACCCTGTTCTCACAGGGGCCAACCAGGTACCTGTGCGAAAACCTGCAAGCAGGATCCGAGCACAAGAGCCCTGTCCCCTCACTGTGGTTTCCAGGAACTGGTACCATCTCGTTCAACCCCCTGCAATGCAGATGGCCATCTAACCTCTGCTTAAAAACCACCTGTGAAGGAGAGTCCACCACCTTCCCAGGCTGTCCATTCAGCTGTTAAACGGCTCTGTTTTTTCTCCATCAGACGCTCCCTTCTTGTCATTTGAACCCATTGGTTCAGGCCCTACTTCTGGGGCAGCAGAAAACAAGCTAGCTCCATTTCCCATGTGATGACCCTTCAGATATTTGAAGGTGGCTCTCGTATCTCTTCTCAGACTCCTCTTTACCAAGCTAAACATCGCCAACGCCCACCACCATCCCTCAATAGGCTTGGTTTCCAGACCCTTGTTCATTTTGGTTGCCCTCCTCTTCACATTCTCCAGCTTGTCTATCCACCTTAAAGCCATGTGATTTAAATGTATAGCTTGTATGCAGGGCTGGAATGAACCGTGAGCATATAGGAATGAGCTAGATCGGCATCCTTGGAATGTAGCCAAATAAGGTTACTTTCCAATTCAACATATTCTAATCTTAAACGTAATATGAAGCATGGGGGATGGGTAGGAAACTGCCTTATTTGGAAACTCAAAAGGAGCTTTTCAGGTACAGTTTTGTAAAATTCTGTCATGTTGCCTCTTCCTTGCCTTTGCTCGAAACTCAGAAGTCCCCAACATTGCAATTGCTCGACCCCTTGATCATTTTGGTTTCCCTTTTCTGAACCTTTTCCAATTCCCTCTGTTGTGTGGTTTTTTCTCTGTACATGGCCATCCCCTGCCAGGACCGAGACGTGCGGGAGGGAGCAGACATATTGATGGTCAAGCCAGGAATGCCTTACCTTGATCTCGTGCGGGAGGTGAAGGAAAAGGTAAGCTCCCTGCTCCCCAGAATGGGTGGGAGGGGAGACACCCACCCCCACTGGGTGGGCCTTGGCAGCATCTTGGCTGAGCAAAGGGGAAAGGCATCTATCTCGGCTGATGTGCACCTGTGTCTTTACAGCATCCCAACCACCCGCTGGCCGTCTACCACGTCTCTGGAGAATTTGCCATGTTGTGGCACGGAGCGCAAGCTGGGGCCTTTGACCTGAAGGCTGTGGTGATGGAGGCCATGGCTGCATTCAGAAGAGCAGGTGAGAGAGGAAGGGAAATGGGTGTGTGTGTGGAGGGGGCTGCCGTGTCACAGGGAAAGACATCACCTGTGGCAAAAGGGGTACTTTCCCTGGCCTCCCTCCCAGGTCTTGAAACCTTCCATGGGATGCCCTTAAGCACTTTCCATCAGATAGGGTTACAGTATGTACTGAAATCAGGAATGCTGGGCAGATGGGTTCCATTGATTCTGCTCCATATTGATACAGAGCAGACCGCAACGTACAGTAAGCAGAGTAAAAACTTTAAACACGTTGTAGGATTCCAAATAACTCAGAGTCAATAAACTTCATCCAGCAGAGTTTACTACTGAGGGCAAATGAGCATAACAGTCACAAATCCATACATCTTCGGTACAGTCCATAAGAAATCCAGTTGCAGCAGACTTAACTTAAATGTACAATAAGACCTTAAGACAGAAAATGAAACCCAGACTCCTTCTGGCCTTATTATTATACTCAGCATGACCTTGAGTGAAAGAGTTAACAGAACCAGTTTAAACCAGCTGCTCAGCTTCTCTGGAGAAATAACCCAAACATCAGGAACCTTCTTCCTGTTTGTAGGCAGAATAGAAGCTTGCTTGTTAGCTAGAAACTTCCAGCTTGTATCACACAGAGAAGCTTGCAGAACCCTCTTGAATCAATTGGAATAGGAAAGATCTCTACACTGTAAACCAATACTTTCTGTACCACAAATTGCAAAACTGACAATAAGAAGGGCCCTGCAGCTGGATCAGGCCAAAGGTTCATCCTTGATCCAACCACATGCCTGCTCGGTGGGACACCCACAAGCACAACATGGCCTGTGCAGCAGCAATTTTGCCCCTCGTGGGACCGCCCCTGCAGCAGGTGGGACTCGTAGACATGCTGCCCCTGATCCTGGAGCGACGCACAGCCACCTCCAGTCACTTGGTGCTCTCTGGTGCCACAGAGCCCCTTCAGGAGCAAGTGGAGAAAATGGGTTCTCCATTGGATTTTCCAAAAGCAAAACAACATCGTCCACAAATGCTCTGAATTTATAAGCTTGAGGGGGAGAAATTCATACAGTATTCTGCAAATAGTTGCTGATGGGAAACCCGCGAGCAGCACCCAAGCACAGCAGCCACTCTCTCCTCCTGTGTTTTCTAGCAGAGCATAGGCATTGTGGCTACTAGCCACTGATATATCGCCTTCTCCTCCACAACTTTTCTGATCCTCTCTTAAAGCCACCCAATTTGGTGGCCATTGCTGGCTCCTGGGGGAGCACGTTCCAGAGTTTAGCCCTGCCTTGTGCGATGAAGTGCTTTCTCTTATCTGTCCCCAGTCTTCCAACTTTCAGCTTCATTAGATTTCCACAAGCAGCATGAGGAAGATGGAGAGAAGCGATGAAAAAGACTGAAAGCAGATGAATTAAGAGGGGCTGCCCTCAGACCTTTGGGAGGCAAGCAGAATAAATTGAGGGAAGGCATTTGCAAATAAACTGTGGGTCCTTTTTTAAAGAAGGAAACTATTCTCTTTCCAGGGGCTGATATCATCATCACCTACTACGTGCCTCAGCTGCTCCAGTGGCTGAAGGAAGAACAGGCCTGAGCCATCGCTTTCCTGGGAACAAAGATGGCCGGAATAAGAATCCCGGAAGTGTCTTGAAAGTTGTGGGATGGACCAAGCAGATGGTTGTTGCGGGGGGGGGGGGGACTATATTATCAACCCCCTTCACATGCTTTTACTCTGAGGGTGCCCATCTCCAAGAACAGACTCCATGGTCCCTTAGCATTCCAGGCCTGGAGCTAGGATTTCTTTTAATTCTCAACCAAGACGCCTTTTTAAATATATGCGTTGTTTTTTTAAAAAAATGTTGCGAGAAAGGAATAGTTGAACATAAATCAAGTTAGGTATTCAGTACAATGATTTACGGCTTGGGAAAGAACACTTTGGTGAAAGATCCCCCAAAGAGCTGCCCTGGAGCTCTGTGAGGCAATGGGGCAGAGGGGGATGCTTGTTGGTGCTGCAAGGAGCCCGGGACGATGTCCCAGCTGCTTCTCCACATTAATGCTGCGGGGTGGGGGTGATGTCATGCCGTCCCGCAGCTGTAGGTGGGGGCGGGAGCCAGCCACTACTCCCCAAGCCTCTCTCAAAAGCCATGATGCATACCCTATACCTTCCCAGCAGCCTCAGCTTTTGTAGCCGGAGTCAGTCAGGACCCCCACCCTCACCAGATGGAGACAGGCAGCAAGGCAACAGAGAGCGCAGATCCTCTGGGACTCAACCAAGATGGCACCTTCTTTAATTTGATACAGGGCAGGTGAAATTCACAGGCAGATCTTTACCTGTGTGCTTCCTTCCCATTCTGGAAATAGCAACTTGCCTATACCTTGTGGAGCTCTTTAGGGTGCAGGAGCCCCACCAGGAAAAAAATCAAAACAAGAAGGGAGCCTGGTTTGCAGTTTCTGCCCTCTCCTGATTTGCACAGGTGATGGTCCCTAGCTGCTCGGGAAGAGTGGGGAGGAAACCCCGGCCTCCTCCTGTGCATAACAGGAGGCTGTGCCACTTCCCGACTGAATGCTTCTCCTCTCCATCGCCCACGTCTTGCTGCTTTTATCAGCACAGGAGCCAGACCTGCTGACATGCATGGCAACCCTCCTGATTTTGACCCGTGAAGCTGGGAAGTAACCAGTTCACCTCTTGGAGCATAAATAAAATTTCTGATGTTTCCTGGAAAGAAATGGTTACTTGGTGGTGGTGGTGGAGGGGGGAATATTAGAATGAAATACATAGGCTACAGAAGAAGGGGTTGAGGGGGGACAGGCAGGGAGTGCTGCCAAGCTGGTGTTTTTAAAAAGAATGTCCCCTTCAGTGTGCAAGTATGTGTTGAATGTGTTTCAGCCATCTTAGCCCTTGCCTTCCCTCTCTCTGTGGTCTGTGTTGTAGAGAGAGTGTACTAGGCGGCTGGCATGAAATTGGTTTGATATAAAGCAAGGTAGTAATGGCATGGGGGAAACTAGAAGGAGGTCCAGGCAGGACGACCCCAGCAGCAGTTTCTAAGAAGGCCGCCTTGGATGATAAACACAAGTTTGTGCCCGGCCAACTTTCAAGTGCTGAGCAAGCCAGAGAGCCTCACTGCAGAGAGGATCTGAAGGCAGGAGGACCCTGTTGCCATTGGGGTTGGGGGGGGCATTGGGGTTGGTGGAATCCTGCCACTCCCCACCAGTGCTCTACATTAGAACTTAGCAAATTTGAAGGAGGGTTTTTAATGTTAAAAAAAATCTATTTTGAATGGCAAAAGAGGCTGAGCCAGGGGCATAATGGTAACTGGCATAAACCACATTCGCATGTGCACATGACATGACAGTCCTTAAAGCAGTTGTTCTCGAACTTTATCTGGGCCACACTTTCAGAATAAAAATTTGCTTGCACCATACCCAATTTTGTATTGACAAGACATACGTCGGAAAACAGAAAGAACGCCTAGCTGTGCTTGATTTTGGAAAAGAAATCCAAACAGTATTCTGCAAATAAAGCATTTTGATACTACACTGCACTGAAATGTTTCCTTGATTGTTCTTGAATCTTCCTGCCACACCTGCCATCCTCTCCTGCTGCACAGGCACTGTATGCTGCAGAAGAGGGGAAATGCAACTCTGCACTTCCTCAGGGGAACCCACAGTCTCAATTACTTGACAGGTTCTGGGCATGAAATAAGTATTCAAGTTACTTTGTTTACATTCTCTGGAAACTGATTTTTTTTAATAAAATGAAATATGGTTTTGGCAGCTGCGTGACACGAGGCACTCCAAAGTGTGTGTTGGGGAGGAGCTGCACCTGTTGAATTTCTGGCTGCCTCGCTACTGCACTTTAACAAACCTCTGCTCCAGCTTCAGGCTCGTCGTTCAAAAGCAATTTTCCAGAGCCAAGTCTTCATTCACAAAGCGGTGGCCGGGGGCGGAGCGGCTGTAAAAGACCTTCACCGCCCGTCCTGCTGCTGCGGCAAGTAGTGCAGCGCCCAGAAAGCGGGCAAAGTAAATAGCTTCGGTAGGCATTTACTGAGCACGCGCATTCCCCCTGAGTTGCGCTTGCGCACTCAGTCCAGATGAAGCTACGGAGAAGAGGTAAGGTGGCCGCTGTCTTCCCTTCCCCACCCCACCCCACCCACCCCACCCCTGCCCCGCCTGAGCTCTGCACGACTCCGGGAGCGCCTCTCCGGCCACCAACACGCGCAACCAGAGCCCCATGCAAGGAAGTTGGGTGTGGGGAGCAGTTAGGGCTACGTTGGGCCACGGCCCCTCCCCTCTCTGTTTTTTTAATTGCAAAGCAGCTTCAAAGCCTGGAAATAAATGGCCGAAGTAGCGTGCAGTAAAATAAGATGAAATCCAAAAGTTTACAAGCACCGTAAGCCAAAGACAATGAAGACAACTGTAGTTATTATTTTGAAAAATAGCTGGATCACAGTTTTGGAGAAGACTGTTTTTAATGTCTCCGATCTCCAAAACACTCGGTTCTCGTCTGGTTGCAGCTGAGACCTCGAGAAGAGGCTGGTGGCATCGCACCCCATAAGGACAACAGAGGATATTGCTGGATCAGGCCGATGGCCCATTTAGTCCAGTACCCTACTTTCACAGCGGCCAACCAGATGTGGGAAACGAGCAAGCAGGACCTCAGCACAAGAGCAAGGCTGTGGTTCCCAGCAACTGGCAGAGTCCCAAACGCTCCCTCTTAGCAATGGCTTCTTGAGGAGTGAAGTTACTCTCTCGGATATATTGGGGAGGGGCGCTGGGTCCCAAGTTGTTTAGGGCTCTAAATGCTAAAAGCAAAATTAGAATGGGCAGCCAGTGCAGCTTGCCTGGCAGAGAAGTTACATGGTGCCCCAGGCTGCACCCAGATGCTGCAGTGTGCACCAGCTGCACCTTCTGGGTTAAGTTTGAGGGTTAAGTCTCAGTCCACACACACAGAGCTCATTGCATTAATCCTCTCCAGAGTGCCAGGATGGCATGACATAGGCCAAGGGCTCCTTCCTGGTCCAGGAACAGCTGCAGCTGCCTTGCCAACCACAGCTGGCCCAAAGGCGCTCATAGCCACCTGGGCCTCTAGTGGCAAAGGGTGGACCCAGGAACACCCCCCAGGCTACGCACCTGTGCCTTTGGAGGGAGGAGCGCAACCCTGTTTGGAGCAGGCAACACACCTACCAACTCACCACTGCACTCAGACTTTCCCACAGCAAATACCAGGCAGGTGGCACAACGGGCAGCAGGAAGGGCAGGCGATTCCCAGTCCCACTCCCTGGTACCCACTGCCAGGAAGGGGATCCTGTCAGCATCCCCCTCCTCCCCCCACCCCAGCAGTGCCTCCATCACCCCCCCCACCTGCCCACCCTGTCCCCTCCAAGGGAGGTTGCTTCCTGGTGTGATACCCAGGAGAGGTAAGAGCAGGAATGCCCCTCTTGCCTAGCCACTAACTCATCCTGCCCATCCGTATGGATGAATGGATGAGGTGCTGAGAGCATGTTACATGCTGAGAAGCTTTGTAAGCCACTTTGAGAGCCTCTTGGGGCTCTGAAGCAGAATATAACAAGCATTCCAGATAACGCCCTTTAATCCTAGATAAGGGTGGAGAGAGAATTATCCACTCCAAGAGCAAAGCCAGAGAGCTAAATGACCCCAGCCAGCACTTTCTGCTTTGAGGTTTCCAGAGAAGGGTGGCAGGCATGAAACCAACTGCCCACTCGCCCCCAGCCAGGGTGGGCAATGACTTCTTATCCTGCACCCCCACCACGGGAAGAGCACAACCTGAAAGGGATCCTGGCAGTGCCCAGAGGGTGAGGGGAGCTGGCCTGGGTGGTTCCTTGTGCAACATCACCCTTTGTGTTCATGTTGGAAGGCCAGCCAAACCATGCCCACACCCAGTTCCACCTCTGCTGTGCCCCATCTGGCTCTCACCTTCCTGCCCAACTGGTTCTGCTGCCTTTTTCTACTCCTGCTGCCTCACAAGCAGGAAGAGGGGCAGTCAGGCACCAGGCAACCGGGGGGTGGGTGGGCACAGGTTGTGTGTGTGAGTCTCTTAAAGCAGGGGGAATGGGCAGCAGAAAAAAGAAAGGGATCTGCTGGTAGAGTTTTGTTTGGCAGCGGATCTGCAATTGTGGGTTTCTGGACACACACCTGAACTCATTTTTTTAACCTTGCAAATATCAAGTATCCTTCCGCCACCCCCACCCCGTCCAGCCGCTGGCCATATCTAGGAGTGCATTTTTGTCTGAAAGGCTCGTGAGCTCGATTCTGGCACCAAAAGCAAATTCTCAGGCTGAGAACGTGCTGAATTTTAGGTGGGTCTCTCCCACTCCCCACCTCACCCTGCCTGGCCATTTCTTGAAGAGTGTCTTTCAGATGCTCCTCGTAAAGGTCTGATCAGGGTACGCAGCCAAAGTTATGTTCCTGCCCTCTCTGCTTTCATTGTTTCAGGCTTTTGTAACTTCACTAGTGTTTCATCAGTTGGTGATTTATTTCTTTTTTAAGCGTGGGCCATGTTGGAAGCCTTTGCAGAAAAGCACAATGAAAACAGTTGAAAGCACTCAAAAGTCTCCCTCCTTCAGCCGCTGCTTTACAGTAAATCATCTGCGACCGTCCGGGATTAGTCATTAACCTGTTGCTAATTCTGCCTCCTGAAAGCACGCTGGTCAAAGGTGGCCGCTCTCATTTTCATTCTCCGGCCTTGGACGTCCGAGCAGCAAGTCCACCCCTCCAAGTGAAAGTCCCCCTTGCAGGGCAGCCGGATTGGCAGGTGACAAGAATTTCCTGCCGGAAAAAGGGCCTCCTCTGCCAGAGCTTGGAGACAGAAACCAGTTTGCAGACCTGCCAGGACAGAGCTTGCAAGGTCATACTGGCTGTAGACTGCTGGGTTTTCCTCTCGAGACCTTGCTTGCGCTGGGGGGCCATGAACTAAACTGCGCCAGTCAAGATTTTGCCCGTCACAAGATGTGTTGATGCCTAGTTCCCCTCTCTCGTTCCCCTCTCTTTCTAGGCTAGCGCTGACACCATGCTGAAGCTTCGGCTCTTGACGTGGGACGTGAAGGACACCCTCCTTCGCCTCCGTGTCCCCGTGGGCGAGAGCTACTCTGCTGAGGCCCGGGCCTGTGGCGTCCAGGTGCAGGCCGAAGCCCTCACCCAGTCTTTCCGCCAAGCCTACAGGGCCCAAAGCCTGCATTTCCCCAACTATGGCTCAGACAGAGGCCTCAGCTCCAAGCAGTGGTGGATGGATGTTGTCATGGAGACATTCCGGCTCTCCGGTGTCCACAGCGAGGAGGTTGTCCGGCCCATTGCAGAGAAACTCTATCGGGATTACAGCAGCGCCCGCAACTGGGAGTTGCTCCCGGGTGCCAGGGACACTCTAAAGCAGTGCCAGAGGATGGGGGTCCCCATGGCCGTCATCTCCAACTTTGACCAGAGACTGCAGGAAGTGCTGACCCGCTGCGGCCTCCGCCAGCACTTCGACTTTGTCCTGACCTCGGAAGAAGTGGGGTTTGCCAAGCCAGACAAGCGGATTTTCCTGGAGGCGCTCCGCATCGCAGGGGTGTCTCCTCAGCTGGCAGCTCACGTGGGGGACGACTATGTGAACGACTACAAGGCAGCGAGGGAGGCAGGGATGCACAGTTTTCTGTATAAATCAGGTTGCCAGCCTCTCGAGAAGGATGCGGAAGTGCCCAATGCCCACATCCTACCATCACTGATGCACCTCCCGTCCCTTATAGAGAAGGGCTAAGAGGAGGAGTTTTGTCAGGGTTCAGCTAAATCACACCTGGTGTCCCTCCTAGACTGTAGCACTTCAGTTGGCAGGTGGAAGGTGAGAGAGGTAGGAAACATTTTATGTTCTTGTACATTAAAAATAGTAATAATTAAATTAATAATCTAATTTAATTTTTAAAATAAATAAAAAGCAAGGAGGTAGCAGGATTGGGGAGAAAGATCCTGGGCCCGCCCCTTGACACCCATGAGTTATTTATGCATGTAATTACTTTTGAGTCCGTTTGTGGCCCAAAAAGGGACCTCTCCCAAGTTTAAAAACTTGAACTTAAATTATTTAGCACAATTTCATAACAAACAGAAAATAAAACGTCCCTGTCTTAAATGCCTAAAGTATTTGGTTGGTTATTTATATACTTTTGTTTGTATGTGCCTTTTAAAAATAAATAAAAATGCTGTTAGAATGCATATCCTTGTGCCCCTGTTATATAGCCTTGGGAACAAATGAAATGTGCAAGTGGAGGCCAGGCTGCTTTTTAGAAGGCAGCCTATTTCTGTTATGTGATGCAGTAGAGAAAGACTGATGGATGCTTTAGTTGTGATTCTTGCATTGCTGGGGGTTGGACTAGATGACCGTTGGGGTCCATTTCAAATTCTACCCTTCTGTTACAGTATTCTAGGATCTCCCATTTTATTGCCCTGTGCTGTGTGTCTGCCACAGTCTGGCAGAAAAACAGGAATCCAATGCAACATTCTGCATGGTTCAGCTTCCGGAGAATAACACATTTTAGGAGGAAAAACAAGTTTCTACCCCTCATGGTCACAAAGGTATGCTAGAAAGTATGTGGGAAGAGAACAGGCTTGCCAAAATCACCGAACGTGCTGGTGTCGGTTGGAGGAAGACTGAATGAGATTCTTAGCAAACTGGACTGAGGTTCCCAGCAAAAATGCAGGGGGAAATGTGCAAAACGGTAACTTTAAATTATGCAGTTTTAAATTCACAATTCTAGTATTTAAACAGTAGCTTTACATTCATAATTATAACATTCAGTGATGACAAAAAAGCAGCAACATGCTCCATCCATTGTGTAATTTGCACAGGTTGCAGAATTCTGTTTTCCTAGTCAGATAATTTTTTTTAATCGCCGGCTCTGTCCCTTTCCCCTCAGGGACTAGTACAGTACAATTGTCTTTTCTGACTGGACTTATGGTGACACAGTGCTAAGGCTAAATAACAGTGAGAATAGCCATCTTGGAACAGGTAGAATGTCCCTCCCAAGCCAAGCCTTTCAACCCTTGTCACTGACTCCGTCATGGCCTCCTCTGGTAAGATACTTAGCTGCAAACTGCAGCTCCCATCTGCTCTGAACGCAGAGCCAGAGACAGCCCGTGAGTTGCCCCAGAGCAAAGCCCTCTCGCTTCCTGGCATAAGTTGGCATCGTCCTGCCAGAACCACAGTGCTCATCTTGCTGGAAAATAAGGTGATCCAGCCCCGCTCAGCTTTAGGAAATAACAACAACCTTGGTGAACATAACTGCAGCCTTGCGGTGTTGGCTCTCCTCACATCAGAGAGAGGCTCTGATCTGCCACGGCCAAGGCTGGGTAGATGGGGCCGGCGAAGGCTTCGTGGTGCATGTGCAGAATGGCGCAGGAATCCGGGTCAAAAAACAGCACCTCTCCAGCATCCAAGTCCACCAAGACTCCAATCTCAGCCGGGCACTTGAGCATCTCCACTGCCTGGTGTTGGCCCTTGTGGGAAAACTGGAACTCGCTGCCGTAGCGGGAGAAAACCCAGGAGGAAGCGTTGCAACCGAGGCGAGCTTCGGGCCCAGCCCCCTTGCGCTCCAGGGAGCCATAGGAGATGCCCAGCTTGTAAGCACCGCTTTTGGCCACCCGGACTCTCCAGGCATGGACACCCGAACAGAACGATTCTTCGGCCAAGGCGTTGGGCCAGTGGTCAAACCGCGCCGGGCCACCGGGGTCGGGCCTGCTGTTTTTCTTGGGGCTGAAGGTCAGCGTTCTCTTGTCCTCCGAGAGCTGCAAGAGGGGGCTGACTGTTTTCTCATCCACGTGGACTTCATCTGTTCTGGGTGGAGAAACAAACCGGTCACCACACACTCGGCAGAAAGGTGTTGAGAACATAGCCGACTGAAAGGCAGCAAAAGCAAAACTAGAAGGCAGGTGGAGGTGGCCTGGATAATGACCCCCACCCCACAAGGGAAAGACACTGACCTGAGGCCCGACAGAGAACAGCTAAGGCCCATAGCCGGCTCACTAATGGACTCTGAAGGCACCATGGGTTAAAGTCCAGCTTTTCTGACTCCTGGGGCTTCAGGATTCCTTCAGCTTCCTCTGTCCTAAACCAACACAACAGAAGCAACTGGGGTCAGTTTTAACGTACCACTTTTCAATTCATTCCCAGTAAAATACACTGTTACGTACGATATATATCAGTATCCTTAGCTCTTTAGGGTACAGTGGTACCTCGGGTTATATACGCTTCAGGTTACATACACTTCAGGTTACAGACTCTGCTAACCCAGAAATGGTACCTCGGGTTAAGAACTTTGCTTCAGGGTGAGAACAGAAATCGTGCTCCGGCGGCGCGGCAGCAGCAGGAGGCCTCATTAGCTAAAGTGGTGCTTCAGGTTAAGAACAGTTTCAGGCTAAGCACAGACCTTTGGAATGAATTAAGTATTTAACCTGAGGTACCACTGTATTTATTTTTATTTTATTTATTAAATTTGTAGACTGCCTTCTACCCATAGATCTCAGGGTGGTTCACATCATATACTGTAATTACAATATAAAAAACACAAAACACATGATAAAAATAAGAACAGAAAGGAGGCAAACAATAGCTTTCCCACCAGGCCTGTGGACAAAAGCCTTGCCCAAAGGAGTAGAACAGAAAGAAACACAAACTTGCACAGACACACTGGAAGGAGGCAATGAGGAATGTCCTTTTAATAGCACAAAATACATTTAGAGCATTTTAAAAAAACACATCAGAAGCAGAAAGCCCACTAGGGAGGCAGCTGACCCACTGTGTAGGAAGGAAATTAAAGGGCTGACAGAGAAGGATATTGAGATAGCAGAAAGGCAAAGAGATGCAAGAGAGGACATCCTAGACAAATTAAAAACAAATAAATCATTCAATCTAGACAGATTCCATCTGAAGAGTTCTTAAACAACTCAGAGTGTGAAACTGCTGTTGAGCCTAACAATATAAAACATTTAAAGATATCAAAAAAAAGTGCAGGCCAGTTGATACCAGTTCTGGTATCATTATCAGCGGCAGCATTAGGAAGCATAGGGAAGAACAGGTCTTGCTGAAGGTAAATCAGCATGGCTTCTGCACAAGTAAGTCCTGTCTGACTCCCCTTTAGAGTTATTTCAGAGTGTTGGTGGGAATCTAGACAGCGGTATCAAAACCACCAGAGGGGCCTGAGCAAACAGCTGTCCTGAAACAGGAGGACAGTTCTTACATCTCGGCAGTTAGTTAAAGAACAAGAAGCAGAAAGTAGGAATAAAAGGCCAGTTACAGGAAACCAGTAAAAGGGCCTTCTCAGTAGTGGTGTCTGCCCAGCAGAATGCCTTCCCATCAGATGTCAATAAGATAAATAACTATATGGATTTTAGAAGGCATCTGAAGGTACTCCTGTACAGGGAAGTTTTTAATGGTTGACGTTTTATTGTGATGTTAATATTTCGTTGAGATTGGATGGAGCCCCTTTGGTCAGGCTCCTCAGGCCTGTTGCCATGTTCCTATGCTCCTGTTTATTGTTTTTTTTTTGAGGTGGGGGGAGGTAGAAGTAGGAATCAAAGATGTCTTCACTCACCTCTCAAAGATTTCCTCCTCTGCCTGCTAGAAACAAAGAGAGAGAGAGAAAGTTACCAAAAAGACCTCTACAAAAACAGAAAATTACCACTGCTAAATAGATGGAGGTCCATTTGACGCCATGGATGGGAACCCCAGGGAAAGAGTGGAATGGGGCCCTGGCTCAGCTCTAGGATCCCTGCAGTGAAAGGGGGGGCTCAAGTTGAGGGTGGGCAGGGGAAAGAGCCTCCTTGGCCTGAGAGACCCTAGAGAAGGGCTACCAGACAGAGCCCACCTGACTGAGTTCAACAGACACAAAGCCTGGACTGGTACAGTCAAACCTCGGTTGTTGAACTTAATCCATTCTGGAAGCCTGTTTGGCTTCCGAAATGTTCAGCAACCGAGGCGCGGCTTCTGATTGGTTGCAGGAGCTTCCTGCACTCAAGTGGAAGCCACATTGCATGTTCGGCTTCCAAAAAACGTTCAAAAAGTGGAGCGTTTACGTCTGAGTTTTCGGCATTCGGGAGTCGAAACGTTCCAAAACGGAGGGCTTTGGGAGCCGAGGTTTGACTGTACAAAGTAGCTTCCGCTAAACTGAAGCATGGCACAAAATAAATTTATTTTGTGATTATACTGTTAGTTGTGATTATGTTAAAAATGATGTAAAACTCAATAAAAAATGTTTTTTTTTAAAAAAACTGAAGCATGGCAGCTTTTTAATTTTTTAAGAAAAGCCCAAGATGATGACATTTTTGCTTTATTTTTAGCTCTTGCAATTTGACCACAATCTCAAGACGAGTTTCAATATAAGCAGGCAGGAAGCCAGAGACTGATTACGATTGCCCTTTCCTTAACCACAGATGACTTCACTTCTTCCACCCACCCTGCCCACTTTTCCCATAGCCAGACTGGGGGGCTGCCCTGCCAACCTCAGCCTGTCCGCCAGCCCCTGCCTGCCTGTCTTCTTTCTCCCATCCAGTCTAGCAGTGGGTGGCAGGGGCCCCTGCCTGCCAGCTCCCTTCTCTGCCTTTGTGCTGATTCTTTGGACCTCAGCAGGGAACAGAAGGATGGAGGGGAGGGGGCAAAACTAGAACGAGCTGGCTCCTCCTCCTCCTCGCTCTGGCTCCGCCCACTGTGGGGCTCCCTGCTTTCTGCCCTTCCATTTCTGTCAGGCGTCAGCCACCACTGGCCTTAGCTATGGTTGGCCATCATGCCGTGCTAACCATGGATAAGGTGAAGCAGGGCTTGCTCTTAACCAAGGTCTAGAACCAGATTTTAAAAGCACTTCACAGCCAACCTTGGTTCATGTGGATATGGTAGGTGGGCTAAGTACAGCCAACTGAAGCTGCCATGGGGGAAATCACATACAACCGACCCAGGGTATGTGTGTGTGTCACCCTTCAGTTTCATCCTACTCCCATAGCCTGAAATCACTGTCAGAAACTATTTTGGTCTCCCCCCCCCCTCGATCTTCATGCTTTATCTTTTTGTAAACTGCTTTGAGGTTGTTTTTGCAATCATTTTATTTATGAAATAAACCAAATAAACAAAAAAGCGGAAGGGATTTTTTGATGGGCATCCAAGGTTTAACTCTATCGCTGTTGAAATCTTCTCTGGGGAAATATTTATTTTTGGAGGTATGCATTTGTTAAGCTCTTTCACCTTTTATAATTCAACGCAATCTTTAAAATAAAGAAACAGGCTTTAAAATTGATTTCTGCTTTGATACTGCATTTTTAAGGGCATGCTTGTGTAATTGTCATTTTGTTGGAGCTTCCCAAAATTCGTGAGTTGCTTGTACCTCTCGACTATGAGCCAAAGAATGGAGGATAAACATTTATATCTCTGTCCATTTCACAGCTCGCCATAAGTGAGAGATAAACCCATAAACCGATCACATGCGAACTGCAAGATGAGGATGATCCTCACTTGGAACCAATCGCCAATGCTTACCACCAGGCCACCATCATCTGTGCTGGTGATCATGGTCACCATGTAAGTCCGGAGGGCGTCCAGTTTCCGTAGTGATTCATTCCAGTGGACCTGCTGGGTGAGGATGTTCTGGTGGGCACGCTCCTCCTCTGAGTGGGCCACATCCAGCAGCCGCTGCTCCTCGCTCTCACACACACTCCTCACAAGGTTCAGGCGCTGGATCAGGACCTCTCGGGCACTGCTGGCCACAGTCTGAGAAAGGAGGACAAGGTGAAATGGGAAGCTGCACAACACAAGGATGGGACACCAGCCCACCCAAGCCCTGTGTGGGGAACAGCACTACAATTCCCATCATCACCAATCATAGAATTGTCGCATTGTAAGGGACCAAGCGGGTCATCTAGTCCAACCCCATGCAATGTAGTAATCTTTGGCCCAATGTAGGACTTGAACCCACAACCCTGAGATTAACTGCCTCATGCTCTACTGACTGAGCTGTACCAGGTCTTTTCTTTGGACTGGGTCTTTCCCAACCACCTGCTTTCTGACACCCCACTTTTAAACTGGAGATGCCATGGGGATGGGGTCTGGGAAATGTCTGCATGTTAAGCCAGACAGACTTTCTCATGGACCAAAATGGGCTGGAGAGCGTCAGGGCAGAGCTCCCCGAAACGAAACTTCCCACAAGGGAGTCATAGGCCACAAAGGCTGTGGTTATGCAGAGACAATGGGCTGCAGGAACTTCTTTCCTTTTCGTAAGCCTGCCGGTGGTTCACTGACACATTTCAAACATGCAGAAGAAGATGAGCCCTGCCTTTGTTCACTGCTAAGGGCTGGCACACTCATGAGGCAAGGTGGGGCGGCCACCTCAGGCGGCAAGATCCACAGGGGCAGCAGATTTTTAAAAATTAATATCAAGTATCTTTGTACCAAAAAGCTACTGTATTTTTAGCCCGATAAGACGCACTTTTCCCCTCCTAAAAAGGGGAAATGTGTGTGCATCTTAGGGGGCGAATGCAGGTGGGAGGCTCTGCTCAGCGCTCCCTTTAAAGAGCCGCGTGGAGTGTGTGTGTGGCTCTTGGGGGCTTTTCCCCGAGGAGGGAGAAGGGCATGCTCTTTAAAGGGAGCGTGGCTCTTGGGGGAGCCTTAGCCGCACTCTGCCTCTCCCGGGCAGGGAATGAAGGCTCCCCTTGACTGGAAGAGGCTGCGCGCGGCTATCCCATAAGCCAGGACAGCTAGCGGGATCGCTGCGCAGCGGTCCCGCTTGCTGTCCTGGCTTCTAGGATTCAGAATTATTTTTTTCTTGTTTTCCTCTTCCAAAAACTAGGTGCGTTTTATGGTCTGGTGCGTCTTATAGAGCGAAAAATATGGTAATCTAAATAAAAACACAGACCAGAAAAGGAGAGAGAGAAACAGACAGGTAGACAGAGAAAGGAGAAAGGAGAAAGGAGAAAGGGAAAGGGGAGGGAAAGGCCTGGGGAAAAGAAAAAAAGAGAACTTCCGAATCTTCATCTGTCATCTATATATGAAAAATATCCAACATATCCACTCCAAGATTACACCCAACAAATCCACTTTCTACAATCCAACCTTACTAGTCTTCAAAACCATATATCATCAGCTCTTTTTCATGCAAAAAGTCTGTAAGATGTTTTGAGTCTTTAGTAAATGTTGACAAGGACTTTTCTCTGATAAAAAAATTGTAGACTTCGCCATCTCAGCTAAATCCAGTAATTTTAGCAACCACTCCTCCATGGTTCATGACGTAGAACTTCACTCCCCTTTTCTTCTCTGGTGGGGGGGGGGCGTCATTTTGCGGTTCGCCTCAGGGGCCATAAAATGTCTTGGTCCAGCCCTGCTGCTAAGGATTCCTGCATTTGCTCTCGAGCTTAAGCACCAAGCAAGGTCCACAAGGACAGCAAGGGGAATCCCTCCAACCAGCTTTGGCTGGGTGACACCCCCACCCCCAAAATGGGACAAGGAGCCTCCCACAGATTCCTGTTTGAGGGCGGAAAGCTGCCAACTCTTTGGACTTCACCTGCTTCATTGTCTCCAGGCTGTGGCAGAAATCAAACATAAATTCCTGCCCCACATATACCCTGAATCATCTGGTCCCCATGCCAGAGGCAGGTTTCATCCCCTAAGACACAGTTACAGGGTAGGAGGGGGCTCCCTAAGAAGAGACCCCCCCCTCAACTCTCCAAGTCCCACCTGTTAACCAAGGTTAGGGACAGGTTGAATCTGCCTGAGACGGTTGCTACCTTTTTCCTGGCAGGGCTGCCAAGCCTTTTAACAGCTGCACCACATTAAATAATAATTCCAATAATATCCAAGACTATGTCTCAAGGCAACTCATTGACATTTAAAACAGTGCGCGCGCACACACACACACACCGCCACACACGCAGAGGGAGAAAATGGGTTTTAAAACAAACTCAGTACAAACACATGAGACAGAGAGACTGTTTCGTCCAGCAGGAAAAGCCAGTTGGAGCGAAAATATCTCCCATGGTTTCCGGAAAGCGCAGAGAGCTGGCGTATCTCAACAGGAATGCTGTTTCACAGAACGGGACAGCTACACCGAAAGCGCTACTCTGAGTCACTGTACAACAGGTAACTGGAGTTTTTTTTTTTTGGGGGGGGACAGACGAACTTGAAGAAGGAACTTTCTCACAGATCACCTGTATTTCAAGTATCCTCATCCTTACCTGTATAGGGCCTGTTAGCACCAAAGCCTTCAACGTGTCCTGATTGATAGCCAGTGCAGACCTCACAAATAAGGGTCATAGCTTGCCAGAATATCCAACACATGGAACAATCCAGCAGGTGCAGTTCGCAGACGGAAATCCAACAGGCAGAGGGTCAAGCTAGACCTAGTGTATTTCTGCCTGTTCGGCGGTTGCGAAATGCACAAGAGCCCCACCAGATTGCACCTGCAAAAAATGGCTCCTGGACCAGAGGGGGATATCACACAGCAGCCTCTGCCAACCTTGGGTCCTCCGATGTTGCTGGACTACAACCCACATCATCCCTGATCTAGCTCACTGCTGCCTGTGGATGATGGAGGCTGTAGTCCAGGAATATCTGGGAACTCCAAGTTGGGGGAGGCTGTTATGGATGGGGCAGGAGACCCCAAAGTTATGTGCACTAGGGGGTTAATAATTCAGCTGCAAATTCTCCCCAGACCACATTATTACCACAACACGCTTCTTCTTCTCTGGCAACACCTCTGTGGCAAATTTGGCAATTGTGGCACTCTGGAGCTGAAGCTTTTCACACTCGTCCACTATTTTGTTCTGAAACAAATAATAAAAAAATGAGGAGGGGAAAAGTAGGGTGCTGAAATCTCCTCCCTCCCCATACACTGGTGCTTTCAGTGTGAAAGGGAATAAACTATGCCTCTGAGTATGGGCAGAGTGCATCCCCCGTCCAGCTCACCCCAAAACAGGACTGGGGAGTTCCAGGAAGGAGTTTCTTGGCTAACTTTACACTGGAAACCAGGCTGGCACCCGCTCTAAAATACAAAACTCCACCGGGGCTCAAAAATTCCCATTTGCTGACATTTGGGAGGTGGTGATGCAATGCAAAGGGAGTGCACTTTGCATATGCTCAGATGCACTCTTAATAATTCTACAAATACCCGGCAGGGAAATTCTACTGGGGATGTGTGTGGAGAGGGAGAGAGCTTTACCACATTACCCCTAATAGAGCCGCCCCGTCCCCAGCAGTGCCCTCCCCGTCGAGGCTCACCCTTCTCTCGGCTGCCTCCTCGGCCAACAGGCGCACCCGGTGGTCCCGGCAGCCGCCCTGGACGGGGCACTGGGCGCAGACGAGCCGCCTCTCGGTGCAACAGAACCAAGACAGGTCCAGGGCGTGCTCCGGGCAGACGCCTCCAGCTTGGGGGCGCCCCTCACTGGGGCTTGGGGTCTCCCCGAGGTGGCGGCGTTCCCCCGCTCCCGGCGCCTGAGCCATGGCGGAGAGGGAGGGAAGGACGGAGGGCGCGCCGGGCCAGGCACCTGCTGCGGCTGCGGCTCAGGTGGGCGGGCCGCGCCGTCGGAGCCTCCTTGCCCTGGGGACGCCCCGCCCGCAGCAGCAGCAAGCAGCAGCGACGGGGAGCGCCCCTTCCGCCTCCATCCGGCCAGAGCCTCCACGGGCAGGGGCAGTCTACCGGCGCAATATCCGCTTGCTGCTAAGGAGCTAGCTGGCTGTTCGACGGGTGCGGAGAGACGGCGGCGAGGGGCAGGAAGGCACCAAGCGGCTTGGCTCGACCCGGCAAAGCAGTTCCAAGGAATAGCGGCCACACTCCCGCCGGCTCGTGTGGCTCAGGTGCTGAACTGCCATGGGCTAGACTAGAACTCAGCCCCCGGAGTCGAGTTAGGACGGGAGGGGTTGGGGAAGCAGGCAGACTAACAAGAGGGGTCCGAGCATGTGCAAAGCGCCACCCGCTCTCTCCAGCGCTAGAACAAACCCTCCACTGTACACGTGCTGCGTGCATTTTGCTTTTGAGAAAATGGAACCTGCTCCAGTGGTTTAGGGAGGGGGAAATCTCCAGGAACGATGACCGAGGGTCTCTCTGAGCATGTGAAGAGTCTCCACCTCTCTCCCCTGCAAGTGTATCACCTACCAATTCGTTTATCTTAATGCAAGAACCGCTGCCTGTGTCTCAATATTATCCTGGGTTGAGGATCATCTCCCTGCTAATCCCAGTCAAAGCTCCTCACCAGGGAGGGAACCGCTCCGGAGACGGGGCTTTGGAACTGATTTTGTGCCACAGAAGCACTATTAATTAATGAATAGCCCTACTAGTACTACTACTACTAATACTACGATTTTATTATTGTTCCTGAGCATTTCACAGTGCCCTGACATTCATAAATTAAGCAGGCTAAACTTTCTCTGGCATGTGCCTCTGAGCATGGACAGAGTATGTTCCCCGTGTTATTACTGAGTAACCACAGGAGGCCTCTTTGAATTGGGCAGGAGAGATTTAATGGCTTTCAGGCTTGGGGGGCTTCCTAGGGGAACTTAGCCCCACCAATCTGCCCAGCCACACTTCTCAATTTAGACACTGACCCCTGGAAGCTCCAGGAGCCCCCAGCCAGACCACCCAGCTGCGAAGGTGGGAAACTCACCAGCGGGAAGGGTCTCTGCACCCAGCAGGGTGGGATGAGGGGCTGGACCAGAGCCAGGTGGGCTTAGCAGATCCGAAGGGGCCCCAGAAGCAACTTGAGTCCATGTAGCTTTTAAAAAAATAGGTCCGGTCGACCCAATTTGAGTCGCATGACTCAAATTGATTAATTTTGTGTGGTATCTCTTTTGACAGTCCTGAAGTTGTGGAGTCAATAGTCACAAGTGTTGTAATCCACACTGTGATCAACTCCCGCGCAGAAACCAATGTCCCCACTGTGGAACGACGTGTGGATCCAGAATTGGCCTCCACAGTCACTTAAGGACTCACTGTTAAAACCATGTTTATGGAAGACAATCTTATTCAGTGATTGCCAAAAAAGAAGTAGAAGTTGGCTGTTCTGCTGAAGAATGCCTAAATTCTTTCTGCGCATTGTCTCCACAAAATGACCTGGCAAGAAAGCTCTCAGGATGTGAATATGTTGCTCGAAAAACCAGAAAAATATTAATCACAGAATTGTAGAATGGTTTCGTTGGAAGGGACCCTGAGGGTCATCTAGCCAAATCCGCTGCAATGCAGGAACTTTTTGCCCAACATGGGGCTCAAACCCAATGCCCTGAGATGAAAAGTCTCATGCTTTACCGACAGAGCTATCATTCTGCAGACCGGATAGGAGTCAGTGCTTTCTTTGTCTCCTTAGCCAGGCATGGCGTGCCCCTGGGAGATCTGGAGTCTCCCCACTCTCTGCTGTATACCTGAAGGATCGTCTCCACCCACATCGTTCAGCCCGGACACTGAGGTCAGGCTCTGAGGGCCTTCTGGTGGTTCCCTCACTGCAAGAAGTGAGGTTACAGGGAACCAGGCAGAGGGCCTTCTTGGTACCTGCCCTGTGGAACGCCCTTCTACCAGATGTCAAAGAGAAAAATAACTACCAAACCTTTAGAAGACATCTGAAGGCAGCCTTGTTTAGGGAAGTTTTTAATGTTTGATGTTTTATCGCTTTATTATTGTTGTTGTTGTTGTTGTTGTTGTTGTTGTTGTTGTTATTAGTGCTGGGGAAACCCAGCCAGATGTGTGGGGTATGTATGTATGTATAAATAAATAAATAAATAAATATGATGGTGATAATGATGATGATGATGATGATGTGTCCCTTACCCGAGAAAACAGCACAGTCCTGAACCCATCAAGGGATAGGCATGAATGGTGGACCAGCCCTAAGCCAACTATAATGGATGTGATAGCTTTTCTATATATAATCCTTATTTTTAATTTTACATCAGCCTGTGTTTCCTGCTGATTTATAGCATTCCCCCCCCCCTAACAACAACAATGGAAGATAAGAGCAATGCTGTCACAGGTTTGGCATCTGCACCGGCATACTTCTGGAGCTAAGAGGCGGGAGGAGGCTGGGAAGGTGGCCAGCAGATGAGAGGGGCTTGATCAGAAGCTGCTGAGATGTGTGTAAACATAAGGCACTAAGTTCTTTCCTTTAATTCCTTCCCTGTCCTTCTGCCAGGCTAAGCGCTTTCGTCCGGCGAGTGCCTTTGAGATCATGGGGAAACTGCAGAGCAAAATTAGCCGAAACTCCTCCAAATGCAGGTAAGGGGTGGGTTGGGGGTGGGGAACCAAAGTGGTGATTTGGTGGGAGAGCATTTAGCTTTTGTGGATTTAGATGCTGGCTTTTCATCTCGCTCTTCTCCCAGCGGGGCAGCCTGGCATTTTGTCTCCTAGCAGCAATCCTGCGAGGTTTCCTGATGACAGAGGAAGAGGGCTGGCCAGGCACAGCTCGCTGGGTGGAGGAGCAGCTGCCTTGGGCATCCAGAGGGTCCCTGGTTCAATCCATGCCAGCACCTCCAGCTAAAAGGAGCAGCAGGCGGTGGGAAGGACCCTCCCCTTCCTGAGACCCCAAAGAGGCTTGGAGGAGCCAGTTCTCGCTGAGCCACTCTGGCGCTCTGAGCCAGGAGTTTCTTAATTAAAGGCGTCCTATGCAGGCAATGATTTTTTAAAGTGTCCACTTAGAAGGCTTGCTGGAAGAGGGAGCACAGAAAAGGCAAGAGAGACAGCGCCTGTCTGATTTATGCACTGTAGTGGGAGGGAGTTCCAAAGGGTCGCAGAAAGGATTACCTGGTGAGGTGGTATCTGCAGCAAGTCCTCTCTTGCAGAGCATAGTGACCGGTTGGTTGTAGCAAGGGGTGAGGTCATCTTTCAAGTCTCCTTAGCCCAGTGATTTAATTGGCAGCCAGTGCAATTCTTTTCAGTACCACCGTCGTAGCGCCAGGGCATTATTCTGTCCCGGTGAGCAGTTGAATCTCTGCACTTTGCATTTCTGGGACAACCTCAGCCCCGCACCAAACACATTGCAGCAGTCCAGCCTGAAGAATAACAGTGCATGGATGATCATGGTCAAGGCTATCCTGGTCCAGAAACAGACATAGCTGTCTTGCCAGCTGAAGCTGGTTGATAACAGAGGTCACTTGGCTCTCTAGCCACAGCGGTGGATCTCGGAGCACCTCCAGAATAGGAACTTGTTCCAGAAGCAGCGGAAGGTCCTTATCCAAAGCAGGCAATTGATTAGTTGTCTGGGCTCGGGAACCTGCTGATCCACAGTGCCTTTGTTTTGCCAGGATTCAGACTCAGAGGGCCTTCTTGGTAGTGGCGCCTGCCCTGTGGAATGCCCTCCCATCAGATGTCAAGGAAATAAGCAACTATCCTACTTTTAGAAGACATCTGAAGGCAGCCCTGTTTAGGGAAGTTTTTAATGTTTAGTGCTGTATTGTGTTTTTACTATTCGATTGGGGAAGTGGCTGGGGAAACCCAGCCAGATGGGCAGGGTATAAATAATAAATATTATTATTATTATTATCATCATCATCAAGAGGGCATCTCAGCTCTGACTCTCCAGCCTCCCCTCTCTTGGCACCCTCAATAGCTCTTCTCATTGACCACCTAGTCCTTCCCCTTATTAAGGTTTGCGTTCTCTCTCTCTCTCTCATCCTACCCCTCCCCATCCCTTTCTTCTTTAAATATAGCCTTTATTATTTGTAAGAATAATTTGGCATAACACTTGTTTAAAATATGGCATTAGGCTGTCTTCCCTTTTCTTTTTAATGTTTTTATTAAAAGATTTCCATGAGTATCAAAAATACATCCAGGGTCTCTTTTTTATTTCATTCCCTCCGTAGCCACCAAGTTTCTGGCTTGAACTTTGGACCCTCCTGGCCAGAACAGACTCTGAAACAGGAAACGACCTGAGTAGAACACAAAACAACGGAGCAGTTCCTGGCTCCATTTGGGGGGAAATCTTGGGGGAAAATCTTTGCCACAGTGGAAAGTGGTTGTTGCCATGGGGTGCAAGGGGGCTCCTTTACCATAAACCGGGATCTAGTGTTAAGGATGCGGGTGGTGCTGTGGGTTAAACCACAGAGCCTAGGACTTGCCGATCAGAAGGTTGGCGGTTCGAATCCCCGCTATGGGTTGAGGCCCCGCTGCTCGGTCCCTGCTCCTGCCAACCTAGCAGTTCGAAGGCACGTCAAAGTGCAAGTAGATAAATAGGCACCACTCCAGTGGGAAGGTAAAGGGCGTTTCCGTGCGCTGCTCTGGTTTGCCAGAAGCGGCTTAGTCATGCTGGCCACATGACCCAGAAGCTGTGCGCCGGTTCCCTTGGCTAATAAAGCGAGATGAGCGCCGCAACCGCAGAATCGGCCACGACTGGACCTAATGGTCAGGGGTCCCTTTACCTTTAGTGTTAAGGAAACCCAGGTGGGTTTCAGGGCCTCATATCATTCCTGGCTGTTTGTGTTTGCCTTCTCCTTTGCAGGGCTGACAGGTATGAGGAAGAGCCCCCTCCTGCCAAGGTGGTTCAGCAGCCGTGTCCTGCTCACTGTGGTGCTGTGGCTTCAGTGGCGTCCCTCACGACTGACCTGTGCGTGTCAGGCGGCAAAGACAAGGTAGCCCACAGGAGAGCAGCTAGCTGCAGCTGGCAGGAGTATCTCACTGGTCCCAAATGGAAGAGAGTGTGGGGACTTCTTGGGTCCATCTCTCTCTCCCCCAACCCCCTCCCCACAATCCTGTATCGCTGCCCCCCTGATTTTTAATGCCAGGTTCACGAAAGAAAAGCCCGGGCAGAACATCGCCTCCCTCTGTGGCCACTTTGCGGCCCCTGGTGGTCTTTCAAGATGGCTGCCTTTATGGGCAGGCAGCCCAGGGGAGCTGCTGGAGCACAGAGCTCAGCGGGCAGAATGCCATGGATGCTCCAAAGAGTCCACCTTCCTCTGGGAATCTGGAGCAACATTGAGGTCCATTTCTGAGGGCCTTCTGGTGATTCCCTCACTGCAGGAAGTGAAGTTACAGGTAGCCAGGCAGAGGGCCTTCTCAGTAGTGGCACCCTCCCTGTGGAATGCCCTCCTGTCAGATGCCAAGGAGATGAGTAACTATATAACCTTTAGAAGACATCTGAAGGCAGTCCTGTATAAGGAAGTTTTTAATATTTGATGTTTTATTGTGTTTTTAATATTTTGTTGGGAGTCGCTCAGAGTGGTTGGGACAACCCAAGTCAGATGAGCCGTGGCATATTATTATTATTATTACAGTGGTACCTCAGGTTAAGTACTTAATTCGTTCCGGAGGTCCGTTCTTAACCTGAAACTGTTCTTAACCTGAAGCACCACTTTAGCTAATGGGGCCTCCCACTGCTGCCGCACGGCCGGAACACAATTTCTGTTCTCATCCTGAAGCAAAGTTCTTAACCTGAAGCACTATTTCTGGGTTAGCGGAGTCTGTAACCTGAAGCGTATGTAACCTGAAGCGTGTGTAACCTGAGGTACCACTGTATTATTATTATTATTATTATTATTATTATTATTATTAACCGGCTTGGGTGGCTTTGTGTTAATGCTGGTGGCTCCGCTTCCTGTTTTTGTTTGAGGGGAAACTTGCTATTGTGGTGCAACTGCTATGCATGTGAACGACTGAGATATGATACATGCATACAGGTTTATTGTCCGTTGGCCAGAAATGGAGCATATAAGCAAATAGTGCTGCAAACTCAATTTAAAAATGAGGCCTCTGAAAAGCTGAACCAGTTCCCTGTCTAGTTCTGGCTGAGATATATGGAGTCGCAGACAAGCTCAGTTTTGATAGGCCCTTCCAGTTTAAAATTGTGCTCCGTTCCCACTCTATATTTTAACGCAAAGTTTTCCCATCAGTGGAACGCCACATCCAGACCCATTACCTTTAAAGGTAAAGGTAAAGGGACCCCTGACCATTAGGTCCAGTCGTGACCGACTCTGGGGTTGCGGCGCTCATCTCGCTTTATTGGCCGAGGGAGCCAGCATACAGCTTCCGGGTCATGTGGCTAGCATGACTAAGCAGCTTCAGAGCAGCACACGGAAACGCCGTTTACCTTCCCACCGGAGCGGTACCTATTTATCTACTTGCACTTTGACATGCTTTCGAACTGCTAGGTTGGCAGGAGCAGGGACTGAACAACAGGAGCTCACCCCGTCGCAGGGATTCGAACCGCCGACCTTCTGATCGGCAAGTCCTAGGCTCAGTGGTTTAACCCACAGCACCACCTGTGTCTCATCAGTGGAACACCACATCCAGACCCATTACCTTTAAAGCACTCCTATTCCACCTCAACAGCCATGGGGTCTGTAGCTTGTTGCAGGTTCCGAGAGTTGTTTTGAGACTTTTCGCGGAGCTTCCGTTCCCAGCGCCCTTAACAAACTGCCGTTCCCGGGAATCATTGCGTAGGTGGTTATTTCTGCAGAGATCTGAAATATTGCATGAAAGCTTTTCCCACATGCTCTTTCTCCAGACTGTTGTTGTGTACAACTGGCGTCGTGGCACCCTGGTCAGGAGGTTCCTAGGTCATGAGCGAGAAGTTACTAAGGTAAACGCCAGATTTTGGCTGCAAAAATGTTTTCTTTCTGCTCTTCCCCTGGCAAGCATAGACAACAGAGACCAGGACCCCATCATGTACCATCAAGCGCTAAGCGACATAAAACCTTAAGAAGGGAACGGGACACCTGGGAGGGTGTGAGAAGGCGGCTGCTTTGTGTGCAAAAGGCGCTAGGTTCAGTTTCCAGTTGAAAGGCTCTCACAGAAATAAACAACTATCTGACTTTTAGCAGACATCCGAAAGCAGCCCTGTATAGGGCTTTACTGTGTTTTACTGTGGATTTATAATTGTTGCATGCCACCCAGGATGACTGGGGCAACCTAGTCAGATGGGCAGCATATAAATCATTATTTATTTTTATTTTATTTATATAATATTTGTATACAGCCCTATACCTGTAGAGCTCAGGGCGGTTCACAACATGAAATTACAATATACAAAACACAAACTGCATAAGAAAAATAAAAACAAAGACAACCCAATAATCCATCATCATCATCATCGTCATGGGGTGACAGCCCTCTCCCTTTTTCTGCCAGAGACCTGGGAGTGTGGCCACTGCCAGTTAGAGTAGGCAGTGATAGGTGGAAAAACAGTGAGGCAGCTTCTGTGTTTTTTGAACAACCTGTGTGGAAAAGGATGGTTGTCTGAATCCACTTCTCTTCTGTTCTGCCCCAGGTGACCTGCCTCCCAGCCTCCAACTGGTTCTTCAGCGCTTCCCGCGATAAGACAGTGCTGATGTGGGGGTTCCAGGGGGGCTCTGGGGCAGTCCAGGGCTTCTCAGGGCATGACCTGGTGGTCACTGGTTTGGCTGTCAGCCCAGGTGAGGCAGTGACTCCTGCTGGAGTAAGAAGTCTGTGTCTGGATTGCTGATGGGTTTCTTCACAGACTCTCTCTTTCCTTGTTTAGTTTTCCAACAGCTTTGCACAGGCTCCCGTGACAACACTGTCTGCACCTGGGACCTAGAGACAGGGGACTGTTTGCACAGAGCATCCATTTCCAGGAATCTGGTAAGGGCCAGAAGACCTTGGAAGGGAGAAGTCCTACTATTTATTACAGATGCCAAAGGTACAAATCCCTCGCCCAGTTTTAAGTGACCTCTTAACCATTTATAGCTAAGTGGAACTTCCGTGTGTGTGTGTGTGTGTGTGTGTGTGTGCAGAAATGGAGTTCAGTTTATACTAAGGTTACCAGATTTTTTTCAAAGAATCTGGGGACACTCTTTTTTTAAAAAAAGAGAGAAAAAAGTTATTTTTAAAATGTTTTTTTTAAAAAAAATATTAAGAAGTACCGGTAATAGCTTTTCTGTGGTCTCCACTGTCACACGGTCTTCCTCTGGGCCCTGGCCTGCTCTCTTGGAGTGCTAGCCCTCCCAGTGCTCTCCTACCTCTCCTCCTAAGCGGCAGTGGTGCTGCAAGGTCAGGGCTCCCCTCTTTTTTTCCCTTCCTCTCTCTCTCTCTCTCTCTCTCTCTCTCTCTCTTCCTTCTCCTTCTCCTTTTCTCCTTCTCCCTGCGTCGGCTCCGGGGTTTTCCTGGCCCCGGAGCACCACTGGGCAGTTGGCCGGGTGCTCTTGCTCCCGACTGAATTTGGGTCACGGGGGTGTGTGTGTCAGTGGTTCCCCCAGTTGACGCGCCGGGTGTCCCCAGTTCCCGCTTGGCAGTGGCAGTCTCAGCAGCCCGGAGCCAGCCTAGTAGCGCAGTTGGCTCTGGCTGGCTTCAGGAGCTGCTCACTGCCATGGCGCCCGCCATTTTGCCTTGCTGGAAGTCCCCATATGATGTGTCTTGTTCCGTTGAACCAATCACGCAACATTCATTCCCTACTAATAAATCTACAACATTTAAAATATAAATCCAGGGTCATTAAATGAAATCCGGGGACATTCTGGGGACAAATTTTGTCTGGGGACAGATATGTAAATCCAGGGACTTTCCCTAGGAAATGGGGACATCTGGTAACCATAGTTTATAATGAAAATAAAATACCTGCACCAAATGAAGGAAACGGTGAAGTTGGTATATGAAGTCCTTCCTATAATTTTGAAGGAAATGTAACCAATCCACTTTAAATTATTTAATTGCAATGTTTCAGCAGCCACCAATTTTTTAAAGGAAAGGTGTGGAGTGTTTATTCCTTTATTGTAAATAGAGCCTTGTACTGTCTGCCCACTGAATGCAACGGAGCTTACTCTCAGGTAACTGGGTAAAGACTAGGCAGCCTTATACTGCAATCCAAATCATTTTTGCTCAGAGCTCAGTCCCACTGAGTTCAATAGGATTTACTCCTTGGTATGTTCCTGATCATTCTCACAGTTTCTTCTTCTTCTTTATTATTATTATTATTATTATTATTATTATTATTATTATTATTATTTCCCACCTTTTCCCCTGACAGGGACTCAAGGCAGCTTACAGTTAAAAAAATAATTTCATTCTATTTATCTTTGGAAGGCGTTGTACACAATCCCTTCCCTCACACATTATTTCTATACAACAGTCCTGTGAGATAGGTTTGGTGGAAAGGTTGTAATTGGCTCAAGGTGACCGATGTAGATGTGTATATGACATCTATGTGTGCGGCGAGATCAAACGCCGGAGAAACTTCCTGATGTAGAATAGGGTGTCCCTATTTTCATCAGAGACATGTTGGAGCTTATGATGTTTATTCCCTGTTTTGGGCTTTCTTACATACGTCTGACTGGCTTTTGTCAGAAAGTGGTCTGGATGAAAGCTTGGTCCCATTTCATGTGGGCTTCTCTGAAATTCTAAGGGCATTCTGAGCTGTGCTGATATTGCTGAGACCGCAAACTAGGTTGTTTTAAAAACAATAGATGCTCGTGAAATCCTCTGCTTTCCGTAATTTAACCTTGAAGGAGTAGGCTTTGGAACTTGGTTATCACTCTTCACTCCACACACTGATATGGGCCTGCCTTTTTCCCCCAGGGGAGATTATTTTGTTTTGGGTTCAAGAAGCTGTACCTCTCTGTTTGATTTTTAATTTTGTTGTTATTATTTTTTAATACGATTTTCATAATGTATTATAATAAAGAAAAACAAACCAATCTAAACAGAAACAAAGGAGGGAGAGAGAGGGGGAGAGAGGGAGGGAGGGCGAGATGAAAGAAAGAAAGAAAGAAAGAAAACAAAGTCCTCTTTCACGTGTAAATCTTAACTTGTCCCACACAGAGAAAGGTGATTCCTCCCAGCTCTCACCTGGGAACTTCCCTTTCTTCTTCCATCCTGGGAGATTTTCCCTTCCCTGCCTCTCACACAGGGGGACCGCTTTCTGATATGGCTAGATGAGCTGCCCATTAATTGTTCTCTCCCACAGGTAACTCATCTGTGCTGGGTTCCCGGAGAGCCATATATAGTCCAAGCATCAGAGGATAAAACAATTAGGTATGTGAGCGCATGGGAGTGGAGACCAAATTGTGCACAAATCCAGCATTTCTGGCTCTGAACCCAACTTTCTGAAAATTTTGCTTTTGAAATTTGAGCTGCGGGGTTCATCGGCACAGGAGCCCTTGGAGCTGGTGGGTGTAGCAGACCTTGCAGTTCTTGCCAAAACTCGTGCTGGGGGGGGGCGGCTTTCCCTGTGTACACCTGGTGGGGCTAAGCTTTCCTCTGTAGCAGAGCTGAGCCCCAGGACTACCACAAGATGTAGTGATGGAAACAGTTTATTTGCTGCAGTGGAATACAGACAAATAAAAAACATCTTTATAGCTGAACTTCTCCCCATCCAAAAGCTTTTTTTATCTGTAAGGTAAAGGGTAAAGGGACCCCTGACCATTAGGTCCAGTCATGACCGACTCTGGGGTTGTGGCGCTCATCTCGCTTTATTGGCCGAGGGAGCCGGCGTACAGCTTCCGGGTCATATGGCCAGCATGACTAAGCTGCTTCTGGCAAACCAGAGCAGCACACGGAAACGCCGTTTACCTTCCTGCCAGAGCGGTACCTATTTATCTACTTGCACTCTGACGTGCTTTTGAACTGCTAGGTTGGCAGGAGCAGGGACCGAGCAATGGGAGCTCACCCTGTTGCGGGGATTCGAACCGCCAGCCTTCTGATCGGCAAGTCCTAGGCTCTGTGGTTTAACCCACAGCGCCACCCGCATCCCTTTTTTTACCTTTAGCGGTTAAAATCTGTTTTGATTTTTTAAATATGTTTATGTTTGTAATTAGCAAAATATTCTCTGTGTGTGTGTGATCCAAATCCCCAAGCATCTAACCGGCAAATCCCACTAGGTAACTACTGTAAACACTTTTGGGGTATCAATAACAAAGCTCATCTATTCTGACTAAGTCAAACTGAGCTGGTCCATAGGCTGCAAGGGTTGTTGTTGTTGTTGTTGTTGTTACATGCCCCAAACCTTTCACTGCCTTGTGCAAAAGTCTTTTTTTTATTGCCAGAGGTTATACTGGGGAAGAAAGATAAATATAAAATGAGAATAAAATCGCATCCCAGTCATTTTAATCTGTTTTGGTGCTGCTCAAGACTGAAGGGCAGTGGGCGGCCTCTAGCCAGACCTCTCGGGCCGCTTTGGTGGGACAAAATGTCTTTGGGTCAGCCGGCCACCTTGAGCCCTTTCTGCCCCTTTTGTTTGTGGCAGGATCTGGGACAGCCGGGAGCTGCGTGTGGCCCACGTCTTCCCTGCCAAGCAGCATATCCAGACGTCCTGCGATGTTAGTTCAGACGGGCGATACTGTGTCAGCGGCAGCACTGGCTCTGGCGGTGAAGGCTGTGAGGCCACGGTGAGGTCACCACCAGCTGTGGGCTGAGGTGGGAGTGCTGAGCAGTGGTGGTGGTGGGGAGCTTGAACCGTAGAACTGGAGAGGGGGAGACAGGACCCAAAGGGTCATCTTCCTAGCCCAGCCCCCCACCGAGCCTCCCTCTTGGCTCCGTAAAGGGTCTCTCGATATGGCAAACTTCCAAAACAACCCGCAATGTAGCCACCTTTGCTTCCTCAAAACTATCCTGCTCATTGGCGAGGATTCCGGTGTCAGGGTTGGAGCCAGACGCACAAAGAGTATAAATTTGTTGCGTAGCTTCCAATGGCCTGGTCATTGTTTGTTTTAACACTTTCCCTCATCAGTGAAAAGAGAGGGAGAGAGTCCCCTCACTTAGGCTTCCAAACCTAAAAAGACAGGGCGGACGACGTCAGTGGGAAAACGGCTTGGCAATGCCAGGCCAAAGTGGGTGGCAAGGCTGAGCTTCCTCTGAGGAAGGGAGTTGCTGCTGCTGAATTGGTGATACTTTGCAATGCGCTGGTGCCTTTTTCCTTTTGTTGTACAGTGGTACCTCGGGTTAAGTACTTAATTCGTTCTGGAGGTCTGTTCTTAACCTGAAACTGATGAATTTGGATTGCTAAATGGATGACTGTTTATGCTCCCAGAAATTTTTGAAAATGTTTATATTCTGTCCCTGTCTCTCTTAATCACTTGCTTTTTGTTGATTGATAAGATGGTTTGCAACACAAAAAGTGTTTCATTTAAATAACAACAGGAAGGCAAAGGTATATACAGTGGTACTTCGGGTTAATAATAATAATAATAATAATAATAATAATTTATTATTTATACCCCGCCCATCTGGCTGGGCTTCCCCAGCCACTCTGGGCGGCTTCCAAAAGAATATTAAAATACTATAATACATCAAACATTAAAAGCTTCCCGAAACAGGGCTGCCTTCAGATGTCTTCTAAAAGCCTGGTAGTTGTTGTTCTCTTTGACATCTGGTGGGAGGGCATTCCACAGGGCGGGCGCCACTACCGAGAAGGCCCTCTGCCTGGTTCCCTGTAACTTGGCTAAGTTAACTTAACTTGGTTAAGTACTTAATTCGTTCCGGAGGGCCGTTCTTAGCCTTAAACTCTTCTTAACCTGAAGCACCACTTTAGCTAATGGGGCCTCCTGCTACTGCCGCGCCGCCGGAGCACAATTTCTGTTCTCAACCTGAAGCAAAGTTCTTAACCTGAAGCACTATTTCTGGGTTAGCGGAGTCTGTAACCTGAAGCGTATGTAACCCGAGGTACCACTTTATTGTGTTTTACTCATTAAAAGCTGCCTCGCAGGGGAACGTCCCTAAAGGGCACCTTAAACATCTAATTTTTAAAGGTAAATATTGCTGCTCTGATTGACGTTGGAGACCGCAGTGTGTTTTCACTCCAGCTTTGCAACAAGGAAAAGCTCAGTGGCGGAGACAGGAATGAGATTTGGGAGGGCTATGGCTTCACCACGTGCTCTTCCTTCCAGCTCTGGGACCTGCGGCAGGTGAAGTGCCGAGTGCGAGAGTTCTGGGGCCACTCCCAGACCACGGCATCCTGCATCTTCCTCCCTGGGGGCCTCGGGGCCTCCCCGGCCATTGCCACTTCGTCGCATGACTGCACAGTGAGAGTGTGGAGCCAGGACTCTGGAGGTAGAGCGCTCAGCTCCTCTTGCTGGGGGAGATTTGGCTGCAAGGGCCGCCTTGCTAGATCAGCAAAGCTTGAAGGAAGCAAACACATGTTCTTTCACAGACACTTCACTTAAAGAAGTGAAGGCCTGTAGTAATGGCGGGGTGGGGGGAAAAATCTGTAATTCACATTCTCTATCTGTTAAGTCCATCTATATCTGTGCTTTGATTTTTGAAGTTTCCTATCTTGGACGGATGAAAATACTCACTGGAAGGTGATGGGCAGAAGACAAAGGCCCCTTTGTGAGGGGCAGGGTAGAGAGGATCTCACAGGGTGGGGAGACTGAGGGAAGAGGGGGAAGCTGCCAGGTGAGAGATGGGAGAGCTCATTTTTCTGTGTGTGGAATAAGGGTTAAGATATCATTGTGATAGAAGGCCTGGTATTTCTTTTATTTTCTTTTTTCTTCTTTATTTTCTTCTGATGCTTATTCTTGCTTCTTTCCTATTTGCCTTCTTTAGATTAGTTTGGCTTTTATTGTACATACCTCATGTTACGTTTTTTTATGTTGCCTCCCGCGGCAACCCGGAAGTACTGGAAAGGGTTACTTCCAGGTTTTGCCGCTCGCGCATGCGCAGTAGCGCTAAATCACACTTTGCGCATGTGCACAAGCGCCAAATCACACCACACACCTGGGCAGATATGGTGCTTCAGGTTGCGGGCCTTTCATGTTGTGAACGGGCCTCCAGAACGGATCCCGTTCGCAACCAGAGGTTGCTGTATAGTATGTTGTATAGTATGTTGAAAATTCTTAATAAAATTGATAAAAAGGAACCAACAACAACAACAAAAACCCTAATGTGCAGTCCGAGGTGTATGTGTGTGTTCCAAACAAGGAACTTGAGGATTTGCACGAGGTATAGAGGAGGGTATGACTGAACCCTGCATAATTTTACCATGCACAATGTTACACACTTTTATAATGCCCTCCCCTTACTTGCCTTTTCTTGAAATGAAAAAGTCCCAAATGCTGCAAGCTTTCCTCACAGGGGAGTCTTTCAACCCCCTTGGTCTTTTTGGGCACACTTTTCTGTGCCTCTCCCAGTTCTAAAATATTCTTTGTAAGGTCAGGTGAGGTGACTAGAACTGGAGACAGTATTCCTAGTGTGAATTTTTTTTGGGGGGGGGTTCCCTGACTGGCTAGCCTTGCAGCACCGCATCTCATTTCCATGCCGTGACAAGCTTCACCTGTTGAATTTCCACTTTTGGGGTGGCTGTTTGCATAGCCAACCCAAACATTTTGTTGGGCATGTGAAGCAAAGCTGGCCTGACCCTCTACCGAGAGAGGACGAAGGCAGATATTCTCTCCCCGAACACCAACTGACTGCCTCTTTCTTTCTTCTCCTAGCCTGTGTGGCTACTGCCTGCCTTGAAGGAGCCGGGGCTCTGCCTTCGCTGGCCGCCTTCGAGAGCGGCTCACTCCTTTGCGCCAGCTCCAACTCAGGGATTCACTTGCTGAAGTTTAGCTCTGCAAAAGGAACTGACCTCCAAGAAGTGGCCAAGTTCTGAACCCCAGAAACCAGCTTCCATGTGGCGTTGGGGAGCAGCCTTCATGGGGCTATTTGGCTGAAAGCCTTCCATGCTGCTGTGTCAGGGAAGAAGGAAGTGGCACACAGATGGGGGTGCCCGACCGGAAGACTTCAGAGGAGCTGCAGCAAAAGGACACGGGATCTGAGCCCTGCTAGCAAAATTGTAGCTCTGCTTAATGGGTTTAGCCACACCCAGGTGTATAAATGAGAAAGGAATGGACAGTGGAGCTCCTAAAGTGCCCTTCGCTCACTATTGTGTGGGGAAGATGGACCAGATTTTGTAGAAGCGCTTCGTGTTTGTGCATTTGTCATGTCCTGTATCTGAGCCAGTTTTTAAAATATATCTATATATTTATAATTCCAGTAGTTCTCAGGGCATGCACATAAGTGTTTATTCACACACACATACCCCAATTTTATTTTATTTTTGAAAAATCTCACTCTTCAGACCCAAAAATTTCCCAGAACAGCTTGTGGATCACAACAAACAAAACAGTCACTGCCCCTCAGGGTTACAGTTCTTAAAGGCATGGCATAAAAGGAAAACAGATTTGGGAGGGAGGAGGAAAGAAGCAAGTTCAAGTTCTTAATGGCAAGTTCTTCTAATAACCCGCGAGCGTAGGGAAAGCTCAAGGGCAGGAGACAGAGCCGCAAATTGCTCCCTCCTCTTCCCTCCTACAGACCATGCAAGTTGGCACCCATCTGTGGTGGCCACATGGCCCCTGCCTGCCTCCACCTCTCTGCAGCCTTGCCTGGACTCTGTGAAAGGAACGAGGCATGTGTGTGGCAGTGAGGAAATGCTTTCTTCCAAGGTCTTTCTGTGCGAGGTCGCTGCCGCAGTTTGCTGTTGCAGCCGCAGGAAAGCTCTTGTAAACGTTGACCTGCAAACTTCTGTGGCTCAGGACCCCCAGCCATAGCTTGGTCTTTCCTCAGAGCCTGGAGCTGCAGGGAGGTGGCCACCTGAGATGGGAGACGCATTTGGCACCCATGGGTGTCTGCACGCCACTCCTAGGCAAGTGGCCCACACATGGAGGGACAGGACACAGTAACTCAAGGCAGGGAGGAGTCCTTTGGGCTGGCAGCTGCTGACAGGCCTGTTTCTAGCCCTCATGGTGGAAAAGGGTTAAAACAAGTGGGAAGGAGGTGGAAGGACTGAAGAGGCTGGAGGGGGTGGCTTGAGCTTAACTTCCAGCAGCCTGAGGTGAGGGGCCCAGGCTGGAGGGTCCTGCAGTTTTGACGCCACCACAGAATCACAGAAAAACACACAATCTGCCTGTTTCCACAGACTGCAGAATCCAGTGTTTTTTGGTAGATTTTAAAATGTGCCTCTTTTTGTTCCTCTGGTCCACTTGCCTCTGTAGGGCAAAGTGTTCACTTAACCTGCTTAATCTTAAACTTCACCACTCACTTATAATGAGAGAGAGAGAGAGATGTGCTTATTTGCATATGCAAATAGCCACCTTACCCAAAGCAAGTGATCAGCCTTGCACTGTAGCTGATAGAAGGCAGCCAACCAAGCCCAGCTCAGCACTGCAACCTCCAGCATCAGCGCTGCAATCCGAACATTAGGGCTGTGGACAGCAAGAGCCCCAAGACCATCAGGGCAGTGGCACAGAATAGTCCAGGATAGTGGTCCCACAAGAGGCAGCACGTTTCCCAGCATCTGGATACGGGGTGGGCGACAACGAGCTCCCTGGGGTCAGACCCTCGGGGCGCGGCAGCCTTTAGCAATTCCAGGGTCACAAGCACCGCAAAGGCCTCTTCTTCTTTGGCATTCCCTGGCAGCTTCCTGCGCCAGCACAGACGGAAGCCGTCCAGCCAGACCTCCTGCACCTCCCTCATCCACGGGGGGAACTGCTGGACGATGTCCATGTTGACTGGAAGCCTGGGGACTCCTCCACAGGGTAAGGGGACGCTCCCCCTGCAGAGCGGGCACTGGAAGCTCTGGCTTGACTTGAGGAAGACGCACAGCCTGGCCAGCCACTCCAAGCAGAAGGTGTGGGAGCAAGGCAGGAGGCGAGGGGCCCTGAAGACATTGTCGAAGGAGAGGTAGCAAATGGGGCACTCCGCTGCAGGTGCCCCTTCTTCCACTGTTCGGCTTGCAGCGGTAGGAGAAGGGTCCGTCGCTTCCGCCTGCCCCTGGCCAGAACGGGAGCCACTTTCCACAGAATTCAGAACCTCCATAGGGATAGACTTCCCCACCTCACAGGTCCGTGATTCCTGTCTTCCTTGCTGAGGGTGGCCTCACCAACCCTAGTTTGATGATGAGCTCAGATGAGAACCGGAGCCTCTGGAGTTTCTCATGCTGGTGGGACCCTGGCCACAAGAGTCCTCCAGGCTGCTTGAAATCCTGCGGCCACTCCAGACTCAGAGGCCACCTCTGGGAGGGAGCTCTCAGCCCTCATCCCAAGATGGGCTCCTGTGCATCTAACCAGTGAGACTGGGCAACCAGCCTTGTGTTTGACATCTTCCCTCCCTCCTGTGTGGGCAGCGAGTCCTTCTGCTTGCTTAGCAACTGGGGCTGGGCAGGGCTGGCCAGCCTGGTCTGGCAGAGCAACAGCAATGGGGGGGGGGGTATCCCTTTAAATGCTGACGCTCCCTGCATTTCTGTGTCCCTCCCAGCCATTCCACCTCTGCTGCCCAACCTGTTCTTAGCTACACACCTCCTTGAGTTATGTTTAATCTGCAAACAAAAGCTTTTGTTAAGTTGTGGGGGAACATATCAGACGACACAGTGATTCTTCAAACAGCTCTTGTTTATTCACAGGCCAGAACAGAACTGGGCTGGAGGGTTCCGCCAACCTGCTTATATAGAGCTCCACTACAAAAGCAACAGTAACAACTTTCTGTAACTATCCAGTCACTGAATGTCACTTTCAATTCCTTATTTGCATATGTGGACCTGAGTGAAAATTATCTACAGTATCCCCCTGCTGGCCCAGGGTGAGAACTTCAGTACATAACACCTTTGTCCAGGAGGTGACTGCATGCCCTGCAAGTGTCCCAGTTTTCCAGGGACAGTTCCGGAATTACGAAAGTCATCCCAGCTTCTGATTTGATCCCAGAATGTCCCTATTATCCCTGCCAGCACTGCCACTGGCAAAATCCAGGAGGAGGAGGAGCTGGTGCTTGTCCCAAGGGATGGTGGTTGCAGTGTTGGACTTTCTTCGCCAACCGAGTTTGCGCAGTGACTGGGGCGATGGAATAAAAACTTCCCTGCAATATTTTTTGCTTACTTTATTTTTAAATAATAACCGAACAGCTGCAACTCACCGCTCTACACCAGCCACTACCATACAAAGCATTTGGTCAACTTGAATACAGTTTTCAAAATAATCGATTACCCTATCACATCGCTGCATTCGGTGCAGTAGGTAAACTTCCTCTAATTAGTTAAATTAAGATACCTCAGGTGTGCTGCCATGCAGGTTATAATTACAAACACACACCTCTGAGTAGCACCACTGACCACCTCAATATTAAGAAAACCTAACATGCAGCAGCGAGGGAGCATCCCATGACCTCTCCATGGTTGCTGCTGCTGGCCTCCTCCTTAGGCAACTTGTAGTGGCTGCCGGAGAGCGGGCAAGGAGGAGAAGCTGCCCCTTTCTAAAATATATATACTGGTGTGTGCTTTTCCTGGATTATCTCATGAGGATCATCTAGTCCAACCCCCTGCACTGCAGGAATCTTTTGCCCAATGCAGGACTTAAAAACTATAAGGTATAGCATATATTTTTTTCACCCTAGTGACTTGGATGGGTGAGAAAATACAGGACAGCCATTTTAATCAAAATTTGAGATGTATTAGTTAATAAAAATATATATGTCTGTCATGGAACAATATGGAAATATATATATATATCTGTCATGGAACAACCCCATTGAAGAAGGTCACAGGGGCAACCCAAATCTTGTTGCTGGATGTGAAGGGGCCCTCAAAACAGTTCAAGCTTCAGGGCCACAAAACTCCATAGCCTGACTCAGTAGAAAGCAGTTTCCTTTGCTCATATATTACTCTTGCAGTGGGACTTGCATTCTTGCATTTTCTGGGTTTCTGGGTTTGTGCCAGGTAAAGAGTCCGAGAGGTTTTCTCAGGCCTTCTTTTAAAAACTTGAATTGATGGGGATTGAATTAGGGAACTTTAGCATGCAGAGCTGATGCTGCACCACAGAGCCAGCACCCCACCTAAATCCTAAAAGGGAGGTAAAAATAAAATAAAATAAAGGCTCTTTAATATTTTGTGGCACCTGAGCTTTGCCATGTAGTAACACTTCATGAGAATTTTTTATATGAAACGCACTGAGTACAAAGACTGCATTGTGTATGAACTCTTACATCTGGCAAGGAATGTAGAAGCATCATTATAGCTTTGAATCCATTTGCAATTGTAATTCATGGAAGTGACTTGCTGTGACAGCCGAGGTTATAAGTACCTTTTATGCTCTTAAAAACTGATTGCCTTTCATATCCCTAAATCTCTTTGTAGATTTTCCACAAGCATTTTATTCTCGCTCTATGCGTGTGTGTGTGTTTGAGGCAAGTTCTTGACATGACACTGCAATCGCACATGTCGCCATAGAAACCACCTGTGGGACAATTTTGGGGGGATATTTTTTTTGGGGGGGGTTGGGGTTTTTTAAAGTGATGTGGACGTAGTTGCATTTGATCTTGGAGACCGCTTTTGGTTAATGAACAATGAAGAGAAACAGCCTATAATTAAAACACCTTCACTGCGACATTTTAATGATGGGCAATTAAAATGATGGTTTAATTTTGGCTCACATTCATGTTAATTTCCTGTTTTATAAGGAAGGTCAGTGTGCCATTGGTTAAGACTGCAATCCTGCAGCCAGTGACCTAGGATTAAGACCTACTGAACTTAAATGAGCTTAGTCTGGAGTAAATATGTGGACGACTGTACTCTTGGTAAGATAACAAGGGAGAAATATTACCCTGCAGCAAAAATTACTGGGGAATTTTGGATGCCAGGCACACCAAATTTGTGCAAGCAACCTTCTCCAATGCAGTGCCCTCCTCTCTCTTTTTGAACTACAGCTCCCATCAGCCTCAGCAAGCATGGCTATATGGCAAACGTTCCAAGTGTCTCTATTTTCCAGGGACAGTCTCGGGTTTACAGAAGCTGTCCCAGTTTCTGATTTTATCCCAGAATGTCCTGCTTTCCCTTTTGATGTCCAAATTTGCATCAGAGAAATATGGGTATTATGGAATTATCTGACTCCCAAGCCATCTGAAGGCAGCCCTGTATTGGGAAGTTTATTAATATTTAATATTTTATTATGTTTTTATATATGTTGGAAGCTGCCCAGAGTAGTGCGGCAACCCAGTCAGATGGGTGGGGGTATAAATATAATTATCATCATCATGAAATTGTTGTTGTTGTTTAGTCGTTTCCGACTCTTCGTGACCCCATGGACCAGAGCATGCCAGGCACTCCTGTCTTCCACTGCCTCCTGCAGCTTGGTCACACTCATGTTCGTAGCTTCGAGAACACTGTCCAACCATCTCGTCCTCTGTCGTCCCCTTCTCCTTGTGCCCTCCATCTTTCCCAACATCAGGGTCTTTTCCAGGGAGTCTTCATAGGATGTCCCTATATTCATTGAAGAAATGTTGGAGGGTATGCAGCTAGTAAGCGTACATTTGGATGAGGCTGCAAAGGGCGTGGAAGGGCCCAGCCACCGTGGTAACGCCCTTTTCTCCAACCTATGGGCTGCAGCCAAAGTCAGCCGCATTCAGACTACCCCACTGACATTAATGGATGTGGCTGACTTGGCTCAACTCTGACTACCGCCCTATGCATTTGCTGTTTCTAGTTCCACATCTTCAGAACCAAGTAAAATGACACTTTTTGCATTAATTTGCATATGCAAATCAGTGCTGAGAAGGACAGCATGCTTGCTGCCTGCACCCCACATTTCAGCTGGTCCCCGACCCTTTACACCCCTTTCCCCCCAAGCTGGTTCTCCATCCATCCAATCCTTCCTCCCTTTACACAGGTGAAAATGAAGCAAAACATCACTTTGCGGGCTCCAAATCAAGGCGAGAGAGAGAGAGCGAGCGCGAGAGCGAGAGAGAGAGAGAACGCGCAGACCTCCGCGTCATCCGATTGGCTAAAGCGCCGCTAACCGCTCTCACGATTGGCCGGCTCTTCTACCCTAGGCCCGCCTCTCCCTCTCCCTCTCTTTCCTCCCCTCTTTTGCCCTGGCAGAGGCGGAGCAACTCGTGATTGGCCAAGCAGTTAGCGTGTTGTGATTGGGCTTCCGTGCCGAAGAGCTGGAGGGGAGGAGTAGAGAGCAACTGCTAGGGCCTCCGTCCCTCCCATCCTTGCACACGTCAAATAGACGGGTGCCTTGGCTTGATTGACGGCGCGAGGGCTCTCGCTTGCGGCCCCGCCCTCTCCTTGCCTGTGTGGCTCTCGCGGGAAGTCGGAAGGGGGCGGCGTCTCCTCGCCGAGGCTGCTGCTGCTGCTCTCCGCGCGCGCTCATTCACTCTCTTTCTCTCCTGCTGAGTGGCTGCCTGGGCCGGGCTGCCCCAGAGGAGAACGGAGGGGAGCGGAAAAAAACCCTGTGTTTCAAGGACCCGTCCGCGCAGGTAAGAGGGTGAGGCGGTAGGGCAGCCAGTCAAAAGTGGGGTGCTGTGTTTGTGGGTGCGGCGCCCTTTTCTCCCCTGGAAGAGCCAAATGGGGTGGGTGGGTTGGAAGAAGGAAAGGGGTGGGTCTCCCTTTTGCCTCCTGGGGAGGGGTGTCTCCACTTTTGGGGGTGTTTGGGGAGGGAGGTCTTCTCAGTATTTGGGGAGGGGGTTAGAGGAGGCCAGCAAGTCCAGGAAAGGATTGGGGGGTGTCTGTGGGGGGCTTGCTCTCTCCCAGTAACTTTCCTACCTTATGTGTTTGAGGGACAGTCCCCCCCTTTTTACTATAGGTGGAAGTTGAGGGGGGTTCTCTTTCCATTCCCTCCTCTAAAATTATATATACAAATGAGAGAGAGAGGAGGTACCTTTTTCTGAGAAAAAGGGCTTTGTTTTCTTGGAGGGGTGCTCTGCCCACCCCCTTCATAACAGACATGGTTAGGGTCTGGCCTTCCTTCTGGGACTGGGCTGGACCCATGGCTGCCCCCCAATGCACAACAAGCGCAGCTGGCCTTTGCTGAGCTCTTCCCTTTCCTTGCCCCAGGAGTCAGGGTTTTTTTTTGGGGTGCTTCTAGATAACTCTTTTTCTTCCCCTCAGGAAACATGGTGGGTAACAGCTGTGTTAGTGTTGGCTGTGTCAATGTGCAGGTAGCCCTTTGCAAAGGGAGGCAGGAGTCTGCCCCAAGAGCCTTACAATGTAAAAAAACAAAACAAGCCTCAAAATATGTTTCTTTCAGTGCTCTGCCTGACTCTAGGGCACCCAAGCTTTCCTCAACCTGTTGCCCGTTAGCAGTCTTGGACTACAACTCCCATCAGACGCTGGCTGTGCTGGAGTAGACCTTATGGCTGTGCTGGCTGACACTGATGGGAGTTGTAGTCTACAATGGCTGGACAGCACCAGGTTGGGAAAGACTCCTCTAGTTGTGATTGATGTGAGGTGGTTATCAGTGGCTACTAGCCATGATGGCTATGCTGTGCCTCCAAGGTTGGAGGCAGGAATGCTTCTGAATACAGTTGCTGGAAACCATAGAAGGGGACAGTGCTCATGTGCTCAGGTCTTGCTTGCCGGTTTCCCTTTGGGCCGTCTGGTTGGCCACAGGATGCTGGACCAGAAGGGGCATCGGCCTGATCTAGCAAAACTCGTACATTCTTAAGGTGACTGCAGAGATAACAGTTTTGGTCTGGTAACAGCCAAAAACTTGCAGGTTTTTTTGTGGTGTGTAGGAGAAGGAGATATGTCAGGGTCTGAATATGTCTGAATGGGCAAATCCAGTGGCTAGCAAGATTTCCATCCACTGTGTCCTGGCCTTGTATGATTCTAGCTGGAAGGAACACTTTGAATTTTGGGGTTGCCTGGGACTTTATTTTTTGGGTAGTCTCAGCTGCACCCGTTGCACTGTCTTTGAGTCTTTGAATGGATACTCTATCTGTTCCTTTCCTTTTCCATGTGAAGTTCACATTTCTTTGGCTGCAGTCTCTGAGAATTTAGATTCGAAATGGAGAGCAGAGCTTTTGGAATTTCACAGAAAAAAGATGTTGTGCACTTGGGATGTCGATGCTCGCATCATTGTTAAACAGCTGGGTTTGTTGCTGGTGCATTGTGTGGCCTAAAGGATGAAAATTTAGCAACCCTGAGAAAGGTAATTAGCAAAGCATATGGAAGAATTTATGGTGCATTAGTAAACTGGAGTGCAGATAATTTGCAAGCCTGACTTAACTAGGTATGAAGTGATGCACACTTTCTGGGGGTTGTTAACTTGCAATCTCCAAGGTTGCCCACCTGGCCAAAAGAGCTGCGCCTTTGTCTTTGTTTCACTGCTGTGCAGGTGTAGTCTGGGCTTGGGATCAAGTTTGTGAATAGCTCTTTGTGTGGTGCCAGCACCTGCACTCTCAGGACCAAGGCAGCAAAGCAAACCTTGTGAAAAAATGGTGTTGCATGAGTTAGCTGGAGAGGAGCTGTTTGAAAAACAAAGGCAGCTCTCCTGGTCTTAATTTAGCACCTATTACCAAAAACGATGCCAAGTGTTCTTTGGGGAGCCGTGGGTGTCACAATGTGGGGGGGGGGGGATGTGGTTTTATAAAGTGGCGCTGCTGTCCAGTGTTGGAAATGCTGTGAATGGTCTGTATTGTAGGTGACGGCAATGTGTGCTTAGGTCTTGCATCTTTCCAGACTTGTGTGGGGAAAGTATTTCCATGTAGGAATAAGAATTCCTAGAACTGGTATAGTGTGGCACAGTCTTCATCAACCTGGAGCCTTCCAGATGTTTTGGATGACAACTCCCATCAGATGCAGCGCTCAACACATCCATATTCCCTTCAGATGTAGCATCATACAGCTATGCTGACTGGCAGTGTTAGAAACTCAGATAAATAAGCTAATTGCCAAATGGCACCTTAAACCTAAGTTATGGTCACTACAATGAAATGTCTAGGCACCTTTTGTTATTATTTTTATACCACTTTGTATTTTAAAGAAGAAAATCTCAAAGCAAATAAAACAAATTCAAGCTTCAAGGAAAATATTTCAGACCTTTTTTAAAGTGACATTTTGCTTTCCCCTTATTTATTTACCTACTTAATTTATATAGCTACCCCATAGCGGAAGTACTCTAGGAAGCCAGTGTGGTGTAGTGGTTAGAGTGTTGCACTAGGATATTGGAGATCAGGTTTAAATCTCTACTCAGTCAGGAAGCTCACTGGGTGACCTTGGGCCAGCCACAGCCTCGTAACCCACCTCAGGATCGTTGTAGGGATTAACTGGGGGGGGGGGGGCGAACCATGTACACCTTGGAGAAAAAGATGGGATATAAATGCAGTAAATAAGCTCCGCTTACCTAGGGTTGCCATATTTCAAAAAGTGAAAATCTGGACACAAAAGTTTTTGTTTTTATTTTATTTTTAGCCAAAGTTGCTTTTTTCTTTCCTTTTTCAAAATCTCAAATTCAAATTTCTGACTGCTGTACTCTGGCTATGTCTGGATGTACGGCAGCCTTAGCTGAAAGGGCCAGCCAGATGGAGATGTCAGTCGCCAGCCCAGCATCAAGAGATCCAGTTGCACCCATGCCCATTGCAAAATGTGCCTGGCACCTAGCTAATTTCTAACATTGGTAGTAACCAATATGCTGACAGGGGAACCTTAAGAATCCCTGGTTGAAATCTTGCCTCTTGCATGTGCTTACTAGGTTTGAGAATAGTAATACCTACAGTGCTTTTGAGGTCACATTTGATAATATACACAGAACACTTTGAACATGTTCAACTGCTGTATAAATGCTAAGTACTATTAATAATGTGGCACCTATGAGTTGATGGCAGCGCATTATCATTCTGCACCAAAGAATCTCTGAATTTGGGCATTTGTGGCTTCTCAACACATGTGCACACAGCAAGACTAATCAGAGGCAGTTTCATTAATATTTCTTACATGAAATTGCTTTTGCAATTTGAGAGCCAGTGTGGTGTAGTGGTTGCAGTGTTAGACTATGACCTGGCAGACGAGAGTTCAAATCCTTGCTCAGCCACAAAGCTCACTGGGTGACCCTGGGCCAGTCACTGCCTCTCCGCCTCACCTACCTCACAGGGGGGTTGTGCGGATCAAACGAGGACTTGGAGAAAGAACCATGTATGCCACCTTGAGCTCCTTGGAGAAGAGGATATAAATGCAGTCAATAAATTTGCTTAAGCAGTTTGCTCACATATTGAGCGGCACCCGAATACTTATCCTGGATGGTGGGAAGCACAGCCTGAGGAATTCAGGTCTCCTCTTCCTCCAGCCAAAATGGGTCAGTGTCGCTTTGGTATTTCTGGAAATACTTGCTGCTGTGCTTTTCTTGCACAGCTGATTGATAAATGCAGGGCTTTGTCCTGGAGAGAACTGACAGCAAGCAGTCTATTCTTCTGTTGATGGTTGATGCTGGCTTGAGAACTGAACAAAGCACTTTAAGAAATATATAACATTTTGCGCTAGGTGTGATGTCGTTTGCCGTGATGCTAGTCTAGAATCCTGGCCGAAAATGACAATCTCCTTTAACTAGGCATGATGTGAACAGTGGTTTGATGACTGATTTAGCCATTGATTGGCAGCAAATCATGCTTTTTATAGGATGAAGAAACAGCGCCACAATACCTGCATTATGATAAATGCGTTGTGATAGAATTGCACTGCCTTGTGGCACCCAACATTAACTCCAAGGTTCTCACCCCTGATGTTGCAGCCCATCGTCCTCTATATTTCTGATTCAAGTCTTCCTGTATTCACATTGTAATGCAGCCAAAACTACATCACCCTAACACAAGGGAGGCAGCACTGAAGACTCTGGTTAACCTCAAGGTTTCCTTAATAAGGAAAGTCTATAAGGGGAACTCCAAAACAGCAGCATAAGGCAGGGTAGACAATGTGAAGCCCTCCAGGTTGTTTGGACAACAGCGCTCATCAAGCTCAACCAGCACAGACAATGGGCAAGGATGATGGGAGATGTAGTCCAAAATCTCTGGAGGGCAGGACCACTTTTGGCGTAAGGACTCCATGACATGGAACGTTGGCTGACTAAGAGGGGAAAAGATGGGAACTGGGTGGGAGGGGGATGCAGTGGAGTAGGCTGGAAAAAGGAGGAGAGAAGTTACCTGGATATTAAAAGGATAAAATAGACCCCTTTTATTGTCTAGGTAGGTGAATTCCGGAGGTGGAAATGGGAGTTACCTATAGACATGAGTGGACAAATCTAAATATTTTAATATAGCTTGGGCTGGGCATAGGGGTCAACCTCACAACACAGAGCCTCCCACCGACCAATAAGAACCAGCTCTGTTCCATGGGTATAGAATACTGACTGACTGTGGGGGAGGAGCAGGGATGCAATGAGGCAACTGGGTCTCTGAACAAAATCATGGCATGCTGCAACATTTTGTTGAAGGATCCAGCTTCACTTCTGTTGCCCCAGTGTATGTGGTGCAGAGTCACTCCTTAGCAACCCTCCTTGTTCCCTCTACTGCACACAGACTCCATGACTGCCTTTTGACATTTATTATTATTGTTGTTGTTGTTACCATTATTATTATTATTATTATTATTATTATTATTATTATTATTAGATAAAGGTAAAGGGACCCCTGACCATTAGGTCCAGTCGTGGCCGACTCTGGGGTTGTGGCGCTCATCTCGCTTTATTGGCCGAGGGAGCCGGCGTACAGCTTCTGGGTCATGTGGCCAGCATGACTAAGATGCATCTGGCAAACCAGAGCAGTGCACGGAAGCGCTGTTTACCTTCCCGCCGGAGCAGTACCTATTTATCTACTTGCACTTTGACGTGCTTTCGAACTGCTAGGTTGGCAGGAGCAGGGGCCGAGCAATGGGAGCTCACCCCGTCGCAGGGATTTGAACTGCCAAGTCCTAGGCTCTGTGGTTTAACCCACAGCGCCACCTGTGTCCCCATTATGATGATGCACACTCACACTTCTGTTTCTTGGCCTCCTTTGACACCTGATTCTCTATTACCATTGTGGACCGCTCTCGCCATTCATCTCTTTGTCTGGCTAACATAGCCTGTGAGCTCTCCTCCACCCTCCACTGCAAGGCTTGTGTGTGTCTTATGTACAGTGTCTAGCACACGGTGCTGTATAAATGTTAAACTGCGGCAGCACTAGAAGGTTAGCAAATGGGCTTCTTAGTCTTTTAATCTGCACTCCGTTTTCTGCCCTTGGCGTGAGATGCGAGACAAAATTAATGTACTGGCTTCCGTTTTTCAGGAGGAAAATACACACCAGTCGTGTTAACAGGTGTGTCTGGTGAAGCTTCAGTGGCTCCCTGATGTTTGCATTAATATTGCAGCCTCTGTGGACAAGCTGTAGGTTAGCTAAAGCACACAGCAGGGTTTAATAAGACGTGGTAGGAGAGAACTTTGCGCAGGCCATGGTGTTGTGCAGTTTATTTGCAGAGCTCAAAATTAGCCGAGGCCCTATAATGATTAGCAGCTGGCCGATAGCCCAGAAAGACGCACAGAGCCTGGATCTGGCAGCCCTTGGCAGTAATTTTCTGCAAGACAATTGTCCCTTAGCTCTTTTTATTATCGGATCGATTCTTTGACAATAGCACTTCTGTTTACAATGCTGATTCTATCAGGGTGCTTTCCGTAGTGTGGCCGGGTGTGACCTGGTTGCTCTCGTAGCTGCACATCTTGTTTTCAAACCTGGCCACTTACCTTTCTCTTATTAGACTCCCCTTTCTCAACAGTCCCCACCCCCTGCAACCCGTCTGAGCTGAACGGAGTGTGGAGCTGTGTCAGTTTGCTATGTTCCACATCCACTTGCAGGCAGACGTTCTCTAGGTCATCCACTCTGCTGCAAACAGTATGCTGCCCCCTCTAATCAATTTGCAGTCCTCTAGGCGCTGGTGCAAACAAAGCCTTGCATGATGCAAAACAAGCAGAAGGGTTGGCTATACTGGACTGGATCAAGTGCCCATCAGGTTCAGCACTCTGCTTTCCAATAGTGTCTAGCTAAGGATACTCCTGGAGAACTTTCAAGGAGAGCATGATGGAGATAGGCACTTACTGTGAGTCCCTAATAAGGCTTGGCAATCCCTGGTTTTCAGCAGCATGATATATCACCAGCTAAATACCACAATATACTGATATATCACCATGTCTGAAATAAGGATGGAACGATGTAGAGGCATTGGCTGGCTTCACAGTTTTCCCCACATTGTGATTTTTGCACCGCACATGCGTGCACCCCCCCCCCCAATGATTCACAATATATTGCCAGGTCAAAAACAATGAAACCGATACCACGTTTTGGGACGATACCCAGCCTTAGTCCCTAGCATCCATTGTGCAGGAGTGTACTACCTTGTATCTGGGAGTTCTGCCTTGCTATAGTGGCTAATTACTAGACCGCTCTTGTGCTTGAATCCTGCTTATTGGTTTCCTACAGGCAGCTGGTCTGCCACTGTGAGAACATGATGCTGGACTAGATGGGCCATTGGCTTGGTTGTAAAAAAACAACAACCCTCAAAGCGGTTTACAAAAGATAAAACAATAAATCAAGAAAAAAATCACAACCCTGCTTTAGGTTGATAAAATCACAGAGGAATCGGTTTGCTAGCTTCAGTTTTGTCCAGTAGCCAGTCAAGAGAACCTGTGACCAACCAGATGTTGTTTTTCAAGGTACCAGGTGTGTTTTGCTGCTAGAGGGCTGTGCTCGGTTGACGGTCTCAAGTTGTGTCAACCTGTTCTGCAGTAACTCTTCTTTTTGTAGTCATTATTATTTCTGCAGGAATAATAAGGTCAAATGAAAATCTGTGCAGAGAATGGAATTACAAACTAAGCCAAGTAGCAGAAATAATAAGTGATTACTTTTCTGGTGGATTTTCCTTTAGTGCAGTAAGCATGCCTAAGAATCTGTGCTAAAGATAGCCTTCCACAATCCTTTTGGATGGAGATAATACATATATTAATGATTGCAAGGATTATGTACGTGAGGAGCTGGGGGGGGGGATACAGGGAAACCAAATAAATTGGTTTATTTATATAGTGAGATCACAATTTATGCACATTTAACTTGTGCGATTGCGACCTTGCACGGTAGAAGGCCAGCTGGTTGAAATTGTGCAATTTAAGTGCACACAAGGCAGAGAGCTGTTTTGTGTTGGGTGCAGAAAGAGCTTTTAACCTCTCTGGAGGTTCCAAGGGGAAGGGCCCTCTCTACAGGTTAGATGGCTTCCAGTGGCTTCCTTTTCTCTCCTCTAGAGGAGACGAACCAGCAACAGAAGGGGACAGTGCTGGTGCGGTAGACAATGTTGATAAGCCCTCTTCCTCAGCCTTCTGGAAGTTCCAATCCTTCTAAACAAAGACAGTTTTTGGCACCTAACCAAACTCCCCAAAACAGCTTTAGCAAATAGCTTCTTGGTTATAATGCCTTAATGCTTCCCTTTCCCACTTCCCCTTTCTCCTTTCTGTTTAGTCCTATCCGGAAGTCTGTGTTATCCATCCTCCACATCTCAATCTATGGGACTAATCTCCTACTCTCTCCCCAGCATTGTCTTTGAATTGTAAGAAGCTTTTCTCCTTTTTAAGGCATAAATCTCCTCTTTATGTTACCTTCTCAGATGAGGATGCTTTTCCAAACAACATGCAAGGAGAATAAAATACGAGAACCATTTTCTTACCTCTGCGTTTCCTGCTCTCTTGCCAACAGAGAAGCGAAATCACTTTATTTTACAAGGAACAGCTAGGCTTCATGGAATCGTAGAGTTGGAAGGGACCCCAAGGGCCATCTAGTTCAACCCCCTTCAATGCAGGAATCTCGATTAAAGCATCCAAGACAGATGGCCATCTAACCTCTGCTTGAACACCTCCAGTGAAGGAGAGTCCACAGCCTCCCGAGGGAGTTGGCTCCACTGTTGAACAGCTCTGACAGTTCTTCAGGTGAACTGTCTCTGAATTGTAATCAAGAGCGGAACCTGCCCTCTTTCCCTGCCACAGATATTAAGGGACACCAACTCGCCTGGTTAAGGAAAGGTGATTCTGTGTAGATTTGTTGGCCATACTGAACACTTTACGAATCTGCTTTCTTCCATATAAGTATTCTCAGAGCCTTGGAAAGCCCAGAGAGTTGAAAGAAGTGGGAAAGAGCATCACTCTTCCAGCAATCTCCTTCAGTCCCACATACAGTTCAAGGGATAATAAAGTAACTGCCTCCCCACCTCAAGACCAAGAGGGTTAGCGGGAGAGAGCAAGTAGGGGGAGCTTAGAGGCTTCTTGGACATCAAAAGGAGACTTCAAAGGTGCCGTTGCACCTGCAGAATCCACAGTTGTGGCCTTGGGCTGTGGATTTGAAGCAAGCAAAGATCATGCATTAGTCAGCTCTTGCAATTTCTCTTCATCTCCGTGCAACCAAGTGGTGACTGTTAGAAAGAGCTGCCTTGTTAGTGGAGCTTTGCTAGAGCCTTTCATTGAGGTTGGATGACTTGTGGAAATTTGTTTGGGCCAGCCTTTATGGTGGCATGTCCTGCTGTCACACTTGCCCAAGCCCTGATTTTTAATTGTAGATGCTTGGGACACCTTTATGCTTGGACAAAATTCATAACGCTAAACCTATTTGATATCTTACGAAACTGAATGCCGGAAGATCCAGGGCAGACAAAATTCATGCAGCACATAGTTACTATGGAACTCACTTCCACAGGAGACAGTGATGGCTACCAACTTGAATGGCTTTGAAGGAGGATTAGACAAATTCACAGGAGGAGAAAGGCTATCACTGGTGACTAGCTATGATGGCAATGCTCTGCCCACAGCCATGTTTCTGAATAGCAATTGTTGGACACCACTATAGGGGAGAGTGTTCTTGTGCTCAAATTTTGCCACAGGCATCATGCTGGTGAAAACTGGATGCCGAACCAGATGGGCAGTCTGCAGCAGGCCCCAATTATATTCTTACAAGCGTGTGTTTCTGACTTCTGTATGCCTGGAGTTGCCACCTTATTATTATTATTATTATTATTATTATTATTAATTATTAGTATTTCTAACAGGTAAGAGTCAAACTCCTAATCTGCAGCAACCTCTTCTTTAGTATCCTGGGAATTCTTCACTGTGTTCTTGCCCCTCTAGCTACGGCAAACCCGAGAAGCTCCCTGGCTGGTACTCAAAAGAAGCGCTAAGCTCCATTCCAACACAGATGCTGCCGCAGCTTTTTATGAATTAAATAGTAACATGTCTGCGACGGGCTCGGACAGCTGGCTCCGGGCTTTAGTTGGGTTTGTGAAGCTGCCTTAGCAAGTGAGGAGGAGCGAACTCCCAGCCTGCCACGGGGGGCATGTCCTGTTGGTGCAATGATTAATGCACGATGGTGGATGCCAGCGCATCTTGAGTCCTAGGTGGCTGTGTAAAGTAGGTCAGCTATTTTTTAAGTCATGATTATTTTATCAATGTTCCTTTGTAAGGGGGGGATAATGTGTGTGTGTGTTTGTTTGAAAATGGCAACTTCATTAGCGATCAGCACAACAGCAGCGCTGCTTAAATGGGAAATGGGTGCTTTCCTGTCTCTCAGTTTCCACATGTGCTATCCAAGCATATATTTTATTTGCGGCATTTAAAGCCCACCTATTCCTCTTAGGGGTGCAAAGTGGCATACCTGTTTTCCACACCCATGCACCCCATAACAACACAGAGGCGGTGACTGGCCCAAGGTCACAAAGTGAACTTCATGGCTGAGTAGGGGGTTTGAACCCTGGTCTCCCAGGTCCTAGTCCAGCACTCTAACCTGTACAGTGGTACCTCGGGTTACATACGCTTCAGGTTACAGACTCCGCTAACCCAGAAATAGTACCTCAGGTTAAGAACTTTGCTTCAGGATGAGAACAGAAATCGTGCAGCAGCAGCACAGTGGCAGCAGGAGGCCCCATTAGCTAAAGTGGTGCTTCAGGTTAAGAACAGCTTCAGGTTAAGAACAGACCGGAATGAATTAAGTACTTAACCCGAGGTACCACTGTATGCCACACTGGCTTTCCAGCATTGTTCTGTTGTGATTGCAAGCACGTGGCAACACTGAGGAGCTTGGCACTGAAGTCTTAGAATCACAGAATCATTATTGTAGAGTTGGAAGGGACCACGAGGGTCATCTAGCCTCACCCCCAGGAATGCAGGAATCTTTTGCCCAACGTGGGGCTCAAACCCACGACTTGGAGATTAAGAGTCTCATGCTCTGACTGAGCTATCCATCATGAGCCATCTTACGCCTCTTTACTCAGAACAAGGTCCCCACTGTGCACAGCATCAGCCACAGCAAACACGGCCAATGGCTAGGGATGATGGGAGCTGGTAGTCCAACAACACCTGGAGGACCATATGTCCTGGTGCGTAGGATTGCAGCCTTAACCTCCAAAAGCCTTTGAACAATTCAGTATTTATTATTATTATTTAGAGCCTCTGTATCCCATTCTTCAGCCGGAAAAGTGGCTCTTGGTATGATTTACATGCATAGTTTGTGAAAACAATACAGTCTCTACGCACCGGCTTAACAGTCTAAAAGACACTGCATACAAGGTGAGAGGGACAGGGAGGGAAGAGGGGAAGAAAAGCAAACTCTGGTATCGGTCCTTAAAAGCTAAATGGTTCTTATATTCAGCAGGAATGGAAACAGTTCAGTGGCAAGAAGCCCAGCATGATTGAACGGGCCTTTCAGTGGCACAGATGGAGGTCAGCCCTGCTTCCCATCCTTCCCATCGAAGGCAGCCTGCTGGGATGGCAGCTACCAGCTCCTTCCACCACAACCTTCTGCCTCCGAATTCGGGAGGCTTTCTCGCTGAATTTTCAGCAGGCAATTTCATTCTCTCACCCTGCCCTGAAACCTCCTCCTTCTGGGCTATGTTTAGAGGAGTGGTTCTCTCCCCCCCCCCCCCATTTGAGGCAGAGGACTCATTAAAAATGCAGCGTTTTCTAGGCCACGAAGCTCGCTGTTTTACTCTGGAATTAGGCTTCTCAAAGCAAATCCTTTTATCTGTTCCAGCTCAGCAGAACAAGGAACGTTGGATGCTCTCATATTTTGGGAGTGCTCAGGACTCTTCCCCACCCCCCCTCCGCTTTTTCAGATGGCAATGAGATTTGTTCAGCTTGGAGATCAGCTGATGCCTTGTCAGGCTTGGTATTTAAACTAGACAGCAGCCTGGCATCTGACTGGCTTCCACACCTCCTGCTTCTGTCTGTCATGTGTGAACCTGGACACATTTCCTGTTTAATGGATGCACTGCTTAAGTGATTAATTCTCGGAAGTGATTGGGTATGTTTCCATTCGTTTTTTCCCCCCAGACTCTGGCGGAAACAGACTTTTCGGTTGTCTGCTCAAAACCTTATATTCAGGGCTCAGTGCAGAGTTCTACATTTTATTCAAGAGCTTTTGTTTTTTTAAAAAAATATATTTATTGGAATTTTACAGACGATAAAAGATTACAAAATTTAAACATAGAAAATAGAAAGTTTGAATCCCTGCAACGGGGTGAGCTCCCATTCTCAGTCCCTGCTCCTGCCAACCTAGCAGTTCAAAAGCACGTCAGAGTGCAAGTAGATAAATAGGTACCACTCCAGCGGGAAGGTAAACAGCGTTTCCGTGCACTGCTCTGGTTTGCCAGAAGCGGCTTTGTCATGCTAGCCACATGACCCGGAAGCTGTACGCCAGCTCCCTCGGTCAATAAAGCGAGATGAGCGCCGCAACCCCAGACCCAACCACGACTGGACCTAATGGTCAGGGGTCCCTTTACCTTTACCTTTATTTCTCAACCAGGTGTCCTCCAGTTGTTTTGGACTACAACTCCCATAGCCATAATAGAAAAAAGGAAAAAAAGGATACAAAAATACCAAAAACAAAACACATAAAAAGTGAAAAACAGTTAAAAAAAAGAAAAATCAGTATTTCATGTCTTATAATTCATTTACTTGTTTCCTGACTTCCTCACACCTCCCCTTTTGTATTCCCGTTTAAAATTCCTTTCAGCAAATCCTTACCCTCTATCATTTATCTTTACTCAATATCTTAACCTATTATAACTATGTATTTTCAACCATTGTCAATCCATATTTGCATATTCTTAATAATCTTTTTGCCAATACCACTTATTTTCCATCCGACATCATTTTAACATTCCTTAATTTTACAGTATTTCTGTAAGTAGTCTTTAAATTTCTTCCAATCCTCTTCCACCGACTCTTCTCCCTGGTCACGGATTCTGCCAGTCATTTCTGCCAATTCCATGTAGTCCATTACTTTAATCTGCCATTCTTCCAGTGTGGGTAGATCCTGTGTCTTCCAATACTTTGCGATCAGTATTATTCAAGAGCTTTTGGTTCTTGTGGCTGTACCAGGGGGGTGAGGCATCTGCTTCATGGAGGAAGAGGGCTAGCAATGGCTACTAGCGACAATCGCTATCCTCTGCCTCCACAGTTGGAGGTAGCAATGCTTCTGAATACCAGTTGCTAGAAACCGCAGGAGAGAAGGGTGCTCTTCTGCTCAAATTCAAAATGAGCCACTTAGTCTAGCATCCTGCCCTTGAGACTGACCCAGAAACTCCAGCGGGTGCATAATGCCGTGGCGAGACTCCTTACAGGGTCCTCGCAGCGGGATCACATTCACCCGGTGCTATACCAGCTGCACTGGCTCCTGGTGGAGTACAGGATCAGGTTTAAGGTGCTGGTTTTAACCTTTAAAGCCCTATACAGCCTAGGACCCTTGTACCTACGGGACCGCCTCTCCTGGTATGTCCCATGGAGGACCTTACGGTCTTCAAACAAAAACATCTTGGCGGTCCCGGGCCACAGGGAGGTTAGGCTGGCCTCAACCAGAGCCAGGGCTTTCTCAGCTGTGGCCCCGATCTGGTGGAGCGCTCTGTCACAAGAGACTGGGGCCCTGCGGGACTTGACATCTTTCCGCAGGGCCTGCAAGACAGAGCTGTTCCACCAGGCCTTTTTCCAAGGCACAGTCTGACCCCCTCCTTTGGTAATCCTCATAGAACTCTAGCCCAATTGTTGCCATGAATTTGATTTTGAATTGATTTTAAAATGAATTGATTTTAGAATGTTGTGTTACTTTTATTATTGTTGGCCGCTCTGAGCCCGGCTTCGGCTGAGGAGGGTGGGATATAAATAAATAAAAAAAATTATTATTATTATTATTATTATTATTCCATTCTCACAGTTGCCCACTAGGTGCCCATTATGAGAAAGCAGGACCCAAGGGCAAGAACAACTCTCCTCTCCTGTGGTTTCCTGCAGCTGGTATTTAGACGCATTACTGCTTCCCAGCTGTGGAGGCAGAGCATAGCTATCATAGCTAGTAGCCATCAATAGCCATCTCCTCTATGAATTTGTCCAATCCTTTTTAAAAGCCCATTTAGGTTGGTAGCCATCACTGCGTCCTGTGGGAGGGAGTTCCATAGTTTAGCTATGCGCTGCATGAAGAAGGACTTCCTTTTAACTGTGCCGAGTCTTCCAACTTTGGGGAAAGCTGTTTTGGGTGGGTTTTAAGTAGGCAGTGTTTGTCAGCTGTGAGGTTCTTTCTCCACGGACTTTTATCGACTATGTTGTACAGAATTTGTTGGTGTTCTTTGGGAGCGCACACATAAACGCACACCCTCTTTAACTCTGTTGGCGGCCTCTTTATTTTAATACGTAAGCTGCCTCAAAGGAATTTTCGTCTGGAAAGGTGGCATTGGGTTGTATTAGATCTGAGCCACGAATATTTGTACAGGGTTTTCGTAGGAAATTCTGGAGATGGGCTTTATGGCTTATTTGAATGCATAATCCTGGGCTGCAGATGTAAACTCTCTCCCTGCCCCCGCCTCCTCTGTTCTAGAAGACATTAATGGGCTGGCCTTTAGCCTCTGCTAGCTTTTAAGAAGTTTGGAAGGTATTAGCTCCTCCAGTTCTTCTTAATTGTCTTACACTTTGAATTGCAAAAAAAAAGTGCATTCTTTAAGTCTTAACTGAGACCCCGAGTTTCCATTTCAAAAAGTAAGTCTCCAGTCCTAGGAAGGAAGTTGTGGGGGTTTTTTGTTAGTGCTTTTTATGGTGCATTCTTACTATATTTGTTTTTTGATGAATTTTATGTTGGAATGGCAGGATATAAATATTCTAAATAATCCATTGTGTGCCCTTGCGTGCTGGCACGGAGCTTGGTAGATTCTACATTTTACTTCCTAGAAATAGCCTAGATGCATTTTCATGGCTAACGTCATTACTGAGTGTTAGCTCACGCGTACTAATTTAAAGCAGGTTGTATTTCAGTTGTTTGCTTGAACAACCAGATAGCTCTGCTGTGCTATACTGCCCTGTTACAATTCTGGAGCCTTTCCAATCTGGGTTCAGGCCCAATTTTGAGACTTAGACAGCCTTGGACAGGTGGAGTGTGCCGGTTTCTGCTGGACCCTTTGATAGCTTGTTTTTTAAATGACTCTTCGGTTGGCAGTGGGGGCGGGGGGCGCAATGGCCCTGAGAAATGGGGAAGCAAATTTTGGACCCGCACTAGAAACTATAGCTGGTGCAAAATCTAGTTGCTTCATAGATCATTGCATTCCAGATCTGTATCATTTGCAATGGCTTCCTGTTCGTTTCTGGGTTCTATTAGAAGCATTAGGACAAGGAAATTTGGAGCACCTGCTTCCTCCCACATTGTTGTGTGTGGCCCTTATTCATGTAATGTTTTACTTTGAAGATCAGTGGGGCGGGGGGGGGGCACAGGCAGAGCCTGACCAGCCATAGGTGCTCTGCCACCTCCACCAATCGTGAAGAAGTGCCACCCATTTTGGGCATGTTCATGTCCATTTGGGGCAAGGTATCACCCCAAATCTATGCAATTTACCCAAAATGTGTTCCGATGGCAGTGCTGCTTCTCCAGTGTTGGGTGCAGCAAGGGCTCACAGAAATGGCAGGAGTAGGAGGGTGGCAGCACTTTTTGTTGAAGTGGTAAAATGCGAAACACCGCTCCAGGGCACAGGAATGGGTCTTTTGGTTGCCCTTTTTCCAGAGCCCTTGGTATTAGTTGCATCCATTTAAACTTTCCTGTAAGCCATCTTCTGTGCTCTTATAAGCGCTAAAAAGGGAGGGGTATGTCATTTAAACAATTCTGCAGGTTTCTCCTCGTGCCTTAGCCTGGAATCCAAGCAGAATTAATGCTCCCTGAAAACTCATTGGCCATTCATGAATTCCTCAATAGCATGGGTAGGCAAACTAAGACCCAGGGGCCAGATCCGGCCCAATCGCCTTCTAATCCGACCTGCGGACGGTCCGGGAATCAGCGTGTTTTTACATGAGTAGAATGTGTGCTTTTATTGAAAATGCATTTCTGGGTTATTTGTGGGGCGTAGGAATTCGTTCACCCCCCCCAATATAGTCCTGCCCCCCCACAAGGTCTGAGGGACAGTGGACTGGCCGCCTGCTGAAAAAGTTTGCTGATCCCTGCTCAAGAGGAACAATAATTACAACTCCTTGGGGTTGATATGATTCAACCATTAAGGGATGACAAGGAGTCTCTCCGCTAAGAACATAAGATGAATGTGCTGGATCAGACCAGCGGTCCATCCAGTCCTGTTCTTACAGTAGCCCACCACAGTGATATAAATTAGCCAGGCGCATTTTGTTTCTGGTGCTGGTCCAGTTGCGAATTTCTGGGCACCAGGTTGGCAACCACAGTTCAAAAACCTCTTCCTTACTCCATAGTTAATTCCATTTCCACTGTATATGTTTCTTCTCCTTGCATTCTCGGACAAGTGAATTGTTGTAAGAGCAAGCTACAGTCAAGCAATGTAGTTGAGACCATAGAAACGTAGCGTTGGAATCATCTGGCCCAAGCCCCCTGGTGAATAGACATTCCATTGGCAACCATAACCTAGATTTAAGCTGCTATTTGGCACCGTGTCTTGAGTTTCTGACACTGCTCACCAAATGCCAACTATGGGAAACCTACAGGAAGGATCAGAGGGCAGTGGCAACTGGCATGTAGAGGCATAATGGCTCCAACTTGGAGGCTGGACATAGCCATTGTGGCTAGTAGTCACTAATAGCCATATGGACCCTGAATTTGTCTCTTCTTCTTCTAAAGTCATCCAGGTTGGTGTCTGTGACTGCTTACTCTTGGAGAGAGTTCCTGAGTTTAACTGTGCAGAGCGTTCAGCTTCATTGGATTGCCCTGAGTTTTAGCATTATGAAAGAGAGATGAATTTTTGTTTTTGTTTTTTGGCACTCCTATCATGTCTCCTTTGACTCTCAAAAGATCCCTTCCTCCTCCTGATTGGGCCCCCTTTTAAAGATCTTTGACATTTCTCTTCCAAATGGAGTGGTTTTAGGTTAGATGGGAAATGCAGGCGGAGGGAAAACAACTCCAGTTGCATTTTGCTGTACTGTATTAAAATTTAAAGTGCTTTTTGGGTTCTTACGGTTGGAAGGGTGCTAATTAATTCATGATTTCACTAACAGCTAAAGTGTTTGAAAAGTCAGCGTGTTTACAGTTTCTGAAATCTCATAGACTGTACGAAGTTGAGAGTCAATTGCAGCATGAAGTTGCAAGTGGGAAAAACTAGTTGAGGCTTTGGGGCGCTTCAGTTTCTGACTTAAAATAAATACCGACCCGTGATTTGTTTTTAAAACTACGTTTCTGGATTGGGGGGAAAGAAGGTTGCTGGAGAATGTCTCCTCCGAGAAAGTAAAGTAAAGGAGCTGGATTTCTGGAAAGTGTCGGCTGTTTCTGAGAATGATGTATGTGCAGCTTTTAAAGCCATTTCTAACACATCTTGGAATGCCTCGCTTAAGTGTGATATATGCGGTGAACTCTTCTCTTAAAAGCCTTGTGCAACGTGGCATTCACACCAGTAACAGGCACGACCTCCATTTCAACTCCAGCTGATTTCAGGCACTCAGACAAAATGTCTTTTAATTATTGTGCTTTCTACCCTGGTGCTGGGGGCATTTTGGACCTCCCGATGTTGCTGGACTACAACTCCCATGATCCCTGACCATTTTCTGTGCTTGCTAAGCCTGATGGGAGTTGTAGTCTGGCTGGCAGCATCTGGGGGTCCAGGGGTTCTCCACCCCGGCTCTGTACCAAATTGGGTTCCATGATGGATGAAAGGTGAGCTGTTAATGTATGGAAAGAAGACATTCTTTGAAAACCAGCTCCCACTGATACGTTTAACGTTCTTATCATAGCACTGTGTTTTCAGGTTATATGCCGCCTTGTGATGTTTTATATGAAAGCATGGCTTTAAAATATTAAAATAAATAAAAGTTTGCTGGGTTCGATCTGGCCCAAGGTTAAGCAGTGACTAGTACCAATTTAGGCAAACAAATTGGGGAGTAGTTTTTCCTATCACATGTCTGTAATTCCTGCATTTTAGGGGGTTGGTCTAGATGACCCTTTGTGACCCTTCCAACTCTACCATTCTATTATCTTATGTCCAAATCCACCCAAGCCTGCTTAACTTGTCTTTCCACAAGTCTTGTCTACTCTTATGAGTTTCTGACCCCTGCCTTACAGCTGGTCAACCAGAGCTGAGTATTGTAACAGTGGAAACATATCATATTAACTCTCCCAACAATGCGTAGGAGCTACCTACTTTGGGCACTGGGGATCCAGATGGAATTTATCTTCAGATTTTCCCCCGAGTCTCCCATTGTTAACATGAGAATATAAAGAGCCTAGCTGAGGCATAAATGAAACCAGGGCTTACAAGATCAAGGAAAATGAATGTTCTTCTTGGTAGAGAAGCCATCTTTGCTGGATGAATATCCAAGCAATTATGAACTCTGCTTCTCCCTTTGATATATTTTTCATGGGTGTGAAAGCTACCTTCTACTTAGAAGATTTAATTGGATTCTGTCCATACAGACTGCTTGAAACTGAACTCTCTAGTTAAAAAGAAACATATCGTTGCCCGTGTAATAAAATAAAATAAAACCAATGTATTTCAAAGTAAGCTAAAACCAGTAACCTCCTGGCTTTATCTACGATGCTGTGATCTGATAAGTAGATCTTAATCTTTAGCTGCACAATTTATTGGGAACTTGGGTCCTTTGCAGGGCCTTTTAAACGGACGGGACGTGTGCAGGAGATGTTCCTGGCGGATTAGGGGCAGAGTTTTTCCATGTCCTGTCCCTTGCCTTGTGGATAAAAGGCTTTCCCTCTCTCTCTTGCAAAGTTTCTTCCTTCTAACAGAAAAACGCTGGGGACTGGACCAGCAGACTGTGTCACTCTTTGCTTCTGATGGCTTGAGCTTCATAAAGCGAATTGTGTTTCTTCTGGTCTCTGTGTGCGTATGTTCTGACAAAGCAAATCCTAAATTGGATTAGACCCGAAATGCTGCCTTTCCCCTCATTTTCAGGGAGAAATAGAATGGGCAGAATCTAGCTGAACATGGGGAAATTGTCCTCTTTCCTTTCCCAGTCTTCCACCGAGCCGTTAATGGAAACTGTCCAAGGGCACCTGAAGAATTATTTGCTTGAAGGCAGAGGGAGCCTAAAGGTTTTGATTCTAGCTGATTGGAGACATCTAGCTTAGTATTGTCAACTCTGGCTGGCAGCAACTCTCTAGGGTTTCAGACAAGCTTCTCTTGCATTTCCCTACCTGGAGATGCCAGGGAACATTTTGCATGCAATGCAGGCACTCTAGGACTGAGCTCCCCCCCCAAAAAAGGGGGGGGCCTTCAGGTGGGGAATATCTGTGGCCCGCCAGAGGTTTTTAGTCTCCTATCATTCCCGGCCAACCAGACTAGTGAGTGGTCAGCAATGCTGGAAGTTGGAGTCCATCACTATCTGGAGGGCCACAGATTAGCTATGGAATTCAGGTAATCTTGGCTTAAGGTGTCTGTTTTTGGGGATGGTAGCAATTGATGATGTGCTTCTCTAGTGATGAATTTTTCACTGAAAGCTAAAGATGGTTGAAAGAATGGGAGCATGTTGGGGGAATGCTTTCTTAGGCAATGGAAAGAGGACTCTTTTTTTAAAATAACATCAATCACAATTGTGTGTCTTTGGGGAAGATGTTATACTGCTGGGCTGTAATCATTAAAAACCCACATATCAGTGTTTACAGCAGCTGAAGCCTCTTTTTCCTTGGTTCTGTTTCTTTGCTCCAAATTATATAAGAAATGCTGTAAAAAAAATACAAAAAACAAACCACCAAACACTTGGTTGTGAGGACTTTTTTATTTTAATTTTAATAGCTATAGCTTTTTCTTTTCTCCAGCCCTGGAAGAGAACCTTAACAATTTAATGGTGCCTGATGCACTAATAAAGATGCCTGCGTGGTTACGTTTAATCCTTTAAAGAGCAGAAAAGAACACTGAAGTTATCAGCATTCCAAAAGCAAGACACACAGACTTAAATATATGCAAAGCCTCAGAGAGGCTGGAGAAATGTACTGTGCTGCAGGAAGATCCTGACAGCCCCCTTGCATCTTTTTGCAAAGTGAGATCTGAATTATTAAAGCTGCCTTTGTTTATTAAATTGAGCTTCTAGCAAAAGGGTTAAAGCGGAGAAATGGCACATAGACTTTGACTATATTGGGCATAATTTTTAATGGGTGTTACATTTTTTTTGTGTGTGTGTGTCTATTACTACCTTAGGGATGTTTCAACAAGATGAGAAGAATGCATTTTGCATATTGGAAAATGGCAGCAATTTTGCCGCCTGGAGTGGGGCAAGATGGTGAAAAAAGACTTTAAAAAAGAGGTTTTGTGAAAAATGTGCACACACCCATCCAGGTTTTTGGAATGAGGTTAATAAGTACAAAATGACATTACTGAAAGTTTGTTTTCCAGTTCTGTGCTACCTTAGATCATTGGGCTGCCTTCATTTTTCTGTAGTTTCAACACTGGAGCATGGAATTCTCTTTTTGCAGTCCACTTTGTGACAAATAATTTTTCCTCTCTGCTTTGCACACCCCGCTTCAGTTTTTTGCCCTTGTGCCTTGAGAAATATGCAGATGATGGAAAATCTTGGCCATTGCAGGGGCAGAGGAAGGACCTCTCCTTTACTTGGGATCTGCAAGCCAAACTTTTTCAGGCTCCATCTGTTCCTGTGCTCAGAAGTAGAAGAGATGAGGATAACTTGTTCCAAGAGCAGAGAGCTTGGCCCGACAGGCTTGTGCTAGTTTTTTCTTTGGTTTTTAAATCTCTCTTCCCCACCACCCACCCTTTTAAAAAAATGTAGACTTTTGAGTAGAAATCTGTAACTGTTTATTTAAAGCAAGAATCCTTTAAATATGGTTGGGGGATTTGAATCCCAAAACGTTTAATGAAAGCCCTGCCTTTTATGACACCACCGGGCAGCTGCTGGGATTAAATCTTCAATTAGGTAGGATTGCGGCAGGCCAAGCAGATTAAACTCCTTTGCAGCTGAAGCAGCTGCCTTGAGGAAATGACATTTATGCGCTTGATCCCTTTTTGAGTTTCCCGTGTCAAGCCTTGAAACATATCAGCGGGGCTGCCTTTGAGAGCAGAAGGGAGCCGCCGCTGCTGCCGAGGAGGAGGAGTTGCAGACAGCAAAACACATATTCGGGGGATCTTAACTATCTTTATTTATTTTTATTCCCCCAGATGGTTACTGGAAACCTTCTTAAAAGCTTGGATTCAGAGATGCATTAGTGTTTAGAGGCCTCCTTTTGACTTAAGGTAAGATGGTCTTAATCAAATCATCCTCTGTCCGTCTCGGTTTTTGTCTGAACTCCCCCCCCCCCGCCAGACTGGACTGGAGATGCTCTGAAATCACATAGGATGGCCCCTCCTGCTGCTTGGCATTTAAATAGTTAATGTTCATTCCGTGTTAATAAAACTTTCCAGCTGCTTAGGTCATGTGGAGAAGGAGCTTGTGGTGGAAGCAAGGACAGGCTGATAATCCACACGGAGTTATAGTAGTGTGATGATACTATTGAGTTGGGGGTCTGTTGTGCATATAATTCAGAATTCCGTAAGCAGATTTGCAGCAGGGAGGGTGGGAGAGAAGCACGGTTTGCAAAACGCCCCCCCCCCCTTTTAACACGTGCTAACTGGTGAAATTGACGGTCTAGGCAGGTAAGCAGCAATTACAGGTATGCTGCAACATGCAATTACTGATTTCCCTCTTGCGACCTGAGAGCCTTCCTGAACCAAACGTGAATCTACTTGTTCAGGTTCATAAGTGTTAACTGTCCAAAATCTCAGTTTAATTGCTGCTAGCAATGGGATTGCAAGGTAATGTTCCCTTTTAAAAGTTGAAAATTTCATAGGGCCATCCGTATTACAAGACCACCAAATTTAAACAAAATGAAACATAACAAAGCATGAAGATTCTTGAAAGCGTATGAGCTGTGATTACCATTTCTAGAGAATTAGTCGTCTTTGGCAGTTTTTTAACCACAGTGCTTAACTTGAGAGAACTGCTTATAATGGTGTGGAGGAACCTTCCCCACAAGAGTCTAGGAAGCGAAATTAAAACACTGAACCTAGGCAGTGTGGTTTCAGATGTCAGTTCAATTCCCTTCCATGTTTATAGCTTAATAGGAGGATGGGGTTGGAAGCAGGAATTAAGACTGACAAAGAAACTCTTTAATCTAATGTCCCATATGATAGCCTTGTCATTTTCTGTTTAAAATCTCCAATGTGTTTATTTTTCTTTTCAAAATTGGATATTATTATTCTTTAACAGGGCATTTTAAATAGTGACCTTGTGTGGGCAGAATCAACACACTTTCTGTGCCCTGTGAAGCTGTATAGCATTGCCAAATAACTTATGTTTTTAAATGTTCAAAATTCCTTATTTTCAAAAGGAGAAAAGTGTGATACATTTGTTCATCTTAACTGCTTGGCTAAAAAAGTAATGAAGTTTTTTCCTGGAAAACCAGTAAATCGTTGTTAGAATTAGAATTGTGGTGTTCACTTGCATTCCATACCTGAACAATTCAGCCAGTATTTTGGAATTTTTCATCAGGTACTTGCTATGTTCTTTGCGGAAGAATCTGTTTGGGTTCAGACTTAGCATAATTCCAAAACATCAACCGATCATGGGCTTCATATTAACCTGCAACAAACGAAGTTCCAGTATGTGTATTTAATCTGCAGACAAACTCCCCCCTCCCTTCTGCTGTAGGTTTAAAATGCATCCTATAAGTGCATTTTGCAGCCTGCTTATGGAGCCTCAATTCTGAGGTGTCTTTTGTGGATGAAAGTGCTTGCTGATCTGAATTTCGAAGGTTGATGAAATTAAACTGCAGGAGGACTGATGGCAATCTACAGAGCTTTAATGTTATGGCATTATACATATTTAGAAGCGGATTGGATTGAATCCCACTGAGGGAAAGCAGTCTTATTCATAGACCCCTGTCCTGGGCATGCTTTTTTTTAAATAAAAAAGCCTGATGGATATGCTCAACATTATGATGAACGTGTTGCTTGCTGAAAATCATTTTGCTGTCAAAAGGACCATATCAGAGACTTGATTGCCTTAAGTGTAGTCTTGCGGGGCATCTTTGAGGGTGGGGGAAAGAGAGAGGGGAGGGATGATTGCAAAATCGCAATGCTTTGTGTAAACTGTTCTTGCCTTCATGAATTATTCATTTAACCCCCACCCCAAAGCATCAGACTGCTTGCTATATTGCAGAATTTAATACATCTTAAGTGACACTGAATTTGTTAATATGGTGAAGGACGAGAACACGGGCTAGTTAAAAATATCTGTGCCCAGCATGCAGCAGCAGGGAAGAAGGGGTTGTTGACTTGAACTGAAAAGGGTATAAATATGTACTATATATGTGTGTGTGATATATCTGCATGCCTAATATTTTTGCCACAAGCAAAAGGATAGATTGGGTGTTGTTCTTGAAAGCTTTGAGCAGACAACTTGGATGGCTTTAAAAGAGAATTGGAGAGATTCATGGGAAGACAAGGCTACCCATGATTACTAGCCACAATGCTCTGCTTCTATGATCAGAAGGGTTGTGCTTCTGAATACCACCTGCTGAGAACTGCAGATGGGCAAAGTGCTGTTTGACTCATGGCTTTCCAAAGGCATCTGGGTGGCCACTGTGAGAACAGAATGCTGGACTAGACGGGCCTCGTCTTAGGTAAGACCAGTGCTTCAGTGAGGCGAGGTGAATAAATTTGCCTCAGGGGGCAGATTCCATCCCTGCTGTTGTGCTGTTGCCAGCTCTGCCAGGACTTTACCTGTGCCACAGATCCCTTGCCCTCACTGCTACTGCTGAGCCCCTGCCGCTGGCATGGCAGCAGTGTGAGCACAGCTGTGGGCAAGGGTGCAATTGTAGTTCCAGGGCTGGCAGCAGGGAGGGAGCCCAGATCTACAGGATGAGGGGGCTGGCGGGGCATTTTGCCTGCACTGTGAAGGCACCCCAGGCTGTCCCTGGTCTTATGTGATGGTACAAGTGCTTGATGGATTGGGGAGGGGGTCAGCACTGTCCCTATCAATGTGGTCAGACCACACCTGGAATACTGTGTCCAGTTCTGGATGCCACGGTTTAAGAAGGATATTGACAAGCTGGAACCGTGTGCAAATGAGGGTAAGAAGATCACAGGTCTGGAAACCAAGCCTTATGAGGAACTGTGGAAGGAGCTGGGTATGTTTAGCCTGGAGAAGAGGAGATTGAGAGGAGATAGGATACCCATTTTCAAATACAGTGGTACCTCGGGTTAAGTACTTAATTCTTTCCGGAGGTCCGTTCTTAACCTGAAACTGTTCTTAACCTGAAGCACCACTTTAGCTAATGGGGCCTCCTGCTGCTGCCATGCTGCGGAGCACGAGTTCTGTTCTCATCCTGAAGCAAAGTTCTTAACCCGAGATACTATTTCTGGGTTAGCGGAGTCTGTAACCTGAAGCGTATGTAACCCGAGGTACCACTGTATATCAAGGGCTTTCACATGGAAGAGGGAACAAGCTTGTTTTCTCCTACTCTGGAGGGTAGGACTCAAACCATTGGCTTCCAAGATTTCAACGAAACATCAGGAAGAACTTTCTGACAGTAAGAGCTGTTTGTCAGTGGAACAAGCTCCTTTGGGAGGTTGTGGACTTTCCTTCACTGCATGTTTTTAAGCAGAGGCTGGATGGCCACCTGTCCTGGGTGCTTTAGTTGAGATTCCTGCATTGCAAGGGGTTGGGCTAGATGACCCTATATGATCCTGTGTTTTCAGAGTACCACGCCCTCCATCCTTGATGTTGCATCCAAGTGCTCAGAAATGGGTCTCTTTGCCTCTTGGGTGCCTTCATGTTGCAGCTGCTACAGTCAGCCAGAGGCTTCTCATGGCGTGGGGTGCCATTCAGAGACTTCTGTGTCAAATGGGGCTTAGGAAACAAGCAGCAGTTGATGTGCCAGCTTGCAGCTTGTCATTAGAATTGCCACTGGAGGGAAGGTTATCAAATGACGTTTCTTCTGCCCCCAGATGGGTGGTGAAGAATCTTCACTGGATGTTTTTAGTTCTAGTTGCATTTCAGTGGTTAATCCACACTTTCCCGTGCACTGTGAAATCCATGCTTTGCTTAGGCTTGTGTGCAAGGGGTGTATAAATCCCTTCCGATTGGCTCCAAAGCCCGGAACGTCCTGTGGGTGGGTTGGCTGGGTTGGCACTTGACCTGTTTGATCCCATTTTGGAGTTCCGAGATTCCAATCTTGGTGTCCCAATTAAAAATAGATTTATTGGAAGAACCTATTAGCATTGGTGGCATCAGTTTCTAAATAAGCTCGCCCACCTGTCACGAGAGCCGAGCAGACTGGTAACTGGGGAGTTGGCCTGGATAGGGAGGCTGTTTCACCAGGGAAAGCTGTGCTTTGAGTCGGGTAGCCAAGGGGTGGAAGAAGAAGAAGAGGAGGAGGAGGAGTTTGGATTTGATATCCCGCTTTATCACTACCCAAAGTTGTCTCAAAGCGGCTAACATTCTCCTTTCCCTTCCTCCCCCACAACAAACACTCTGTGAGGTGAGTGGGGCTGAGAGACTTCAGAGAAGTGTGACTGGCCCAAGGTTACCCAGCAGCTGCATGTGAAGGAGCGGAAACGCGAACCCGGTTCACCAGATTACGAGTCCACCCCTCTTAACCACTACACCACACTGGCACTCTGGACTAGGAGTCCGGCACAATCCTCCTTAAAAGGGAAGGATTTCACAAAGATAGGAATATAGGAAGCTTCCTTATTCCAAATCATGCCAGTGATTCATCAGATCTGTCTTATACCCGTGGTTCCCATGTGAGCAGTACTGACCCACAGGGATCACCCAGAGAGGCATGAAAAAGCAAGTGGGTAGCAGGGGGGCTCTGGAGGTGTGACCCTCTTAGTGCATTGTTCACTTTTTTACAATTGACCAAGCTAGAGCCTAGAGCGAAACACCTCCCTTGCTTCATATTTTAAGTTTCAGTGCTGTTGGCAATTTCCAAGCTACAGTATCTCCTCTGGTCACATTTGTTTCCATTCACAATTCTGAGTTTGTTGCAATTCACAGCGAGGTCACAAGATAGGGTAGTGGAGGAAGAACTAATTGAGCTACAAAATGACATTGAGCTGAAGCCAAGGTTTAAGAGTTTTGGTTGCAGAAAGGAAATTTCTGAATGCTATCCCGCACTATGGTCGGCGGTTAAGAAGCTCCTTGTTGCATTTCCAACATCGTATTTGATGAAATGTGGTTTTCATGTGGTCATCCGACTTCTCTTCAAGCAAAGAAATCAGCTGCCAATTACTAAACATGGTGATTTAAGACTCCTGCTAAGTTACTTTAAACCAGACATAGGGAAACCTTTATCACTTCAACAAGCCAATCCTGGACATTAAGAATTTACTGAATTAGTTACTAAATGTGGTATCTAATATTCTTGCTAAATAACTGTCAGACTTGGAAATGCTGGTATCTCTTGATCAAGTTCATCAGTTTTGTTGAATTAAGTAAACCAAATACTTTCAACTGGATTTTAAATAAATGTGCAATTAATTGTTACTGTTCTGAATGGTATTGTGTTATTATCTTCTTAATGGGTTGTGCCAAACACTATTATGAATGATGTTTTTATAGCGAAGGGCAGGAGCTGTTTATGGAACCAAGGGTGACGGGGTTGCCATTAACAGTTTGGGAACCACTGGTCTACACTAAAGGACAGCGGCTTTTCAAGATTTTGGGCAGGAAGCAGTCTGAACAAGCACAGGCCAAGGAGTTAGCTGTGTGCCAAGAGGAAGTGTGCTGTATGGGGCAAAAGCAATTGGCAGTTGTCAACCTCACCAGCCCTATAAATTTAAACCAGTATCATACCACTCTAAACAGCCATGGCTTCCCCCTATATAGGATCCTGGGAACTGTAGTTTGGTAAAGATGATGAGAGTTGTTGTGAAGCCCCTGTTCCCCTCACAAGAGTGACAATTCCCAGAGTGGTTTAACAATCAGTCCTTTTCCCCAGAAAACTCTTGAGAACTGTAGCTGTGGGAAGGGGGAATAGTGCCCTGCTAACAACTCTCAGCATAAGATGGTCCAGAGAATTGCAAAGATGAGGCTCATATCCGTGAGCTCAGCTTCTGTTTCCAGCAACCCCTCACTCTTCTTCTCACTTTCCTCTTCCTACATTGTGGAATTCCTGCTTCTCTCCCTGCCACACTCTTAAAAAACTGTTGTTTCTTTTCCAGGCTTGCAGATCGACTCTTTGCAAACGGCTTAGAACACATCGCTCATTTTCTTTCCTTCGGCATAAAAAACAAGTCTAAGCAAGACCGTTCCAACATGTGTGCCTGGAAATTTCCACAGAGACTAACTCGTTGTCTTGCCTCATGGCTTTGGCTCAGCAGTTTCCCTGGGAAGGTGGGAGCCTATCTGGATTTGCAGGGGCAGCGTCCAGGCTGACGCTCCTCCTGCAGTTCTTCTGGAAACTGCCACGCCGCTATATTTCTGGGCCCTGCTATAGGAACGAGAGAGATTCTTAACACAAAGACCCTGAAAAGAGCAGTATTTGAATTGGGGTGGAGAATCCTGTCTTGGTAATGTAAGACAGTGCTGCTTCTCTGGGATGAATGGAAGCTCTTGCCGTTAGTCAGAGACTCGAAGTCCTGTGCATTATCAGCCCAGATAATGGGGGCACCTAATAGTTCAGGCTGCCAATCAGAAAGTCGAATCCCCGCGATGGGGTGAGCTCCCATTGCTCGGTCCCTGCTCCTGCCAACCTAGCAGTTCGAAAGCACACCAGTGCAAGTAGATAAATAGGTACCGCTCTGGCGGGAAGGTAAACGGTGTTTCCGTGCGCTGTTCTGGTTTGCCAGAAGTGGCTTAGTCATGCTGGCCACATGACCCAGAAGCTGTACGCCGGCTCCCTCGGCCAATAAAGCGAGATGAGCGCCGCAACCCCAGAGTCGGTCACGACTAGGCCTAATGGTCAGGGGTCCCTTTACCTTTAATAGTTCAGGCGCTTATAAGAATGGAGGCCCTGCTGTAATGCTGTATAATTTCAAAGGAAACCAAATATAGCTGATCCTATTAGGAAAGACCAAACATTTGCTATGATGGTGGTCCAATATGGAAAGACCAAAGGTTCGCCCACACATAGCTATGGCGGTGATGGTTCCTAAAACCAAGGGGAGAGGAGGGAGGGAGAACCAACTGATGAAAAGCTCCCTTGGCTGGAGGCTATTATTAACTTTCTGCATAGCAGCCTTTTCCAGGTTCGTTGTCACTTGTCGGAAGGCAGGAGACATTTTGAAAGCAACTCTGCTAATATTAACTCCCCAACCCCAATATCGTTTCAAGGCTGGCTCTTCAAAGTAGTTCCCCCCCCCCCGGTACATTATGAAATGAAAATATTTATGTATTTATGCTTTCTGAGTTGTCAGCAACTCTCTCCATGCAGTTCTTTTCTTTTCTTTTTCTTTTTACAATCAGCATTTTTCTCTTTTGGAAAGGTCATCCAGGCCAGCATATTTATTCACACTTCCCTGAGGACTTGAAACTTATCTGCCCCGTTTTGGAAAACCTAGCTTGTTTTGCTGGACCAAGTAAAGCTCAAGCCAAATCCTGCATCTTCCATAGGAGTTGCCATTGACTCCCAAGTGCAAGCAGGTAGTGGTGTTCAGCATTTCATTTATTTATTTATACATACATAGCATATTTATTTGTACCGCGCCCTTTCTGGGATAGAATCACAGATGGCCTAAAAATACTTTTAAAAATTAAAATAAAGCAGCTGCACAAATAACCATAGTTAAAAACATACAGATGCCATTGAACAATCTCATAGCAGCAGCAGCAGCAGCAACAGAAGAAACTATACTGGAACTGCCGACGTTCTGTTTGGTAGACAGGAGCTGGCTTCTCTCTCTCTTAGGAACATAAGGTGAGGTTGGCTGCTAGAACAGACCAATGGCAGATCTAGTCCAGCATCCTGTTCTCAGAGGCCAACCAGATGCCCCAATGGGAAACCCACAAGCAGGACCTGAGTGCAAGGGCCGTCTCCTCTCCTGTGCTTTCCAGCAATTAGCATTCAGAAGCATTGCTGTCTCCAACTGTGGAGGCAGAGCAGAGCCATTGTGGCTAGCAGCAGCCTTTGATAGCCGTCTCCTCTGGGAATTTGCCCAATCCTCTTTTAAAGCCGTCAAAATTGGTGGCCATTGCTGCCTCCTGCAGGAGTGAGTTCCATAGTTTAACTGTGGGTTGCATGATGAAGTCCTTTCTTTTATCCTTTCTGAATCTTCAGCTTCACTGGATGTCTCTGAGTTCTGGTGTTATTTGGGGGTGGGGGAACCTTGCCTTTATCCACTTTCTCCATGCCGTGCATAATTTTACAAACTTCTGCCGTGTCTCCTCTTCTCAAACTAACAGGTCCCATTTGCTGTAACCTTCATCCCTTGGATCATTTAGGTCGCCCTTTTCTGAACTTCCTTCTCCTTCTTCATGCCTCCTGCCACAGAGATCTGCCTGCGGCTCTGTGGTTTGAGCCTCGCCCACAACAATCTGAGCTCCAAAGGGCTTGTTCTCAGCAAGTGGTTAAACTTTAAACTGCTAAATTTTAATGCTCCCAGATTCTTTTCAGCTGCACAGAGGAGTTGTTCCTGCAAAGTCTGGGTGTGTCAGCGGGCTGGAGCTCAGCTTACTCCAAGTTCGGTGCACCTAGTCATGGTTGTGCTAATGTGGAGTTCATGACTAAATCCTCCTTTTAACCAGTTGGCAGTTGATCAAGACTCCTCTCTCTCTGTGTGTGTGTATGTGTGTGCCTGTGTCCCAACCCTTGCTTCATTTCAAAGTTATTCCTGGAAGTAGTCCTTCGGCGTTTGCATAACTCCATGTGTGTCGCTCATGGGCATATTTGCTAAATGGCAAGGCAAGTCTCTTTACTAACTTTCTTAGCTGGAGGAGTTTTAATTAAAAAGCTGCACACAGTGATGGATATGGTGCATGCACGATGGATAAAGTCTTGTATAATTTCTGAGAAGTTTTCGGGCTCTCCTGCCAACAGGCGCATTTATAATTTCCCTCTTTCTTTCTTTCATATTTATGTGATCAAGATTACGGATGGAGACGTCGCGTTGTCTGTTCCAGCACATATTTTTGCATGCATTTTTGTTAGGCTAATGATGCTCTTACGGGGGACTATAGGCTTGTATATAGAGCGGTCGTTAGGCATTGGTTTCTGACGCGCTTGCAATCCCCTCCAAGCTTGCAAATCGATGAGTACTAAATACAGTGCAACACTTTGCCTCCTCCAGGGGAAAAGGGCAGCAGGCTTGGAAGTGATCAGGTTAGCTCTTTTTCTTTTTTGCCAGTAAGCAGTGGTAGTCAGGAGCAGGGTGCCAGTTGTTCTGGGAAGAGGCGTTGTACTGTGAGCAAGTGTGTTGGCACAAGTTCTCGAGTTCTTCCTCCTCTCTGCATCATTTAATATAGATAACCCACAAGACGAATAAAACTACCTTCTTTCGTTGACAGGAAATCTACCTTAGCTTGGCACTGATCTTGGCGGATGCAGGTGGGTGGGATGTGCTGTGTAATAGGGAGGGGCACGTCTGGATTTTGCTTTTTCTCCACCATTTTGCCGGTCCTAAGTTCAGTTCTCCATACTGCCCCATCAGTTTGCATTAAAAAAAACTCACAAAAATTCATCAGTCAGTGCCAATTTTCCCGAGTAAAATTTCCCTATCAACATTTCAGTACAGGTTATCCTAATAATTGTTTTACATGCAGTTTTGCCTAATATTCACATTGTTGCAAAGCAATTTCCACCCAAACATTTTTGCATGTTATTTTCACTAATATTTGCATCCCCCCCCCAGTTTATTTGCATCTTTGAACTATATTGAATAAAAATTGAAAGTGTGAATTCTGAAAGATGACTGTGTTTAGGTTTGCATAGTATTTCAGAAAATGTGAATGCACACTGAGTCTGGGTTTTTTCCCTCCCATCCCTACTATGTAACAGAAGCATTCAGTAACAAATAGCACTCAATCTCTTTCAACTGGAGTTCCTGCAGGTGCCAGAGATGCTGGAGAAGGGCCATACAGTAGCACAGAGCACCTGCTTTGCATGCAGAATGTCCCCAGTGTCTCCAGGTAGGGCTGGGAGAGCCCTTGCCTAAGACTCTGGAGAGCTGCTGCCGGTCAGTGTAGACAGTACTGACTGAGCTAGATGGACTAGTGGCCTGACTCAGTAAAAAACAGCTTCCTGCGTTCTACATTAACCTCGGCACCTTAACCTACGTGAACTCTTGCCTACTGTATCATTTATGGAATTTCTGTACAGTGGTACCTCGGGTTACATGCACTTCAGGTTACAGACTCCGCTAACCCAGAAATAGTGCTTCAGGTTAAGAACTTTGCTTCAGGATGAGAACAGAAATCGTGCTCCGGCGGCACGGTGGCAGCAGGAGCCCCCATTAGCTAAAGTGGTGCTTCAGGTTAGGAACTGTTTCAGGTTAAGAAAGGACCTCCGGAACGAATTAAGTACTTAACCCGAGGTACCACTGTACTCACCCTTCAACAGTGTGTGAATTTTTGTAAAATGCCCCAGAAACAAATGATCATGATTTTATTGCAATGATTTAAAATGGTTAGAAGGTTGGGAAGGCACTCATACCAAAAAATTATGGTAGATGCCCATACCTTTCTCCACCCTTGAGGTGTCTGGATACTCAGTGGTCATCCAGGAGTAACTGAATGCCTACCATCTGTTTCAGCACCTTGCCCTAAAAAGAGGATATTGGGATCCTCTCAAAATCTTCTGGGTCTGGTCTAGAGATGGATCTTTCAAGGCATGGCCTCCCAGCGCCCCCTGCTTCAAGGTACCTGGAACCACACCATCCCTCCCATTTTAGCAGAGACTCCTGGACCAGATCTTATCCCGCTCCATCCCTGCCCAGCGCAATAAAGCAAGCCACGATTTACAATGTTCTTTATATTGGCTGTAAATATGTATTTAGAATTCTTAAACAGCTACAGTATTTAAAAAGATCTGTGGGCTGTGCTGCCTGGCAAAGAGAGACAGCTCTTGGATGCTCTGCCTTATTACTAATTTCTGGATGTATTGGCCTATAACGGATAGTGGTAATTATTTGCAAGTTCCAGCGGTATGAATTATAGCAGCTCTTTTTATTAAAATGACACTTCAGTCATGAAAAATAATCATTCCATTGCTGGTGGAAAATTGGGAACGCTTTTAATTGTTCCCGAAACCTCTGCGATTACTGCAGAAGCAAATCTCACCGTAATGTAAAAATCAATAAAAATAATGCAATTTGTATCTGAGCGGAGTGCTTTAAGAATTCTTGATGCGCAGAGCACTTACACATGATCTAGCAGCCACGGGGCTCTGAATTAAGTGAAATCCATGGGCTTTGGAGGAAAGGGGGACCTGAAATGTATCAATTCTTACAGCAGTTATCTTTCTCATACCTCTTCTCTCCCCCCCCCCGCCAAAAAAATTTTTTGTAAAAAAACCTCCCAGTGTGCAAACAGTGTAAAGAAGTCTGCAGAAAGAGATAATTAAATGCATTGGCATGAAACCGTGGATTATTTTTCTTTTAAAAGATTGGCTTGCTTAGGCTTCGTAACTCTTCCTTCTCCAAAATCCTCGCGGCGGGTAACAGTGCCTAAAATAAGGTTTTAAAACATCAGATTTGAAAATTAACCAGACCGTAATAACAAATTGACCGGGTGGTGTTAGCTCACCCGCTAAAAGTATTTTGGAGAGGATATTACAAATGCTTCTCCTACAGTATATTCTCAGGGATGCTTACAGCCCTGTAATGTAGCCCAACATTATCCCCATCCTTCTGGGTGGCAGGAGGATACACTTGGGAGGCAATCCCTGTTCAAATGACCACTCCTTCCCTCTAACCCGTATTGGGTGGGACACAAGATTGCCCCCATCAGTGCAATGTCAGAAAGTGTATAGCTGCTTGTGTGTAGTGCCTCCCCGCTTTCTGAAATTGTACCAAATGTGCAGGTGTTGTGAGTGGGCCTGAAAGGTGCTGCCTTGCTTCCTTCTCTCCCCCCCCCCTTCAAAGACTACATGCAAGCAGTCCTTGGCTGCATCAATGGCAGTCTAGTGTCCAGATCAAGGGAAGTAATGGTTTCACTCTATTCCATCTTGGTCGGACTACATCTGGAATGCCGTGTTCAGTTTTGCGTTCCACAGTTTATTGACAAGCTGGAATGTGTGCAGAGAAGGCTGACCAAAAGGGTCTGGGGTCTGGAAGGCAAGCCTTTCTGACAGTAAGACCTGTTCCCTTGGAAGGTGGTGGATTCCTCTCCATTGGCGGTTTCTAAACAGAGATTGGCTGGTTATCTATCAGGGCTTCTTTAGTTGTGATTCCTGCATTGCAGGGGGTTGGATTAGATTGACCTTTCTGGACCCTTCTACTCAACAATCCTATGATTCTGTGCTTTGCCTCCTGGGCCACTCACAGGCTGGTGCTGGCAAAGGGATCTGATTGTGATTTTATTGGTATAGCACACAGGTGATTTCAGGAAGTATCCAGCAAAGTACAACCGTACCTTGGTTCTCAAATGTAATCCATTCCGGAAGTCAATTCGACTTCTGAAACGTTCGAAAACCAAGGTGTGGCTTCTGATTGGCTGCAGGAGCTTCCTGCTCTCAAACAGAATCCTTGTTGGACGTTCAGCTTCTGAAAAACGTTCAAAAACCAGAACACTTACCTCTGGGTTTTCGGCATTTGAGAACCAAGGTCCTACTGTACCTCTCTTAGCACAAACATTTCTGTTTATGTAGTGGAACTGCCTCTCCTCTCCCTGTGTGCCCTTCCTCAGATTTGTTGGTGGGACAACCCAGCACAGATTTTGAGGTTGCAGCAAGAGAGAGAAGGGGGCATTCCTTTGTGCTAACAGAACTACTTCTGTGCGATCCTGCCCTTCTTAATCTCCACTTTATTATTTTATTACTTAATGCATTGATATCCCACCACGGTCTCCAAGGAGCTCAAGGCTGTGTGCATGGTTCTCCCCCTCCTCATTTAATCCCCATGACACCCCTGTGAGGTAGGTCGACTGAGAGGCAGTGAATGACCCAGGGTCACCAGGTGAGCTTTATGGCCAAGGGGGGATTTGAACCTTCGTCTCTCCCTGGTCTTGGTCCAGCCCTCTAATCGCTACAACACAGTGGCTCTCACGCTTGCACAGCTGTGGGTGGGGAGGTACTGTGCCTTGGTGGCAGAGTACAGGATTTGTACAGAGAATGTTCCAGGCAAAATTGTCTACATTGCTAGCAGGGGAAGACTTTGCTCAAGACCCTGGGAGAGAGCCGATCCTGTTCTGACTCAGGAGGGATTTGCATACGAAAGGTCTGTAGCCTTCTCCACAGCATCTCCAGGTAGACCTGCCAAAGCCCCTTTTCTGAAGCCCTGAAGAGCAGCCACCACTCAGTGTAGACCATCGCTAGGCAAACTAAGGCCTGGGGGCCGGATTTGGCCCAATTGCCTTCTAAATCCGGGCCGCGGACAGTCTGAGAATCAGTGTGTTTTTATATGAGTAGAATGTGTGCTTTTATTTAAAATGCATCTCTGGGTTATTTGTGGAGCATGGGAATTCGTTCATTTTTTTCTCCAAAATATAGTCCGGCCCCCACAAGGTCTGAGGGACAGTGAACCGGCCCCCTCTGAAAAAGTTTGCTGATCCCTGGTGTAGACAGTACTGAGCTAGGTGAACAGAGGTTCAGTAGAAGGCAGCTTCATCTGAATGTCATTTTTCAGTGGATTTCAGAGCAGCCCTTAATGCTGGAGGTTTGCAGGACCAGCTGCTCTTCAAGGAGTTTGTCTCCCCATCTCTCTCCAATGGCAAAGGAGATTCCCACAATGGAGGTGACTCCACCCTGTAGTTTACTCATTCTTAGGAGGCTTCTGTAACCTCAGGCACAGGGGGCTGGTTATTGATTGCTTTTGATGCCTGTATCTCTCCCCCCCAACTCAAATGCAGCACGACGTGCTGCAGTATCACAGCTGAGCATCTTCTGAGCAGCCTGTAAACAAGCCTTTTGTTTCCAGAGATTTCCAGGCAACGTCAAGGTTAAGATATGGAGCTGCTAAGTAACTCCCACACATTCGATAAATGCCACCTGTGATATTCCTGGAGGCAGGCTGGAACCTCCGGTAATGTATTCATTCCCCTTCCTTTCTGTTTAAGTGACAGCTGTCATTGCAGGGTGTGTGTGCCCATCCCAAGCAATCCCATTCGTTGAGGTTACCTGAGGCCATTATGCTGATCCCCCCCCCCCCCAGCGGCTGGCTGTTGCTCCTTGAGTCATTCTTGGTGCTTTGGCAGCTGCTGCAGAGAGAACGTGGTGGCCATATTGTTTGCAAGAGAGTAGATCTGCACAGAGGTGTTTAGAGCATGGGGTGAACTTAACCAGAATGTAAGAAGAGCCCTGCTGGGTCAGGCCAGTAGCCCATCTAGTCCAGCATCATACTGGCCAACCAGATGCCCCAATGGGAAGCCCACAAGCAGGATTCGAGCACAAGAGCCCTCTCCCCTCCTTTTGGTTTCCAACAACTGGTATTTAGGGGCGTTGCTGCCTCCCACCTGTGGAGGCAGAGCATAGCCATCCTGGCTAGTAGCTATTGATTGCCTTCTCCCCCCTGAATTCACCCAATCCTCTTTTAGAGCCATCTAGGTTGGTGGCCACTGTGTGAGTGAGTTTCATTGTTTAACTCTATACAGTGGTACCTCAGGTTACATATGTTTAGGTTACATATGCTTCAGGTTACAGACTCCGCTAACCCAGAAATAGTACCTCGGGTTAAGAACTTTGTTTCAGGATGAGAACAGAAATCGTGCAGCGGTGGCAGCGGGAGGCCCCATTAGCTAAAGTGGTGCTTCAGGTTAAGAACAGTTTCAGGTTAAGAACGGACCTCCAGAACGAATTAAGTTCTTAACCTGAGGTACCACTGTACTACGTGAAGGGCTTTCTCTTTTTTGATCTGTCCTGAATCTTCAAACATTCAGCTTCATTGGATATCCACAAGTTCCAGCGTTATGAGAGGAGAAAATCTTTTCTCTATCCACATTCTCTGTGCAGTGCACATTTTTAATAAATTTCTTGCATGTTGCCTCTTGCCCTTTTCTCATGCAAACAGTCCCCAACGCTGCAACCTTTCTTCACAGGGAAGTTGCTCCACCCCCTTGATCGTGTTGGCTGCCCTTTCCTGAACCTTTTCCAACTCTACAATATCCTTTTTGAGGTGTGGTGAAAGGAATTTCTCCCATCAGCTGTTTAGATAAACCTGGAATGAAGCCAGCCTTGCCGCTTGCTGAAGAGGAACCTACATCAATGTGTAATGCCCTCGAGATGTTTTGATTTACCATTCCTGTCACCCAAGCTGCCCCACGGCTTGGGGGGCTTGCATCTGAGCTCCCTCAATGGGCCATTTTGGCAGGCGAATGGAACACCTTACACAGTCACATGGTGTCATGGTGACGCCCCCTTGGGTTCTACCTTGAAAGGCAGGTGGCATGGTATACATTGAAGAAAGCACAGAATAAGCTTTATAAATAGCAATAATAGGTGCAGCTTTGCACCCCTTGGAGGGCAGTTAATGAGGTTTACCAAGGCGGCTGTTTGGGGACTTGCGCCTGGTCTATAAATAGGGGTGCAGCGAAGCTGACGAAACAGCGCTAAAGTCTTTCATCTGTTGCGGAGACTTCCTTCATCAATCTCCGAAGCAACAATGTGGTGCTTTGCTGGCTTCAAGGGGGCCTCGTAGTGCATTTGCAAGCAGCTGGCAGAGTTTGGGGTTCTTGTTTGTGCCATTAGCAAAACGGGGTGGGGGGCTTAATAGTCTAATCCATCTGGAGAGCAAGTAGATTTATTAGGCTCCACACTAAATGGGCTCATAATTACGACAGCCATTTCCGTTCACTCCCATTTCCCCACCCCACCCCACCCCAGTACACGAACCAACATGGTTCAGAATCTCACAGCAAGGAGAAAATTGCACATAATTTGCAATTTTGACAAGGATTAGAACCTCCAGCCACTTTTTATATGATTTGGCATTTTTTTTTTAATGACACATACAACAGAACCATCATTTTCAAGACAGCCCTGGCAAATCTGGAACCATATTTGCTAACCAGATAACACTGATACAGTATTCTTTACTTGAACTTTGTTCTTTTAACCCATGTGCAACTGTACTCATTCTGTGTGCTTATAGTTTTGTTTTTCATCTTTTAATTTTCACCTGTTGTTATCCCTGTCCTCTTCTGTTTTCTATACGTTATAAAACGAAATAAGAAAAACTTACAAACATAAATAAATAAATCTCACAGCATGTTAGATAGGCAGCGACTGAGTTCAAAGAAAGGAGTCTCCCATTTGTCTGAATACTTTGTGGCTCTGTCTGCACAGAGGTCCAGTGTTTTGAGTTGGGCACCTCCGTTTTGCACTTTGTGTTTCTCAAGGTGAGTGGATTCTAGCTGTGGTGGTTTGGAATTGTTCACGTTCAGTTTTAGCAATAGCTCAAACCACCCCTTGAGATCTAGACGCTGGGAAAAGAGCATTTCAATAGCATTGCAGATTTTTTATATTTTTTTTAAGATGCCTCAGACCGGAGTTGGCAACATTTCACTGGCCCTGAATTTATACACCTCGGGCCTAATGTCTTTTGGAGTGCGATCTTAGTGCAGTGTTAATGTGTCCCATGCTGGCTCTGTGTGTGTGAATGAATGAATGGGCTTGAAATGGGCGTTCGGCAGAGTGCTTTGACAGAGCAGGTGGAGGTTTGCCAGAGGAGCAAAATGGGTCTACCTGGGAGGAGGGAATTTTTCGCTGTGGAACAGGGTTAGGCAGTTTTGCATCTTACGCAGGCACTCCGTTCCCAGGGTTCTGCATATATGTAAAAATTAGTATAATCAAACCGCTCCTGGGAAGCATCTCTCGCCTTCTGGAGCCAGCCACTGAGTGGGCCTTGCCCCCCCCCCAAGCAAGGCAGAGAGTTTAAAAGCTCCCTTTTTCTTTCTTTTTTTGCACTGGGTAGCCCTGGCACAAAAATAGCTTTTAAGCTTTCTGCCTCGCTTGCATTTAACTTGCAGAATTTCAGCCAGCCTTCCACCACATGTGGTTGAAAGTGCGCAAGTTAAATGCATGTTAGAGGCGATCGTACTGTACTCTGTTTCTGGCAAAGCAGTCTCAGTTCAGTCTTAGATCTATGGTTCCATTTGCCAATCTTCTGCCCTCCAGATGTTTAGGACTACAACTCCTAGCAGCGCCAGCATCAACGAAGTGTGTTGGCTGGGGCGGGGGAGCTGATAAGAGTTGCAGCCAAAACATCTGGAGGGCACCAGGTTGGGAAAGTGGCATGTTCCAGTTCAGTTTTCTGAGGTTAGTCCTTCCACACTGAGTGCCAGGTACAGCAGCCCTGGTCACATTTCTCTTCCTGCAGCCCCTTCTGTGCCCATCAGTCCATCCCCACAGCTTGTGAAAAGAGACCAGATGAGTTGCTCTTCTTGGGTTTCCTAGCCTTTAGCAGAGGCAGCCATGAGGTTTAGAGAAAGCAAAGATTTTTCTGACAAATCAGCATATGACTTTAGGAAGCTGTGTGTATGGCTAGGTCACCAACAACTAAGTCTGGGTACATAGCAAAAAAACAACAACACAACCCCTCATGCACACCAAAGGAAGAAACCTGAATAAATGTCTTGCCTGCTGCTTGTTGATAACTTGTGATGTAGGGACTCAGTATTGAAATTCACAATGATTTCTATTAAGGGAAAAAATTCAATATTTGGTAGAGATCTGCTGATGTTTCACTTTTAAATTAGGTGCTCGAAGGGACCTCTTGCTAACGACTGCGTTGGATTGCCATCACAAAATTGCAGAACCATTCCTGGGCACTCTGTCATTCTGCTAAACAACTTATGGGTGTTTCTTTCAAATGCTACACAGATGGAATATGGCTAACAGCCGTAATTAAATAGTAAATCTGTTCTAAAGAGTCAGCCAGCACAGAAAGCCCCTACGTAGATTCAATTATCGTAACACTGTTCATTTGTATTTGTATGGTATTATAACTTTTTTTCTTCCTCCACTGCACAAAGAAAATCAGTGCATTGTTTAAAATTCTGCTCTGGGTCTTTATCAAGTCAAGATGCATTTAAAATGCTAGCTGCAGAAAGATTAAAAGGCAGATTAATTGTAAATAAGCCATTAATTAGGCATTTGCATTCAAATCAGCGTTTTTTCCTTTCCAGAGAGAAACAGCTGAACACTATTTGGATATTTTAATGCCCCAGGAGTTCATGCGAAATCATTACATAATCTTGCCTCCTGTCTCAAGCTCTGGGCAAAGCTGCCCCAAGATGCTTTGGTACCTGAGGAGGACCCCAAAATAGTGCTCCCCTCCCTACCAGGGAAGAAGGAGGCAGGGAAGAGCTACATCAGGAACAAGGGGACAGAAAAATCTGCTGCTGGGGGCGTTGGTCTCACCTTGCCTCATGGTTGGGTTGGTCCCTGCCCTAGGGCACTGCTTCCAGTTAGTGTGAACCAGGCGTGGGGAATGCTTGGCCTGCCTGATGCTGCTGAATTACAATTGTGGCCAGGGATGATGTGTTTTGTAATACAGCAACCCCCAGGAAGCCAAAGATTTCCCACCCCTGGTATAGACAGTTCTACTGAGTTAGCATTTCTTTATTGCATTTATATCCCAGCATTTCCTCCAAGGAGCTCAAGGGTGGTGTACAAGGTTCCCCCACTTCTCATTTAATCCCCACAACAACCCTGTGAGGTTGGTTGAGATAGCAGTGACCAACCTGAGAGCTTCGTGGCTAGGTGGGGATTTGAACCCTGATCTCCCAAGTCCTGGTGCAACACTCTAATCATGATGTTGCATTGGCTCTCTACGTGTGAAAACACACACACACACACACACACACACACACACACACACACGGGGAAAAGGACAGGGAGGGAAGAGGAAAAATGCAAACTCAGACACCAATTCTTAAACAGCTATTCTTACAATGACCAGCTGGCACAGTTCATGGGTAGGAGGTGCCTGATGGAGCTGGGCTTTCGGCAGAGCTGATGGAAGGAGCCCTGCATTGTGGTGCTTCCACAATAACTTGGGAGCATTTCTGTGTGCTGGGGTAAAATGAGTCTCTTTCTGTACTCGGTTGTGGGGTGTGTTTTTTTAAAAAAGCATCCATGCATGTGCTAGTTGCTTGGCGAATCCCTTAATACTCAGGCTTGCTAAGAGCAGTGCAGATAGTGGGAGGATGAGGAAGGAAATGCTGCTTTGGACGGACCCTCCAAGTGCCAATCTCCCGTTCCTGGGGCTTATAAAAACACTGCTTCTGCATGTATCTCTCCTTTGCCAAGCCCCGGGCTTGGTGGCCTCTGTGTTCATTTCAGAGCCAGATTAGACTGGCCCAGATTCTTGAGAGTAAACAAGGGCCTTATCTAGGTGTAGCAGAAATCCCTGATCTTTGCATTTAAAGGCTGTTCCCCCCTCCTCCTTGCATCCAAAAGAACATTGTGGTGAGGCGCCTGCAGAAACATGGACTCATTTGGCTGTTCATTTTGGAAACATGCTTTATTTTAAGCCTTAAGAAGCTGCTCTGGTGTTTTGCACCACCTGAATTGCCTCCAGTGGATCACTGATAGGTAAATAAGTGGAATGGAATCTTTTTGCCCGATCCATATAGCCCACTGTGATCTGTAGGGGAGCAGAAGAGCTTTACAAGGCAGGGAGCATCTAACATTCATTCTACTCACAGTAGGCCTATTGAAGTTAACAGACCTAAGTTAGGAGTGTGACCCCGTCAGCATGTAACACCTCTGCTCAGAGATCTGCACTGGTTACCTGTTTGCTACCCAGCCATGTTCAGGGTGTTACTATTAGTATACAGAGTCCTTAACTTGGAGCCAAGATCTCCTTACCCCAGATAGGCTCACTTGACCACTCTGATATAGGGAACTGTCACTGTTCTGGGTATCTCATAATATTGGTTCCGCATTTGTAAGAAACCAATTTTGTTATTGTGACAGCTCAAAGACCTTGGAACTCCCTGCTTGTTGACATCAAGTGTCTTCATTGCACTCTTTCAGGAAAAACAAGTCTGCAAGTTGATTTTGCAAATGGAGGCTCTGGTTCGGCTATAACCAGGCACATCACCCAAAGGCGAGTATCTCTATTTCTAAGTTAATTTCTGGTAAATTCAGCATAAAAATCCCCAGAACCCTTGCACAGCTTTTGCTGACCAAACACCTTTGCCTACGATTCTGGCATGGCTGTGACACACACACAACCCGGTGATGAACTCATAAATTCAGCTCCCTCGCTCTCTGTCTCTGATATATGCTAAGGAGGGCAATTGCCTACTTCTTTGAAGTGCTAATGTAATTCTGACAGTGGCCACACATTGTACAAGCTGTTCACCATCTCATTTGCCATTAAGGATGCAGGTGAATGAGCCTTAAAAAAAAAAGGGAAAAAGCAGGGTGAATTGTCACCGGCGTGGGATGGTGGCAATAAGCCTGCCGATGTTGGATCTGGATCTAGATGAGAGCAGAAAGCCAGCTGCAACAGTGAAACACAGAGGTGTGGTAGGGGCTCCTCTCCCTCCCTGTGCCCTGTGCCCCTGCGTTGTAGCAGCCTTGTACCTGCAGAATGTTGGTCCATTGACTAGTGTCTCCTACTCTGAAGGGCAGCACCTGTCCTGCATTTCAGACAGGAAGTCTCTCCCAGCTGCACCTTGAGATGATGGAAGCTGAACCTGGGGACCTTGTGTATGCAGCTACCCAGTGATGACCCTTCCTGCCAAAGGAGTCCTAGTTCTTCTCCTCCTTGTTGTTCATTTATATAGGACCGTCCATGCACATTACTCTGTACACAATTAGAATAAGGCATTCTATCCTAAAGGGCATGCAGTCTGCATAAGAACCTAAGATGAGCCTGCTGGATCAGGCCAATGGCCCATCTAGGCCAGCATCCTGTTCTCGCAGGGGCCAACCAGAGGCCTCAATGGGAAGTCTGCAAGCCCTCTCCCCTCCTGCGGTTTCCAGCGACTGGCATTCAAAAGCATTTATGGCTCCAACTGTGGAGGCAGAATGTAGCCATCAATAGCCCCCTCTTCCATTTGTATAACCCTCTTTTAAAGCCATCTAGCTTGGTGGCCATCACTGCCTCCTGTGGGAGTGAGTTCCATAGGTTAGCTACGTGCTGTGTGAAGATGGGCTTTCTTGTTTATCTGTCTCGAACAGGGGTCAGCAACCTTTTTCAGCCATGGGCCGGTCCACTGTCCCTCAGACCATGTGGTGGGCCAGACTATTTTTAAATTTTTTTTTTTAGATAAAAATGAAGTCCTATGCCCCACAAATAACCCAGAGATGCATTTTAAATAAAAGCACACATTCTACTCATGTAAAAACATGCTGATTCCTGGACCGTCCGTGAGCCGGATTGAGAAGGTGGTTGGGCCGCATCCAGCCCCTGGTCTCAAACCTTCCAACATTCAGCTTCAGTGGATGGGTCCACCGAGTTCTATGTCTAAACCAGTTGATCTTGAGTTCCAGGGAAATGCACTGGCCACAGAACCGTAGAGATGGAAGGGACCATGAGGGTCATCTAGCCCAACCCCCTGCAATGCATAAATCTTTCCCCCCAACGTGGGGCTCAAACCCACAGCCCTGAGATTAAGAGTCTTATGCTTTATCAACTGAGCTAACCATGCTGTCAATGCATTCTGAGGTTTTTTTTTCTTCTTGATTAAAGGCTGCTGATGCCTGGAACGTATTAGGATAGCCTTGCCTGGCTGATGGGAATTATGGTCCAAAACATATGGAGGGTGCCAGTTTGGGGAAGCCTGCTCAGAACCCTTCCAGGCTCCTCCAGGAAACCTAGAAGTCATATTTCTTACTCCTTGAGTGTCTGAATTTTTTTTTATAGGTGAGCATACAGTCACATGAATGTGGAAGCACATCCATTGCCCTTATATATTATAAATTAAAAGAGATGACTCTGAAAGTGCTATTCTGATGCCTGTCTCTCTGAGTGCTTTTCCTGTTCCTTCAGTTCTTCATCTGTGTTTTCACTGCAAGGGTCTTAACTTATTTAGGGGTGGAGCGAAGCCAGTGGAGAAACAGTGGGCTGTTTGTTGCCTGCGTGTAGCTGTTTCCTGCAAACAGAATAGTTAAAGAGGATCTGTTCTTCCTTCTCCTCCTTTGAGCGCCACACCACACACTTCCAAACAAGAAGATTTCTCATCTCTCATCGGCAGCCATCACAGCTGGATGCTGGAAAACAAACAAAATCCCTGAAGCCCGGGCCTCTAAGTGGGATAAGTAACAAAAACAACAACCCAAGCAGTCTTCAATATTTTAAAAGCAAGCCCTAGGAAAAAAGAGCAGGGTGGGAGACAGAGTGAGAGGGAGAACAGGCCAGCTCTAAAGGAGAAATCATGAGGGAATCAACTTAGGGAAGCTTTGTCAAAGTTTTTTCTGCTTCCCATCTCGCTTTTTTTTTATCTTCTCATGTGAGCAACAAGGTTATAGAGAATTGCACTCAAGGCAAGATGTGTAGGCACATAACGATACATAGAAATCTGGCAGTGTTATCTCCTATAATGTAGCTCATGTAACTAAATTCAAAATGTGTTTTATATTTTCTTTTCCTTCTCTGGAGGTGGGATGAGAGACAGCAGCAAATTTTTTGAGTGTTTTTAGTTTTGCAGAAAATGTTTTTATTCTTGTTGGTATTTCCGTAAGAGTGAAATTGGTGGTTTTTTTTTGTTTAAAGAATTAGATATACCCCGTATTCTTCAACAATATGGGATGTTTTCCTTGTTAAGTGTGAAACAGCCGGGTGGGAGCCAACACAGTGTGGAATTGTGAAATGAATGAAGGATAAACAAATGTCCCATCAACTTGAGACTGGCGAGATGTTACCTCTCTGATGGGGGCAGGTATATATCCACTGATGTCATAGCCCGAACTTCTCTTCCTTTGAGGTGAAAGGATAGCATGTAGATGGTTGCTTTCATCACTTTCTGTCTTGGGTAGCAGGTGGTATCAAATCCGCCTCAGTGTCCTAGCTGGGACAGTGTAGAGTAGTGGTTAGAACCCAAAGTGGGTGGTACTGCCCCCTGGCCCTGGCAGGCAATGGGTTAAGGGGGCAGTAAGACGCAAGGGGATGGCAGTGGGGCTCTGGAGGTGTATATGACTATCAGGCTTTGTAAAGCCGGTATCACTGGAACAAGTTCATCAGTTTTGTTGAATTGATTATACTAAGCAATTTTAATTGGGTTTTGAATAAATGTGCAATTAACTCTTACTATTTTGAATCTGATTGTTACTGTCTTCCTTAGTGGGCTGTGCAAACTGCTATTATAAATAATGCCTTTTACGGGGGAAGGGAGGGGGCACTATGGAACCAAGAGGGCAGTGGCCTGAAAACGTTTGCGAACCTCTGCCCTTGTTGGACTAGGAACTGGAAGACCAGGGTTCAGATCTCTGCATAGCCATGAAGCTATGACCTTGGGCCAAGCAAACCATCTCAGCCTAAAACCTATCTCGCAGGGTTGTTGTGAGCATAAAATAGGGAGAATAATCTATCAACTGCTTTGGGGGGGGGCAGGGGTGTGAGGTGGGATGTAAATGTACGTAATAGATAAAGCTCAGATTAGCAAGCAAGCAAGTGTAGGGCACACTGTTAGTGTGGTGAGCAAGATCCCAGCATAGAGGGCCGCTAGTCTAAGACCCACTGTGTGCTTGAAATGGGTCAGGTATTTCTTGCTGTGCTTTAGCAATGTGTGGACCAGCCCTAGAGGTCAAGAGCCTCTGATGAGAGTTTATCTTGCCCCTTCTATGTGCTCTGGATATCATCTTGCTCTGTGTGGGAATGGAAGCAACTCTGGGTCTTTCCAGGACAGCTGTGAGGCAGACACACACACAGCAAATTATGCAATGGTTAGCTTGCCTGAAGCAGTGCATTTTCTTCCAACACCTCCTTCGTCACCCTTTCCAAAATAGCTTGCCAAGTTGCGTCCCAAGTACATATTTTATAGCTTGTGTTGAGTTGAAGATGTCCAATTGAACCTTAAGTACCTATTTAAGTCACTGAGACAGGCCAAATGAAGGGTCAAGTGGGGAGATGTAGTTGTCGGCATGGCAGAGCTCAAACAGGGCTCCATCCAAGGGGCTTTGGTTCCTTTCCCAATTCAAGGCCACCAGCACAAGAGTCCCTCTTGACCTGCCCAGCACCCTTGGTGTGAATTGGCAAAAGCGCAAGCCAGCTAAGTTCCACCCCTCCCCCCAGATGACTGTGAAAACTAAAGGCTGGAGAAACTATTTTCATTGCGGGAATAGCATTAAGGACAATGGCTTTTCTGTCTAAGCAGCCTTCTCGTTTGCCAAAGAGAGGGAGCTTTTCTGGGCATGCTAGCGTTTGGTTCAGCCGGTTACGGTGTGTATTGGTGCTTTTCAGATTCCCTGTGCTTGAGGAACCTTTTCTGCCTTGATGCACCTGCCATCTTTGTTAGCCATGGAACATCTGTGCATTTTTCTTCCAGGTGTCCAGTTCCCCACTGGCAAGTCCTCCGAATGTTGAAAGTTGTTGAAAACACCAAAAGTGTTGAACTTTTGTGGGAAATCTAACCCCAAAATAGTAGGTTTTAAGCTGTTTCCGCTGCTTTTTCCATCATGTTGCCATACACCCGGGTTTCCCCTGACATTTTGCCGGTTCGACAAAATTCCCCCCAACGCCATTTTTAAACCCCAAAACCAGGACATGTCAGGAGTTATGCGTCAGGAAAACTGAAAACAGGCAAGCCTATCGGAATGAAACCTCTGGCCCTTCTTTGTTTGTTTCAGGTATGGTGTGAATATGCGCTGCTTGGCGACCCGGGTCAACTATAAGACTTTGATCGTCATCTGCGTTCTGTTCACCCTGGTCACGGTCCTGCTGTGGAATAGATGCTCCAGCAACAGGGCAGCCCCACCCTTCCTGCGTAGCCCTAGCAGTGCCTTCCGAGCGGACGGACTGGAGAAGCGAGTGGCCGCTTCGGAGAGCAACAAGGATGTGAACGGCCCGGCCAAGCAGCAGCAGCAGCAGCAGCAGCAGAGCGAAGAGGCCTCCCCGCAAGAGCAGCAGAAGGCGCCCCCTGTGGTCGGGGGCTTCCACGGGAACAAGGCGCTGGGGCTGAAATACGAGGAGATCGACTGCCTGATCAACGATGAGCACACCATCAAAGGCAGGAGGGAAGGGAACGAGGTCTTCCTGCCTTTCTCCTGGGTGGAGAAGTACTTTGAGGTCTACGGGAAGGTCGCCCAGTACGATGGGTATGACAGGTTCGAGTTCTCCCACAGCTACTCCAAAGTGTACGCGCAGAGGGCACCTTACCACCCGGATGGCGTCTTCATGTCTTTTGAGGGCTACAATGTGGAGGTCCGGGACAGAGTGAAGTGCATCAGTGGCGTCGAAGGTGGGTCTTTCGTTGCTCTTCTTCTTTGCAGGGGAGGAAGGGGAGCTTGTGGCCCTATAGATACTGCAATTTCCATCATTCTTGATGGTTGACTCGGCTGGCTGGGGCTTTTGGGATATACTCCACAGTTACTACATATCTGTGAGTAGTAGAACCTGACATTTCAGGACATGATTCAACTTGGCCACGGAATTCACATGATTCCGTTTGTGTGCTTTCGGGTTGCTTTTCTGAAAACAAGCAAACAAAACAGATAATATCTATCTTTTCTATTACCTACAAGCATTCCTAGACGATAAAGCCTATCTTGCATTTTAGTAAACTATTTTAAATCATTTTCCAAATCTGTTGCCTTTGGGGGGAATGTCCTTTTCAATGTAGCCTGTTATCTGTCCTGCTTATTATTATGAATCTCCTTTTGCTTACATGTCTCAAGGCAATTTGCAGACATATCTTGGGGACCTGGGAAGCTGCCTTATACTGAGCCCAGACCATTGGTGCATTTAGCTCAGTACGGCCTACACTGACTGGCAGCAGCTCTCCAGAGTTTAAGGGTTCTATTTCCGCCCCACTTGGAAATGCCATCAAGAACTGAACATGGGGTTTTCTTCAGGCAAAGCAGATGCTCCTATTGCTAAGCTAGGGTTCGTACCAGTATCATAAAATGATATTGGAAACAGGTTTAAAAACTACACAGAATGAACACCTGATCTTAAAAAGCTTGTTGAATCAAAAGGTTTTCAATTCCCGCCCCCGCCCCCCGGAAATTAGAGATAGGGTGTGCCTGTTATATCTCATTAAGTGTACAGTGGTACCTCAGGTTAAGTACTTAATTCGTTCCGGAGGTCCATTCTTAACCTGAAACTGTTCTTAACCTGAAGCACCACTTTAGCTAATGGGGCCTCCTGCTGCTGCCGTGCCACCGGAACACCATTTCTGTTCTCATCCTGAAGCAAAGTTCTTAACCCGAGGTACTATTTCTGGGTTAGCGGAGTCTGTAACCTGAAGCGTATGTAACCCGAGGTACCACTGTATAGCAAATAGATAGGATTTTACACTGGAAACCTCTTAGAAGCCAGCTACTAGAAGTAGTATATAGTTTTTTTATTATCACTATTAATGTATATAGCCATAAATAACTAAAGAGCAACCGTTTCTAAAAAAATATATATTCCTGGCCTGGTTGCCTGCAGGAGATTTCTTATTCACCCCAGGCGACTACTTGCAAGCCTAGTCTGGTGGGATCACTTCTTCAGCGGAGAGCCTCTCCTGTCAAGTAGATTGCAAGGCAGTGAAGGAGTTCATTTTAGGTTTCCTCCTGTCTCATTCCCACAATGTCATTGTGTTGTCTGGTGTCCTGTGACCTGGAGAATTTAATCATGTCATCTTTCTAAATTAACAGCTGCAAGCGAAGCTTTTATAGCAGGCGTAGGGCTGGTGCCTCTCTCCCGGATCCCGAGGCCTGCGCCTCTCGCAGAGACCCCTCTTCATTAATAAGCAAAGCATCTTTTAGCATTTGAGATATTACATAGCGCTCTTTAAATAGTTCCCCTGGCGCTTTTGCCCTTCAGGCAAACACATCCATCAAGTGACTATCACAGACACTTATCGGCATTATGAAGTGCGGATGATACGTGGAAATGCATTTTCTTTAATTTTGTTTCGGTAATCTTTCTGTCACGCTCGGTTTGAGGCATAACCACTCTCCGAGCTAGACACTGCTGTGTTAAGGGGAGAAGCCGTTGTTAGGCCTAAGCCTGCAAGAGGGTCCAGCTGGTGGGGCTGACAGTGGGTGACACTAGATCTGCCTCGAGGGGAAAGGCCTTCGTACCTCTGCGGTAGACCCACCTGCTCTGCATGCAGAAGGTCCCAGGTTCAGTCCCTGGCAGCAACTCCAGGTGGGGCTGGGGAGAGCCTCTCGCCTGAAATCCTGGAGTGCTGCTGCTGGTCAGTGTAGACAATACTAAGCTGGATGAACTAGTACGGAACTGCCCAATTCTTAGGTGCAGTTCTATATTCATTTGTGGATCGTGGAAAGCATGGCTCTGAATTAAGCTTTTAGTAGGGTGAGGGGCACTGGGGATTAGAGCTGGGCGATATATTGGTAAATTGTCTGCAACCGGTATAGCGTTCAGATCGTGATGTATTCCCAGCTCAGATTGCCTGCAGACAGCCAAAGGCACAGGCAGGCAGATGGAGGAAGAAGCAGCCGAGATACATTCCAGAACATTGTGATAGACCAGCATACCGTAGTATTTAGCTGCTGATATATCACAATGTTGAAAACCAGATATCGCTGGCCCTGCTGGGGATGAGCTTATGGAGCCAAGGGGGCGGTGGCCTGAAAAACATTGGGAGCCATGGGGTTAGTCTGACCCCACAGGGCTCTTCTGCTGTGCTCACATTCCTATGCTGTGTCTTCTGCCCCCGTCTCACAGGCGTGCCACTCTCGACGCAGTGGGGGCCACAGGGCTACTTCTACCCCATCCAGATTGCCCAATATGGGCTCAGCCACTACAGCAAGAACCTGACCGAGAAGCCTCCTCACGTGGAGGTGTATGAGATGGCCGAGGAGAAGGACCAAAACAGCCACACTGCAGACTGGACGGTACCCAAAGGCAGCTCTGTCACGACGGTGCTGGACAAGTCCAGGTTCACAAACGTCAAGCAATTTGTTGTCCCAGGTGGGTCAGTTCAAAGGGAGACGGTAGGTCTGGCCGGATCCTGCAAGGCTTTCCTTACATTCCCATGACATAGGGTGTGGCTTTATATAAACACACACATTAACTTCTCCATGATTCCATTTCTTTTCATGCTGAAAGGTGTGTGCGGGGGGAAACATTCCCCCACCCGCCCAGAAAATTAATGATTATATGCAACATTTCTTCTCTTTCCCCCACACCCAGAAAATTAATGATTATATGCAACATTTCTTCTCTTTCTCCCACACCCCCCCCCAATTTGCTTTGTATGAAGACAGCCTCATTAATAGGGGCATAATGTATTTTCCCCAACTAATCAATAGCCATTAGAATTAATGAGTCCATTACTTTAAAAGGCAACGAAGTAATTTTAGTCAGCGCCTTAGGCTGGGGTCTCTAAGGCGAAAGCAGTAAAAGTCTCCCTTCCGTTTGTAGTCAGTGGAGCATCCAGGAAGGCTGGATCTCTAAGGTGTGCTCCTCTCCCGCTTCATCAGCCGCGGAGTAATCCTTGGGCTTCTCAGAGGCCAGTGTGGGAGCAGGATGCTGGACTTGGGGGTGGGTGGAGCTTTGATCCAGCCCAGCAACCAAGCTGGACTTGATGGACCGCTGGCCTGATCCAGCAGGCTCTTCTTATGTTCTTATTCACCAGGAACATCTAACTGGCCGTTGTGGGGAACAGAACCTTGAACTGGACAGAGCTCTGGCTTGATCCAGGGTGCCCATACTTGCATTTGTAACTAATTAATAATGAACAGAATCAAAGTTGAAATGCTGATTTCATGCTATTGATTTGAATGTCCTTGGCAGTGCATGAGAACAGGCGTTGTGGCTGGCAAGCTGCTTTCTTGATGCCTATCTGTCAATACTCAGGGGGGAAAGAAAGATCCGTCCTGTGTTGTAGTTTTGCTCCATAACCAACCCCTTACCCTTTGTATTCCCCGTCAGAAAACTCCGAGGGCGCCTCTCTGCAGCTGGGGAACACGAGGGACTTCATTATTTCCTTCGACCTCAAGCTCATCACCAACGGGAGCATCTCGGTGGTCCTGGAGACCACAGAGAAGAACCAGCTGTTCCGCGTGCACTACGTCTCCAACACCCAGCTGATAGCTTTCAAGGATAGAGACATTTACTATGGCATCGGGCCCAGGACTAGCTGGAGCACGGTCACCCGAGACCTTGTGACCGACCTGAGGAAGGGGGTCGGCCTCTCCAACACGAAGGCCGTCAAGCAGACTAAGATCATGCCCAAGAGGGTGGTCCGCTTGGTGGTGAAAGGGCACGGCTTCATCGACAACATCACCATCTCTGCCACGGCCCACATGGCGGCCTTTTTCGCCGCTAGCGACTGGCTGGTAAGGAACCAGGATGAGAAGGGTGGTTGGCCGATCATGGTGACCCGGAAGCTGGGGGAAGGCTTCAAGTCCCTGGACCCCGGGTGGTACTCTGCCATGGCACAGGGCCAGGCCATTTCCACCTTGGTTCGGGCCTACCTCCTGACGAAAGACCACACATTCCTCAGTGCGGCTCTGCGGGCCACGGCGCCTTACAAGCTCTCCTCAGAGCAGCGTGGCGTGAAGGCCGTCTTCATGAACAAGCACGACTGGTACGAGGAGTACCCCACGTCGCCTAGCTCCTTTGTCCTGAACGGGTTCATGTATTCCCTCATTGGGCTGTACGACTTGAAGGAGACGGCGGGAGAGAAGCTGGGGAAGGAGGCCAAGCTCCTGTACGAGCGGGGCATGGAGTCCCTCAAGGCCATGCTCCCTCTCTACGACACGGGCTCAGGGACCATCTATGACCTCCGCCATTTCATGCTTGGGACAGCCCCGAACTTGGCCCGGTGGGACTATCACACCACCCACATCAACCAGCTCCAGCTCCTCAGCACCATCGACGAGACGCCCCTGTTCAAAGAGTTCGTCAAGAGGTGGAAGAGCTACCTGCGAGGAGGCAGGGCGAAGCACAATTGAGCCCAGCTCACAACCAAAATGGAGTTTCCCCCCGTCTGCGGTGCTTGGCAGCCGCCATCTTTGAAGCAGAGTGAAGGTGGTGCCCAAACCCTCTGTGTGTGCGTGTGTGTGTGTGTGCGTGTGTGCGTACTTGTGTTTTGTTTTTTTGAACAGACTCTATTTTCAAAGAAGTGATCCTTAAAACTCATCTTTTTTAAACGATTGCATTCCAGCGGATGAATCCTTTATAGAGTGGGGAGGTAAAATTACAAAGCAGCCATCTGATCAAAGGACAAAGTTTAGCGAACTTGTTTACTTTTCCACAGCGGTCCATTATGGTACTTGTGCATAATAGAAAATGTTTTCTGGTGGGTGGCGGGAAATCACAAAAGCTATAATGGTTTTATAGCCTAGTATTGGTCAGAAAAAGTAGAATATGGCCTCTCTCTTTTTTTCTTTTTCTTTTTTAAAATTGATGGGTGCAGAAATGGGATTTTCACTTGGGGGTGGAGTGGAAAATAGTGTGCCATGCCAGAAATCTCTCTTAACTCTTATCCCAGAGAGTGGGTGACGTCTTTATTTCATTCTACATATATTTCCCTTTGGTGGGAAATTTCAGAGCAGTTTGTGTTGAAATTCTGTACATTGCGAAATACTTCAAATGTCCAGTTTCTTTAAAGATGTACAAATGGGATTAAAAAAACAACAACAACACACTATTAGTGGTGAGGATTCACTGGGAATTTCTGTGAAAACTGCGTGGCTACTCGGGAGAGCTGGTGCAGGGGATGTCTGTGCCTAAGTACCACTCCCATTTCCTTGCACAGGGACTTCCAAGTGGGCAAGTTCGAAGGTGTTTTTCTTACTGTGTTCCATAAGCAACCGACCATCACAAGCAGGACCAGCTGTCAGCACAAAAACGTGGTCACCTTCTCTCAAACTGGTTCTGCCGCCACCTTTTCAAGCTGGGCCAAGCCCTTTCCTTGCTTCCAGATGAGCTGAGACCTCTTCCGGTGAGAGCGGGAGGCTCTTTCCCTCCTGATCATTTACAGCAGGTGTGGGGAACCTTTGACCCTCCGGGTGCTGCCGAACTACAACTCCCATCAGCCGCAGCAAGCATGGCCAGCGGCTCAGGGACAACGGAAGCTGTCGTTCAGCAACATCTGGATGGCCAAAGGTTCCCCACATCTGGTTTTTACAGGGTTTCCTTTCCATGTAAGCCATTCTGTCCCTTGGGGGTTCAGGCCCTGTCCTTTTGGTGTTTGGGGTGCCACCCCCTACCATCTCCAAGCACTGGTTGTGCTGGCTGGAAGTTGTCCCCCAAAACATCTGGAGGGCACCAAGCTGAAGAAAACTAGTCTAGGGTACTGTTGAAACGAGGTACAATTCATGTGGGTGAGGGGGCCGGAAATAATCATTATGTTTGAACACTGTGGAAGTTTTTCTGCAGCAACTCACTCTTGAAACTGCTACTGGTGGTTGGAGGGGAGGTTTGTTTTTTTAAAATGGTTTATTTTGTTTTGGGGAAGTGAAATGAGTATGTATTTATATTTGTCTTTCTGTAAGTCATTCCACTTCTGCCGGCACCATGGTCAACAGCACTTGTTTCGAAAAATTAATTTTTTTTCATTGGGATCACAGATATTCATTTGGCATTTTTTTCGCCATTGTGAAAACTAGCCAGGGGCACAGTCTGCTGGGAAGCTGCACTTGAGAGAGATGGGAATAGATGCCTTTTTTTCTCCATGGACCAGCCCTCTCTTTCCAATACTACTGTATCTTCCAGGCTTGTTCAGTGGAGCTTCCATTAAGGCTCAGGAAGAGCGCTAATGAGGTGGTGGCTCGATTCTGGCTTGGAAATCCCCTTCCCAGGCTTAGAAACTACGTCTCTCGCAAATGTCTTGTGCTGTGTGGTATACCCTGCCTTTGGCAAACCACACTCCCCGTTTCCAGTTGCTGAGAAGTTGGTAGTTGGAGAAATCCAAGCAGGGGACCCTACAGATTAGGGAGGTCTAATCCAGACCAGAGGTAGCCATTATTGGACTCCAGTTCCCATCAGCCCCAGCCAGCATGTCCCAATGGCCAGTGATGATGGGAGTCAGAGTCTCAACAACACTCAGAGGGCACCATGTTGGCTACCCTGAATCCAGAGGGGCCATGACCCTGCTGCGGCTTTTCAGTAGGCACAATTGCTGCTGGTAGATGCTTTGGCAGGCTGCCTGAACTTGCCCAGAATTCCATGTCATTGGCAGCTTGCCCCTCTGTTCCTAATGATATTCCTTAGATATTCAAATCCCACACTTGTGCATTTCAAGGAAACCAGGCATTTCAGCTTGGCCATTTTTCTTTGCTCGCCTTGCAGTGTATACAGAAGCACGGAAGCCTGCACTATCGCTTTACTGGGGAAAGATGTGGGCCGTGGTACTCTCAGATGTTCTGGGCTATAACTCCCCCCCCCCAAAAAAAATAATCTGCATGGCACCAGGTTGGTGAAGCTTGCCCTGAGGCATGCTGGTCTGTTGGTACATTAGAAGAACATTTGAATTCCTAGGTGCTGGCAACACAGTTGTACGAGCCAGGGCTCCTACATAGGTCGGCCTCCACTTCCACTGATCTTGGTAAGAAGCTGTTCTAGAGGGGCCCCCAGGTTCTTCCAGAGCAAAAGTTTGGGTACAGCTGTTGCTGACTGCATGTGTTTCTGAAGGGGGGGGGACTGGAGTGTATGCAAACTACCAAGAGAAAAATAGGGGCATCTGAGGAGTCAGGAGTTAAGTGGGGAGGGAGTAAATTCAAGTCCCAGAAGAGAGAAGCCTTAGAATTCCAGTTCTCTTTGAGAACGTTGGTTTCTGTGCTGATAGCCAGCATATTGAACTGCACTCCCCAAGCCAGTTGCCTCCAGATGTTTTGGACTACAGACAGCCTCAGCATCATATGACTGTGCTAGCATATTGTGCTGATGGGAGTTGTAGTCCCTAACCTCTGGAGAGCACCAAGTTGTGGAAGGGCTGGTCTGTGTTGCGATGATACCAAAGTGGTCGATTCCAGGGCCTCTTTCCTCTCTAGCAATTGCTTCTGGATGTGAGAGTGAGACCGTGGCCAACCAGATTTGGAGCAGCCAGCACAGACACTTTCGGGGTACTGTTTAGGTGGAGCGTTAGTGCCTTGACCATGCGGCCATAACTTCCTCTTGCAATAGGAAATGAGTATATTTGTGGCTGGTTGATGGTTCTGTGCTTATGACTCACTGTGGCACTCCCAGGGCTTCCAGATTTGTGTAGGCTTGTCATATTCGTTGGCCCGAGATTGGCAACCGGAGGAAGCTGGTATTTGGGAAATGAGTGCTGTTCTAGTTGGCGCTCAAATTGGCAACCAGCTGCTCTCCACGTGACCCTTTCACTAGCTGCTCATGGCGGGTGTGATAGAGGTCAGGGAAGCAGAATCTCAGGTGGGCTGTGTTTAGTGGGAATTGGCTTCTGAGAAATAGGGATCTTGATTATTTTAGTACCTTGTCTTTGGCCCAATATGGACAAAGCGGGTTGTATCCAACTATGTCATACTCAAGAGTAGACCTGTTAAAATCAGTGAACTTAAGTGAATCATGTCTGCTGCTTTCAGTGGGTCTCCTCTTGTCGCTCAGTTGGATACAACCCAATCCTCCTGTACCTCTCCCCAACCCCTCAAAGTGCAAAGTGGTCCTCATTTCCTTTTTCAGAGCCACGAGCCGCTTGGCTTCTGAACATACAAAGATTTATTTCAAACCAGAGTTTGGAGCTGATCAGCAAACTCATTCAAGATTATGTGCTAGTTTTGGTGCCGATCCAACACATTGCACCATGGTTAGCTCCCAAAAGGGGAAAGTGTGCGTGCATCAGGGTGGGAAGTTCACAAGAGAGCAGGGAGGGGGATTACAAGAGCCCCAGCAGACTCCCAGTTTCCTTCCTTTGCAGGTGCCACATCTACATTGGGCCCCTGGGCAATTTTTTTCCTCCTTTGTATACATGGGGTGTGAGGGGTGGATGTCCAAGTTGCTGTGTCTGGAGGCCAACTATGAGCAATGAGGGAATTCCAAGGAGGCAAAACCGAAGTTTAGTATTGCAAGTTCTCTATTTTTTTATTTTAAAAAGGTAGGGGACAAGAGATGTCATGAATATGGAGGCTAATGTGTTGAAGTTCACAGAGCGAAGCCAATGCCTTTTGTTCCTGAGTAGACACGACCCTTTCCCCCCGTTTTGCACTATTGTGCGACACACAAGCACAACTGGTGTCGAGTTTTTCTTTACATCCTTTTGAGGCTTCCACTGAAAATTGCTGCTTTTCGTCCACCTTGCAATTGTATTTCTGACCCCCCCTTTTTCTTTTTCATTTCTTTCCTTCCCTTTTTACATGCGGGGTTTGAACCATGGGTTTAAATATGCAATAAATTGTTTACAGGATGCCCTTTGGAGGGCAACAAGTCCTTTGTAAAGCTGTACAGACTTTGTGGGTTAAGCACAATGTGCACAGGTTAGTTTTATATGGGGCAAGACATGATTTTTTGCAGTGGGAATGGTCCTATTATGTTTATATATACATATACATATATATATATATTAAAAAGTAAACCAATCAACTTTGTGCTTCATGTAAAGCTGCTTTATAAAATTGTAAAATAAAGAGTTTTTAATCTTACGCTGTCACTTGGTGTGCATTCGTTGTGTCAAGAGAGGTAAAATCCCCACACTGAATAGAGTCTTAATGGGAAAGCGGACTTCGGAACCAGTCGCTCCAACCTTTTTAAAAGGTGGATCAGAGGACGGATTTAAAATCCCGTCATATTTTGCAGCATAAAATGGCTTTTGCTGGACTCAAGAGAATGTCTTGTGTAGACACAGAAACTGATTCTAACACACTGGGTCTTGGTTCTTTGTAGCAGTCTGAGGTTGCCGGGATTCTAATATGTGTTGTTATGTCTGCAGCAGGGTCTCTTGTCTCCAGTGTCTCATGAAAGGGGAGCTTTTTAGCCCCTGAGAAGTCTTCTCGCCCTTGGTTGCCAATCACAGTCAAAGGAGGTAAGTCTGAGGATCAACTCCTAGGGTCACCCTGGAGAAAGCACATGGGAAGATCACTGAGCAGTTGTTGTGCATGGTCCAAACCTAAGCCTTTAGGAACACTGAAAACAAGGTGCTTCCGAATCAAGAGAATGGCGTACAAGCTCTATTATGTTCAGAGGAACTTCAGGGAAAACACATCAAGTCATTCCAAAGCAAGATATTTGAGCACGCCCCATCAGTTACCCATGTATGTGCAGAGGAAATCATTGATCTAACTGAAAGGCAACACAGGCAGATCTGTGTTGATCAATGCAGTGCAACCCTAATTATTATTGTATAATTAAAAGATTATACAGTAATCTTAAAAGGTCATATAATCTCATAAAGGGGGCATGGCAGTGAGGGTGTGCGGCTGACTATTGTGAAGGAACCCTGCATTTCGGAACTCGCCACTAGGCTACTGGCCACGGGATCGTACTTGAGGTAGCACCGTGAAGAAGAAGAGGAGTTTGGATTTAATATCCCGCTTTACCACTACCCAAAGGAGTCTCAAAGCGGCTAACATTCTCCTTTCCCTTCCTCCCCCACAACAAACACTCTGTGAGGTGAGTGGGGCTGAGAGACTTCAGAGAAGTGTGTCTAGCCCAAGGTCACCCAGCAGCTGCATGTGGAGGAGCGGAGATGCGAACCCGGTTCCCCAGATTACGAGACTACCGCTCTTAACCACTACACCACACTGTGGATTTGCTTGGATGCTGGACTATGACCAGAAACATGCATTTGGCCCTGAAACTCACTTAGTGACCTTAGGCCAGTCACTATCCTTATCTAGCTTAGCCTAGCTTAGCTAGGAGCAGCCAGAGTGGTGTCAGGCTACTTGGGACTACAATTCCCATCAGCCTCAGCCAGCATGGCCAATGGTCAGGGATCATGGGACTTGTAGCCTGCAACATCTGGCAGATCCAATAATGTTGGCTACCTCTGCTCCACAGGGTGGTTTCGAAGATAAAATGGCAGAGAGCCATTGCATGCCGGTTGCCCTGAACTCTTTGGAGGAAGGGTGCAGATAAAAATGTAAACCCTAAATATTTAGGAGTTCTTTGCTCTCTGCACAAGGGAGCTGTCAAAGTGAGCATTGTACTTTTGAGGGGCCGCCATTCCGCTTTGTCTGAAACCCGCCTCCACGGCGAGAACACAAATGTCTCTGCCTCTCTGGGTGACAATATTGATTTTCATCACTCTTGGCAATTTGTTAAGAAGGTCTGCATGGAAAATTGAAGGGAATTTAAATATGTTGTCTTGGTGATGAATCTGAATGTTTGCTGCTCAATTTGTGGTGAAAGGAGATACATTTGCCATCTGCTGGGAATGATTGATGGCTTCCATGACTAGCTTTGGTGCTGTCAGCATGTTAAGCAGCTTGCCTGTTTAATGAATTGCTGCCCCAACTGGAAAAATGGGAGGACTTCTTTTAACAGAGAGAGAGAGAAGAAGAAAAAAATAGTCCTCATTCTTAGGATTTGGGCACGGCTAGTTTTATGCACATGTTTTCAACACATCTGCCCAATATGTCCATATTTCATTCAGATGTACCCTAAAAATGTTGTAACCACCCAGGTCTCCCACTGGGGTGGGAAATTTGCAATGTAGAGTGAAGTGCGGGCAAATCATAGAGTCAGAATTGTAGAGCTGGAAGGGATCCTGAGGAAGTGGAGATTTTCTGTGAGGTTGATAGGAGGAGATCACCTAACAGCTCAGCCTGGAGATCATGAAACACTTAATTTCACACTCGTGGGTTTGAGCCCTACGTTGGTCAAAAAGATTCATGCATCGTGGGGCGTTGGACTAGATGACCCTCATGGTCCCTTCCAACTCTGCCATTTCTAGGAATTCCCATCGCTCTTGAGAAACTACAGGAGGGTTGGGATACATGAGCCTTAGGGTCTCTTCCAACTCAACAATTCTATGATTCTATAGTTCCCAGGGATTTTTTTCGGGGGGGGGGTAGACCTGAGCGTTAAATCACCCTTCACCTTTGCACACCTGGCTTGCAATGTTGGTGGCAGAGGCCAGCAAAAGGAATACAGTGGTACCTCGGGTTAAGAACTTAATTCGTTCCAGAGGTCCATTCTTAACCTGAAACTGTTCTTAACCTGAAGCACCACTTTAGCTAATGGGGCCTCCTGCTGCTTTTCTCATTCTGAAGCAAAGTTCTTAACCTGAGGTAATATTTCTGGGTTAGCAGAGTCTGCAACCTGAAGCGTATGTAACCCAAGGTACCACTGTATTGGAAGCTTCCCTTATACTGAATCAGAAATTAATTCCATATAGTTCAGTAGTTTCTACACTGGCTGGCAGCAGCTCTCCAGGGATTTGCACAGGAGCCTCTCCCAGCCCTACCTGGAGATGGGGATTGAACCTGGACCTTCTGCATTCAAGGCAGTGAGCTGTGGCCCTTCCCTAATGGGTCTGCTTTGAAGTCACTGTCGGAGGCAGTATGCTTTGGAATGCAAGCTGCTGGGAACCGCAAGAGGGGAGAGATGTTGCACTGTGGGCATCTGGTTGGCTACTGTGGGGGAAGGATGGTGGGCTAGATGCGCCCCTTTGGAACTCATCCAGCAGCCAGGCTCTCCAGTTCTTACCAGGGAGGACAGCAAGCCCCTCCAAGGAACAGCCGGATGATGTATGTTGGTTGCTTCTGGTCAGGTCATCCTTTTGGCCAGTCTTCCCCAAACTGGTGTCTTCCAGATCTTGTTGGACTACAGCTCCCATCAGCTCTGCATGGTGCCATGGCTGGTGGGAGCATGGCATGGCCTACTGGAGTCTGCCACACTGGCTACCCTTGCAATGCATTGCCCCTTTTTCTTTTTGCCAGCATAATATTATTCTGCCATCGGTGGCAGGACCCAGGGGCTGCAAGCGTTTAGCATCCTTGCCAAGCTTTCTTCACCTTTGATGCTTCCTGCTTTGGTCTCCTGTCCCTGGCAGAGTTGTGCTGGTGACATGCCAGCGTAGAGTCGTTCTCCACCCCACCCCTCAAGAATGGCACCTCTTCAAGACTTGTTGGCACCAGACACGACTTTGCCAGCTGGGATCCTGCAGCTCCCCAGCTGGATGAAATGCAGCACAGGGTTTTTTTTTCTTTATTGGTTGCTCAAAATGTATATCTTGCTTGGACCGTGAATAGGATTAAAGAACCACCAGTGTTCTGTTTACTTCCAGCTCAGGGAGGTTTATTTATTTATTTAGCATCTTTTAGGTTTGCCACATCTTGAATGGAGGACACCAGTGGGTTTCTTTTTTTTGGGGGGGGGAGAGAAGGGATTGACATAACTGGCGACTTTCCAGGCTGTTTGAAGTTTACAAAACCAGTTTGGGAAGCAACTCCTTCTCTCCCCTCACCCACCCCAACTCTCTCATCTGCCTTGGATTAAAACAGCTGTGCAGGCAGACTGAAGCCAAATGTATTAAATGCATCTTTCAATAATATTTTTAATGCGTCACCATCAATGTGTGCAAGCAAAAGAGATGGGTTTGGGTTGCATTTATGGAATTGTAGAGTTGGAAGGGACCCCAGGGGCCATCTAGTCCAACCCCCCGTCATACAGGAATCACAACTAAACAATCCCTGACAGATGGCCATCTAAGGCCTGTTGAAATTTATGATCCGAAATTGGTCATGTTTAGCAACTTCAGTGGGTCTGTTCTGAATAGGACTGGCATTGAATAAGCACTCTTTGTTGTCGTTTAGTCGTGTCCGACTCTTCGTGACCCTATGGACCAGAGCACGCCAGGCACTCCTGTCTTCCACTGCCTCCTGCAGCTTGGTCAAACTCATGCTGGTAGCTTCGAGAACACTGTCCAACCATCTCATCCTCTGTCATCCCCTTCTCCTAGTGCCCTCCATCTTTCCCAACATCAGGGTCTTTTCCAGGGAGTCTTCTCTTCTCATGAGGTGGCCAAAGTATTGGAGCCTCAGCTTCAGGATCTGTCCTTCCAGTGAGCACTCAGGGCTGATTTCCTTCAGAATGGAGAGGTTTGATCTTCTTGCAGTCCATGGGACTTAGGAGCTTGAAATCCAAAGTTTGACAGCAAGGAGAAGCCAAGGCATCGCAGCCGCCTGTGGGAGGGAGTTCCACAGTTTAACTATGTGAAGAAAGACTTCTCTGTCCTGAATCTTCAAGTGTTCAGCTTCCATTGGCTGTCCACAACCTCTAGGAGACAGGGAGAAAAACCTTTCCCTTTCTCCAATGCCACCTAAAGTTTTACTCTCGTGTCATCTCTCACTCGCCTTTTCTCTAAACTAAAAAGCCTTGAATGCTGCAACGTTCTGCCTTCCAAGGACCGGGGGACACTGTGCACGCAGATCATTGTTCTAAGTTAAGCACCTGTCTTCAAAGCATAAGTGATGCACTTTCAGCTTATGCTTCAGGGCCCAACAGAGACAAACTGCCCAAACCGACAGTCTGGCCCTAAATGGCCGCGTTCCATTCCCTTTCCCTGCAGATGCCACAGGGCAGAACTCTCTGAGCTAGCAGACCTGGAAGCCACCCAAGGAAAACTGGAGCATGGGGATATCATTGCTGCTCAAACCTTCAAGTCAGGAATGGGTGTGGTCAGCACACTTAAAAAAATAAAATTGTGGTTATTGAGTTTTCAAAAAACAACATGCAAACAAGACAAACAGTAGCAAGACAACTTAGCTGGGATTCCTTCATTGCCGGGGGCTGGACTGGATGAGGCTTTGGGTCCCATTCCAATGATGTTATAACCAGATTCAGCATATTACTGCAGTTGGGATAAAACAAGCAGAAGCTGCAGCACACTCTTGCAGGCATCATAATAGAATAGATTCAGGGCAGGGGCATCGCTAAGGTTGCCTCGCCATGCAGAGGCGTGTTTCAGGGGCCATCCAGCCCCCAATTTATATACAGTGGTACCTCAGGTTACAGACGCTTCAGGTTACACACTCCGCTAACCCGGAAATAATACCTCGGGTTAAGAACTTTACCTCAGGATGAGAACAGAAATCGTGCCGCGGCAGCGGGAGGCCCCATTCGCTAAAGTGGTACCTCAGGTTAAGAACAGTTTCAGGTTAAGAACGGACCTCCAGAACGAATTAAGTTCTTAACCCGAGGTACCACTGTATATATAATTCATGTAAATGGAGGCCATACCACACCAAAATGGTCTCATTTGGTAACCCCTCTTAGAACCCTGGGAGAAATGTTCAGACAAGGCAGTGTCCCAAATTGTGGTCAGCACATCTTGAACTAGCCCATGCCAGAGCCCCCAGCCAATCTGGGTACGCAGTCAGCAGCAAAAATGGCCCCCGCAGGCCAACCAACTTTGGCAAAAACCAAGAGGGAGAGTTGTTCTCAACCCCTCTGTCCCTGATGTAGAAACCAGCTCCTGTTTCAGTATTTGAGGCAAAGGAAAGGATCTGTTTTTAAAAGGCCCCTGATTTTTTTTGTTGGGGGGGGGGAGAGCCTCAGAGGTTTTTGACTCCTATACTTGGCATGCCCAGTCTTTTTGGCTCAGTGCTTCCTGCCTCTGGCCCCACAAACCCCAGCCAAAAAATAAAATCCAAGCTTCTGACTGGGTGGGGGCACAGTGCATTTGACAAATCTCCACCCTCCCATAGTTCTGTCCTCCATCTTTGACACCTCCCCTCCCACCAAACCTGTCCTCAGCTTTCTATCTCTGGCAAACTCTGAGCGTGACAAAGAGTTTGTTGGCAAACGGCAATTGGGGGTATTCATAGGCCCTTGTTGGTTGCTTGTCTCACTTTTTTTTAAAAGGAATGTTAAGAGCCAAACCAATCTGGGGGCTTCACTGCCCACAAGGAGGAGGATTCCTGCAACACGTTGGCGATTAATATACACAGAACAATAATTATATGTACATACTTTATCAACCTTCCGAGAAAAATACAAAACATTAAACAAAGCCACAAAGTCTTGCGAACCAGACATTATGAGTTTATTTTAGGCTGGGTAGTTCGCAAGTCTTTGTGGCTTTGTTTAAAGTTTTGTCTTTTTCTCGGAAGGTTGATAAAGTATGTATAATTATTGTTCTGTGTATATTAATCACCAACGTGTTGCATGAGTCACACTACTTCTCTCAGCAGCACAGGTTGCATTTTTCCAGCACGAGGAGGAAGATGGCTGTCTCATTTTCACCAAATTCAGGGGAACCTTCTTGCTGGAAGATTCCAGATGCAGAGAAAGGAAAATGCTTCTTTTACACAGCAGATAGTTGAACTGTGGAACGAACTCCCACAGAAGGCAGTGATGACCACCAACCTGGGTGGCTTTAGAAGAGAAGCTGACAAATTCCTGGAGGAGAAGGCTAGCCCATGATGGCTGCGCTCGGCCTCCACAATCGCGGATGACTGGGGTTGCGGCGCTCATCTCGCTTTATTGGCCGAGGGAGCTGGTGTACAGCTTCCGGGTCATGTGGCCAGCATGACTAAGCTGCTTCTGGCGAACCAGAGCAGTGCACGGAAACGCCGTTTACCTTCCCGCCGGAGTGGTACCTATTTATCTACTTGCACTTTAAGGTGCTTTCGAACTAGGTTGGCAGGAGCTAGGTTGGCAGGAGCAGGGACTGAGCAACGGGAGCTCACCCCATCATGGGGATTCAAACCGCCGACCTTCTGATTAGCAAGTCCTAGGCTCTGTGGTTTAACCCACAGCGCCACCCATGTCCCTTGTGACCTCCACAGTGGGAGGCAGCAATGTTCCAAATCCCAGTTGCTGGAAACCACAGGAGGGGAGAGGGCTCTTGTGCTCGAATCCTGCTTGCAAGCTTCCCATGGGGGCATCTGGTTGGCCACTGTGAGAACAGGATGCTGGGTTCAATGGGCCACTGGCCTGATCCAGCAGCGGGGCTCTTCTTCTTTTTTAATAATAATATTTTATTCTTTTTTTCCATATAGGAAGTTAAATTTGCTACTCAACAATTATATTCCAATTCAACAAACTAGCGGCTTCCCGCTCACCCGACGTCAATGTTTATAACTCAGATCACATACAATTGCTTTTTAAGGTTCCATCTTATCTAATTTCACCCTCTCTAGCGTGCCTCTTAATACATTCTGCTATTTTCTTATACTTCAAACCCCTCTGCGATCTTTGCATAAGGGAAATAACTTTCTTTCACAGCCTAGAAAGGGTTTGCAGTCTTCTTTAAAAGATTCGGAGTTTATGTCTTTTATCAGTGCCGTCAATTTTTGCCATCGCTGCATATTCCAAGATCCTCCTTGCCGGGGATACTAGACAGCGAAATCCCTAAGGAAGCTTCAACAGTATTTATGTAGGGGACTACAGCAGCCAGGATTCTCTGTGCACAGAAATGGAAGGAAGAATGGTTGATGGAAATCTAGGAATATGCAGCAGGAGTCTTCTTATGTTGTCCTAAGGATGCAGGAGATATTTTTTAAAAAATGTGAAATGTTTCTTCTTTTTCAAGAGGTGAGCTGGCCTGGACCTGCATAAACCTCCAGCTGTGGTTGGGATCGGCTTGTCACTCTTCCTGGGCGACTGGCCTGCTGTTGGTGAGCGAAGGCCACCTTTGGGCTCCCTGTTTGTGTCTATCCCAATCAAAGCGCCAGGCAGGCGTGCTAATCTTCCGCCTTTGCCTCTGCACCGCTGTTGCTGAGGGACCTTCTGCATCGCCTGCCGGGCGCTTAAGCAAGAGATGAGCTGCTTAGAGCAAATTAAACATTAATGCTGTGTCTCTGACTCCCTTGTGCACCAAACCCCATTGATGTCGTGCAAAGTGCCAAGCAGATGTGTTCCACCCCCCTCCTGGGGAATGCTTTGCATCAGCCACAGAGGGTTGGGAGAGGGGCTGGGGGGGTGGGAAGGTGGCTTTTCCAGGGGACAAAGGGGATTGTGGTCAAAGTTGAGCACACCCCAAAGGGTCCGGGGAAGGGGAAATCTGCCAAGAAGTTCTTCCCCATAAGCTCCAAGGACACTAAGAGCTCCTGTTGCTCTAGATAGGAAGGAGAAAGTTCATTCATTTCACATTTTAATGCAAGTCTAACTCATTTGCACATCCGGGAAAACAGGCACGGCAAGCCAAAAATGCAGGTATTCTTTGAAATTCATACTTCTCTGAATTTTGCAACACGGCTCTCCAAGCAAAAAAGTGTGCGCCAACTGCATATATTAGGGGGAAATGTGCATAAATGCAAATGTGTATTATAATAGGGGGAAATGCTTGTGAAAAAAATATGTATCAAAAGCACTAGCTAAAATGCTGGGGGATTTTTGTGAGTGTGTGTGTGGGTCTGAAACGGATGCAAAAACATGGCAAGCAGAAGATTAGGAAAATGAGGAAACGAGAGAAACTGAAACCGACAGAGGTGACATGATAGAAGTGAATAAAATAATTAAACGGTATGGAGAAAATAGGCAGTGGAAAGCTTTTCTTTCTTTCTCATAGCGCTAGAACTTGAGGATGTTGAATGAAGCTGAATGTTGAAGGATTCAAGACAGACTAAAGCAAGAACAACTACTCACAGCACAGTTAAACTGTGGAACTCACTCCCACAGGATGTCCACCAATTTGGCTTTCTTTTTTTAAATAAAAGTTTTTATTAGCAATTTCAACATAACAAAGTATAAAAACAGATCATATTCCTTATTTTCCCCCTTCCCCCCCAATCAAACCCTCCTTCCCTCCCCCAGAGACTTCCCTCAGCTCCTCTCTCTGATTTCTCAGCACATATTACTCTCTGCATGTTACAAAATTATACATATCCCTACATTATCTATCTACCATGTTATCAACCAATAAATCTGTGTATGTTTATTCAAAACCTGCCAAGGATTTCAGTTCATTCTGTTGTCTTTTTAGATAATTTGTAAAAAGCTCCCATTCTTCCTTAAAGTCACAGTTGCCCTTGTCCCGCAGTTTGTATGTCAATTTAGCCAACTCTGCATAGCTCATCAATTTTTCTCGCCACTGTTCTTTCGCTGGGATTTCCTCGTTCTTCCATCCTTGTGCTATCAAGACTCTTGCCACTGTTGTAGCATACCACCAACTCGGCTTTCAAAGAGGATTAGACAAGTTCATGGAGGATCAAGTTATGAATGGCTACTTCTCTATGTCCATAGGCTTCATGTTCCATTTTGTTCACTGGAATGTTTCTGCTTTTACTCATGGACACGAATTCTTCACGAAGCTGGTAATTAGCAGACGGGGGAGGCCAACTACTCCTTCGGAAGACGCCGAGCTTTTTATCTATAAAAAAAAAAGGGAAGGAATTGAAGCTGCTATAACCCCAAGAAACACAAGGCAAGTTCAACCCGATAATTATTACAAGGGACTTTTGTTTTCTTTTTTCTGCTTCGTTATACTGCCTAGCTACCTTATTGGTTACGTCGTGAGGATGTTGAATGAGGGAGAAAGACCTAGCTGAACTTTAAACGAAACAAGGCACAATATAGAAGCTTAAGACCAGTAATATTTTCTAACATTTCAAATGATTGATACCTCACAAGTCCCGATGTAAATAGCTGGAGAACTAAACAGGTTGGAGAGGTTGGAGAGGTTCAGGAGGCAACTTCCATAAACTTCCATAAATCGGCACCTCTGCTACTGTTTACTCCAGCTTAGAACAAAAGATAAGCCGCCGGTAAGCAAGCACCCCCTACTATACATCCATATATACCTATATACCCACTATGGTCCTCACCAGGAAAAATTACAAGGACCAAGGAATTCTGCCTAATTCACCACAGAGGCCGATGGAACGACGAAGGAGACAAAGTAAAATTACCAGCTACTTTCCCCAAAAAGACTCGAGCAAGAGAACTCTGAATGAGAGTATCCCTCATTTGTCACCGCTGGAACTTGGAGGTAATCTTTCATCCCACTGGGTGAAAGCCAATGACTGTGGAACAGAAATGTGGGGTGATCATCTTCAGGAGCAGATATACCAGATCTCTAAGGATCTCCTTAACGTTAAAAAATTTCTAGCGATAACAAACGGGCTGCTCCTGACCCTAGTGGATAACTTCAAACAACATGTGAGCGCTTCAGACCAGAATACAAATCCCCTAGCCAGCCCGGATCCACCACTCCCCAGTAAACCTCGGAGGAAAAAAGCTGAGCCTAAGAGGAAGAAAAGCAAAAACATGAAAAACCTAAGGCGGCTTAAGACAACTCACCGTACCTGTAAAAAATATTGGCAGAAGCTCTTTAACCTTCTTCCATCCCTTTCTACAAGTGGAAAAAACAAATCCAAGTCGAGTGCCATCAAAGAGACACGTAAAGTAGATACACCCATAAAAGAATCTAAATCAAGTTCTGAAGAATCAACACCGAGCTGGGACAAAGGAACTGATCCATCTGCAGTCATATCGCCCCAGAGTCCCCTCATGGCCAGCACAGAATCAGTAGACAGAGGTGAGCAGGCGACCCAAACTATCGAGGGGAACCACTCCTCTCAAGTTCGACAGATGTTGTGTCCCAAAAGAGAATGGAGTTTAGTCCTAATCCCACAAAAGCTTGTCTTTGCTAATTACCCTAAACCGCCTAGATTTTACGCAGGGTTGGACCGTACAGACCACTTTTTGTCTATTATAAGTGGCATTTTACCGGGGGTAGTAAAAGCAACTGACATAGCCGCTATAGAGTATCTACATCAAGATGATTGCTCGGTACGAGCACTGATTACTTTTTTAGATCATAATCTGGCCAGTTTCATTTTTAGAGCTAAAAACCTATTCAAAAAAGAAAGAATAGTTCTGTTAAGAATATTTGAAAATAGAGCACCTGCAACCCCTCTGATAGGGCCCAAGAGCATAGGAGTGGAAGTTCACAAAAGGGAAAAAACCAACCACCAAAACCATCGAAATAGAAAGCATAAGTTCCAGCAGGATCATCCCCACCAAACAGCACCAAATGAAAAAAAGGAAGCCTCACACCCAACTGGCGTCGAGCCTCCCACGTGGGACAGTGAGGACTCCGTTTGGGAGGAAGAACTCTCGCTGATAAAGCGATTCTGGTCACTGCGTTCTCCAGCTCAAACTGAGATCCTGAAAAGATTTGATTTACTTCGAAGCAGACTAGAAAAAAAGGATGATCAAGGTGAGACAATGAAGGACCCTTATGTGCAGCCTATATCTCCCAAATGTCTGGTGGATAAGAAGACAGTGGGAGGCACCTTTAAATGTGTGGACGTGGAATTACAATCAGAGCCCCCTGTGATGTACAATAAAGTAAGACCAAAGCAAGGTGTGAAACCTCAAAGCTCCTGGCACAGCTATCTTAAATTGTCTCCGAATGAATTAGCTTCCCCCCCAACTCCAAAATCTAGCCCCAAATCACCAAGAAAAGAGGATCACTACACTCTCTCCAAGCAGCCAGCCTCGAAAAGAACCAACGGGTGTGTTTTTTTAGACACCAAAGAATTGCTGGACATGGTGGTGACATAGATCCAGCCCCCCGAAGGGCCCGGGGCCTAAAAGTGCTGTCCTGGAATATCGCGGGCTGGCACGCCAAGAAAAATAATCAACAATTTTTGTGTTACCTTAAGCAATTTGACATCATCTTCTTTCAGGAGACATGGCAGAATGACCCTATATTTCTTAATGGGTATAACTGCCACTACCTGCCTGCCTCTCCATCTCAAAGGGGCGGCAGATCTAGTGGTGGCCTAGCTTGCTTCATTTCCACGGAGCTAGCGCACTCCCTAACAGCCCTACCCAGCTGCAACTCTTTAGCAACAGCCGCCCTACTTAGCTTCAAGAGAACTATTCTCTTGCTGGTCAATGTCTATATCCCCCCAGGCCAAAAAAAACCCGTTGTTAAGGCTACATGGGCTGAGCTAGAGGCGTTTTTAGAGCCACTCGAATCTACTTACCCGTCTGCCCTGACCATTGTGTGTGGAGATTTCAACGCTCGTATAGGAACAGATGACAACAGTCTACACACTCATTTCAACCAATTTTTGGACACTGAAGAACAGACGGATATTGGCGCGACACGTCTGTCCAAAGATAGTAGAAGTAATTTCCCAGGTCTCTGCTTAGTGCAGGCTGCTAGACGGAGGGAACTGCTGATATTAAACGGCAATATAGAGGGGGACCGCCCCGGGGAATATACCCATTTCTCCAAGGCTGGGGGAAGTGTTATAGACTATATCTTAATCTCAAGATTTGCTCACAGCTTTATAAGGAAGTTTCAAGTGGGCCATAATACTCTGAGTGATCACCTACCTCTAATTTTAGAGCTTGCAGGCGGGCCTTTTGACTATTCTATTGCCGAGCCACAATATATACCTTCTGTAAATTTGGATATACCAGCCCCCAAAAGACTCAAATGGTCCCCAATATTGAATGAAAACCTAACCCTCCTTCTTCAGTCAGTGGAGTTAAAGCTTATTCGCTCCGCTATTGTATCAGGAAATTCAGCAGCTGCGATTATGGAACGCTTTAAATTACTCTTGGAAAGATTGAAACCCCATTTAACAACAGTGATACATAGCTCCGCTACAAAGAGGGCAAAGGACGGAGCTAGCTGGTTTGACCTGGAGTGCAGGCAAACAAGGAGACAAATGAGAACAGCCTACCGGAGATACAGGAAATCAGGGACTGCTCTCCTACTTAATGCTTATATTTATCTGAGACGGTCGTATAAACAATTATTAAGGAGAAAGAAACTGGAAGCTGAAAGAGCCGCATGGCACAGGTTGGTTAAGGCATCGCACGAGAAAGATACTACTTGCTTTTGGCGAACCATATCTGGTCTACTGGACCAGGAGCGCACTAATTCCATCTGTACAGTGGAACCAATGGAGTGGTTGCGCCATTTTCAATCTTTGTTCTATGACCAGGAAGCCCAACATTACAAACTATGCATTCAACTGGAGGACCTACCTCATTGGCCAGCAGTAACTCCGAAGGAAGTTGAGAACTTAATCGTACAATTAAAGAACAACAAGGCCCCAGGGAATGATTACATCCCTGCCGAACTTCTGAAGTCCAACATTAGCTGGTGGGCCCCCCTGCTGGCGTCTTTATTTTCTTGGATCGACTCAACGGGTTTACTCCCAGATGGTTGGACTGAGGCAATAATTATCCCAATCTACAAAAAAGGTCCCATGACAGATCCGGCGAGTTATAGACCAATCAGCCTTCTGCCTATACTCAGCAAACTATATGCCAAACATCTTTATACCAAGCTAACTAGCTGGCTGGAAACTGAAGCTATTCTAGCGGAAGAGCAAGCGGGTTTCAGGCAAGGCAGATCCACCATAGACCATTGCTTCACCCTAGCCTATTTAATTGACAAATATGCCAAAAAATCCCGTGGGGTGTTATATGCAGCCTTTATTGATCTAAAGGCTGCTTTCGATTCAATTCCACGTGTAAGACTCTGGGACAAATTGAGCACCTCTAGCATAGACAAAAGACTATTATTTCTGATCAGCTGTTTATACAAAGACACGGTGCTGCATGTAAGAACTTCGTTAAATGGCCATCTTATAGGACCAGTTCCTGTCAGTAAGGGGGTCAAGCAAGGCTGTATCCTGGCTCCAGTTCTATTCAACATCTACATCAATGATATGGTTAACTGTTTGTCATCTCCGGACTTCCACGCCCCCAAACTGGCTGACAAAGCAATATCAGTGCTTTTGTACGCTGACGATGCGATACTCCTATCCCGAACAAGAATAGGTTTAAATAGGCTCATAGATGAATTCTCAGCATACTGTAGAAGAGAGCAACTTGCAATAAACTATCAGAAAACCAAAATCATGGTTTTTGCAAGGAAACACAGACAGTACAGCTGGAGGATGGATAACCAGACAATTGAACAAGTCAAAGCCTTCAAATATCTGGGTATCGTTTTCCAGTCGACCGGGTCCTGGGATGTCCACCAAAAATGTGCCAAAGAAAAAGCTGCTCAAAGCACCAAGATGCTGTCCCGCTTCTTCTATACGAAGGGGGGCAGATACATCCCAGCAGCCCTGGAAGTTTATCAAGCAAAACCTCTGGCGCAGTTACTGTACGGGGCGCAAATCTGGACGGGGACCCATTGCTCCAGTCTTGAAACTGTCCAGTCCAAATTTCTAAGGCAAATACTCGGTGTCCCCCCCTGTGTTCCAAACGCAGCATTGCGACTCGAGGCCTGCCTTCCATCTGTGGAAACTCGGACCTGGCAGAGAACATTTAATTATTGGCTTCGTCTTAATCTGAATCCTCCTGGTCTACTGCCGTTAGTAATGCAAGACCCTCACGAAAGCAAGTGGTTTAAAACTGTGCATAAAAAACTCCTTACATGCGGTCTGCACTCACAGTCCCTACTATCAATGGGCCTCATCAAAGCAAAGAGTCTAATAGGCCAGCGCCTGAAAGACATCGAACGACAAAACAACCTGACTATCTTAAAGAAACTGTGCCCATGGTATACCTACTTTCCCCCTTCTCATTTTGACTCTCCAGCCTCATATTTGTCTAAACTAACCATCCCAAAATACAGACGTGCCTTTACATTGGCTAGATGGGATGTTCTTCCCTCTGCTGTACTCGAAGGTCGTTACCAAAAGACCCCATTTGAAAAACGACTCTGCCCATGTGGAGATGGTAACACGGAAACAGTGTCCCACGTCCTTTTTTCTTGCCCTCTTTACAAAGACCTAAGGAATGAGATTATTACTCCACTCATTCTCTCCAACCCCGGCCGTTCAACAGACATTACACTGCATTTTCTATTATCTGATACGAACAGTCAGATAACAGAGAAGGTCGCGAGGTACATCGAGAGAGCTGTGAAATTGAGGGCCACCATCTGAGTGACAGACCTGTTCACCCGACGGACCTCCTTTTGTCTGTTCTTTTCTTCCTTTTATCCCTATTCTCATTTTTAACTTTTGTACAGCTGTGGCCTGTTGGCTTTGCTAATAAAGTTTTGATTTGATGGACACGAATTCAAAGTGGCTTGCAGTTCACACTACAGAGGAGCAGGGCCTTGCAGAGCCAGGCAGAGTCCCAGGCCAGGTACATAATATGCCCCCCTTTTTTTACCCTGGGGATAACTGAAGTCTTATAAGTAAGTAAGTATATAAATAATTTTCACAAAAGTTATGCTGACAAATAATTTTTTTTCAAGGCTTGAACCGTATCTGCATATAAAGACAAAATGGAAAATATAGATATACGATTGTGAATATGCTGACCGAGGCCCCCTTTGGAATCGGAGGCCCTGGCCAAGTGGCCCATATGCCCCCCCCCCTCTGTCTGGGCCTGCAGAGGAAAGAAGCCCTCCAAACAACCAAAATCAGTTCTGTACTTTAACCACCTACAAAGGAAAGCGAATTGAGCGTAAAAACAGGGGAATCTGAAGCTCCACAATAAAGAGCTTTGGTTGAGCAGAAAGGGTCTCAGCAGCTGCCCCGAGGGGCTTCAAGGTTCCTTGCTTTGGTGGTGGTCCATGGGCTGGCAAAGGGCCATAGCCCAGTGACAGGAGCATCTGCCTTGCAAACAGAAGGTTGCTGGTTCAATCCCAACGACGTCTCCAACAGAGATGGATTTAGGGCATCTCTACTGGTTCCCCTGCACAGGATGCAGGATGCCTAGATAGTGCTTGCCCAGCTTTGGAAAGGAAGAGGGGGAACTCTAGGACCTTTCCAGAGGTTTTGGCATTAAGGGGCTTGGGCTGGGGACAGCATCTGATTTTGGACTTGCACAGGGCGCCATATTGCCACAGTCCTCTGCTGTCTCCAGGTCGGGTTGGGAAAGATTCCCTGAATTTAAAACCCCGGAGAGCTGTTGCCAGTCAGTATGGGTTGGGAGAGACTCCTGCCTGGAATCCTGGAGAGCTGCTGCTGCCTGTCAGTGTAGACAATACTGTGCTAGATGGACCAACAGATTCCCCTCCAGCGAGCGACTCGGGTGCCTGCTGAATATCAGGCCAGGACAAAACAAACCGCCTCTGCCGATCCCCCCACCCATGGTGGAATGACAAGAGGGAGAAGTGGGGAGGGGGAGAGGCTATTTCAGGGTCGCTCTGCATCCAAACTGCTGGCCTGTGCCTTTTTTGGAAGCTGAATCAAACTGCTGACTGGGCAGGAGCCGGCAGCCCTCGCCTCAGCAACCGGGCAGCCATGCAGCAGCAGCAGCTCTCAGAGAGGAGAAGAGGGCCAGTAGGCTGGTCTGCAAAGCATCTGGGCATCTGGGACATGACAGGAAGGGGCTGCTCCGGAGGATGGGAGGTAAGGGGGCACAGGAGGCCTGGGGGTTGAAGCACCACCACAGGCCTCTCCCAGGACTCAGATGGAGGGATGGGGGAACCCCAGCCAGAGCCGGTGTCACCAGTGCATGAGAGACAGTGTGGTGCAGTGGTTAGAGTGTCAGGCTAGAACCTGGGAGAGACCAAGGTTTGAATCCCCACTCAGCCATGAAGCTCTTGGGCAGGCCAGCCACGGCCTCGCTCAGCCTAACCTACCTGGCAGGGCTGTTGTTGTGGGGATTAAATAATGAGGGAGAGAGAAACATGTACATCCCCTTGAGCTCCTTGGAGAATAAGGAGGGATATAAATGCAAGGAAAAAACAAATAACTAGCTGTCCAGGGCAGCTGTTTATCAGCTCCATCTGGTACGCAGGCTGAGACCCTACCTGCCCGCGGACTGTCTCGTCAGAGTGGTACATGCTCTGGTTATCTCCCGCTTGGACTACTGCAATGCGCTCTATGTGGGGCTACCTTTGAAGGTGACCCGGAAACTACAACTAATCCAAAATGCGGCAGCTAGAGTGGTGACTGGGAGTCGCCGCCAAGACCATATAACAATGGTCTTTCAAGACCTACACTGGCTCCCAGTACGTTTCCGAGCACAATTCAAAGTGTTGGTGCTGACCTTTAAAGCCCTAGACGGCCTTGGCTCAGTATACCTGAAGGAGCGTCTCTACCTCCATCATTCTGCCCGGACACTGAGGTCCAGTGCCGAGGGCCTTCTGGCGGTTCCCTCACTGTGAGAAGCCAGGTTACAGGGAACCAGGCAGAGGGCCTTCTCGGTAGTGGCGCCCACCCTGTGGAATGCCCTCCCACCAGATATCAAAGAGAAAAATAACTACCAAACTTTTAGAAGACATCTAAAGGCAGCCTTGTTTAGGGAAGCTTTTAATGTTTAATAGGTTATTGTATTTTAGTGTTTTGTTGGAAGCTGCCCAGAGTGGCTGGGGAAACCCAGCCAGATGGGCGGGGTATAAATAATAAATCATTATTATTATATTATTATAACTAGGAAAAAGCCTCCCCACTCCTGCAAAGAGAGCTGAGACCCTCCCTCAGCATGACGTTTCCCTGCTTCCTTGAGGTTTCCCTCTGCGTAAGCAGCAAAGCTCCTTAGAGTTATTTATTAAATTTATATGCGACCCGTCATCAAGAGGCCACAGGAAGAAGGCAGAAATTCTGGAAGTGAGGTGTGCAAAAAGGTTCACCCCACCCTCGCATATCTGGGGGGTGAGATATGGATCCTCAACCTGCCAGCTGGTTTGAAACCAGGGCGTTGCGCTGTCATTTAGGGCTGTTGCTAGGGATTTGCAAGACTCAGGCCTGGCGGGGGGGGGGGGAATATGCCCACCAGGCCTATTTACATAACATACGCCTATGCTGATTTCTATGTACAGATGCAAATTTCAGCCAACTTCTAGAAGAGGTGGGGAGACCCCAAACTGTGGCTCTCAGACCTGGGGATGATTCAGAGAAGCATATTTTTGAGCTATGAGGTGTCAGGCAGGTTCTCTGGGGCCAACACCCTGTATGCGGATTGGACATCCACCAATTAAGATGTTGGGTGGGTCGCTGGGGGTCTTAGCAGCCCTGCACTTTATAGCATCTACAGCTTCCTTGACAGCATTTTTTCCCCTCCAAAAAAAAAAAAAAAGATTTAAAATTCAGGGGAGAAAGGAGCAAGTGATGGGGGGGGGCAGAGACATCTGCTGAGGGTGCTTGGGTCTGCTGAACCCCTCCTCAGCCATGCACCGCTGTTGGCACAATGGCACAAACGGGAGAGGGGAGAGGGGCGCAAATGGAGCTTGGCACCAGCTCAGAACTGCTGTACACAACACCTGAATTGTGCAAGTGGTTATTTTAGAACCGCAGAACCGTCGAGTTGCAAGGGTCAACTGGTCCAACCCCTGCACCCACCCACCCGCAGAAGTGGCTGCACCACGGGGGGGGGGGAGGATGAAGCATTGGGCAGCTGCACTTCCCGCTTGAAAGAGCCAGACCAGCATTGGAAGTTAATGCAGTCCTGCAAAGCCCCCCCCCCCAACTCCACTCCCTTTGGGGTGGGAAGGGAATGTGCTGCGCAACGGCGCCACCTGGAGGGCGCCTGGGTGGCGACACGGTCCCGGAGCTAGGATTGCAAACGGGGAAAAGAGTCAGAGTCTGTGGCAATGCGTGGTGGGTGGGCAGGTGATGCGGGTGTCCCGTGAGCAGATCGCCGTCCCTTTGCAATGTCGCGGGGCATTTTTAACAGAAAGGTAGCATAATAATTTAAGAAAGAATAATGAATGGCAAGGGCACAGGAGAGATTTGTTAGGCTTTGAAGCGGGCACCCCCTTGCCATTACTGCCACGCGCTCGCTCTCTCCATCACCTCGAGGACCAAACTAAGAACACAGGAAGCCGCCTTATTCCTGTTGGTCCACCTATTTGTCCTTGCCAAGTTTGTTTGTTATTTATTACATTCAGGGCCGGCCCACCCATGAGGCAAGGTGCCTCAGGCAGCAGGATTCACAAGGTTAGCAGATTCTGATGTCAATCCTTCTTCCCTCCTTGTTCCACATGCAGATCTTCCCTCACCCCTTCTTCCTTGCCAGGGAGGGGTGTGTGTGCGTGCCATTTTGGGATCTGCCTCAGGTGCCAAAATGTCTTGGGCTGGCCCTGATTACATTTATATTCCACCTGTTCTTCCAAGGAGCTCAAGGTGATGCATTTGGTTCTCCAACTCCCCATTTTATCCCCATAACGACTCTGTGAGGTAGCTTAGGCTGAGAGTGAGTGACCGGCCCAAGGGTCACCCAGGGAGCTTCCTGGCCGAGTGGGCATTCAAATCCTGGTTGCCCAGGTCCTAGTTCAACACTCTAACCATTACATTACACCGGTGTAATGTTGGTGGTACACATCTTACAACAAGAAGAAACTGAGGCTTTCGGTGTCATCGGCCTGGCCCTGTGGAACTCTCTGCCACTAGAGATGCAGCAGGTGCACCTTCTGCTTCTACTTTTAGGCACCTGCTGAAATGTTTTCTATTCCATCAGGCTTAGGCAAGTGGGCAATGGAGAATACGTCTCTCCATAAGCGTTAGCTGGTTTCTGATTTAAACTTTGTTATATCTAAATTGAAAACCCTGCATGGATCTCCTTGGGAAACCAGTTTCAAGCAGCTTCAGAGAGGCCCCCCATGGCTGTTGTGGAGCAGGATCGGTCCAGGCCAGCCAGGTCTGGCACAGCCGAGTCTAGCTGACGTGCAATGAACTCAGCTGGTGACTGTGATGCTTTGCCTCGGGGTAAATGATTGATCTGGCCTCCTGCTTATGACTTTTCTCCCAGGCACAGGATGGGTAGAGGCTGTTTCTGGGTGCACTTGGAGGGGGTCACTCTAGGGACAGACACAAAAAAACCCCCAAGATCACTGAATATGTATTAGAAGCTCCTCAGGCCCTTACCCTGGACACATACAGAGCAGGGGCTTCAGTACCTTGCAGTATTCCTTATTCTTCCCCACAGAGGAGAAGGTTGTGTGCAAAAGCCTGTTTGCTAGCCTATATTTCTTATTCGGATTGCAGAATTTGAATTTTTACTGACATAATCTTGGTATGTAATGTAATGGAGATCACAAGCTGCCAATTGGCAGTGATGGTGTCCCACCCAAGAGTGAAGTTGAGTCCTGTAGGGTGACCTCAAATTCTCAGCAGCTGAGATTGAACCTGCAAAGGTGTCAAGTGATTAATCCCTCCTAAAAAGATAGATTTTTTTTTATTTTTTGGCTATGAGAAAACCAACTCACAACAGAACTGGGTGCTGGAGTTACAGTCTTACATTTGCAAAAGCATCTTGTTTATTGATTTCAAAACATTTGCCTATCATGGGATTGTAATAAAACCTCTAAGCGCTTTACAAAACAAAAAACACCCCAAACATTAAAAGTGTCAAGGAAAGACAGTTCAAAACAAGCATTTATAAAGTTGCAAAAGATAATTAAAATCAACGGCAAACAGAAAGATCGAAATGCATGCCTGCATTCTCCATGCATGGACAGGGTTTGCTAAATGAAAATGCTTTTAGCAGGCACTGAAAAGAGTACAGTAAAAGCACCTGCCTGGTGTCAAGAGGCAGGGAGTTCCAAAGTCTAGGTGCTGCTACACTAAAAGAACAATTCCTTGCAGGTGTGCTATAGCAGTGTTTCCCAACCTTTTTTGGGCAAAGGCACACTTGTCTCATGAAAAAAATCTCGAGGCACACCACGTTACAGCCCCGTGACGTCAGCACGCAGTGTCACGCCAGGAGGGACGCACGAAGGAAGGGGGGAGGGCGAGCGGAGGCAGCTGCAAGCCCCGTTCCTCCCCATCCGCCCCTTTCCGTGCAAGGAGCGCGAACAGGTGTGAGAAGGGGGTCAAACCTGCGGGCCGGCGCCGGGGAACCTCCAAGCTTTGGGGGTGGGGGGGGAGGAGGCAGCAAAGCAAGGCAAGAAGGAGAGCGCGGCTTGGCTGGGTGAGCTTTGGCAGGGGCAGGGAATGAGAGCCGCGAGGCAGGCGCTGCGGACGGAGGCGCTGCCCGCCGAGCTCGCAGGCAGCCAGGCAGGCAGACGGCGAGAGCCCCGCGCTGGGCGGCCTCTCCTCGCCGCCGCCGCTCCGCATCTCGCCGCCAGACTCGCCCGCCTCCCTCCGGGGACAGCGCCCCAATCGAAAATGTGACTTTTTTAAAAAAAAAAATCTTTCAAATTTTTTAATTTTTCCCACGGCACACCAGGCAACATCTCGCGGCACACTAGTGTGCCGCGGAACAGTGGTTGAAAAACACTGTGCTATAGGCCTGAGAGCATCTCCCTCTTGAAGGGTGAGCATACTCAGCATATAACAACAGCAGCCTACCCTGCAATGTTTTCATTTCCCATCATGACTAGTTGCACAGAGCAGTCCAGAACCAAGGTTCAAATAATCCTGAGCAATGTCTCCATCAATGCAGGGGTCCATTGCTCTGACTGTTGCAGGGTGTATAGGGAGGGAGAAGTAGCCCCCACCTGAGCTGGGCCTAATAAGACACAACCACCACCACCATCACCACCTGGCTTTGTTTCATGACGTATGATGCCACCGCTGTCGCTGCCTCTAATTGCTTCCTGTGGATTTGCCTTGAGTCCTGCTGATCCAAACAGCCTCAGGTGTTTTGCTTTAATTGAACCATCCTGAAATCCTGCACAGGTTGCAGAAGTCTACGAGCCACCCTTTGCACCCCACATGGGCTTAGAGGAACAAAGTGGCTAGCTTGCCAGGAGACGAGACCAGGAAGACGGCCTGTAATTGGCAGCACCTGATCTCTTGCTTTGGCGCTTTGGCGAAGGAGGAGGGATCTGAAGGGAGATGCAGAGGGGAGAGAAATATCTACCCCTGGATTTCTCCAAAGTAGATGGCTGGGATCTCAAATGGATAGAGGCTTTCGCCCACCCACTGCAGCTGATGCCTCCTAGCCATGTTTCCACAGAAGCAATTACCACTCTCAAGTGCATTCCCTAATAGAATCATAGAATTGTAGAGTTGGAAGGGACATCAAAGGTCATCTAGCACAACCCCCTTGGCAAAGTAGGAATCTCAGCTCAAGAGTCCCTGACAGATGGCCATCCAACATCTGCTTAAAAAGTGCTGCACCAACAAGCACCTAAACAACCCCTCTGCAGTGCCACAAATCCAGCTTAACGGTGTATCGTTGGAAAATGTTGATCACTTCTACCTGGGCAGCTATCTTTCCACAAGGGCCGACGTTGATGCTGAAATCCACTGGTTGCGCTCCCCTAAATCTGCCTCTGTTGGGGCAGGCTGGGGGGGGGGTCTGTCCACATTCTCTTTTCTGCACCACTCTTTGAGGTGCAGCAACAGCAAAGGAATCCCTTTGCAGCTGGATACTGTTGTGAGGTGAGCAGTGATTTCTGGCATCATATGCAAGGCAGGGGTTGGGGGGAGATATTTTCCAGCCCGAGCAGCCTACTGAAGGCCACACTCCAGTGATGTCTGGAGCCAGAAGCAAGAGGTGCGACTCAGAACTTTGTTCAGCTAAAAAGTCAGAGGCTTCCAGTGCATACACAACTCTCCATCTTCAGTTCAGGCAGGGCACAGGCATGAGTGCAAAAAGGCCAGGGTGTGCCCTGGAAAGAGCCAGGTAAAGAGGTTTGGAGGGCCACAGTCAGCTCCCATTCCTGAGCTTTCACACCTCAGATGTAAAGGGTTCTGTTGCTATCCTGAGCCTGCTTACTTGGGAGTAAGCCACATTCAGTTCAATAGGACTTGCTTCTGAGAAGACATGGTTGGATTCATGCCCCGGTTTCTGTTTGTGGCGAGTGAGGTGGGAGGATGCTTGAAATACTTTTAGGTAGCTCTGACTTTTTTAAAAAAGCAACCATAACCAGGAGCAAGCCCTCTGCTTTTGCATCTTAGCATGAGACATCCCATCTCCCCACTTCTTGTGAGGCCAAACCAGCTGGTTTTCAGCTCTGAACTGGAAAGACTTGCTTTCGCTTGTTTACGCCCTGAATGCAAGTCCTACTGCTGCAAGCTTTGGCTAATTTGCTGGCCTGGGGACTCTTTAACTGAAGGAGCATTTGGGGTGGGGAAACCCCAGCACGCTTTTAAAAAAACAACCACCCAAAAGGCTGTCTCTTTCCTTTAATTGCAAATACAACCAGAAGAAAGGAGTGGCTTCTGGAAAGAGCTGGTCACATTCTTCAACCTGTGGAGATGGCCTAGCGCTGTCAAGCCTCCCTCCTCTGTCTAGGCTAAGAGCTGGGGACTGACTTTCCTTTCCATCCCACGAGAGCATCCCTCTGAAGCTGGAAACCAGAGAAGGTGCAGCAGTAGCAGCAGCAACAGAAGCAGCATTGCCTCTCTCTCCATGCCTTTGACAGAGCTTGGCTGGCAGAGGTAAGTACTGGACTCTTAAATTTCTAAACTGGGATTATGACCTCCCAGTCTTGTTCCTCCTAACCCTAGATTTGTGGGGGTTTGGTAGGGGTCTCCTTAGGTTCACCAGATGCAGCGGTGAGGAGGAAGGGGTAGTCTGCAGTTGCCTCCCCCGCCTCCATTTGCTTCCCACAGATACTACACTGGAAGCATTGCACAGGAGCCAGCTCCTAGGGGTTGAGGTTCCTTCACACACCCCAACAAAATATTTGAGGGGGGCAGCCTCCTCCAGAGTTGATGGGCATTGCCTTTCAAATGGTGTGCATACACTGTGTCTTGTGATCATTTATGCAGGGCTGCCCCCCACCCCACAATATTTTATTCAAGTTGGCACCCCTGAGGCAGTGCTTAAAGAACTCAGAGCACAGATTCAGGAATGTGAATCTATATGTACAGTGGTACCTCGGGTTACAGACGCTTCAGGTTACAGACACTTCAGGTTACAAGCTCCACTAACCCAGAAATAGTACCTCAGGTTAAGAACTTTGCTTCAGAATGAGAACAGAAATCGTGCAGTGGCAGGGGAGGCCCCATTAGCTAAAGTGGTGCTTCAGGTTAAGAACAGTTTCAGGTTAAGAACAGACCTCCAGAACGAATTAAGTTCTTAACCCGAGGTACCACTGTATAGATGCTTCCGGGAAAATGATGGTGAGTCGGTGGCTGGGGTCACCAATGTTTTGCAGTCTGCCCAGTTTACAAAAAGGGGTAGGAGACATGGGGCCCAGGGTGTAAGACCCCGGTCTTGCCCCTGCTGTGCTGCTCTCTAACAACACCCATATATACCACACCTGCTGAAATTCCTGCTTCAGTCTACACACATGTCAGAGGCAGCTGTTCCCCTCTTCTGCTATACTGATGATTCGCCTGGTGCCTTCATTATATTGTCACAAAAGTTGGGTGTCTGCCCCTCTCTCTGCCAAGCAGTGGCAAGAGCCCATGGGGTCCCAGGCACACACACAGGGTCCGTGTCCCTTTGGAGACTGTTGTGCTTTAAGAAATAGGGTTTGTTCACCTTCTTACAACTTCAGTCTGCATGGAGGAAGTCCAGAGGCAGCAGCGCCTCTCTCCAAGATAGATCCCTCCTTCCTCCTTCCTCCTCTTAGAAAACCCCTGCTCAATACACACACTCCATCAATTTGGCAACCCTTTAAACCAGGGGTCAGCAATCTTTTTCTGCAGGGGGCCGGTCCCCTGTCCCTCAGACCTTGTGGGGGGCTGGACTATATTTTGAAAGAAAAACAGAACGAATTCCTATGCCCCACAAATAACCAAGAAATGCATTTTAAATAAAAGGACACATTCTACTCATGTAAAAACACACTGATTCCCGGACCGTCCATGGGCTGGATTGAGAAGGCAATTGGGCTGCATCTGGCCCCCGGGCCTTAGGTTGCTTACCCCTGCTTTAAACCCCTATCTCTCTTCACACCTGAGGGCATGGGGGAAGTTCTCTTGCATTGCCTCAATGGGCCTCTGTCATTCCCTTAAGGAAATGCTGGTTTGCATAAGCCAGCCCAGGAATCCCCTGTCTGGCGCATCTCTGCAGGTTGCGTTTTAATCCGTATCCCACTTAATCAAAATCTTAGCATTTATTCATTCCTAGGGTTTATTCATTCCTAGGGTCTATGACACTGTACTTTAGGTGCCAGGCAAAAACGTTCCTCTTCAACCAGGCCATTGGCCGATTAATATTCTACAGCCTTTTGAATGTGTCTGTGGGAAGGGGAGAGTTATTGTTTTGCTGTTTTGTTTTAATTATTTACTCCTTTCACCCTGTATTTTATTCTGTGAACCACCCTGAGATCTTACGATGGAGGGTGGTATATTATTATTATTATTATTATTATTATTATTATTACAGGAAGAACCCTTCTGTAAACTGGGGCTAGGCCGTTTCATACTGCAGTTATACAAATCTATGGCACAACCACAATTGGCATACCAGTCACCTCAGCTGAAAAAGGATATTGCAGAGTTGGGAAAGGTTCAGAAGGGCAACCAAAATGATTTGAGGGGAGGGAGCGACTCCCCAATGAAGAAAGGTTGCAGCGTTTGGGGTTTTTTAATTTAGAGAAAAGGCAAGTAAGAGGCAACATGATAGAAGTTTTTAACATAATGCATGGTACAGTATTGAGAAAGTGGAGGCAGAAAAGTTTCCCTCCCTCTCCCCTAACACTAGGACTCACAATAAAAAAATTCCTTCCAGTAGCACCTTAGAGACCAACTAAGTTTGTTATTGGTATGAGCTTTCGAAAGCTCATACCAATAACAAACTTAGTTGGTCTCTAAGGTGCTACTGGAAGGAATTTTTCTTATTTTGTTTCGACTACGGCAGACCAACATGGCTACCTACCTGTAACTAGAACTAGAACTCACAGACATCTCAGGAAGCTGAGTGTTGGAAGATTCAGGACAGATAAAAGGAAGGACTTCTTCACGCAGCGGATAGTTAAACTATGGAACTCTCTCCCACTGGAGGCAGTGATAGCTACCAGCCTAGATGGCTTTACAAGAGGCCTGGACAAATTCATAGAGCCAAAGGGCTATTGATGGCTTCTAGCCATGATGGCTGTGCTCTGCGTTCACCACCAAGCCAGATTTGAGATTGTAACCTCCTTGGGAGCAGAGACTATCGTTTAAAGTGGCAGGCATGTTGTTGGTTCTCTATAAACAATCAAGGATAAGGGAGGCGAAACAGGAAAGAGCTTGTGACAGACTGTTTGGGGGGAGAGAAGAAAGAGGCTCAGCAACAGCAGACAAGATTAAGAGACAGAGGAGTATGAAAAGGAAAAGAGCCTCAGCATCAGTACCGCTGTCCCTCACCTGGTGCCCTGTTTTTTGGGGGGCTGATGGGAATTGTAGTCCTAAACATCCACAGGGTACCAGGTTATGGAAGGCAGCTCCAGAGTCCCTCAAAACCCTGCTGTGAGTCACCTTAGAATCATCAAATTGTGGAGGTGGAAGGGGCCCAAGGGTCATCTAGTCCAACCCCCTGCAGTGGTAATAAGGGCAGGTTCAGACATGCAGGCCACCGTTTGAGGATGGCTCGACCCTAAGTATGTGAACTGACTCCACTGAATGGCTCTATTGAGCCTGAGAATGTTCTTGGTGGTGGTGGATTCTTAAATCACGTAAGTCGCCCTAAGCGGACAGTCCTCAGGGGACAAGCGTGAAGGTGTGAACCAGCCCTGAGTCCCTTGGGTGTCCAGAACAGAGGCTGAGGGTCCAGCCTGAGGCTTGCTTTCTCTGGCTAGTGGAAATACAGTTCCTCATTTCTTTGGCATGCTAATCATTGGTGTTGCCTGGGCAAAGAGGACAGGAACAAAAGTAACTTTTTATTTTATTTTTGGAAAAAGTTTCAGTCTGCTGTGCTTTAATTGGGCTGTCCGTCTTGTTTTCACTGCATGTTAATTTCGTGCTGTTCTTGTTTTGCAACTTGCGGAATGGTTAAAAAATAAATATTGAGCTGCCTTTTTGCAGCATCTGTAAATTTCCACTTGCTAAGACTAGCCTGGCCAGTTGCTGTAGTATCTGAAGGCTGGTCAGGGAGTTCTGTTCTGCTGAGCCATGCCCCTTCCCCCCAAATCATGTAAAAGGGTTCAGGGGCAAAGCCATCCTTCTGGCACAATACATAGGTATTTGCTCTTGGGTTCCAGCTGGAAGACTAGGGTAAAATAGCTCCCTCTCCAAAGAGAGCTGCTGGTGGTGTAGTGGTTAGAGCACCAGACTAGGACCTGGGAGAGTCAGGTTCAAATCCCCACCCAGCCATGATTCTCACTAGGTGAACTTGAGGCAGTCACTTACACTATCAGGCAAACCTACCTCAGAGGGTTGTTGTGGGGGTTAAGTGAAGACTAGGAGCTTGGAGACCTGGGTTCAAATTCCCCGGGTGACCTTTGCAGCGGGTGATCACTGCATCTCAGCCTCGCCTACCTCACAGGTGAGGATTAAATGGGGAGGAAGAGACCTATGCATATCACCTTGGAGGTAAGATGCAATATACAAAAGTACATTCCTTTTTCCCCAAAAGAGACACCCATGTTTTTACTACACCCCAAACATTATCTGGTAAGGCTGCTGCTGGCTGGCCAGTCCGCACCAGATCCAGTCTGCGGGAATTAGGATGCCATTCTTGATAGAACTGATCTGTTGTTCTGTAATCGAGCAATTCCTGGGGGTCTGGATGATGACCCTTTGGGTTCTTCTCAGCTGTACAATTCTATGATACTATGATTGACAGTTTCTTGGGGAAACCACTTAAGGTCAAACCTAGGCAAGGACCCTTTTTAATGTTTTGCAAACTCTTGCAGTTGACTGGCAGAAAGTTCTGATGCAACCAGAATCCTCTGGGTCTACTAAGACTTGGTTAATCCAGGAAGGAACAAACTGTTTATGGGGCAGCCGAGAGCAACTCATCTCTGGCCTGTTGTTTTCCTGGCTCCTTCTGCCTGTTGAATAATATACCCGAGAGAGAGGATGTTGCTAAATAACCTGCATTATGAAAATGGGGTTTGATTGTATAACTTGGCAGAAGAGACAGCAGTTTCGAGCAACGCAAGCTGGCTAGGAAAGTATGTCTCCATAAAGCAGCCTTCCCCAAACAGGTGCCCTCCAGATGTTTTGGATTTACAACGCTATCGGTCCCAGTCTTCTGATGGAGCTGCAGTTCAAAACATCTGGAAGGCACCAGGTTTGTTTGTTGCATCTGAGCATGGAGGGAGGAAGAAATCCACAACAGTTTTCCTTGTACAGCAAACCTTTCTGAAACAATGCATGGGCCAAAACACAGCCATCCTTGGAAAGTCACACTTCTCCGAATTTTGCAATGCGGTTTTCCAGCCAAGCCATGTGAGCAGAACAGTGCATCTCCAAGGATAACGTGTGCATAAAAATGCATGTATTCTACATGGGCAGCATCATCGGGAAATGGTGATAGGCCTCCAAGAACACATGGCAGATTATGGGATGATATCTTCGTACAAAAACCGAAATGGCATAAAAGTGAAATGTCATTAAACAGACATTTGGTGCTTCCGCTGGGGGGCGGGCAGGATTGTTGAATATTGATCTTTGCTTCTCGTATAAATAAGTGAAAACAATAAAATATTTGAGGGGGGGGGATGCATATACAGTGGTACTTCGGGTTAAGTACTTAATTTGTTCCGGAGGTGCGTACTTAACCTGAAACTGTTCTTAACCTGAAGTACCACTTTAGCTAATGGGGCCTCCTGCTGCCGCCACGCCGCCAGAGCACAATTTCTGTTCTCATCCTGAAGCAAAGTTCTTAACCTGAAGCAGTATTTCTGAGTTAGTGGAGTCTGTAACCTGAAGTGTATGTAACTTGAAGCGTATGTAACCTGAGGTACCACGGTATATCATAAAGATAGCATACCTGAATGCAATATATGTAGGGAAATTGCTTTGCCAAAATGTGGAGATTAGGAGACAGTCATAGGGAAATTCTGGTGCATTTACAAGAGGGCTTAAGAAAAATTCACAGACTGGTGTGGAAAGGGGAGAACTCAGCTTGAGATTGCAAAAACTGAGAAACTGGAGTGGACAGCTTTACCTGGAGGGGCTTAACCCTAGCCGTGCCAGCGGCAGGCCGCGAGGTATACATAGTTCTGTCCTTGAACCACCTCGAAGCAGCCGCACCCTGGGAGGTTGCCCCAGAGCTCTTCCTGGTTTCTTTCTTTTCTCCCTGCCCTTCCTCTCTCCTGCCACTCAAGTGAGGTATTTGCAACCATCAATGTTTAAACTCCTTAACCAGACTCTCTGCAAACTGCTGCTGGAGGGGACCATCTCAGGGAGGCTTGCCAGGAGCGACTCAGGTCGCCTAGGAGTACAGTGTTTTCAGCGGCGTTTGCGAGCCCATCTGGTGGCTTGCAGCATAACTCAAGAGAAGATCTAAGGGGCTGCTGGATTTGCAGAGCTGGATTTGTGCAACGTCGCACAGCATCGTCAAGTAAGACATTGACCTGGTGGATTTGGGCAGGTGCCTGTCAGTGGCCGAGATCGGCTGCTCCTTGCTACCTTTCAGGCAGATCTCAGAAACATTCTTGTTTCCAATTGTGTTTAATTGAGGGGGGTAGACTAAGGCTGTGTACGCGTTGCCAGCTTAAAATGCCACACGATTGTTCTTTTTCCTCATAAAATTGTGGAACTGGAAAGGACTCAAAGGTGCATCTAGTCCCACCCAGCCGCTGTGAGGGTGGTAAGGATGTTACCTATCATTGTCAGCCTTATTGATATATCCCATAAATTCACAGACTGTAGAAATGTAGAGTTGGAAGAATAATGATAACAATAATTTATTATTTATACCCCGCCCATCTGGCTGGGTTTCCCCAGCCACTCTGGGTGGCTCCCAGCAGAATATTATTATTAATAATAAGAAAGTGATAAAATATCAATCATTAAAAACTTCCCTAAATAGGGCTGCCTACAGATGTCTTCTAAAAGTCAGACAGTTGTTTATTTCCTTGACATCTGATGGGAGGGTGCTCCACAGGGCGGGCGCCACTACCAAGAAGGCCCTCTGCCTGGTTCCCTGCAATCTGACTTCTCACAGTGAGGGAACCACCAAAAGGCCCTTGGATCTGGACCTCAGTGTCCAGACTGAATGATAAAGGTGAAGACACTTATTCAGGTATACTGGGACCCTGAGGGTCATTTAGTTCAACCCCCTGAAAAGCACATTTTTGCAAAGAAATTCTTCCTCACTATAATGCGTTCCTCTGCCCCCCCCATTATATGCATCTTTATGCACGCTTTACCCAAGCAAGTATATGGTTGCATATATAGGGAGAACTGTGCTACAAAATTTGGAGAGCCGTGAATTTTGAAGGAGTGTGGGGTTTCTATTCTGATATCATTTTGCAAATCAGGGAACTTTGCCTTTAAGTGCAAACTGAATCAAATCCCTACCAGCAGTCAACTTAGATGATATTCATCTGCACCAGCCTCTTTGGAATCACAGGGAGTTGTGTGAGATTGTGGCTGTTTTTTCCCTGCTTTGCAAACCATTTTGAGCAGCCTCCCCCACCTTGGCACAGCTGTTTGGTGTTGGTGGGAGTGCAGCTGCCCTTGCTGGAGCTGACGGGAGTCCAGAACATCTGGAAGGGCACCAGGTTGGGGAAGGTTGTCTTTGAGGGCGTGCACAGCAGGGTTTGGTCCGAGGCTGGTTCTTCGCTTGAACAATCTCATCTTTGGTGCCACATGGGGGAAGTCGTAAAAAGTTACTCATTAACATCTCCATTATTTACCCAGAATGTTGAACCTCCTTGCAGGTGCATAACATTCTCCTTTGGGTGGGTGGGGAGGATGGATGCTTGAACCCTTGCTTTATCCTTGTGGGGAAGGCAGGCAGGCAGGCAGGCAGGCAGGCAGGCAGGCAGGCAAGCGATCCTGTGTCCTGAACGACCTGGCGAAAATATTTAGCATCCAGAAAGGGTGGGGAAGGCGGTGTGCTTCAGCAGTCAGGTGGGGCTTTGTGTCGCTGTGTGTTTTGCAAGATTCACACACTCTCTTGGATACAGGGCGTACGCTGGCATGTTGAGATAAGCCGGGAGGGGGGGACCTGCACGGTCACCAAGCCAAACATGAACACAGTGGCCTGCAGGGATGTCTCTTGCCAGACGCAGCAGGGAAGGTATGTCGCTGTGCCAGACAGCAGCTCCTGCAATTTAGAGGGGAAGGGGACAGGAGCCCATCGCAAAGAGCCAGACTTTTGCCAGAGTTGGGGTGGGGCAGTAAATTTAAGGAGCGGTGGTGGCTTTGCTCCAGACCTTGGTTGCCTGGCCAGGAAAGGAGTTAAGCCAAGAAAGGAGTTACTGGTCATTTATTTCATGAAATGTATTCATCGCTGGATTGTAAAAAAAAAAAAAGGAAACTAAAAGAGAGAGAGAAAAATAAAGCAAGACAGTATCCACAAGAAAAATTAACATTGAGGATTTAAAACTTTCAGAAAGTTAAAATAACAATAGGCTGAAAACGTATGAGCTAAACAAGAAGGTATTTAGCAGGTATTGAAGAGAGGACAGTGAAGGCAACTACCTGATATCAATAGGCAGGGAGTTCCACAGTCTAGGTACTGCCACATTTCAGTTGCAGTCTCCTGTCGGTGTGATAAGGGGGTTGTCTCACTCCTTATACAGGCGTCCCACCCCCTTACGTGCGATTGATTCATGTGCGACCGTGTATATGCAGGGTGCCGGGAAATAGATAGTTTAATTCAAACTGGGAATGGCAGGAGAGAGCTGGAGAGTCCTCATTGCTTGCAAGGAGACCCTTCCCAGAGCCTGAAGAGGACATCAGTGAGGGCGGACGAAGCCCTGAAGAGACCTGAGGTGCAGCGGAGCTTTGTTTAGGCTGCTCAGCCTCCCCGCCTAATAGCTGATGTCCGGGGTAGCGCAGCAGCATTGCCTGCTTTCCCATGCATCCTCCAGCCTCCTGCCAGCACCAGAGCTCTAATTTTAGTTATGGATATTTTTGGTTATGGATTGTAGAGAGATCGGCAGAGAGGGCGCTCTCCACTTACACAATTTCTGCTTATGTGTGTGGGGGTCCAGAATGCAATCCCCACATAAGCGGGGGGATGCTTGTATAGCCATCTGATTGCTTCGCTCTGCGGAAGAGAGTCTCTTAACAGGGATTATCTCACCAGGAAACCGTGTCTGTGGTGGCTCCTCACAGAACTCTAGCCCAATGGTTGCCATTAATTTGATTTGAACTGATTTTATAATGAACTGATTTTAGAATGCTGTATTACCGTATTTTTCGCCCTATAGGACGCACCGTCCCATAAGGCGCACCTAGTTTTTTGGGGGTGAAATAAAGGGAAAAAATTTATTTTCTCCCCAGGCATGGGGCTGGGGCGGCCCGAGCTTCCCCCGACCCCAGCCCCCAAACAGGCAGCTCTCTGCAAGCCGTGGGAGCCCAGCGCTGGCTCCCGCTGCTTGCGGAGAGGTCCGCGAAGCCTGCACGCGCTGATTTCAGCGCGCGCAGGCTTCGGGATGCCGGCAACTCTCCTCAAGCAGCGGGAGCGCTCCCGCTGCTTGCTGAGAGGTCCGCGCAGCCTGGAGAGCGAGAGGGGTCCGCTCTCGCTCTCCAGGCTTCAGCGAAAGCCTGCATTCGCCCCATAGGACGCACACACATTTCCCCTTCATTTTTGGAGGGGAAAAGTGTGTCCTATAGGGCGAGAAATACGGTATTTTACTGTTGTTAACCGCTCTGAGCCCGGCTTTGGCTGGGGAGGGCGGGATATAAATAAAATTTATTATTATTATTATTATTATTATTATTATTATTATTATTATTACTACTATTTTGGGCTCCCTCCTGGTGTATATCCAACAGGGTCCGTTTTTAATGTCCTTTTTGCACCTGGTAAAGATGTTCCTCTTTCAATGAACCAATTAAGTGGATTTTTTAAATAAAGAAAACCCTCTCTCTGTATCTGTATTGGTCTTAAAATTGTTATACAGTGGTACCTTGGGTTAAGTACTTAATTCGTTCCGGAGGTCCATACTTAACCTGAAACTGTTCTTAACCTGAAGCACCATTTTAGCTAATGGGGCCTCCTGCTGCCGCCGCGCCGCAGGAGCACGATTTCTGTTCTCATCCTGAAGCAAAGTTCTTAACCTGAAGCAGTATTTCTGGGTTAGCAGAGTCTGTAACCTGAAGCGTATGTAACCCGAGGTACCACTGTATATAAAATCATTTCAACAGTCCAAGTGCACGGTGTTGCTATTAGTATATCAGCCCTGAGCAACTTTGGACCAGTTTACCTATGAGATCACCTTACACCCACTTGACCACTAGTGGAACTAGCTCTGTTACACGTGCTATATAATACCTGTTCCACATTTGTAAGAACTTAGTATTTGCTGCAGCACCTACACTTTGGAACTCCCTGCCTCTTGATATCAGGTTAGTCATCACTGTCCTGCTAAAAACGCTTTTGTTCAGACAAGCCGACCCAGATGCTTAGAAAGTCGATGTGAGTTTTAATCTGTTTTTAGTCTAACCTTTTGAAACGCTTCAGTTCAATTAGAGATAATTTTATTGTATCTTTTTCACAAACCGCTTTTAGGATTTATTTCTCTTTTCTTTATTTTACAATCAAGCGGTGTATAACTTGTACGAAATACAATCGTACCTTGGAAGTCGAATGGAATCTGTTCCAGAAGTCCGTTCGACTTCCAAAATGTTCGGAAGCCGAAGCACGGCTTCTGATTGGCTGCAGGAAGTTCCTGCAGCCAATCGGAAGCTGACAAAGCTTTCAGCAGATGTTCAGCTTTCAAAAATAGTTAGCAAACCAGAACAGACACTTCCAGGTTTGCGTCATTCGGGAGCCAAAACGTTTGAGAACTAAGCTGTATGAAAACCAAGGTACGACTGTAATAAAATGAAGAGAACATGCTCTTATCATGTAATTGCTCTGAGATGTTTTTTTTTTCTTTCCTTTTCTGGAAGCGATTGTTAAATGAAATAAATATTAATTCTGACCTACTTTCCTGGCTTGAGGTGGGATTGAGATGCACCTTGAACTTGGCTGCCAAAATACTGGCATCTGCTCAGGCTCAGGCTACTCAGGAAATTCTTGACTGGCCACACTTACAAGAAGAGAGGTGGGGTAAATGGGTGCAGGCAGCCATTATAGAAAATGGGGGCGGGAGGAAGTGGGTTAAAAGAAATAAAAGAGGTGAAGGATAATAGCAGGCTGAGAAAAGGTGTGGCCAAGTTATGCATTTTGTGGATTCTTCCTGCAGTGAATCAACACCTCCCTTTTTAAACAGTCCGCTTCTGCAAGGAATTTCTCATTGCCTAGGGAGAGTTCAATGCAGACTTCAAGGGCTCATCCTGGCTGCGTTTTGGTCACTGCATGTGAGAGAGAAGAGAGACTCGTATTGCCTCTTAGCTTCCTGGGGTAGTAGCTTGCCAGGCAGTGAGCTAGAACCAGAGGAATCAATTTCTACAGCAAATCGCAGCTCATGTGCTACAGAAATTCAGGGTAGGTAAGAAGGTTGAGCTAGGTTTCCACTTATGGAAATTTTGGGCAGGCAAGAAGAAGAGACGGGGGGGGGGGTATTTTCCACATGCTTTTTACAGCTAGTTCTTAGGAGTCACCATCCAGCCCTCAAGATACTGCTTTGAGGTCATTTCCTTCTTTAAAAATGGGCTTCCTCTTGAGTTGATCCCAGCCAATCAGGAATCCTGTTGGGAATGGAATGCCACAAAGCTAGCACAGAGCAAGGGCAGTTTTTCCTGCCCTTATTCTGAGCAGCCTTTTTTACCCAGTTTTTCTGGCTCTTCTCTAAAAATCAATCTAAGGAGAGGTGAGTGGGAAACACATTTTGCACCGGCTGTTTTGATTTGATTGTTTCTGCATCTTGTGCACCCGGCGCTGCTTCCATTCCGCTGCAGTTCATCTTCTACCAAAAAGACTACATTAGTCTGTCTGCTGCGGCAAAATTATGTAACTTCAGCTCCCTTTTCTATTTTTGTCGGAATTCTCCGACATCTGCGCTGTGACTGAGGGCACGTATTTGAATCTCTAAAGAGGCCTGGCTCAGTAATGTCAGGATATATAGCCCCATCTGAACGCCTCCCACAACATAGGCGAGTGGTGAGAAGTGGAAAAAATTGCTTTGAGAAAGGGTGTTTTATTGTTTTCCTTTGTAAATAAGGACTCAGGATTCTCAGGCTCTCACAATCCCAAACGCCTCATTTTGGAGGGGCTATACAGTGAAGGCCTCACATCAATAGGCAGGGAGTTCCAACGAGTAGGTGACGCCACACTATAAATTTAAGTTCTTTCAGCTGTGGAAATGGGTATTAGGTGGCACCCATAAAAGTGCCAGTACCGCAGATTGAATCGGCAGCCAGTGCAGTTCTCTAAGAACCACACAGAACTGGCAATGACTCTTCTGAGATAATATAAAAATTTGCTGCGATATCACCTGAATCTGCACTTGGTACGCTAAAGCCTGTGTCTGTAACTGAATTCTGTTACGTAGGTTGACTTGAAGTTCATAAAAAATTATTGTACAGTGACACCTCGGGTTACACACGCTTCAGGTTACAGACTCCGCTAACCCAGAAGTAGTGCTTCAGGTTAAGAACTTTGCTTCGGGATGAGAACAGAAATTGTGCTTCAGCGGCGCAGCGGCAGCAGGAGGCCCCATTAGCTAGAGTGGTGCTTCAGGTTAAGAACAGTTTCAGGTTAAGTACGAACCTCCAGAATGAATTAAGTATTTAACCCGAGGTACCACTGTATATACAAATGGAATTCTGTGACATGAGAGCATGTGCTTGTATCTTTCCTTCTGTGTAAAGCCATGCCTTCGGACTGTGAGTGTTCATGGAGCTCCACTCCCTGAATCTAAGCCTGAGGAGAAGCTGCCATGTTTGCAGAGGGTCAAAATACGGAGTCCAGAAATTCTCTGGGGCTGCATGCAGATCGTGTTTGGTACACATTGCAATGTGCTGGTTGGGGAGAGCTACCCAGTAGCTTGAACCCCCTCCTTAAGTAGTGGGGCTGCTGCCACTTGAGTTTTCTGCCTGGGGCAATGACTTTTTGGGGGGCACCAATCCTAACCTCGTGGGTTCCTGTACACTTGCTGAGGTCCATCTCTCGATCATTTTCATTCCTATATCAACCCTCGTGCGCTGTCTCTTTCCTTAAAAAACGCCCCCAGGTATCCGTGGCAAGTCTGAACGGAGGCGCCGATGAAGACTTAATCCAACCTGCCTGTCTCTCAGGCGGGAAAGTTCTTCCCAGAGGAAAACTCTCCGCCCAGATCAGCCTGTGACCATGAACACCATCCTGAGTTTGAAGCTTCCCCGGCTGCTCCACACTGACCAGGTTCCCAAGGTGAGTAAAGGGGGCCTTTGCAACATGGGTCTCGTGCAAGGTGAATGCCACCCTGGGTAAGGCAGTGTGGCATAATAGTGTGACTAAGGAACGCAGGTGGCGCTGTGGGTTAAACCACAGAGCCTAGGACTTGCTGATCAGAATGTTGGTGGTTCGAATCCCCGCGACAGGGTGAGCTCCCATTGCTCAGTCCCTGCTCCTGCCAACCTAGCAGCTCGAAAGCACCTCAAAGTGCAAGTAGATAAATAGGTACCGCTCTGGCGGGAAGGTAAACAGCGTTTCCATGCGCTGCTCTGGTTTGCCAGAAGCAGCTTAGTCATGCTGACCCGGAAGCTGTACGCTGGCTCCCTCGGCCAATAAAGCGAGATGAGCGCCGTAACTCTAGAGTCGGCCACAACTGGACCTAATGGTCAGGGGTCCCTTTAGGACCTGGGAGACCAGGGTTTGAAACCCCTCGCTCGGCCCTGAGGTTTGCTGGGTGTGACCTCAGGCCAATCACTGCCAGTCTAATTATTATTACGATAGTTTTTTATTAGCATTGACTGTGGTAAGTAATAATTATAATGTTATTATTTGTACACTGCCCATCTGACTGTGTTGTCCAATTTTGATTTTTCCACCTGGAAGCCAAGTTTTTTATCCAAATTATATGCCTCCATTATTTGGTAATAATGGAGCCAATCTCACACTTTGTTTTTTAATTTTTCAAAGCTCTGCAGTTTTATTCTGTCTCCCTCTTGCTCCAGAATTTCCCAATATTTCAGCCATTTGGCCTCCATACTGAGTTTGCTACATCACAGGGTTGTTGTGGAGATTAAATGATGAGGGGAAGAACGATGTGTGCCGCTTCAAGCTGCTTGGAGGAAAGGCGGGATGCAAATGAAACAACAACAACAACAATTTTATTTATATGCCATCCATCTGACTGGGTTGCCCCAGCCACTCTGGGTGGCTTCCAGCAAAGTATAAAACTACAGTAAAACCTCAAACATTAAAAACTTTCCTATAGAGGGCTGCCTTCAGATGTCTTCTAAAGGTCTATTTTATTGGTTTTAGTTAGAGCATATTCTTCCCACCCTTCCAGGAATTCTGGGAACTGTAGTTTGCTAGGAGTGCTGGGGATTGCAGCTTTGTGAGGGGTGAACTACAGTTCCCAGGATTCTTGGGGGTGTGGATGGGCTCTAAATGTAGAGGGGGTGTGCAGCTTTAATTTCCATCTTGACTGGCCACATGGTATGAAACCAGGATGGTCTCAATTCTCTTCCCTGCTGTATCTTCTTCTTTAAAGAGGGCAAAGCTCCCAGGTGGGGCTTGGAGGAAGCAACCAGCACAACACTAGCAGAGGCAGAGGTGCCCCAACCACGGGGCAAAGTAAGGCAACTGCTACAGGTGCTGGAGAGGAGTGGTGGCAGGCCCCATCCCCAGACTGCCCTTTCTAAGCCCCCTGGCCACCCCCCTCTGAAATATACTCAGAGTCGAGAGTGGATTTCATGCTCTTTATTCAGCTCATAGTGGTGAGGAGGAATGGAAGTTCCCCCAGAATGTCTGCTTTATATACATTATTTACACAATGGGCCCCACGTGATTGGCTAATTCTGCGATTCACTTGTAAGCCAATCAGGCTGCAGATTCACTTCCACCTGGAGCTGGATTGTGGACCAATCAGACTGCTGTATCCTGGACCCTATTGTTCTAGGACCAATCAGACTGCTGCATTCTGAATCCTATTCAACTCAGTACATAACACCCTCTGAGAGCAGGTGTATGTTTGCTCCCTGCCTCCCTCCACCTCCCCAACCGGTCTGCTGCCTCCAGGTGTGCTGGAGGATGCTCTTAGCATCACTAATATTTGAGTGAGCTTCATCTGACAGTCTACTCGGCTTCTGTGTGTGGAATGGCTGGGGGGTGGGCAGGTTTGCACCATTTTGTCCTTCAAACCAGGCTATTTATCCATTTATTTCATCAAATTTATACACCGCTTGATTCTTAAAAAAACAACAACCAACAACCTCAAAGCAGTTTACAAAAAAAAGATAAAGCAATACAATTGTCACCAGGAAGAATTAACAACAAGAATTTAAAACTTTCACACAGTTAAAATAACAATAGGCTAAAAACAGGTTTTAAAAGTGCATCAACTTCCTTAAAACCCGGACAGACATGTCTAAACAATAATGTTTTTAGCAGGTGGTGAAAAGAATACAATGGTGTCAATAGTCAAGGGAGTTTCAAAGTGTGGGTGCTGCCGCACTGAAATAACTCGTTCTTACAAATGTGGTATGACGTAGCACCTGTGAAATGCCAATTCTGCCAACCGAAGTGGCTGAGTGGTCTCCTATGGGACAAGGTCTTGGGCCAGTCGTGAGAGGAAGGGCACCCTCTGACCATGTTTGAACACATGCTGTGCCCACTGAAGGTCACAGCCCTCACTTGAAGGAAGGTGGGCGGCAGGAAGACTGGGCTGGACCTCTGCCCAAGAACCTGCCCCAAATACTGCCAGAGCAGACCCTCCAAGTGTCCCTTTTTCCAGGGGCAGCCCCAGATTTACAGAAGCCATCCCGGTTTCTGATTTGATCCCTGAATGTCCTGCTTTTTCCTTAGGCTGCTCCTATTTTCATCAGAAAAACATTGGAGGGTATGGAGTTATGCGACCCCCGAGCCAAGGAGATAAGTAACTATACAGTGGTACCTTGGTTCTCAAACTCAATCCATTCCACGAATCTGTTTGACTCAAAAGCCAAGGTGCTGCTTCTGATTGGCTGCAGGTGCTTCCTGTGCTCAGGCGGAAGCTGCGGAAGCCATGTTGGACGTTCGACTTCCTAAAAGCGGTGGCAAACCAGAACACTTACTTCTGGGTTTGTAGTCTTCGGGAGCCGATCTGTTCAACAACTAAGCCATTCGGGAACCAAGGTACCACTGTACAAACTTTAGAAGACATCCGAAGGCAGCCCTGTATAGGGAAGATTTTTTAAAATGTTTAATGTTTTATTGTGTTTTTGTATAGTTTTGGAGAAAAGACCCTGATGCTGGGAAAGATTGAGGGCACAAGGAGAAGGGGACGACAGAGGACAAGATGGTTGGATAGTTTTCTCGAAGCTACAAACATGAGTCTGACGGGAGGCAGTGGAAGACAGGAGGGCCTGACGTGCTCTGGTCCATGGGGTCACGAAGAGTCGGACACGACTAAACAACAACAAATAGTTTTGGAAGTCACCCAGAGTGGCTGGGGCAACCCAGTCAGATGGGTGGGGTATAAATAATAGAATAATTATATGTATTTATTTATTTAGGATGTCCCTTGTTTCATCAGAGAAATGTTGGCACATATGCCAGAGCAGACTGTTTCAGGCCAGAAGGAAACCCTGGTTTGGACATCGGAAGCTGCCTTGCATTGAATCAGACCATTGGGTCTATTTGGCTCAACATTGTCTGCACTGACTGGCAGCAGCTCTCCAGTGTTCCAGGCAGGAGTCTCCCCCAGCCCTACCTGGAGCTGCTGAGGATTGGGGCCCTTCTGCACGTGAGGCAGATGCTCCATGACTGAGATACAGCTCTTCCCATGACTCTGCGTGAACATTTAAGTTGCATGAACAGTTAACTCTTGGAAGAATTTCAACCTCCCAGGACATTTGGAGGCAAACATGAAAGTCATCTTAGTCTACCAAAGCAAGTTTCAGCATGAAGCAAAGCTGGCACTGTAGGCCTTAGGTCCCAGCTAATCCCGGGAGTGGCTTGCTTGTGACAGAAAAGACCTCTTGAGGTGTTGGTCTAGCTAGCTTATTGAACTTGCTTTGCTTATTCATCGGTGGCTGCTAGGCAGGAGAGGGTCACACCCATACAGACTGAATTCTGTATTCTCCATTTCTGTTCTGCAGAGTACTAGCTGCCACTCAGATTTGCATTTGGTGTGGCTTTCTGAACAACGCCTTTCTTTTTCTGAGGGTCTCATGAGGGCATACGGCATGCCTACAGGCCTGGGTGGCTCCTTCGTAACTGAAAGTAGGGTCTGGAGAGGAATGGACACACCTGTCCTTTTCAATTTTAAGTTTATAGTATCCCATTTTTGAATGATGATGATGATGATACTATAATTCATTTATACCCCGCCCATCTGACTGAGTTGCCCAAGCCACTCTGGGTGGTTTCCAAAACATAAAAACATGGTAAAACATCAAGTATTACTAGTAACAATCTGATCCAACATAAAAGTCACTATAGCTTTAAAATAAACAACTTATATCAAACAAAGCAACAATCCATCAGAATCTAATACTAAACAGTAAAATTAAACATCAGCAAGTAATAATTAAACAGTTCAGCCACAGTAAAGAATTACCCATCAATAATCAATAAAAGTAACAGCAAATCACGAAGCATAAAATACCACAAAACATACAAAACCATGTAAAAGGATCAAACTGAGAAACAAAAAGGCACAACTTATAAAACTATTTTTTTTTTAATATCCCTGAACTCTCTTCCCAGCTGCTGCTGCTGCTGCTGCTGCTGTTGCTGCTCTTAAAGTCATAGCCTGGGAAAGACTGGGTGGGGAAAGGTAGGGGGAGCGCCATTGCCTGATGAGGAACAGGAAGCCTCACTCCCCTCACAAGTTGACAAACTTGTCTTTTTAAAGCCCATGTAGAAAATTGTGCAGATTTTTGCATGTATTTCCCCTGATCCAATGCATTTTTTTCAAAGTCATTTTCACTAATGTACACATTTTTTTGTAAGCAGTTTTCCTCTAATACTTGCTGTTTAAAATATTTTAATGGCTTGTGGACTGCATTGCTACATTTGGATAGCTTGAGACTTCGGAGGAAAGCTACATTTTGGTTCAGGAAGTACAGATGAGTAGATTGCTATTAAAAATGTGAGCCCAGCAAATGCCACCCAACTGCATGTGGCAACAAAATGTTATACTGCGAACAACGTGCCAGCCTTTTCATGTTCCAGGAGACTCTTTGCTGTGCTTTCTTCAACAGAACTAAATGACTCCCTCTCAGGGATTAAGTGCCACCCCCCCCCCAAATCTACAACACTTACCTGTGAATACAACTACAGTCTTAATGAGCCATCACTGAGTCCAGCAAAAAAGAAAGAACTTTTATTATAAGTTGTGTTCATAATTGTGGTGGTGGAGACATCTGGTGGACATTTCCAAAGCAAAAAAACACAGCAGCAAGCTTGAAACATCTTGCCTGCATTTTCTTGGCTCTTTACATCAGTGGTTCCCAAAGAGGGTGGAACCGCCCCCTAGCAGATGCTGGGATTCCCCTGGAGTGGGAGTTGTACTAAGAGGCAAGGGAGGCACTGGAGGTGAAAATGACAATCAGATTTCAAAAAGCTGGTATGACTGGATCAAGTTTATTTTGTTGAAATTAAACTAGTTTTAACTGAGTTTTGAAAAAATGTGCAATGAATTGTTACTGTTTTGACTTTTATTGTGTTATTATCTTCCTTGAAGGGTTATGCAAACCACTATTCTGAAGAGTGGTTTTTGTGGAGAAGGGTAGGAGTACAGTTTATGGAACAGGGGGTGGGGTGGGGGGTGGGGTGGCGGCCCTCAAAAAGTTTGGGAACCACAGATCTACACTGCCCTGTTCACTCTGCATCCAGGGCACTGGTTACACAATGTAAGCAGCAATCTGGATCTATTCTGTTGTTTCTTACAAAATGCTGCATTTTCATGTGTTTCTACCCAAACCAGCAGTGATCCAAATTGAGACAAAGGATGCCCTGACTGCAACTTAAGTTGGGAATGGGTGCACAGTCCTAGTTTGTGTTCTTTGAGAGCTTTTAACCAGCCTTCAAGAACCCATGAAAGTTTCAAAATTAATCTCCTGAGGTCCTGTTTGCAAAGCAGGCATCACAGTGCCTTTGTGGTTGTTGCTGCAGCTCCCTAGCCCTCTTCTCCTGCTTAGGACTATCGAGGTTGGCTGTGAACTATGCAAGTTGTAGCAAATTTGGCTCATCTCCAGTTTGCTGGCTGTCCTCCTGCAGGTTTTCCGAGAGAAGGGCATTCTTTTTGGGTACCGTCACCCGAGAAGTTCCGCAACAGATTGCATCGTCAGCCTTTTCCAAATGACAAATGAAACTGTGAATATCTGGACGCATTTTCTGCCTGCCTGGTATGTGATGATCTGTCTGTGCACTTGAAATATATAAAAGAAGGAGCTGTGTTCCTTGACAATGGCCTCAAAGGAGCTGTGGGCTTTTGATTTAAGGGGTGGGACGCCGCTGGAGCTGTGGTCTAATCCACAGAGCCTAGGGCTTGCCGATCAGAAGGTTGGTGGTTTGAATCCCCGCAACGGGGTGAGCTCCCGTTGTTTGGTCCCTGCTCCTGCCAACCTAACAGTTTAAAAGCACATCAAAGTGCAAGTAGATAAATACTTCTGGCAGGAAGGTGAACGGCAGTGGCGTAGCGTGGGGGGTGCAGGGGGGCCCGGCCACACCGGGCGCAACCCCTGGGGGTTAGGGTTAGGGGGCGCAAATCCACGGGTTAGGGGGCGCAAATTATTTGCTTTGCCCCGGGTGCTGACAACCCACGCTACGCCACTGGTGAACGGCGTTTCCATGCGCTGCTCTGGTTCCCCAGAAGCGGCATAGTCATGCTGGCCACATGATCTGGAAGCTGTCTGCGGACAAACGCCAGCTCCCTCGGCCTATAGAGCAAGATGAACACACAACGTCAGAGTTGTCCGCAACTGGACCTAATGGTCAGGGGCACCTTTACCTTTATCTTTACCATTACCATTTCACAAACTCATAGAGTCATAGGATTGTAGAGTTGGAAGGGACCCTGAGGTTCATCTAGTCCAGGCGTCAGCAAACTTTTTCAGCAGGGGGCTGGTCCACTGCCCCTCAGACCTTGTGGGGGGCTGGACTATATTTTGAAAAATAATATGAACGAATTCCTATGCCCCACAAATAACCCAGAGATGCATTTGAAATAAAAGCACACATTCTACTCATGTAAAAACACCAGGCAGGCCCCACAAATAACCCAGAGATGCATTTGAAATAAAAGCACACATTCTACTCATGTAAAAACACCAGGCAGGCCCCACAAATAACCCAGAGATGCATTTTAAATAAAAGGACACATTCTACTAATGTAAAAACATGCTGATTCCTGGACTGTTCGCGGGCTGGATTGAGAAGGCAATTGGGCCGGATCCGGGCCTTAGTTTGCCTTCCCATGATCTAGTCCAATCCCCTGCAGTGCAGGAATCACAGCTTAAAGAATCCCTGACAGATGGGCCTCTAACCTTTGTTTAAAAACAAACCACCACCTTCCAAGGGGCTCCGTTTCACTGTCAAACAGCTCTTATCGTCAGAAGGTTCTTAATGTGTAGTTGGATTCTCTTGTAATTTTAATCCATTGATTTGGGTCCTGCCCTCTGGAGCAGCAGAAAACAAGCTTGCTCCATCTTCCATGGAACAGCCCTGCAGATATTTGGAGATAGCTATCATTTCTCAGGTTTCATCCACACTTCCTTTTGTGCCATGCTAGGCACAGGTCTGGGATTTCCAGGTCAGTGTCTGAGCGGGGTTCCATCCACCCCTCCACCACTTTCCCCCAGAGACCCCAGGTTTTACTGCTGAATCAGAGACTCGATGAACTTTGCTCCATTCAGTGGCAAAACATGGGTTTTTCTGGGGAAGGCAGTGGAAGAAAGAAACCTGCTCGGACACAGATTTGGAAATCCCGGACCTGTGTCTGGAAACGCAGGACAGAATGTAGCAGCCTCCCCCTCCCCCCCATCAAGTAAATCAATACAAATATTTAACTAACTAACTGAGGTTCCGCCGCCCCCCCCCACAACATGAAGCCTGCCCCCCACAACATACACACATGTGGATGAGCTCTTAGAAAGGTACCTGCAGTGGCATCTCTCTGGGCCACTCTGGTTGACGAAACCTCCTAATTATGGATAAAGTGCACAGAGAAAAGTTGCTTTCTCTCTTTCATAGCACTGGAACTTGTGGACACCCTATGAAGCTGAATGTAGGAAGATTCAGGCAGAGGAAAAAAGAAAGGTTGTCCCCACGCAGCACAGAATTAAACTATGGAACTCTCTCCCACTGGAGGCGATGATGGCCACAAACCTAGATGCCTTTAAAAGAGGATTGGACAAAGTCACAGAGGAGAGGGCTATTGAAGCTGCTAGCCATGATGGCTATGCTTTGCTGCCACATTTGTGATGCTTCTGAATGCCAGTTGCTGGCAATTGCAGGAGGAGAGGGCTCTTGTGCTCGAATCCTGCTTGTGGGCTTCCCATTGGGGCATCTGGTTGGCCAGTATGATGCTGGACTAGATGGGCTACTGGCCTGACCCAGCAGGGCTCTTCTTACATTCTGGTTAAGTTCACCCCATGCTCTAAACACCTCCGTGCAGATCTACTCTCTTGCAAACAATAAGGCCACCACGTTCTCTCTGCAGCAGCTGCCAAAGCACCAAGAATGACTCAAGGAGCAACAGCCAGCCACTGGGGGGGGGGGGATTAGCATAATGGCCTCAGGTAACCTCACCGAATGGGCTTGCTTGGGACGGGCACATGCACCCTGCAATGACAGCTGTCACTTAAAGAGAAAGGAAGGGGAATGAATACATTACCAGAGGTTCCAGCCTGCCTCCAGGAATATCACAGGTGGCATTTATCGAATGTGTGGGAGTTACTTAGCAGCTCCATATCTTAACCTTGACGTTGCCTGGAAAGCAAGATCCTGCTTGCTGGTTTCCCATGGGCATCTGGGTGACCATTGGGAGAACAGAATGCTGGACTAGATGGGCCCTTGGCCTGACCCAGCAGACTCTTCTTATCTTCTTAAGGTAAGCTACAAGACTATTGCTGCTAGCTGATTGGCTTTTCTGCTTTCTAGGTACTTCCTATGGAAGCTTTTGGCCTTAGTCTACGCCTTGGATGTCTGGAGGGACTCGTACACCTGGCCCTTTCTGGCTTACATGGTCACCTGCTGCATCTACCCGCTGACGTCCAGCATCGCTCACACGTTCAGCACCATGTCCAGCAGGGCCAGGCACATCTGCTACTTCTTTGATTATGGTGCCCTCGCCCTGTACAGCTTAGGTGAGGATGCGAGCCAATGTATCGGAGCCTTGACTTGAGGTGTGTTCCTTTTGCAGCAGGGAGATTATTGCATTTTTCCTAATGCGCAAACCACAGCGTTTTGCTGCCAAGAAAATGTGTCGTTCCCCACAGAGGGCACCGCAGCTGTGGCTCCGAGTGCTGCGGAGAATGTGGTTGCCTGTGCATCATAGGAACAGAGGAAGCGACCTTGTAAGTAAGCAAAGCAATTTGGGCTTGTCCACACTTAGAAAGCACAGGGTCGAGTGGTTTCCTTTTTGCCCCGCTCCTTCCCCAGGGAAAAGCAGTTCTTTGGTGCTAATTCAGAGCAAACATCAATCTGGACAAAACCCAAATTGCTGTTTGCTTCAATTGAGCTCTAAAGAGTGGTTTTTCCTGGAGGAAAGCAGCAGGACAAGAGGAAGTGAGGGCAAGCCCTTAGTCCATCTAGCTCAGGACTGGCAGCAGCTCTCTAAGGTTTCAGGCTGGGGTCTCTCCTAGAAATGCTGCCAGGAATTGAGCCTGGGACTTCTTAGTTTGTGAGTGGTCCCATTTTGGTTAGAAAAAGATTGCCATGCACCACACAAGTTTAGCATTGGGGGGAAGCGGTGAGGTGTCCGTGGAAACGCAGGTTGTCTGATAGAGTTGTGGGGTCTGCTTTATCCCTTTAGGCTCCGCCATTGCTTATTCTGCCTACGTTTTCCCCGAAGAATGGATTGGCAGCACATTCCACCATTACTACGTCGCCACTGCTGTGCTCAACACAGTCGTGGGCACAAGCCTCTCCTGCTATTCCAGGTATTGACAGCTTCCTCTCTGCAATGGGAATGCAGCTCGGAATGTGCCATCCTGGGTTGGGGAGAATAATATTTATTCTGGAACTGAGTCAATTACACTAGAAAACAGCCCCCCCCCCAACGAAATATATATTTATTTTCTATTTCAATAGCACTATAAATATCAGACCACAATTCCAATCAGCCCCAGCCAGCAACCTTTGCTAACCTGGTGCCCTCCAGATGGCAGTGACCTCCCATCATCCCTGAAGGTCTGGAGCTGAAGGGAGTTGGAGACCAACAACATCCGGAGGTGTCATGTTAGCTAACCCTTACGTAGATGGTGATTTCCTGTGTAACACAAGGAAATAAATACAGTGGTACCTCGGGTTAAGTACTTAATTCGTTCTGGAGGTCCGTTCTTAACCTGAAACTGTTCTTAACCTGAAGCACCACTTTAGCTAATGGGGCCTCCCGCTGCCGCCATGCTGCCAGAGCACGATTTCTGTTCTCATCCTGAAGCAAAGTTCTTAAACCCGAGGTAATATTTCTCGGTTAGTGGAGTCTGTAACCTGAAGCATCCATAACCTGAAGCGTATGTAACCCAAGGTACCATTGTATAGGGCTCCCACCTCAAGGGATTTTATGAGGGAGGATGGTACCTGAATAAATTCAACACTCTGGGCTGGACTTGATGCTGCCTCTCCCTGATCCACCTCATACATGTCAGGGGAATGACAACAAGCCTCCCCCCACATCGTCTAGTGTGCCCACCACATCTCTGATGAGCCCGGTTGAGGGTGATGAGGTAGCATTCAAACACAGGGAGGGAGGGAGATCTTGGCCTGTCAGAGGTGGTGAGCATACTGAGTCAGGTGATGCTTTGTTAAGATTGGATCAGGGAGAAGCACTGATATATACTCATAAGTGATGAGGCTGATTCGCAGGTGGTTGGAATAGATCAGCCTTTCTCAACCTTGGGTCCCCAGATGTTTTTGGCCTACAACTCCCATCATCCCTGACCACTGGTCCTGTGAGCTAGGAATCATGGGAGTTGTAGGCCCAAACATCTGGGGAGTCAAGGTTGAGAACCACTGGAATAGATGATGCTTTGGGTCCCTTGCAACTCTCCAATTCTATTATTTTAATTAGGGGGAATGTGCCTTTTTAAAAAAGAAAAAGGTCAATACTTGTGGACATTGCCTGCATAATCAGAACATTAAAGCCAACTAGATGGCTTTAAAAGGGGATTGCACCCATTCATGCATGGGGTGCCAACTTCGATAAAATATTGGGGGGTGATAAGCCCCACCCTGCATAATTGATCACGACATGGTGCACACACCCCGTTTGAATGGCAATGTTAATCAACTTTTTGAGGGCCTGATCCTCTCAAATATTTTATTGGGGGGGGGGAAGCCTATAGAAGTTGGCTCCTATGTTCATGGAGGAGAAAGCTGTTGATGGCTATTAGCTGCAATAACTATGCCTCCACAGTTGGAGGCAGCAATGGTTCTGAATACCAGTTGCTGGAAACCGCAGGAGGGGAGAGAGCTCTTGTGCTCAGATCCTGCCACTGGGCTTCCCACTGGAGCATCTGGTTGGCCACAGTGAGAACAGGATGCTGGACAAGGTGGGTCATTGGCCGGATCCGGCAGACTCTCCTTATATTCTTATTCAAAGCACTGAGTTAGGCTAGACTGGCAATAAGATACATGCCATTTATACAAGCATGTCCAAGTATTTATTTCTGCATCCAAGCATTTTTCTCATGTGAACTTACTGTGTGTAACCAACAGGCTCGGCCTTCCCTATTTCCATTATAAGAGTGGCGGCATAGAAAGGTAACATGGGCCCCTCTCAACTGAGGTGTAGATTGGCAAGCAGGCAGGGGACACTAACAACCAAAACAGTGATTCCACCTAATTGACGACAGTTGGTGGCTAATAGTCAATATGTCACCCAAGTCAATACAGACTCTTAATTGGGAACAAATCAGTCTTCTTCCAATACTAACTCAGGTGCCTAATCAGTGGTCACAGTGGTGGTGGTCAAAATAAAAAAATTCCTTCCAGCAGCACCTTAAAGACCAACTAAGTTAGTTCTTGGTATGAGCTTTTGTGTGCATGCACACTTCTTCAGATACACTGAAACAGAAGTTGCCAGATCCTTCTATATAGTGGTGGTGGTGATAGCCAATATCAGCAGCTGCTTAAAGGTGCAAAGGGAAAACAAGACATTGACAATGATACATTTCTGAAGGCTTCCTTTTAGTCCAAAGGTCAGCTGGCTTTGCTACATCCTTTGGCATGTACTTTTCATTTCAATTTTCACTTTCTTTGCCCACATCCTGCTGGTGACGCTCTGTCCCGTGTTTTCCATGCATTCTGCCAAACAGATGACCTAAATCAGGATGAAGAGGCCTTGGATTGATGGTTCAAAATTCAGGCTTCATAAAGCAAGTTCCAAGCTTCCATTATAGAGAACAGTGAAGTGAGGATTTTTTCTTAGGCTACATGACTTTTGGCCCACCCTCAGTGCAGGGTGGTTTGGATACATCCTGTAATGTAACATGTTTGGGCAATTCATCAGTTGGGAAACTGCTCACAGGTTCCGTGATATGCCAAAATTGTACAACTGAAGTGGATGTAGGGTTCTTGCACAATAAACCCACTTTTTCTTTTTTAAAAAAACAACCATAATTTTTTTGGCTAAGAAAAGTGACAGGAGACCACACTAGAAAGTGTGGTATAACGGCAACATCATGTAACTTCCATGCAATCAGATCAGAATTAACGTTAGATTAACAGTGTTGTTGTATAACCTCCACACAAATTTTATAGAAAAGAAATCTGGATGACAGCTCAACAAATGGGTCATCTGTAAGAGCTCAGTGTAAAATGAAAACAACCAACCGCGCCCACCAATAATTAAAATTATTTATTTGAGTTCCAAGTATTTTCTTTGGCCTCTTGTGCTTTGAGTCTTCCCTTCTTTATAAGCTTGAATCAGTTGAGTTGAATGAAGGTTTCCTAACCACCTGAGCAGAAAAAGTCATTGGGGCTGCGCACAGTATGGATTGGTCTGTGCCTAGGCAATGCGGGCATAGCTTTAGCATTTTGGTGCCAAGGCAATGCCATTCTGGCCCCAAAGCATGCAGGTCTTGATGGGATACACATCTAAGTATAAGTAAATTGCAGAAATTCCCTCTGTGTCATGTGAGGATGTGGAAAGCTTTGATAAGAATGGGAGACAAAGCCAAGACCCATGCCTTACACACTCTGTGTTCTGCAAACCAGACCTATGCACTGTGCTCGTTCACATATATGTTTTCAAAATGTATTCAGGTTCAATGAAATGGAGCAGCCAAAGTTCAGCAAAACAATTCGCACATTCGCCTTTGCTCATCCTTATGTGTTCGACAGCATCCCTCTCTTCTACAGGGTATGTATGGCTTTAAGAATAGTTTCCCTCAGTCTGCTGTGTTTTTATACATAACATAATGCATGGCTGCTGAAGGGTGGTTCTAGGGCTTCCTCATTATTTCCCATTTAATCTGAATTTGTTCTTTCCATGGAGAATCTGATCAGAAAACGATTTAAGAAGCACACATACAGAAACAGTAAATCCAGATTAAAAGAATAAAAATATGAGGTGACCTTTCAGAGAGGACGATATTATGTGGGTGCTGAGAACGACTTCCATGCATGAACAGTCAGCACTAAATCCACAATAAGCTGCTGTGCCCCAATCCCTATTAAATTCAGTGGGGTTTACATTGTGAGTAGACAAATATAGATTTGTGATTATGCTGGAACTTCTAGACTTTCCTACAGTTTCTGGAGGGAGGGCACCATGCTGGCTAAACATAATTGGGCTAAACAAGGAGCTTATATTGACCTTCCACAACTTTGTGTTCACCGGATATTTTGCACTAGAATTCCCATCAGCCCCTGCACCTTCTGGCTCCAATGGCAGGGACTGAAGAGAGCTGTAGTCCAAAGAGCCTGGAGGAAATCAGGTTGAGGAAGATTATCTTATGCTTTCCTTTCTATGCCACAGCTGTACTTATGTGCTGCAAGAAGTTGCACGGAGAGCGTAATTCCAATCCACCTCAAGCACACTGTCTTTGCCTGCCTCACCTGTTTCCTTTTTGCGACACACCTGCCGGAGCGGCTGGCCCCTGGAGTCTTTGACTACATAGGTGAGGACAACAAGGGGCTGCTCTCCCCCTTGCAGGCCCCACTGAAATGAACCGGATGGGTGGATTCCAGCAGATATTGGCAACTGATAACATAAAGGTGGCTGTTTTAATCAGCTGTTGTGGCCACACCTGAGAAAGGGAATAACAGCTGCAAGGAATTGAGAGCAGCCCTGTTGGAGGAGAGCAACTTGTTCTGGATTCAGAGAAACAAAGGAACCACTTCAGAGTCATTAGGATGCTTGGCTTATATCTCCCATCCATGGGCAAGTGCAAAACCCCAGAGTTGGGCAGCAAGACACTTTGTATAATAATCCTAATTATTACAGAACAACCACCAACCAGCAGCACAATGCATTGTTAAATCTATTACCTGCCCTTCGGCAGTAGGGCATGTTACAACAATTTAAAATTCAGTAATAACAACTGTTAAAACAAATTGCAGTCACAGGAATGAGTCATACCCTCCAACATTTCTCTGATGAAAACAGGGACGTCACATTCCATAATGATAATTTTACCATTTATACTCCACACATCTTTTTGGGTCGCCCCAGCCGCTCTGGGTGGCTTCCAACATATATAACAACATAATAAAACATTAAACATGTAAACAACTCCCCTATACAAGGCTGCCTTCAGATGGTTTGGGGATTGGACAACTCCATACCCTCCAACATTTCTCCACTAAAAATAGGGACATCCTAAGGAAAAGTGGGACATTACGGGATCAAATCAGAAACCAGGACGACATCTGTAAATTGGGGATATCCCTGGAAAATAGGGATACTTGGAGGATCTGCTGCAATTCACAATAACACTGTATGCATCTGATGAAGTAGCCTGTAGTAGCCCAAAAAAGCTTATTCCGTAGTAAACTTTGAGGGACCATAAGACTCGTTGTTGATTTTACTGCAAGGGAGGGATTGTGCCCCCATATGGAAATACTGAGTGTTGTATTCTTTTGATCTCTCACAGGGCACAGTCACCAGCTCTTCCACATCTGTGGGATCATTGGGACCCACTTCCAAATGGAAGCCCTTCTAGTTGACATGGCCAACCGCCGTGAGTGGCTGCTGGCTCCATCCTTCTCTCAAACCTTTGGGTCCCTTGCAGCTGCCATCATTGTCAATCTTATCATCATTGCTGCTTTCTCAACGACGCTCTATTCCATGCCAAAATTCTGCAGGAAAGGAAGCAAGCACAAGGACTAACGCATGTTGAAATCAAAATGAAATGAAATGAAATTATGTTGCAGTTAAAAGTAGAAGTACAACACAAATTAGAAACTACTTCAAATGAGGCTTGGTGAATATTATTTGAGAAGTGACTTAAATGATTCTTTTTTATTATGAATATGATTTTGTATTGTGGTTTTTCTACAACTTGAGCTGGAAGACTTAACCAATTTGGGACATAGCTTTTCATTTGTTGATCCTGATTGACCATTTAGAATACCAAGCTGCAATTCTGAGGACTCTGTGAGAACTCTAAATAACTTCAGCCACTTAAGTTTGTGTCAGATTATTATTTTTAAAATAGTGATTGCAATTTAACTTGATGTGCCAGTTTGCACTGATAACATAGAAATGTTGGCCACCTTTCATGCCAAAGCAGCCACAGTGGCCTTTTAACATAATTCCATGCGTTTTTATGCTTTATTTGAAATGACAAGCACATGTAACATTTCTATCACAAAATACTAATGTACATATCTTTCTAATTCAGAAACTTGCAATGAAATAATATGAGGTTTCTTTGAAATTATATATATTAAGAAGTTTATATTTTTGTAAATAGCCTCTGCTGGGGTATCACACAAGCACTTTTTGGTAACAGTGAATGAAGCTATTGTGGAATAAATGCCCTTTTGAAAGGTACATTCAACTTGCACCCAAAGATTTTGCTCTTTATTTTAAAGCATCATTTACCAAGCTAGTACAGACGAAACGTTTAGAGGGTTCCAGATCAGCAAAGCTGAGAGCTCACTTTAAGCTCCCGATTGTCCCTGTGCAGCTGCTTCTGTACCTGTGTCACATCTGATATTACATATGATGTCAGGTATGAGACTGGTGGATTTGTGGCAATGACCTCACAAGGCAGAATTGGGACTCATGCCAGGCCTAATTAGGCAGTGGGCCATAGATTCCCCACACTTGCTGATCCTTCAGCCTCTGAGATGTTTGGAACAGAGTCCTCCAACCCATTTATTCATGACTTGCCACTTGCTCTTCACCTTGACAGTTTGTGTGGGTTGATTGACCAAGGAGAGGAAAACACTGCCCAAACCAATCTTCTCCCAAACCACAGTCACATCTTGCTTGGTTCAGACTTCAACCATGGTTTAGTGCTCAACAGTGGTTTAGCATTGACTTACCCATTGTGGTGCCCTCCAGCTTCCATCATCTCTGACCATTGGCCTCCAGCTCCTATTATCCGTGACCATTGGCTAAGGCTGATGGGAGTTGCGGTCCAACAGCATTTGGCAGCCATGATGTTGGTTAATCCTGATTTTAGCATTATGAGAACAAACCACTGCAAGTATCAGGCTTGTGCTCTTTTTCCTCTCTTGTTCACGTGCAGGGGAAGCTCGAAAGCTGCCGTTTCCAGTTTCTAATAAACTGCAGTTTCCCATTCCTTCCAAACATAGGAAACTCTGAGGAAGCCCAGTCAGATGGGCAGGGTATAAATTCTTCTTCTTCTTCTTCTTCTTCTTCTTCACCACTGTGCTTAGTTATCAAGGACCCGAAACCACAGTTTGATCTGAGTTTGTTTCAAGCTGGCACCTATGGTCACCTCCAGGCAACCTAACCTTGTAAAAGCTCTGACATGGTGGGATAGAGAAATGTGTGTTCATGTTAAAAGGTAAAGGTAAAAGGACCCCTGACCATTAGGTCCAGTCGTGCCCGACTCTGGGGTTGTGGCGCTCATCTCGCTTTATTGGCCGAGGGAGCCCGCGTACAGCTTCCGGGTCATGTGGCCAGCATGACTAAGCCACTTCTGGCGAACCAGAGCAGTGCACGGAAACACTGTTTACCTTCCCGCTGAAGCAGTACCTATTTATCTACTTGCACTTTGACGTGCTTTCGAACTGCTAGGTTGGCAGGAGCAGGGACCGAGCAACAGGAGCTCACTCCGTCGCAGGGATTCGAACCGCTGACCTTCTAGATTGGCAAGTCCTAGGCTCTGTGGTTTAACCCACAGCGCCACCTGTGTCCTGTGTGTTGCTGTTACTTTACACCAAAAACAGCAAAGATTCTTGTGAAGCATTTATCACAGTGTGTGTGTGTGTGTGTGTGTGTGTGAGAGAGAGAGAGAGAGAGAGAGAGAGAGAGAAAGCAGACCCTCCAAGTGTCCCTCTTTTCCAGGGACATCCCTGATTTACAGCTGTCCCGGTTTCTGATTTGATCCTGGAATGTCCCACTTTTGCTTAGGGTGCCCCTATTTTCATTCGAGAAATGTTGGAGGGCATGGCCTTATCTGACCCCCAAGCCGTCTGAAGGCAATCCTGTATAGGAAAGTTTGTTTTATGTTTTTATATATGCTGGAAGCTGCCCAGAGTGGCTGAAACAACCCAGTAGGAATATGTGGGTTTTAAAAAGTAAAATTATCATTGTGAAATGGGACGTCCCTATTTTCATCGGAAGAAATGTTGTGTATATGAGAGGGAGGGAGTTTACTTCTTTAAAGTCGCAGCAGTCCCTCTTGAGTCTTTTTTTACGTTCATAACCAGATTTGCACATCTGGGGCCTAGCCCGCTTCGTTAAGGCCTGAGCTCGCTTTGGCTTTCCCGTTTCCATGGAGACGGGGCGGTTTGTCTCCCTCCCTTTCCCGCGCGCTGCTTTATGAGGTAAAAAACTCGCGCCACGACGCCACACAAAGAAACAAGGGCCAATAAGCAAGGAGGCGGTGACAGCAGAGAAGGAGTGAAGGCTGAAGGCGGCGAAGGGCCGCTGTCCTGTCCCCGCCCCTTCCCTCCCTAGCTCCATCCTGATTGGTTGGATTTGAATAACAGCGGGCCGCGCAATGGATGTTGGGAAGCGGGAGGGAACGTTCAAACCGAACCTTCGCCAACAGGGCTGCGAGAGGGAGAAAAAGGACGAGCGGGGCGGCCTCGGCGAGATGAAGGCGGCCGCGTGAGTGACCCGGGGCGGGTGGAGTGGCGCCTAGTTAGAGGCCCCCCAGCCCTCCCTTTAAAGTTCTCCCTCCCTTCCTCTTTCCCATACTATTTTCCTCGAACAAAAGCGCCCTTCTATCGTGCAGATTCATGTCTGAGATACTGTACTTATCTGCATTCATTATCTCTCTAGCTCTCTCTGTATCTATATGTCATAAAATATATATGCTGCTTGATTGCAAACTTTGTTAAACGATCTACAAAAAGTATAAAACAAAAAAAATGGGTATAAACAGTTCAACAACTATTTAAAACGTTGAAAAAAATAAAAAGCAGCGACAAACAGATTAGAATACAGACCATTGTTTTATGTATCTGGGTAGACTTGTCTAAATTAAGATGTTTTAACATATACACGCATATGTTTATATAGATAGTTGCCGATTATTATTGTACAGTAATTAATTAATTGCCTTCTAAAGCACTGTCTCAGTGAGATTTACAGATATGGCTTCAGCAATTTGAAACACAAAATAATGAACACATTTAAAAGATTAAAAATTACTTGTGTGTATATAAAATCTTGTGTGTGTGGTAGAGAGAGAGATACCCAGTTGGTATCTGTTTTAGATTTGAATTGATTTATATGTGCAATGGTTTTAGCACTATTACCTATGTAACTGTTCTACTTAAGTAAATATATTGAAAATTGCTTTGGGGTGCCTTGTGAGAAGTGATTCATAAATGAAATAAGATTGAAAAAATTCTCAGATGTGTATGCATATAATCTCTCTCACTCGCTTTATAACCTGTATATCAATTTATATACCGGTAAATAGCATAGATTATATATGAGAGATTCTCTCTCTTGTATTTGTATTGCTTGGTAGCAGGCTGTCTTAACAGGAGAGATTGGAAGCTGGGCTGTATCTGGCCCTGAACTGTTTCTGTTCTAGCTAGCCATAGTAAGAGCTGCTAATAGACTTATAAGAATTGGTGCCTGAGTTTGTTTTATTTCCTCTCCTGTATTTGTTCGTCAATTCCTTTTGTGACATGTATTTAATACTGTAAGCTTGTAGGCAGAGACTGTGTTTTTAGTAAGCTGCTGTAGGAGCCTTTTTGGCTGAAGAGCAGGGTACAAATGCTCTAAACAAGCAACTACATAATCTATGCACGCTACTTTAACTAAATCAGGGACATATCTCTAAACTGTGTTACAAAAAAGTGTTACTAGCTTTTTCCAGAGTGACAAATGGCAAAGGAAAAAAGGTTAGATTCTAATACAGTAATGACCTTCAACTTTATGCATTTCTATCATTTATAAGCACTGTGATACTACGACCATACAATAGTTAAAAGCAACAGGTTCCTGCCATGAAATGCTAGTTTAAAACAAATGATGCTCCTCTCCAGGCATCAGCTGTGTCATATGAAGGCAGAAACATTCCAGAGTCTAGTTACAGATAGGTAGCCGTGTTGGTCTGCCATAGTCAAAATAAAAAAATTCCTTCCAGTAGCACCTTAAAAACCAACTAAGTTAGTTCTTGGTATGAGCTTTTGTGTGCATGCACACTTCTTCAGATACACTGAAACAGAAGTTGCCAGATCCTTCTATATAGTGTGAAGGTGGGGAGGGGTATTACTCAGAAGGGTGGTGGGAATGGGAGATTGGCAGATAGCTGAGATGAGCCTGTTGCCGACTATTAACGACTGCAATAGGTCTTACAGATAGCTGAGATGAGCCTGTTGACGACTCTTACCTTGTGAACCAGCTCACTATCTACAGTGGTGCCCCGCAAGACGAATGCCTCGCAAGACGGAAAACTTGCTAGACGAAAGAGTTTTCCGTTTTGGAGGTGCTTCACAAAACGAATTTCCTATGGGCTTGCTTTGCAAGACGACAATGTCTTGCGAGTTCCTGCTGGTTTTTTCCCCTTTCCCCCCTTTTTCTAAGCCGCTAAGCCGCTTATCAGCTGATCCGATCAGCAGATAAGCTGCTAATAGTGCTAATCTGTCAATGGGCTTCCTTCGCAAGACGAAAAAACCGCTAGACGAAGAGAATCACAGAACAGATTCTTTTCGTCTTGCGAGGCACCACTGTAATTTTTAAGAGCATAGGAGATGATGCTGGCAGAGTCCAGAAGGGATGAAGCCACCTTGACTACCTTTTCTTTTAACAGAGTGGAGGGATATAAACAAAAGAAATATGTGTGCTCTGCTGTTCCTCCTGTCTCTAGTCTCCTCTGTGTTTGAGATTCTTTTTTTACATGGACTTCAACTCTAGCAGAGCATTTAAGACTGGCCTGGAGTCCATTCTAGATTGCCTTTAGCTGAAAGCCACAATATTGGAGAAGGAGGGGTGTGTGGGATTGCATATCTTCTAAACTAAAATGCTCTGCATGTGATATTTTGTTTAAGTAGCATTAGTAGTGCAGTGCCTTTCTGCCTTAGCTGTTCTTATCAATGAAAACTATTTCACATGGCTTGTGGTTGACAAGGTGACTTGAAGCATGCTCCTGCATTATTGTCACACTGATCCCAGAGCAGTCAGGTTATTTGTCCCCTGTGTGCCTTGGTTCTTGATTGGCTTGCCTGATGGTTTTTCTTTCTTTTGTTTCCAGGAAAACCAAAACTCCAAGGAAGCCTGGGCAGAAAAATGGATCTAGCAACAATTTGAAGGACCCTGTTGGGGTAAGTGGCTGATACAGGGGATGGACATGGGATGTAAATGCAAACCTCATGTGATGTGTGTTTTTCTAGATGAATAGGTGAGATGCTCTGACAGCAGATCAACATAGGCAGAGTCCGTAAGCAAATAAGGGCATAACTTCATGTTTCCCATGAATATTCTCTCTTTCACCCATTATCTGCTATGACAATTAATTGGGGTCTCAGTCAGAGGTTCCCTTCACAGCTTTGCTACTTTTATTTACTTTTATTTCTATCCCACATTTTCTTTAAGATACTCAAGGTGGCATTCATGGCTCTCTCACTCTCCATATTGCCCACACGTCTACCATATGGGGCAGGGTAGGCTGAGAGGCAGTGGCTGGCCTAAGGTCACCCATTGCATTTCCCGATCAGGTGGGAATTTGAACTTTGTTCTCCTAGGTCAGGGAGATCCCCCTTGGATCCTTTCACATAAATACATCAATGGTTAGACTGGTTTAGGTATACTGTATAAACATGTGCTAAAAGAATAATGGCCTGTGGTGACAGCTGACCTTTAATTTGGCTGATCTTTCTGATGCTACAAGATGCTCGTTAGTTTTGTCACACAGTCCTTTGTGAGAGCAATAAGTGGAAATATGTTTTAGGTTTTTTGTCTGTGGTAGACACTGATTCCCAGCTACATTAAAAATCTTGGATTTCTGTCTCTGTGGGAGGTCCTCACTTCCAGTCCTGAGGGCAAATTTCTTGGTTCACAGAAAGAAATTATTTTAATGAAAGATCCAAGGAAATCAATTTTGCTGTTGCCTCTTCTCTTTCCAGCATTTCTTTCCAGTGGTCCTCTTTAGGGTTCTTTCAGAAACACCTTTTATATTTCTGCAAACCGTGGGTCGTCTCCCCCCCCCCCCCAGCCTGCTGATACCTTCAGCCTTCTGTGTTGGTGCATTTGTTTTGGCTACCTAGTGGTGGGCTCTCTTCATCCTAAAATGGGGGCTAGTGGTGGAAGTTTCGTTTATCTCACCTGCTAGGCTTATTAAGACTTGGAATCTGCAAGCTGTGACATTTCTAAGCACTTTTTCCTCAGGTGTACTGCCGGCTGCGCCCACTCAGTGTGCCAGACCAAGAATGCTGCGTAAAAGTGATCAATACCACAACAGTCCAGGTTCACCCACCAGATGGATACCGAATTTTCCGCAATGGGGAGTATAAGGAGGTAAAGCCTGCTGGAAAGTGGCCAGCAACCAAAAGCTGAAAACTGAGGTTCTGTTGAGTTTAGGTTTGGATCTGCTTTATCCTTTAACATTTGCAGGGAACTTTCTTCCCTGGAGGACAAATTAAAGCTTTGTAAAAGGCAAAACTTGTAATGAGAGGACAAGTGCCCCTCTCATGGGACATAACAAAGAGCTCCTCTGGATCAGACCAAAGGATAGCCTAGTCCAGTGTACAACCAGATGCCCCTGGGAAGCCCGCAAGCCATGCATGAGAACAATAGTAGTCTACCGCTTCTCCCCAGCAGCTGGTAGCCAGAGGCTTGCTGCTTCCCTTGACTATGCTCAACTACTGCTTGAGATGGGGAACTAATAGGATCTTGGGGAAAATTAGAGTAAAATGTGTTTATTAGGAATTAATATGCTGCAGCAATGCTAGACATCCTCTTATCAGCCATTAGGCAGGAGCCCTAGTATCTATTTTTAGATGTCTATTGAAAACCTTGTTTTAGTTCAGCAAGCCTATCTAGATATAAATTATGTGTATTTATTTTTAAACATTTTACTGCTTTTATCTCTGTTATTGATAGTTATTTTAGATTTGCTTGTTTTTCAAAGAGTTTTGCTGATTTTATCTGCATTTTAGTGATATTTTTATTACATACTGTGCTTAAAGTTTTCTGAGTAAGCAATCAATATTTTTTTTCTAAAAAAAGCAAGACATAATTTGAGGTCTAGAAACAGCAGCAAAGTGCTTGCTTGTTGCTTCATAACAGCTTGTTGTCTTCCTCTTCAGGTTCAATATTCATTCAAAGAGGTTTTTAATGTCGGTGGGACTCAGAAACATGTGTTTGATGTTGTTGCCAAACCTCTAGTGGATGATCTGATTCATGGGAAAAATGGTACGAGAGGATAGTACATTTCATGCTCTAGCTGATATCTAACCACTGATCTTTCTTTTTCTAAACTTGCTTCATTTCCTCCTGCACATTCTGCTATCACTTTCCAAATATTGATTAGGATCTACTTTATTTTGTACTGATTAAAAGCATATATGGTTTGGAGTATGTTCAGCCCAAATACACCTATAATCATCCAATCTTAATTGAATAAAATACTTCATTTTGTGGAGGTCGGTGAAGCTTAAAACGCTTTCTTCATAGCTGCACCTAGACTGAGGAAATCCTTATTTGAAACGGACATCTGTTTTGACCCTGCTGGGTAGAGAAAGCTTTTTAAAGTTTGTGTTTCTTTGTTCTGCCTGCCTCTGTTGTATTGTTTGTATATCATGCATTTATGGTACAGTTTGATTCGTTGTAAGCCCAAGTGTTTTTTTTGTGAAACAGAAGGATGAAGTAGACATTTGCCTATAAAATGTTCTCTTTGACTCCTAGGCCTCCTTTTTACATACGGTGTCACTGGGAGTGGGAAAACTTACACCATGACTGGTTCTCCTGGTGACGGTGGCCTGCTTCCTCGCTGCTTAGACATGATCTTCAACAGCATAGGATCTCTGCAGGCCAAACGATACGTAAGTCTCTTCCTACCAAGTCTTGGTGTGTAAACGGTTTTATTCCCATTGCCACATGCTTAACTTATAAATCATTGAATGAACAGGTTGGGATGCATTGCATTTAAAGACACACAATGCAGGTAGAGAAGAAGTCCTGAAAGGCAGGGTAGCCCCCTGCAAACCACTTGGGTGGAGTTCAGAGGGTCTCTTTTGCACTTACTGCTTACTCTGTAGCTAAGAGAGTTTGTGCTTCTTTTTGTAAAAGGCAAACTGAGATGAAGGGGAAACAATCAACAGCAAAAGTTCAATGTGTAAATCTCAACGTATTTTCTGATGAGTTCTGAATCAGTGCTCCCCATTATGAATGTTAGAAACTTTCGTTGTTGGTTGGACAGGCTTGATTATTAAATTTCTTTCCTGCCCTTCATCATAAATGTGAAGAGGAGAGCCGGCACAGGGTAAGCCAGGGTTCAAATCCCTCAGCTATTTGAAGCTCACTGGGGAACCCTGGGCAGTTGCTATCTCTCAGCCTAACTTTCCTCACAAGGTTTTTGTGAGGGTAACATAGGATAGGGAGGAGTCAATGTATGCTGCCTTGAGCTCTTTGAAGGAAAAGTCAGACCTAAATGTAACAGATAAACATCAAATCAATGAGCTTGGGGTTTGTAACAACAATTTAAATAAAATACAGTGAGATCAACTCTTCCCACTTTTAACCCATGATTAAAATATAAAACTACCAATATCTCACATACCTCTCTCTGTGCAGACCCAACAGAATGACAAAGTATGACAGAAGAGGGAGGTGTTCCAAAGGTGTGGGGCAGGGCTATCACTAAGAAGGCCCTGAATCAGCACTGCCCCTCCCCACCACAGTTGATCTTAAGGTCCAGGCACGTGAATTTTGAAGGATGTGAGTTTGAGTAGAAATCTTCAGCTGGTGTTGGCTGTCCTTCCTGCTTCTCAGGTCGAGAAGGTCAGGTCTGAGATAGCAGAGACCACTGGCCAATAGCCTAATTGTGACACTATTAGTAAAATAAAATTGCTACTTTCCTCTTGGAAAGACTTACCTTATTTCTGAAAACCTTTAACCTCAGGTGTTCAAGCTGGATGATAAGAATGGGGTTGAGGTGCAGTGTGATGTCGATGCTTTACTTGAACGTCAGAAACGAGAAGTTTTTCAAACTCCAAAAACTCCATCTAGCAAGTAAGTGCAATGGGCGGCTGGGACACCCTCATCCCATCAGGGACTGCCATAGATCCGTTGTCGAATATATCAAAATTTCAACTTGCTGTGCTATTTTTTATTTTAAAAGCAGGCGGCAAATTGACCCTGAAATAGCTGATATGATCAATGTCCAAAACAACTGCAAAGCGGAAGAAGTTGATGAAGACAATGTTTACAGTGTGTTTGTCTCCTACATTGAGATCTATAACAACTACATCTATGACCTTTTGGATGAAGGCCCCTTTGACGCCATCAAACCAAAGTGAGTAAACTTCCTTCAGCCTGGCTCTCTGAATCTGACAGCTAACCAGATTATAGCTACATGGAATGTAAGTGACAGAATTGTGGTCTGGTGTTTCGGATTCCAAAAAGTAAAGTTGGAAATAGATTCCAGATCTGATGGTTTATGCCTTGGGGAACAAATGGATTGTGTCTGTTTCCAGAACATTGGGCTGAGGTAGTATTGAGGAAATGTTTCTGTAATAGTGAACATTACTGTGAAGCAGTGTCATGCTTACAGATGCATTGCAGAAGTCAGCTTTGGTACCAATATGGGTCTTACCTAGCCTTGGCGTAGGCACTATTCTCTTCGTCAACATTTCTTCGGCATCTTTGGTCCAGGGTTATGCAGAAGCATCACTGAGCACACTCCTTTTTTCTGAGGCTGGCATTGCCCACAAACAAAAGTCTTCCAAACTCTGGTGTTTGCTGGCTGCCTGCATAGGAAGTAACCCCAAAACAGACTTTTAGGAATGTTCCAAAAACATACAAATTCTGCCACAACTTCACCTAAAAGTCACAGGCATACATTCCAAAAGCAGAAAATGTCTTGGGAAAATGTCTGAAAAGGGTTGTGTAGTGGGAGAAAGGCGGTGTGGGCCTGTAACACTTGTAATTTCTTTGCTAGGTGGAGCAGCTGTGGCACTCCAGTGCGAAGTGCTGACTTTATGTATGTGCACAGGTTATATTTTCCTCTTGTTAATGTGCAGTTGGCTGTTTTGCACTTAGTGAAACTGGTGTGATGTCTCCCATTGGCTTTTCTTCCCTGCAGCTTGTTGTTGATAGCTGACATGTACCTGAGTGTTTCCCTCCCTATATGAAGTCTGAATGGCTTGACCTTCCCTCTCTTTCCCTTCTTGCCCGAATAAGCTAATCCTGCATGGCAGCTTGTGCTGTAGCTGACCTTGGCGTGGTTAGTTTTTGGCTTCCCCTTGCTAGCAATAAGTATGTTGATGCTGGCCGACTCTCATTGACACCCTCACTCTTACAGACTTCCCCAGTCCAAAATTCTCCGCGAGGATCAGAACCACAACATGTATGTTGCAGGATGCACGGAGGTGGAAGTCAAATCCACAGAGGAAGCTTTTGAAGTCTTCTGGAGAGGTAGGAAACTCCCTGGGCTCCTCCAAAGTGCTGCCCTTGTGGCAGAGGACTGCCACAGAGGAAAACATCTGCCACAGAGCTTCCTGTTCCTGTCTGTTTGAGCCCTGATAGGATAGACGGTTCATAATGTCCAGTTCTTTGTCTTCTGAGAGCAGCCAGGCAGGTGCCTATAGGAAGCCCAAGCAGCAGAGCACAAATGCAACAGGACTAGCCCCACCCTGAAAATCAGTTGCTGAGGGTGGGGGCAATACCCAGTCCTTGTGAAAGCACAGTTGGCATAACTAATTGCCATTGATTGCATTATCCCATGAATTTGTCTCACACCTTTTAAAAACCACTTGAGCTAATTGCCCTGTTTTGTGCTCATGCATATTCCATAAGTCACACATTGTGTCTAGCACTTCCTTTTTTCTGTTCTGTATTGACTGCCATTGAAATTCATTGATTAACCCCAACTTCCAGATACAGGAGAGGGAAAAAATCGTTTCCGTGCCATTTGCAACTTGATAAATCCCCCACATCCTCCTTAAGCTGTCACTCACACAACCAAAACATCCCTCCCCAAATATATTGACTTCTGGGAAAAAATGGTGCTCCAAGCCTTGCCCCTTTTGGCTTCCTTTTCCTGTATGTTTTTCTAGCTTGGACCACCTTCAGCTATGGCTCCTAGAACTGTGTGCACACCACGATGCACCAACACCTGGAATGCTATTGATTGCTATGTGTTCAGTCTCTGCTAGATTAAAGGACTTTTTCCTGCTTTCTATCAAACAGGCCAAAAGAAGAGGCGCATTGCAAACACTCAGCTCAATCGTGAATCCAGCCGTTCCCATAGTGTGTTCCTGATCAAACTGGCCCAGGCGCCACTTGATGCCAGTGGGGATAATGTTCTACAGGTAAAATCAAGAGGGGCTAAGGAGAGCACAGCTGCTCTTTTCTCTCCCCCAACCCATTCCCAAAAGGTAGATCCATAAAATGACTCCCATCTGATAGCCAAGGTATGGGATGTAGAGCTGGCTACAGGTCTCCCAACCAAGGCCTTGAAAGAGCTGCTGCTCTTTTCAACTTGTGGAGGAAGATTCTTTTCTCTCATTGTGGTTGTTTCTTTATTAAAACTATGACTCCTTCCCTTCTCTTGCAGGACAGAGAGCTGATAACCTTCAGCCAGTTATCTTTGGTTGACTTAGCAGGGAGTGAGAGAACAAACAGAACCAAAGCAGAAGGGAACAGACTACGGGAAGCAGGTAGGGGTTGTGACTTCCTTGTCCAAGCTTTGCCACCCTTTTCGGGCATGAAAACGAAATCTAGCTCCATTCATGAAAGCTTTCCATTGAAGCCTGGTGGGAAACTGTATTCTCTGATAGAGCAAGGAGGGCATTTCAGTTCCTTTGGGGTTGCCCCCCATCAGGAGTAGGCGGGGCTAACTTGGCCCAGACTGTGCCCTGCCTTGTGACTACAAAGGAGGATCTCTGTTCCCCCCACCTTTTCTTTCTAGATCCCCTCCCTTAGCAGGGACTTGGGTCATTTTCACAATCAGAGGGTGGGGATTGTTTCCCATCCTTTAGCTTATCAAGAAGAGAAACAGCAACCTCTGCTGCAATGGATTTAAGCTATGAGCACTGCCAGCCTGTCTCTAGTGCCGGTGGGCTGGCTCTCTTCAGATGACCCAAGCAACAACTAGAGTGCAGCTTGTGTGTGCCAATCCCACTGACAGTGCTTCTAAATCCCCAATAAATCTCCTCCTTACTCTGCCAGAGAAAACAGGCTTTTCTTACTGTGCTTAGGAGAGTGAGCAGAGCATTTGACTCACCCTGCTAACCTCTGATTCTGCTTTGTCCTCTTGGATGATTGGCAAGTGGCAGTGATGGGCAGGTTAAGGCCATCAGGGACGTTTTTTCTTATGCCTTTCTTAAATGGAGTTTAACCAGAATAATGGCTTGTCACAATAGCAGCCTGTGATAGATTTTCTGTCTTGGAGAAGGAGCTGATAAAAGGTTTTCCAGTGAACTTGAGATCCCCCAGCCTCCGAGGGGAAACCCTTGGACAATAACAATGGACTGAAATAAATGAAACTGGGCTTTGATATATTGGCTGATTAATGCTGTCCAAAAGGTTCTCTTCTGAGTTTCAGGAAGAGGAAGCTGACAGTTCAATCCCCTGGACTGGATGTATTTAAGAAGACAGTGTGGGCTGGTTGAGGGCAGACTGAGATTGTGGGGCAGTGCCACGTTTGCCCAAACTGGCTAGCCTCCACTACAGTCCAGTCTGAGAGGGCCTCCTGGTGGGCAAAATATATAGAAAGTGCCCTTTACTCTCCCGAGAGCAGGAAATTTACAGTATGAAAATGTCCCTGTTTTTTCAAACCATGTATTGTGACCAAGGCATGGTTTGGGGTGAATAATGGGCTACACCTTTCCCTTTCCCCTCCAGGTAATATTAACCAGTCCCTAATGACGCTGAGGACCTGTATTGAAGCCCTGCGGGAGAACCAAACTTATGGGACCAACAAGGTGTGTGCTTGCTCCCCATTTCTGTGGGTCCCCCTCTCCCCTGGCAGTCTTTCTTCCTGATAACTTTTTTCTTCTTTAGAACTTAAGGACTTTTTTCTTCTTTAGATGGTCCCTTACCGAGACTCTAAACTAACCCATCTCTTCAAGAACTACTTTGATGGAGAAGGCAAAGTGCGCATGATAGTCTGTGTGAACCCAAAGGCTGAAGACTACGATGAGAGTTTGGTAATCTAAATCTTCTTTGAGCTTCCTTGCTCTCATCTTGCTGAAACTGGGATGAAGGGGAGGGCTACCTTTATTTATAAGAACTTTACATCTGAGGAGGCTGGTCGACCCAAATAATGAAGCACAAACCTGCTCTGTAGTGGAACTACCTTTTAGAGCAGAATTAACTTGTGCTGCGTCTTATAGGGTGGGTGGGAGGGAGAGAAAATAATGTGAAATCCTTAGATCTTGCATACGCAAATCTATTGGTGTGTAATTAGGCTTGACTAATGTCTCCATTTCCTGTTTAATTGTGTTGTAAAGTACCAGATCCTACATACTCCCATATATCATTATTTTGTAGCAAGTCCTGCGATTCGCAGAGCTCACCCAAGAAGTAGAGGTTGCGAGGCCTGCTGAGAAGCCAGTCTGCGGCTTAATCCCCGGTCGACGGTTTAAGAACCAGGCCTTTCGGGAGGAGCTCTCACGGCAGCTGGAAATCCGAGGTGGACCGATTGATGGAGGTAAATCACAAGAGGCTACTTAGAGTGCCCAAAGCGGCATTTATCAAACAACCAGCAACATAGACCTCTCATTCTAGTTTATTCAACTGTCTTAATCCTTCCTGCTTTGTACACACATACACAGAACTGCCTGAACATGGTGTTCTGGACCTGTGTTCTCACATTCAGTGTTAGCTGGGTAAGAGCAGCAGGGGTGGAGGAAAAGGGTTAAACTACCACTGTTTTCTCCTCCTCCTCTGCTGCAGAGCCAGTCCCTTCTCACAGAAGGCATCAGGGTATTGTTGCACTTCAGCCACTGTATCATATGAGGTTTGGCCTAGAATATACGTGTGTGTGTGTGTGTGTGTGTGTGTGTGTGTGTGTGTGTATTAACCCTTAAGGTCTTTTTGTGGTTATCTTGATAGGCGTGCATTTAAATTAACAGAGTGCCCTGTTCTAGCAACCCTCCATGCACCTGGGATCCAGGCTCTGTACAGAGCATCCTGGCAGCTATTCCTCCTGTTGGGAGCTTGCCAGAGCCCTGGCCAAGATATGTTCTTGAAACAGCTGCTTCATTGTCTCTTGCAGATCGGGAGCGGTCTATCACAGAGGTGCTGCTGCAGAATTTCCCCCCAATGTCTTCCTGCGAGCTTCTGGACATCCATGATGACCAGACCCTTCCTCGACTGATCGAAGTGCTTGAGAAACGCCATCGCATCCGGCAGATGCTGTCGGAAGAGTTCACCAAAAACGGTGAGCTGTATGACTCCTGGCCAAAAGTCGTTATGCAGGCAGCTCAGGGTGCTTCTGCCTTGGAGGTAACTGACCTGGTGTCCTCCTGTTGCTGCTGAAGTCCACTTCTTATCCTCCCTGGCCGCTGGCTGGGGTTGAAGGGAGTTGGAGTCCAATAATAGCCGGGGGCCACCACGCCTCAGCTATTCCATTTTTTAAAAAATTCATCTTATGAACACAAGGTTGGATGGCGGCTAACAGATTGAGGTTGAATCCTGACAAGACAGAAGTACTGTTTTGGGGGGACAGGAGGCGGGCAGGTGTGGAGGATTCCCTGGTCCTGAATGGGGTAACTGTGCCCCTGAAGGAGCAGGTGCGCAGCCTGGGAGTCATTTTGGACTCACAGCTGTCCATGGAGGCACAGGTCAAATCTGTATCCAGGGCAGCTGTTTACCAACTCCACCTGGTACGCAGGCTGAGACCCTATCTGCCTGCGGACTGCCTCGCCAGAGTGGTGCATGCTCTGGTTATCTTCCGCTTGGATTACTGCAATGCGCTCTACGTGGGGCTACCTTTGAAGGTGACCCGGAAACTACAACTAATCCAGAACGCGGCAGCTAGACTGGTGACTGGGAGCGGCCGCAGAGACCACATAACACTGGTCTTGAAAGACCTACATTGGCTCCCAGTACGTTTCCGAGCACAATTCAAAGTGTTGGTGCTGACCTTTAAAGCCCTAAACGGCCTCGGTCCAGTATACCTGAAGGAGCATCTCCACCCCCATCTTTCTACCCGGACACTGAGGTCCAGCACCGAGGGCCTTCTGGCAGTTCCCTCACTGCGAGAAGCCAAGTTACAGGGAACCAGGCAGAGGGCCTTCTCGGTAGTGGCGCCTTCCCTGTGGAATACCCTCCCACCAGATGTCAAAGAGAACAACAACTACCAGGCTTTTAGAAGACATCTGAAGGCAGCCCTGTTTCGGGAAGCTTTTAATGTTTGATGTATTATAGTATTTTAATATTTTGGAAGCTGCCCAGAGTGGCTGGGGAAGCCCAGCCAGATGGGTGGGGTATAAATAATAAATTATTATTATTATTATTATTATTATTATTATTATTATTATTATAGTTATTAGACAGAGTTGTTCCGCCAGGCCTTTGGTCAGGGCGCAGCCTGACTCCCTCCTCTGGCAACCTGCACATAATTCTGCATAATTGGTTGCCATCAATTTGATTTAATTAATTTTATAATGAAATATTTTAGATTGTGTGATTATTTGACTGATTATTTGATTGTTGTTAGCCGCCCTGAGCCCGGCTTTGGCTGGGGAGGGCGGGATATAAATAAAATTTATTATTATTATTATTATTATTATTATTATTATTATTATTATTACAAGAAAGGGCCTGCTGGATCAGGCCAATTGCTCACCAAGTCCAGTATCCTTTTCTCACAGTGGCCCAACCAGATGAGTGTGGAAAATAGGAAGATCTGAGCCCAACAGCACTCTCCCCTTCTCTGGTTTCCAACAACTAGTATTCAGAAGCATTGCTGCTTCCAACTGTGGCAGCAGAGCATAGCCATCATGGCTTATTCCCATTCATAGCCTCCTCCATGAATTTGTCTAATCTTCTTTTAAAGTCATATAGGTTGGTGGCCATCACTGCCTCTTGTCTGAGTGAGTTCCGTAGTTTAACTGTGTGTTGAAACACTTTCTTTTATCTTTCCTGAATCATCCGACACTCAGCTTCATTGGATATCTAGCCATTGTAGTCTTCTTGCTTATACAGTTGTGCCTTGGTTCTTGAATTTAATCAGTTCTGGGAGTCCATTCAACTCCCCAAACGGTTCAAAAACCAAGGCGTGGCTTCCAATTGGCTACAGGAGCTTCCTGCAGCCAATTGGAAGCCACATTGGACGTTTGCTTCCAAAAAAAGTTCGCAAACCGGAACACTCACTTCCAGGTTTGCGACATTCGGGAGCTGATTTGTTTGACAACTAAGACATTTGACTACCAAGGTATGACTAGTTTTAATGTATCAGATTCTAAACAGGAATGCCTTATTTTCTGATCAGAAGATGCAACTGGTAGTGAATTATCCTCGTATCTACCACTTGAAGCACTTTGATATTTTCTTCTCCTCTGGTTTCTGTCACATGAGGGTTTCCACATACTTCCCATTTTACAAATGTGCTTCCACATCTTTGGAGAGATTCCTTCATTTTATTAGCATGCCGCTTTTCCACAAAGAAATCATTCTCAAAGCAGTTTACAACAAAGAAAACAGGAGGGCATTTTGAAGTAAACACTGCATTTCATAATAACATGGCAAAATACAACGGTGGCATATATAACATACAAAAAATATATAAATATAACAAGATTATATAAACAACATCCATCCTCTTAAGGGCAAAAATGGTAAGGGAGCCTTATGCTTTTACTCTGGTCTTAGAAACACATCCCATAATGTTGCTCCCATGGGATGACCCAGGCTTCTCTGGAGAGTTGGCCTAATCTAGTCAGTAACGCACCTGGGCATGGTCGGCCAGTTGGTGCCAAAGAAGGCTAGAACTTTTTAATGTATGCAACAACAGCAGCAAGAACACTCATTGCGAAGTATTGGAAGACACAAGATTTACCCACCAGGGAAGAATGGCAGATGAAGTTGATGGACTACATGGAATTGGCGGAAATGACTGGCAGAATCCGAGACCAGAGAGAAGAGTCGGTGGAAGAAGATTGGAAAAAGTTTAAAGACTATTTACAGAAATACTGTAAAATTAATGAATGTTAGAAAAATGTTGGAATGAAGTTATATGGCTTTAGTAGAAAAGTTATAAGGAGTTAAGTATAAATAGATTAATAGAGTATTAAAGGGAAAAATAAGGTTAGAATGAGTTAAGATAATTTTAGGCTAGAAAACAGAGGAAGATGGAAAGGAATTGCTGAAATAATTAATAGAAGTGGAATACAAAAAGGGAGGTGTGAGGAGGTCGTGGAAATAAGTGAATGAAAGATGGAATAATGAAATTGTTTGATTTATTTTATTTTGTTTTGTTTTGTTAGTTTAATGTATTGTATTGTATTGTCTTTTTAGTGTTTAAATTTTTGGAAAAGTAATAAATATTTTTTTTAAAAAAAAATAATCCAGTCAGTAACGCAGATTGCTTTTTCTTTTGTTGCAGTGCATTCTGTCAAGGGGATGCTTCAGGAGCTTGACTCCAGTATCGTCTCCAAGGAGAACTATGCACAAGTTAAAATGGCCGAGAGAGAAAAATTTATAGCAGCCCAGAAAACTGAGATCGAACGCCTAGAAAAGAAAGCAAAAACTCTGGAATACAAGGTTTGGGTTCTGTGCCTTTATGTTCTTTAAGCATGCGGCCTATTTCACATAAGTCTAGGAGTGCAGCATCTCAGGCCCAGAGGCCAAATGCAGCCCTCCAGCATTCTCCATCTGGCCCCTAGGATGCTACTCAGGACACACCCCTGTTAACTCTGCTCCTTGAGGGTGTTTGCCTGGCTGGAATGTGTCCTTAAAACTTGAGAATGCCATGTGTGTGTGCATGGAGAGAGAGAGAGAACTTTCTGGTTTTTGTATGGCTGGAGTGTGGCCTGTGCATAAGAGTCTCTATGGTTCTGCCCACCACTGACTGCTGCCCTGCTGCCCACAGGATGGAGTGCAAAAGGATCCCTGTTCTCCTCTCCCCACCCCAGTGCAAGTGGGACTCTTGTAACTTGCTGAGCACTATGCTAACCTAGAAGTTGCAAGTATGATAGCTTTTTTGCCCAGCGGTGATCATTTTTGAGGCTGTCGTCTTGAAACAGGGGTGTCCTCTTAGCACATGCCTGACAGCTTCAAATTATGCACGTTTTGACATTCAGTTGCAGTGCAGGTTCTTTTTTTGCCCCCAAACCTCCCCTCTATTTTGGATGTAAGGGTGGGTGTGGATATGGAAGCATGGGGGTGTGAAAATGAAGTTCTGGTAACAGAAAGTGGACTTTGTCTTACCAGATCGAGATATTGGAGAAAACGACAACAATTTACGAAGAGGAGAAGCGCAACTTGCAGCAGGAGCTGGAAAGCAAGAGCCAGAAGCTGCAGAGACAAGTTTCTGACAAGCGCCGCCTTGAAGCACGGTTGCAAGGCATGGTGACGGAGACAACAATGAAGTGGGAGAAGGAATGCGTAAGTGTTGTGTGTGCCCACACACTGGGGTAAATACTGTTTTGGAGGCAAGCTGCTTGAGGCACAATCCGAATGCTTCCAGGCAGAAGTTCCTAGGACCCTTCATATTGAATCAGACCATCGGTTCATCTAAGTACTGTCTACACTGACTGCCAGCAGCTCTCCAGGGTTTCAGTCTTTCCCAGCCCTACCTGGACATGCCAGGGGTGGAAGCCATGACCTTTTGTATGCAATGCACATGTTATGCTACTCCCTGCTCCCTGTCGTTTTACCATGAGGCAGTGCTGGAGATCATTTGAGCCATTCCCTGCTACGCATTAGGGGTTTTTGAATGTTTTATGTAGTTTTATGTAGTTTTTCAATTTCGTTGTCCTGCATGGGACAATGACAATAAATATATCATATATCGTATGAGAGCTGGCAGGAAAGGGTTAATGCAGTCCGTCTAGTTCTCTGCTCTGCCTCCTATGCAGAAGGAATTGAGCTGTTGGACTCCTGGCTAATTTGGGAAGCTCCTGCTGATCTATGTGGTCCGCTGCTTATTTGTGTGCATGAGATATATTGATTTTCGTTCCTGGTTTTTGTGTTTGTGTGTGTTTCCCCCCTCAAGCCTGATCAAGAGAAAGGTACTTCTTTGGGTGCCCATGGCATGTTGAGGACTTTTGTTCGTTCATTCTCTTCCTCCCTACCATGGCTGCAAAGGCATCCTTGGGTGCCTGTACCATGCCCAGCAGCTCAGTCTCTTCTCTACTGGGACAATATGAAAGGGATTTGAGGAAGTCTGCATGTCCCAAAAGCTTTGCTGACTTGAACTCTCTGGTTCAAGCAAAAGGGGATCCTATCTACCCCCACCAAGGGCCCAGGGAATCATTCATCTGTGTGATTGTGGTGTCCATCCCGCAGGAAAGACAGTCTTTGTGCTGCTGCTCAATACCTGCAAGGCTCTTTGGGCGGGGGGAACATGTCCTCTTCCACGGGCCCATAGCATCTTCTCTTCCTGTGGTTCTGTCCGGAGCCCTTCCTAGCACCACTTGGCTCTCGCTCTCTCTCTCGCAGGAGCGGCGGGTGGCAGCCAAGCAGCTGGAGATGCAGAACAAGCTTTGGGTGAAAGATGAAAAACTGAAGCAGCTGAAAGCCATCGTCACGGAACCCAAGGGCAGCAAACCGGAGCGGCCTTCTCGGGAGAAGGATCGGGAGAAGCCCCTGCAGAGGTCCCTGTCGCCTCCCCCAGTCCCTGTAGGTTGTCTTTAAGTGTCTCTTATGTGTGTTTGTCTGTGCGTCGGGCAGAAGCATTAGAGAAGCTGAACTGTTCAGCCTGGGTGGCTTTCTGGGGCTAGGGGATTTTGTAGTCCAGTAAGGGAATTTGGCTGCGAGTGCGCTGAGTCCCTGCCTCTGTTCCCTGCTTTTGTTCTTTCCCCCAAACCCTCTGTAAATCTGCTTAATTCAGACCAATAGATCTGGGGGCCACGGTGGGTGTCTGCCTGTGCCGGAATCTGGGGGCTGACTCTCTCTTCCCTCTCCTTGTTTGCTAACTGCACCTCTCTTCAGTTTTCTAGTCCCTGTGTCACTCAGCTCCCTAACACCACCAACTTGCCTGCCGCAAGCCAGCCACAGCTGCACAGGCGTTCTAACTCCTGCAGCAGCATTTCGGTGGCCTCCTGCGTCTCGGAATGGGAGCAGAGGACGCCTACTCAGAGCAGCAAGCACCCCGGCGGTGGTGGCAGTGGCGTGCCCAAAGGCAGGAGTAGACCTCAGGAGCTCCAGCAAGCTAGGCACTGTGCCATGTCAGACAGAAGGCGAGGCATGTGCTGGACCGGCGCCCTCGAGGTCCCCAGCGCTAGAGAGGCTCTAGAGGTAGAAGAGGACCTGTGCTGCAGGGTTAGTGCTGCTCCTCCTAGCGGGGCTTGACGCTGGGGTGAGCCTGGCATAGTGGCTCAAGGGTTGCCTTTCCCCATCCCCTGAAAGCCATGGAGAGCGCAGCAAAAGCAAAATTGCGTGAATACAATATATAAGAATTAAAAGAAGCAGTAAAAATAAAAATTTAAAAATTAACATGCATAGTTAATTTGCTATCTCCCACCTTCAGCTGCACCACAGATCCACTGTGGACCACCTGAATTAAGCTCGCGGACCAGTTTGGGACTTAATTTTGGAGCCCAAACAAAACCTTTCTAGGAGATGGATTCTAGCCAGACTCTGCTTGTCCCATGGCTGTAAGCTTTCCTGCATCTGGGGCTGGGTAGCTACTTTTAATTGACTCTCCATTTTAAAGATCTGAAATATGTTGTATGCTAGACTTCTCAACATGTAAAACTTGCATCTTTCTTGCTTTAAATTGCTATGAGGTAGCTTTCCAAATACCGTATTTTGCGCCCCATAGGATGCTCCGGCCCATAGGACGCACCTAGTTTTTTTGGGGGGAAATAAAGAAAAAAACAATTATTTCCCCCCCAGGTGCGGGGCTGGAAGAACCAGGTCGGGGAATAGTGGGAAGGCACGCTCTGCCTCCCCGCTGTCCCCCGAGCTTGTGGGGCTGGCAATGGGGAGAAGTGCGCTGATCCCGGGACTGCAGGCAGCTCTGCACCGCCATCCCGAGCGGGGCGGGACTTAGCGCCCCGCTCGGGATGGCGGCGCAGATCTGCCTGCAGTCCCGGCACGGGGCGGGAGTTAGCGCCCCGCTCGGGATGGCGGCGCACATCTGCAAGCACCCCGGCGGTGGTGGCAGTGGCGTGTCCAAAGGCAGGAGTAGACTTCAGGAGCTCCAGCAAACTAGGCAGTTCCGGCACGGCAGGCAGCTCTGCGCCGCCATCCCGAGCGGGGCGGGACTTAGCGCCCCACTTGGGATGGCGGCGCAGAGCTGTGCTGAGCCGGGGACTGCAGGCAGCTCTGCGCAACCCTCGGAGCAGGTCTCCCGAGGGTTGCGCAGAGCTTCCTGAAGCCTGGAGAGCGAGAGGGGTCGTGCGCACCGACCCCTCTCGCTCTCCAGGCTTCAGCGAAAGCCTGCATTCGCCCCATAGGACGCACCCAGATTTCCCCTTCATTTTTGGAGGGGAAAAAGTGTGTCCTATAGGGTGAAAAATACGGTAGTTGAAATCTCTTTCAGTTGGGATTGTTTAAAGCACACACTTAAATCTGTTGCCAGCCAGTCCCAAACACATGTCAGCTTGCTTAAACATCTTCAAATAGTGAAATCAGCCTGTCGATGCAAATCAGCTGTAAATCAGAAAACTTATACTGTACTTGCCTCCAATCAAGAGTTCTTGATTTTCTTTCTCTGCATCAATCAAGGGCAATCAAAACTTTGGAAAGTGCATCTGACAGGCTGCAGTGGTGTTTGTGTCACACTGTGTGAATCTGCACTCGTCTTTCCCATTAGCCGTGCTGATGAGAGTTGTAGTCCAGAAGGATAGGGGGCACCAGGTTGGGAAAGGTTCTTCTAGAGCCCTGGGGTGCTGTGTGGACCAGTATAACTAACAGGCTAGTTCCATGGAATGGGGCAATGGTCACTGTGGGCAACAAGGCTGCTACAATGCATTGTTGTAGGCTAAGCATAGGTGACCATGGAGGCAAAGTTCATGGGCTGTAGCTGATGCTACTTCAACTCAGAGTACAGTGGTGCCTCGCAAGACGAAAAGAATCCGTTCTGTGATTCTCTTCATCTAGCGGTTTTTTCGACTTGCGAAGCAAGCCCATTGAGAGATTAGCGCTATTAGCGCTATTAGCGGCTTTTAGCGGCTTATCGGTTTATCGGATCAGCTGATAAGCGGCTTAGCGGCTTAGAAAAGGGGGGGGGGGAAACCCCGCAGGAACTCGCAAGACATTTTCGTCTTGCGAAGCAAGCCCATAGGAGATTCGTTTTGCAAAGCACCTCCAAAACGGAAAACTCTTTCGTCTAGCGAGTTTTCCGTCTTGCGAGGCATTCGTCTTGCGGGGCACCACTGTAGGCCCATTGGCATTAATGAGCTTCAGTGAGTCATGCCCAATAACTTTAATGAGTCTACTCTGAGTAGGACAAGCATTGGATACACCCCTATGAAATCTTATTACTTAGGTTTTCTGGGATGTGAGGAATGTGGGGTTGCCCCATGGTTGAGCCACCTGCCCCCATCAGTCCTGACCATTGGTTATGTAGGTTGGAGTTGATGGGACTTGTAGTCCAACCATGTGGAATGCCAGAGGTCCCCCACCCCTTGCCTTCCCCTCTGCCCTACATCAAGGGCTTCATGAGAAAGGAATTATAAGTGCATGGAGCTGCCCAGGCTATTTGTCCCTCTGTGCTCTGGTATGAGAGGGGCCTTTCCTGTCGCTTCTAGTTTGGCCCACCCAACAACCAAGACCATAGATGTAGTCCTGGGCCTTCTGCATCCAAAGCTCTTGAACTACATGGTCCCTCCCCAAGCTGGTCTTCTGGGTTCCTGTTGCTCTATAGCCACATTACACAGCTGCTTATGGTGGCTCCCATTGAGCACATGTCCAGCAGTCATGCTAATGGGAGCTGTGGTCCAAAGCATTGGAAGATTCACAAGTGGGTGAGGACTGTCCTGGGAAAACCTGGTGGCCGGGGCAGCTTGTTGGACCTTATAATGGTGATCAGGCCTACTTGAGAGCAAAGGTTACCTTGTCCCAACATTTCTCCTCCCCACTCCCTGTGTGGCTGTGAAACAGCATTTTACCTCTGGAGCATTTAATCTGAGTGTCCATCAGCAGGGCAAAAGGCAAAGAGGCAGGAACGTTTGATGCTCAGCCAACTTAGGAAATCTTTGCAGGTGGGGGTGTTGCATTTGTCTTGTCTTTTGTGTGCATACTTGATTTGGCCTATTGGAATTGAAGAGTTTTGCCCATGGACTGACCCCACCCTCCTTGCCCCCAGCCTGGTAATGTGCCTGCGTTCAACACTGTTGCTCTAAAATCAAGACTACTTGTTATCCTTTGCTCTTCCTTTTCCAGCTCTTCCACCCTCCCCAAAATACTACGATTGCACCTATAAGATTTATGCATGACACTGAAGGGATATCTTAAGAGTTGGGGATGAGAATAAAGTGACTAAAGATTTTGAATTGCTTTGTTGACTTGGCTCTCCAAAGATAAGCTTGGGTGAAATTTGCTGCTCATCCCCTTTTGCATCTCTCTCTTCCTTTTGGGACCCACTTAGAATGCTCCGCCAGTTCGCATCCGGCACAGGCGCTCTCGTTCAGCTGGGGAGAGATGGGTGGACCACAAGCCTGCCTCCAATGTCCAGACTGAGACAGTCATGCAGCCCCACGTCCCCCACTCCATCACAGTGGCGGCTGCCAACGAGAAGGCCCTAGCCAAGTGCGACAAGTACATGCTGACCCACCAGGAGCTGGCTTCCGATGGGGAGATTGAGACAAAGCTCATCAAGGTAAAGGGGGCCAGAAATCAAGCAGGCAGGCAAGGGAGCTTTCCCAAATGTCTGCCTGTTTTCTAACAAAGTCCTCCAAGCAAACTTTGAGGCTTGTTGGGCTGCAAAGCAGCTGAACTCTTGTGGGGCCATTAGAATTCTACACATTTAGAGCAGAGGGGCATGTGGAGAGATGCATACAAATGCATATTGCACACCATTAACTGGCATGATTTCAACCTTGGGCAGTTGAAAGCTGGCCGGCTGAAATCCCAGAAATTAATTGCATGCAGGGCAGAGAGCTCCAAAGCTCCTTTTGCACTGAGTTTTCCTGGCATGGAAAGTGCTTTTTAATCTCTCAGACTTGCTTACTGGGCTCAGAGATGCCCTTGTGAGATCTCACGGGAACTCAGATGGCCCTGCGAGTTCTTGTGAAAGCATCCCAGAGCTTGGCAAGAAAGGCAGGGATGGTTGCCTGGGGGCAGTTTAGGGGTATGTTTTTAGCATATACGTGCCCTTCCTGGAATGCAGCCCCCCCCCCGACGTGATTCTACTGCATCAATTTACATTTTCACTGCCTTCAAACCCAGGCTAGGCTTCCTAGGCTGGTCTGGCCTGATCTATATACAGTGGTGCCTCGCAAGACGAAATTAATCCGTTCCGCGAGTCTCTTCATCTTGTGGTTTTTTCGTCTTGCGAAACACGGCTATTAGCGGCTTAGCGGCTATTAACGGCTTAGCGGCTTTAAGAAAAAGGAAACAAACTCACAAGATGTTTCGTCTTGCAAAGCAAGCCCATAGGGAAATTCGTCTTGCGGAACGACTCAAAAAACGGAAAACTCGTCTTGCGCGTTTTTCGTCTTGCGAGGCATTCATCTTGCAAGGTACCACTGTATCTGTAAAAATGGAGCACAGTTAAAACAATACAAGAGTGGGAACCTCAGCTGCCCCCCTCACGATGCAAAGAGCTTCTTCACTGTTCCTGTCTTATAGGGTGATGTTTACAAGACCAGAGGAGGTGGCCAGGCAGTCCAGTTCACAGAGATAGAGACCCTGAAGCAAGAGTCTCCAACAGGGTGAGTTTTCTAGCCCAGATTTCTTGCCCTCTTAAAACGCACAGAACCAAGATGTCCATTCATGGGGCTTCTCTTGCTCCTGGGAGTAGGGGGAGGGCCCAGTGAGACCGCTGTAACTTAGTATCCTGACATAAAGTATTTATGTTTAAGTTTTTTAATACGTTGTAAGAAACTTGGAGAACTCTGTGTACCCAAGGCTAGTAAATAATATGAGGCAGGTTCCTGCTGCAAGGCCAAGAAGTGCATCTCCCAGTGGATTTGATCAGACTTGAAGTTTTCAGGGCAGGATCAGGTTTGATGAGCAATCCTTTAAACTAACCATTTGCTTTTTCCAGATGAGTAGCCATAAAATTCAATACAAACATAGAACTATCCTTAAAACAGGCTCCATTTGAGATAAAGGTATAAAAATACTCAGTAAACAGACAAAAAACATGGTTGTCAGAAAATGATGGCAGTCTTGATGTGGGGGGCAGGTATTGCTCCCCCACCCGTTAATCTGTGACTAGTTCACCTAACCTCTGGACAGGGGGTTTGACCTTGAAGGCCTTGGCTTGTGAACCAGCCAGGCGCCCTATTGTGGCTTGCTTCTATCAGCTGGACACAGCTTCCCCTCAACTGATGTTCCTTTGCTTCTTCCAGCCGCAAGCGAAGATCGTCTCCCTCTAGCCGTTCACCTGCAGAGGAGGGTACAGAGTCCGAGTGGACAGATGTAGAAACAAGAGTAAGTTCCAGGGAGGCCCTTCTTCGTGTGCCTCCTCCACGAGAGATCCAGAGTGTGGCCATACGAGAACGGGCCTTTTCTGCAGTGGCTCCCTGTTTGTGGAATGCTCTCCCCGGGGAGGTTCGGCTGGCACCTTCATTATACACCTTTAGGTGCCAGCCAAAAAATTTCCTCTTTAACCAGGTCTTTGGCTGATTGCCATCTAGTGCCCTTTTAAAATGTGCTGTGGAAGGGGGGGGATTATTGGGTTGTCGTTTTTATTATGTATTTTGTGATTTTATGTTGTAAATTGCCCTGACAGGTATAGAGCAACATACAACTATATATTTTTTGTTATTGTTGTTATTATTATTATTACAATGGTACGTTGGGTTACATACACTTCAGGTTACAAACTCTGCTAACCCAGAAATATTAGCTCGGGTTAAGAACTTTGCTTCAGGATGAGAACAGAAATTGCACAGCAGCGGTGCGGCGGCAGCGGGAGGCCCCATTAGCTAAAGTGGTGCTTCAGTTTAAGAACAGTTTCAGGTTAAGAACGGACCTCCGGAACGAATTAAGTACTTAACCCGAGGTACCACTGTATTAGTCCTGGTGTAACCCGGGGGGGCAGCAAAGACTGCTTCTGAGTTGCCTCTTGATCCCATGTGGTCTCTCTGTGTTTCTCTGTCCAGTGTTCTGTCGCAGTGGAGATGAAGGCAGGCTCTCACCTGGGGCCTGGATACCAGCACCACGCTCAGCCCAAGTATGTTTCTCTCTCCTTCTCACCCCTCACTCCTAAATACTGAACCAGGCTTTCTGCTTCCCTAAGCTTGTAGCTTTGTGTTCTTGAGAAAGCTGGGTTTGGAACCAGAACCAGGCTTTCTGCTTAGGGCCTGAAGACGGAACAGGAGCTGTGCCTGGGAGATGTTGGCTTTGGGGTGGGGGGCAGAGGGGGCAGAGTTTATTATTGAGGTTTGGCCTCTTGCAGATAGGTGCCGACCAAGCTGTGAAAGTGATCTCTTCAGCTCAGGGGACGAAAACATGGCAGTTTTACAAGACATGTTAACAGGCAGGAAAGAGGGCATCAGAGGTAAAAGAAAAGAAAAAGTTACTGAAAGTTCTGAGTGGGGAAAAGCTATCATCAGGACCTGGAGAAACCTCTAAGGTAGTGCTGAGTTTGAGTTACAGAGAAGGCAGGATGTTCCATAGGACAAGGAAGCCTGCTCATACTCTACACCCCCTCCCCTCAGTGGCTTCTGGATTTCCTTGCTGGGTGTTGCTCACATATATTTTACAGCCGCACAGGCTAGAATCCTTTTTTGTCCTCTGTGGGCTGCCAAATCCTGCCCTGCCTTGGGCAGTTGCTGCTCCCTACGTCGGCCCCTCCTGACCAATTGGCTCAACTGCAGAAAGCTTTTCTTGAAGGTTTTGTCTGCTGGGTAGGGGTGGGGTAGATGTTGGGATGCGACGGCAGCTCCTGGAGCCAAAGGGCCGGAAATAGCCTCTTGCAGGAGTCTCTGCGGGGGCATCAGGAGGTTTTGGGAGCTGCCTCATCGCAAGGGGCTCTGCTTGTGTGCTGAGAATTTTACATCGATCATGACCTTCCAACTTTGGTATGTGTGAGGGATGACCACAAACCTTTCTTTCCTTTGCAGGCGCAGAAAACCATGAACTATTGGAGATTCCTTCTAGGACTTCTTTGGCAAAGGGATTATTTGCAGGCCTACATATGCTAGGCAAGGAAAGAGCCAAATATATAATAAAAGTACATTTTTTTCCTTTGGCTCTCTTCTGTTGTGGCATTGAAGAAGACAACCTTGTTTTGTTCTGTTACCTCTTGACTGGATACAAGACTCCCTTTCATAGGGCTCAGCTGTGTTCCTTGCCACCTTTTTTGTCTTCTTATGGGTATTTTTATGAGACTGTATTAAAAATGTGCTGCTATTTATTTAGCTGTCCTGATGCACTTTAGAATGATCTTGACGCCTGTTTAGAATGGCAGTCCTGCCCAAGCTTTCAGCTGGGAATGGCTTTGTCCTTAGACTGGGAGCATCTGTGCCCCTGCAAACCGGTGGAGAAGGCCTTCTCCTGCCAATGTATTCTGAGCAGTGGGAAGGATGAGGCTCTCGGCGCTGGCTACCTTCTCTCTTTGTTTTGTTTGCTATGCATGATTGTAACGGGGCACGATGAGTAGACATCTGTGTAGGAAGGTGACTATATTCACGTGTGATATATATGTATATTTTAAAGGGCTGAATTTGCCAATAAATTTTCACAGCATCTTGCATTCTGTGGTCTTCCTTGTCTACTTCTAACATATCTGGCAGTACTTTTAAAAAAGCTTTCTCCCCTCCCATTGACGTCATCGAGTCGGAAATGGCCACAGCCCGTCATCTGGGGTGAAGTTTGTGTTGATAAAACAAAGGGGCATTTGATGTGGCATGACTTTGTTCTCCCTCTAACATATCCAGGATTGGCCCCAGCTGCCGGAGGAACTTGTAGAGCTGGAATGGAAAAGGTTCAGAAAAGGACAACCGATACCATCAAGGGGATTAACATTCCTTGATGAGGAATAATTAAAATACTTGGGGTGTTTTAGTTTAAAAAGGCTAGAGGTGTATAAAAATTACTGCTGTTGTGGAGCAGATAGAGATTTTGTTCTCCCTTTTTCATAATGCTTGGACTCCCAATGGGCTCATCCAGCGACGCTGAATGTTGGGAGATTGGGGACAGACACACATCATGTACTGCATTACAATTTCATCTTGTGCTAGAGTTCTGTTCCAGGTATGGTGTATAACTGCCACCGTACCAGCATGCTCCTGGGGCTAGTGCACCGAGTGGTACATGCCTCCCCAAGAAAGGCAGAGGGCTGTTAAACACTACCTTGCTTCCTGGGTAAGTCCTGCTCAGTGCATGGCCTCTGGGATGCTCTTGAGGCCACCCAAGTTCCTGCAAGATCTTGTGAGAGCACCCTAGAGCCCATGTGCTGAGCAGGACTTGCCTGGTAAGCAAGGCAGACAGCTTAAAAGTGCTTTCCACATAGGGAAAACCCAGCACAAAAAGAGCTTTTAAGCTCTCTGCCTTGCATGCATTTAATTTACACAATTTTAGCCGTTTGGTTTTCAATTTTGCATAAGAAGCAACTGTGCTGTATTTACTCATTGAATTCATATCCCACCCTTCCTCTGGAAAGGAGCCTATGGTAGCAAACAGATACACAGTTTGAAAAGGAAAATAAAAACAGTTATGACATTCTAAAAGCAGTTACAGTTAAGAACATTCTTCCACTCAGTGATCTTGGGTTTGCCAGGAGCAGTCTTCTTCAGCCACCCAAATCCTGGGTGAACAGGAATGCTTCCAAACTCCTCCTGAAAGTGCATAATGATGGAGACAGGTGCACCTCACTGGGGAGAGCATTCCACAACTGGGAAGCCACCACTGAAGAGGCCCTGTCATAAGTCAGCACTAACCAGGCATTCCTGCCCCTTACATAAAACGAATTTGCTACCATAAAATACGGTGCTAGTCACTAACCCTGATGGCTTTAAAAGGGCATTAAATTCATGGAGCATAAGACTATCAGTGTTGTTTGCGGTTATTCCTATGGTGTTGGAGGCAGTTGCTCAGGTCCAACTTTTGGGCTTCCCAGGGGCATCAGGATGCTGGGCTTTTGTTTGATCCATCAAGAGCTGCTCTTGGGATTTACCCCATGACCAAAGCAGGGGAAGAAATGAGATTTTCCTTTCCTGCTTCCTCTAACCTCTCAACCCTTGCTGGTGCTATTTGCATTTTTTTAAAAAATGCAAAAACATATTTCACTTCATGCCTAGTTTAGGTTCCTCTGCCGCCTTCTGAATAATAATATCCTAAAGTAGGTTGGAGATGATACCTAATGAATTGAACAGAAGAGGCTGTATGAGCTTGCCTAGTAGAGTCCACTAGAGGACAGCATCCACCTAAAAATGAATTGAACAAAGCTGGGTTGGTTTCATGCTTTGGGTAGTGTATGTTGCATGTATGTTTAGGCAAGGTGCTGTTCAGGTCTCGGCATCTGAAGGCTCTCTTAACTGTGTTACTCTTAACACAGACTACACCAACCTGGTGCCCTCCAGATGTTTTGGACTAAACCTCCCATTAGCCCAAATAAGCTGGCTTGGGCTGATGGAAAGTGTACACCAAAACATCTGTAAATTTTTGTTTTTTGGAAAATAAAAGAATTTAAGGCAAAACATCTGGAGGGTGCCAGCTGGCGAAGGCTGAATTGGCATATGCAGATTGGTGTCTGTTTCTTCACCTGAAAAAGGATATTGCGGAGTTTCAGAAAAGAGCAACCAAGATGATTAAGGGGAGGGATCAAGTCCCCTTTGAAGAAAGGGTGCAGTGTTTTGGGCTTGTTAGTTTAGCGAAAAGGTGAATAAGAGGCAACATGACAGAAGTTTACAAAATAAAGCATGGCATGGAGAAAATGGATTGAGAAAGGCGTCTCTACCTCTCCTAACACTAGAACTTACAGGCTGCTTTTTTTCTTTAAAAATGTTGAGGTACTCTCATTTTCCTACTCATTGAGGCCAACCTTAGATTCACAAAATGTTTAGGGGTATGAGTCCGTCCGTCCCCCCCCCCACCAGTGAAAAAGCACTGATTGCAGACATCCAGTGAAGCTTGAATGCTGGAAGATTCAGGCCAAATAAAAGAAAGTGCTTCATGTAAGACATAAAACCATGGAACTCACTCCCACAGGAGGCATAGGTGACCACCAGCTTGGATGGCTTTAAAAGAGGATCAGGTAAATTTATAGAGGAGTGCTATTGATGGCTACTAGCAATGTTGGCTATGCTCTGCCTCCAGAGCTGGAGGCAGCAATGCTTCTGAATATCAGCTGCTAAGGAACCACAGGAAGGGAGAGAGCTCTTATGCTCGAGTCCTCCTTGAAGGTTTCCCGCAGGCATCTGGGTGGTCTCTGAGAAGAGGATGCTCGACTGGATGGGTCCTTGGCCTGATCCAGCAAGCTCTTCTCATTTGTCTTGGACTTCCCTGTGCCCTTGTCAGTACAGTGGTACCTCTGGTTAAGTACTTAATTTGTTCTAGAGGTCCGTTCTTAACCTGAAACTGTACTTAACCGGAAGCACCACTTTAGCTAATGGGGCCTCCTGCTGCTGCCGCACCGCCAGAACATGATTTCTGTTCTTATCCTGAAGCAAAGTTACTATTTCTGGGTTAGCAGAGTCTGTAACCTGAAGCATATGTAACCTGAAGTGTATGTAAGTGCGAGGTACCACTGTACTTAGCACTCTCCGACCCCCACTCTCCACATGTCCTGTCTTCCTCTTCTTTCTTTTTGAGGAATGCCGGCCAAGGTGCCTTCCACTCAATTAGAAAACAGCAAATAAAGTAAGAGCCGTTCTCTCAGCTTCCTACCTGAAAAGGCCAGAGTGCAGCCTCTGCCCCTATTGGTTGCATCACACAGCAGCCTCCTGGGCGCCTGTTCCTTTGCCTGTCTCGTTCATCCTTGCAAACAGCAGCAGCAAAAGTGTTTACCCAACAAAGATCCCTCTTAAAACACACAATTTACTCTGCTAACAATGCTGCGCATCGGTTATGGGAACAGATGTTTGTTGTTGTCTCTGCTGACACTGGAGGGTGGGGAAAATGAAAGCCAACACCTGTGTGTATGTGTTTTTCTGCATGTAGTGTATTGCAGGGGTGATGCTAAGTGGCTGCATGTCTTGACCTCCCTTGGCTAGAGGGGAGCTGGGTAGATATCTGCACTTTTCCATAATTTGCTTCCTTTGCAAAAGAGGCTTCCAGTTTTTCTGTCTGATTTTCAGGGACCTTAATGTCTTTTAAATATTTTTGTTGATACCACCTATATTTGCAGTAGCTGATATATGGGAACCAGACCTTGTCGAAATAATGGTGATTCAGCCTGATCTCTAACAATCCTGAGTTGCATTAGATGCCCAGAAGAGCTAGATGTGCCTTTTCAATGGGAGACAGTCTCTAAGTCATAAGCAGTCTGTCAGGTGGGTTCTTATGTGTAAAGGAAGGCATCTAGTGACAGAAGGGCCAGATCAGGGTTTGGGTTCAATGCCTGACCAAATGATACTAGAAGCAGCAGCAAAAATCCTTTGTCAAACCCCCATGGGCTCATCACATCCCCTTTGATTACATTGCTCTAACATGCTGCAGCCTCCCTGCCTGCTGGCACTTCCTCATCCTGATCTGAGCTACTGCATGATGTTTCCCTCCCCGCCCCCATTGGAAAGTGGGCACCTGGGCAGGCTGCAGAGTTTGAGAACTCCTTGGGTATTCTTGTAACCAATGGAAAAGCAGGGGGGATCTTTTTATTAATAGTTGAGAGCATAAATGGCCGAAAGCAGCTGTGTAGGAGGTACTATTCATTGTTTTGTCCATGTGGTCAAAGCCAACAAGCTGTTTCAAGGTGGTGGTGTGATCTTTCTTCAAGAGATACCCAGACTACGGATTCAGACATGATGCTTTTCCTCCACGGAAGTCATTGCTCTGGGTGTTTTCCATATGGGGGCTGCAGAGAGGACCACCGTGCCTTAAACCCCTTAAAGCTACAAGTGCATGGACTGCTCCCCCCCCCACTTTGCTGCATTGAATATTTTTTTGCATAATAGTCTGTACACACCCACACCCCAGGCAGTTAAAAAGCTTCTGTTTTTAAAACCCCAGCACGCCATTGAAGGCGAGGCAATCTCTGCTTATTAATCATTTCAACCTCCAAAGCAAACGGGATCCCAAATAATATAAGTAATTAACTTTATCTTGTTGACATGGCTGTTTATAACACAATGTCAACACTGGCTCTGCCAACATGGCCGGAGTTGCTATTTACATAAACGGAGGGCTGGAGACAAGAGCCAGGCGGGGCTGGGGCAGAAGGAGACGGCGGTCTGGTTTATGGATCAGGAAGACAGTGCGACTTACCTGGTGCCTTGCAGAGTCACTGAGTTCTCCTGGTGGGCAGATTCCTTCAGGATGTTATGTTTTTTTGATGCTGCTGATCTGATGGATCTCATGTATTTTTGCATGTTGGGATGCTTTTTCTGTCTAACTGCCTCAGTAGGGGATTCCCCTGCCTGCCTGAGGGGGGGGGGAGAGAGGACATAATTAATATTTGTGTGGTCCCTGAGGAGGAAGTTTGGCAGCCACCAGCAATGATTCTTCAGAGGACTGAAACTGGAAGTTTCTGCATGCGGTACATTTCTGAGCACAATTCAAAGTGTTGGTGCTGGCTGTTAAAGCCCTAAATGGCCTCGGCCCTGTATACCTGACATAGCTTCTCCACCCCCATCATTCAGCCCAGACACTGAGATCTAGCATTAAGGGCCTTCTGGTGGCTCCCTCACTGCGATAAATGAAGCTACAGGGAACCAGACAGAGGGCCTTCTCGGTATTAGTGCCCACCCTGTGGAACACCGTTCTGTCAGATGTCAAGGAGATAAGTAACTACAACCTTTAAAAGACACATAAAGGCAGCCCTGTATAGGGAAGGTTTTAATGTTTGATGTTTTATTATGCTTTTATATATGTTGGAAGCTGCCCAGAGTGGCTGGAGCAACCGGGTGGGTGGAGTACAATTATTATTATTATTATTATTATTATTATTATTATTTTATTTTATTTTATTTATTTATTTATTTATTTATTTATTTATTTATTTATTTATTTATTTATAATAGTGGAATAGGAAGGACACTCTGCTTATGTACCAAGACTATCTTTTCTTTTTGATTTCTGTGTTTGAGGCCTGTGTCCTTCAATTTTTTAAAAGCCGTATTTACAGTATGATGAGCATCTATTCCAAAGTGGATCCCTCAAATCCCCAGAACTTTCTCTTGTATACTGAGGCCTTTAGTCCTCAAGATGGCACAAGACTTTGTTGTTGTTGTTGTTGCTACAATGGACAAACCCTTCTGGAAAACATGGACTGTATCTATTCCCCCCTCCCTCAATTAATACATTACACACAACCTGGTATTCACCCCTCCCGCCTTATAACTTGCTCAGCCAGGAAACGCTTCCCAAGAACATCGTGGTGAGAGTGGAGCTTTCCAATCAATTTTGCTTTTATTGGTGGGTGAAGGGCTCAAACCAAGTGTCATCTCCTTAAGTGATGGGGGTGTCTTCACTAAGGCCATTGCTGGAAGTCATCGTCATGGTCCTCTTTCAATGGGCAGCTCCCATTACCATGGACCATTGGTCATGCTGGCTGGAGCAGCTGATAGCAGCTGGGAGTCAAGCAACATGCTGCCTTTGCTCCTTTGGGAGGAAGGGCAGGATATAAATTAATGGAGGGCCAGGGCCACCCCCCACCCACCCTTGCTTTTATGCCTGGGTGCACCCAAAAAGCTGGGTGTCATTTCCCAGAAAACAACAACTCTAAACTTGGCCTGAGCTCTGTAAACTGATGCTTGAAGAGGCTTTACATTCACCAGAGCTCCTGGACCTTTGTCCCTGCCTGTGAAAATATTGACTCTGCTAACACCTCCGTTTTGTTCTCTTGTTCATGCAGACAGCAGCTAAGTGCTTTGAAACAAAGATTGCATGTTTCGGGGAGGCGGTAGGGAGAATTGGACAAGGCCTGAAATCAAACACTTTCCAATAACAGAGTAACTCTCCTCCACTTTGTCCTTCATGTTTGCCCTGCCAGGGGTGTGTTTGTTGGCTGCCTTGGAATTTATTAGGTTCTCGCAAGTGAGGAAGTGGTAGCAAGTCACGGAGATTGGAACACCATATTTCCTGTTAAAAGCCTTCTTTGCCTTCCTCGCCTGTCTTCCAAGGCTCTTTCTGCACCGGTGTTTTTTTGGGGGGCAAATTCACTCCTGGTTAAATTATTGCAGGTAATTTGTCATGGCTCCGGACCAGGACTCCTTGGAAGTGGGGTCCTTTGGAACCTGCAGCTCATAGAATTATGGAATTATAGAATTGTTAAACCAAAGGGTCAACTGGTCCAACCACCTGCAGTGCTAAAGAATCCCAGACAGATGGCTATCCCACCACTATTTCAAGACCTCCAATGGAGAAAGTCTGTTCTACTGCTCTTACTGTCAGAAGGTTATTCCTTTTTTATTGTTAATGTTTTATTGAAAGGATTTCAGCTAAACAAAATAAAGTGGGAAACAAATCAAAAGGAACAAATAGTGCATTGGAAACAAACAAACAAGTGTAATTCTATAAGTATCTAATACAATGGTATGTAAATGAAATTATTGTTCTAATACATATGCAATTATTTATAGTTTATAGTGCCTTTTATAAATGTTTTCCAAATATATTTGTCCATACACAGTCTATAAGCTATCCATTCATAAACTGCAAGAGTTGCCATGTCCTCTATCCATTGATTAAAGGGGGCCATATATTTATCTTTCCAGTGGATCAATATCAGCCTTTTAGTTGTAGTGAGGATGCAAATAATACATTTATGCTTACCAGTTGTCAAATGCCATGTTGTAGGTAGATAATTTAAAATAATATTATCCTCTGACAATATTAGATTTCCCCCAAAGTAATATTTATACAATCTAGTACTTTCCCCCAAAGCTTCATAAGCGATGGACATTGCATAAACATATGTTGCAAAGAAGTATCCAATAACATGTTATCATAGATAGTCCCTTTCTATACAAAGTTCAATAAATTATAAATATTATTTTTTGTTGTTTAAGATGGCATTTAAAATCCATTAACACCTTTCTTACAGAAGTGAAAACATACTCACATTGTCTAGGTAATATGGGAACCTCCAATTCATTATGTTGTAATAATAATAATAATAATAATAATAATAATAATAATAATAATTTCTTTATTAATTAGTACCCTGCCCGTCTGACTGGGTTGCCCCAGCCACTCTGGGCAACTTCCAGCATATATAAAAACATTGTAAAACATTAAACCTTAAAGAGCTTCCCTATACATGGCTGCCTTCAGATGTTTCCTAAATGTTTTATTTCCACAGGGTGGGTGCCACTACTGATAAGGTCCTGTGCCCGGATATTCCTCTTGTTTAGTTGGAATCTCCTTCTTTGTCACTTGATCAAGTTCTCCCCACGGGAGCAGCAAAACACAAGCTTGCTCCATCTCCAGATGATAGCCCTTCAAATATTTGAAGATGGCTTCCATATATCCTCTCAACTCTTCTCTTCTGCAGGCTCAACATGCCCAACTCCCTCAACTGTTCCTCATAAGGCTTGGTTTCCAGACCCCGTATCATTCTGTGTGGGTCTGTGAGCACTACGAATCTGCCTTATGCCCCCTGAGCCCCAAGGAGACACCTCTGCCACCAGACTCTGATGGATGGTCCACGGACTCTTCAAAAGAGCCCCGAGGAGGGGTCCACACACCTGACAACCCTACTACACAGAACGCAAGAACAGCCTGCTGGATCAAACTAATGGCCCATCTAGACCATGGATAGCACTCCTGCAGCAGAAGCCAAACATCCAAGTTGTCTCAGCAGAGTCTTGAGAAATTGATTGAGTTGTATTGGAGGGCTATAAAGCCAGGTGCTCATGAGAAACCCTCAAGCAAAGTCAGAGCCAGAAAAGCCTTCTCCCCTCCCACAATTTCCAGCAGCTGACTTCAGAAGGCGGCATTGGCCCTTTCACTGGTCAGGAGGCAGCACTCAGGGATGGGGTCTCCATGCCACCCCTAGCCTTACATTTACTGGTTGGTTGGTTGGTTGGTTGATTTCCCACCCTTCACGCTAAGGTCCTAGGGCAGGTCACAGCATTAAAAATAATATTAAATATAATTTAAAGCAACATATAAATCTCAGCCCGTTTCTCCAAGCAACTCAGACGTTTGGTCTACAGCTGCAGAAGTGCTACCCATGGTAGACCTTCTTCCCCAAAGCTGCCTTGCCTTCCTGCCTGCTGGGGGACCAGAAATTATCTGGGAACACTGGTCCATCTAGCTCAGTATTGTCTACACTGACTGGCAGCAGCTCTCCAGCATTTCAGACTGGGTTCCCTCCCAACCCTACCTGGAAATACCAGGAACTGAACCTGGGATCTTTTGCTTGCAAGGTAGATGCTTTTCCACTGAGCTATGGCCGTTGCCCACTACTAACTCCTCCTTGCACAGGCCATTGGCTCTCCTCTGTGGTGGCCATCCCTGTACACCACAACACAATTTTGGTAGCTCACATTTCACCCCTAGCCTGCCATCCACCAATGTTCTTCTGGCTCAGTGCAGACATAGAGACTCTTCTGAACCATTGCTCTTATTTGACGGAGGCTATGGGGGTGGCGCTGTGGGTTAAACCACAGAGCCTAGGACTTGCCGATCAGAAGGTTGGCGGTTTGAATCCCCGCAATGGGGTGAGCTCCCATTGCTAGGTCCCTGCTCCTGCCAACCTAGCAGTTCAAAGGCACGTCAAAGTGCAAGTAGATAAATAGGTACCACTCTGGCGGGAAGGTAAACGGCGTTTCCGTGCGCTGCTCTGGTTCGCCAGAAGCGGCTTAGTCATGCTGGCCACAGGACCCGGAAGCTGTACGCTGGCTCCCTCGGCCAGTAAAGTGAAATGAGCGCCACAACCCCAGAGTCGGCCACGACTGGACCTTACTGCTCTTCCCATCTTCCCATGGTCAAAATGGCTCAGCCACCCCCACCTTCCCTCTCCTGCAGCAGTGCCAAAAGGACGCAGGGTGGCCGCTTGGCTATGCTTGGGGTTTCCTCCGCCACCTCGGTCTCCCCACAATCCGAGCCGTTTATAGCAAATATGTTTGCTTTGTTGCCGAGTTGCTTGCAACGCCTGCCAGCAACCGACACACCAGCTGTTAATTAGAGCTTAGCTTTTATTGCCCGAGTCTGCTGTGTTGATACGGAAAATGGGAATAAAAAAAGTCATTTTGCTCATTGTGATGTGAAAATAAACGATGCCTCGTTGGTTTGATTAAATAATCTACTTATATGGCCTGTCAAATAGCCTGAGTGTAGGCAACAGTGTTGGCTTCGTCTCCTGGCATGAAGGGTCAGAGAGAAGAAGAAGGAATCTGGGGCAGCAACATAGGGGACTCCTAAACCCACATCCAGAAGTATTTTTTGCCTAAAGCCCCTTGCCGGGCAGGATATGCCCAGTTTACAGCAACTCAACTGGATCAGAGAGGACAAGGGCATCAGAAGACACTGGCTTCTGGATCAGACCAAAGGGGGCCCGTCTAGTCCAGTATTTTCACCATGGCCAACCAGCAGGACATTATGGTGGCATCACCCTCCCTATCTATGGGACTGCCTCTCCTGGTATGCCCCGCAGAGGACCTCAAGGTCCATGAATAACCATAGTTTAGAGGTCCCGGGCCCTAAGGAAGTCAGACTATCCTCCACCAGGGCCAGGGCCTTTTCAGTGATGGCTCCGACCTGGTGGAATGCTCTGTCACATGAGACTAGGGCCCTTCAGGATTTAACCTCCTTCTGTCTGGCCTGTAAGACAGAGCTATTCCACCTGGCCTTTAATTTGAATTCAGCCTGGTCTTTTATTTCCCTTCTCTTCTCTTCCCTCCCCCTCCCCTTTTATGAAGATCATCCGCTCTGAGACCCCACAGCTAATTCTGCCCTGGCCTCCTCGAAGGCCCAAGTAGGACCAATTCAGCCAGCTAGCCCTGGGGATTATCTAATTGATTTTTTAATTTTATTGTTATTCATGTTTTTATACTGTATTTTATGCTGCTTTTATAATTAAGTGTTTTAAAGTGTTGTTAGCCACCCTGAGCCCGGTTTTTGAACTGGGAAGGGCGAGGTATAAATAAAATAAAACTGCACTTCCATCGCAAGCAATGCTTAGTTTGGGGAAGCTTTCAGTGTTTGATGTTTTGTTGAGTTCCTTTATATTCTGTGGGAAGCCCCCCAGAGTGGCAGGGCAATCCAGTCTGATTGGTGGGGTACGAGAAAATTATTATTATTAACATTATTAACTATGGAACTCACTTCCACATGAGGCAGTGATGACCACCACCAACGTGGATGGCTTTACAAGAGGATTAGACGAATCCATGGAGGAGAGGACTATCAAAGGCTGCCTCCACAGTCAGAGGTAGCAATACTTCTGAATACAGTTGTTGGAAACCAGAGAGAGGAAGATCGTTCTTGTGCTTGAATCCTGCTTGCAAGTTTCTCACAGGCCTCTGGTTAGCCACTGTGAGAACAGGATGCTGGACTAGATGGGCCTTGGGCTTGATCCAGCAGGCTCTCCTTATGTTCTTACATGTACCAGTGGTAGCACTCTCCCCACTTGCAATTTCAGCTGCCTCCACCACCACCATAGCTTAGTAGTCACTGACAACCTTTTCCTTGGTGAATTTGTACAGTTTTCCAAAGTCATCCAAGCTGGTTGCCATCAGATCTCCTTCAGGAGGGGGTCAGTCCATTGAAAGGACAAGCAAACCCTGAAGCCTTGGAGAACATCTTCCAATGCACACTAGCCCCAGATTAATCAGTCAACCTCAACCATGGCTCTGGTGGGACATCATCTGAAGGGGAGGTAGATCATAGAATCATAGAATCATAGAGTTGGAAGAGACCACAAGGGCCATCGAGTCCAACCCCCTGCCAAGCAGGAAACACCATCAGAGCACTCCTGACATATGGTTGTCAAGCCTCTGCTTAAAGACCTCCCAAGAAGGAGACTCCACCACACTCCTTGGCAGGAAATTCCACTGTCGAACAACTCTTACTGTCAGGAAGTTCTTCCTAATGTTTAGGTGGAATCTTCTTTCTTGTAGTTTGGATCCATTGCGCCGTGTCCACTTCTCTGGAGCAGCAGAAAACAACCTTTCTCCCTCCTCTATGTGACATCCTTTTATATATTTGAACATGGCTATCATATCACCCCTTAACCTCCTCTTCTCCAGGCTAAACATGCCCAGCTCCCTTAGCTGTTCCTCATAAGGCATGAGGCATATGGCAGATGGATTCTGCAGAGCTACCCCAGACCCTGTTGAAGAGACCCCCCTTGCTTGCCTCTCCACCCACCCAGCAATCCCATAGCCAGCAGCTGGATCTCACCCCAATTCCACACTCTTCCCCTTTGCCCTGGAGGACCCTGAATGTTGTCTGTGCCAGCAGGTGAGGAGAAGAGAGGCTTCCATGAGGACATTCTGGGGAGGAGGAAAGCGAACTGAATGTGCCAACCTGAAATTAAAATTGGAAAACAGGGAACAGAATTAACAGATCCATCCACACCTGGTGTCCCCTCTGTGATGATGATATACAATAATAATTAATAATAATCTATAATTTATACACCACCCATCTGGCTGGGCTTCCCCAGCCACTCTGGGTGGCTCCCAACAGAATATTAAAAACACCAGGAACTGCCAGAAGGCCCTTGGCGCTGGACCTCAGTGTCCAGGCTGAATGATGGGGGTGGAGATGTTCCTTCAGGTAAACTGGGCCAAGGCCATCTAGGGCTTTACACATCTTGCCTCTTTAGCTCCCTTCATGCAGTTCATACACTTCTGCACCAGAAGATGTCAGTGTGGTTTTTCAAATGTGTATTTGCGAATAGTTCTCACAGTGGTTTCTTTTGGCCCTGCTTCCTTGAAGGTGAGGAGTAAATGAGGGCATTGATGCCTCCAGTTCACCAAGGGAGCGTCTGTTATTTGGCCAAGCACAAAAGTTGGCATGTCTTTGCAAGGATCCTGGCAATGTGCTGATATTTATTGTTTATTTATTTCATTGTGTGTCTATTCCACCTTTTCCTCCAAGGAGCCCAAGCTAGTATACGTGGTTCACCTCTCCTCATTTAATCCTCACAACAGCCCTGTGAGCGGCAGTGACTGGCCCAAGGTCAGCCAGTGAGCTTCATGACTGAGTGGGGATTTAAACCCTGGTCTCTCAGGACCTAGCCCACACTGTTTCAGTTTATTGTGGGTTTGTTTGTTTTTATAATACTTTAGGTTAATTGCAAGCCACATTGGAAGGTTTCATATCTTGGAAGGCAGGCGAGAATTGATTGTAATAGACAACAGTAATAATTACTCAGTTTCCCCTTTTCCTTCCTTGTCCCTCGTTCTCATCTCACTGAGATCTTCTCCAGCTTTATTTGCATGATCACCTCCTGATGTGGAAATGTCATTTCTTTTAAAGGTAAAGGTAAAGGTACCCCTGCCCGTACGGGCCAGTCTTGACAGACTCTGGGGTTGTGCGCCCATCTCACTCAAGAGGCCGGGGGCCAGCGCTGTCCGGAGACACTTCCGGGTCACGTGGCCAACGTGACATCGCTGCTCTGGCGAGCCAGAGCCGCACACGGAAACGCCGTTTACCTTCCCGCTAGTAAGCGGTCCCTATTTATCTACTTGCACCCGAGGGTGCTTTCGAACTGCTAGGTTGGCAGGCGCTAGGACTGAACAACGGGAGCGCACCCCGCCGCGGGGATTCGAACCGCCGACCTTTCGATCGGCAAGCCCTAGGCGCTGAGGCTTTTACCCTGTCATTTCTTTTATCATCCATCAATTAACTAATTTTTATACCGTACATTCCAGCACAATATCTGACACAAGGAAGTTTTGTATTTTCAGCTCCAACATGGTGTGAGTGTTACACAGCCAGGAAAATGTTTTAAGAAAACCAAATGTGTTCTGGAGCTTGGACATACTTCTCTTCCTTGCTTTCTCTCAGGCATACTTGCCAGCCAAAATCTGTAATGAAGATCTCCTTATGGTGACTTTTCCGTTAGTTACAGTCCTGCATGTTGGACTTGTTTAGCTGTGATTCCTGCATTGCAGAGGGTTGGACTGGATGACCCTGTGGGTCCCTACCATGTCTACAATTGTATCATTCTGTGATTGTAAAAAAAAGGTAAAGGTAAAGGTCCCCTGACAGTTAAGTCCAGTAGCAGACAACTCTGGGGTTGTGGTGCTCATCTCGCTTTACAGGCCAAGGGAGCAGGCGTTTGTCCGCAGACAGTTTTTCTGGGTCATGTGGTCAGCATGACTAAGCCGCTTCTGGCGCAACGGAATGTTGAAACCAGAGCAGCGCACGGAAACACCATTTACCTTCCTGCCAGAGCGGTACCTATTTATCTACTTGCACTTTTTGATGTGCTTTCGAACTGCTAGGTTGGCAGGAGCTGGGACTGAGCAACGGGAGCTCACCCCGTCATGGGGATTTGAACTGCCAACCTTCTGATCGGCAAGCCCAAGAGGCTCAGTGGTTTAGATCACAGCGCTACCCACATCCCTCTGTGATTGTAGGGACCAACTAAAGGGCAGAGGCCTGGAGCCTGAGGTTTCACGGGTCCTGAATCCTTTGCAGTGCTAGGATTTCCGAGGCCAGGCCAACCAGCACCAAGACTGGCCATTTTAAAAACAATATTGAGCCTTTCTTCTCAGTTTGGGGCACCTGTGAGCTCACATTGGATCCCTAGTCCACTTGGCAAGCATTCTTCCTTGGCATATCCTAGCACTGCTCATTCGGTACTCAATTTAAGTGAAAAATTATTGTTTCCCCAAACTTGCTGCAAGGTGGGGCACCAACACCCAGTTAAACTTTTTTGCCTTCTGGTCTTGCTGATGAGAGTTTTATCTCACTGGAGATTTGAGACTTTGGCAGTTTATTATCAGGTGAAACATGCTTGATGCAACTAACAGATTAATAGAGAGGAGTTGGGGAGTGCGTGGGGGGGATGTTTAGCAACTGACTGTGCATGTCAAATATTAATTATGTTTCATTTCATATGTAGATGAAGCAATCAGCTGTATAGCGCCGAGATAATGCTTGCGTCTGGACTTGTTTTTTGACCTTGAAAAGGCTGCATGGCTCAGAAATCAGAATTCATATCTTAATTATACTATGTGACCGGAGTTAACACGAACCCTTCCAGAAGATAACAGGGTCCATGGTACTGTACAGACTTTGCCTTCAGATCATAGCTTTCCGCTGAGCACCCTGTAATCTGTTTGACCTCGGTGCTGACAACAGCAATGTTTTTCTCAGCCTCGTTTTTTGAATAATGGGCGGGAGGAGAGCCAGGGCAACTTCATTAAAGTTGCACTTTGCGTGCGGAAGGTCCCTGACTCCATCCCTGGCATTTCCAAGTGGGGGCTAGGAATGCCCCTTGCCTGGAACCCGGGAGAACTAGAGCTGCTGCCAGTCAGTGTTGGAACACAGAAAGGAGATGTAGACCAAAACATCTGGAGATCACCAGGTCAAGGAAGGCTAGCTTATGCAGTAGCAAGGCTGACCCAATGAAAAGTTTAATTATAGCTGATGCCCGCCCACTAGGCAATCCTACCACCCCTTTTGGGAACCACTGGTGGTAGAGAGTAGGGGCAGGGAACCTTTTTCCAGCCCAAGGACTGCATTCCAGTGGTAGGCGAGGCCAGAGGCAAAAAGGAGGTGGACATACCCTCCAACATTTCACAGACAAAAATAGGGACATTTCTCACTCCCCACAACTGACTCCCCATTTTTGGTCCCTCCCACCTGCAGAGCATTTCCTATCAGAAGAAGGGCAAGTGGTGCCACAACCACAACACCATTTTCCAATAGTACATTCCGGTTGCCACATTTGCCCATTAGTTTGCTTTTTTCAAAACGTCCTCATGATTTTTTTTTTATCCCCCCCCCCCTCATTTTGCAAATATTTTAACGGAAAAGCAAAGTCTTGACATAACCAATCTGGATTTCCCTCGACTTCCTTCCCCTCCTTTCTGGGGTTACTTAGTTTATATCTTTTTGTTACTGCATATCCAGTTCAAGCCTATTTACTAATTTCCCCTTCTAATTATTTCTTTCTGCGCATGTTTATGTCGACCCTGCTAATGTTTTAAATTGTTTACAGTACATCTTCAAATAGTCAATAAATTTTCCCCATTCTGTTTTTAAAAGTATCTCTTCTTGGAGTGGATCTACAAACAGGGGAAAAACGCTATAAATAAGTCAGAAATAAAATCGTTATAACAAAAGAAAAAAATGCTATGTAAAATTGCATATAACACATTTAAAACACTGCTTTTTTCTTACTAATGTATCTGAGTCCTTGGTTTCTTATTCTGCCAGTAAGTTTCGCCATTTCTGCATACTCCATCAGTTTTAATTGCCACTCCTCCTTCGTTGGAACTGTTTCTTCTTTCCATCTCTCGGCATAAATCATACGAGCAGCTGTAGTAGCGTACACGAATTATTATTTTCTTTTCTTTGGGTATCTCTCCACCGATTATACCTAAAAGAAAAGTTTCTGGGTTTTTTTTTAAACAAAAGTTATCTTCAATTCCCCCCCCAACTCATTATAAATCATTTCCCAGAAAGCTTTTGCTATCTTACATGACCATCAAAATGTCCTCATGAAAGCCTCTCTTCTTTTTATAGGGTAAGTAGCACTGGAGATGAGCTTATGGAATCCAGTCAGGGCTCAAAAAAGTTTGCAAACCACCGATCTAGTCCAGTGCTCTAACCATAACACCACACTGGCTTAAAAGGGCAATGCTGTTTGAGGCATGGTAAGAGTCTGGCAGTCCTCCTTGCAGTTTAAAATAAAATATGAGGCCGAGGGTTTGTGCATCTTGCTTCCATCCTCACCGATAACATGGTGTGACCAGGTAATGCTTGCAAGAAGTCTGGGAGGTAACTTTACCCAGCAGGTCACGGGGATGGCTGGAATTCCAAGGCATAAGCTAAGCCTGCCTTTAATTACCTTGGAGAAAGCATCTTGATCCACGCACGATTAAATATTCATTCTGTATAACTAGACGGTTTCGTTGGATGCAAAGCCATATGAAATTTAGCTGGCGCAAAGCCCTACCACCCAACACATCTAATAAATTCTTTGCGAGGCCTTGTGGCTTCGAACCAATCTTCTTTCCCTCCTCCCCACCCCCCTGCTTCCAACCTACTTTCTCGATCTTATTTAATTTTGATCTCTCTCTCTCTCTCTCTCTCTCTCTCTCTCTCTCTCTCTCTGCCTCCTTCACCTTTATGTCTGAACAATCAGGGCACATATGGGATTTTTTAGACAGGAGGAAATGATGGAATCTGGGCTCGGCCTGGGAAAAATAAACAACCAAATTGTTCAGCGAGGAATAGAGGCAAGAGGAAAATGTGATTCTCTCTCTTTCTCTCGTTTTCACAAGCGTTGCCAGCTAACTACTTTGGCAGCCAGAGCCACGGATAATAATAATCAAACCTCTTTTTAAAGTCAAGGCAGAGCTGAGGTAAATATTTGTATAATATTTTATTACAATCTGAATTTGTTCCTTGATTGAGAACATTTCCTACGGACGGGCCCACTGGAAAATCAAATTGATATGTAATTGAAGTTGCTGGGATTTGTATTTGTTTTTTAACAAGGGATTCTAGCTGGGCTGCCTACAGAATACTGGCCAAGCCTCTGTGAGTATCAGGACAGATTTCAAATTGCACTGCTCTTGGAATGAGAGGCAAAGAGGTGGGGGGAAGCCCAGGTAGCTCAGCAGATGAAAATCTCATTTTATACTGTTGTGGGTTTGAGGGCTCAGTCTGGATGATGCCCCAAGCCCCCTTCCAATTCTTGGGGTCCTGTACCCAGTACTCTATACTTGGGGTCCTGTACTTCAGTTAGAATTTAACTGAAGATTCTATTGTTTGAACTAGTCAGTTTCTTTGTAAGACAGTGACCTGATCTGGCCACATAAGTGTCCTCATCAACATCCCAAAAGAATTAGCTAGGCTGTGAGAGCTGTAACTGAGTGATGATGCCCTTCAGGCAAAAGGGTGGGCTTTCCTCTACCCCTCTCACCTAGCTTCTAGGTAGAAGAATAAGAGCCAGAGTAGATGTGTATGAGCTGGAAGACGGCTTGGAAGCTGGAGCCGTAGAGACCTGCTTGCTCTGCGCTCCTACGCCGAAACTAATGGAGAAGCAACTTCTGCTGGGTGTGTGTGTGTGTGTGTTAGTGCTATGAGCCCTTCCAGCTTATTCTCAAGTTGTATATAAGAGTAAGTAAAACCATATATCCTAAAGGCACCACAGTCTCTGTTAAGTTCTGGGTGAACATATCAGACGACACAGCGATTCTTCAAAAAGCTCTTGTTTATTCACAGGCTAGAACAGAACTGAACTGAAGGGTTCAGCCAGCCTGCTTATATAGAGCTCCACTACAATGCAACAGTAACCACTTTCTGTAACTATCCAATCACTGAAAGTCACTTTCAATCCCTTATTTGCATATGTGAACCTGAGTGAAAACTATCTACAGTATCCCCCTGCTGCCCAGGGTGGGAACTTCAGTACATAACAGTCTCCTCGTTCCAAGGAAACTGAACCTGGGTAAGTGCCTGGAACCCCTGAGTTCTCTCGCCACTCAGAGATTGGGATGGCATGTACCAGTATAAGAAGGTCCCAGGATGAATCTCCGATGGCATCACCAGGTAGGACTGGGGAGGACACACTGGAGAGCTACTGCCCAGTCAGTGTGGAACAGTACTGACCAATGGTCTGGCTTGGTATACGGCAGCTTGTTCCAGAAGAGCCAGTGAGAACCCACTTGTTTTTCTTGTCTGTAGGAAACTATGTTCATGTAGGCTTTTTCTGACGTGACCTGGGTTTCGGGTGTAAAAAATGGCGTCAGGAATTTTGCTGAATCGACAAAATGTCAGGGAAAACCTGAATGTATGGCAACGTGATGGAAAAAGCAGCGGAAACAGATCAAAAAACTTTAAATCACTATTTTTGGGTTAGGTTTCCCCAAGGAAGCGCAACAATTTTGGGGGCTTCTTTAAAAAAAGTCCAGGAATTTTACTTTTTGAAATATGGCAAACCTAGTTCATGGCAAAGCAAGCCTGTCTCTTTTTGAAAAATTCTACACAGGCAGAGACCCTGGGAGATGAAAGCTAAGTGGAATATCTCCATGTGACCTTGATCCTCTAAGGCAATGAAGACACTTTCTTCTTCTTCTTCTTCTTCTTCTTCTTCTTCTTCTTCTTCTTCTTCTTCACATTTCTATCCCACCTTTGGTTCTTCCCCTCCTCATTCAATCCCCACAGCAACACAGCGAGGTAGGTTAGGCTGAGAGGCAGTGATTGGCCCAAGGGTCACCCAATGAGCTTCAGGGCCAAGTGGGGATTTGAACCCTGGTCTCCGAGGTCCCCGTTCGACTCTCTAACCACTACGCCACACTGGCTCTCATCAATTCTGCCAGGAGGCTGCAGCGTGAATGATGGGCAGATTTCAGAGAGCTGACTCACACAGTCTAGGCAGAATTCAGTCTTAGCAGATGAACTGTTGGGCCTGGGCTCTAGGCGTTATATGTAGGGCTGCTTTTGAAGATGGTTCTGAAACTGCAGAGGACCCAGGTGTTGTGACCTCTAATGGTCCTCCTCTCCCCCATTTCATACTAACCAATCTAACCACTACACCACCACTGGCGCTCCTATGGCCTCTGGTTGGGTTTCTAGTGTGTGTTAATGAGTCTGCTTCACTTACATCTTCTGGTTGGCAGTGAGAGGTTCCTGTGAGCTCCTTCAAAAATAATTTGCTTTTCAGAGGGGTAGGAAGTGCTTGGGAAGCATTATATTTTTACTGGTGTGTGTGTGTGTGTGTGTGTGTGTGTGTCCATCCCTTGGAAGTGAGCACACACACATCCACCTGAAGCAAAGAAGCTTCCTTTTGAATTTGCTTACGTGCAAATTGAGGCGCCCTTAATGAGGCAGCCAAGGCTGGCGGATAAAGCACAAAGCCAATTAGCTGTCTTGGGGGAAAAAAGAAAAAGAAGAAAACCCAACGTGTTCATTAGCATGAAAATAAAGCTAAACTTTTAGAAGATAATTGCATCTCCCTTTAAAAAAAAAAAGTATTCTTGATCTATGACAGTCTCATAAATATGCATTCTTATATAAATACTCTTCCCGAAGGCAGGAATATGTGCCCCAGAAATATTTGAACCATTTCAGACAGTGACAAAACCAAAGCAAAAGGAATTATTCTTCCTTTCCTAAGCCTCCCTCCCAATATGACAAAAATCATCGGCAACACAATCCTGTCCTTGAGTACCAAGCAACACAATCCTGTCCTTGAGTACGCTTCAGGTTACAGCCTCCGCTAACCCAGAAATATTACCTCAGGTTAAGAACTTTGCTTCAGGATGAGAACAGAAATTGTGCTCCGGCGGCACGGCAGCAGCAGGAGGCCCCATTAGCTAAAGTGGTGCTTCAGGTTAAGAACAGTTTCAGGTTAAGTACGGACCTCTGGAACGAATTAAATACTTAACCTGAGGTACCACTGTATGCCTATTTTAGACTTCATACAGCACCCTTCAGCCTCTGCAGGAGAACCTATGTGGTGGGCCTGGGAGACCTGGGTTCAAATTCCCCACACAGCCACAAAGCCCACCCTGGGCTTCATGCTATCTCTAGCCCAGTCAGTAGATTATGAGACTTTTAATCCTGGGTGTCGTGAGTTTGAGCCACACATTGGGTGAAACATTCCTGCATTGCAGAGGGTTGGACTAGATGGACCCTCAAGGCCATCTCAAGGTTCTATGATTCTATTCCGTGCCTAACTTACCTCACAAGGTTGTTGTACAGATAAATGGGTGAAGTGTGTACATGCTGCCTTGAGCTCCTTGGAGAAAAGGTGGGATATAAATATAATAATAAATAAAACCTTGTGCCTTCTATAGAGTTCTGTGGGCTGGCTGGTGTCTCACCCTGAGCCGAATTGGGCCGACTGTTTCCTCAACTCCCTCACGAAGCTGTGCTGCATCAGGAAGGTCTTGAAAAAAGAGAGGCAGTGTGTCTAGAGTGTTGGAGACCAGGGTTCAAATCTTCCCACTGGGCCTTGAAGCTCTCTGGGTGAGCTTGGGCCTCTCAGCCTGACCTACTTCACAGGGTTGTTGTGGGGATTAAATGAGGAGAGTTGAACTGAGGAGGCCACCATGAGCTCCTTGGAGAAGGTGGGATATAAATGCTAAAAATGATTATGACGGTGATGTCAGTAGAAGGGGGCTGATGGGAAATGAAGTCCAAAACATCTGTAAGATGCCAGGCGGGCAAATGTTTTCTTAGAGAGTAGCTTTTAAGATGTCTGGCTTGGTAGCCCATAATAAGACCCCCCCCCTCCCAGCTTGTTTCCATGTATTTCCCAGCCTCAATCTCATCTTTCAGCTGTGGGTGTCAACACCGACACAGATGCTAAACCAGAATTGCTTAAATAGACTTTCCAAATGAGGGGGCGGAAAGCCATCCTGCAGTTCTTTTTCCTCTTAAGGTGTTAAGTGCTGAATTCTCTGACTCCTTTGCAGAACCCAAACACTTAAAAGATTAAGCTGGGAGAAGATCTGGGCATGAGCAATTGATGGCTTCTGTTGTGAGTAGCACCACCAAGAAAAGAAAAAAATAACCTAGCTTTCCCCTGGGGCTTTGGGCATGATGTGTGAGAGAATTGGCCTGTCAGGCACAGAGTGGGAGTGGGGTGAATATACCAACAGCAGGAAGAACCCTAGATGGATAAAGTGGTACCTCAGGTTAAGCACTTAATTCGTTCCGGAGGTCTGTTCTTAACCTGAAACTGTTCTTAACCTGAAGCACCACTTTAGCTAATGGGGCCTCCTGCTGCCGCCACGGCACAGGAGCCCGATTTCTGTTCTTATGTTGAAGCAAAGTTCTTAACCTGAAGCACTATTTCTGGGTTAGCGGAGTGTGTAACCTGAAGCGTATGTAACCCGAGGTACCACTGTATTGGAATGGCTGCTTAGGAAATGCTAGAAGATGGGCATTCACTTGCTGAAAACTGCGGCATAGGGCAGGATGGGAAGGGAAAAAGGAAATCATGGACTTGTAAAAAGGTAGGGTTGGGAGAGATCTGAGGGGTCAACTAGCCTGACCCACTGCAATGCAGGAAGTCCATTGTCTTAGACCTCATTGAAGCTCATCTTTTCACCCCCTCGCTGTTGGCTTGCTAGCTGGCACTCTCCCCCCAAGTATTGTAGGGGGCGAAGTAGATGACCCTTTGAGCCCCTTCCAGCTAAGTAGCAATGAGGATTGAGTCACAACCTGTACACGTCTGCGGACAGGCGGGGCCTTCTTTGCTCAGGCCCCTTGCCACTCGGAAAGCATATGTCAACATTATCTCAGAAGCAGAGGTGAGAATACGCTGCCTGGCGCTCAAAACACAGCTGATCAACAGCCATATGTATGAACTGAGCAACAGTGTAGTTTACCCCTCGCAGAGCTACAATTCCCAGCACCCTTAAACTACAGTTTCCAGGATTCTCTGCAGGGCAGTGGGAGTCTTTGTTCCCCGCCTCTTTGGTGTTCAGGGTGCTGCCTCTGTCTTCACAGACATAATTGGGTTTGGCAGCTAAATATAATAGCCAAGCACCTGTTCCCCACAGCTGTCATGAAAGCCGCTGCTAATGGCACCAAAGAGAGGCCTGAGGGATTGGTTGCAAATACTCTTTGGGCAGCAGGTGCCGGGAGCAATGGCCGGCCTGCTTGAGCACTCTGAAATACAAGCAGCTAATGGGTAACCCAGGACGAGGGAGATTGGAGGACCTAATGGAGGGGATTAGCAAGGACCCGAGCTGGGAAAGGCCACAGTCAGGCCTTCTTCTGAGGCTGTGATGGCCATTTTGGAAAGTGATCAAAGGCCGGTCTCTCTCTGACAAGGGTCTGTCATCAGGAAATCACTGTCCACAGCCAGCCAGCTGGGTGTTAGGGACTGTTCTGTATGGGTTAGGGATGGCAAGAGCTACTCAGAGCTCCTCTCTCTCTCATGCACACACACAAACACACGTCTCATGAATACATTATCTTCAAGCAGATTTATAGCAGAATTCCTTGAGTTTATGCATTTGAGCAGAGAATAAAGCTTTAACTGACAGAGCTCTAGCACTCTCCCACCCTGGCCCTGCTATCATGGTGGAGACTACCTCTGTATTATTGGACATTTGGAAAGTGGTACATATCAAGCCCTATGCCTGGTGCTTCCCCATCATAATAACATAAGCATAGCCTGCTGGATCAGGCCAATGGCCCACCTAGTCCAGCATCCTGTTCCCACTGAGATGTCTGTGGGAAATGAGCAATGGTGGAAGCAGAGGATAGCATAGCCAATAGCCCTCTCCTCCATGACTCCATGAATTTATCTCATCCTCTTTTGAAGCCATCCAAATTGGTGGCCAGCACTGCTTCCTGGGGCAGCATAGTTCAATTTTGCACTGTGTGAAGAAGAATGTTTTTTAAAAAATCTGTATTGAATCTTCCAAAGATCTTGATGATATGAGAGATAAAAATTTTCTCCATCTGCTTTCCGCATGCCGTGCATAATTTTTTAAAACTTCTATCATGTTGTCTTCTTCTCACCTTCTCACCCAATTGCTGAAACCTTTAGTCATAGGGGGGTTATTCCACCCCCTTGATCATGACTCTGGAGGAGCCAATTCTGCCTGACTCGCTGGCTATTCAGGGCTCCACCACAACATGGAGGATGTGCCCTAGGAAGGGCAGTATGGGGAGGAGTCCCAAGTGCTGTTTAGAATAATATAATTGTAGAGTTGGAAGGTCAACGAGTCTACCCCCCCCCCCACCGGCCTCTCCTTCATCCCATCTTCCCTGCCTTGAAAAAACAACTTGGCAGAAAAGTTGGGATATGTCAATTTTGATTTCTCTCTGTTTTCTACTTCTCCTGTTTCTAGTCTTAGGTTCTACACGTCAGCTTGTGATTTATTTATTTTTTAAATAAGTTCTCATGGAAGTTATTCATCATTTTAGCACGAATTTCTCCTGATTTGTATGCAATTTTCTTTACTGCGTGCATTCTCCTGGTATAGTGCATATTGATATTTTCACTAATATGTATATGCATTTTATTCTGTTAGATGCATTTTCCTACGCATTGTTTGGCTGAAGAACTGCGTTGCAAAATTCAAAGAATTGTTACTTTCAAAGGAAGGTGTTTTGATTTGCATAATTAGGCAGATTAGATCACCTCTCATTTAAAAGCAGACTTCGTTGAACTTTTGTCTCACTCATCCTCACAACTCCTTCCTTGGCCACCTCAAAAGTAAGGTAAGCATGAGGCAACCCAGCGATGAGAATTTCATTGAAATCTTCTTTCCCTTTTGATCATTTTGGAAGGCAGTTTCTTTTCCCATTAACTGATGGAGAACAGTTTTTTTAAAAAACCAACAAGAGGGATTTTTCAGAATGTGGTGCTTCTAAAGACAATATTCATGACAATATGTTAATGATAAAATGCAAATATTTATGTATTGGCAACTCCTGGAAAATTAATATGAAACTCCGAGGTAATCTTGCAGGTATTTCTATAACAAATTTCTTAAGTGCCGTCCTCTTTTGCGTGAATACTCCCAGTCCCTGTTGCATCCTGCATTTATTTCTGTGCCTTTGAAAAGGAGATGGGCGGCTGGGAAACTGAGCTCGGGGAACACAAGGTGAACTCTGTTGCTCCGATATAAAGTGCCCTGTAATTCTATATGTGGACAGGATGTTGGCTTAACATCGTATCAGCAAGACGGGCCTTCCGGGGCGGCTGGGGCTTTTAACATGCTGCTGACAGAGAGCAAACAGGCTGCCCTCTTAATGCAGGAGGGCTTGGGTTTCTCCCCCATCCATCACTCCCATAATAGCCCCGAGGACAAAAAGGGTTCAAAGACACCCAATCTCCAAATCTTGGGATAAACTGCAGGCACAGGGGGATGAATTCCAAGATTTAAATGTTCCTTAAAAATGAGTGAAAGTGATCTCAAATCTGGAATTATAATGAATTCTGGTGACATTTAAGGGCTGGGGAATGAGTATTTACACCGTTGTTCCCTGAGGGTCTTCATCAGTTACCACAGCCTTAAAAAGATTCGTAGGATATATTATGTAGCTTATTAAGAATCAGTGCCTGAATTTGTTTGTTTTTCTGTTCTTGGCATCTGTGAATTTCAGTTTCAACCAGTTTCCCATTTTTTTCCCCATTGGAAAAAAAAGAAAAAGGAATATTATGCAGATAAACAACAAACAAACCAAAGAGCGTTGCAGGAGGGGGGAGGGAGTCTTTGCCAGCCATATCAGCAAAATCCAAAGGCTCCTTTGCACAGTAGCTGTAGTCAAGAGGTAAAGTGCCCAAGGCTGGACACAATGTGCTTAAAATGTCATTATCCCTCTTAATAGGAGTAACGGTGTTCTGTTGAGTAAACCGTCTGTTTGCTTTGGAGTCAACACAATGGCTGGCCGGCGGGTTTGATGAATGGTTCAACGTACATATAAGTCACTTATTAATCCACTGTGACAATGCAGACCGTGCTTTTCCCATGTTCATTGTCTAGGGGGCATCCTGCTACCTGTTTCCACAGATTACACTTACACACACATCTCCCACGGCATGTTTCATAAATAGATCCCTCGAATTACGATCAGATAATTTCGATTTGAATGCTATTTGCACAATGGGGCCATGTGATGATATTGTATGCCTTCATCCATCTTGACTGGCTTTGATGGCACCTGAACCTGTCTGGCTTGTGCCTCCTAAGTAGGAGGAGCTTCGGGGCAGCTTAGGAGGGGTTGGTTAAGGAAGATCTTGCCCCACCCCCAAAAAACACTCTGGAGTGGCTGCTGGCACATGAGACCACAAGGCACAATACATTTGTCAGTCTTTAAGATCCGAGAACCGTAGTTGAGTTGGAAGAAACCCCAAGCCTCATCCAGTCCAATCTCCTCTACAATGCAATGAATTGCAGCTAAAGAATCCTTGGCAGATAACTGTCCAACATTTGTTTAAAATCCTCCCATGCCATCATCACATTCTTGGTTCTTCAAACATTATCTTGACCCGTTGTAATCTGTCCATGTTTTAGCACCAAAACAAGAGCAATCTACCTGTGTTCTCATGAGCCAGACCTTTGGATTTAGTAAGTTAAGCATATAAAGCTTACTTAACAGTGTGTGGTCTGGTCATTACGAGAGGGGTAAAGGGAGGGAGACAAGAGCTTTAAAGCCGACTAAGTGGGATATGCAAACCTATTTTCCACTCTGAAAGTGATTTTTACTCTGCTGGAGGCTCTCTCACTCAAGAGAGTGCGCAGAGCCCTGCCTCTTGAATCCAGGCACCCACATTTTCTTATGTTAATTACACACATGTGGGTCAGATCTATTTTCCACCTCCAGGGACCCTGCACCACTTTCCTAACAACACTCCAGCAAGCTATTGAGTTTGTGTAATGCTGTTGTTGTTCTTGTTGTTGTTTGAAGGGTGGGATTTGGCTGAAATCTGAAATTAGTTTAGTAGATTTCAATAAGGGACCACCTTCCTTCCTCCCCTCCTCATTTCAGAAATTCTTTGAGAGGTGAAAAGCACATAGTTATACTATGGAACTCACTGCCACAAGAAGCAGTGATGGTCACCAACTTAGATGGCTTTAAAGGAGGATTAGACAACATGGGAGAGAGGGCTATTGATGCCTACTCACCACAATGGCTATGCTCAGCCTCTACAGTAGGAGGCAGCAATGCTCCTGAATCACAGGAGGGGAGAGGGTTCTTGTGCACAGATCCTGCTTGCAGGCTTCCCACAGGCATCTGGTCACGCCCCCCCCCCTAGATGGGCCATTGGCCTGATCCAGCAGGCTCTTTTGTACTAGCTCCTAGCCCTGAAAAAAAGGACACCTATCCACTATCTCAACGATTATTCATTTAAATGTTAACCTCTTGACTAATCTGCCTCATTCTCACTGGAGACCTCTTTTGCTATCTGCATTGCAATGTTTATCCCCTGCAATTTCTGAAAGGATAAGAGGACCATCAAGCTTTTCCTAGTTAAACGCAACCCTGACATTTCAGGTAATCCAGGCGCTGGCCTCAAGCTGCTCTTTGCCCGCTCTCCCCTCTTCCTCCCTCACAATGATTAACTTTGCTATCCACACAACAAGGCCCGGCTAATCTCTGCACTGCAAATACGGTTGTTAGCAAGAGCAAGCTATAATGAGCGCAAAACGCAACCCTTCCATTTAAAATGCAGCCTATCTGTAAGCTCAGGATGAAGACCAAGAATGTACGATGCCTTAAGAGGTATTCTGAGAATGGAGATGCCAGCGATTGAAACTGCAGCCTTCCGCATGCAGGGCAGATAGATGCTCTACCCCTGAGCCATTCTCTTCCCAGAAAATGGGACTTTAAGCTTACAGCCCCTGGCAATTTTCCTGCACGCTTGAGCTAATCCTAAGGTCTGTAGTGCATCCCCTCCTCACTGTCACCACTGGTGTGCGGCATCCCCTGCTGGACTCGCTTCCCTTGGTTGGGACCACTGGGGCAGGTCTGCAGGGTCTGCTCAAATTTGGGTGGGTGGCATTTGGAAAGTTGCTTTTCTTAAGGATGTAAGAACCACCTGCTGGGTCAGGCCAGGCCAGCTTCCTGTTCTCACCGTGGCCAGCCAGAAGATTGGGCTGGGAAGTCCTTAAGCCGGACCTGGGCACAAGACCACCCCTCCTGCCATTTCCAGCAACTGGTATTCAGAAGAATTCCTGCCTCCAACCATGGATGGCAGCAATTTCACATGACACCTTGCAGTGATGGGGAAGAGTTGCTCCTTTGGTGAGTGGGGGTGCTTGGGTGCTGTGTCCTTTCAGCCAGACCCCCAGAATTTATTAAAGGTAAAGGTAAAGGACCCCTGACAGTTAAGTCCAGTTGCGAACGACTCTGGGGTTGTGACGCTCATCTCGCTTTACAGGCCGAGGGAGCCAACGTTTGTCTACAGACAGTTTTTCCAGATCATGTGGCCAGCAGGACTAAGCCGCTTCTGGCGAAACCAGAGCAGCACACGGAAACGCTGTTTAGCTTCCCGCTGGAGCGGTACCTATTTATCTACTTGCACTTTGACGTGCTTTCAAACTTCTAGGTTGGCAGGAGCTGGGACCGAACAACAGGAGCTCACCCCGTCGCGGGGATTCGAACCGCCGACCTTCTGGTCGGCAAGCCCACGGCTCAGTGGTTTACACAACAGCACCACCCGCCTCCCCAGAATTTATAAGCAACCCCCAAAATTGTTCAAGGAGACAGCAGGCCTTTCATGTGTTGCTTTCACCAAACTCCCATATTAGAGATGAACCCCTGCCTTCTCGAAAGGAGAGGTCCCAAGTCCTAGCACTGTCCCCCTTTCCAGGAGCATTCCTTATTCCCTTGCAACTTAGCCTCATTCAGCCCCCTCTTGGCCTCGCGAAGAGCTTGGCTTGGCCTCGAAAGAGTCCCAAAGGCAAGTAAGAGGTGACATGATGGACGTTGATAACAATTTTTGATAACAAACGTTGGACAAATTAATGGAGGAGAGGGCTAGCAATGGCAACTAGCCGGGATGGGATACCCACCAACATTTATCCGATGAAAATATGGACATCCAGTGGCTATGCTCTTCCCCCACAATTTGAGGCGGTAATGCCTTTGAATACCAGTTGCTGGAAAGCACAGGGAGCGAGAGGGCCCTTGTGGTCAGGTTCTGCTTGAGGTTTTCCCAGAGGCATGTAATAAAAAATTAAGGTACTTTATACAGTGGTGCCCCGCAAGACGAATGCCTCGCAAGACGAAAAACTTGCTAGACGAAAGGGTTTTTCGGTTTTGCGTTGCTTTGCTAGACGAATTTCCCTATGGGCTTGCTTCACAAGATGAAAACGTCTTGGGTTTTTTTTTAAAAGCCGCTTGAAGAGGCGCAGTTGCGACGGACCCTGCTTCGCAAGACGAAAAACATCGCAAGACGAAAAGACTTGCGGAACGAATTATTTTCGTCTTGCGAGGCCAACAAGAAAATGCAATCAGATAAGGCCTTATCAGATAACCTGGCAGACAGGAAAAACAACAACATTCAAATTTCTGTTGTAGACCACCTTTTCTGTGATGTAGGTATGATGTTTGTGGGGGGTGGTCTTGGGTTACACCCCTTCTGTGATGAATGGAGGGGTGGTCTTGAGCTCCAGAGAAGGCAATTTAAAATGTCTATATAAGGGCAAGCACACCTTTGTTCTGGGTCCTCCTCCTTTCCTGCGTATGAGGGGAGCACCCTGTTGCAACAGTTCAATAAAGATCAGGCTTATGATCTGCTTTGCTTCTCAGTACTCTCTGGTTGCCCTCTGTTATTTTCTCCTGCCAATGGAGAACTTACAAAGGACTCTGTAAGGGCTCTTGTGTCCCCTATAAGGGAATAAGGGCAGATTTTGTTTACAACAGGCACCTGGTTGGCCAACGTGAGAACATGATGCTGGACTAGATGGGGCACTGGCCTGATCCAGCAGGCTCTTCTCATGTGGCTATGTTAACACCGAGATGACTCAGGGCGGTGGGGAGCCTCTCAGGAAGCCTCAGTTAATTTTTATTGCTTCATGGATTTAAGGATTTGGAGGAAGATAAATTCCACGGAGCCCTCCACTGCCAGCTCACCCAGATAACATTTGCATGCTCTGGGTGTTTGCTGCCTTGCTGATCCCTCTCAAATTCCGCTCCCTGTTCAAACTTTTTCCCCCTCCACCTTGCGAAGGATCAGTGGCTACATCAAAGGTTACATGAAGGTTGTCCACATTCCTTCCGAGCTGTTTGCACAGCCCTCCAGTTTGCTCTGCTAACACCCCAGGCAGCTCTCCTTGCAATCGCTCTGTTTGCCCAGCATTAGGCCCCTGTTTGCCCAAACACCTCAGAGAATCCGAGGGGGGCGGGGCGGCCGGCTTTCTAAACATTGGGTCCCATCTGTCAATCAATAACACCAATCAGTTTCCTGATACAAACAGCAAACTCTGCCAAAGCCAATATTTGCCCAACTTTTACTAACTCTTTGTGTGTCATTGGGTTTGGCTTTTTTTAAAAGCGTAAAATGCATCTGAGCAGACGTTTTGTACACAGAATTGTCCTCTCTTAATGGTTAACTCTGGGCAAACAGAATGTATGATTTCAGTTAACGGAAGGGGCAAAAAAAAGAAGAAGGGGAAAAAACAACCGGGATTTTTATTGCCACCTTTTAAAGAGGAGAAGAAAGGGAGGCGATTTGCATAAATACAGGGGTTGTTATCTGTTACCATAGGCAGTAATGAGAAAGGGCAAGAAAAAGGACTCCATTGAGTCAGCCATGTATACACCCAGCCCCACAGGCTCACCTTTGACTGGTGTTTGTTTCAGGTGATGTTTATGCAGGCTACAGACCCATAAACCCACTGATGTCATTACTGTGGAATGGGAACAGCACGACACTACAAGATCCATGCACACATCCTGCAAGGGACAAAGTGCTCCATGGTCTGCCTTGGGAGTCCAGGGGTGCCAACTTGAATAAAATATTGGGGCGGGGGGAGGGTTCCAGGTAAGCCTTTCCCTACATAATCAATCACAAGACGATTCACTGGAGGTTTTAAGCTGAGGTTCGGTGGCCACTTGTCAGGAATTCTTGAGCTGTGATTCCTGCATTGCAGGGGGTTGGACTAGATGGCTCCTGGGTGTCCCTTTCAACTCCACAGTTCTATGATTCCATGACTTGTTTACAGGCTGTGCTTCAGTCTTCGGCTTTCTTCCTCCTTGCCCCCTTTTAAGTTCTTAACATTTCTTTCGTGCCTTTTCAATATCCCTCCTGGAGCTTGGCTTGCGTCAAAGCGATTAGATCTCACAGCCCCCCTAAGGATGACAATACTGCTTGTCTTGTAAAGGTATTTCTTTATTATATCATTTTTTTATTTTTGCTGGAGGTTTGTTCAGAGAGAGAGAGAGAGAGAGAGAGAGAGAGAGTGCTTCTAGCAGCTCAGTTCATGTTTAATTCATGATGTTTTGCCAAGAAAAGGAAAACCCAGGAAGAACTGGGCCAGATAATGATCTGCCAAGAGGTGTGTGTGTGTGTGTGTGTGTGTGTGTGTGTGTGTTTAATATATCACGTTTTGGTAATCAAATAAATCTCCTTTTGAGATAAATGTCAGAAGTATTTTAAAAGCTTTTCTTCACAGGGAAGGAGCCTTTCGCTGAAAGGGGCATCAAACAGTCATTTTCACAAGGAAAAGATCCCTTAATTGGGTCTGACAAGGATGGAGAGAGGAAAGAAAAGATACCTGAACAGCAGCCTCCCCCAAGCTGGTGCTTGCCAGATGTTTTGGGCCGTGGCTTCCATCAGTCCCAGCCAGCTGTTTTCTTCCCCTCTTGTCTAAATGCCAGAACTTGAACTGCCCTGTGATCACCCTCTTAAATTTTGTAGGGAAGGTAAAATCAGCAGGAGGCAAACAGGTTGAATCATAGAACTGCAGAGACACCAGGGGTTGTTTAGTCTAACGCCCCACAATGCAGGGGTTTTAACTAAAGCATCCATGACAGAACAGCCATCCAACCTCCAGCTTAAAAACCTCCAATGAAGGAGAGTCCGCCACCTTCTGAGGGAGTCCGCTCCACTGTCAAACAGCTCTTACCATCATTAAGTTATTTAGTCCAGTGTTTCCTAAACTTAGGTCTCCAGCTACTTTTGGACTACAACTCCCATCATCCCTAGCTAACAGGACCAGTGGTCAGGGATGATGGGAACTGTAGTCCAAAAATAGCTGTATTATACAGTGGTATCTGTTTATTAGGACGCTAGTGGTGCTGTGGTCTAAACCACAGAGCCTAGGACTTGCCGATCAGAAGGTCAGCGGTTCGAATCCCCATGATGGGGTGAGCTCCCATTGCTCGGTCCCTGCTCCTGCCAACCTAGCAGTTTGAAAGCACGTGCAAGTAGATAAATAGGTACCGTGCTGGCAAGAAGGAAAACGGCGTTTTCGTGCGCTGCTCTAGTTCGCCAGAAGCTGTTTAGTCATGCTGGCCACATGACCCAGAAGCTGTACGCTGGCTCCCTCGGCCAGTAAAGCGAGATGAGCGCCGCAACCCCAGAGTCGGCCATGACTGGACCTAATGGTTAGGGGTCCCTTTATCTTTTACCTCGGGTTACAGACGCTAACCCAGAAATAGTACCTCGGGTTAAGAACTTTGCTTCAGGATGAGAACAGAAATTGCGCAGCAGCGGCACGACGGCAGCGGGAGGCCCTATTAGCTAAAGTGGTGCTTCAGGTTAAGAACAGTTTCAGGTTAAGAATGGAACTCCAGAACGAATTAAGTTCTTAACCCAAGGTACCACTGTATTACATTTATATTCAACCTTCTCCTCAAAGAGCCCAAGGTGGCAAACATAACTTCCCCTCCTCCTCATTTTATCCTTACAACAGCCATGTGAGGTAAGTTAGACTAAGAGACAGCAACTGGCCCCAGCTCACACAATGAGCTTCACAGCTCATTCAATGGTCCCAGGGTGGGGGCTATAACCATTTTAGAACACAATGGGCAGTATCCAGCTAGTGTATCCCATCATTTCAAGGATTTCCGCTTGTGCAATGGAACTCCCTCCTCTCCTCCCCCTGTGCCCTCCCCAGATTTGCTCTGGAGGTTCGGGGGAACCCCTAGAATAAATTTAGTCGGTGCCTAGGAGGAAGGGCGGGAAGAATATTTGCAAATTCTTGTGTTGACGAGACATGATAGTTGTTCAATATTCTATTAGAATGGGACTCAGTGTTGCCGCTGCGACCAGAAATTGGCCAGGAGGGGACCAGCAGGCGCTCACACCTCACTGGTAAACTGTGGAGATTCTCTTGGTCCCCCCAAAAGCCAATACTTAAATTCAAACAGAAGGTGGCGCTAGATGAAAAATGATGGCTTTTTACCCTCCCCACCCCCCAGCTTCCTGTTCCTTCTTTATTGGAAGCAAAGATTGTTGAACTTCTGATACCATCAGAATGGTTCACGTGGAGGGGGTTGGGGATCTGCAGTGGTAGGAAGAAGAATATGTGTACAGTGAACATCTCCCCATCCGCTAACTTAGAGTGGTGGGCCATTATTTATTCCAGCCTTGCCCTTTCCAAATGCTGGCAAGCACATTTATTTATTAGAATCGTAGAGAGGCGCCCCAAGGGCCATTTAGTCCAGCCCCCTGCAACGCAGGAATCCCGTCTATCTATTTACTCGACTTATTTATTAGCAATGCCCCTTATTCCCCCTGAAGCCAGGAAATGTTGCCACCGCTGGCAATCCAAAAAAAATAAGGAAGCCCAGAGGCTCCCAAAATCTTACTAGGTTTTATAGCAGTCCAAATGTATTGCTTATTTATTCAGAAGTGAACCCTGTTTAAATCAGCGGGGCTTTCAGCCATGAAATATTGAAGTGCACAAACATTATTGACAGGCCCAGTGCCGTCAAATGAATCCAAATAGAGTAATGCAGTGATTGCCACTTTGCCGCTAAATAACCTACAAATATGTGGTCTCTAATCTACAGTTCTTGGGAAGGGAGATTCTCTTCTCTCCATTCATGGAGCCTCTGCTTTGCATGGAGAATGTCCCAGATTTGGTTCCTGGCATCTCCAGGGAAAGTTGCTGGGAAAAGCTTCCACTGGAAATCATGGAAAGCCACTCCCAGCTGGTGTCAACATTGCTGGTTGACATCCATCTGTCTAGGGAGACAGCGGAGGAGCGAGCCTTTGGAACTGTATATATTTTGCTAAGAATTACATAACATACCCTCTAGATGGAAACCCAGGCAGATGGGCAGGGTACAAATAAAGTATTATTATTATTATTATTATTATTTATTATTATTACATTTCTCTGATGAAAATAGAGATGATGGTGATGATACTATTTATACCCCCCATGTGACTGTATTGGCCCAGCCACTCTGGGTGGCTTCCAACATGTATAAAAACACAATAAAACATTAAATGTTAAAAAAACTTCCCTATATAGGGCTGCCTTCAGATGGATCAGGATTCAGATAACTCCATACCCTCCACCATTTCTCAGATAAAAATAGGACGCACTAAGGGAATGTGGGACATTCTGGGATCAAATCAGAAACTGGGATGGCTTCTGTAAATCTGGGAATGTCCCTGGAAAATAGGGACACTTGGAAGGTCTGAAAACATATACAGTGGTACCGCTGGTTAAGAACTTAATTCGTTCTGGAGGTTCATTCTTAACCTGAAACTGTTCTTAACCTGAGGTACCACTTTAGCTAATGGGGCCTCCTGCTGCTGCTGCACAATTTCTGTTCTCATCCTGAAGCAAAGTTCTTAACCCGAGGTACTATTTCTGGGTTAGCGGAGTCTGTAACCTGAAGTGTCTGTAACCCGAGGTACCACTGTAGAAATATGGGGCTCAAAGCCTCCTTCTGGACTGCTTGTTCCCAGTAATCTGTACTGTCTGTCTCCCCACCCACACCCTCCCCGTCATCGGGCCCTGAGGATAGATATTGGTTGTGGCTAATAGTGTGCGTCGATTTCTGGCTGTTTGTGTTGCATGGGTACACAGGGTGCCACCACAACCTGTGGTTGTTTGAACTAGCGGGGAGCGTCGATGCCAGCATGAAACCCAACAGCTGTACTTGGGCAAGTCCCACCCCCATGCTGCACCGCTCTCACTCCCCCTTCCCATCCCAAGTACCATTATGGCACCATATCCTACATGGGCCTGATGGATTGGTTTCCCTGTTGTGCTCTGTGTTATCGCAGCCCTGTTCTAATACTAGTCAAACATCATCGTGAATAGCCCAACTCAATGGCAGCCGTGTTGGGCTGGAGAGTCAATATTAGCTGAGCAAACAGCGCAAACAAAGAGTTGCTATTTGCGTAGCTATGAGGAGCTGTGTGCTTTTGTCACCAAACAGGCCACTTGGAAATTTCGTGAAAAGGAAAGCTCAGAATTCTCTTGCTCAGCAAATGCTCTCTGTCAGGGCTAAAAACAGGCTGGGTTTTGTTGTTGTTGTTAAGCAAGTATATTTAAGATCAAGACTGGTTCCCATGCTTTCATAAGAGCCTGCAGGATCAGGCCAATGGGCATCTTGTCCAGCAGTGGCCAGCCAGATGCCTGTGGGAAACCCGCAATCAGGATTCGAACACCAGAGCCCTCTCCCCTGCTGCGGTTTCCAGCAACTGTTAATCAGGAGCATTGCTTGCTTGGTAGAACACGAGACTCTGAATCTCAGGGTTGTGGGTTCGAGCCCCACATCGGGCAAAAGATTCCTGCATTTCAGGGGGTTGGACTAGATGACCCTTGTGGTCCCTTCCAACTCGAAAAATCTATGATTCCATGATTCCAACTGTAGAGGAAGAGCCTAGGCATCATGGCCAGTACCAACAGAAACAAATGATAAGCATTAGGAAGAGCTGTTTGACAGTGGAGTCACCTCTTCGTTGGAAGTTTTTAAACAGAGTTTAGATGGGGATTCTTGAGCTGTGATTCCTGCACTGCAGGGGGTTAGACTAGATGTCCTTTGGGGGTCCCTTCCAACTCCACAGTTCTATGATTCTATGCCCATCTGACACATTGCTCCCTGGGTCCCCATATGGGTGGCAGAAGGGCTGTCAGGCTTCCTGATATTTAGTCTTACACACATGTGTGTGAATCAGCAGCTCTACAAATGTGCACATTTCAGCTTCAGAATTCCAGCGCGGTGGCCTTGTCACCGAGGAAGCTCATTTACGGTGCAATTATGGCAGGAGTCAGAGGCTGTTTGGAATAACGAAGCCCCCGTGGCAGACGCCGTTGCATTAATTTTATTTATCTCGAGTGGGTGAGTGGGAACGAGTGGCAGAGGCAGAAAAATAATTGTTTTGCTTCTAGGTCACTGGGATTGCTTATCGGGAGGGATCTCGGAGGCGCTGCTTTCCCCGGCAGAGAAGAGCGTGATATGAAATGCAGGAGGCACAGCCGCGGTGCATAAATACGAACATAATTTCTGAAAAATGGAATTAATGAGGCAATGAGGTTGTCTTAATGAGTGCAAGGTCTGCTGTAAATGTCACCGCGCCAATGTCTTCATTGTAAATTACCGTATGAATTTCTGAACACCATTTTGAGAGGCAGAAATGAGTCGTGGGGTGGGGAAGAGGAAGGAGAGGCTGCGAGCGCATTGGGGGGTCAGTTTCCAGGAGAGGGACAGGCAAATGTGCTGTGAAATTTGGCACACTCCCCAGCCCAGCAGGATGGCAGGTACAGGGCGGCTGTGTGTGCTGTGTGTAGTTAAAGGTAAAGGGACCCCTGACCATTAGGTCCAGTCGTGGCTGACTCTGGGATTGCGGCGCTCATCTCGCTTTATTGGCCAAGGGAGCCGGCGTACAGTTTCTGGGTCATGTGACCAGCATGATTAAGCCACTTCTGGCGAACCAGAGCAGCACACGGAAACGCCATTTACCTTCCCGCCGGAGCGGTACCTATTTATATACTTGTACTTTGTGCTTTCAAACTGCTAGGTTGGCAGGAGCAGGGACCGAGCAATGGGAGCTCACCCCGTCGCAGGGATTCGAACCGCCGACCTTCTGACTGGCAAGTCCTAGGCTCCGTGGTTTAACCCACAGTGCCCCAAACAGACGTGACACATAAGGGAAAAGGGATGGGGTGGGAGAAGGGGGGAAATGCAAGCTTAGGCACTGGTTCTTAAAAATTACAGTTCTTCTTAGGAGCAGCTGGGATGGAAATGGTTTGTGTAACCTATGTTTCCACTGCTTTTCATTCCGAATTTTAAATTTTAACCTGTCCTGGGACCTGCTGGTGAAGGGCGAGTAATAAATTTAAGGATGATGATAATGCTGCCAGATGGGGTGACAGGCAGTCAGGAGATCCATGCAGAGCTTCGGTGGGCTTGCGCTTTCCATCCAAACATCGGGGATGGAGGATGCAGGATCAGGGCGAGGCGAGGCGGAGTCTATGGCTAGGAAGTGCACACCTTCCACTTGTTCAGTGGTAGCTCATTTCCTTGCATGGGAACTGTTGGATAGGGGCCAAGGGGTATCACCTGGTTTGCTGTGACCTATTGGGATAAAGAGGAACACCTAGGTGCATAGTCTACAATGGGCCAGAACCATGAGGTACCAGATTGAGAGCGGTTGCAGACATTTTCCCCATTTCATTTATTTCATTTGCTATATTAATATCCCACCTTTTCTTCAAGTAGCTCAAGGTGGTTGCGTGGTTCTCCCTTGCCCCATTCTATCATCACAATCACCCTGCGAGGTGGGCTAGGCTGAGAGTTACTGGCCATTTATCTCATAGTTCACTGCAGCAAAATCAGGCCACTAACATAAGGTGGTGGACTCTCCTTCATTGGAGGTTTTTCTATCAGGGATTCTTTCACTGTGATTCCTGTGTTGCAGGGGGTTGGACTAGATGACCCTTGGGGATCCCTTCTAACTCTACAATTCTACGATCTTATGATAATTTATGCATAAATTACATTATCCCACCCCAATCCTTTTAGTGCAAGGGAAACGGAATGCAAAAGAATGAGTGGGCAGGGGGAACATAATATATTTTATATTGTTTGTGGATTGGAAGCAACAACCATCCAGTCTTTACTGGGCTGATTTCCGTTCTGGATGGGGGATGAATAAGCAAATATTGACAATTTCTGCTCCCATTTCTGTTTTCACTGAATTCTCCGGCACTTCTCCTTGAGGAGTCTCATGGGGAGAGAGGCCATTCTGCAGAGCAGCATAGATTAGGTTTGCTCGCCCTATTGATCTGAACTGAAACTCCCATTTTCCAAAGCCAGTCCCATGCCTATTGAAGGACCCGATACAACTTGACTTGGAGGAGGACAGCGCCAGTTCCTGCGTCTGGATTCGCACTCGCCTCTTCGGTTAGCATTCCAAAGGTGCATGTGCTCATTTGACTGATGCTCTCTATCTCTGGAGCTGCTCCTGTGAAAAGTGGCTGTGCTTCTAAGGAAGTCAGAATCTTCCTTTGGGTGCCAAAACCTTCTTTGATGCAGCTATAAAACAAACAAGACTCCTTGGGCTCTCTCCTCCTCTTACCCTTTCAACAAACAGCCTGAGTCAATTTTGGCGCTTTTGCCACCTTCAGATGCATAAGATGGCTGTAGCTTCCTTTTCGGATAGAAAGGGCGCCCGTCAACGCCCTGAAAACGAGCCAGGAAGATGACGATTCTTTTCTTTTTTCCAGGCAGGTGTGGTCTAATCAAAACATGTAAGTGTTTAATTCCTCTCATTCAGTTGAAGAAGGCAAATGGCAGGCCTGGCACACTGCTCCTCCTCTGCTCCAACAAGCCCAGTGAATTCCCACTGTGCTTCCGGTGAATGACTGGCCATTTCTGGGTTCCCTAAGCAGAAGGAGGGGCTGATGGCTCTGGGCAGCTAAAGCACTGCCCTGCTTCCAATTGACGTGCTTCTATTATTATTATTATTATTATTATTATTATTATTATTATTATATACACTGCCCATCTGGCTGGGTTTCCCCAGCCACTCTGGGCGGCTCACAGAATATATAGATGTTACATACTAAAACATCAAACATTAAAAACTTCCCAATACAGGGCTGCCTTCAAATGTCTGATCCCTATGGATTAGGGATGCCGGAATCTGTCCAATTTGAGTTTTCTCCATTTCTCATTTTTCTGACTTCAAATTCAGGTCTTTACATTGCCAAATAGTTAAAAATTTTAAAAAGATCCCCATTGAAAACCAGTATTTCAGTGCAAATTTCATAAAATCATAAAGTTGTAGAGTTGGAAGGGACCTCAGGGGTAATCTAGACTAACCCCTGCAATATTTGAATGTACATGTTATTCTGCCTAATAGATACATTAATTAATTATTATTATTATTGCAAAGCATATTGGGTGGAATTCAACTCAGTTTTACTCAGAGCAGACTCGTTGAAATTAATGGACCTAACTTATATAAGACCTTAATTAAGTCTATGCTAAGTAAAGCTTAGTTGAATATCACCCAATTTCTCCTAAAATAATGCATTTTTGTATATTCACAATTATATGTATTTTTATGCACACTTTAAGTAAGAGTATGCATTTTTGCACACATTACTTGACTAGAGAAATGCATTTCAAAACACAGAGCACGGGGGCTGTTAAAGGATAGCTGTGTTTCCATTTTCATATTGCATACATGCAAATTAGATAGTTTCCTCTTCACAAGCAAACTGTATTGAATCTCTCCCCCATCCAGGTGTTGCTGGACTACAACTCCCATCATGCACGGAGACTGGCCATGTTGGCTGAGGCTGATGGGAATTAGAGTCCAACAACATGGGAGGGTACTAGAAGCCTGAAATAGCATCATGGGGTGGTGGGGATTTCCTTCACCACATTCATCGTCATAAAAAGAAATGCTTCTTTCACATTTATTCATTCATTTTATCTAACAGAATGTGCATGCTGCTTAATTGTAAAAACCTCTGAGCAGTTGACATAAAATACAACCGAAACCTATAGATAAAAGTCAGAAATTAAAAACAAGATAAAATCAGCCTTGAGGTTTTTAAACTGCTTTGAGGTTAAAGTTATCGTTGTTATTTAATAAACAAATCATGCATATGAGGTTTCACTTTTCCTGAAGATGCTTTTTTAAAAAAAACAAAAACAAAAAAAACACCAACAAGGAACTTCTGTTGCTTGCAAACAAAGGTTTTGCAACTTCCAGACATCCCTCTGTGGCCTTCCTTCTCTTAGGCCAATTAGGAGGTGCCATCTGCCCAGCGTCTGTTTGCTTTCTGAAGAAGGAAATGGGGTAAAAAATCGACAAAGGGCTCTCTCTCCCCCATCAAGAAGTGTCAGCCTTTTGTGAAGATGTTTGCACTCAGCTTACATGTCAACAAACTCTTAATCTGCCTGGTCTGGTAGAGGGAAAGACAAATATTGATTCTCCAGGCTCACAAGATGGCCTCGCCATTGTTTTCATGTCAGCTTGATCTCAGGAGGTTAAGGAATGATTTTGGAGGTTCTCTGGTTTGGGCTTGTAGTCAACCAACCAAGTTCTACTCAGAGAAGACTCATAGGGTAGAATCATAAAATCACTAGGGTCCATTAGGGTCATCTTGTCCTGTCTCACGCAATGTAAGAATCTTTTTGCAAAAGAAGACAAAGTTCCACCCAGAGAGGAATGGCTGATGAAGATGATGGACTATGCTGAAATGGCGAAACTGACTTGGAAAATCAGAAACCAGGAAGAGAAGAATTTTAAGAAGGAAGTTGTGCATCTCTACGCATCTTCCACTGCCTAAACTCCAGGGATGGTGGCTGCAAGCGCAGCTCACCCTGGCATCATCTCGCCTCGCAGAACTGGCTTGGCAATGATGCCAACCCCACAGCTGCCAAGTTGGGACTTGATGGGCAGGCGCAGCACGAGTGCCTGCTGAGAGAGAAACTTGGCAGCGGGCGAGAGGCCTTCTGAGTGGCGTCTCTCGGGTATGTTTAGCCTCCCTGCCTGAGAAAGTGAAGAAGCCCCAAGTCGGCAAATGTGCAATCTTTCCTGGAGCTATTTATAGAAGGAGATGATGAGAGACAAGCATCATTCAAGGAGTAAGGGTGCCGGGAGGCGGGGGGTGGGTGGGGAGGAGAGAGAAAGAGAAACAGAAGGGGAGGGAGGAGTGCAAAAGGCTGGCAGCTTCCTTATGGCTCAGCCCAAGTCGAGGCACCTCAGCTGTCAATCTGCATCTGCAATCTGGCTGCATGTGGGCCCCAGCCACAGGAAGCAAGGTGGGGCTTCTGAGATTGGCAGGGAATGAATTTAAATATAAGTATGAATATGAATTTAAATTTAAATAAATATTTATTTATTTTGGAAAGGGCATGTGCTTCAATGGCACACATGAAAAAAGGAAGAAAGGAAGGAAGGGAAAATGCAGATTTGGGTTGTTTTGGTCACAATTCCTGAAATAATTATGATTACTGGTATTGGGAGCAGGGGTAGCATACCCTCCAAGTGTCCCAATTTTCCAGGGACAATACCGGAATTACGAAAGCCATCCCAACTTCTGATTTGACCCCGGGATGTCCCTGTTTCCTCTGCCAGCGCCATAAGTGCTGAGCTCAGGGAGGAGGATGAGCCAACGCTTGTCCCAAGTGACGATGACAGCAGTGGCAGAGGCTGCCAGGAAGCATCCCGTTGTCTCTCTTAAATGACAAGTAAGGAGATTCCAGCAAAATCTCAGGAAGAACTTTCTGGTGGCAAGAGCCATTCGACAGTGGAACAGACTACATCAGAAGGTGGTGGACTTTGCCACCTTGGAGGTTTTTCAACAGAGGTTGGGTGCTCATCTGTCAGGGATTCTTTAGATGTGATTCCTGTGTTGTTGTGGGGGTTGGACTAGATAGATTGGGGTCCCTTTGAAATCTATGATTCTATGAAAGCTGGCTTTTGCTTACGAAATGCCCTCTCTGACGTCACAGCCTGGCTTGCAAGACAAACAACTCACATTCCATGGTGGGAAAAGACTTCAGATGCAATAATTGTGGCCTAGAGTTGGCTGTTGAGATGTGGAGTTTGGGAGGGGAAGATAGGCAGAACATGTGAAAGCTATTGATCTCAGAGCATCCGTGAACACACTCTTATTAACCAACAGTAAATCTCAGCTGCTTTATAATTAGGTTGCTTCCTTCCCTTTGAACTCTCATTGCAAAGAGCCATTACTTAATTTGGCTGCCGTGATTTATATCTGAGAGGAAATACTAGGTTTGCTGGCATCACCGCTTACGCTTGAAAGGGTGTTCACATTTGTTGGGGTTTTCTTCCCCAGGGAATTGTGTTTCTCTCTGAAGCTTTTGTTGTGTAACCTGTGTGGGATCACACAAACATACCCATCGCTGCCCCGGGGGCTGTATATTGTCAGTGGTGGTTGCCTTTGGTGGAACAGAACACTGTCTCCCAGGATCAGAGCTGTGATCCAGGGCACGTCTACTCTGCAAATACGAACCGGTTTCAGATGTGTATCACTATCATATCAGTGCCATCGGAACAAACTGCAATCATGTTAATGTTTGCATTGCAGTAAGATGCAGATCACTCCTTTCTGCCTATGTTGGATTTCTGGAAATATGGCTGAAATCAGGGGTTGCCAGAATTGGATGTGGTGGTGAGGAAGCTGAGGCTCATTTGGGTAAAAGGGTTGCAAAGGTATATGAGGGTAGGATGGAAAGGCAGTGTAGTGTAGTGGTTAGAGTCTTGGCGTTGTAAGTGGGAGAGCCAGGGTGACTTTGGACCAGACACTCCCTCTCTCAACCTAACTTACTTCACAGGGCCATTGTGGAGATTAACTGAGGAGAAGAAGAATCAGGTGGTTACCTTGAGCTCCTTGGAGGAAAAAGTGGGATATAAATACATAAGTAAGGTGGGGAAAGAAGCCTTCTTCTTCACACCAGAATGGTCAAAGGGCTGAAGCAATTCCCCTATGAGGAAAGAGCACAACCTTTGGGCCTTTGTAGCTTGGGCAGGGGAAGTCAACAGCAGCAGCAGCAGCAGCAACAACAACATTAATAATAATTTCTATGACGGCCATCTGACTGGGTTGCCCCAGCCAGTCTAGGCAGCTTCCAGACAAGTAAGGAGGGGACATGATAAAGATGTCTAAAATTATGTGGAGACTTCCTGTGGGCATCTGACCAGCCACTGTGGCTACATTCACACTACACACTTAAAGCATCACTTTGAACTGACATGGCTTCCAACCAAGGAATTCTGGGAACTGCAGTTCGTTAAGTCATTAGGAGGCCCCCTATTCTTCCTCCCAGTGCCACAATTCCCAGAGTTCCCAGTGAAGAGGAATCAAATGTTGAACCACTCTGTGGAATTGGGTTTCCTGACAACTCTCAGCACTCTTTATTTTATTTTATTTTATTTATTATTTATACCCCACTTCTCTCCCCACACACACCCCAAGGAGCTGAAGATGATGTACATGAATCTTTCCCTCATTTAATCCCCTCAACAACCCTAGGCTAGGCTGAGAGTAAATGACTGGCCCAAGGGGAGCTCCATGCTTGAGTGGGGTTTGAACCCTCGACTGTCCCAGGTCCTAGTCTGAAAGTCAGGAGGCACTTCATTTGGTGCCACACTCTCACAGGAGGCCGTTGACTCGTGTGAGAGCATGGCACCACAGCAAACTCCAGTGCCAGCTGCTCCTCTTCCCCAAGTTTGGCAGGGAAGGCGGTGCTGGAGGGGGCGGCGGAATGGGACATTCTGGGATCCAATCAGAAGCCAGAATGGCTTCTGTAATTCCTGGGTGTGCCAGGGAAATCAGGATGGTTGAGGAGTATGCACCACACTAGCCCTGACAGTTCCCAGAATCCTTTGGGGGAAAGCCATGACTGTTCAAAGTGGTACAATAGTCCTTTAAATGTATGGTGCGAATGGGGCCACTGTGAGACTAGGATGCTTGACTAAAAGGGGGTTCTGTTTAGATCCTGCAGCCAGATTTCTCTCCTCTTCTTAGCCATGCACTTGCAAACAGAACTGATATGAGTTTGGGGAGGGTTTGAGATCACGGGCTTGCTGGGGAAAAGTTCAAATGGATCATCTCTCGAGCCAGGAGGCGTGACTGGTTGGGGGCCTCCCGCAGCTCTTCACACGTTGAAGAAGAGAGCCTCAGGCATGGCTGGCTCCAGGAGTCTCTCAGATGTTTGTTTTAAAATTTCAACGCTGCCTTTTCCACTTCAGTCGAGATGCTCATGGAAAGTAAGGGATGGGATTAGAACAAAATTCAGAGTAAAAAAAAAAGTGACATAAACAATAAAACAGCTGGTGCAGTGTAGGAGTTAAAGTGTCAAACTAGGGCCTAGGAAAGACCAGGGTTCAAATCCCCACTTGGCCAGGAAATTCACTGCATGACTTTGGGTCAGTCACTGTCCTTTGCAGCCTAACCTACCTTGCAGGGCTGTTGTGGAGATAAAATAAAGCATACCCTCCAACATTTCTCCGTTGAAAATAGGGACGTCCCCTTCCATCATGATAATTTTACTATTTATACCCCACACGTATAGCATAGCCACTCTGGGCAGCTTCCAACATATAGAAAAACATAATAAAACATTAAACTTCCCTATACAGGATTGCCCTCAGATTACTCGGGGGTCAGATAACTCCATACCCTCCAACATTTGTCCAATGAAAATAGGGACATCCTGAGGAAAAGCGGGACATTCCGGAATCAAATCAGAAACCGAGACGTTCCTGGAAAATAGGGACACTGGGAGAGTCTGATAAAGGAGGCAGGAGAGGACTGTGTCCGCCACCTTGAGCTCCTTGGAAGAAAGGAGGAATATACTGTAGGTGGGAAATAAATGCAATAAAATATAATAAAAAAGTAAATAAATTATGACTCTAACCAGACCACCCAAGCCTCTTGACACCCTAATCTTTCCTCCATCTTAACCAGGATTATTTTTTCTTCCTTGTGAGAATTAATAGTGTGTGTGTGTGTGTGTGTGTGTGTGTGTGTTTGGTTGTAATAGACCTCGGTTGCCCTTGGCAACTTTGTCGGAGTTCACTTGTCTGTTCACTTCTCTCTAAATCTTCCTTTTTCTCCCCTTCGGGCTCTTTCCTGTCAGGTCGCAGCCGAGGAGAAAGTAAACAGAAAAGAGAAAGAACAACAACCCTGTAGCTGACACAAGACGGGCTTGGTTTCCCCAGGTGCCCCTGAGGATTCTCGCATCACCTCTGCTGTTGACAGATGGCTTTTGCTTTTCGCTTTTGAATTTTGTGTCAATGACTTTCCAGTGACTGGAATACATTATGTTCTCGGGTCCCGCCCTGGCTCTCGAGATGCTTTTAATTTGTAGGTTTAAGCTTAAATTCCTCGACGGGTGCCAACTTTTCTGTTTGTTTTCCTCGGGAGCGCTTTGCACTATGGGTTTCGGTAACTGTTAACCGTTGGGGGGCATTAATTGCAGCTCCCGAGGTCATCTTTCAGAGCTGACTTATATTTCTGTCGACACCAGAGTTGCTCCTCGACGACCTGCCTTTCTGCTGCGGCGCAGCTTTTTTTTTGACTCCTGTAATTACCCTCTGAATTTAAGCTGATTATGTCGACTTTGGAGGCTGCGTGTTTGTTTAATTCATCCATTGCTGGGTGTTTGCACAGCAGCTCCACGAGTAAACACAAAACTGATTGCGCATCTCTCAGAAAAAAACGGGTTTGCCCGATGGCTGTTTCCCCAAAGATACAGTCAAGTAAACAAGATGAGTTTCTCCAGAGCTGGCTGGTATCTGCTCTCTTTCACAGCCGTGTGAAATGTCAAATCATGCAGGCTTTCTGCAAATGTTTCCAAATGGAATCACCTAAAAACCAGCTACTGCCTCCAATGAGCCACCTCCTGCTATTGACCAAACCGCTTTTGATGCCAAGGAATATTGTTTGATGGAGGAAGGAGCCAGGCTCGGAATGTTGGCAAACAGTTCGGCTTCTGTGTGTGAAGTGAAAGGTCCATTGGGGGAAAATGCCTTCAAGCAGGGCTGTGCTGAAACAGGACCTCTCATTTCTCGATATTTTTGCTCCCCTGAGAAAGAAGCTTCTGCTTTTTCTCCTCATTCTCAGAGACTTTGAAAATTTCTCATACCCTCCAACATTTATCTGATGAAAATAGGGACATCCTGCTTAATAATAATGATAATGATAAATTTTATTATTTATACCCCACCCATCTGTCTAGGTTGCCCCAGCCAACATATATAACATGCAGCTTCCAACATATATAAAACATAACAAAACATTAAACATTTTAAAACTTCCCTATACAGGACTGCCTTCATATATATTCTAAAGTTTGTGTGGTTCCTTATCTCCTTGGCTTGGGGGTCGCATAAAAGCTCTTTATATGCAGGGTAACCCCAAGCAGACCTGGCACAAGAAGAGCTTTTGTCTCCACCTTGCTTGGATTTACCTTACTCAATTTCAACCAGCCTGCTTTCAACCACGTATGGTTGAAATCACACAAATTAAGTCGCACATAAGCTGTAACCATACTGGATATTATTTAAGACTATCAAATACTCAAAAAGTAATCATCAGTTTGGTCCAATGATCATCAGTTGGGAAATGCCTGGGCGAAGAAGATGTGTTTAGTAAGTTTATGAAACATGCTGTAGCTAGAACCTCCTAAATGCCAGAGCAGAGAACCATAGGCGCCGACTCCATGGGGCTTGAGGGGGCTCGAGCCCCCTCAAAAAAATTTTTGGGGGGGCTCAGCCCCCCAATAATCTCGGGCGGGCGCCCTTCCAGCAGAGCGCCGCCGCCGTCCCCCGCCTCCTCCTCACCTGCTCCTTCGCCAGCCAGCCAGCCGCGCGCCCTAATCGGAGGCACTGCCGGAAATCCCGCGAGAACAGGGGAATCCCGACTGGCCACACCTCCCAGCCAGCCAATCGGCTGGCTGGGGGGGGCGTGGCTTGCCCTATTTAGGGCCGGAGCCACTTTATTTGCATATTCATGAGCTTATTTATTATTCATGAGCTTTCCCGGGCCCCCCCAATATTTTTTCTAAGTCCGCGTCCCTGCAGAGAACATTCCAGAGATAGGGGCCACCACAGAGAAAGCCCTGCTTCCATATTGCCTGTAGGGAGCAGCCTGCATGCCATAGCAAGGTCGGCAGAGCCTCTTCGGATTATCTCGGTGATTGCACAGGTATGTATCGGGGAAGGGAATCCACTAGAAGGTATTCTGTGCAATTGGTATCTCTCTCTGTGTGGGGGATATGATTTTGCCCCTTCCTCTGGGTTGATGTCTGACTCCCTGGAGGGGGTTATGGCACACTGGCAGTGCATCATAAGGACGCCACAGGTTTGAAGTCCTGTAATAGCACCTCTGCAAGCAAACTCAACAAAGCTTTGATGTATTGCGATGATGCATTATTGGGACAATGGCAGTTTGATGCATTGCATTAAAGCATCATCAGAACAAAGGCACTTTGATATATTGTGGAAGCGTCTTGGCGTATTATCTTCCTCTGCTGCCGACGGGATGGCCTCTTAATGTATTTTCAATAATACATCATTATAGAGACAGACAGTGCTTAATTTCTAGGAGAGCGGCTGGAATTGAGTCTCCTGGAACAGAGTCGAATAGTGTTCTCCAAAATAATGCTCCTCTGATTCATTTCAGAGACACTTGTGCAAGAGGACTTTGTGATGGTTTTGCCCCCTTAATAAAGGGGTAGGGGTCCTTTTGGCTATGGGGGCCAGTTCTTTATCTGCCCCCACCCCGTGCACCAACTGTGACCTATATTACCTATAAAGTCCTAAATGGCTTGCACCCAGGCTCCCTGAAATTTCGTATCTCCCTATAAGAACCTGGCCAGGTGTTAAGAGCCCCAGGTGAGCACCTTCTCTTGGTCCCATCACCATCAGAGGCATGGTTGGTGCTGACATGAGAGAGAGCCTTTCTGTGTCTGCGCCTATGTTATGGAACTGTAGAGTTGGAAGGGACCTTGGGGGACACCTAGTCCAACCCCCTGCATGGCAGAAATCAAAGCTAAACAATCCTTGCCCATCCAACCTTCAGTGGAGAGTCCTTCCTAAGTCGCCCTTTCCACAGCTGAGCAGCTCTTACACCAGAAAGTTCTTCCTAATGTTTAGGCTTCAGGCACAGCCCTCTGGAACATGAAGCACAGATAATTTGTGTGTTGTGGGTCTCTCTCTGAAAAGGTCTAGCATGGCCTGGGAAGTTGTCATAATTGATGGGAACTGTCAAGGAGGTTCCAGGGAGCCCCTGCTCCTGAAAGTGGCAAAATGCAAAGTCACTGCTGCAATCCAGTTCAAACTGGACCTATCTGACTGGGATCTGCTGCTGTAGAGTGTAGATGTTAAGTTGTGGGTGAACATATCAGACGACACAGCAATTCTCCAAACAGCTCTTGTTTATTCACAGGTCAGAATAGAAGTGAACTGAAGGGTTCAGCCAGCCTGCTTATATAGAGCTCCAGTACAACGTAACTGTAACAACTTTCTGTAACTATCCAATCACTGAATGTCACTTTCGATCCCATATTTGCATATGTGGACCTGAACTATCTACAGTATCCCCCTGCTGGCCCAGGGTGAGAACTTCAGTACATAACAGTAGACACTCCAAGCTCTTTTGGACACCCTTTGCCAGCTTGGTACCCTTGAGATGACTTTGTAGGGTTTTGCCAAAAGTTGTCAAACTTTTCTGGGCAAAATCACAAGAAATGGAAGTTTTGGGGCTTTATGAGTTCAATTAAAAGTGTTGGTGCTGACCTTTAAAGCCCTAAACGGCCTTGGCCCAGTATACCTGAAGGAGCATCTCCACCCCCATCGTTCAGCCCAGACACTGAGGTCCAACTCCAAGGGCCTTCTAGGGTTCCTTCACTGCGAAAAGTGAGGTTATAGGGAACCAGGGAGAGGGCCTTCTCGGTACTGGCACCCGCCCTGTGAACGCCCTCCCATCAGATGTCAAGACAATAAACAACTACGGTATTTTTCGCTCTATAAGACACACTCTTTCTCTCCTAAAAAGTAAGGGGAAATGTTTGTGTGTCTTATGGAGCGAATGCAGGCTGTGCAGCTATCCCAGAAGCCAGAACAGTAAGAGGGATTGTTGCTTTCGCTGCGCAACGATCCCTCTTGCTGTTCTGGCTTCTGGGATTCAGAATATTTTTTTTCTTGTTTTCCTCCTCCAAAAACTAGGTGCGTCTTATGGTCTGCTGCGTCTCATAGAGCGAAAAATACAGTATCTGACTTTTAGAAGACATCTGAAGGCATCCCTGTTTAGGGAAGTTCTTAATGTTTGATGTTTTATCCTGTTTTTAATATTCTGTTGGTAGCCGCCCAGAGTGGCTGGGCAAACCCAGCCAGATGGGTGGGGAATGAATATTATTAAATCACCAAAAACGGCACTGCCGACATGGGTTGCCATGTGTCCGGGTTTTCCTGGACGTATTTTTGGGGAGGCTGATTTCCACACGGACACGGTTTCCGACAGCAGTATACTGGGTATGTCCGGGAAAATCCGGGCCTATGGCAACCTTCATTTTTGACTACAATTCCCATCAGCCCCTGTCTCCAAAAACACTTGGAGGGCACCAGGCTGGCCACTTATGCTCCTGCAGAGCTCATGCCAAGCCCATAAATTTATGCCTGATTTTCTCCAAACAAATTCAGAGACCGAGAGTGAGGCAAAGCTGCTACGGAGGGCTGCCAAGAGGAATCTATCTCAGAAGAGGCGCTGTGGGAGCGGCGCTAATACTTTTGGAGATTGAAATGCCGCCCATGAAATTACAGATCATTTATCATCGCCAAGCGCTTTATGGAGAAAAATGGTTATTGCTTTTTAAACACTGGTGATTGCAGAGAAATTCTATCTAATCTTGCCTCTTTAATATGCATCTTATGAAAATGTCTGCAAGAGTGAGAGTGGGGTAGCAGCAGCAGAGGTTTTCAATGCGTGTTTAAATGCAAATATTTGCTTTATACAGTTTATTCCACTGAAACCTTGAAACCGTCCGGTGTCAGAATTTAATCCAAACTCCATTCTTGCCGCTGAAATAGTTTTCTGTTGTTCTGTTGGGAGGGAGGTGTGATGTGCTTAGAGTGCCAAAAATAGCACTTAAAACGTTCATGGTATTTTTTTCAGGTCAGCGGCCACACTTCCTTGTGGCCAAGCTTCTGGCAGCCATGGAATCATGGAGATGGAAGGGACCCTGAGGGTCATCTAGTCCAACCCCCTGCAATGCAGGAATTTATTGCCCAACAGGGGCTTGAACCCATGACCTTGAGATTAAGAGTCTCATGTTTTGCCAACTGAGCCATCTCAGCCAGCCAGGTGCCAGCAGTGGGTGGAGCCAGAGCCTAAAGTGGGTGGAGCCAGATATGAATTTCTCCACCTCCAATGCAAAGAAGCAAGTCCAGGGACTTATTCAAGCAAAGACAGAAGGCCTTGATGATGGGGTGGAGCAGTGCTAGTGAGGGGAGTGGCCATGGAAGGGTTCATGGCCCAGGGAGAGTCCTGAGGGCCAGATTGAGGTCTGAAGAGACATTTGTCTCCCAGGCCTAGTTTCCTACCCTGGTGCAAAAGACTCGTGGGGGGGGGATCTATTGAACATGTGCAGAGTTCTTTTCTCTCATCCCAGGGTCTGCACATCTAGGAGTTCAGGAGGCTGGGGCCTTCCAAAGTACAAAGGGGGGGGGGCATATAATAGACTTCTATCTAGAAACTTTTCTTAGGTCAAACTCAGCTAATTCCCACCTTGTTGGGGGAAAACACAACCATCCATCAGATTTCAATCTTCGCTGAAATTTGCAATATACTTTTTGACTCAAAAATGAACCCAAAGTATGCGTTTCAGGATAAAATACATTTAGAAATACATACGTTGAGATAAAATATGTATTTGACAGCTGTCCTGCCATGTCCTAACACCCCCATGGAACTCCAGAACACCAGGAAGTCTCCCTTATCTTCAGAGCCCCTCCCTCCCACTGAGTTTGGGACTCTGGTGGGCTCCAGTTTGGGGAAGCAGGGGCTTAGATTAATCTGGGGGCAAATGGGCTGGAGAGAGGAGCACCTGCATTTCTCACCTGATACCCCAAAGTGCCTTTGGCTGGTGCTAAAGTGTGTTTCTCTGGGCTGCAAAAAGAAACATGAGAAATTCCTTCTACTGCAGAGTTCTCCCCATCAGTTTATTTCCTGTATTCAGTAAACAAGGATCTCCCACAAGCTAAAGTTTGAAGGTGTCATCATCCATCAGAGGCATTGCGCTTGGAAGAAAATGCATTAGGCTTTTCCTTTTTAAAGAATAATAACAACAAAAAGGTGTTGTTCTTTTGTGGGGTTGGTTTCTCTCTCTCTCTTTTTGGCTTGGGTGGAGGAAGAAATCAACTCTGGAAAAATGCTTCTCAAAATGACAGCAGCCCCAAGAACCCCTTGATGGGATGGATAGCAAATGTGCAAAGTTAAACTATGGAACTCCCTGCCACAGGAGGCAGTGATGACCACCAAGTTGGCTTTCAAAGAGATTGACCAATTTATGGAGAAAAGGACTTTTGACGGCTGCTAGCCATGATGGCTAGGGACGCGGGTGGCGCTGTGGGTTAAACCACAGAGCCTAGGACTTGCCAATCAGAAGGTCGGCAGTTTGAATCCCTGCAGTGGGGTGAGCTCCCCTTGTTTGGTCCCTGCTCCTGCCCACCTAGCAGTTCGAAAGCAGATCAAAGTGCAAGTAGATACATAGGTACCGCTCCGGCGGGAAGGTAAACGGCATTTCCGTGCACTGCTCTGGTTCGGCAGAAGGGGCTTAGTCATGCTGGCCACATGACCCGGAAGCTGTACGCCGGCTCCCTCGGCCAATAAAGCGAGATGAGCACCGCAACCCCAGAGTCGGTCACAACTGGACCTAATGGTCAGGGGTCCCTTTACCTTTACCTTTACCTTTAAGACAGGATTTTGGAAGGAAAAAGACAATGGGGAGGTTTCCCACTTTGACCTTGCAGAGAAATAATTGAGGTCAATTTGTTCAGGACTTTTTTCCTGTGGGGTTTTCAGACATGTGGTTTATATATTTATGTACGTGTTTGCTGGGTACATTTATAAACATTTATTACATATCTACAGGGGCGCGGACTTATAAAAAATATTGGGGGGCCCCGGGAAAGCTCATGAATAATAAATAAGCTCATGAATATGCAGATAAAGTGGCGCCGCCTCCTCGTGAGCGAATAGGGGAGAGCATGCTGCGCCTATTAATCAGCTCCGAAGGAAATTGGGTGGAGCTTTTGTTCGGGAGGGAGGGCAGGAGGCATGCAGCCCGACCCTGTGCATTTTGGGCTGGGGGAGGGGCGGCGGTGGCGCTCTGCTGGAGGGGCGCCCGAGATTATTGGGGGGGCAGAGCCCCCCCAAACGAATTTTTGAGGGGGCTCGGGCCCCCTCAGGCCCCATGGAGTCGGTGTCTATGCATATCTAAGACCTTAAAATTCTTATCACACTACTCTCTACCTCCACAATTGGAGGCAGCAATGCTTCTGAATACTAGCTGTTGGAAACCCAGGAGGGGAGAGGGCTCTAGCACTTGAATCCTGCTTGCAGCTTTCCCAGAGGCACCTGCTCAGTCAGTGTGAGGAACAGGGTGCTGGATGAGATGGGTGACTGGCCTGATCCAGCAGCCGCTGATGATGCTCTTATAGTCTTGGCAAGACCTAGACAGCATCTTAAAAAGCAGAGATATCACCTTGCCAACAAAGGTCTGTATAGTGAAAGCTATGGTTTTCCCAGTAGTGATGTATGGAAGTGAGAGCTGGACCATAAAGAAGGCTGATCGCCGAAGAATTGATGCTTTTGAATTATGGTGCTGGAGGAGACTCTTGAGAGTCCCATGGACTGCAAGAAGATCAAACCTCTCCATTCTTAAGGAAATCAGCCCTGAGTGCTCACTGGAAGGACAGATCCTGAAGCTGAGGCTCCAATACTTTGGCCACCTCATGAGAAGAGAAGACTCCCTGGAAAAGGCTCTGATGCTGGGAAAGATGGAGGGCACAAGGAGAAGGGGACGACAGAGGACGAGATGGTTGGACAGTGTTCTCGAAGCTACCAGCGTGAGTTTGACCAAACTGCGGGAGGCAGTGAAAGACAGGAGTGCCTGGCGTGCTCTGGTCCATGGGGTCACGAAGAGTCGGACACAACTAAATGACTAAACAACAACAACAGTCTTGGCAAATCCTGCCACAGGTGTTAGAGGCCAACTGCTGGCTGGGAAGGATCCCTGCCGCCCCCTCCCATCGTCTGCCACCCCAAAGAAACAACATTTGTTGCTCTCTTCTCTCCACAGCGCCACCCCCACCCCTCGCCGTGTTCCCTGGCACATCATGCAATGCGACAATGAATATATATTGACCTTATTATAGCAGCCGGCTGCTGGTGCCAGAAGCAGGCAGGCATACTTTGCTCAAATTAAAGCTGTCAGCCTGTAATTTATGGTTCGTTGCAGGAGAGGAGCTCTGAGGGGAGAGCTGTGGAGCTGGGGAACAGGCAGGCAGGTAGGAAGATGAACCCTGGGGGGAGGTGGGGGAAAGATCTCGCTAATGATGCCATGCTAGCGTTCAAGTGTCATCTCTCTCCTGATTTTGCACATCTTTCAAAGCGGCTCGTTTGCGGGAGGTGATGTCTTGCTCCCCTCTTGCCCGCCTCTCCTTGCCTTGGGATTGTTTCTCCCCCAGAGTTAAATTACTGGTTATACCTGAAAAGGATGAAGTAGGTGTGATAACAGAGGGCTAGACAGAAGTTGTCTGAAGACAATGGGGTAGCTTTGTGTCTTCCAGCCTCATAATATGGTATCGTTTTCCTAACAGAGCTAACAGGCTTGTCAGATTAAGACTCTGTGGGTGGGTGAGAGAGAGAGAGAGCAGTCTTGCTCAACCTGTACAAAAGGAAAAGTCAAGTGTGTTCCTCCACCTACTTTTGCATGTGGCCCTGTCAACCCTCGCACACAGCTCCTGACAGGGGGAGCATAGCCCCATGGCTGACAATGTTCCCCCTGTGGGGCAGGAAAAATAAACATAGTTCACCCGTGTGAGGGAATTAATAAAAGACTTGGCTGGATCCCTAGATCCTAAGCACAGGGCTAACCACACTCTTCAGCAAGACAGAGCCCCCAGCTGAGTATTAAAATCCTAGAATCATGCAGCACAGTGACGCAAAAAGGAATACAGGCTGTTAGACCTTTTAAACACCCCATTTAGTCTGCTTACAGAGCTTCCCCTCTCCACCTTTCTCACAATGAACAGACCACACTGTTAGCAAGTTTAAATGCTTTACTTACAAACTCCGAAGGTCAGATTTGTGCATTATTCCATGCAGCAGCAAGAAGAACACAGGTAGAAATCTTGGGTTTACAAAATACAGAAAAATATTTCTGAGCGCGTGGTCTGGGCTTGAAGGAGTCAAGCCCAGACATGTTGCCAGGGCAGCATCACATGGTGGAAGGGAACGAAGTAAGAAGCTTCACTTCCTTCTTCCCTGGAAGTGAGGGGGCAAGACCTGCCTGAGTCCAGGAATACAGATCTGTAGTCCTAACCCCTTCATGCATTAACTAGTCCTAAGCTAGTGGGTGGGGGGAATTTGACTGCAATTTCCCCACCCCCACCCTTCCTCTCCTGGCAGATAAAGGCCCGCAGCGAGAATTTCAGGGATTCCTTGGGAATGATATGTTAAACTTTTCCGATCATTTCGACTGTTGATATTCCAGTTGTTCTGTTATGACGAGCCCAGCTGCGCACTGCCGGTCAGATCTGCTGGCAAGGGGCCTTTCTGAAGGGTATCTCCATGGCTACCTATGAAAGGATTACAAGAAACATTAGCATTATTTGTTTTTAGGTCACCCTTCTCCCAACTTAGTGCCCTCCAGCTGTGCTGGCTAGAGTTCAGAGGCATAGCCTGGGGGGCAAGGAGGGGCAGCTGCCCCCTAAATCAGTAAAAATCAATAAAAATACATAGCAAACTGAGGTTCTGCCCCCCCCCCAACAAAAGGCCTGCCCATCTCAACAAAAATCCTGGCTACACCTATGCTGGGGTTAATGGGAGTTATAGTGCAAAACATTTGGAGGCCACTAGGTTGAGGAAGGGCATTCCTTGATGGGTAAGGTAAAGGTAAAGGTAAAGGAACTCTGGACGGTTAAGCCCAATCAAAGGTGACTATGGGATGCAGCATTCATCTCGCTTCAGGCCAAGGGAGCCAGTGTTTGTCCGCAGAGTACATTCTACAGTACAGTTGAATACAACTGGTTTGGCACAGAAATTCTATGCTTGAGCCAGACCCCCAAATTCTTATGCAATGTACAATACTGAACATGATTTCTGAAAAGGATGAAGGTTGGCTTGGGTTCCATTGGAGCCCCCCTGCAATGAAACGGCTAGCACAGTGGGCCGACTCCTGTGGATTGACCTCAAAGGGATGCCATCAAAGTGTTTTTAGCCTTTGGGAGGCATAACTCTGGGAGTCACCTCAAGGATGAGGGTGCTACCTTCATAGACCTTGTTTATGCCCCCCCCCCAAGCTTGGGTGAATATGTTGCTTGGCGAAAGAAAAGTTTCTCGTCACGAGAACTGCACTGCCAAATCTATGTGGGTTTTGAAGGATGGCGGTGTTTTGGTTTGTGGATTCCTTCAACAGTTATGAATGAGGTAAGGTAAATGTAAAGGGACCGCTGACCGTTAGGTCCAGTCCTGGACGACTCTGGGGTTGCGGTGCTCATCTCGCTTTACTGGCCGAGGGAGCCGGCGTACAGCTTCCGGGTCATGTGGCCAGCATGACCAAGCCGCTTCTGGCGAACCAGAGCAGCGCACGGAAACGCCGTATACCTTCCCGCCGGAGCGGTACCTATTTATCTACTTGCACTTTGACATGCTTTTGAACTGCTAGGTTGGCAGGAGCAGGGACCTAGCAATGGGAGCTCACCCCGTTGTGGGGATTCGAACCGCCGACCTTCCGATCAGCAAGCCCTAGGCTCTGTGCCTATAAATGCGGAACGAATCAGGTTTCTCTCTCAACCCTGCAACACGCCAAGCATCTACAGTAGACGTAGCAAGATGGAGATGACTTTCTAGAGGATGGGAAATCAGCCTAGACTCCAGCAGAGTCAAGCAGGGCTGCTTTCCTTTCCCTGATTTATTAATTAATGTATTACTAGGCTGAAACAAGCATTTGTTTTGCTCATTGAGGGATAGCGTGAGATGGCGCGGACAGTGGCGGCGGCGGCAGCAGCAGGGAGCTGAATGACCTCAGCATGGAAGCATTTTTATTTTCTCGTTCCCCTAGATTTAGGACAGCGTTCTTTTTTGTGATTAGCACCTCTGAGCAGGAAGGAGGCTGGGGCAGCTGATGGTGGCTGAGTGGAGCAAAAGCGATCCGGGAAGCAAACTGAGGTCACGCAGTCTTCTTGACAGCCCTATTTGGACGCCCAGGAATCGGTGGCCCGAATACCTGCGACTGGAGGCCTGGAATAGCGTGAGGGACGGAGTGGAAAGAGACACCCTCAGCACATTGCAGGCTGAAGAAGCAGAGGAGAGAGCCATGGGGAAGGGCAGGCTCTGGCATTCTTGTCCATTTCTAGAGCATCGAGCAAATTTGGATGGTGGGGTGTCACCATGATCCCTGCAAGAGCAGCATAAGATGGCTGTTTCGCACGTTACACAGAGGCTAGGGTGGGTTGACCGCAAGAGTGCGTGCCACAAGTGCCTGCAGCCCATCCTGGCTGTGTGTTGTTGACGGAGTTTGGGGGAAGGGTTGTAGCTCAGCGGGAGAACATCTGCTTTGTGTGCAGGAGGTCCCAGCATCTCAAGGTAAGGTGGGGACTGTTCTGTTATAAGAAAAAACTGCTCCTTTTCCCTTACAGGGTACCCAAGAGCCCGTATAGAGTCCTTAAGTGGGTTCCCTATTGGCAGGAGAAAATAACAGAAGCCAACCAGAGAATATTGAGAAGCAAAGCAGCTAGTAAGCCTGATTTTTATTAAACTGTTGCAACAGGGTCCTCACTCATCACATGTAGGAGGAAGGAGGAACACAGAACAATGTTGCGCAAGCCCTTAAATAGACTTTTGAAATTGCCCGCCCTGTAGCCCAAGACCACCCCACAAAACATCATACATACATCACAGAAGGAGGCCGTCTACAGCAGAGGAGGCGGTCTACAGCAGAAATCCTGTTTTGCCAGGATACCTGACAATGGTCACTGATTGCTTTACCTGGGCAGTCTGACCATTCTTTTGTGATGGTTAATAGTTTAGTTCCTGAAACCAGGTCACAGGCTCACCCTATTCATACACAAATATGCCCTTAAGAAGGATTTGTAAGCAAAAGACAATGGGGGGAGGCTTTCCCATTTCCTTTCTCCTTGCAGGGAAATATTTGAGGTCAATTTGGGAGAGTCAAAATGGCGTCAGGATTGCTCTCCTATACTGTTTCAGACACATGGTTTATATACTTACGTATGTGTTTGCCTTGTAAATTTATGGACATTTAATTTATATATTTGAGACCTTAAATTCTTCTAACAGTTCCTTTCCTGACACCCCAGGGAGTCATTGCTATGTAGACCAGTGGTTCCCAAACCTTTTTGGGTCTCTGCCCCTTTGGTTCCATAAACTCATCCCCCCTGCCCCCTGCCCTATAAAAGGCATTATTCAGAATAGCAATTTCCATGACCCATTAAGGAAGGTAATAGCGCAATAAAATTCAAAACAGCAACAATGCATTGCACATTTATTCAAAATCCAATTTAATTCAACACAATGGACAAACCTGATCCAGCGATAGCAGCTTTTCAAAGTCTGATACACCTCCAGCAGGCTTCCTTAACTTGCAAAATGCTGCAAGGTTGCCACAGGTTTGGAGGGGATTCCAGATTTCGGGGCTTGCAGTTAACGAAGCTCCTCCAGCACCTCCTGCTGCCTCTTAGCACCCCCTAGGTGATCCCACTGCCCCCATGGGGTTTCCCCATGCATTTTGGGGACTCACTAGCATAGACAATTCTGAGCTAGGTAAAGGTAAAGGTACCCCTGCCCGTACGGGCCAGTCTTGCCAGACTCTAGGGTTGTGCGCCCATCTCACTCAAGAGGCCGGGGGCCAGCGCTGTCCGAAGACACTTCCGGGTCACGTGGCCAGCGTGACATCGCTGCTCTGGCGAACCAGAGCCGCACACGGAAACGCTGTTTACCTTCCCGCTGTAAGCGGTCCCTATTTATCTACTTGCACCCGGGGGTGCTTTTGAACTGCTAGGTTGGCAGGCGCTGGGACCGAACGACGGGAGCGCACCCCGCCGCAGGGATTCGAACCGCCGACCTTTCGATCGGCAAGCCCTAGGCGCTGAGGCTTTTACCCACAGCGCCACCTGCGTCCCAATTCTGAGCTAGATGTTCTCTTATAAGGCAAGCTACCTTTGTTCCCTCTGCTGCTCCCAATTGAACAGCCTTCCCCACCCTGGTGCTTTCCAGATGTTTTGGACCACAAAACCAAAGGCAACATCTGGAAAGCACCAGGTTGGGGGAGGCTGTTGAGGAAGACGTTGGCTTGCGAGCTCTGGTTTGATAAGTTTGTCTGGTTGCATTTTTAGGTGAGCACTGAAAACAGGCCTGCCTGATAGAACTCAGGCAGCTGCCTTACCCAGAATCAGATCACGGGTCCATTTAGCTCAGCATTGTCTGCACTGGTTGGCAACATCTCTCCAGGGTTTGGGGCAAGAGTCTCTTCCCAACCCTGCCTGGAATGCTGTTGGGGATGGATCCTGGGATCTTCTGCATGAAAGTCAAGGGCTGTACCACTCAGCGATGGCCAGACCCTAATGGTGGGGTCAGCTCTGCAAGCCATCAAGGGGGGAACATTTCTGCATGCATAAGCCGCCACCCCCTTTATTTTGGGAGGAAGGCGTGCAGATTTTATCTCTGTGCTTTATTTCCCTTAGAAACAGCCCAAGCCTTGATGCTCCTTCCTTGGCTCCTCAGTGGCCCGATTCCCTCCCCAGCGTCCTAAGGCAATTTGACAGATTTGGCAGGGTGGGGTCAGCAGCTAAATAAAGCTGCCATTCTAGCTGCATTGGATAAATGCACCCTTTGCTCTCCCCAGAAAGCTATTTGCAAGTCAAAATGTGGCACAGGGTGATCTTGAGCTGTCAGCAGCAGAGGTTTTTTGTTTTGTTTTTTGAGACTGCGGCTCACGGCCAGCTCAGCAACATGCTCAAGCCCTGAACCTAAAAATAAGGAGGCAGCAGGGCCAGGCTGTGGTTTGTGGCAATGGGGGCGGGGCAAAGAGCAAGTTGCGATTGACAGGTGCCTGAGCAAAGCTGCCTTCAGGTCCTTCTTCAGAAGCACAACAACTGAGTGTCTTCTTTCTGGGCTGCAATTATTACTTCCATTACCTTCATTAAAAAAAATATATCCTTGATGTTTGCAGATGTTCACACACTTTCACATCATACGCCTGCGGTGTGGGGAGGAACAGATGGGCACACAGAAGAGTGGTTCCGGCAAACCCTTTTGGTTGCAAAGAGATTTAGCCATCACTGCTGCTGGCCCCCTGAGTAGAACCTGTTGCTCAGGGGACACCTTCAGATATATGAATAGGCACCTCCTGGAGTTCAGGTGGGCTGTGCCTGTGCTGGATTTACACAATAAGCTAAACAAGCTATAGCTTGGGGCCCCACTCTCTTGGGGGGGCCCAAAAAAATTTGAAGAAAAAAACCCTGGATGTACATTTCCAAAATATAAGATAAAAAACAAATAAAATAAAACCTGCATACAGCAACAGTGTTTTGTGTTGTGTAGGCTCCTATGATGTAAGTAAGAGGCCCTGCCTGCCAGCCTGCTCCCTAAAATATCACTGATTTGTTCATTAATTGATAAAATACATATTTTGTTATCTGCAAATGGCTTTAGATACCTATTAAGTCCATAATTTACCATATAGCATATATTCAATGCAAAAAACAGTGACAATTTGTTGTTGACAAAGGACAGCTCCACATGTAAAGGGCCCCATTACCTTCTGTAGCTTAGGGCGTCATCAAACCTAAATCCGGCCCTGGGCTGTGCATTTACTTGTGGCAGGGCACCCCTACAGACGCATGAATTTGCATGCTCTTACCATGTGCAGGGAAGTGGTGAGTTGGTTTTCTTTTCTTTTCCTTTTAAACTACCAGCCTAAAGTGACATCGTCCCTGCTTGGCACCTAATCATGCAAGCCCACTTTTCCGCTCGGGGGTGCATTACAGACATTCAAGTCTCCTCTCTACCATGCAAGAAAAATCAGCTAAAAATATGCCCAGGGAGGCAAGCTGCACGAAACTGCCTTTGCTCTTTGATTAGGGGCCTGTTGTCTGTGTCATTATTACCTGCTCCAAAGGCTGCTCTTGCACACTGTGGTGTCTTTCTCATTCCAGAGAAAGCTTTCCCATTGCTTGCCTTCTCCCTCTTTCTGCACAGGCTACCAAGGCTTTAATAGGGTGGCCTCGATGCTCTGCAGTGATTTACAGGGGAGCAATTCCATAAATGGTTTCAAACTCCTACCGCCCCCAAGATTTATTTGCTTTCCAGCTAAAAGCCATCCAAGCTGGTCCACCACGTATGCTGCTTAGGTTAATGATGCTATTTATACGTAAGATAAATTGTTTAATGGGCAGGATGCCAGGGTTGCTGTTTAGTTTGACGCTAATGTCTCCTAGCAGATTTTGCTATATATGTTATAGATATATAATCCTGCTGAAAGTTTGCTCTCCCTGCACAGAAAGAGCGGGGAAGGTTTCCCCAAGCTAGACGGTGCCCTACTTCAGAGTACTTTGCACTACCAGGAGATGCCTCTAATTCCCTATTAATAATTCCCTTTGCTTCTTCTCCAGCCCGGTTCTCAAAGGGAGGAAGAGGCGAGCGAGGCACAAAACAGAATGTTCACGTCCGATTTCCAAAGTGTGTTTCCTCACAAACACTTCCTTTTCAACCTGCTTCCTTTTAGGATTTCAGCCCATTTTCTCAGTCCTTCAATTCTCTTGGTGCCTTTTTCATATCCCCACCACCACCAACCCCCTTTCCACGGAGAATTTTACACCAGTTTTTGTTTTTGTTGCATTGGCATTTTGCCAACAGGGTATTCCCCTCCCATGCCCCGACTCCTTCTTTAGAATATAAGAGCCCAGCTGCTGGAACAGGCCAAAGGGAGACACATCCAGTCCTGTATCCTGTTCTCACAGTGGCCAATCAATAATAATAATAATAATAATAATAATAATAATAATAATAATAATAATAATAATTTATTTATACCCTGCCCATCTGGCTGGGTCTCCCCAGCCACCCTGGGCGGCTTCCAACAAAGTATTAAAATACAGTGGTCTGTTAAACATTAAAAGCTTCTCTAAACAGGGCTGCCTTCAGATGTCTTCTAAAAGTCTGGTAGTTGTTCTTCTCTTTGACATCTGGTGGTAGGGTGTTTCACAGGGCGGGCGCCACTACCAAGAAGGCCCTTTGCCTGGTTCCCTGTAACTTGGCTTCTCACAGTGAGGGAACTGCCAGAGGGCCCTCAGCGCTGGACCTCAGTGTCTGGGCAGAACGATGGGGGTGGAGACGCTCCTTCAGTGTACTCTCCCTTCCTGTTGTTTCCAGCACCTGGTATTTCCGCCTCTGACCATGGACGCAGAGCGTACCTATCATGGCTAGTAGCCATGGTTGGGCCCTTTTCCAATAATTTGCCCAGTTCTTTTTCAAAGCTATCCAAGTTGGTGGTGACGCTGCCTCCATGTCATGAACTGGCTGGATGCAGAGGGGCATGGGGTGGGAGGCACCATCTGTGGAAGCCCCAAGGGAAGAAGACTCAGAGCTGGGGGATTGGTGGTAGGATGGCAATGAGTGGTAAGAGGGAACATGAGGCGTTCTGGGCTACAGTCGCATAGCTGGGGGTGGGTGGGGATGTGTCCTGGGAGGCAGGGGCAATTGGCAGGCCCCCAGCTGGCTCCAGCCCACTGGCCGGCAGCTGGGCAAACTCTGGTTCTCGGAACAGCATCAAAAACCGTGACTCAAGCCTCAGAGACCTTTAGAGACTGAGCACGCAAGCCAGCAGAGATAAGAACTCTTTGCAACGGAAGGGCGGACAGAGGCATATGTAAGCATTTTTACAAGCATTTATTCAGCATCAGGACAAAGGAAAAAACATGTCTGCTTCCGTTCGTGTCCAAGCAAAAACAGCATAGGCAAAATCTATATACAACGGAAGTTCCCAGCAGACTGTGCTGGAAGTAAACAGACATGTGACATACAACAACTCCACATGCCTGTTCTAAAGGTGGAACGGAACGGTATCTTGTGTCAGGCGGCAGAGGAACCAACCCCCACGGCAGGTTGCCAGGAATGGATAAGACAAGGAAAAGTCCTTACCACCTGCTTCTAAGGCTCTCTGGGTTCTGGGAGATGGTGGGTCTGGAATGTTTTCTAGTGACAACGTGTCAGCCAGCTGTTCCTGCTCTGCCTCCTTCTCCTCTCCCATTATTTCCCACCTTTTCCCCTCATCTTCCTCTGAGCTGTGATCTCCCTCAAACCCCTGTTGTAATTCTGAACTTCTCTGGAAGGGTCAGGCTAGAGAGGCGGTCTGCACCATTCCTCCTCTGCCCAGTCCCTGGCATCTTGGGGACAACATGCTGTGCCCAAGGTGACGCCCAAGTCCAGGAGCCCCAGAGCACGGCGTGCCACTCCTAAAAGCAGCACGGCGTGCCACTCCTAAAAGCAGCACGGCCCAGGGCCATGCTCTCAGGGCACCAAGAGGGCAGCTGAGAAAGACTCTTTTGGGAATGATGCAGTGGGCTCTGGGGCCTGCAGGCACCACTCCACCCGAAAAAGGAGCCTGGGGGTGCCACCACCTGTCACCTCCCCCTCAGCCACCCTCCAGCTAAGGGGTGTGGGGGGGGGCAGACTCCCTGCAGCCTCTGTGCTCTCAAAAAAGCAACACGGGCCTGCAGGGCATCCGAGAAGAACGCGGCAGCTCAGACGATGGGGTTCCAGCAGCATGCCCTGCTGATGGGATTCTGCGCACTATCCCGGGCACCCAGCTAGCTACGCCACTGCTGGGCTGGAGGGTACCTTTAATGCAACTTTCATTCATTTCATTTATGCACTGCTTAATATGCTTAATATGTACTGCTTAATATACCTGAAGGAGCGTCTCCACCCCCATTGTTCAGCCCGAACACTGAGGTCCAGCTCCAAGGGCCTTCTGGTGGTTCCCTCAGGGCAAGAAGTGAGGTTACAGGGAACCGGGCAGAGGGCCTTCTTGGTAGTGGTGCCCACCCTGTGGAACGCCCTCCCATCAGAGGTCAAGGAAATAAACAAGTATCTTACTTTTAGAAGGCAGCCCTGTTTAGGGAAGTGTTTGATGTTTTATCATGTTTTTAATATTCTGTTGGGAGCTGCCCAGAGTGGCTGGGGAATCCCAGCCAGATGGGTGGGGTATAAATAATAAATTATTATTATTATGCAAAATCCCTAAGTGGTTTACATAAAACACAATAAGATCATTTTTAAAAAAGGAAAGAAAAATCTGCATTGTATCCAAAGCCACTCATCAGTAAAAACAGAGAAACCCTATCAATAAAACATTTGGTTAAATATCCATAAATAATAAAACACAGCAGTGTGATGAATCTTATGACTAAACATTCAGTGGAAGTTTCTGACAAGAAGAGCTGTTCAAGAGTGGAACAGGCTCCCTCGGAAGGCGGGTGGACTCTCTTTCGCTGGAGGTTTTTTAAACAGAAGTTGGATGGCCGCCTGTCATGGATGCTGTAGTTGAGATTCCAGCATTGTAGGGGGTTGGACTAGATGACCCTTGGGGTTCCCTTCCAACTCTACAATTCTATGATTCCCCAAGGAAGGTGGCTGGGGGGGTTGATTCGGTCGGCACAGACAGGCGAACCCACTTAGCTGACACTTCCCCCCCCCAAAATACGCAAACCGAAACAAAACCACCCTTTGAAATTTTTGTAAACTACTTTGAGGTTTCATTACAACCAAGTGGTAATGATGCAGAAGATACCGAGGTCTGACTCTTGCAACCCCCCCTTTCTTGTTGGCCACTGGAACTGTACTGTCTTCCAGCCTGAGGTTTGCACCAAGAGCTGTGGGGTTAGGGCTGTAGCTCAGATATAGTGTATCTCCTTTGTGTGCAGAAGGTCCCAGGTTGAATCCCAGATATATCCAGGTAGGGCTAGGAAAGACACCTGAAAACCTTGGAGAGCCACTGCCAGTCAATACCGACAATACTGAGCTAAATGGATCAATGATCTGATGTGGTATCAAGCAATTCCCTATCAAACTCTCCCCCCCCCCAATTTTTTTTTATTAGTTTTCCACATTTATAACCATTATAACATATAAAACACACAAAACAAAACACATTACAATACTAAAAAATAAAAAACCACATATTCCTTCTTATATTCATTTTAAATTCCATTGTTAAGTGACCTCCTCAAATCCCCTCTTACTGAATTTCATTATGTCACCTTGTAACAGTTCTCCCAAACATCTTTCTAAATAATTAGTTCCTTCAATTAACTATATTCAACTCTTTTCTTATTGTCTTAAATCCATATTTCTATACCACATTCTTATTGTTGTCCTAGGCCTGTTTAGTACTTTTAAGAATCTTCTCAATTATCTTATATTACAATATTTAGCTAAATAGTCTTTAAATTTCATCCAGTCTTCTTGGTATTCCTCCTCTTTCTGTAATTCCCTATCAAAATCTTAATTCAGCACCATGTGGACTGAAATATTGCCAATGCTCTAGGTAAGAGTTTCTGCTAGGCATGCAGAAGTCCCTGGTTCAATCCGCCCCGCCCGCCCCCCCCATCAGCATCTCCAGGTCATAGCTGTCAAGTGTCCCTTATTTGAAGGGACAGTCCCTTATTCCAGCGCCATGTCCCGCTGCTGTCCCTTATTGATGGATGTCCCTTAAATGATGTCCCTTAAATTTCAACGGAAGCAGCTCCTCTCCCTCCCTCCCTGCCGGCTAGGGAGGAGGAAGGCTCCAACTGTGTTGCTTGGCTGTGTTGCTCACCCAATAAGAAGTCTAAGAACGACTGGGGGGTGGAGCTTGCATGCCTTGTGTGTGGCTAGTTAATGCAAGCTGAGGGGGTTTTTGAATGCTGGACGCCATTTTGTTGCGCGTGCTGCTGCAAAGTTTGCAGTGCAAAGCCAAGCCGGGGAGCCATCTTAAGTTGAGGCTGCATAGGCCTTGTGGTGCATGTGATTGAGATTCTATTCAGTTGAACCTCTGGTTACAAAGTTGGTTGGACAGTGTTCTTGAAGCTACCCAGCATGAGTTTGACCAGACTGCAGAAGGACAGGAAGACTGGAGTGCCTGGAACAGGTGAGGCTGCAGGTCCTTTATTTTGGCTGCTGGTCCCTTATTTTCAAATCTGTAAGTTGACAGCTATGCTCCAGCTAGGGCTGAAGACCCCAGAGGGTTGCTGTCAGTCATGTAGACCACACTGAGTTAGTTGGACCTGGCATAAGGCACTATCCCCTCTGTTCTGACACCGGCTCATTTTAAACTTGAATTCCTTATTGCCCCAAAGCCAGCTCTCTCCGGGACCCTTCAGGCTGTGAACATTCGCTACGAGCTGGCTGGCATCTCGCCCTGAGCCAAATTCAGCAGGCTGATTCCTTGACTCTCTCACAAAAACGGCATTTCATCCGGCAGGTCTTGAAAAAAAATCTTCTGAAGGCCTGGGAGGAAGTGGGCTTGTGTGAGTACATTCCAGGCCTTGAGCTCTTCCCAAGTTGCGGTTTTCAAGGCTGCACCAGAAAGGATGACTAGGCTGGCTCCGAATCCCTCGGCTCAGACCACAGAAACCCAAATCTCAGTGTTGTTTTAATGCAAGGTTCAATTTGATACTAATTAAGCCAAGATCAAAATATTATCTTAAGGGTTACCACCACATAAAGCTTGCAGAGGTGGAAACACTCAGCAATGGAGCGTTTTTGTACCAACTTTTTATTGCATCTTTGAGAAGCAGGCCAGAAACAAGCCTGTTGCAAAGATTTATTTGTGGGTTAAGAGGCTGGATTTTTAAATATGACATCTTTGGTATGCTAGCTGCTTGTTTCCTATAAATCTTAGCTAGTATTTCTTAGAAAGCTTTTCATGCCAACGGCTTTTTGGCATCCTAAATCTTTCCTTAGCAGCTGTCTTTCAAGAGATTGAAGTGTTTCAAGGTTTGAGGTGGAAGATGATGAGGCAAACTTTTAAGATGTTTCATAATGATGGGTGGTTTTTAAAAAACCAACAACTGCCAAATCATACACTTTCCTAGTGTATTAAGGAAGAGCTTCCAGCCATCTGCTTGCTGTCAACCAATGTTTGTCTGGCACGGGATTTTACGGCATTTTCCCCATCTAACACTCCCATTTTTACAAGTCGTTGACTGAACTTCATAAACGTCAACTTTCTCTGTAAAATTGCAAGGAAATTCTGATTTAGGAGATTTCATCAACAGTGAGTCGCCCTTTTTCTTTAATCAACTGGAAATGGAGATCCAAAAAAACAAACAAACACAAATAAACTTGAACTGAAAAGCCGTTATTTGAAATATCCTAGGAGGAACCGGAGCGTGTTTTCCTAACATAATTATTCCCAGGCACGATCAAACTTCTTCGAGCCCGAGTCAAGCCCCAGCTCAAATTAAGACCAGCTAAATTGGAAAAAGATGGATTATGGAATGGTTATTTATCCAGGGCAGAAAGAGTGTTGCAAAGTCAAGGTGTCCATAATTCCTCCTGGCAGCTGAGGCTGGAGAAACATTCCACTTGTTTCCTGTTTCCCCCCCCCCCCAAAATATCCTTTGAACTGAAATGCCTGGTTTGTTTGATTTGATTAGGAATAGTGGACATTTTGATTCCAGAGCATGAGCGAGCCTGTGCAGGAGATTCAAAATGGCGCAGGGGTGTGTGTGATGCTCATGGGGAAATGACTGTGTGTCGAGGCTAGGTCCATGGGTTGCTGAACTCAAATCCGGGCAAGGGCCTCCAGCTCCAGGTCTGTGATGGGGTGGAGAGACACAGACCCAGGGCCAAAAGTGGCTCTTCATGCATCTCTAACCAGCCCTTGCGAGTCGCCCCAGACCATTGCTGCTGGCTTCCTCAAGTGCCTTTGGCCTTGAAATGGGATGCTGCTTCTTGCTTGCTAAGATGGAGGTGTGTGTGTAGAGAGAAACCTTTCACTTTTGCCTGTCTGGTATGTAGCCTACAGTATAAAGGTGAAAACTGTGGGATAAGCAGCTTCATGTAACCAACATGCTTAAGTCTAATTAATACATGAAGGGGTTAATACCATAGAGTAAGCTTTTCTGCCAGGCTTGGTGTGGTCACTTCCCCTTACCTTGGGAGGAAATGGACAATCAAGCCTATTGTTCACCCTCCGGCCTACCAGAAAAGCTCAATACATGAGTTTTGAGTTCCCATACCAATAACTGAGGAACAATTTAGGGCAAATATTTGCATGCCCTTCTGGGGTAAGAGGCTGTAAGATCTGGGCTCCTAAGGTCTTTTGGGACATTGAAGGATCCCATCAGGAATGCAAACAGGAGCAGACATTGCCACAATTTCCGTGTTTGCCCGAGGTCAGGAACAGTAGTCAAGTGAATTCAAGCAGTATTCACTATCATTGGTTTTTTAACCCGCAAATATCACGTAAATAATCACATTATTTTCTGCATTGTTTTTGATATTTCTCTTCCACTGGAATTAGCCATGTTATGTATATAGTTATGTTATCTTATGTACCGTATATAGTTATGTTATGTATATGAATTAGTTATTGTGTTAGCTTTGGCCATTATGGATAATAAGACAAATGTCATCCACGGGTGCAGTCAAATGCAACATTCCTTATTTCCCGAGAGTGGGCACAGGCAGGGGGACATCCAGTCAGTGTAACTTCCTGTTCCACTGGTCTGGAGCTCCTCCCCCTGCATGTGACCTGGAAAATGGGCGTGGCCCTGGCTCACTCCATAAAAGAGTCGAGTCATGCAGGCATTTTCTCAGTACGTCTTGATCATGGGTAGGCAAATTAAGGCCCGGGGGCTGAATCCGGCCCAATCGCCTTCTAAATCTGGCCTGTGGACGGACCAGGAATTAGCATGTTTTTACATGAGTAGAATGTGTGCTTTTATTTAAAATGCATCTCTGGGTTGTTTGTGGGGCATAGGAATTTGTTCATATATTTTTTCCTTCAAAATATAGTCTGCCCCCCCCCCAAGGTCTGAGGGACAGTGGACCAGCCCCCTGCTGAAAAAGTTTGCTGACCCCTGGTCTTGATCTCTCTCTTGTCTTGTTCTTTTGCTGCCATGCCGCTCCCCTGCCGCCATTTTGTTATCTTAATGTAATTTTGCTGTCTGCTGGCTCTCAGCCAGCAGCACATGAGTTCAGTCTCCCTATGAGATGAACTCACAGTTTCTTTGTGTAGCTACCAAGTAAAGTCTGCCTTTCAGGGATCATATTGTGAACTGAAATGTGAGTAAATGCTTTGTTACTTTACTCAGAAAGACTCTTGTGTCTTTATTCTTTTAGGAGGGATCAAAGGGAACACCAGCAAATAATCTTAACTAAGAGATTCAAATGAATCTGCAAACTGCTTCCAGCTATATTGAGGGGAATTTGCTCTGCCATATCACTTCACTAGCGTGAGTGAAGGAAGGATAATACTTATTCAATATATCCTTTCCTACTATCCTTAACATTCCCACAAGTAAGAGCTGTTCAAGCGTGGAACAGACTCCCTTGGAAGGTAGCAGTCTCTCCTTCCTTAGAGATTTTTAAGCAGAGGTTGGGTGGCCATCTGCCAGAGATTCTTTAGCTATGATTATTTCACTACAGGGAGTTGTACTAGGTGATCCTTGTGGTCTCTTCTAACCTTACGGTTCTATGATTGGTTCGAGTCCTGGAGTCCCTGTCAGGTTGGAGGAAAGGGACAAGTGCTAGGGGGGAGATCATAGAAGCTGCACCCTATTACTGGGTAGCAAGAAGGTCATGAGACACACATTCATGCTTCTGGACCTAAATTCCCCAGAGCTGAACCCAACCCATCTCCACTGTTCACGGCCCACTTGTGATTCGGTTCCTGTCTAAGCATTCCAGATCACAGCCTGCTCATTCCTCGAGGCCTAATTAGCTATCATTTCATGTCTAGGCCTAGGAGGCTTTTTAAGCTGTGTGGAAAATGTCAGTCATCCTGGTGGAAACGTAACGATCCCAGTATCCGTTTCATTTTGGCAAGGCTTGGCAACGGCGGACACGACTGGAATGGCGCGTTAATGATCCGAGCCGTGCGGCGCAGCTAGTGCGGGGCCCTGAAAACCAAATTAATTGGGGTTACAGCTGGAGCAATACCCTTCGGAATAATTAAGAAGTCAAACCAAACTTGGAGCGAGTTGGGCGGCTGCACACAGGTGCCTAATTGCACTCTGGAGTGTGCTTGCACGCCATCTCAAAAGGTAGCAAACGGAAGAGAGGAGGAGAGAGAGAGAGAGAAGAGAGAACATAGATGTCTGTACATACGTTTAATAAAGGGATAGGAGGAACCAAGGCAGAGATTGCTGGCTCATTTCTATAGAGCACTAGGAATGAACATAGACCACTGCCCTGTTTCCAGTGTGGGTCGCCGAGTATCTCCTGGTTGGTGGGATTCTGGCCTGAAGCAACAAGGAACAGAGGGTGTGTCATAAGGAAAATGAATGGATATTGATTTTTATATATTTGTAATTTTTAAATATTTTAGTAACTTTGTATTACTGTGACATTTTTTATACAGTGGTACCTCAGGTTAAGTACTTAATTCGTTCTGGAGGTCCATACTTAACCTGAAACTGTTCTTAACCTGAAGCACCACTTTAGCTAATGGGGCCTCCTGCTGCTGCTATGCCGCCGGAGCCTGATTTCTGTTCTCATCCTGAAGCAAAGTTCTTAACCTGAAGCACTATTTCTGGGTTGGCGGAGTCTTTAACCTGAAGCGTATGTAACCTGAAGCATATGTAACCTGAGGTACCACTGTATGCAGCTGTATGTAAGACTTCGTTTAAATTGTCTGTTGTTTCATTTTTCTGTACACTACTTAGACATTTTACGGTAAATATAGAAATTACCGTATTTTCGCTCTATAAGACGCACCAGACCACAAGACACACCTAGTTTTTGGAGGAGGAAAACAAGAAAAAATATATTCTGAATCTCAGAAGCCAGAACAGCAAGAGGGATCGCTGCACAGTGAAAGCAGCAATCCCTCTTGCTGTTCTGGCTTCTGTGATAGCTGTGCAGCCTGCATTCACTCCATAAGACGCACACACATTTCCCCTTACATTTTAGGAGGGAAAAAGTGAGTCTTATAGAGCAAAAAATACGGTAAATAATCAATCAGCATAAGATGCAGGTGGAGCAAGAAATGTTGGTTTACTCAATGCACCCCTTTCAGACTTCCATCCAGATGAGCAAAAAGCACCATCAGAGTTCAAGGACTTCTCCTAGCCAGTCAAAATCGCATCAGGAACAAGCATAATTTTGTTCCAAGGGAGTGGAGGGGGAAATGTCAGCGGGTTCTTCCACTGCTTTGGCACTCCCAGCATGCCTGTGATGGGCACCATTATTTATTTACTCTCCAGGAAGCCAGAAGCTGGCAAACATTTCCTGTTTGGAGGGTCTTTCTTCTGCCCTGAGCCCAGTCTTTGTGGCACCAGAGCTTGCAACATGCACTCCACATTTTGCGTGTTCTACTCTATAAAAACGCTTTCTGAATCCAAGGAAATGGATTTTTAAGAAGAAAAGGAAAAAGCCTCCAGGATGTGTGTGTGTTTTCACAGGTTCCCTTCTTTATTTGTCCCTAATCCATCCCACTTACGATGCCTCATGTATCCTAAGCTCAACATCTGGCTCCCATCACACCTTCTGTCGACTCAAAAGGGAATAAAAAGACCCAAGATGGCTCCCAGATGCGGAAGGCTTTCAGCATCCCGTAAGGGTCCAGGTTGATGGCAGGACGGAGGGAGGCCAAAGAGAGACTGCCTGTCCCAAACTAAGAGGGCTCTGCGGGCATCACATCTTCTCGGTTAAGGCTTATGTATCAGGGTGTTCCCAATGGGCTCCTGGGGAACTGTCCTTTTCTCATTGGCTGTAACCTCACATGGAGCAAAGAAACTCTTCTCCAAGGGCAACGATAAATAAGCAAACTTATTTCACAGGCTGTACGTGCCCGTATGGGACATCTCAAGATGAAACTGCTCTCTGAACGCTCTGATTTTTTGAAAGTCAATATTTAGAGTCTACAAATGGATAGAGTCTACTGTGGATAATCAAATGATCAGAGAGTTGGTGGCCTACAAAAAACAACAACACAGAGCTGATAATTCTGCTCCAGGCTAGAAACAATCATTGGTAGTGATGCGGGAGACTCCAGGCTTGGTTGGGGAGTGAGCACTTATCCTTACACCATATTTCCAGGTTTTAAAAATGTGAAGACCTGTTTGACCACTAATGCAGAGAGTGGACAAAAAGAGGTTTTCTTCCCCTTCTCATAATGTTAGAACTTCGAGACATCAAATGAGTGAAGCTGAACATCTTAATATTTGGGACGCATGAAAGAACTTCTTCATGCAGCAGCACAAAATGAAATGGTGGCTTTTGCTCTCACAGGAGGTAGTGAACAATATATTATTTTTCATAATAGTTTTATTATTTATACCCCGCCCATCTGACTGGGTTACCCCAGCCACTCTGGGCAGCTTCCAACACATATAGAAACATAATAAAACATTAAAAACTTCCCAATAATAATAATAATAATAATAATAATAATAATTAATACCCCGCCCATCTGGCTGGGCTTCCCCAGCCACTCTGGACGGCTTCCAAAAGAATATTAAAATACTATAATACATCAAACATTAAAAGCTTCCCGAAACAGGGCTGCCTTCAGATGTCTTCTGAAAGCCTGGTAGTTGTTGTTCTCTTTGCCATCTGGCGGGAGGGTGTTCCACAGGGAAGGCGCCACTACCGAGAAGGCCCTCTGCCTGGTTCCCTGTAACTTGGCTTCTCGCAGTGAGGGAACCACCAGAAGGCCCTCGGTGCTGGACCTCAGTGTCCGGGTAGAACGATGGGGGTGGAGATGCTCCTTCAGATATACTGGACCAAGGCCATTTAGGGCTTTAAAGGTCAGCACCAACACTTTGAATTGTGCTCGGAAACGTACTGGGAGCCAATGTAGGTCTTTCAAGACCGGTGTTATGTGGTCTCTGCGGCCACTCCCAGTCACCAATCTAGCTGCCGCGTTCTGGATTAGTTGTAGTTTCCGGGTCACCTTCAAAGGTAGCCCCACGTAGAGCGCATTGCAGTAATCCAAGCGGGAGATAACCAGAGCATGCACCACTCTGGCGAGGCAGTCTGCAGGCAGATAGGGTCTCAGCCTGCGTACCAGATAGAGCTGGTAAACAGCTGCCCTGGACACAGATTTGACCTGTGCCTCCATGGACAGCTGTGAGTCCAAAATGACTCCCAGGCTGCGCACCTGGTCCTTCAGGGGCACAGTTACCCCATTCAGGACCAGGGAATCCTCCACACCTGCCCGTCTCCTGTCCCCCAAAAACAGTACTTCTGTCTTGTCAGGATTCAACCTCATTAGCTGCCATCCAACCTCCAACCGCCTCCAGGCACTCATACAGGTGATGGCCACCAACTCGGATGGTTTGAAAAGAGGATTGGACAAATTCGTGGAGGAGAAGGCTACCAATGGCTATGATATTGGAGGCAGTATGCCTCTGAATTCCTGTTGCTGGAAACTACAGGAGAGAGCTGTTGTGCTCAGATCTTTCCTTCGAGCATCCCATTAAGGCACTTGGTTGGCCACTTTGAGAAAAAGATGTTGGACCTTTGGTGTGATCCAACAGGGATCTTCTTTTGTACTTTTGTTCCTGTAGTGAGATATGGGACTAGACTAGAGGACCCTTCAAGATCCTTTCCAACTCTACAATTCTATGGTTCTACGAGAAGCAAGCTCCTGTGCTGTGGGAGAGGAAACTGTCTTTACCAAACCGTCTTCTGAACTACTGCTTGCAAACAGCCCATTTTGCCCAGGGCTGCCAATGAGAAGGTTTTCCTTGCCTCAGTTCTAGACATAGCCTCCAACCTGCTATTTGACTCAGGCAGATTCCTGGGGATGTCTGAGCTGATATTTCCACTCATAACACCGTTCCATTTTGTTGAGGGGATCGTGAGCATCATGTCACTGTCACACTGGCAAAACCTCCAGTTTCGAAGTCCTTTGATATTTCCACTTGTACCCCCCCCCGCCCTGTTCATCTCTTTGGCATTGATATAAATGCATTTATCTGAACGGAGAATCTGATTTCCATGGTTGCGTGCGAGACATTCATTGTCTCCTGACAATGAGATAAAATCCACCAATTATGGGCTGTTGTAAAGTTCTTCTTTGACAGAGAAAGAGAGAGAGCTTTCTTCAGATGCCCACTGCCGTGTGTGTGTGTGTGTGTGTGTGTGTGTGTGTATGTATGTATTTGTGTCAGATGAAACGGTTCTGTTTGCCTCGGGCCACTTCAGTCCACAGCAGGCAGACTCAGAGAGCGAAAGGGAAATATCACAGAGTGCAGAGATCCTCTCCGAGGCAAATGAATCTGTTTTCATCTCAAGTCTTCCTTTGATGTGTCAAGATGTTAAAGGCCTCCAGTCTTCTTTTCATACCTCTGTCCTTGTCAGAGGAGCTCCTTTTGGTCTCTGGATCTTTCCAACGCAGCCGCTGGAGAGATCTTGATGAAAGTGTACAAGCTCCCCCTCCCTGCCTCCCGCCAGGCCTTCGTGCTCCTCAAACCTGGGCAAGCGGTTATGAAAGAGGAAGAGACTTTCCAGGAAGGATGTTTCCCCCTTCTTAAAAAGAGAGAAATGCATCCTGTCAGGTGATTTACATAGTGACTTGAGGCATTTGGAGGCACAAACAGGACTTGCAAAGAGATGGCAGGCGGCTGAGATTTGCGTGGCGAGTTCCCGCCCCCCACCAGGATAAATAAAGACACGAGACACCATGGTTTAAGGTTAAATGGCGAATTAGGCCACAACTTTATTGAATTCAGGAATGAGAGGCATAGGCTTAGGCATTGGTCCTAGACTATCCGGCTCCAGCCCATTTGCTGGAGACATGGGGAAGGGTTAACACTATATCGAGGGAGTCTCCCGCCGAGGCACGTCGACTAGGAGCTCCCCCGGGTCACCGCTCGGGGGCGTGCCTTTGGCCCACACCTCCATAGGCTTCGGACAGGGCCACGCCCCCGGAGTCCTTTAACGGACCACCCTTCGCTCACTGGGGGGAGGTGATGGCGTTCCTCCCCCCCCCACATCCTCTTAACCCCTTCTTACCAATGCCTACCGCCAATGCCAAAGAGTTGTGACGAGTTGCAAGACTCAATATGGAGTCCAACTGGCCAAAATATTGGGAGATAGTAGAAAAAGATGGAGACATATGGAAACTGCAGAGTTTTGAGAAATTGAAGGACAAAGTGCGAGATTGGTTACATTATGGTCAGATTAGGGAGGTCTTTAATAAGGACAAAAAAACAGGCTTCCAGGTGGAAAAATCGAAACTAGAAACAGAACTGTTAGAACCAAAAACTAAGGTACTTTCAAGAATGTATAACCTGCTGTTAAAATGGAACACTCAGGATGAAACGGTTAAATCAGCTATGATAAAATGGGCGCAAGACATTGGCTACAATATTATGTTTGCTGACTGGGAACGGTTATGGACCACCAGTGTGAAATTCACGGCATGTAATGCCTTGAAAGAAAATATTATGAAAATGATATACAGGTGGTACATGACCCCAGTCAAGCTTGCAAAAATATACCATTTGCCAGACAATAAGTGTTGGAAATGTAAAGAGACCGAAGGAACATTCTTTCACCTTTGGTGGACGTGCCCAAAGGTTAAGGCCTTCTGGGAAATGATCTATAATGAATTTAAAAAGGTATTTAAATATACCTTCCTTAAGAAACCAGAGGCCTTCCTTTTGGGCATTGTCGGCCAAATGGTGCCAAAGAAGGACAGAACTTTCTTTATGTATGCGACAACAGCAGCAAGAATACTCATCGCAAAGTACTGGAAGACAGAAGATTTGCCCACTCTGGAAGAATGGCAGACGCAACTGATAGACTACATGGAATTGGCAGAAATGACTGGCAGAATCCGAGACCTGGGAGAAGAGATAGTGGAAGAGGACTGGAAGAAATTTAAGGATTATTTGCAAAAGTATTGTAAACTGTATGAATGTTAGAATGATGCAGGATATAAAGATAACGTGGCATTAGTGACATATTTGAAAGGAGTATGCAAAATTGGTTTACAAGAACAAAGGTAAAATCTGAACAATATTATGTCAAGCTCAAATAACTGATAATAAAGGGGAAAAATTGGAGACATAATAGCTGAAATGTATAATATAAAATAAGAGTTGAAAGAAGGTGAAGTATTGCTGAATAAGATTTTATAAATGGGAACACAGAAAAGGGAGATGTGAGGGAGTCAAGAAAGAGGGTTATGGAAATAATATCTAAGAAATTGAACCTTTTTTTCTATGTCTTTTTATGCTTTTTTGTTTTTTTGTACGCTTTGTATGTTTTTCTTGTCTTTTTTGGTTTTTTTATTGATTGTGATGGTGTTTTTCTTTCTTATTGGTTGTGAATTTGAAGTTTGTTGTATTGTTTAAAACCTTTAATAAATATTTTATTTTTTAAAAAAAGAGTTGTGACGAGTTGCTACGAGGTAGGCGAAAAACCAAATGGTTGTAAATTGCCAATTGGGAAAAATTCCTACCATGCCCCATGCGGCAAGAGACCGAAGTCCATAGCAAAGTCAGAGACCTACCTACCTAGAGCCTACCTAAAGGGAGGGAGGGCGGGAAAACGTGGGGGCTAGCTGGCGAAAAGAGGGTGAGCCCCCTCTGCACCGGCCCTAAATAGGGCAGACACGGCCGAGATTCCCCTGCTCTCGCGTTGGCTGAAACCAGCCCCTGCTCACGTGGGGGGTGGGCGTGAAGCCCGCAACTCCACCTCCTGGGCAGGCCGGAAGTGGCTTTATCAACCAGGGCCATCAAGTGGCTGGGGCATTTGGCTAGAGCAGCATTTCCCAGCTGAGGGTCATATGGCCTCCTGGAGGCCCCAAGGATATTCCAAGGGCAGCACAGGTAAAAATCGCATAAATGGGGGGGCCAGGATGCCAGCCTGGCCAGGACAGCTTTCCTTTTATACCATCTGGGCTCGATGAGGCATGTCACCCTCACCTGCCCCGAGTCTACTCCAGCTGAGGAATCACACCTCCTCCCTGAACTAGCGAGCCCCACCTGGGCTGGGGGTCCTTGTCTGCCTTCCCTTGGAACTGACAGCTGTAAGTTCTGGAATCCGGAGGTCAGGGGTGGTAGGTCCCGTTTTGCCACTTGAGACAAAACAGGAAGTGCCACCCTGCTCTACCACCCCCCCCCGTGTGGTTGGTGTCCTAGCCAGGCCGGCGTCATCAAGCACAAGGGTCACATGGATCGAGAAATACGTACAATGTCATTTTTTAAAAATGTGATTGTATTTTTTTATAAATTATAAAAATTATAAATAAAGCATGTTCTGTTTGCAAACAGAACATTTAAATAGCTACCTTACTATCGGTAGGACGGGGGGGGGTGTCACAGGAAGGAAGGAAGATCGGAAAAAGGTTGAGATACACTGGTCTAGACCAGGCATGTCCAACAGGTAGATCGTGATCTACCTGTAGATCACTGGACGTTTGTGGTAGATCACTGGCTCCCCCCACCAAGAAGCTCAACATCTTTGGCTCCTACTAAGAAAAACTCAACAACTTTGACCTGAACCCAAAAAAGAGGCGTTCCTCCTTCCTCCTCCCCCCAAAAATCTCAACAACTCAAGTTTTTAACTCTGTAAGTAGATCGCAGTCTCTTCGGAGTTGGCCACCCCTGGTCTAGACCAATCATCGCCGACCTAGTGCCCTCTGCCCCCGGCTGCTTTGGTCTACAACTGGGTGCTGGCTGGGGCTGATGGGAGTTGTAGTCCAAAGCAGCTGTGCAGGGGAGGGGGTGGGACACATCAACCTGGCAAAGGGGTGGTGGTAGAGGGTCTTTTCCCATGGGCGTAGCCAGGATTTTTTAAGGGGGCAGGCTTTTGTTATGGGGGACAGAACCTCAGATTTGTATTGATTTGTACTGATTTGGGGGGACAGCTGCCTCCAACCCCCCTTGGCAACGCCCAGGTCCCCCCCCCCCGAAATCCTGAAGAGGTTCTGCCACTCAGTGTAGACAATACTAAGCAGCATGAGCCAAGGGTATAAGGCATGAGACTTGGCATAAGGCAGCTTCCTATGTTCCAATAGCAGCTCGCATCCTGCCCAGGACCTTTAATGAACGATCCTGCTTTCAGGAGGACTTACTTCTGAACAGACATAGTTAGAACTGCACTTAACTTTTTCTCCTCCCTCCCCATCCCTTTTTCCTTCTCTGCTCTGTAAGCATGAAAGCAAGGATTAACTTTTTAAATAAATAAAAATTAAAAATAAGTGATGCTTTAGCCACTCTGACAGCCTTTCGTACTGAAGAGCAGGGTGATTTTCCTTTCTTTCCTTTGATACAGAAATAAATGATGGGTTAGCCAGGCAGTGCGGCAAACCAGTAAGATCAGAGTGGTAACCTATGTTATTGGGCTAACGGTTTATTTTATTTGATGTAATTTCCTAAAGATATTACAAGCCAAAGAGCTCCAAAGGGAAACGAGCCTTTGAGGCCAAGCCTTCCATCCCAGCTGCTTTTCATTATTCCGGGGTGACCACATTTTCCTACTTTACATTACCCATGTACGGCACATTCTGCCGCCTTTGGGATTTGCTGTCTTTTGTAAACACTGACTCCCCCTCCCAAAAAACCCCCCCTTTTTTGTGGCTGCCTCATTAAAAAAACAACAACACAAAACTTTAGATCTTGGAGGCAGGCAGTGCCTATTTGCATATGTATAAACTTTAATTTCCCCAAAACATGCTGGCTACCAGATGGGGAAGCAGAGAGGCCTCTGACGTTTATCTGAAAGCGGAGACATTTTCCTGTGTTCTTAACCTCAAAGGAAACTTGGTGGTTTCTAACCAGGCTGCCAGATCCTAACCTTAGCAGGGTTTTTTGTGTTTTTTTTTTTAAAAAAGGGTTTTTGGGGTTTTTTGACAGACAAATGTGGAGGGGAGGGGATGTAGAGGAAAGCTTTTCTCTCTTTTCCTTCAAACCAGATGGTGGAATGGAGTCATGAAAGACAGCCCTCCACATCTGTTTGCGTTGAATAAAAGGGGCAAGATTACCTACCAAATGCAAATAGCACTGTGGGAAGGGGGCAGGGGCTTGTAATGACAAGGATCACAGTGAATGGGGTGGAATTTAACCCTCTCCTCCACACGGCAGCGCTTCTGAGGTCTGTTCTGCACCATCTTGGAAGTGGGCCTTTAGTGCAGCAGCAACCTCCCAGCCTGTGGAACTCCCTCCCACTGCATAATAGGCACATGTCTTCTCTGCTGCCTGCTAAAGATGTTCCTCTTTCAACAAACCTTCTAAAATATTTACCCTGCCTTGAATTTGAAGTGATTGGACCAGAATGTAAGAAGACCCTGCTGGATCAGCCCATTGCCCATCTAGTCCAGCATCTGGTTCCCACAGTATCCAAACAGATGTGAATGGTGAGAAACCAGGGAGCAAGATTTGACCACAAAAGCCCTCTCCTCTCTTGTGGTCTCCACCATCTGGAATTCAGAATCATTGCTTCCTCCAACTGTGGAGCTAGAACATAGCTATTCTGGCTAGTAGCCATCGGTAGTCCTCTCCTCCATGAATTTGTCTAATCCTCTTTTAATGCCACCCAACTTGGTGGCCATCCCCAAGGGAGGGAGTTCCAAAGTTTAACTATGTGCTGCATGAATTACTTTCTTCTATCTGTCCTGAATCTTCCAATGTTCAACTTCATTGGATGCCCATGAGTTCTTCTACTATTACAGTGGTACCTCGGGATGCAGACGGGATCTGTTCCGGAGCCCCATTCGCATCCTGAATAGAACGTAAGACACGACAGCGTGTCTATGCATGCACGGGTCGCGTTTTGCAGCTTCCGTGCATGCGCATGACGTCATTTTGACCGTCTGCACATGCGCGAGTGATGAAACCTGGAAGTAACGTACTCCGTTACTTCCAGGTTGCCATGGAGCGTAACCCGAAAATACTTATCCTGAAGCATATTTATCCTGAGGTATGACTGTACATGCTGTTGTTGCTTTTAAACTGTTTTTGTATGTGTAATTGTTATTATTTTGTAAATTGCTTTGGGAAGTGATTCATAAATAACAACAAGCACAGCTCCTACTAGATCCTATTGCAAGTGGCTGTCAGCTTGGTTGAAAGTAGGCATGGGCTGAGCAGGATAATTCCGTCTAGTTTTTGCATCTCTGTAGATCTGCCCCAACCTCCATAAGGAGGATTTTCTAAAAGACAATCCCCAAAGTCCACATTTAAATTGAATGCACCATGTACACAGTTGGTGTAGTGGTTAAGAGCGGTAGTCTCGTAATCTGGTGAACCGGGTTCGCATCCCCGCTCCTCCACATGCAGCTGCTGGGTGACCTTGGGCTAGTCACACTTCTCTGAAGTCTCTCAGCCCCACTCACCTCACAGAGTGTTTGTTGTGGGGGAGGAAGGGAAAGGAGAATGTTAGCCGCTTTGAGACTCCTTTGGGTAGTGATAAAGCGGGATATCAAATCCAAACTCTTCTTCTTCTTCTTCCTCATAAAACATGCACTTTTCAATGCCTCTCCCTGTGAAATATGCATTTGTAAAAGTGTGACGTAGTATTTTTGTGCTTTTTGTGGACCAGCAGCCAGAGAAGTGTGCAAAGCAACTGAGAGTTGAGTTCTGACACACAGGCAGGTTCAGGAACATTGGATCAGGTTAGTACATTGCAAAAAGCAGACCAGACCAAACCTTCCTCCAATCCTACTTGAAAACTCCATCCATTTTCTTCTTTTTGTGTGATGGTGAGAGCAAAAATAGAAGAAGAAGCAGACACAGGTTTCAGTTAAAAATAAAAAAGAAGGCTTCTAATCCTTCTCGTGAAATTAGTCTGTTGGGTGAAAGATGCTGATTAACTGAGAATGCTTCCCAATGGGTGCTTATTATGGGATAGGTGACCTCCTGCATGCACACAACATGCACAGGACATTGCTGGCAGCAGTGGTCCCTGTCCCACCCATTTAATACAATATAGGGGTTTTTTAATTATTTAAAAAAACCTATTTGCAACATCTCAATTTTGCAAATTAAGCACATTGAATTTCCCCCAAGAGAACACAAAAATATCATTACCTTTTATTTGTTTCCAGTAAATGGAAAAATACGCTTAAGATTTACAGGGGCGCCGAATGCGTTGCCATCAGTTTGCAAACATGCAAGCCCAGTTCATCCCTCCCTTTCAGTACATGCAGCCAATTTCCCCCATGTAGCCTCCCTCGAAAACATGAGCTCCCATTATGAACAAAAAAATCTGTCCTCCATTAATTCATTAGAAGCTGACAAAAGGAGCTTTGATCAAGCCTGTTTAAAGGCTTCTCGATGACACATAGCAGTAAACCTCAGCTCTTGCACCGGAAATGTCGCCATAACTCTTCCTGCTAAATTTGACGATAGGCCGCCCCCCTCCTCGGATATTAATTGGCGCTTGAGTGCTCACACATGGTCTCCAGGCATGCTTTCGATCTGCTGTTTGAACTCTGGAGCTCGCGGAAGAACAGGAAATCTTGTGCTTGTTCCGTGAATGAGGAAAGCCAACACTGGTGTGTGTGTTTTTTCATCCCAGGGATCAAAGGGTTATGGAAAGCAAGGAGGTAAATTAAGACTGTTTGGGCATCTACCAGCCGATGGGCTGGCTTTACAGACAAAGAGAGTGTAGTAATGTCTAAATATATATCATTTCCCACAGATAGCCCATGTGATATAGTGGTTAGATTGTTAGACTAGGACCTCGGTAGACCAGGGTTCAAATTCTGCACTTAGCCCTGAAATGGAGTGACCTTGAGCCACTCACTGCCTCTCAAGCTAACCGACCTCACCTGCTTGTTGTGGGGATTAAAGGAGGATTAGTGTGGGAATGTTCTGGGGTGCAGGAGAGGATATATTGACTAATTATATCCTTATCCAACTTGTGCTAACAAGTTCCCAAAATATCAGCAGAGTTTATAGACATTCCCCTTTAAGTTTGCAACGGTAACGTGTGCACAGGTTCGCTAGAACCTCTATAATAATTACTCTGGTAATTTCCCCTTTGTTCCCTCTTAAAATCATAGAATCATAGAATCATAGAGTTGGAAGAGACCACAAGGGCCATCGAGTCCAACCCCCTGCCAAGCATACAAGACACAACACAGTCTTTATAAAAGTATAAAAGAGTTTACTCACGTTCTGTTCACAACATGATCCCAGAAGGTAGACAGGCTTAAAAAGGTTACATACACTTAGAATCTATCTTGTTGTAAGATAGACCTTATCTCCTCTCTTGGCTGAGAGCCAAGAGAGCATCTTTTAGATGCTTCCTCATCAAAGGAAAATGGCAGAGAGAGAGAGATGGCTGCCTGCCCTGTGCTTTTGTCATTTACCTGCACAGGTGAGGCCACACCCACCTCTGGTCACATCCGGAGGAAGTCCGTCCCCAGGAAGTTTACCTGCTTGCTGGACAGACATCCCTCCCCATGTTCTAACATGTACACTCTAGGAATGTTGTCATTGACTGCTCCTGTGTTTACATCCCACAATTAGGACCTGGGCTGCTTCAACAGAAGTCTAGTGTCCCGATCAAAGGAAGTAATAGTACTACTCTATTCTGCCTCAGTCAGACCACACCTGGAATCCTGTGTCCAATTCTGGGTACCACACTTTAAGAAGGATGTTGACAAGCTGGAATGTCTGCAAGATGATCAAGGAGAGAGCTTTCCAAACTTTTCATGTTGGCGACACACTTTTTAGACATGCATCATTTTGCAATATAGAAATTCAGTTTTACTAGCACACCAGAGGTTAAACCAGGGGTCAGCAAGCTTTTTCAGCAGGAGGCCGGTCTACTGTCCCTCAGACCTTGTGGGGGGCCAGGCTATATTTTTTTTGGGGGGTGAACGAATTCCTATGCCCCACAAATAACCCAGAGATGCATTTTAAATAAAAGCACACATTTTACTCATGTAAAAATACACTAATTCCCAGACCATCTGTGAGCTGGATTTAGAAGGCGTCTGGGCCGGATCCAGCCCACAGGCCTTAGGCTGCCTACCCATGGGTTAAACTAACTCCTTTCCTGTCTAAGGAGGCGCTCAGGGAGAGTTCAAGCAACACACATACACACTGCAGGCAATACACTAACATGTTGTGACACACAGTTTCGAAAGCTAAGGAAGGGAAGAACCATGTACACTGCTTTGGGCTCCTTGGAGAAAAAGGTGTGCAATAAATGCAATAAAAATTAATGTGCTGCAGCCTAGAAAACCTTATTTGTTCATCTTTCATTCTTCAATATTTCTGACCCCCACCCCAGGACAGCAGGCTTACAAGACAGCCTTAAAATGACCAGGGGCCAGAAACAATGGGAAATGGCGACCAAAGGTAACAAGGAACTTATTAAACACTCCAAATGGAACCTGCTCGATCCCACCGTGCAGAAAACGTAATGGCATTGGGTAGCTTTAAATTGGCTGGCCCGTTTAATATCACAAATATGCAGGGGAAGAACATTTCAATGCCGCGATTGTTGCTCGCTCTGCCCTCTCGCCGTTTGCGTGCACGAAGTCCGCATTCCGTTTGCACCCACACACACGTCAGAGAGCCCGACAATCAGCCATTATGAGCACAGAATACAGAATACCTCCATTGTACGAAAAGGGAAAGTGTTGGGCCTGTTTATTTTTCTGCCTCCCCATCCCGGACCAGCCGTTCTGCTGGCCTGCTGGGCTTGGCGGGGTGGGGGGCAGGGAGAGGAAGTGGGGCAAATACCTTTAAAAAGAAACCCCTCCATTCCATGCAGTATGCATGCTTTGCACGCAGTGTCAGATCTCAGGATCCAACCCTGGGATCCCTACCGAGGGAACGTGATTGTTTTGATTGTTTCTAGAAGGTTTCTGTTTATATTGTGATTGAGGCTGGAAGTTTGGGTACAGCTCAGCTTGCGTGAGAGGAGTTTTTATGGGGTTACAACAGACAGAGGGAGGGACCTCTGCATTCCCAGACGGCCCTTGTACCTTTAACCTCTCAGCTTACTTCTCTATCTGCTATTTAGACACATACATCTTAGGTTGTGTCCCATTTACAGCCTCCTCCATCTCCTCCTCACACCTCTCCTGCACCCCAAGATGAGAGGTAGTCTTTAACTATTCTCTGGGAGAATGAAGGATTCAAGCATGGCTGCCTTGCTCTTCTCTAGACTAATTATTTACATGAGAACTAGAAACCTTTTCTTTCCAGGCTATGTATTTCCTGCAATAAACAGCTGCACCTGGGAACTCCCTGCCCATTGACCTTAGGCAGACACCTTTAGCGTACTGCCGCCCAGAGTAGCTGAGGCAACCCAGCCAGATGTGTGGGGTACAAATAAAAGCAGCACCTTAAATTGGGCTTGCACCACCACTAAGCCATGGCACAATGTTTTCCCAGAGAAGCGTAGCCTTAGGATGCTGCCCAGAGCAGTGAAAAAACAGAACTGGGGGTGGGGGATGGAATTCTATAATTATTTATTACTTGTGCATCCCACATTTTTTTCTCCAGCGAGCTCAACATGCAAAAATGCACTCCTATAAATATTTTGAACCTGCTCCTCCGTTGCGATTTGGGAGCATTCCAGGCAGATGAGGCTGGGCTCTCCACCCCCACGGCAAACCCACCGCAGCAACGCAGAACAACAAAGCCAGAACGCAACAGGAGACCCCGTGCAGAAATCGGAAGAATGTGGCTAGCTGCAGCTGACCCAGGAGAGGTCTTAAAAACTTTCCTTTCAACTGTTAAATTGTTGCGCTCAGCTGTGACCAACCCTGGCAAAGAGGCCCAAAGAGTCTGCTCCTTGTTATTCACCGTTTAAATGGAAGTGAAGGAGATTTATCTGGCTGTCTTGGGAGACAGCGGGATGATGCTGTTCCATGCTGCTTTGATAGACTTTGGCCTACCCCAGTAGACTTCGGCCAAACCTTTTCAAGCCGCCCCCCTCCCCACCTCCATAAACTCATCCCCAGTACCCCCTACCCTACCCTATAAAAAGCATCATTCAGAATAGCGGCCGGCACAACCCACTAAAGAGGATAACAGCACAATAAAATTCAAACCAGGAATGATTAGTTGCACATTTATTAAAAATCCAAGTTTGGCTATTAATTCAATGAAATGGATTAACTTGATCCAGTGATACCAGCTTTTCAAAGTCTGGTAAACTAAAGGTAAAAGTAAAGGACCTCTGGACAGTTAGGTCCAGTCAAAGGTGACTATGGGGTGTGGCACTCACCTCACTTTAGGCCAAGGGAGCCGGCATTTGTCCACACACAGCTTTCTGGGTCATGTGGCCAGCAGGACTAAACCACTTCTGGTGCAATGGGACACCGTGACGAGTGCCAGAGTGCATGGAAACACCATTTACCTTCCTGCCGCAGTGATCATATTTATGTCTCCAGGGGGCCCCCTAGGTAACCCCCCTCCAGGGAGTGGTATCACCCACTTAAGGATTCACTGGCTTAGAATCACGCTGCCTTCTTCCCCCATTGCTGGGGAAAGTCACCCACCACTTACCACAAATGGTAGAGCATACCCTCCAGGTGTACCAATTTTTCAAGGACAGTCCAGGAATTATAAAAGTGATCCTGGCTTCTGATATGACCCTGAAATTTCCCTTTGGCTCTCCAGATGTTCTTGGGCTCCACTTCCCATCAGCCCAAGTGGTTAGGGAAGAGGGGATTTGTAGTCCAATGATGTTTGGAGGACTAAAAGTTCCCCAACCCTGGTCTCTGCTGACTGGCTGGCTGGCTGGCTGGCTGACTGACTGACTGACTGACAGCAGCTTTCCAGAGTTTCAGACCAGGCCCATTCCCATACCTGCTTGAGATGCTGAGGGACCTTATCCATGGAAGACAGGTGATGCTCTACCACTGAGATATGCACCTTCCCAGATTATTTTGTGTTGCCTAATGAGATACATGGCCTGCCTTGTTGCATCTGCCTGGATCTGGCTAAAAAGACCCATTTTATGTCAAGGAATGGGGAGCCCAGCTCCTTAGGAGAGTAGAGGGAAGGAAGCCTCACACAACTTGGCTCAGAAGAGGCAGTCCACTGGCTCTATGCCAGGGATCATATTGCAGAGACTGCAGACAAGGATTTCAATTGCTTGCTGACACTGCTGGAAAATGTCACTGTGGAGTCAAGTGTTCTCGCTACCCCCATTTTTTTCTTAGAAATGTTCTGATGACAAGCCAGGCTCTTTGGAAAGAACATTAACTATGATACACACTTGTGCTCGATCATCTTTGGTGCTTCAGTCCACACAAGGCCTCAACACTGCAGTTAGAGTCTTGTGAGGATTTGTCCAGAGCAGCTTTCCCCAACCTGATTCCCTACAGATGTTTTGGACCATAACTTCCATCAGCTCCAGAACAGAAGAAGAGTCTGGCTGGAACAGGCCAATGACCCGTACAGCCCAGCATCCTGTCCTCACACTGGCCAACTAGATGCCTAGAGTGGGGAACTCACAAGCAGGATTTGAGCACAAGAACAGTCTCCCCTCCTGTGGTTTCCAGCAACTGAGATTCAACTGCATTGCTGCCTCCAATTGTGGAGACAAGAGCACAGCCATTATGGCTACGGAGCTGTTGATAGCCCTCTCCTCTGTGAATTTGTTGAATCCTCTTTTAAAGGTTGGTGGCCATCACTGCCTCCTGTGGGAGTGAGTTCCATAGTTTAAATATGTGCTGTATGAAGACACAGTTTACCTTCATGCCACAGCTGTACCTACTTATCTACTTGCGCTGGCGTGCTTTTGAACTGCTAGGTTGGCAGGAGCTGGGACAGAGGAGCTCACCCCGTCACGGGATTCAGACCACTGACCTTCCGATTGGCAAGCCCAAGAGACTTAGTGGTTTAGACCACAGCGCCACCGTGTGCTCTGGTTTCTGTCACTGTGTTCAGGGTGTGCACGGTGTTAAGAACAGTTTCAGGTTAAGAACGGACCTCCAGAAGAAATTAAGTACTTAACCCGAGGTACCACTGTACAGTGGTGCCTCGCAAGACGAAAAGAATCCGTTTCGTGATTCTCTTCGTCTAGCGGTTTTTTCGTCTTGCGAAGCAAGCCCATTGACGGATTAGAGGATTAGCGCTATTAGCGGCTTTTAGCGGCTTTTAGCGGCTTATCAGCTTATCGGATCAGCTGATAAGTGGCTTAGCGGCTTAGAAAAAGGGGGGGAAGGAAAAAAAAACCCGCAGGAACTTGCAAGACATTTTTGTCTTGCGAAGCAAGCCCATAGGAGATTCGTTTTGCGAAGCACCTCTAAAACGGAAAACTCTTTCGTCTAGCGAGTTTTCCGTCTTGCGAGGCATTCGTCTTGCGGGGCACCACTGTACTGTCCTTCATCTGAAGATCACAGGGTGGCTTACAATATAAAAACACAAAAACAAACACCATGGTAACAAACAATAACAAGAACACAAACTCAGTTTAAAAGCCGTAGTTCAGTTAGCCAAAGATCTGGGAAAAGAGGCATGTTTTTGCCTAGCGCTCAAATATATGTAACAAAGGCAGCAGGCGAGCCTCCCTGGGGAGAGCATTCCACAAATGGGGAGCCACCACAGAAAAGGCCTGTTCTCATGTCGGAGGAGGCACATGAAAAAAGACTTCAGATGATGATCGCTTTCTCTCCTTTCCTTCCAAGGAAGATGACTGCATGTGTTGGTGCACAGCTGTCCAATGATGCTGACCTATGATGACTAAGCCCGGGTCAATTTTTGAAGGATTTGTCTACCTGGTGGCTGGTGAGACTTTGGGATCAGCCCGGGTGTGCATCTTCACCTCCCCTGGTTTTATGAATCAGTGGGGAATCAAAGTGGCGGCTGCCGTCGACTCCCCATTACAGCGCTAGAAAAGAATGAGAAGCACCAAATGCCATTATGATTAAGATCTCCTTGGAGCTGACAGCTAGAACTGATGGGGTGTGGAGCTGGCGGCCGCCCGCTCAACTGTTTCCTTTCCCTTTTTCTTTTTGAGCTGTCACTGGGAAATTGTAGAGTCTGACAATCATGTTGCTAATGTAGCAGCCCTAAGTGATGGAGATTCTCCTCTGGGGTCGTCCCCCCCCCAGCTAAACACCATTCCCTGGTGTCATCACCTGGAGGGCTCTTTTGGAATGTGCATTATGGGATGCCTGCCAGAGGAGTAGGCACAGATAGGCCTTGAGGTTTCAAGCCCTTAACAACTTGGGACCAGTTCACCTGCGAGATCGCCTTGCCCCATCTATGCCCACTCGACCGCATCAACTGGAGGAACTGGCACTATTACAGCTGCCACATACTACTTGTGTACTCATTGTAGGATTTGAACTGTAAACAGCAGTGGAAAATAATTCAGATATTAATAGGATGAAAGTGGGATGTTAAGTTACAATATGCAGCAGGGTAAGGGGAAATAAGGAAACCACGGAGGGACGGAGGGCAAGTTCACATGTACTAGAAATATTGTTGGAAATTAAATATGTAATACAGTGGTACCTCTGGTTACGTACTTAATTTGTTCTGGAGGTCCGTTCTTAACCTGAAACTGTTCTTAACCTGAAGCACCACTTTAGCTAATGGGGCCTCCTGCGGCCACACGATTTCTGTTCTCATCCTGAAGTCTGTAACCTGAAGCGTATGTAATCTGAAGCATAAGTAACCCAAGGTACCACTGTAAGTGTCTGGAAATTCCAAATAAAATATTTTTTTACAATACCTGTTCTGCATTTGTAAGAACTCAGTCTTTTAGTGTGGCAGCACCTACACTTTGGAACTCACTGCCAGGCAAGCATTTTCGCTGAGCTGCTTTGCTGCTTTGCTGAAAACATATTTGTTTAGAGAAGCCTGCACAGATGTTTAGAAAGCTGGTGTGAGTTTTAATCTGTTTTAGTCTATTGTTGTGTTAACTTTTCAAAAGTCTTACGCTAATTTTTCTTAGTGGTCATTCTGTTGCTTTATTGGCTTTGTAAACTGCTTTGAGCTGCTGTGCCGCTGAGCTATGGCCTTTCCTTACTTACTTCCTACCTACCTACTGATCTTTCGATCTATAGAAGGGGTAGGCAACCTAAGGCCCGTGGGCCAGATTTGGCCCAACCGCCTTCTCAATCCGGCTCACGGACGATCTGGGAATCAGTGTGTTTTTACATGAGTAGAATGTGTCCTTTTATTTAAAATGCATCTCTGGGTTATTTGTGCTGGGATACTGCCAGGGAGACAAAGTCCATCATGGCCCCAAGCCGTCTGCCGGACGATCCATCAATCTCCCATAGGCACGCAGTATCAGCAATTAGTGACATGAGTTTCTAGAAAATATCTTGCCACATTCCAGAGCTCATGCACACTCTATTAGCAGATAATGCACAGCAAAAGTCGCACTCAGGAGAGCATTATTTACAAGTTTTATTCAGCATTGATCAGAACAAAGAAAGACATGACTGCCTGTGTCAGTGTCTCCAGACAGAGAGAAAACGAAAGCAATAGGAAACCTAAACATCCTGTGAACAGGAAATACGCAGACTCTGTGACTCTCAAAGCCTGCTCCATTTTAAGGTGGAACGGAAATATCCTAACAATTTGTGGGGCACAGGAATTCATTCATTCCCCCCAAAAAAAGTATAGTCTGGCCCCCCACAAGGTCTGAGGGACGGTGGACTGGTCCATGGCTGAAAAAGGTTGCTGACCCCTGATCTATAGGTAGGGCTGGGGAAATTGCCTGCCTGAAGCCCTCCAGAACTGCTGCCAGTCAATGCAAAAGCTACTGAAGTAGATGGACCAATGCTCTGACTCCATATAAGGCAGCTTGCTGTGTTGCTCTTAGGCAACCACAAAGCTTCTGGGATCAAGGGGTGTCAGAGATCCCAGAGAAATGCACGAGTCCCTGGCTCCTCTCCAGTGGAGAGATTAATCCCTGGAGTGATTTGGTCATGTTCAGGTGCCACAAAGCGTCTTCACTTGTTTGCAGTAGGACAGGGTGTTCCAGCCAAGTATGGAGACATTCCGGCTTCGTGGAAGCACTTTATGCATCATTGATGGGAAGACAGAGCACGAGGCATCTGTTCATCAGCTTCATCTTTTGCAATATGTTCTTGCTGTGCACAGCCGGAGCCTGTAATTACAAGTGACCCAGCACTACACGAGGTGAGATGCATCTGATAACTCTGAACACTCTTCTGCAGTCAAGGTAGTGTGTTAAGACCTGCAGGTCTTCATACCTGAGAAGCAGCCTTGTGTAAGATTGATGGATGCATCTCTGCAGTTCTTTTGTAACTTCCCGCTTCTTCCTCCTCCCAGCACCAAATCTGTAAACATCCCATTAAGGTTTGCACAGCACAGGCCTGGGATGGCAGAGTCGCAAGTCGGCTGGGCCCCCAAACCAAACGAGGAGTGGGTGTAGGTTAAGTAAAGGTAAAGGGTCCAGTCGTGGTCCATTAGGTCCAGTCGTGGCCGACTCTGGGGTTGCGGTACTCATCTCACTTTATTGGCCGAGGGAGCCGGCGTACAGCTTCCAGGTCATGTGGCCAGTAATGACGAACCAGAGCACTGCACGGAAACGCCGTTTACCTTCCCGCTGGAGCGGTGCCTATTTATCTACTTGCACCTTGCTTTCGAACTGCTAGGTTGGCAGGAGCAGGGACTGAGCAACGGGAGCTCACCCCGTCGTGGGGATTTGAACCGCCGACCTTCTGATCGGCAAGTTCTAGGCTCTGTGGTTTAGACCACAGCACCAAGTCCAAAAACCTGATTGAATCAAGATGATTGGTGACAGTAAGGAGATGCTAGATGCCATTGCTTGCTCTATGCCATTGCTCTGCAATCCGCAAAGATGCCCGGCTGTAAGCTCCATCGTTAACAGCCGTTTCGTCCTTTTGAAATGGAAATCCTCTAACAGCTCCATTATACTACAACTTGAAAGGACTCTTGACTATTCTAACCGTGTTCTCTTTGTGAGTATGTACGAGCTAGTTATAATGTACAATGTTCTTGTTTTCATGTTTGTAAGACTCTTAAGAAGTGCCTGTGGTTTTTCCACAAGTTTTCAGTTTCCTTTTAAAATAAAATTTTAATTTAGAACCTGTTGGTGTGTGGGTGCCTTTTCCAGGGAACAGCTAAATCCAAGCCTTCTGCTTAGTCACGCTATACCGAGTGAACTTCTGCCTGCAAGCTTGTGGATGCAGCTTGTAAGGGGTGGGGATTGCCAGGTTAATTGGACACACTCTTCTCCCTGGGTTGTGTCTCTGGGATTCCCTGAACTAAAGGGAGTGGTGGCAGCCTTACCGGTGTGATTTCAGTCTGTGTTTGAAAAGTAACTTCCCTCGCCAACCTATTCCAGAAACCTGAATTGGCCGGAGAGCAGAGTCAGGGGATGGAGGGGTAGTGTGGGCGAGTGGAACCGTTGCTACATGGTTCCCTCATTGCGAGAAGCAAAGCTACAGGGAACCAGGCAGTGGGCCTTCTCGGTAGTGGCGCCCGCCCTGTGGAACGCCCTTCCAGCAGATGTCAAAGCGATAAACAACTACCTGACATTCAGGAGACATCTTAAGGCAGCCCTGTTCAGGGAAGTTTTTAACGTGTGATATTTTACTGTATTTTTGGTTTTTATGGAAGCCGCCCAGAGTGGCTGGGGAGGCCCAGCCAGATGGGCGGGGTATAAATAATAAATTATTATTATTATTATTATTATCAAATGTGGTTGGTGAAACTCCAGAGAAAGAGAGAAAACTCATATTTCACTGCCAAAATGAGAGGTTCACATGTTGACACTGTTAAGGAAGTTCCAGCAATGTAAGTTCTTGTTTATGCACCACACACCTGTGAAGGAGTGGGCAGGTGGTGGTTTGGGATCTAGTGGCAGATCTCTGAGTAATCTGCAGATCAGCAAGGATGTTGTCTGATTCTCAACTGTTTAGCAATAAGCAGCCACAAAATGAAATCAGTCTCACTCCCACTCTAAATTATATTGCTGAAATTGAGAAAGCATAGGGGAACAAGGAGTGTTCCATTTATTTATTTGTTTATTTATAAATGCTTGTACACTGCTGTGTCATTACAATATATATCAAAGCAGTTGACAACAATAAAACCATACAATAAAAGCCATACCAAAGTTAAAACAGGCATCAATTCTCCATTGTAGAAAGATATACTTTTTTAATTGCCTGCACAGGCCTAGCAGAACAGAATAGTTTTTAGCAGGTGTTTAAAAGTTGGCACAGAAGGTGCCTGCTGAATCTCTAGTGGCAGAGTGTTCCACAGGACTGGGACAATGACATTAAAGGCTCAATTTCTTGTGGTTGGCAAATGAGCCTCACCAACTTGGGGAACGACCAACGATGCTCCTGCAGGGGAATCTCAGGGGACTGAACTACGATATAAGGGTACAGACAGTCCCTAAGATATCCTGGACCATTCAGTTGTGCTATTCAAAGCAACTCTGAATTTTAAAATCCTAACTGCCCATGTTTTGCACCAGCCTCCTGTTGGTGAATCCTGGTGTCCTAGAAACAAGCCTGTAGACCACTTATCCCTATACTAGTAAAAGGTGATCTGGTTACATTCAACAAGTTATAGAATTATCAGTTAAAGGAACCTGGTGGTGATATGTGAACAGAGGTTGTTGTGTTGAAATTCCCATTTAACTAAGATATAGCTGCTCTCCAAGGTGATATTCAGTTGAAGCTCCTGAGCCAACCTGTCATCAGTCAAACGTTTTTTCCTGAGCTGCAGTTGTTGGTTTTTTGGGGGGGAGGGGCGCGGGAAGTCTGACCTCCTGTGCAATTCAGGCATCCTTTAAATCTGTGCAATCTGTGCTGATCGCTTCCATTTCATTTGAGTGATTCACCAGCTCCTTAGCTGACGCCGCTTCCTTCAAGATTGGGAAAGCAGGAACAGAGTGACAATCAGGGAAACAAAACGTCTCATCGTCTCATCGTGGAGGGAGGCAAACTTACTGGAAAGAGGAGGTGTTTATTGATTTGCACTAATAGCAACTTGAAAGTGGATGCCGCTAATTAAAGTGTTACAAGCCTAGATCTTCCGGGAGCAAGGACTCAGATGCTCCTGGAGATTGTCTCTGGAGTCAAGATATCCCAGCCAAGACTTGGGTACCCTTGTCTATAGTCGAGTAGCCGTTGTGTAACTCCTGGAGTGGCCTCCAGAGGCATTACAGGGGATCAGGTCAGGAAGAGACATAAGAACATGCAAAGAGGATGCCGGATCAGGCCAATGGCCCATCTTGTCCAACATCCTGTCCTTACAGTCGCCAACCAGATGGCGTTACGAGAGAAGAGAAAGTTTTCTCTATCCTCTCTCTCTCTCTAAACATTTTATTAGTTTTCCAAAAATAACAACAACAATACAAAAACAAAACAAATTGACTTCCCTCTAGTCCCTTCCTTGGTTCCATTATTTATCAACATACCGCATGTCCATTGTTAAATTTTGAAACCCATTTAAATTACCTATTATCTGTTCATAACTAATTTACAAGTAATTTTAAAACCCTGCTAATATATTGACCTGTGTACAATGCTTCTGTATATATGCAATAAACATCTTCCATTCTTCCTTAAATTCATTGCAGTCTCTTCCTCTTAGTTTCATTGTCAGTTTTGCCATTTCAGCATATTCCATTAATTTAGCTTGCCAATCTTCTATAGCTGGGACACCTTCTTCTTTCCAATGTTGTGCTAATAATGTCTGTGCAGCCATAGTTGCGTACATACTGTAAATAAATTCTTTTGTGATTTTCCTGTACTACCTAATAGGAAAGCTTATGGTTGTTCTTTACAAAGGTTATCTTAAACATCTTTTCCATTTCATTATAAATCATTTCCCAATATTTCTTTATAATGTTACAATCCATCCACATGTGAAAAAATGTCCCTTCTGTTGTTTTACATTTCCAACACTTGCTTTCCTTAGTTTTATACATTTTTGCTAATTTAACTGGAGTAAGATATCCACCTTCTCCATGCCAGGTATCCTTTTATAAACTTCTATCAAAACCCGAAGGTTTCTCTTGCACTCATTCTTTGGCATGGGGAAGCATCCAGATCACAGCTCTGCCCTTGTCTCAGCCCGGCTTGAATATAGGCGCACCAACTTCCCGTTTGCTCTTCCTCAGGCTTCATGAAACTCCAAGTCACTGGATACTCAATGCTTCAAGATGTTTGAAATATCAAGTGGTATACAAATGCTTTTGTTCAAATACTGTACAGTGAAACCTTGGTTCTTGAACTTAATCTGTTCCAGAAGTCCATTTGACTCCCGAAACCATTCGAAAACCAAGGTGCGACTTCTGATTGGCGCGGGCTCCCCGGAAACAATAGCCAACAGCCGCATCAGACGTTCGGCTTCTGAAAAATGTTCAATAGCCGGAACACTTACTTCTTGGTTTTCAGCATTCGGGAGCCAATTTGTTCGTCAACTAAGCTGTTTGAGAACCAAGATTCCATTGTTTTTCATAAATATGGAGCTTCTAGGAGGAAAGGTGAGATATAAATCAAGAATAATAGACAGCAAAGTTGTGTCTCAGTTTGTGCATTGTTTCGGGGAGGGCGAATTGGCATTTTAATGCAAACCAAATGAATTTTTGCCTCCACCCTTTATGCCGGGGAGAAAAGCGCTGGGAGCATTTTCATTCCCCAGGCAAGATGAGCTCCTTGCTCTCTTCAGACCAACAACATTTCTCCGCCCTCCTATAACCTTTGCATACCAACATTTTTGCCATGTTCGCCTGTCACTTTTGAAGCTCAAATATGAGGTCCTTATCTTGTTTCATCTCCTCTGGCCTTAAAACGGAGACAAGACATGACACACACACTTTGCACCTCTTGGGAGCTGACAAGGGCTGGGGAGGGGGGTCTGCCGCAGACCCTGACAATTGCCAGAGCTCCCTGCGCTTTATTGACCAGCTGAAGCCAAGACAACAGCAGCAGCAGCAAATCCCCTTGGCCCCAGAGCAGAGGGAGTGAGCAAAGGCAGATGTCTCTCTCTTCCTCCCTCTCCTGCATTTGCAGCTTGTCAGCGCCAGGCAGCTGCTCCTGTCTGCCAGTAGTCCTGTCAGTGGTGAGAGGGGAACAGGCGCACATTGAGGTCAGGGTGCAGAGCAGATGGATGACGCAGGATTTATGGCTTCATCTTCCACCTGGAATGCCTCTAGGTTCCAGATTGGCTAATAAGAATATCAGGCCTCTTGCGGATAAGTCTGGGAGCTGTGTGGTTGGATAATTCTCTCCCTCCTTCCTTATTTATTGCATTTATAGTCCCTCCTCTTTCTCCAAGGAGCTTAAGGTAGCATATGTGATTCCCACCCACCCACAACAACTCTGGAAGGTAGGTTAGGCAGAGAGGAAGTGACTGGCCCAAGTATGATGGCTGAGGGCAGATTTGAAGCGGTTCTCAACCTGTGGGTCCCCAGATGTTCTTGGACTACAACTCCCATCATCCCTGACCACTGGTCATGCTGGCTAGGAATGATGGGAGTCGTAGTCCAACAACATCTGGGGACCCACAGGTTGAGAAACATTGCCCTAAAGGTAAACCACTGGTAGGGGGAGCCCTATGATATACATCAAATCAGGGCACCCCCAAGATCCCTGATGGGGTTGTGGCATGGCCCTAGCCCACTCCCAGGCTTTGGACAGAATCCACGCCCCCGGATCCCTTTAATGGGACACCCTTAACGAGGAGGGGCAGGCTTAGGCTACAACCTCCCCTCCCAAAAACAAGACTTACCCAATGCCTAGCCTCACAATGTTGTGTTGATTGTTACAAGGTAGGCAAAAACCAAACAGCTGGTGCCAATTTGCCAAGTGGGAAAAATTCCTACCCGGCCCCATCAATATGGCAGTCGACATGTCCATAGCAATGTCAAGTCATAAAGTGAAGGTAAAAGGACCCCTGACTGTTAGGTCCAGTCGTGGCTGACTCTGGGGTTGCGGTGCTCATCTCACTTTATTGGCCAAGGGAGCCGGCATACAGCTTCCGGGTCATGTGGCCAGCATGACAAAGCCATTTCTGGTGAACCAGAGCAGCACACGGAAACACCGTTTACCTTCCCGCCGGAGCAGTACCTATTTATCTACTTGCACTTTGATGTGCTTTCAAACTGCTTAGGTGGGCAGGAGCAGGAACCGAGCAACGGGAGCTCATCCTGTCGCGGGGATTTGAACTGCCAACCTTCCGATCGGCAAGTCCTAGGCTCTGTGGTTTAACCCACAGCGCCACCTGCGTCCCTTATGTTGAGTCATACCAGAGCTTTAAAAAGAGGGCGGGTGGGCTGGGAGATCTGGCAAGGAGGCAAAAAGGAGGGGGCACCCCTGGCTGTGGCACAGTTTAAATGGCCACTGGCCGTGCCCCTGGCTGTTCCGATTGGACAGCCAAGGGCGTGACGCTGCCGGGAGTCCCAGTGACACAGGAGGCATCCCCCTGCCCTCCCGCCAGGTCACTGCGAGGCCTGGATGCCCTGCGGCAATGCCACCCACTGGGGTAAGGTGAGGAACAGGAAAGAACTTCCCTTATTTGTCGCTCAGGCCAAAAAGCCTCCTAAACTTTTGCTGATGAGGACAGTGAGAGCCAATGTGGCACAGGGGTTGAAGCACTAGCCTAGAAGCCCCCCCCCCCTCAGCCATGAAGAAGCTCACTGGGTGACACTGGACTAGTCACTAGCTCCTAGCCTAGCCTACCTCACAGAGTTGTTGTGGGGATTTAATGAGGAGGGGGAGAATCACCCACGTCACCTTGAGCTTCTTGGAAGAAAATATGGCACAGAAAAATTGACGGGAAAGTGTGGGATAATAAAACCTGTTTTGCTGCCACTTCATTTAACCTCCTTGCAAACAAATTGCTCAAGAAATGGGTCATTTGGTAGCATCCTGTGCTGTGCAGATCTGGGAGTTAGAGGCCTTTGCTTGAGCATCTTTTCCCGGATTGTATTTCTGCTTCTAACTTTCTTTATTCCAGCACCATGCTTGCACATCTGTGCCCAAAGCACACCTCCAAATTCTCTTTCAAACTGACCAGGAGCAAACTGCATTTTCCACCAAAGGCAGTCTCTTGCCTTTCATTGCTCCTGGTGCCTCTTTAACTCCCCACGCCTACCCTGCAACTGCCGCCTCCTTCTTGCTGAGCCAAAGGTTTCAAGCTCCTTTTCACAGTTCCTTGCTAAGACACAGGTCGGATAATTGGATCTTCTAAAGTTACAGCTTGGACTCGGAGAGTCTGCCAAGAGCCAGCGATAAGTGACACAAGGTGCCCTTTGCAAAGCTGTCTGGAATGAGAAGGCAGCAGACAGAGCGCTGCTGGAGCAGGCCTCTGGTCTGGCCACCTGCTTTTGGGAAGTCCACAAGGCCCAGCCCCGCCTCTGCCATTAGTCCTCGTGATTGAGGTAGATTGCCTCTAAACCTGGTTGTTCTATATAGCCATTGTACGTTGGTGCATTTGTTGTGCGGTCTCCTTGTTGACCGTCGGGTCTCTCAGGCTCAGTTTTCCCTATCTGGAAAATGGGTGCAACCATGAAAAAAGAAGAATCCCTGCCTGATAGGAGGACCTCGCCCCAGTATAAAGAGGCTCTGGCCAGACGTTTCACCTGGTATCCATTAAGTGCTCAGCGCCAGCTGATTAGCAAGGAGCTTGAGATAAGAGACTGCTGGTCGGGTGCCAAACTGCTCAAAGGGAATCTGAGATGATTATGGCGTTTGGTCGGCTGGCAAGCCGTCAAGGAGAGTTAAGAAAGTCTGTCCTAAGAATTTGCCCAGAGCACTTGATGGGTCCAGTGGCAGCCCAAAGGAGTTGGCAAAGGTGGGCCAAAATTTGTTCCCTTTGCCTTTCCCGTTGCAGCAGACCAGCATGGAAAATGGACGTTTGGCGCTGGAGGGGTCCTGCTGCCAAGCCAAGGAAGTCTACTTTGTGTTCCTCATCAGGCAATGTCATTTCCATCTGCCTTGCCCCACCCAGTCTTTCCCAGGCTGTGACTTTGAGAACAGCAGCAGCAGAAGCAGGTAGAGGAGTTCACGGATTTTTGAAAAAAATAGTTTTATACAGTGCTTTTTTGTTTTTGTTTTTTAAAAAATCTTTAGGGGTACTCTCATTTTCCTACTCATATTGAAATACAGTGTTACCTCAGGTTACATACCCTTCAGGTTACAAATGCTTCAGGTTACAGACTCTGCTAATCCAGAAATAGCACCTCGGGTTAAGAACTTTGCTTCAGGGTGAGAACAGAAATCATGCTTTAGTGCAGCGGCAGCAGCCGGAGGCCCCATTAACTAAAGTGGTGCTTCAGCTTAAGAACAGGTTAAGAACAGACCTCCAGAACGAATTAAGTATTTTTCGCCCTATAGGGCGCACCGGCCCATAGGACGCACCTCGGGTTTTTTTGGGGGGGGGAATGAATAATAAAAAAATTCCCTCCCCAGCCGCGGGGCTGGGGCGGGGGAAGCCCAAGCTTCCCCCAACCCAGCCCTCAGAACAGGCTGCTATCCGCTGGGCTCGCAAGGCTTGCGACACCTGCCCGAAGCACAGGGCGCCCTCCGGAGGGCACCCCGTGCTTCAAGCTGCAGGCTGCTGCCCGCAAGCCTTGCGAGCCCGCGGGAACTCCCGCCAGACTTGCAAGGCTTGTGGATAGCTTCCTGAAGCCTGGAGAGCGAGAGGGGTCGGTGCACACCGACCCCTCTCGCTCTCAAGGCTTCAGCAAAAGCCTGCCTTCGCCCCAAAGGACGCACACACATTTCCCCTTCATTTTTGGAGGGGGGAAAGTGTGTCCTATAGGGCGAAAAATACGGTACTTAACCTGAGGTACCACTGTACTGCCCCTCAATGAAGCCAAACTTGAGATAGACAAAATGTTTAGGGGTATGCGCACCCCTATGTCCCCCCAGGGGGGGAAATCACTGGTTTTATAAGTTGTGAGTCTTTGTTTCTCAATTTCATCCTTTCCCATGGTTTTGCATGTTTTATGGTATTTTATGCATCATGATTTGCTGTTATTTTTATTGATTGTAGGTTGGCAATTCTTTATTGTGGTTGATAAGTGTGAACTGTTTAATAATTATTTGTTGATGTTTAATTTTACTGTTTACTATTAGATTCTGGTGCAATGTTGAATGCTGCTTTGTTTGATATACAGTAAATTGTTCATTTTGAAGTTATTGTGACTTTTACATTGGATCAGATTGTTACTATTCATGTTCGATGTTTTATTATGTTTTTATGTGTTGGAAGATGCCCAGAGTGGCGGGTGTGGTATAAACAACAACAACAACAACAACAACAACAACAACAATTCTCTTTCTGCTGAGTGTTTTGAATAGGGAATCTGGTGAGTTTGAGGCGCCCCCCCCTCAATTGTTTCCGGAGTGAGCCTGCGATCCTGTTTTCCCGGCCGGGTATTCTCAACCTAAGCCTGCTATTTGAAGCATCAGCAGTAATAAGTCTAGCTAATCCCAAGGAATGGCCAGGCGCAACACGGACTGCTACATTCCGACGGATTAAAATAGAGGCTGCAGCCTTCCGCCGCTTGGAGGGCGCCCAATTTTACCCGGGAACCTCAGAGCCGCGCCGAGCATGCTGTTAATTGCTGTTTTGCACAAATATAGCGTGCTTTAATGCTGACGCGAGTCACGGACTGGCAGATTTAGATCGCTGGTATCAACAGACATTAACGCCTCGCGGCTGTAAACCTGGGAAGGCAGCAAATGGGATTTGCCTGAGCCGGTCTGAACGCCCCGGGCCCTGCCTGTTGATCTGTGGCAGCTGACTGAGCATCGCCACTTCTCAGAAATGTGCTGCATCCATCAAAACTGGGAGCAGCTGGCAGGCAGCTACAAAGGTCATGGTTGCTGGTGGGGAAATACCTTCTCAGGACGCGCCACATTACTCAGCCGCGGATCAGCTGCGGGGGGAGGGGGGTGCTCATTAAAGGAGCCTCGTCATCCCCTCCCTCCTTAAAAGACGCATGTGAGAAGGACTGGCGAAAAGGAGGAACCACTTGCTCTGCCTCCCCGGTTGGAGGCAGCAGTGCTTCTGAATGCCGGTTGCTGGAAGCCACGGAATCCTGGATTTGTGCAGTTGGAAGAGGGTCCCCTAAGGGTCATCTAGCCCAACCCCCTGCAACGAGGGAATCACAGGTGAAGAATCCATGACAGATGGCCACCCAACCTCTGTTGAAAACACCTCAAATGAAGGAGAGGCCACCGTCTTCCAAGGAAGTCTGCTCCGCTTTCAAACAGCTCTCACTGTCAGAAAAAAGTCTCCCTGCTATTTGGTTTAAACAACTGTTAAGTTGGGAGGGACTCCTAAGGGTCATCTAGTCCAACCCCCTGCAATGCAGTGGGAGAGAAGGCTCTCTTGCTCAGGGCCTGCTTGCTGGTTTCCCACAGGCACCTGGCTGGCCACTGTGAGAGCAGGATGCTGGATTAGATGGCCTGATCCAGCACAGCTCTTCTGATGTTCTTAACATCTTCACACAGTGCAGAGTTAAACTATGTAACTTGCTCCCACAGAAGGCCAGTGATGGCCGCCAACCTGGCAGCATCTCCACAGAGAGAATCCTGGCTGAAACCCTGGAGAGCAGCTGTCTGCCAGTGTTGACAGTACTGAGCTAGGCGGACCAGTGATCTGACTCAATATAAAGCAGCTACCTATGCATAAAACAAAAAGTGTCCTGTGATTGCTGAGCTGGCTGGGGATGAGGGAAGTTGTAGTCCAAAATATGTGGAGGGCATCAGGTTGGGAATGGCTGTTCCAGCATGCTCAGGAAAAAACAACGCAGGATAAGGCTGTGCAGGCAGAGACCTGCTCAGTCCTGGGCAGCTCCCATTTGAGACCCGCGAAGAGTGACAAATGGCTCAGGACTTGGACAGCCAAGAGATTCCTTATTGCAATTCTGCTGGTTTGCAGACCGAGGTCATGCTTAGTAAAATCTGTAGTTGGCTGAAGGGCTGTAAGTCACACTTATCTCATGAATCAGCCTAGACACCATGCATCACTCTGTGATCCGTGCTGAGAACAGGGTTTTGCTTTGTTTTTCGGTAAGGAAGAATAATAATTCTTCCCCACTCGCTCCGTTTTAGAAAATTGTGTTTCTCTTGAACAGCCAAATTCCTTTCAAAGTGGCCAAGACTAGAGGCAAGTAGGTCCCTTTAGCAGGAAAACACAAGACAGGTGTCTTGTTTCTGGAAGCTAACCTTACAATGGATACTTGACTTGTTCCACTGGAGAAAGCCTTTGCTGAACGCTTTACCGGCAGATGCAAAAAAGAGGTGATTTTGAAAGGGGACGAATGTGTTTGTAAATAGCAGCCAGCAGGTGAGGAAAGAAGAATTGCAGAGTTGGAAGGGTCCCCCAAAGGACATCCATTCCAACCCCCTACAATGTCAGGCCTTATTGCTCTAACCACAGCACAGACGGGCAGTGCAACCAGTGCATTGCAGCAAAAATGGGGCGGGGGGCGGTTTGGTCAGGTGGATCAGGTAATAGACGAGCAAGCGAGGGAGGGGCATCCAGCAGGCCCTGAAGAACAGGAAAGGAACAGCCAAAAAGCCCAAACACACCCAGTGGTTTATAAAGTAAGCAGAAGTAGCTGGAGATGGTTGGTTCCTCCTGGCACTCTCACAAGACATTCCTGTCTGTTGGATTAAAGAAAAGTGCCTGGCTATGCTACTGGATGAAGTCAAGGACCCATGTAGCTCAGCGCTCTATCATCAAAGGGCTCCACCAGATGTCCATGGGAATCCTGCAAGCAGAAAAGGCAGGATCATAGAAGCTGGAGGGACACCCACGGGTCATCTAGTCCAACCCCGGGCAACGCAGGAATCGCAACTTGCAATTCCAGCAACAGGTACATTGCATCTGACAGTGGAGGTAGAACACAGCCCATGCGGCTAGTAGCCATACATAGTAGCCTTCTCCTCTATGAATTTGTCCAGTATTCTTTGAAAGCCATGCAAGTCAGTGACCATCAGTTCCTCTTGTGGGAGTGAGTTCCACGGCTCCCTATGGGATGATGGCATCATCTCTGCTCTAACGAGCTGTCCTGGAGAGGAAGAAGCTGGTGCCTGACTCCCAGGGGGCTCCTGGCATGAAATGAGTCATCCTGCCACCCCTGAAGGCAAAGGCTGGCCTGGGCCACAGCTCAGCGCCTCTGCCAGTGTCAATGTGCTCGTGGGCTAGTGATGCTCCCTGGCCTCCCTCCAGCTGCCAAGACACCCTCTCCACCCCCATTGCAGTTCATCTGCTGTTGTATTTCAGAGCAGGCAGTGAATTACTAAGCCTGGTGAGTAATGCTTTCGGAATCTATGTACTGATCTATTTGCAGTTATCAAGGCAGGGGATTCTGTCCAGACAGATGAAATTATAATTACCTTGTATTGACACCCCACTCCATTTCCATACTAAATGCATTCATTAGTAAGTGTTCAATGTGTGTGTTCTGACTGTGCCTGCCAACACAGCCGCCCTGATTTCCTGCGTAGATTCAGCAGCAGCTCTTTGCTTCTGCCGTGAGTCACTTTGTATAAAGTTCTAGGAAACAGAGCGCCAAAAAAAGAGAGAGATTTTTGGGAGAAGCAAGGCAAATGCGAGGGCAGAGTGCACCAGGCCTGAGATTTTTAAAGAAAGAAAATGTGCATTGTTTCGCTTTTACATTTCTGCTGGAGAGCATTGCGAGGGCATGAACAGTAGCCTTTGCTAACCTGGTGCTCTCCTGAAGCCTTGAACTACAACCCCCAGCTGCTCTTCAGCATCCTACGGCCAGGCTGAGTGCTGAGAGTTCAAAACGTTGCTAGCCTAGAATAAGACTTGTGTGTACAGTCAGCTAATCTGCGTTGCTGGGGTTCCAAGTGATGCTTCTTTACCTCTGCAGGTGATGCCCTAGATATGTGTTCTGCTCCACAGGTGCCCTGCCTATTTCCCTGGGCAAGGATGTCCTGGGTCTTTGCCCCACCAGATCTTGCACTAGGATGATGTGTGCCAATCACAAACCACCTGCCAAACTCCTGGGAATCCAACAAATACAGTCTGTACAATGCTCAAATCCCGCTGGTGGGTTTCCCATAATAAGCACCTGGTCTTCCACTGTGAAAACATGATGCTGGACAAGATGGGCCACTGGTCTGATCCAGCGGGCTCTTCTGACATTCTTAATGCTGCAAAACGAAATCACGCCTTTTGCTTTTTTTAGTGGACAAATGGGCGGAGATTCCCAAATTGAGCATCCCCAGTAACCGACAGCCAAAAAACTGAAACCCAGCTATCGAGCCACCTCTGCAGCTCTTTAAATGCTACAGAGTGCCACTGCAATAAGCAGGCATGCTGTCTCGTGACTCTGCCCTTTGTGGCAAAGTGCTCTATAGAATCAGAATTCTAGAGTTGGAAGGGACTGAAAGGATCATTTCATACAACCCCCTGCAATGCAGCTGTAGCGGAAGGTGGCTCTGGAACTCCAGACACACTGAGCATCTGAATCAATTTCAATCTTGCTCCACGCCTGGTTCTAGCACAGAAATTGCCTTGGTCTCGCGGTGTAAGGCCGTTGAATGCAGGAATGCAAGAAGAGACCTGCTGGATCAGGCTCTGTCGTGTTCCTTCTTCCAAGCGCTTGGTCACTGATATGGAGCCACCAAGATCAGGCTGCCTTTGGCTTTTTGGGAGCAGCTGAGTCATCTTCTTGGGTAGGAGGGTCCAAGAAGATGGGAATCCTCCTCTCTAATAACACTAGAACCCAGTGAGGCCATCCAACTAAGCTGGAAGACGGAAGATTCAGGACTGACAATGCAGTACATAGGTAAACTGTGGAACTCACTCCCACAAGAGGCAGTGACTGCCACCAATTTGGATGGCTTTAACAAAGGATGAGGCAGATTTGCGGAGAAGGCTGTCAGTAGCTCCTACCCACAATGGCTATGTTCTACATCCACTGTCTGAGGCAGTAGACTTCTAAACACTAGTTGGCTGGGATCACAGCTAGGCTTTTGTAAGTTGGGAGACTTCTCATAGGAATGTGCTTAGCCATGGTGAGAGCAGGACATTAGAGGAGATGGGCCTTTGGGTAGATCATGAACTTTGAATATATATATATATCCCGTATATATATAATGAATGTATTTTAATGTGTTCTTTTGTATGTATCATGGGATCACAGAATTGTAGAGCTGGAAAGGACCATCTAGTCCAGGGGTAGGCAACCTAAGGCCGGGGGCCGGATGTGGCACAATTGCCTTCTAAATCCAGCCTGCGGATGGTCTGGGAAGCAGCGTGTTTTTACATGAGTAGAATGTGTCCTTTTATTTAAAATGCATCTCTGGGTTATTTGTGGGGCATAGGAATTTGTTCACCCCCCAAAAAAAATATAGTCTCCCCCCCCAAGGTCTGAGGGCTGGTGGACCGGCCCACGGCTTAAAAAGGTTGCTGACCCCTGAGATTCTAGTCCAATCCCTTGCAATGCAAGAATCACAGCTGAACAATTCCTGACACATGATCACCCAACCCCTGTTTCAAAACCTCCGACAAAGGAAAGCCTACCACTTTCCAAGGGAGTCTGTTCCATGGTGGAATGGCTCTTACCCTTGGAAAGTTCTTCCTGATGTTTAGCTGGATTCTCCATTTGTGGCACTTCAATCCCTTGGTTTCCTCCCCTTGGGAGCATCAGAAAACAAGCTTGCTCCAACTTCTATGTGACAGCCCTTCAGATATGAGAAGATGGCTATCATTGCTGTTAGTCCCTCTGGGAAGCAATGCGAGGTGGAGGTGGTGAAGAAGGACCAGAACCAGAACCAGAAGAAGAACCCATTCTCAGTACTATTGGGAGAGCCACATTTCCAGCAAATGCAGGAGGGAGGGAGGGAGGGAGGGAGGGAGGGAGGGATGAGAAACATCAACTGTGATCTTCAGATGCAGAGCAGCATATAGATTTCAATAAGAAGAAACAACAAATAATAACAACCAGGTTTTCCCATGGTTACTTCTCCCTCTCTTCCTTTCAAGATCATGTGGCTTAGAGACCACAGTTCCTTTACTTGTAGGGAACACAAACTCGAGATGATAATTTTTTTGTTCCTCAATGCCAACCAATATGATTATTGCTTCCCACCTCTTGCTTTCCTAAATTGCTACCTTTACTTTTGCAATGTGTATATAATTATTCACTGTTTCCAGAACCCTGCGCCTGGCAAACCTCTGCTTTTCTCGGCATTGATTTCCACTCAGTTACTGTCAGCGTTTTGATTCAAACAGTATTTTAAACACACACGCACACAGACTGGAGAGAGAGAGAGAGAGAGAGAGAGAGAGAGAGAGAGAGAGTGTTATGAGTGAACAACATTAAGGTAGCAAGCAACTTGTATGTTCTGCTTCTTGCTAAAAGAAACCCCAAACACACACACACACACACACACACACACACACACACACACACCAAGAAAAAACTCTGGGAAGATTTTCCTGGATTGATTCACATCCATAAGGTAGCAGGAGAGCTCACTTTTTGGAATTGTAGAGATGGAAAGGACTGTGAGGGTTATCTAGCTCAATGCGCCGCAATGCAGGAATCACAGCTAAAGAATCCCTGAGAGGTGGCCATCCAGCCACTGCCTGGAAACCTCCAATCATCCACCACCTTCCAAGGGAGTCCATTCCACTGTTGAACCGCTCCTACTGTCAGCCAGTGGAATAGACAACCTTAGAAGGTGGTGGACTCTCCTTGGTTGGACGTTTCCCCCTTGAAATCTGGCCACATGGCTGCAGACAATTGCTTTGGAGGCCTCGCCTCCTTTCCTCAGTTTAATTGCTCCAAGCGAGCGACGTTAGTCACTGTGTAATGTACCCGAGCAAGTGTGGGGTTTAATGAATCATACTAACTGTGCACTCCAAGCAATTAGGTAAATCTAGCTGTTAGTTAGTGAGGCATAAAATAAATTTAATCTCTCTTCTAAAAAATCAATTATAGTGCTGTAATGTATAATTCAAGTTTGGTCATGCTACATAAATTTTCTGTTTTTAGTACGTTTTTAAGCTGGTCGGGTTATTAGATTCCGCCATCCCTCTGCCGTTGCTGGAGGGCGTCTGGCAGCCTCGGAAAAGCAGAATGAGGAGTCTGTGCAATTGCTGTCCCTTTTTTTGGGGGGGGGGCGATGGCCGCTTCTCGTCATCTCTGGGGCCATTGGCTTGGAAATGTTTCCGAGAGAAAGCCAGGCAGCCAGGGTGCCAGCCAAGGCACGGTGATGAAGTTGTAAATGAATCGGAGCAAGAGAAAAACATCTGGATGCCTCGTTAATTTAGGAGGCTGGAAGATGCTCTGGGTGCTTTTTCTCGCTTCCAACAGCCTTCGCTGCCCAGATGCTCTGGATAAGCAGAGAGTTGCCTACCTGGGATGTGTCCACCCCCCCTGCCCCCCCTCCTCCAACACACTTTACTCTCATGGCTATAAATGCAAAAGCATTTCACAGATGGCTGTTTTGATTACTTGTCAGCCGTAAGTGGCTTTTCAAGAAGGATTGCTTCATATGGGTCTATCAGCAGCTTTGTGCTATCAAAGGAGGGGAAGGAGCCTCGGTCTTAGAAGGTAGTATGCTTCCAGTGATGGCTGGGGGAGGGATAGAGCCACCCCACGGAGGCTGCTGGGGGACATCTGCTTGGCCATGGGTAGGCAAACTAAGGCCCGGGGGCCGGATCCGGCCCCATCGCCTTCTAAATCCAGCCTGTGGACGGTCCAGGAATCAATGTGTTTTTACATGAGTAGAATGTGTCCTTTTATTTAAAATGCATCTCTGGGTTATTTGTGGGGCCTGCCTGGTGTTTTTACATGAGTAGAATGTGTGCTTTTATTTAAAATGCATCTCTGGGTTATTTGTGGGGCATAGGAATTCGTTCATCCCCCCCCCCCCGCAAAATATAGTCCGCCCCCCCACAAGGTCTGAGGGACGGTGGGCCGGCCCCCTGCTGAAAAAGTTTGCTGACCCCTGTGCTTGGCTATCAGAAACTGAGGGTTAAGAATGCAAGAAGAGCCCTGCAGGATCCGGCCAGCGGCACATGTAGCCCAGCATCCTGCTCTCACAGTGTGCAACCAGGTGGGAAGCCTGCAAACAGGACCCAAGGACAAGAGCACCAGCCCCGACTCCCATGGTTTCCAGCTACTGGCATTCAGAAGCATTGCTGCCTCCAATGTGGAGGCTGAGCACAGCCATCCTGGCTAGTAGCCATTGACAGTCCTCTCCTCTATGAATCGGTCTAATACTCTTTTAAAGCCCTCCAAGCTGGCCATCACTGCCTCCTGTGGAAGGGAATTCCATAGGTTAACTACATGCAGCATAAACAAGTATGCCCTTTTATGTTATGCCAGCGCAGGCTTCTCCAACCTGGGTCTGCCCCCAGATATTTTTCATTCCAGCTTCCATCAGTCCCAGCCGGCATGGCCAAGGGTCAGGGAAGACCAAGCAAGCAGGATATTTGGTGTAATCCAGTATTGTTATGCCAGTGACTATCTACACACATCTGTGATTCAGAAGAGAGCTATGCCAGAGAGGTGGGAGCAACCACGCTGGTCTGGTCTATATTGCTTATTGTCTGTTTTATTCTGGTTTGTATTGCTTGAATTATCCTGTGGTTGTCCCTAACCAGATGGTTGTATATAAATGCATTTAAAAGCAAACAAACACAAACACATCCAAAACAAAGGCCAACCTCATTTCAAGCTGGTCTCCACGAACATCAACATTATATAGAAACTGCATGTCGTACAAAGGCGAAATGTTCATGCATTGTGAATTTCTAACAATGTCAACCTTTGCTTTTCAAATGGTTGCTGCCTCAGGCAGAATACTTTAGCATGACAGAGCAGTATTGGGGGGGGGTGAGAATCACCTCTCCACCCCCACCTCCACAGCCCCAACTTCTGATCTCAGAAGAAAAACCACTTTGAGCTGAGATCAGCTTCAGTGCTTTGGATACTAGTCTGCTTGCTTCAGTTCAGAGCTTTGGAAAGACTTTGTTCTGCCTGGAGCAAAGGAGTTTTTCTTCTGTAATTTTCTAAAAATCTGCATGTCTTCCCCCACAGTGAATATAATATAAAACTCAACAAATGCTGGCATATAATTTGTCCAAACCCTGAACAGCCAAAGACAGCTCTGAAGGCAACGTGCCTCTGAAGAGTAACCCCAACACCTAAAATATTGCTCTGGAATTTAATTCATGCTCATTATCCCTGTGAAGTCCTGCAGCCTAAGAGCCAGTCTCTTGCAGAAGAGATACCATGGACAGCACCCCTTCAGGACCATAGATGACCTTTGTAGATTCTGAAGGGCAGGAAGAGGTGATGTCTGTTTGCTCTAACCTTACTTGGGGCTTATCCACACCTGTTTGCCCCATTGCTTCTCCCCCCACCCCCGAGAAATCCAACCTTAAGTGATGAATCAGACCAAATTGCAATGGGGTTTCCTTGCAGATTGCCCTAAATACAGTGGTACCTCGGGTTACAGACGCTTCAGGTCACAGACTCCGCTAACCCAGAAATAGTACCTTGGGTTAAGAACTTTGCTTCAGGATGAGAACAGAAATTGTGCGGCGGCAGCAGGAGGCCCCAAGAAAGTAGATTATGACTAAACAATTAGGACAACAGCCATTCAACAGTGGAACGGCCTTGAAAGTGCTGTACTCTCCTTCATCGGAGGTCTTTAAGAAGAGGTTGGATGGCCATCTGTCAGGAATTCTTCAGCTGTGATTACTGCATTGCAGGGGGTTGGACTAGATGACCCCTGGGGTTCCCTTCCAACTCTAAAATTCTATGGCTCTACCCAACATTCTGCCCGTAGCTCTTGTGGTAACTAAAGAACAGAGAGAAGCCACAGTTCATCTGGAAGGCAAATTCCCTGTCTGCAAACTCCACTCAACCCAGTAGGTCAAAATGAAGGCTGCAGCAGAGCAGAAAAATGAGAAGCCTTCTCCATAAACATACATGCAACACCATATTGAAACCCGGCAAGATGTCCGCACATGGCGTCAAGCGAAGAAAGAGAAAGGCAAGTCTTTGGCAGGTTTTTAAAATAGATGCGCACATGTTGAATCCACTTTAATTTTTAAATGCCTAAATATACATCATGTGTCGGCTTGATGCCAAAGAATACGCACTGCATATTTAATAGTTTAAAAGTGTTTATTCTTTTTTCCTACCACAGAGATCACACAGATACCCAGGCTGTCTATTTGACAAGATGGCTGGGTGAGGTGACTTTCATTTTTTTTTAATTGAAAGAGCCTGCCAATTTCTCCGTAAGTCATATACAAACCGATTAAATTCCTTGTTGAGGAGTTTGTTGGTGACAAACACAGCCGGGGAAGAATGATTCCTGTGTGAGAGCTCCCCCCCCTGCCCCCCCGCTCTCTGCGAAAGGAGGGGAAGATCAAGGGTTGCATTTAACAAAATGAGCTGCCCTTTTATGTCTGCACACAGCCGTCCCTCCTAGCGGTAATTGTGGAAGCGAGAGAATATCGTTAAGAAATAACAAATAGCCTTGCAAGGCTCATATCCAGAGCTCAGCACTATAAAACCTAATTAGAATCTGCAGATAATGATGGAGAGGCCCAGGCCCATCGGCATGGAACGCCAGCCTACAGAAAATGGGCGTCCATTAGGCTTGTTAGCAGGGAGAGAGCTGCTATCCAGAGCGAGCCCTGGGAAGGCCCTTTGACCCAGGGGCACGGCCCCTTTGCCCCTGGAGAGGAGAGAGCAGGCAGAGGGGGGTGAGGGGGAAGGGAGGGAGAGGAGTAGGAGGGGCTTTCAAAGCACTGGAAGAAGTGTTTTCACTGTTCTCATATCCTCCAGGAGCTGGATTCAGACATCCAACATATTGATGCAACAGCAAAAAAGGCTAATGCTGTTCTAGGCTGCATTGGCAGAAGTATAGCATCCAGATCAAGGGAAGTCATAAAGTAAAGGGACCCCTGACCATTAGGTCCAGTCGCGGACGACTCTGGGGTTGCAGCGCTCATCTCAGCCAGTGTGGTGTAGTGGTTAAGAGTGGTAGTCTTGTAATCTGGGGAACCGGGTTCGCGTCTCCGCTCCTCCACATGCAGCTGCTGGGTGACCTTGGGCCAGTCACAATTCTGAAGTCTCTCAGCCCCACTCACCTCACAGAGTGTTTGTTGTGGGGGAGGAAGGGAAAAGAGAATGTTAGCCGCTTTGAGACTCCTTAGGGTAGTGATAAAGCGGGATATCAAATCCAAACTCTTCTTCTTCTTCTTCTTCTCACTTTACTGGCCGAGGGAGCCGGCGTACAGCTTCCGGGTCATGTGGCCAGCATGACTAAGCCGCTTCTGGCGAACCAGAGCAGTGCACGGAAACACCGTTTACCTTCCCACCGGAGCAGTACCTATTTATCTATGTGCACTTTGATGTGCTTTTGAACTGCTAGGTTGGCAGGAGCAGGGACCGAGCAACGGGAGCGCACCCCATCGAGGGATTCGAACCGCCGACCTTCTGATCGGCAAGTCCTAGGCTCAGTGGTTTAGACCACAGCGCCACCCATGTCCCAGGGAAGTCATAGTACCACTCTATTCTGCCTTGGTCAGCCCCCCCCCAACCTGGAGTCCTTATACCAGTTCTGGGCACCAGAGTTTAATGAGGATGTTGACAAGCTGGAATGTGTGCAGAGGAGGAAGGCCAAGATGATCAAGGGTCTGGAAACCATGCCAGTTGAGGGAGTTGAGGGTGGTTAGCCTGGAGAAGAGAAGACTCTCTGACAGTGTGCACCCAACCTGCTTAAAAACCTCCAACCAAGGACAGTCCACTACCTTCTGAGGTAGTCCATTCCACTGTTTAGTTGGAATCTGCTTTCTTGATATTTGAATCCATCAGTTTGGGTCCTCCGCTCTGGAGCAGCAGAAAACCAGCTTGCTCCATGTGACAGCCCTCCAGGTAAGGTGTTTGAAGATGGCTGTCATATTACCATAGTCATCATTGGGTGTTTGACCCCTGCTGGGATGGACTAAGTGGTCCCCAAACACAGATGCTTCCCCACGCCTCACCTGCCCATATGGGGCCACTTTGCAAAAAACGGGCAAGAAGGTCTGTTGGAAGACTAATGTGGTATAGTGGTTAGAGGGTCCAACTAGGACCCGGAAGACCAGGGTTCAAATCCCCTCCTCAGCTATGAAGCTCACTGGGTGGCCTTGGGCCAGTCACTGCCTCTCAGCTGAGCCTACCTCAGAGGGTTGTTGTGCAGATTCAATGAGGAGGGGGGCCACCACTGTGCATGCCACCTTCAGCTCCTTAGAGAAAAAGGTGGGATATAGATGCAATAAATAAAATAAATAAATTGGCCTGGATCTGAAAAGCCAGCATAAAAAAAGAGCTGTCATTCACTCAACACCCCCCAGTGCATTTAAATTCTCTGACAAGCAGCTCATCATTAATACTGTTTGCCTAATTAACACATTTCTTGAATGACAGCAAACATGTAAACAGGTTTCACTGAGCAAACGGCTGTCTGATTAAAACTCCAGTCTGAGCTAATTATATGGAAATTTCTTCATTAGTTTCCTTCTCTCTCCACTCCCCCCTCTTATTCCACCAGCAGCCACTTGGGCTGCTTTCATAATCAGCCAGGATTGTCACCAGAGGCCAGGCTGCTTACGGGACCTCCTTTCCATTCCTCCCACCCCTCGTTTGGAAGATGCAATTAACTCCTGGTCCCAAGCTGGCCTGGGCAAACCCCATCGGAGCAAGGAGGGAATGGCAGGCATGCGCTGGGCTCTGCACGCCTTGGAGTTAACCAGCTGTATGTGTGTGTGTTTGTGCAGAGCAGCGAAGCCCCCTCGAAATTGCAGCAATCTGCAATTTGCAAAGAAGAATCATGGTGCTGTTGTTGCAGACAGACACACCAGTGCTCTGCTCATCCCCTCCATGGCACAGCTCATGAGAGCATGCCTACAGAGTCTTTAGCTGGGGTTCTGGCGCTGCAGAGGGTTGGACTAGATGACACTTTAGGTACCTACCAGCTGTGCAATAGTAGGATTCTATTATTCTACGCCACCCACCTCCTGAATACTACAGTCCCCAACGTGCTTTTGGGAGGGGAAACCACATGACAGCCAAGCCAACTTCAAACTGGTTTGAAATCTGTAGCCTTTTTAGAAATTAGTTTTCAATATAACTTTTTAAAAATATACAACTAAATACATTGCCCAGCTCAACAGATGTATAGCATAAATGTAAAGGGACCCCCTGACCATTAGGTCCAGTCGTGACCGACTCTGGGGTTGCGACGCTCATCTCGCTTTATTGGCCGAGGGAGCCGGCATACAGCTTCCGGGTCATGTGGCCAGCATGACTAAGACGCTTCTGGTGAACCAGAGCAGCGCATGGAAATGCCATTTACCTTCCCGCTGGATTGGTACCTATTTATCTACTTGCGCTTTGATGTGCTTTCAAATTGCTAGGTTGGCAGGAGCAGGGACCAGGCAACGGGAGCTCACCCCGTTGCGGGGATTCAAACTGCCAACCTTCTGATCGGCAAGTCCTAGGCTCTGTGGTTTAACCCACAGCATCACCCACGTCCCTTGGCATGTATAGCATAGATGAGGGCAAATTTTCATCTCTGGGGAAAACAATGTTCTGTAAACCAAACACAGTCTGCCCACGGTAGTCTGCCACAAACTAGCCAAGGATGACGTTGGTTTGTCCAGGCTCCTAGTCCTCAGCTTCTCCAAAGAACCACTGCCCTGTTGGCATCCCCATTCAGCAGTCTGCCCACCCCCAGTGCTCCTCTCAGCCTTTCTCTTGCAGCAGCTTCTCACAAGGCTCCCAGAGGCAGGAGCAGGTTAGCTGGAAATGCTCCTTCCATGGTGTTGCATTTGCTTAGTCCACAATATAAGAAGAGATTGCTGGATCAGGCCAATGACCCATCTATTCCAGCATCCTGTGCTCACAGTGGCCAACCAGATGCCTGTGGGAAACCTGCAAGCAGGATTCAAGGACAAGAGCACGTCCTCCTCCTGTGTAGGCAACGTGTGTAGGCAGAGCACATGCTCCATGACTCTGTCCAATCTTCTCTTAAAGCTACACAAGTTTATGGATGTCACTGCCTCCTGTGGGAGAGAGTTCCACAGTTTAACTAGACACTGTGTGAAGAAGTCCCTTCTTTCATCTATTCTGGATCTCCCAACATTCATATCTGGGATAGCTCAGTTGGTAGACCATGAGACTCTTAATCTTAAGGTTGTGGGTTCGAGCTCCATGTTAGGCAAATGACACCCATGGTCCCTGCCAACTCTAAAATTTTATGATTCTATTATTTCAGACCCTCCAAGTGTCCCTATTTTCCAGGGACATCCCTGATTTAGAGAAGCCATCCCAGTTTCTGATTTGATGTCCCTTTTCTTTAGGATGTCCCTATTTTCATTGGAGAAATGTCGGAGGGTATGGAGTTATCCAACCCTCAAGCCGTCTGAAGGCAGCGTTGTATAGGGAAGTTTTTAAAAATGTTTAATGTTTTATTATTATGTTGGAAGCCACCAAATTATCATTATGGAATGGGACCTCCCTATTTTCATCGGAGAAATGTTGGAGGGTATGTTATTTAGCTTCATTGGATGTCCATAAGTTTTAGTGTTATGTGAAAGGGAAAAAAGCTTTTCTCTATCAACCTTCTCCATGCCATGAATGGTTTTAGGCATGTCAAACATATTGCCTCTTATGCACATTTTCTCTAAACGAAAATGTCCCTGAACTGCTCTGTGGAAGCAACCGTGTTCCAAAACACCTGGAGGGCGCCAGGTTGAGGAAGTCTGTTCTCGGCATTGTCTCGCTGAGCCAGGCAGAGGTTGGTTGGTTAGGCCCACGGCGGGCCTGATGTAATGAGCTATAACAGCAAGGAAGAGCAATTACAGCTTTGTCTCGATCTGCCTCTAAGATCATCAGTGGCACCTCATTACTTTACAGATTGTTCGTGCTGCTGGCAGATGACGAGAATCCTTTTGGAATGTTAAAACACACACACACACCACACTGTGGAAAAACACCCCCCACCCCACATAGGCAGCCTTTGCAACAGAGAGTAATTACGGATGATAAATTATCACCAGTAGGTTGCAGCTAATTAGGCCTCTCTTTGTCCAGTCCGATGGCAAATAGCAAAAGAGGTGAAAGGGAGGGAATGTCAGAGGAATCCATGGGAGGTTTCCTCTGGGTGATCACTGCGGGAAGATCAGGAATCCAAACAAGGATTGTTGCAGCGGCAACGTCATCTGTTCCCAAGATGTCTGTCCGATCAACAGCTGATATATTGCCATGGAGTGTGAAGGAGGGCGGCTTTGCTCCACACTGGTGAGCAAAGCTGCAGCCCAAGATTTGCAAACTGTGCTTTGTGTTATTAATCAGGAAGAACAAGCGCTCCCCAGGGCTACACCTCAGAAGCCCCCCCCCCCCCGGTTCTCTCCCCGTAATCATTTTAACAACAGATAGTTAAATGGGACCTCGCGGATACTTTTAGTCTCCCGGTTGTTTTATTCACGGGTATTTTTCATGCTGCTTGTAACGGTTCTAATTGGCCCTGGGCGCTGGTGGGAGCAGCAGGTAATAAACTGAAATGAAGGAAATCAATACATAAAATAATAGCGAGGACCCTGGAAAGGATCAGATACGATTTTAATTGAAAAGCCGAAGCGGAGAGAGAGACTCGGAAGCCCAGCCACGTGCAGAGGAGATCATCCGCAAAGCTCTTCATCACCAGAGCCAGCAGGTGGCCATTATCTACCCAGGTGCTCCTTTAAGCAGGAGCCAGCCCACCCCTCCCTGTCCTCTGGGAGCCTATAGGAACATAGGAAATTGCCTTGCACCGAGACTATTGGTCCATCTAGCTCAGCACTGGTGACACTGGCTGGCTGTGGCTCTAAAGGATTTCAGGTGAGGGTCTTTCCTACCTGGAGATACCAAGGAGGAGAGAGAGGTATCAGTGGCCACTAGCCATGATGGCTCTGCTCTGTCTCCACAGTTGGAGACAGTGATGCTTCTGGATGCCAGTTGCTGGAAACCACAGGAGGGGAGAGGGCTCTTGGGCTCGGGTCCTGTTTGCGGGTTTCCCATAATAGGCACCTGGTTGGCCACTGTGAGAAGAGGATGCTGGACTAGACGGGCTTGTCTTACGTTCTTATGAACCAGAGATACCCTGCATCAAAGGATATGCTATCATTGAACCATGGCCCACAGAAGCAGGTGGCACAGTTGTTCTTGCCGATAGATTACAGGTGATGTGGCGGGCCAGGAAATCCTGCTGGCAGCCCTGCCAGGCACCTTATGGATGCTTTGGGTCTGAGTGCATTGCTGCTTCCAGGTCTGCAATGAGCTGTTCGTGTGGCATGGTCACCATGCACCAAACAAGGCTGCAATTGCAAAGTGTGCATCTGTGACAGTGTGAAAAGGTCAGATTTCTCCCACAGAGGGAGAGAGGGTGGCCACATATTGCACTTTACAGAGGACAGTTCTTTGTTCAATGGAGTCATCCATCAGAAGGGCTTGCCCAGCCCAAGCCCAGTTTAAGGGGCGAGTGGGTTGAAGTACTTCACGCAGCGCATGGTTAAACTGTGGAACTCCCTCCCACAGGAGGCGGTGATGGCCACCAACCTAGAAGGCTTAGAAGAGGATGAGAGAAATTCATGTAGAATTTGATGGCTACTAGCCAAGACGACAAGGGACGCGGGTGGCGCTATGGGTTAAACCACAGAGCCTAGGACTTGCTGATCAGAAGGTTGGCGGTTCGAATCCCCACGACGGGGTGAGCTCCCATTGCTCGGTCCCTGCTCCTGCCAACCCAGCCATTTGAAAGCACATCAAAGTGCAAGTAGATAAATAGGTACCCCTCTACCGTGAAGGTAAACGGTGTTTCCGTGTGCTGCTCTGGTTTTCCAGAAGCGGCTTAGTCATGCTGGCCACATGACCCAGAAGCTGTACGCCGGCTCCCTCAGCCAATAAAGCGAGATGAGCACCGCAACCCCAGAATCGGTCACGACTGGACCTAATGGCCACGGGTCCCTTTACCTTTACCTTTAGCCAAGATGACTAATGTTTCCCTCTAAGGCTGGAGGCAGCAATGCTTACAAATACCAGTTTCTGGAAGCCACGGGAAAGAAGTGGGCCGTCGTGCTTGAATCCTGCTTATGGGCTTCCCATTGAGGCAGTTGGTTGGCCACTGTGAGAACAGGATGCTGGACTTGATGGGCCATTGATCCAGTGGGCTCTTCTTATTTTCTTAAGTTGCCCATCAGGAGTAGACGCCCCTGGTCAGCACACTCAGTGGGCACATTGCTGCCTCATCCCAGTTCCAGCCTTCCCCACCCCATAAAGAGTTAAATTGTTTCTCTGTTTAATTTAGAACAATTATATCTAAATTTGCTTTGCATCTTTATAAATTCCTAAATGCCAATTTTATGCAAATACTTGCCTCTTTTTTTTTTGGAACAATGCCTTCAGAGGTGTTGCAACCAAGCTCTCATCAATGTTCCAGGCAAAGTGACCAAGCACTTCCAGCAGATTTGCCAAAGGAAGAGAGATCTGGATTTTTTTAAAAAAAAACTCGCAAGCTGAGCTTCCCACTGCAGCCTGGCAACACATAAGGAACAATCCCCCGTGGAGCTGTTGCGATTAGATTTCACCCTGTGACATTAGAAAGCCTCTTCCTGCCAGGGAAGGGCACACCGTCCATCTCCATGAGCCCCTCATCTAATTTAAGTTGTTTATCTTGGTGGCAGCAAGAAAATTAGAGAGAGAGAAATTAAATCACACTTCTGGAACTCTTGGTCTGGTTTATTACCCTCTTATTATATTTTCCTTTGTTGTAATACAGAGTTTTGTGCCCCGTGCCCTCGGCCTCCTTGCAAGTCTGCCAGAACCTTTTAACGGTGACCCAGAGGATAGCTCCAGCCTTAGACATTATTGCATTCCCACTTATTCAGTCTGGGTCTCGTTCTGGCAAATGCAGTCATCTTGAATTGTTCTCAGCAAAGTCTGCAGGTTTTCTCTTTTAACAAGTCTACCGGGCTCGCAGAACACATATCAAGTTATAACGCTCATAAGTGGCCTGAGTCCATGGAAATGACAGCATAGATGTCATCGTCTGTGACCCAGCCATTCGTTCTGGCTCCATCCTTGATGCAGGGTTCTGGAGTGAAGCATTGTGGTCCTCCGAAGAATGGAGCTGGCTGAGATCCCACCATGCTGTCGTCGGATGTCAGTGGATTCACATAACCGCTTTTCACCAGTTCAGACCTTGCGGCTCATCTGAATCCACCCCAAGGGGCTAGATAACCCCAGATAGGAATTGTTGTGGTGGTGTGTTGGCAAGGAAAGCAGCTGGGCAAATCGCCATCAGTGCAACTTTTTCATATGACATCACATAAGGACATAAAACAAGCCTGCTGGACCAGGTCAGTGTCCCATCTAGCAATCTTCACAATCTTCTCAGACTTGTTGGAGAGGCTGTGGAAAAAGAGGCAGCTTTCCCCACCTATGGAGGGACTGCCCACAGGTAGGGAGTTCCACAGTTTAACCACACGCTGTGTGAAGAAGGTCCTTTACTTTATCTGCCCTGAATCTCCCAACAAAAGTATCGATCGTGATCATTAGAAACACCCACCCAATGGCCGGCGGGCCATTAAGTGCCGTGGTGGAAGCCTGCTTGGTAGGGGGTTGGACTCGATGGCCCTTGTGGTCTCTTCCAACTCTATGATTCTATGAAGCCATGATAAAAGGTAGGCAAGGAGAAGAGGCCGACGAGTGCAGTAAGGCATCCGTGCGGAAGGAGACGGCAGCTACGGGGCTGTAATGCTTTGCGGAGCGTGCTTAATGGAAATATCAGCTCGGGCCTGCGAGAGACGCGGCGTTCATGTATAATCAAATGAGGCTTTTCAAACACTTCTGAGCGCCCGCCATCTGCTCTGCTGCAATGTACTGGCAGCTCATTCCAAATCCTGGCTCGATTGCAGATTTCTGCGCCGGGACAGCCGTGCGAGGGTGGGAGGGGTGCTGCACTTCAGGGCAAGCAGCATGACGGTGAATTGCCCCCCCCCCTTTTTAATCACTTACGGTGCATTGAAGGTGTGTTGGGCTGTAGGAAGTGCTTTGTCAGGACTTCTCATGGATGACCCTCGCAGCTGGCCTCTCCTAGAAAGCGTCGATGGTCTCCAGGACTGGGCCTCCTGCACAAACACCCCAGGAGGAGTCAGTAATAAGATTCTTGCACAGGGAAGAACATCAGAAGATCCTGATGAATCAGGCCAGTGGCCCATCAGCCACAAGCACTTCCTGAGCCCAAAAGCCTTCTCTCCTCTTGCAGTTTGTAGCAACTGGTATTCAGACGCCTCCAACGTTCTGCCATGGGGCCAAAAGACTTCCCTTCGTTTTAAATCAAGTTTCTAGTCCTCATGTTTCTCACAAAAGGCTTGATTTTAATAGGAAGCACTGGGATGAGAGAAAGGGGGGGTGAGTCAGTGTTTTACTGATAAGGTGAGAAGGAAAAGAAAAGCAAGAATTAACAGCCCCTCTCCATTGGGTGTGGGACTCTGTGCAAGCTGAAGGCTTTGCTCCATTCTCTGTCCAAGTGGTTGACCAATGCGGTGTACACAAGGAAGGCATGTAAAGCCCTGAGAATTACGCAACATTTTACAAGTAGCTCTCCTGAACTTTGGAGAAAACAAAGTAAAATCACACAGTTTTTCCTTCGGGAGAGCAAAACAGAGTCGATTAAGCTGATACAAGATGAATTGTCCCCTCTACTTCCTGTTTCAGACTGGTCAATAAATCTTAAAGGGGACATGCAAGAAACTAGGAACACAAGTCCTTCAATAAATTTGGCTCTAGAATTGGCCCTGGCAGAGGGTTTGACAAGATGACCATTGGGGGCCCTTCTCGTAGGGATTGCATTCCTCAGATTAGCATCACAGCCTTGTGAGGTTGCACAGTGCAGGACCCCTCTGTGGCAGACCACTCTCGAGAGGACAGGGATGCTGCAGGCACTGGGACCACATGCTCCTGCAGAGGGTGCCATCACTGCATTCCTTGGTCTTGCCCCACTCTGCCTCAGCTAGGCAAGGCTCTAGGACCTTGGAAGGGCAAGGGCTGTCATTGAAACACCTTTCTAATCTTTGTGCCTTGTGCATCCCTGCATTAGAAAATGGTCTCTGTGCAGCTGGCGTTCCCCCCTCTTAGTTTAGACTCCCCCATCTCCTAGCATCCTTTGGCTGTTCTGGACTGCAATTCCCATCACCCCCAGCCAGCATGGGAGCAGATGTGCTACAAAAATCAGTGCTTCTGTGTAGTGTAGTGGTTAGAGTTGCTCGAACTGGAATTGGAAGACCAGGGTTCAGATCCTCACTCAGTCACAAAACTCACTGGGCCAGTCACTGTCTCTACCTCACAGGGTTGTTGTGCAGATTAAATGAGGAGAGGGAGAACCACGTACACCACCTCGAGTTACTTGGAGGGGAAAAAAGGCAGGATATAAATGCAATAAATAAATAAATAAATGACAGCATACCTGTAGGGCGGCAGGGCGGGGGAAGGCTGTCCTGTTGCATTTGGGGAAGTTCAAGCCAATGTGTTTTGGGGGCTGCAGGTGCTAAAAAAGCATAGAATGACAGGATCTTTTGTAAGGGACCCATAGGGTCATCTAGTCCAACCCCTTGTAATGCAGTGTGACTCTTTTCCTTTCAAACAAGACCAACTTTTGGGGTGTTGCTCTTATGGGGAAGTGGTTAGCCAGCTGGAAGTGACACTGAGATTAGCCAGGAAAAACTGGATTCTCCTAAGGAGCCTTCATTAAAATACATGTTCCATGCATTTTAATTTATTGGATATTCAGTAAACAGCTTTTGCTAATTAAACTCCTGATTCACCTCCTTTCTCTCTCTCTCTCTTTGTCGCTCCACAAAAGTCCAAGTTGGATTCCATCTTGCCAACAGCCCAGCTGATTTTCCACAAAGGGCGGGGCAAGGAGGAGAGACACACACAACCGCTTTGTGTCTCAGAGGTGTGCTCAATAACTCCCAGTGTAAACAGCGCTGAACAGTTTCGTCTGGACTTCATTTGATCATTGTCGCGGCTGCCGCCGCCGCCACCACACAGAGATATTAAATTCATCTCTGCAGCTATTTATGGCTCCAGATAGCTGCCGGATTTGCATAGCATGTTCCTTAATACAAACAAGACTCTGAGTCCCAGAGCTTTTGTGGAGAATTCCTCACCGTCTGCCCTGTTCAGTTGTTAAATGCATTTATACAATTTGTTCTCTGAGCAGAAATCCCTGCCGGGAGGGACTCTATGTGCTCAGATAGCTTAAAACTGACTGGGGCAATCACTTGGATGCAAAGTAACAGGGGGTGAAAACTCACAGGCAATTCTCCCACGTGGGGCTCCCATTGAAAAGGAGGTGAAATCCATACTGCACGCCTAAGGGTGCTCTGTGTTGTTCAACAACTGAAGCTGAACCTGTTGGATTTCCATGGGAGAATTTCACAGATGATTTAGTTCGTGATGAAGAACATAAAGGGAACATAAAGACCCCTGACAGTAAAGTCCAATCATGAACGATTCTGGGTTTGCGGTGCTCATCTCGCTTTACAGGCCAAGGGAGCCAGCGTTTGTCCGCTTCTGCAGACAGTTTTTCTGGGTCATGTGGCCAGCATGACTAAGCCGCTTCTGGCGAACCAGAGCAGCACACGGAAATGCCGTTTACCTTCCTGCCGGAGTGGTACCTATTTATCTACTTGCACTGCGTGCTTTCAAACTGCTAGGTTGGCAGGAGCAGGGACCGAACAACGGGAGCTCACCCCGTTGTGGGGCCTTGAACCGCCAATCTTCCAATCGGCAAGTTTAAACCACAACGCCACCCGCGTCCCATGAAGAACATAGAATCCTAGAATTGTAGAGCTGAAAGGGACACCAAGGCTCATCATGTCCAACTCCCTGCAAGGCAGGAGGCCTAGCTAAAGAATCCATGGCAGAGGGCAAAAAACTCTGCTGAAGGAGGGTCCACAACCTCCCAATGGAGTCCATTCCACTATCAAACAGCTCTTATCATCAAACAGTTATTCCAAAGGTTTAGTTGGACTCTCCTTTGTCGTTTGAATCCATTGGTTCAGGTCTTCCCCTCTGGAGCAGCAGAAAGCAAGCTTGCTCCATCTTCCATATGACAACCCTTCAGATATTTTAAGTCAGCTATCATTTCACCTCTCGGTCTTCTCTTCCAGGCTAGTCGTACCCAACTCACTCAACTGTTCCTCACTGGTTTGGTTTTCAGACCCTTGATTATCTTGGTTGTCCCTCTTTGGTGCACGTTCCAGCTTGTCAACACCCTTCTTCAGCTGTAGTGCCCATAACTGGACATAGGACTCCAAGTGGGGTCTGACCAAGGCAGAAAAGAGTGGTACCATTACTTTCCTTGAATGGGATGCTAGACTATTGTTGATGCAGCTTAGAATTGCATTAGCTTTTTTTGCTGCCGTATCACAGGGCTGCATCCAGGGCATAGAGACACAAGACTAGAAGGGCACTGACATCACTTCCTGTGAAGAGGAGCTCAGAGCTGCAGGGCAAGCCCAACTATGTCTTGGCTCTTTCCCAGTTTCCCAGTAAGAGACTTGGAAGGAAACAGTCAAGACCACCTTTGAAATATGACATGTTACCACTTGGTAACAAAAGTAGAAAGCGAAGAGTGTCTGGACAATGCCTTGGCCAGACTCTTCTTTTGCTCTGCCTTGGAATTCAGAGACGGATCTACAAATGCATAATATTGTTCCCCATGGTGGGGAGAAGGAGGAGGTTACTGGTCACAGTGCATTGTTGGACATGAATGCAAAGGTTGAATCTTAATCCAGATTTATGGTTTGGTTATGAGTTCAGATGTGTCAGGCACTGCAGAAGAACAGGCAACAGAGAATCCATTAAAAAGAAAAACCCAAAGCTTTTCGTTTCCTTCCACTAATTTAACAATTAAGAAACTCATCTCCTTTTGGAAAGGAGAACAAAAGGGCCTAACAGATCCAATTCCTGCCCCATCCTTCATGGAAAACCTGTATTTTCCTTGGAAAAGCTGTATTTTGTTACGCTCTGGGGGAGGTCTTTAAAAACTTGAACCTTGCAATGACCTCTGGTTTTAAATGAATACATTGCACTGAACTGGAAACTAGAACTGTATCAAAACTTCTCTCTCTGTGGTTTGAGTTGACTTCCTCCTCCCTTGCCAACAAACACTATTCATATCTTGCTCCCCCCCTTTTTTTAAAAAAAATCAGTGTTTCTGTGGTTTTCAAAAGATGCAGAGCGCTACTTGGCTGTGCTGGAGTCACTCACTCGGTGTACTTTTAATACTTCCCCTTTGAGGGTACATGGTATGTGCAAAATGTTGGCACACACACACGAGTTCTTCACATTACTCTCTGCTGCTTTCTCAACACCTGAGAGTTGGCCAACTCCCAAGGAGTGCGTTGCATGAGATAGGATCTCAGAGCACCAAAAGCACAGCAAGTTTCTCAATCTCTGGTGCAGAAAAAATATAGTACATGTGTTGGAGGTTCCAGGAGTTGCTCTGGCTGAGATCTGAGGCCTGCCTCCTCTTCCCAGACTGCCCAGCTCCCACACAAGTAGACATCCGCTCTCTGGAGTTAAGAAAGCCATTAAACGTTGCGTGTGAACCAACCCAGAACGGCCTCCTCCAAACGTCTGAGAAGCGCAGAAAGTCTTCAAGGGGTCACTTTATCTGAAATCTGACTCTCTGGAAGGCTACCTCGGAGGGAGTGTTTCAAGAAGCGGACGTTCCCTTCGCTGCCAAATGAGACTCAGACACACACACATGGATTTCAATGGGTCTTGTGTTGGGTTCCTTTCTGAGCTCCACTTCTGTTTTTCTTTTTCTTTATGGCCTTGTAAAATGTGCCTGGACAATAGCTCACATTTATCCGGTCCGTGACAGACTGCCAGCTGGCAAAGCGGACAGCGTCTGTTTGATCCAAGGGCAAAGCTACATGTTACACAGGAGAACCACGACTGGATTTCCTGAATTTAACCCTAGAATAGTAGAATCATAAGAACTATAGAGCTGGGAAGGAACTACAAGGGTCATCTAGTCCAACCCTCTTCAATGCAGGAATCTCAGCTGGTTTCGCTCGGTTTCACATCATTAGAATCTTAAGCTTAGCTTGCCACATTTTAAACCAATTTGATCATTCTTTTTATTTGTTTGTTTGTTTGTTTGTTTGTTTGTTTTCCTATTATATCACATCATCAATGCTTACTGTGTTGCAGTCATACATAAGCTACTAAGAAGGCATAGCATAAAAATAGAACATGCATAAATGAGTAATAGTGGTAAACATAATTTATTCCTCCAACTTACTTAACTGTTATGCATCTTAACTTTTAAAAGGTTAGTGTTTCAGTCTGCATTTCCCCTAATATACATACTTTCCCCAAGCATTTTTCTTTAATATAATGCACGTTTGCATGTTAATTTTACCAACAGATGCATTTTAGGCACGCATGCACTTTTGAACACCTGTTTTAGTTGGAGAACTGCACCTCAAAATTAGGAGACATGCTGATTTCAAAGGTAGTTGCCTTGAAGTGTTGCTTCAAGTAGCAACATTCAAGTTCAAGTTTTGGACTAGGACCTGGGAAACCAGAGTTTGAATCCCCACTCAGCCATGCATGGGCATAGCCAGGATTTGGGGGGGGGCAGGTCTTTTGTTAGGGCTGACAAGCCTTTTCTTAGGAGGGGGGCAGAATCTGAGTTAGTTATGGATTTTTATGGATTTTATTTTATTTTTATTAAAGCTTGCAGGGGGACCTAGGGCCAGTTACTGCCTCTCAGCCAAACCCACCTCATAGGGTTGTTGTGGGAATCAGTGGGGAGGGCAGAGAACCATGTGTGCCCCCTTCAGCTGCTTGGAGGAAATGGTGAAATATAAATACAATAAACAAACAAACATGGTTAAACAAAAAAACAAACAAACCCCAATCACATTAAATCAACCCACTCAAAGGCTAAATAAACAAGGCAAACTTTGGCTCTAAAAGTTAATGGCAAAATGCCAGGAAGTTCTCCATTGGGAGGGAATTCTATATTTGGGTAACAGAAGTCGACCATCTTCTCTGGAAGCCAGTGATTTTACCTCCACAGGCAAGGCCCTCCAACGACAATCTTACGAAGCAATCTAGAATCTAAACTCAACCCTTGATTTGATCAACTCCAGGCACGGGTCTACAAGGAGGAGACATCTTTTGGGACCTTCACTTCACCGTGGTTTCTTCAGCTTCCAAATAATAGGGGCATTTAAGCAGGCAACTAGGCTTGAGGAGGGCAAAACACAACTGACTCACCAATTGTTCGTGCATCTTGAAGTGTGCGATGAGCTTTCTGAGAGTCAGAGCAGTTTGACTCCCTCAGAAGGTGATGGAATTTCCTTCCTTGAAGGTTTTTACACAGAAGTTGGATGGCCATTTGTCAGGGAGGCTTTAGCTGAGATTCCTGCATTGCAGGGTGGGGGGTGGACTAGTTAACCCTCAAGGTCCCTGTCCAACACTACAATTCTATGAAATAAGCAAGAAGTGCAAATATGATAAAGGTAAAGGGACCCCTGACCATTAGGTCCAGTCGTGGCTGACTCTGGGGTTGCGGCACTCATCTCGCTTTATTAGCCAAGGGAGCCGGCGTACAGCTTCCGGGTCATGTGGCCAGCATGACAAACCGCTTCTGGCAAACCAGAGCAGCGCATGGAAACGCCGTTTACCTTCCTGCCGGAGCGGTACCTATTTATCTACTTGCACTCTGACGTGCTTTCGAACTGCTAGGTTGGCAGGAGCAGGGACCGAGCAACGAGAGCTCACCCCATTGTGGGGATTCAAACCACTGACCTTCTGATTGGCAGGTCCTAGGCTCTGTGGTTTAACCCAAAGCGCCACCCGCGTCCCTTTTCAAATATGATAGAGCTACCTTATAACAGGATCAGGGCAGTCTTCCTCCCACCTCCCTCATTGCTAGGATCTTCTGGCCAAGTCAAAAGGTCCACTAAGTGGGATAATTGTAAGGGCAGGACAGGAAACAGGTGGGACACAGCTGACCAGGAATGAAGCTGCAGCAGGGGAGGGAGGGGGGAGAGGGCAAATAATTGCCTAAAATCCCTGCCTATCGAAGTTGTTAATCAAGCCTTCTCCCCGCCACTTTGCTCTGCTCCCTTTTCTTCTTCTTGACTCCAGCAAGTACTTTAACATCCTCCCCCCCCCTCTCCTTCTTCTTCAAAATTAAAGGGTGGGGGGAGAGACAGTGGTGGAACAGATAAGAGATAATTGCCTGGCTTTGACTCTGCCATTGATGTGAAAATAGGATTGGAATTACTCACTCTGGTTGAAAGGTTAGTTGAAGGTTATTACAGGGAAATTGTTATTCATACATTTTCCCCCCCCCGCCCCACCCCCTCCGCCTGCTCCCCCTGTGCTGCTGGATAGCCTAAAAGATTAAATCCACCGAGTGCATAATGACCCATCATGGCGGACAATGGAGGGGGAATCTCAAGAGACGCCAGATAACGGAACAGAGGGCCTGCTGAATAATTCATGGGCCGGCAGACATCCCTTGCTAACAGATTACATGCGGGTTTTCATTAGAAGGGAAACCATTTAAAGCAGATTTCAAAAAAAAGGAGAGAGAGGGGGGGGGAAAGCTGATATTTCTGAAGAGAAGTGGAATTACCATAAGCATTTCTGCATGGTTTGTTTATGCCTTTATAAGTCAGCCTTTCCCCTGACCTTCATACTGAGGGAGGGAGGCCGAAAAGGGATGAAGAGAGGCCTTTGTTCACAGAGGCCTGCATCCCATTTCAAGAGCCAGCGCAGGGATGGGCTTTCCTCCAGCGCAGGCAGAGATTTAGATGAATTCGTGGAGGAGAGGCCTATGGGTGGCTACTAGCCATGATGGCTATGCTCTCGGCCTCCACTGTCAGAGGCAGCAACGCATCTGAGTATCGGTTGCTGGAAACCACAGGAGGGGAGAGGGCTCTGGGTTTCCCATGGAGGGATCTGGGTGGCCACTGTGAAGACAAGAAGCTGGACCAGATGGACCATGGGCCTGATCCATGAGCACTTCTGATGTTCTTGTGATTTAAACGGCACACACAAAATACTTCTTGGAGAAGGCAGGCACTGAGAAACTCAGACCACCCAAGGAAAGGAGGGTTCTGATCTGGTAAGGGAAACAGCAACCTGTTTACAGTGGTACCTCAGGTTACATACGCTTCAGGTTACAGACTCCGCTAACCCAGAAATAGTGCTTCAGGTTAAGAACTTTGCTTCAGGATGAGAACAGAAATCAGGCTCTGGCGGCGCAGCAGCAGCAGGAGGCCCCATTAGCTAAAGTGGTGCTTCAGGTTAAGAACAGTTTCAGGTTAAGAACGGACCTCTGGAACAAATTAAGTACTTAACCCGAGGTACCACTGTATACAAATCCAATGGTAAGCAGAGACGCATAATCACAGGGTAGTGGGTTTTAGTCCCACGTTGCGGGGAAAGATTTCTACACCAATGGTAAGCAGAGACGCATAATCACAGGGTAGTGGGTTTTAGTCCCACGTTGCGGGGAAAGATTTCTGCACTGAAGGGGCTTGCACTAGATGATCCTTGTGTGGTACCTTCCAATTCCACAATTCTGGGATTCCCTGGCTGCATTTGGAATACTGGATGGTGGGGTTTGGGGGCGGAGGCTGGGACTTGTATGCTGACAATACAGCTGGGCTTGCTGTGGAAAAACGAGCCTGCATGAGGAGCAGCTGGTCCACAATAACACCCGTCTCGAAACAGCCGAGGTCTCTGAGGTCTCAGCACACACCATCAGTCACTGGGAGCTTCCTGGTTGCCCCTGACAGCAACTCTGACATCCGAGCCACAGCTCATTTCCTGCCTTTGCTGGAGTGGTAGGAAGAGTCAGCCAACAAATCAGATCCCTCACAGAGGAGATGGGGGAAGAAAAACCAGTTCAGGAGTCTGATGGATGTTGCTTGGATGCAGCCCTTCTTTCCACCACCAAAGTAGGAAGACTGTGACCAGCTCTGATTCCTGCATTGCAGGGGGCTGGACTAGATGACTCTTGGGGTCCCTCCGAACCCTACAATTCTATGATTCTGTGACTGGCATAACTGAAGATGTTGTTTTGGGGTTGGGGTGTTTTATTAGGGGGTTGCTGCTGTTGGTTTTTTGTATCTTTATTTCAGAACCTGTGATTTGTGTGGAAATTGTTTGGTCTGGTTGCATATTTTTTATGTTTTATTTATTGCTTATGGCTACTTTTGTTATGTTATAAATGTATTTTTTTAAGATGTAAGCCACCTTGAGCTGTGTAAAAGCGGTATACAAATAAGATTATTTGTTGTGTTTGTATGTATGAAGGAGACGAGGGCTTTAGGCATCACAGACGAGTTCTTGAAGCCATGCTTTTTCAATAAGGAAGGAAGGATCTGATAATAAAACAAGTTGTTTTCTGAAAGAAAGACCCCTGATCCTCCCAAGACATTTACTAAACACTCCTCATTTATTCCTGCAGACCAGCTTAAGCGCTTAATTTCAACGGAGCAGGTTGGTTGCATTATATTAAAGTCTAATTGTTTGTCAAACATGAGCTTGTTGGGAGTTAACCATGGCCTGATCCGTATCTATTTGTTGTTCCATCGACCTCAACAAATACGTTTTAAGGAACTAATCAGCATTTAGTATACAGGCAAATGCTTATCTCCTTATATCTAAATGGAATCCTAATTAAAGCCACCCAATTCGCATCGCTGCCTTTCCAAACTCCACATGGATTATGCTGGCCAGTTTAGCAGGTTGCCAGCTCCTGTTATTATTTATTACTAATACCTGGGTGGGTGAGCTGGAAGGAGTTGAACTGACCCAGCTGTGCCCACCTGGGTATTCTGTGCAGCATCAGCAGAGGCAGCCGGGATGGGGAGGGAGGTGAGTTGCTGTGGTCCACAGGACTTCCATCATCAGGAAAGTCCTCTGTCTTGGAGCTGGCCCACCAATGAGTCAAGGTGAAGCAATTGCCTCTCAGGGCACCGGTCTGTACAGTAATTCAATACATCCATAAAATACATCTCTAAAACCAACAATGCAAAACGTGCCACTGCAACCTTTTCTTGCAAATCCTGCTTGCATATGACAACCTGGAAAACACATTGCTCCTTTTTAGTGAAAAGTAGGCCCTGTTAGATAGGCCCATTGTGCTCCCATTTCACAGATAAGGGGATTATTATCAGAGGCAGTCACTGAACGGAGCCCATAGGCAAAGACAGAACTTAAATGAGAGAATCCAGCTGGACTTCCGTCAAAATTTACCTAATGCACAACATGGTTTTAAAATCCAATCCCAAAAGGATGTTGTTTGAAATGCTACCAGAGTACTGCAAAGCCATCTGATAAGAACAGCAAGAGTTTGTGTGAGAGTGTGTGTGTGTGTGTGTGTGAGAGAGAGAGAGAGGGGGGGGCAGGCTTCACTTTCATCTTGCTCTGCTTAGCAACAACATCAAAAAGAGCCTTCAGGTAAAAGCTTTCATGTTCTTGGCTTCCATTTATTCTGCCTACCAGAAGCCCTTTCACAATATACCGGTAACAGCAGTTGGTGTGTAACTCAGTCAGCATGCACTAATGCTTCTAGTGATCACAACTAAAGATTTTGGTTGAGAATCTGCTTTGGGAGCAGTAGCTTGAGTTATACAAGGAGGAAATGCCCATAAGTGTGCAGTACTGGAGTGATGGTGGGGCAGTGATGGCGGGTGGGAAGACAGAGTGGGGTGGGGGACACCATAACGGGACCCCCTCCCTTTTGGCCTGACCATCCTCCATTCCCTCTCTACAGCTGTGTACTCATTCTCAAGCAGTGCTTTTCTTCTTTTTTTAAAAAAAAGTTTAAGGGTACAGTGGTACCTCGGGTTAAGAACTTAATTCATTCTGGAGGTCCATTCTTAACCTGAAACTGTTCTTAACCTGAAGCACCACTTTAGCTAATGGGGCCTCCTGCTGCTACCACGCCGCCGGAGCACGATTTCTGTTTTCATCCTGAAGCAAAGTTCTTAACCCGAGGTATTATTTCTGGGTTAGCAGAGTCTGTAACCTGAAGCGTCTGTAACCTGAAGCATCTGTAACCCAAGGTACCACTGTACTCTCATTTTCCTACTTAGATTGAAATACTGCCCCTCAATGAGGCCAAACTTAGATTCACAAAATGTTTAGGGGTATGTGTACCCCTGCGTACCCCCAGGGGGGGGGGAAAGCACTGTTCTCAAGGAATATTATATTTTGATGTTCTGCCTGCAGATAGAAAAATAGAGAACAGTTTTTCCTACCTCTCTCATAACTGCAGAAGTCCCAAGCATGCTGGAAGATTGCGGACAGTTAAAAGAAAGTACTACCTCACACAGCACAGAGTTAATTGAGGCAGAGATGGCTTTAAAAGAGATTCGGACAAATTCCTGGAGGAGAAAGCTATCAGCGGCTGCTAGCCATGATGGCTCTGCTCTGCCTCCACAGTTGGAGGCAGTAATGCTTCTGAATATCAGTTGCTGGAAACCACAGGAGGAGAGAGGGCTCTTGGGCTCAGCTCCTGCTTCCTGGTCTCCCATGGGAGTCTTGTTGGCCACTGTGAGAACAGGGTGCTGGACAAGATGGGCCATTGGCCTGATCCAGCAGGCTCTCCTTGTGTTCAAATACAGTGGTTCAAATACATGTTTAGTTCTCAGCAGGGCCGGTCCTATAATGAGACAGCATGAGGCAGCTGCCTCAGGTGGCAGATGTGGAGGGGACAGAGCTGTGAGTGCCATGTGGCCTATCCTGTACCCTTTATACTAGCCTGCTACTCTCAGCTGCTATGGAAGATACTTTCATTTCACCAGTATTGGAGTAAGGTTCAACGGCTCCTTCACTTGGCTTCCATATGTGCCTTGGCAGAGGGCACCGTCTTATCCTTTGCCTCAGGCAGCAAAATCTCTTGAGCCAGCCTTGGCGATCAGAAGACAGAAAACAGGCAGCCTTGAGATCTGGTGGTGAGCAAGCTGGAGTGCAGAAAGGTTCTCAGTACCAGATAATCTGTTTGATTATTTACTTGCATCCAACTTCCTCACAGTAGGCCTATGGAAATCCATCCGTTTCGGATCATCAGGGCCTGCTCTGATGATGACTCCTGCTGGATACACCCCAGGGATGTCTGAGCTGGAAAAGGAAATCCAAACTTTCTGCTATTTTTAATCCTCAACTTATTTTGGATCAGATCCCTAATATAACATGAACATTCTGTTTCTCGTAGATGATAAACTAGGGGCGAGGAGACAGGTGTCTTGCTTTGCAGCCCTTTCTCTGAAGCAGTCTCCTGTTTTGAAGGGCTTTGCAGTCCAGAGCTGGGAATTCAGATTTAAGTGAGGGGTTGGCAGATGCCACAAGGCTCCAGTCAGAAGCTAGGTAAGAGCCTGATCCTGCAGCACAGGGACAGATAACTAAGGAAAGAAAGAACTTCAAAATCATGTCACAAACCCTGCAGAGGAGGTCTGCCCTGTGTTCATAGCTTTCACCTCCACATGCTCCAGCAGTTGCCTTTTCTAAGTACACACTTCCTTCCCACAAAATTGTTCGATTTGGGGCATCGACTGGGCCACGGATGTGAAAAGGAAATGCTTCAGGAAGCCTGATCTGACAGCTGTGCCTTTTGCCTCGTGTTGCTTATTGACCTCCGGTTGTTTCCCCACCATCGTGGGAGACGGAAGATCGATGGACCGTGCAGAGCGGAGCACCTCATTGCCTCATCGACTGCGGCCAGAGAGACGTAAACATGGATCTCTGGGTGAACTTTGGAGAGTTTCTAATTGAAACATTAGACCGCTGCACCTCTGACACTGCTGGGGTTGATTTCGCTTCTCATTTAGAGCTGTGGTTTCCTCACACTGGCCAATGTACCGGGTTTTGCTCAACGTATTTTCTCCCTGCCGTGCTTCGCTGTTGCTTACGTTTTGGATTTTCCAACCGCCTTCTTCATCTGGGGTTAAAAATGCAAATGAGGCTTGTGTTTCCGCACTCCCCCCCCCAAGCAGCTGGCCAGATGCATTTCAGTTCACAATCTCCTATTTCTTACCCACTAATGAGGAAGCAGAGGGCGCCCGGGTGGTGCAAAACAGGATCTTCCTTCTTAATATATTTCGACTGAACTGCTAGGCAACCACAGGCAGGGAGAAATGAGCTCCTGTAAGCTTTCTCCACAGACTGATTGCTGGTTTCTGGAAGGCACCAACAGAAAATAAAAATCCCCATTCTGTCCCCATGCCGAGAGCTAAGTGTCTCTTTAAATAAGTTGCCCCATCATTTCTACTGCAAGACATGAGCAAGAGATTGCACAAGGTTGCAGGATCTGGCCTTCCATCTGAATGCAAGTCTAGGCACATATCCTGCAACATTTCTCCAATGAAAATAGGGACATCATATTCCATAACAACAACAACAACTTTCTTATTTTATACCCTGCCCCAGCCACTCTGGGTGGCTTCCAACATATATAAGAACATAATGAAACATTAAACAGGACTGCCTTCAGATGTCTTCTTAAGGTTGTATAGATACTTATCTCCTTAGCTCGGGGGTTGCATAACTCCATACCCTCCAACATTTCTCCGATGAAAATAGGGATGTCCTAAGGAATCAAACCAAATTCCAGGATCAAATCAGAAACTGGCTTCTGTAATTCCAGGATGGGACTGTCCCTGGAAAATAGGGATACTTGGTGGGTCTGCAGTCAAGTAGTAAAGAAATGGTGGAAAATAAATTAAAAATCTTGTTGGATTTCCTACCACCCACCCCCACCAGATAACAGTGGACAATATTTGCCTTCTGCCCACATTCCCATTCTGGCCCTTTCACAACAGGTGATCTACAGACTTACTTGATTGGATATTGAATGCCGCTAACCTGCGTTTGAAGCCCGACCAAAGGAGGGTTGTCGGGTTTTTTGCCAACATTAGTCCTACAGAGAGTAAGCCCATTGAAAGTTATAGGCAGAGAAACTGGGTGAGAGTTAGGAACAGTCCAGGGCTGGTGTGTCCTCCTTGATCACCTTTCCATGCTAATATATTGTGCCACCAAGAACTTAATCCCAAACACAGTACAGCAGTTAGCGCCTCCTTGTTTGAAATTAAGCTGTCCTAAATCCACAAGAATGCAGGCAAAAAGAAAAAAGAAATGCAGATATGCTTTCTTGTTTTTTAAAAAAATCTATCAACTTGTTTCTCCCTTTTTTTTTTTTGCAAAGCCTGTCATAATGAATCATAGCCAAGCCGTAATCCTTCGTTAGAGCATTCAGCACTAATTGCTGGCAAGGAGCCACTTGTCTCTCTCTCTCTCTCTCTCTTCTCCCCCCACCCAACCCTCATTTTAACAAAACATTTATGCATGAAAGATTTAATGCCAGGTATCAAGCATATCATTGTAAATTTGCCACTAATTAAGGCTAATTAAAATAATTAAATGGCTGCCGAGTCACAATGCAGAATGGAAATTGCCTCCGCCTTTTCCACGCACCCTGTCCTCGATTCAGATTCCAGTGCAAACATTTCCCCGAGTCCTGATTGGGAACGGCAAGTGTGAATGTGCTTGGGTGTGTTTGTGGGGACAGACGCTCTACCTGGAGAAAGGGTAGGTGTTAATGAAGCTAATATCGCAAAACGAAGGCTGTTGCTTCTTCTCAGTTTGGGAATATTATTTATTAAGGCCCTGTCTCGTTTGCCTTTTCTTAATTTGGAGGAAGTGTTGGAAACCAGACACTTCTGTCGCTCTGGGGAGATGCCGGTCCTTGAATATTCATTACTCGCTGGGTTTTTAATCAAAGTCGCAGCCGACCCCTTTACGCCACCAATATCTCAGCGATGAATAATTAATCCTCTGTTATTTGGAGGCCTGGAGTGAGGATGGGCAGGGCGGTGGTAGCAATGGACCGGCCTGCTGGAGACGCCACATGGCAACTCCAGATGTTTGGGGTCGGCATGTGCTCAGCTCATCAAAATGCAAAAACAACTGGCACCCAGAGCCCAGACCTTCCAGAGGTGGGCCATCTGGCAGGTGAACACAAACCTCTCAGCGTTGCAGGAAATGTGCTGATATTCACGGCACACAAGCCTGGAAAAACCTTGTTCTTTCGCCATAAAGACCACCATTGTTGTAAGCTGAATTCTTACCTGCCATTTGCCATGGTTGAGTTACGGCCACTGTAAAAATATTATATGAAAAACAGTTAAAGGCAATCAAGGGAGTCGGGTGAGTCCTGAACCAAGGTTTAAAATGCCAAAGGCCCAGAGAAAAAGAGGCATGTCTTCTGTATGTTTTGAAGGTGCCAGACATCTCTGTAGAACTCCCTCCCCACAGAGAATACAATCTCCTGGTCTGCCATTTCCCACGCTTCTGAGAGGGGTGCAGATTTTTCAAGTGTCCCTATTTTCCAGGGACAGTCCCAGATTTACAGAAGCCATCCTGGTGTCTGATTTGATCCCAGAATGTCCTGCTTTTCCTTAGGATGTCCCTATTGTCATCTGAGAAATGTTGGAAGGTATGGAGTTAGCTGACCTCCCAAGTCATTTGAAGGCAGTCCTATATTGGGAAGTTTTTTAAAAATGTTTCATGGGGGTTTTTTAATGTCAGACCCACCAAGTGTCCCTATTTTCCAGAGACTGTCGCAGATTTGGGACTGGTTTCTGATTTGATTCCAGAGCCAGTTCTGATTTGATTCCAGAATGTCCTGCTTTTCCTTAGAACGTCCCTATTTTCATCAGAGAAATGCTGGAGCGTATGGAGACGTCACTATTTTCATTGGGGAAATGTTGGAGGGTATGGAGTTATGTGACCCCTGAGCCAAAGAGATAAGTAACTATACAACCTTTAGAAGACATCTGAAGGCAGCCCTGTATAAAGAAGATTATTGTAATGTTTAATGCTTCATTGTTTTTATATATGTTGGAAGCTGGCCAGAGTATAAATAATAAAATTATTGTTAATATTATTACGACGTCCCTATTTTCTGCCATCAACAGTGTATATTTTCCTGGGCACGGCTGGGGTCGGTCGGAGTTGTAGTCTAAAAGTTATTTATCTCTTCCAGGGTTTCCCAAACTTGGGTCTCCAGTTGGTTTTGGACTACAACTCCCATCATCCCTAGCTAGCAGGACCATTGGTCAAGGATGATGGGAATTGTAGTCCAAAAATAACTGGAGACCCACATTTGGGAAACCCTGATTTATTCCATTTATATCCAAACTTTCCTCCAAGAAACACAAGGTGTACATAGTTCCACCCATTTTATTATCGCAACAACAATCCTGCAAAGTAGGTGAGGCTGAGAGAGGCAGTTACTGGCCCAAGGTCACACCCAGTGAGCTTAATGGCCAAGTGGGGATTTGAACCCTGATCTCTCCTAGGTCCTAGTCTGACACTCTAACCGCTATGCCACACTGACTCTGGTGGGCACCAGGTTGGGGACAGCTGGTGTCTGTCAGGAGGGCCAGTGTGGAAGCCCAGCCTTTCTCCAAACTGCATGCTGAACGCTCTATCAAAATTTCATGATGAGTTTCAGTTACTGCCCTTTTGAAACTCAGCTGAAAGGTTACCTGTTATCCTAGATGTTGATGCTCCTTGTAATACACACTCTCTCTCTCTTCGTGGAATTGCCACTGTGGAACTGGAGATGGGGCTACTGGGAAGTGTTGGCAGCGTCATAATGGGGAGGGAAGCTGGTTTGTTGTGAGGACAAACTCAACTGAGAGCCAGAAGTCTGTTGAGGTTGAAGCACTCCTCTTGAAACACAGTCTTGGGTTTGAATTCTTGGCTCCACTGTAAAGTACAGTGGTACCTCGGGTTACATATGCTTCAGGTTACAGACTCCACTAATCCAGAAATAGTGCTTCAGGTTAAGAACTTTGCTTCAGGATAAGAACAGAAATCATGCTCTGGCGGCACAGCAGCAGCAGGAGGCCCCATTAGCTAAAGTGGTCTTCAGGTTAGGAACAGTTTCAGGTTAAGAACGGACCTGTGGAACGAATTAAGTACTTAACCCGAGGTACCACTGTAGACTGGCTCAATGGCCTCAATCCAACTGCTCCACTTCTCTGGCATGTCCCGTTTTTTCTGGAGCACTTGGTAGGTATGTCAGCATTCCTACGCACCACCCCAGTCTCTGAGTGGTGAGAGGAGTTCCTGGCACTTACCCATTTCCTGTTTCCTTGGAACGAAGGTTAGCAGAAAGTGCGGTGTCTCACACACCACACTGGCTCTTGTTCTCCTCCTAGCAGCTAGGTGAGCAGGGTGGAGGAAACATCCACTCATTTGTTCTATGGTGCAGAGCAGCTTCTTTGGTTATGCTAATTGTGGTGCTTAATTTGGCAGCCAAAACCATTGCCTACATTACCAGAGACTGGTTCGACAAGCTTGCTCTCATACATTTCACCCCACAGATACAGGATCCCAAGAACTGGAAGGGACATTGACTGACGCCCAAACCCACAACAGTATTGCGTACACCGACTGACAGCAATAGCTCTCCAGGCTTTTCAGTCCTCCCCCTCCATTCTTTGAACCTGGGGCCTTCGGCCAGTGCTCTGATGCCAATCGTCAGCTCTTCTCCTGCTGTTGGCCACAGGCCTGGGACTGAGATGCAGCTGATACAGGTGCTGCAAGAGACCCAGTTTAAACTTGCACAATAAATAATTGACTCTCCTGGTGAATTGCTCCTGGGCTTTGCACATCGCCTACCCTGTAATGGAGCACCTCTCACTTAAATATTGAAAGCCTAGGAAACTCACGGCTCCATCCTGCACCTCCAGACTGATGAGCAGGATGCGAAAGAAAATGTGGATAGGACCAAAAGCATCCTTGATGAAGTGAATGCCTGTCTCAGGGTCCGAAATACAATGTACTAAACTCTGGGTCCCAGCATGTTCCAGGGTGGACCACACAGTGATGGGCACTCATTTGAGGTCTGTTTCATTGTTCCCTGAGCTGACAAGTTCACTGTCACCTTTGTGCGCCCTCTCAAAGAATCAGACTTCCTCCCTGTCCTCCTTAAATTATATTCGAACCCACCTACCCACCCACACTAGCAATAAAAATAAAATATGAACTGACTCGGTCTGAACTGCTGGTGTAGTCTTCTTGGGTAGCCTGTCCATGTGCATACCTATGATTTCCCAATGATTTCTGCACTGCATCAGGTTGGACTAAATGGCCCAATGGTACAGTTCTATGATTCTATACCCTTTATGGTTTGCATCTGGAAGACTGCCAATGGGAGCGTAGCCTAACCTTGCAAAGGTAGCATACAAATAAATGACAATGAAAATGAATTTGTCTGACTGTCTTAACCTCTTGGCTCTAGAAACTTATTTTGCCTGAGTTTAGTAACAATCTGGTTGCAGAGGGCAAGATGATCCAGCGGTATGTATCCTGCCCACATTTCCCTGTGCTTCCTTAACTGGAAGTGAAGAGGATGCCCACCAGAGAAGGAGCTTTTTCCCCATTTGTAAAATGGTATCCCCAATAAAAGGGACGTGGGTGGCGCTGTGAGTTAAACCACAGAGCCTAGGGCTTGCCGATCAGAAGGTTGGCGGTTCAAATCCCCGTGACGGGGTGAGCTCCCGATGCTTGGTCCCTGCTCCTGCCAACCTAGCAGTTCAAAAGCACATCAAAGTGCAAGTAGATAAATAGGTACCACTCCAGCGGGAAGGTAAACGGCGTTTTCGTGCGCTGCTCTGGTTTGCCAGAAGCGGCTTAGTCATGCTGGCCACATGACCTGGAAGCTGTATACCAGCTCCCTTGGCCAGTAAAGCGAGATGAGCGCTGCAACCCCAGAGTCGTTTGCGATTGGACCTAACAGTCAGGGGTCCCTTTACCTAGTTCCATAAATATGCTACCATATAGCATATATTCAACACAAAAAACAGCGACAATTTGTTGTTGACAAAGGACAGCTGGATATATAAAGGGCCCCATTACCTTCAGTAGCTTAGGGCCTCATCAAACCTAAATCCAGCCCTGACCAGATCCCTCAGTGGTAAGCCAGCAAACAAGACCTGAGAACAAGAGCCCTCTCCCGTCCTGTGGTTTCCAGCAATGGGCATTCAGAGGCATTGCTTCCCCCATTGTAGAGGCAGAGCATGGCCGTCATAGCTAGTAGCCATCACAAGTGTTGTCCTCCGTGAATTTGTCTCATCTCTGCCTCCTGTGAGGGGGAGTTCCATAAGAGCTGCCTGCCGGCTGAAGCTCTGGGAGTGGCTGGACTCTGGAGACAGCTAGTGCATTACAAAACAAGACAGGTGGACCAACCTTGGAGATGGTTCCTGAGACCCCCCAATCTTCATATCAGGCCCTGCACGATCATTCAACAGAGTTTCAGGTTTCAGTAGGGGTGATATGATAGCCATGTTCAAATATATAAAAGGATGTCACATAGAGGAGGGAGAAAGGTTGTTTTCTGCTGTTCCGGAGAAGCGGACACGGAGCAATGTATCCAAACTACAAGAAAGAAGATTCCACCTAAACATTAGGAAGAACTTCCTGACAGTAAGAGCTGTTCGACAGTGGAATTTGCTGCCAAGGAGTGTGGTGGAGTCTCCTACTTTGGAGGTCTTTAAGCAGAGGCTTGACAACCATATGTCAGGAGTGCTCTGATGGTGTTTCCTGCTTGGCAGGGGGTTGGACTCGATGGCCCTTGTGGTCTCTTCCAACTCTATGATTCTATGATTCTATGATTTAACAAGTTAGGAAGAACATTTGAAAGCTTCTATTAATTATCTTCATCATGTGGCGGTTCAGAAACTGTTAATTGCCTGAAAAATTTGACACACACACTTTTTGTCATCCTAGTCTTCTACCCTCCTCCCCCCCTCCCTGGAATAAAACCCAGGTTGTCTGTTTCCTTCCCCTCCCCCACCACCTTGTTGAGAAAAACCTGCTTCCAGCAGCTTAAAGTATTTGGTTTTTCTAGGATTATATCCTTCACCCTCCTATCAATATGAACCATTTTGCATTTCAAAAATCCTTCGGCAAACAGAGCCGGTTTGTCTTTTGTGTTTGCTAATTTAAAAACAAATATTTGCCTGCCAAGCAATACAGTCTCTTAGGATGAGCTATTAATAGGATAATTAGGCAGCCAGTAATGAAAAGGATTGCTGGTAATTATGGCAAGATTTGTTTTGGCATTTGAAGGCAGAAAAGGGAGGCTGGAGTGAGGAACATCTACCTTGAAGTTAATTAGCACGATTTGAAGATACCTGAAAGAAAAATAGGTGGCTGGTAAGGTCTTCAGTTATTTATTTATTTAATTTGCTTTTAAAGAGACGGCACAAAATTTTCTACACAATCTGGAAGGGAAAGAAAGTTCTGGCTCCTCAAAGGCAGGGTGCGGAGATCTTATGCCAGTTATTTATTTCCCACCTTTCACCCTAATGTCCCAGGGTGGTATTCAAAACAATATTTAACAAAAATTAAAACAACTTACGACCATAAAAACAAGGTGGGCCCTAAAAACATGTACCTGTAATGGAATGAAAGAGACTTTGCAGAACACTGGATCTCTTGGCTGGGAGAAACTCTTATATTTATTAATCACATTTCTAATAACTACCCAGACCCTCCAAGTGTTCCTAATTTCCACGGGCGGTCCTGGATTTACAGACGCCGTCCCACTTTCTGATTTGATCCTGGAATGTCCCACTTTTCCTTAGGACGTGCCTATTTTCATTGGAGAAATATTGGAGGGTATAGTAGAAGGTCCCTGTTTTCATCTGAGAAATGTTGGAGGGTATGGAGTTATGTGCCCCTCAAGCCAAGAAGATAAGTACTATTCAAACTTTAGAAGACATCTGAAGGCAGCCCTGAATAGGGAACTTTTTAAAATGTTTAATGTTTTGTTAGGTTTTCATATATGTTGGAAGCTGCCCAGAGTATCTTGGGCAACCCAACCAGGCAGGGTATAAATAATAACATTATTATTATTAGGTTGCTGTATTTCAAAAAGTAAGAACCAGCACACCCTGAATGTTGTTTTACTTGCCAAGGATCCAGAGCAAACCACCACCTTCTGGAAATTCAACCTGGACGTCACTTCTGCCCTAATTGCCAGAGAGCCAGTGTGGTGTAGTGGTTAAGAGCGGTAGACTCGTAATCTGGTGAACCAGGTTCGCTTCCCTGCTCCTCCACATGCAGCTGCTGGGTGACCTTGGGCTAGTCACACTTCTCTGAAGTCTCTCAGCCTCACTCACCTCACAGAGTGTTTGTTGTGGGGGAGGAAGGGAAAGGAGAATGTTAGCCGCTTTGAGACTCCTTCAGGTAGTGATAAAGCAGGATATCAAATCCAACCTCCTCCTCCTCCTCCTCCTCCTCCTCCTCCTCCTCCTCCTCCTCCTCTTCTTCTTCTTCTTCTTCTTCTTCTTCTTCTTCTTCTTCTTCTTCTTCTTCTTCTTCTTCCTCCTCCTCCTAATTATTATTATGATGGAATAAAGGTAAAGGTAAAGGTATCCCCGCTCGTATGGGCCAGTCTTGACAGACTCTAGGGTTGTGCGCTCATCTCTCTCTAGAGGCCAGGAGCCGGCGCCGTCCGCAGACACTTCCGGGTCACGTGGCCAGCGTGACATCGCTGCTCTGGCGAGCCTGCACCAGCGCAGCACACGGAACACCGTTTACCTTCCCGCTATAAAGTGGTACCTATTTATCTACTTGCACTTTAAGGGTGCTTTCGAACTGCTAGGTGGGCAGGAGCTGGGACCGAAAGACGGGAGCTCACCCCGCCGTGGGGATTCGAACCGCCGACCATACGATCGGCAAGTCCTAGGCACTGTGGTTTTACCCACAGCGCCACCCGCGTCCTGCCTATGATGGAATAGGACGTCCCTATTTCCATCAGAGAAATGTTGGATGGTATTAAAAAAAAAAACATTTCACAAGTAACAACATAAAACACATATGGGCAACTGGGGGGACCAAATCCATCAATTTCAGTTTCTCTCTGGTTCACATTTTTCCTGTCTTCAGGATATTGCTGAAAATTCATCAATACCTCGGTGCAAATTTCGCCTCATACCTCCATTTTTGTGTGCAAAAACGCCCATGCCCTGGTGAGGAGCAGGGCCAGATTTAGGTTTGAGGAGGCCCTAAGCTACTGAAGGTAATGGGGCCTTTTATATGTCCAGCTGTCCTTTGTCAACAACAAATTGTTGCTGTTTTTTGTGTTGAATATATGCTATGTGGTAATTTATGGACCTAATAGGTATCTGAAGCCATTTGCACATGCAAAATGTAGGCATCCTATATATAGAAATGAGCAAACCAGTGATATTTTAGGGAGCAGGCTAGCAGGTGGGGCCCACTACTTACATCATAGGAGCCTACACAACACAACACAAAACAACACAACACAACACAACAACACAACACAACACAACACAACACAGAACAGAACACAACAAAACACTGTTGCTGTATGTAGGTTTTATTTTATTTGTTTTTTATCTTATATTTTGGAAATGTATATCCAGGTGTTGTTGTTGTTTTTTAATTTTTTTTGGGGGGGGCTCCAAAAGAGTGGGGCCCTAAGCTATAGCTTGCTTAGCTTATACATAAATCTGGCACTGAGGAGGAAGAGGTCCCTGCTGGAGTGTGGACCTTAGTCAAGCCAATCGTTGCCACCAACCTTGCAGCTGGTATATCTCAGTCCACACTGTAGGATGCATGGTTCTCTGTGAGGATTTGCTCTCCATCTGCCTGCAACCATTCCCTTCTCCTCTTTGCACCCACACTTGCCCTCCCTGAGCTGCCTGCCTGCGACGAGGACAAGACGACTGGGGGAACTAAGCACATTCTGGAGTTTAGCCGAGGTCACACGAATATTGAAATGCAAGCAAGGCTCTTCTGTTGGATCTCTGTCCACTATGAGTTAATGCCTTATCTTTAAGTACATTTGCCATGTTACAACCCCCCCTCACCCCCCTCTCTCAAAAAATATGCAGTAGCTGGAAGGATCTAAAAATGATTAATTAGAAAATTACATTTATATAACCCTTTAATCTGCATTTATAGGTTGCCAAGGGCAGAAGGTGAGGTAGGGGAATTACATGCAGATTAGCTTTGATCCCAAAGAAGCCGAGATCTGAGATTATTTTCCAAGAAAGAAGATGGAAAGTACGAGTAGTGTGCTGATTTGGGCAAGGGGTGGGGGTGGGGGTGCTGGGGAAAAAATTAGGTTGCTCTTCTCATTTGTCCCTTAGTCAAGAGGAGGCTGGTTGGAGGGAGAGAGGGGAAAACAGCTTCAGGGATGCCTTGATCTTCCACAGTTTACTGTGTGGCCTGTGCAGTGCTGGTTCCAAAAAACAACTGGGCTATAAAGCTTGGGAGGAGGGGAGATTACAGAAAAAGCTTATTTCTAGCTGAGCACGGCCTTCAGCTTCCTAAACAAAATTGCTTTTATTCTCCTCAACATGTGTTCAAAAAGATTAAAGAGCTGTAAGCTTGCACAGCTTAATAAGAGTGTGCATTAGAGGAGAAGGCCCAGAACAGCAGAACAGCCCACTCTCCGCTCTGGCGACGAGGATTTGGAAATCCTGTTTATTGAATTATAAAGAACCTTAAAGGATAAAGGATATTGAAGTAGGGATTTTAATATTTTGTAGCATTTGGGGGAGTTATTTGATCACAACAATCATTTAGAAAGTATTTTGCTTCCTTTCCCCTTACTTCCTTTTAAATAAAAGCAGGGAAGCCAAATTGACCATTAAGAATTAACGGGGGTGGAAGAGGAGGCGGCGGCAGCGGGGGCAGGGAGGAGAGAATCCACTGTCCATGTGGCACTGGGCAGTGTAACAGTCCGGAGAGTGGCTCCTCAAAGAGAATAGCTTTCTCCTCACCCTGTCAGCACCAGGGCAGAGGAAGAGCCCGCAGGGTCAGGCCAGTAGCCCATCTAGTCCAGCATCCTGTTCTCATACTGGCCAACCAGATGGCCCAATGGGAAACCCACAAGCAGGATTCGAGCACAAGAGCCCAGTGGCGTAGCGTGGGGGGTGCAGGGGGGGGCCCGGCCGCACCGGGCACAACATCTGGGGGTTAGGGTTAGGGGGCGCAAATCCATGGGTTAGGGGGCGCAAATTACTTGCCTTGCCCCGGGTGCTGACAACCCACGCTACGCCACTGCAAGAGCCCTCTCCCCTCCTGTGGTTTCCAGCAACTGGTATTCAGAAGCATGGCTGCCTCCAGATGTGGAGACAAAGCAGAGCCACCATAGCTAGTAGCCATCGATGATAGCCCTCTCTTCCAGGTATTTATTTAATCCATCTTCTCCTCCTGCAGGAGGGAGTTCCAACTATGAGCTGTGGGAAGAGCTTTCTTTTGTTTTTGAATCAACTTTATGTTTTCAAAACAAGTGTTTTTCTTTACAAAATTAAATCCTGTTTCATCTGTTCAGGTGGGACCCTGACTGAATAACGCTTCAAATGCTGGGAGGCGAGGCAGGAACGAGCAAATCTATCAATTTCCTTTCATTTCAGTGGCTCGTTTTCCTCATTTTATGTTCTGATGTTTCCACACCACATTTATTAGTAGTCCTCAGAAAGTTTCACCAGAGGTTTAGTTTTTTATATATATAAATATTTGTTAAGGTTTTTACAATGTTACAAAATGAAAAAGAGAAAAAATACAAAATAAAAATAGTTAAAAACAATTCAATCTTTTCATCACTTATCTTTCATTTACTTGTTTCCCGGACCTCCTCATACCTCCCCTTTTTGTATTCCAGTTCAATTTATTAGTTCAGCAATTCCTTTCCCTCCTTATTTTATCCTGATCTTTAATCTTGATATATTGTAACCTAAATTTACCTGTTAAGAATCCAATTTTTTTCATATTCTTTTATACCATTACAGCTAGAAACCCCTTAACTTCAATCCAACATCATTCTAACATTCATTAATTTTACAATATTTCTGTAAATAGTCTTTAAAGAAAGTTTCACCAGAATTTTAGTGGGGATTTTTCAAGGCAATGTTGCCCAATATACACATTCCCCCTAGTAAGGTGCACTATTATTATTTTGCACATTTCCCACTAATTTAGATGAGCACTTCACCCTAGCATATAAATGTTGGTGCACATTCCTTGTCTGGAGAACTGCGTTGCAAAATTTGGAGAAGTGGATATTTGAAAGGGCAGCTGCGTTTCATGTATTATTTCAGAAACCACGAATTAGGCAAATTGGCCTTTTAATGCAAACTGGATCAGATTTCTTTGCTGTCCCTGACTGTGAGATGAAGGTGGAAAGCTCTCTTGACAAGTGCCCATGAGGAGCTGTCCAAAGATTTAATGAATTTTTGGTCTAGAAGGACTGGCTGGGGGGCATGGGGGGGAAGATTCATATCCCTTAAAGAGCCACATTCCCTGTGTTAACTTATGCTGTTCTGCTGTATAAGAGGATTGTGCAGATTAAATGAAATCATGAGACATGCCATACAAATTACATCCCAAATCAGATTTTCTAGCAGAGATTAGAGGTGTGGGGCCCAGGCGGGGTGGAGGAAAAAAGAGAGACTGAGGCTGTGTACACACCATACATTTGAAACACATGACTTCTCCCAAAGCATCGTGGGAATGGCAGTTTCCCCCAGAGAACTACAATTCCCGGTACCCATAACAAACTACAGCTCCCAAGATTCATGTGCTTTAAATTTATGGGGCGTAAGCAGCCAAAGAGAAAAAGCTTCAGCTACAGGATTATATGTTCTAAAAAAACCCACAACCCTAAAAACCTTCCCCCACATTTTATTTGTGCGCTTTTCCGTTTTCCTACCAAGCTTGGGGGAGCAGGAAAATTTTCACCAGCAGGGAGAAGTGGAGCGCTGCCTGTTCACACTCAGCATTATGCAAGCTCAACACAGGGGGGGGGGAGCCCTTTAATTACATCTGGGCTCCAGATCAACACAAGCATCCTTCATGCTTTTAACAGATTAGGGCCTTTGACAACTGTCTGCTTCTCACACAGGGTGTCTGAGAACAGAGAGAATTGCAGGGGGGGGGGAGAAAGCTGCTATGTGTCATGAACCTTGCCTCTAACAATCTGGGGGGGGGGTGCTCAGCCTCCACTTCCTTTGTGTCTTTCTAATAATAATAATAATAATAATAATAATAATAATAATAATAATAATAATCCCTTGTGTGTCCTCCATTTTGGACCACAGAATGATGGATTAGAAAACAAAAAGACATTGGCAGCTCCCAGCTCTCCCACTTTTCTAATCCCCCACAAACTGATCTCATTTTCGGGTGTGCTGCACTCTTCCTGCGACAATTAACTAGGGATCTAGTTCTCCCTCTGAACTCTGAAATAACTTGGTCATCACCATCATGAAAATATTTTTAAAAAGCCCAACCTAACACTGCATTTCTTCGTAGGCAGGGCATTCATGCTTGCAGCCGCCTCAAGACGATTTGCTGCCTGATGAGAAGTGTTATTTATTTATTTCTTGCATTTATATCGCCCACCCTTTTTGCTCCATGGAGCTCAAGGTGGCAGACATTGGTTCTCCTCGTCTTCAATCAACCCTGTGAGGTAGGTTAAGCCAAAAGAAGAGTCAGGAGACTGGCCCAGTGAGCTTCTTCGCCAAGTGGGGGATTCGAAGTCAAGAGTCTAACCGCTAGGCCACATTGTCTCACTGGAAAGGTGTGCATAGAGTGCTGTGATAATGATATTATTATTATTATTATTATTATTATTATTATTATTATTATTATTATACCCCACCCATCTGGCTGGGTTTCCCCAGCCACTCTGGGCAGCTCCCAATCGAGTGTTAAAAACAATACAGCATTAAATATTAAAAACTTCGCTAAACAGGACTGCCTTCAGAAGTCTTTTAAAAATAGGATAGATGCTTATTGCCTTGACATGTGATGGGAGGGCGTTCCACAGGGCAGGCGCCACTACCGAGAAGGCCCTCTGTCTGGTTCCCTGTAACCTCACTTCTCGCAATGAAGGAACCGCCAGAAGGCCCTCGGCGCTGGATCTCAGTGTCTGGGCTGAAGGATGGAGGTGGAACCGCTCCTTCAGGACCGAGGGTGTTTAGGGCTTTAAAGGTCAGCACTTTGAATTGTGCTTGGAAATGTACTGGCAGCAAATGCAAATCTCTCAGGACCGGTGATGCCTTTCCCTGATGCAAAGTGCTTAAAACACAGACATTTTCTGTTTTCACAGGCATTTGGACAGCACAGTCATGAATATGTTTTTAATATGCTTAGGTGTTTTTACTGCTCAGTTTCATTCTGGTTGTAAATTGCTTCAGAACTTTTTGCTGGAGGGCGGGGTACAATTCACCAACCCAGCAAAACCAACCTGAATAACAATTCCATTCATATTTTCAGCAGGTTGGGACCAGAGACAATTCTGTCTCTGTGGGGCCTTTGGTCCTGATCCAGAACATTTTCTCTGCCACTAACTCCCAGCATAGAGCCCTCAAACCGTGCGCCCAGTGTCGCCACACTTTGGTAATGTGGGGGGAAACCCTAATCTCTACATTTTGTCATTAGCTCGCCTTATATTTTAGGCCCTTTTGCCAAACATCCTCCTGGCTCCATCCTGCTTGAAAAAAACTCGGCTCCTTTTGTGCTGTAAATCAGGATTGCTACAATTTAAGCCCCCTGCTTAAATTTAAGCTGCCTCCCAAACGCTCTGCAGTGAAATTTACAAAGAGGCTTTTAATAAGAACAGTCACACTGTGTGTGTGTGTAGCCAATCCTCAATGTCATTTGGTTTTGCTTCAAACCTCCCCCCCCGCCCCCCCCGCCCCCGACAACTCAGGTGGATACCCCTGCAAAGCAGCCAAAGATTTTATGAGGTTTAATTTCAAGGGATTTGGGGGTGGGGTGAGGCTGCTTCACCCTCCTATAAATCTATATGTGTATATATCAAAAATCTGCAGAAGGCAGTATATGGTGTTTCAGTCACATATAGCAGGTCCTCAGACTGCAATCAATTAATGAGCACAATTGTGTCACTAGAGCTACCCCATAAATACAACAGAGGGGTTTGCCAAGTCCTTGGCTGGAAAGCTCATTCTTTAAAAAAACAAAAACAAAAACTTGGGTGGAATGATAAACCCAGTGTGTGTGTGTGTGTGTGTGTGTGTGTGTGTGTGTGAAAGAGAGAGAGAGAGAGAGAGAGAGAGAGAGAGAGAGAGAGAGAGAGAGAGAGAAATTTCATATTGTTCCTAGCACACACTCTTGGTGAAAAGATCATTATACAGCAGGAATATACAGCGAGAAATCTTGTTTTGTCTGTTGCTGTACAGATACGTCCCCCTTGGGATGTTAATATCCAGCCTCCGTGATGAGCATGGAGAAGATTGGAAGATGTGCAGGCAGTGCATCTTTTCCAGCGGCCTTTCCCAGGGTGGTGCCTTCCAGATGTTTTGGACCACAACAGCTGTGTTATGCTGATGGCAGCCCAACCATGCTGGCTGGGGCTGATGGGAGTTGGAGTCAAAACTCCCCAGCTTGGGGGAGGCTGCTTTAGAGCAAACCAGGAGCGGAGAACCCGCAGCAGCCCTCCAGGTGTTGGTTGCCACCTGTCCTGTATAATATAGGATTGCTCCAAATTTCAATGTAAAATGCTACGCCCTGTATTGATGCAGTTTTGTCCTGTATTTCAGGTCTTCTCTCTCTCTCTCATTGTCAAGTTAGGGATCCTCTTCAAATGCATGAATTTGAAAGGGTGTGTGAAAGGTCCTGTATTTAAGCTCTGGGTAGCCAAGCACAGCCAAGTCCCTTTACCTTTACCTGGGATGTGGGTGGCGCTGTGGGTTAAACCACAGAGCCTAGGACTTGCTGATCAGAAGGTCAACGGTTCAAATCCCCGCGAAGGGGTGAGCTCCCGTTGCTCAGTCCCTGCTCCTGCCAACCTAGCAGTTCGAAAGCACCCCTAAGTGCAAGTAGATAAATAGGTACCGCTCCAGTGGGAAGGTAAACGGCGTTTCCATGCGCTGCTCTGGTTCGCCAGAGGCGGCTTAGTCATGCTGGCCCGGAAGCTGTAAGCCGGCTCCCTCGGCCAATAAAGCGAGATGAGCGCCACAACCCCAGACTCGGCCACGACTGGACCTAATGGTCAGGGGTCCCTTTACCTTTAGCCAAGCACAGACAGATTTACAATTCTATGTGTATGTGTGTGTACATGCATGTGCATTCATGCGCATGACAAATTCCAGAGGGGCCATCCTATTAGGCTGCAGTATATTGTAATGGATTGCTTTGAAGCCACTTCCCTCACCCACCCCAACCATCCCGCCCTGTCCTGTATTTTGCAGAAACAAAGATGGCCACCCCAGGTGCAGTTCCCATCACCTCTGGCCATTGGCCATGCTGCTTGGGGCTGATGGGGGCTGGAGTACTACAGCATGTGGAGGGGCAAAAGTTAGCTGCCCCTGGAGGTTACTCAATGCTTCCTTCACACAGGTACTTCGTTGCCTCCACACACACCCCACACACTCCACACTCCACACACCCCACTCCACACACACCCCAAAAAATCTCAGGCCTCCTCCTCCTCCTCCCTTTCATTGCCTCCATCCTTTGACAAAGTGCCCCAAACCTTTGGAAAATCCAAACCCATCATTTCCGTTCTGTCAGCTTAGCCTGTTACGAAGCTGCCTTGGGCCACATCAAAACATAAACAAACGCCGGGCATGCACATCAGATTCCCCAGACTGAGTTGCTCTATGTTGCCAGCCATGCTCATCCAACCTCTCTCCCTTCCCTTTACCAAAGCAGAAAGCAATGGCCTTAAATGTAAGGACTCTGCCCCACGCCCCATCCTTCCCTCTAACAAATCCCACCACCACCAGCAGCTCTTGGAAGCTCCTACTTCTCTGCAGTTTCATTGTTGATCCAGATCTGCCCGGAGCTTATAATTGACATTTAAATTACTCCGCAGAACAACAAATCAATATTTATGGATTGCTGGGCCAATGTGTTGGCCAAATGAGTTGTTCTGGGATTCCGTCTCCCAGCGAAAAGGCCGACCAGGGTCAAGGTCAAGGCTTTGGTTAATGAGGAACAGAGGCCCCGTCAACAAACCACCAGACGGCATTTAGCAGGGATGGAGTTCCTGTTAGTCGTTTGGCATAACATATTACGCTCTTTGTTCGTCTCCTGACTTATCATTTTTTTGCATTGAGAGCTGCTCAGCAGAGATACAAAGGCTGCTTTCTCCTCCCACAACAGACCACAAAAACTACTCACCTCAGCTAAGACCAAGGAACTAAAATACTGTACAGTGGTACCTCAGGTTATATACGCTTCAGGTTACAGACTCCGCTAACCCAGAAATAGTACCTCGGGTTAAGGACTTTGCTTCAGGATGAGAACAGAAATCGTGCTCCAGTGGCGCGGCAGCAGCAGGAGGCCCCATTAGCTAAAGTGGTGCTTCAGGTTAAGAACAGTTTCAGGTTAAGAACGGACCTCCAGAACGAATTAAGTACTTAACCCGAGGTACCACTGTACTGCTTTTATTCCCTCTTTCTCTCTCTGTTCACAAGATAGCATGTCTACCCCCTGTTGACATCTGGGATAACTGATACACGTGGGTGTATTGATTGAATGTCTTCCTGTGTGTTCTTCATGGAGCTTAGAACAGCATCTTACAACAACCTTGAGAGGTAGTCTGAAAGATGAGGAAGTGGCCTTAGAGTCAGGCCATTGGTCCATCTGGCTCAAAAGCAAAATGGCCGAATGGGGATGGTGGAGTGACTCCCCTGTTAGGAAAGGCTGCTGCATTTGTTTAGAGAAAAGAGTCACATGATGAAATTATGTATGGCACTGAGAAATTTTCTCCCGGATAGAGGAATGTTTTCCTGCATCTCTCCTAACACTAGAAGTTGTGGGCATCCAATGAAGCTGAAAGTTGGGAGAGAGAAACAAAGTCCTTCTTCATTCAGCAGTATGGAACTCACTTCTGCAGGAGGCAGTGATGGCTGGCAACTGTGATGGCTGTTGATGGCTGCTAGCCATGATGTCCATGCTCTGGCTCCACTTCCCACAGGCATCATAACCCTAAATCAGCCTTTGCCAACCTGGTGGCCTCCAGAGGTTTTTGGAAATGTGAGCTGCGACAACCCTCAGCCCCAGCTAGCACAGGAAGGTCAGCCCTAGGAGACCTCAGGCCTCAGTGAGCATTGATGAGTTACATGAGAATTGGCCTCTGCCTGTGAAGGACGGGTTAGTCCTCCTCCTCCTCTTGAAGAAGCCTTTGTCCCTGGAGAGCTGACAAGAAACAGCAACATACAGGCAGGATTTAGGCCCTCTTTAATTCCCCATCATTTTATAATCACCCCCCTGGTGGCACTGGCTGCTTCCAATTAACCCTAGAGATGCCCTTGACTTCTCTAAAAGTTTTTTATCAGCTGGTACAGCCAGCACCCCCAGCAGCCAACCTCCAAGGAAAGGCGGGGAGACCCAAAAAAATGTTCCCTGGGAATCCCAAACATGCATCCGCACTCACACCTCACTCAAGTCATGCGGTGGAAAATTTCTTGAGGGTATTAAAAGGCAGGGAGGAGCGCTGCGGCTGCTTTTGAAGTCCTCTCTTCTCCCCTTTCCACGTTTTAGGAGACCAAACGGAGGATGAAACTCCAATGACATGGAGGAATAATCCCCTATTCAGCCCTGAAAGGATTATTCTAATTACTTTGATTATTAAAAGATCAGACGGGTCCCTTTCTGCAATCCTGCTTCTCCTCCCCGCTCCCCGCTCCCCGCACCCACCCACCACACAGGCCGGGCGCATCAGCCAAGCCAGCTTTTTAAAAAAGGGCTCCGCAGTGGGAATTGGAGAACGTCTTAAGTAAACAGAGAGAACAAATGGAGGCCGCCAGAGGCCCTGGGCAGCTCCTGTCTGCTCCATGAGCTGTCCGCCCAAGCGCTGCCTCGCTGGGGCCTGGGTCTTTTGTGAGCACCTCAATAGGTACTAAACAGGCCCTGAAATCGGAACTCTTTGGGGCTTCTCAAGTGTGCAGAGCGTGGCTGGCTGCCTCCTTTATCTCCATGGCGAGGTGGCGGTGTCAAGCAGAGCCGCCATGAATGAACCAGAGAATGGCGGCTTTCATGGCCGTCTATTTCCCTCCCCTCTCTGCGCTAAGCCTCCTCCCTCCTCCCTTGGGAGTGGAGGGGAGAAGAGAAGCACAGATGGTCTCTCCTGACCTGCTATTTATCATCCTGGCAAAAGCTTTCCTCCGCTCAATGCGGCGGAGCAGCCCATGGAAGGGAGCCTGTTTGTTTCTGCTGATGAGGACCGTCAATTTGCACAGCCGTCTCATTAGGCCTAAACCGCCAATTAATTTCTTTTGTTCTCATTAAACTGGCTGATTCCTAAACATTTCGGGCCTGGCAATGAGGGGCCCGGCTAAGAGCTTCAGTCCAGGAGGCAATAGCAGACACAAACGCCATACACTTGGCCAACTTTCTGGGCAGCTGCACAGAGGAGCCAGGAGTCCTCACCAAAAAATGCTTCTGGGAGTTGGGCGCATTGAATTTCTCAACTTTCACATTCCAAAAATGAAGGGTGTTGAAAAGTTGTAACATGACTTGGGAATTTTGAAAGCTATTCTGGGTTAAATTGATTCAATGTTGTTTTGCATGGTCCATAAATTGTATTGAAATCATTAAAAATGACTGCCAAGTTTGCATTTAGGAAGGGACATTTCCTGAAACAATTCTCCTTTCAAAATTTGCACTTGTTCAAATTTTGCAATGGAGTTCTCCAACCAGGGAAAGTGTCCCCAAATGCATATGTTCGGTAAAATGCGTATAAAGATGCATCAATTTGTGAAAATCACATACCGTATTTTTCTGTGTATAACATGCCCCCCATGTATAAGACAACCCCTATTTTGGGGGGACCGCAACAAAAACCAATCACACACCAAACCGCCACTGCCAATCTCCTGCTGGCTGCTGCCACCAATCCCCCCCGCTTTCCGTGTATAAGACAACCCACAATTTTTGCCTATTATTTCCAAGGAAAAAATATCATCTTATACACGGAAAAATACGGTACATTGCTGCATTGGATCATGCAGAAAAATGTGTCTGTTAAGAAAAAATATCACTAAAATGCTGACAAATGTCCAGTGAGGACTTTCTTAAATCAATAAATAAATTGCAAATGGGTGTGGAAATATAGAGAACGGAACGAGAATCGGAAGGAAATAGAAACTGACCGATTTGCCCATCCCTGTCCCCAACAGGGGAATTAGCTTTACACTGCTCAAAATGGCTTGTTAAAGGGACGGTTGGCAACTCTAGACTATTGGAATCAAAGAATCATAGAGCTGGAAGGGAGCCTAAGGGTCATCTAGTCCACTCCCCCTGCAATGCAGGAATCGCAGATAAATAATCACTAGCAATGTTTCATAGGCCCCATCCTTACAGGGGGAGTTGCTAAACTAGTAATCTGCCAGAAGCCTCTTTTGGCACTGAGTGGCACATAAACAAATAAATAACTAAATATTTTTTATTTTTTTTGTCCAGTAGCACCTTAGAGACCAATTAAGTTTCTTCTTGGTACTGTGGTACCTCAGGTTAAGAACTTAATTCGTTCCGGAGGTCCGTTCTTAACCTGAAACTGTTCTTAACCTGAAGCACCACTTTAGCTAACGGGGGCCTCCTGCTGCCGCGGCACGATTTCTGTTCTCATCCTGAAGCAAAGTTCTTAACCTGAAGCACTATTTCTGGGTTAGCGGAGTCTGTAACCTGAAGCGTATGTAACCCGAGGTACCACTGTGTAAGTTTTCATGTGCATGTGCATGAAAGCTTATACCAGGAAGAAACTTAGTTGGTCTCTAAGGTGCTACTGGACAATTTTTTATTTTATTTTTTATATTTTGACTGTGTCAGACCAACACGGCTACCTACCTGAAATAAATAACTGTAAGGCAGAGATTTTGCAGCTCGGTTGTAGCTGGAGACAGAAAAGAAGGGTCTGAGTTTTTGGAAGAAGCAACTGCCTTTAATTCATACCCGCTGCACTGAAAGGAAAAAAGCCAAGAAAGTGTTTGTGCATCTTGGCCCAGAGAGCTAAGCAGCCCTCCTGAGTTGTAAGTTTATGGTTTCTGTTTCACCTCTTTCCTCCTTGCTTCTGCTGCTTCTTGCTTCGGCTGAGGTGGGGGGGGGGTTGGTGGGGGGGGGGAAGTATGGTTGAGGTTGTTAAGTAAAGGATCCAGTTTACAGTTTATAGCTGTGTCTGTCTTCCATGTAGCAAGATTTTTAAAAATAAAAATAAATTCTTCTCTGCAGCATGAGTTTGGGAGCTATGTGGGAAAGCTGTCAAATGTGGGGAGACAGCACATTTGGAGGGTTGTTACAACTTGGAACCAGTTTACCTATGAGATGCCTTAACACATATATAATGCTCACTCGACAGATTTGGAGGAACTGGCCCTGTTACAGGTGCCACATAATATCTGTTCCACGTTTGTAAAAACTCAGCCTTTTTTAGAGTGGTAGGATCTACACTTTGGAACTCCCAGACAATTGACACCAGGCAGGTGCTTTCATTTTTTTTTGGCACATGCTGAAAAAACATTCTTGTTTAGACATGCCTACTCAGATATTTAGAGACGCGGGTGGCGCTGTGGGTAAAACCTCAGTGCCTAGGACTTGCCGATCGCATGGTCGGCGGTTCGAATCCCCGTGGCGGGGTGAGCTCCCGTTGTTCGGTCCCAACTCCTGCCCACCTAGCAGTTCGAAAGCACCCCTAAGTGCAAGTAGATAAATAGGTACCGCTTTATAGCGGGAAGGTAAACAGCGTTTCCGTGTGCTGCTCTGGTGCCGGTTCGCCAGAGCAGCTTCGTCACGCTGCCCACGTGACCCGGAAGTATCTGCGGACAGCGCTGGCTCCCGGCCTCTAGAGTGAGATGAGCGCACAACCCTAGAGTCTGTCAAGACTGGCCCGTACGGGCGAGGGTACCTTTACCTTTACCTTTACTCAGATATTTAGAAAATTGTTGCAAGTTTTAATCCATTATTAGTATGCTCATTTTAACTTTTCAAACTTTTTTAATTTTCTCTGCGAATTCTTCTTCTTGATAACATTACCGCTTTATTCTTTTTGCAAACCACTCTGAATTACAGTGGTACCTCAGGTTACATACGCTTCAGGTTACATTTCCTTCAGGATGAGAACAGAAATTGCGCGGCGGCAGCAGCAGGAGGCCCCATTAGCTAAAGTGGTGCTTCAGGTTAAGAACAGTTTCAGGTTAAGAATGGACCTCTGGAACAAATTAAGTACGTAACCAGAGGTACCACTGTATTGTCGTCTTTACAATCAAGTGTACAAATTGTATGAATTAAATAAATAGTCCAACCTGCTCTGCTCTGGCTGAAAATGTAGCATTTGTAAACACACACACACATTACAACACACCAGGAAAATCTCCACTCTTTCTCCTCCAAAGACAACTCAACCTCTATTTAGGGTTTTTCCATAAAGTATCACCATAGCAGATTCAGAGAAAAGGGAGTCAGTGGGGTGTGTGTCTGTAGATTTCCAAACAGTGCCTGCTCCCTTCCCACAAGGCCTTTCCACACCTCAGCAGAAGGGTTCGTGGGCTGCTGCATCATATACAAGGTGTGCCTGCCTTTGTGACATGCTCACATTCCTGCTCTGGAAAACAGCCAAGCTCCCTGGGGGGGAAGCTGGTGACGTTAAGTGTCAGTTGCTTATTGTTTTCCCCTGGATGGGTGAGATGATTTATGGTGTCACCACGGCATGGAAACCTGGGAAGGAGCGTCCCCAAGCAATGTGTCCCAAGTGGCTGAATTGATGGGCTCATGTGCGCTGGGACTGAGCAGAAATGGGGCTGTAGTGGCGATAAGAACCACTTTCTGCAGGACCTGGGCTAGGTTGTCGCAAACAGCAGAGGAGGAGGTGGCCAACTGGACTCTTTGCACACAGCTGTTGGACAGTGGAACGAACCACCTAGGAAAGTAATGGACTTTCCGTCATGGGAGGTTTTTAAGCAGGTTGGGTGGGTGGCCATTTGCTGGGGAATCTTTAGCTGCGATTCTTGCATTGCAGGAAGGTTGGACTAGATGACCCTTGGAATCCCTTCCACAATTTAATGATCCATACATGCTGGCCTGCACACAGAACACAGCCGGGAGACTGGAGGGCTCTAGTTTTCTACATGCAGGAATTTGTATGGAACAATGTTCTGTTTTCGAGAAGCCTGTATATAAAATCCTGCACGGACAATTTCATTTCTAGCAATGCCCAGTTTGCTCCCATTATCCCATGAAAATTGATGTGAGTTTGAATCCGTTACAGGGTTTCCCAAACTTGGGTCTCCAGGTATTTCTGGACTACAGTCCCCATAATCCCAGACCACTGGTCCTGCTAGCTAGGTTCTCCATCCTTTGCCACCCTGACCCCCACCACATCCTCCCGCAATGTCAAGGCCTGGCCATTTGCCTGTTCCCTTTATCTTCTGAAGACCATTGGAGGAGGAGATCTGCCCTGTCCCCCGCTTTCATCTTGCTCAAGGTGCTCTATTTTTGGCTTCGACCTTCTCTGCTTTGATCTTTCTTTCCCTTTGATATCTGGTGTTTTTAGAAACATATTGACTTCCTAAATTCCTCATCCTACCAGGGACCGATTTGAAAGTCAGTTGGTGCCTTGTCCCCATATAAATAATCCAAGCACAGCCTAACAGATAATCTAACAATGGGGAAGAAAGATGCCTGCTTTGCAATAGCCCATGATGGATGGGCCAGAACAAAGTTTCACGAAACTAAAAATTGCTTGCAACCTGAACCCCTAACCCTTTACCCATAACCTGAACCACTTCATCTAACAGTCATCTAGTCCAGCCCTGGCAATGCCGGAATCTCAGCCAGCGATTCCTTTAGTTCTGCCATTACGGCATGTCAGCAACCTTCAAGCCAGCAAATAGAACTGGATGTGTTTGTTAGATGGAGTGTGGAATGCATAGAAATTCCCCCTGCCACTGCAGACAATGGCACTGCGCAATCGTTCATTATAACTCAATTACAGTAATTAAAACGGGTGGGATGCAGCAGTGGAACAGATGAAGTGATGGGGCGGGGGGGGAGACCAACAAAATTTTGCACGCTGCCATGTCGTCAACTCAAGAGAGCAGCAGCTGACGGCATGCACCAAGCTGCCTCCTGCCATCTGCTCCAGGATGCAAGAGCGGCAGGGCGGTGATGCTGCCATTGCGCACTCCACGGGGTTAACTTGAGGGGGACGGGGACAGGTGACATTAAAAGGCACAGAGGTGCCATAGAGATGCCATCAGGAGAGGCCGCAAATATCCATGCAGGCTGTGGATGGAGCAGACATTTCATCCAAAACGAAATGTGGGCCGGCCCATCTGTTAGGCAAGCAGTACCACAAGGGCGGGTGTCAAATCCTTGTGTGCTCTCGTCTCAGACCACCTGCCTTCCACCCATTTTGCTGACTGCCAGCAGCACTAGCCAAACACAGAAGCTCCTCCCTGGGACCCCAAGAACCAAAGAAAAGGCCTGCAGTCCAACATCCTGTTCTCACAGCGGCCACCCAGATGCCCCCATGGGAAACCCGCAAGCAGGACCTGAGAGGAGCAGCTTGCTCACCTGTGATTCCCAGCAAGTTGTATTCAGGAACATCCAGATAGTGGAGGCAGAACCCAGCCACTATGGCTAGGAGCCATTGATAGCCTTCCTCTCCACAAATTTGCCCAATCCTCTTTTAATTCGCCCCATCCCGCTCCTGCTTGTGGGAGCAACCATTGCTTAACTACTGTATGCGCTGTGTGAACCCTCCAGCATTCTGCTCCACTGGGTGCTCTCAGTTCTGGCATTAACAAGACTCTTCCCCATCCTTTTCTCCACTCTACTGAAGTCTCTCCAGGTCCATCTCTACAAGCACATTCTGAACAAGAGGGGGATGAATGTCCATATTCCTTTTGCCTGCCACGAGGCCTGGAGCTCTTTAAATCCATCCTCACCAACATAGCTCATTAGCCATGGAATGTGGCTTGTCCGGTGCTTAGCCACCCACCTTCTTTCGGGGGTCCATGCCTGGTTTGGTGAAGGCTTCAGCCTACGCATAAACGCCATCTGTTGACCTGCCCTCACAACTGTTTCCTGGAATCGCTTGAGCGTCACAGATCTATTCCCCCACTGTTGCCTGACATAACAACTTGTATCAAATAGAGCCACTGTCAGACCTTTTCCGGAAATGAAGCCTTAACACGACACAGAATTGACTGGGATATTAATGACCTGTTATTTTACAGCTTAGTGTCTATTGGGGGAAGAGGCTGACCATGATGCTCAGAGAGTGTCAACGACTTCCAGGAATGGTAGGGATCCTGAAATTTGGACCAGGCGCTGATTTCAGCTCTCCTCCTCCTTCTGTCCCTCTGGCCACATTTCCACCATACATTTTTAGCACTAGAACTCCCCCAAAGAATTATGGGAACTGTAGTTCGGGCAACGGTGCCAAATGTCGTTGGGAGACCTCCATGCCCTTCACAGCACTGCAATTCCCAAAATTCCCTGGGAAGAGGCATTGACTGTTAAAGCACTCTGGGAATTGTAGCTCAGTTTTGGACGTTTTGGAATACAGTTGTTATTTGAACTCTCATTGTGAATTCTGATTACACCTTTCCACTCGTAACAAATGTCCAAGGCAGCTTATATTAACAAAATTAAAAACCAGGACTCTATCCTTCCAGATTCAGTTCATTAAAAATAAAGAGATTATCCTGCAACTCGCCTTCCAAGTCAAGTGCTGAAACTCACAAGACTTACTGATCATACGCTAAGCCTCATAAAACCAAGGCCATTTTAAGCAAGCAAGCATAAATATGTTTTGCTCCATCCCATGTTATTTTACAGTTGTATCACCCAACACAGAGCATCTTGAAGAGCTAAAAGCATCCTTAAAAAAACAAAACATGATAAAGAGGAATTAGTGCTCCGAGTTCTCAAAAGCTGCAATAGGACCCAGAAGAGACATAGGCAGGAAGGGCCTTTGAAATAGTGGCAAATGGAAAATGTATTTAGGTTATCCATAAATTTAACCTTTCCAAAAGTGCTGACTAGGCAAAGGTTATAGCAGAGATGAATCCGCTCATAAAGGGCAGAAGACTGGAGGGAACTGGCAGATGCAACACCCTCTGCACAGACTGTGCCAGGAGGGGGACGCCAATCCCAGCCCACAAATCCATCTTCGTTCCTTACTAAGGCTATTGGGGGATTTCTGGGTCGGGGCATCTCCCGGGCCATAGGTCCAGCTACCTTGCTCCTTTCCTACCTACAACTCAGGCTTCACCTTTCACTGTGTTATATTTTATTGGCAATGTGGGTGGTTGCTCTGCTCTTTCCTCTTCCAGCCGGGGAAAGTTCGGGAACTGCTGCTGTAGACTATTGAGCTAAATGGATCAATGGACTGCATAAGGCACCTTCCTGTGTCATCTCTATTAGTAGGCAGAGTGAGGAAATGGCCTCAAGTGACAGATGGAGGAAGCAGTGGGAGCTTCCTTCCCAAAAAACCCCCAGGTTGACAAAGACTTGAGTACAGAACAGAAGAGAAGGCACACAATGGTAAAGGGCCCCCAAAGTTATTTGCTGCTGCTGTTGTTGCTGTTGAACTAACCTGCATTGCATGGGGTTAGAATAGATGACCCTTGGGGTCCCTTCCTCCTCCACAATTCTGCTTGGATGCCAGTTGCAATTTAAAACCACCACCACAATCAAAGCACACCCGATCAATTTCTGTACCACCACCAGTTCAGAGACCTTCCCTTCCACTCCATCCCAGTTCCTAACTGGAGCTAAGAAACACCCCCACCCTGAAAGGCACAGGCCACCAAAGAAAAGTACAATCAGGAAAAGAATCTCTCTCCACTCCATCGTCCTTTATGCACCGGCATGGCCTTTAATAAAAACAGGTAGGTTTTTTTCACCTTTTAAGCCATAGTGTTTTGTATTTTTTTTAAACCAGATCAAAATCAAAAATTAAAAAATAATCCATAAAAATGTGGTATAAAAATTCTCTTCCATATGCTACATTACAGGGCAAGATCTTCTGCTACACAAATACGTAGATTTTTTCCCGTGTTTAAATCTTATTTTCTCCTTTAGTACAAAAAACGTCAGGAGGGCGAGTCTCCCTCCTCCCACTCCTCCCCACTTTCACTTGATCCAAGAGGCTGGGAGAGGGAAGATTTGCCAAAGCCACTAGATGCCAACACCACCCCCAGTCCCCGTCGCACAGAAATCGCTTCGTGTTAGTAAACTTTTTAAAAACAACAACAACCTGCATTTAAACGTTACCATCTCTATCACTTTTACTTTCATTGGAGTGTTTAAAATAAAATTTAAAAAAGCCCACACAAGTTGCTATTATCTTTTTCTCTCTCTCTGGCTCCCTGAGCATATTGTTGAACGTTGCTTTCTTGTAACCCCTTCCTCAGCATCTAGGCCTGAAGGTCGCACGTAACAGGCATGGTGGGGTCCAAAACCTATCTGGACACAGACCTCTCATCGCTTCGCTCCAAAGACGGAAGTGCTTTTAAAAAATAAAAAGAAGAATTCCTATAGAAGACAGTGGTGATTGTTCCGTTGCTGCCACCCGTCAGCGGCTAAAGGTTGTAATCCGGACAAGGGCTTGGGTCTTGGAAAAAGAGACAGAGGATGCTTCACAGGTACGGCAGTAGAAGATGGGAGGTTGGAGGCCAATTTTGCTCCTGCTAGGGGCAAGTGGTGGGTCAGCAGAGTCTCTCAACCAAATGAGTGTTTGGAGGGGGGGGCAGGAGAAGGCTGGCCACCACCAAAACCAAAAAACCAAAACCCCAGTGGAATACAATTACAGCAGACCAAAAGTAAGAGGAGGAAAAAAAAAATACACAGCTGGCCCCCGAGGCCAGAAGGAGTCCCCCACCGTATTAAAACTCGTCCGCTATTTACATTTCCCACAAGTCTTACAGAGAGACAAAGAAGGACGAGTCTCTGCCGGGAAGCAAATCTGGTTCGGAGTTTGCTTCCCCGAGATCACAGGCATGAGAACCAAGAAGTTAAAAACCAGGAAAAACCACAAGCCGGCTGAGGTCTCCGGAGAAGACGTTTGCAAAATCCCGCACAGCTGGACCAAGCGCCAAGGTCTCAATTGCCACCAGAACAGCGACCCTAAGAGGGCGATGGAAGATCTCCCCCTGGCCCCACAGCCAGGTGGCGCAGATTCCACAACAGAGAGCATCATGGGAACGCGCTCAGGCACTCTCTCCATCTGCCTGCTGGAGTCCCAACCGCCGCCTGGTCGGATCGCAGTCTGCCTGGAGTGTGGTGGCCCCGCAGAATCCCCTGGGCTCAGTAGATCACCTCGTAGACTGTGGCCTTCTTGTCCCCTGAGCCCGTGACGATGTACTGGTTGTCCGCCGAAATATCACAGCTCAAGACGGAAGAAGATTCTTTCGACTGGAGGCGGGAGAAGAAAGGGAAAGGGAAACTCAGCAGGGCTATAATCAGCTTCAGCAAACACATGTCAAGATCTATCAATACTCAGAGACAATAAGGGTATAAGTGACGTATCAGAAATATGGCGGAATCGGTGGGGGTGGGGCTCAATGAGACACAAGAGCTAGAACTGGGGTCCCCAATAAGGTTTGAGTTCCCTGGGTTGGACCGTACTGGTGGTACTGTGTCGCTCTGGAAAGTGCTGATGGATGAAGATAGAACTGACCAACTACAGACACACCTGTCAATACTGCTGCAATACTGCAGGGCTTGCCAAGGGCCTCAAGGAGGAGGAAGGGAGGTATCCGGCACCCTCAGGCTCTGTTTACAACCCTACCCCTTTCCGTCAGTCCTTTATCAACCCAGCCAATTTGCTTCAGCTCCCACTCCACCCCCAATCTGGTTACTCAAGTTAACAGGGGGAAAGCACTCTGCTCGTGCTCAGAGGTGCTGTTTCCTGTCCCATCAAGTCACACTTTCCAGCTTGCATCTTGGCACCAAGATGGAACTGTAGAATCTGATCTGTGCAGACACACCCACATTCACACACCCCCTTCAATCCAGATGGCACCCAAGGCAGGATTTGGACCCTGAAAGCAGGAATGACCCTTACCTGGAATATGCTTGCTCCATAGGGAGTCCTCCAAGCGTTGAGGAGGTTATCTTTCCCGGTGCTCACGAACCACTTCCCTGAAGGCACACAAAGCAGAGTTTCAGTTCTCCCAGGTCAGAAAGGAGGCCAGAATAGTGACAGAATCCAGTGACGTGATTCCCATAAACCCTACAAAAATCTCAAACAGGAAATTCAGCTCTCAGTAGGATCTAGCCTAGGAGAGGGAAGACTTGTGGGATCTCTTTTTTTAACTAGAACCACCAAGAGTCAATGTGGCATAGTGGTTAAGTGTGTCGGACTAGGAGCTGGGTTCAAATCCCCACTTTAGCCATGAAGCTCACTTAATGACTTTTGAGCCAGTCACCTAACCTCCCTCACAGGGTTGCTGTAAAGCAGCAAGGAGAATTATGTGTGTCACCTTGAGCTCCTTGGAGGAAAGGTGGGATAATAAGGATATAAAGAAATAAAAAAGGTCCACCAACCAGGGCATGGTACAAAAGGTGTAACGCTTGAAATTAAATAATTCTGAGCCCAAGATTTTGCTTTTGGGGACTAGAACTGAACTGGACCCACAAAAACCTTCACTCCTGGTTACCCCAAACTTCCTTCACTTCAGCAGTAAAATTTACTCCCAGGGAATGGAGAGTCATTTACTTGTTGCCATTGTAAAACCATGGGAAATCCTTGTAGATCTACCACAAATCATCCAGAGATCATAGAATCATAGAATCATAGAGTTGGAAGAGACCACAAGGGCCATCGAGTCCAACCCCCTGCCAAGCAGGAAACACCATCAGAGCACTCCTGACATATGGACTGGTTGACTCCAATTTACCACCTCGTCCACCACTCTGATCTAACATTTGTAAATGACAGTAATGGGTTCATACTCTCCTGCAACACATTATATGACATCCTTCTCTAACCTGGTGCCCTCCAAACATTTTAGACCACAACTTGCATAAGCCCCAGCATCCTAAGGCTGGCTGGATCTGGTGGGAGTTGACGTCCCAAACATCTGGAGGATCCCAGGTGGGAAGAGGCTGCTCTAAGTCACAACAGCAGCCACATCTCAGGTTCCACCATGGAAGGAAAGGAGGCAAATAAACAAAAGCAAGCCACTTGTGACCTGTTCTGATGTTGCTCTCCCATACCTTGTGCCTGCCACCGAACTAGGAATCTCCCTAGAAATTAAGGTAAAGAACAGACCAGCATTCAGCCCTCCCTATGGGGCTCCCTACAATGCACCTCCCACGATGATAAAATCGTCTCTTAGCAAGCAATATAATCCAAGTGCCATTTGGGCAGCTGCTTTGCACTCAGTCTGTGGTTTATCAAGCCCAGTCCCCTCTATTTGGAAAGGGCAGAGGGCTCTCCAGAGTCTCATAGAGAGAGAAGGGGGACCTTTCTTGGTGCAGCTACACTGAGGATTGAATCTGAGACATTTTGGACTCTACAGACCCTTCCCCAAGAAAGAGGCAAATAACTCCGTTGATAATCTGGGCCCCTTACCACAGTAGGCAAACTTCAGCGACAGGACACAGCTCTCGTGAAGGTGGAGCTGGTATTTGTCCGGCTTGGTGTGGTGGAGAACTTCCACGTTGCTGCTCTCCATGCCCACAGCCAGCCATTCGCCTGTGGGACAGTAGCCAAGCGAGAAGATCTGTGGGGAAGAAAGGAGAGCAGGCCTGAAAGGGGCGTTTCCTCCAGGAAGCAACCACACTTTGAAGTCTGCTTTGGAGGACACACACATAAATGCAAGCTTTAAAATTCAATCCCATTGTATATGGCAAGTGGAAGGAAGAGAAGTTGCACACTGGTAAGAGATGGGGAACTGGAGGAAGAGGGTGTTGGGAGCTTCCATTCCACTTTTAGTAGCAGACATGGGATTGCTACGTGTCACATGATTAATAAATCCGTAGGTATTAGTATGCATCCACAGCCTCAGCCTCTTCTGTTTGTGCAGTTTACACTGCTATGTATAGTGTGCTCAAGTCAGCTAGCTTGAGTCGCTGATTTATGTCGGAGCCAGAGGTTGATGGATCTTCACAGCGTGATGGCTGGGAGGGAAACGATCCAGCTGGGGGCTAGCCAGCTGGCCTTTTGACCCCCGGATGCTGACAAGTTCTCCACTCAGGGCCCTGAGGCTGCTGCACATTCAAGACCTACCTCCTTCAACACACCCCATTGGTAAGCAGGCAGCTCCTCTGGCTTGCAGATCAAACCATCTCCTAACCCAGTGGTCCCAAACTTTTTTGGGCCCCCACCCCCTTGGTTCTATAAACTCATCCCCAGTGCCCCCTACTCTACCAAAAGCATTATTCAGAATAGCGCTTTGCCCAGCCCACTAAGGAAGGTAATAGCACAATAAAATCCAAAACAATAATTGCACATTTATTCAAAATCCAGTTCAAACTATTGAGTTTAATTCAGTCGACAAAATTGATGGACTTGATTCAGGGATACCAGCTACACCTCCAGTGTCATCTTGCCACCCCCTTGTGGTACAGCCCTCTCCAGGGAGTGGTACAGCCCCACTTTAGAATCGTTGTCTTAGATAGATTTCCAGAAGAGTTTCCCAACTATTTAAGGGCTCCTTCTCAAGCACGGAGTGTCCTCTTCCTCCTTCACCTCCAGCACTTAACTGGGGTGAGATCCCTGCCATGGATCAAGCTGCTCAAAACCTCAGCTGTCCCACAAATGCACTCCAAGTCAATTCTCACCAGTACCTGGAGCTGGGTGTGTGGGGTGATGTCTGCAATTGCAGGAGGAGAAGTAAATATAGGGGTGCAAAGGCTCCCCTTTCCTGGCCTTCAGAATTTGAGCACAGCCTAGCATGGAGAGGCTCCCAGAAGCAGAGGCTCTCCTTTGTCGGGGTTGCACAGAAACTCCCCTGACCCATCCACCAGGGCCTTCTTTCAACACCAGAAAGATGCCATCATTTCCACCTCAGCAGCAAGTTCCCAAAGTGCCCCATGAAGGCTCATGTGTGAGGTCCAGCTGAGAGATAGGGATAGGAACTCACTCAGGTTGCCTGGACTGTTCAGCCTGAGGCTTGCAGGTCCAAGAGATACCACTATGAAAGTTGGTAAGGAATAATACTGGCAAGCTTTGCTAGTGAGCACACCAGATGCTCTTGAGCTTTCTGTCCCCTTGTCCAGGCTTTTTCACTGCTCAAAGCTTCTGGTTTCTGAGCATCCTGAGTGGAGAGAGATGCTGTTGCACTCGGGTCCTGCTTGTGGGTTTCTCATTGGGGCATCTGGTGGGCCACTGAGAGGGCAGGATGCTGGACTAGACCTTTGGCCTGGTCCAGCAGGGATCTTGGTATGGTCTTCAGAGTTGCTTCTTAAGGAAGCCCTCCATCCTGAGCAGGGCAGTTCCTGGAGGGCTGCTGCCTCTAGGAGAAAAGGCCAAGGGAGTCCCACACCGGCTTACCTGGGAGGTGAAGTCATGCTGCTGCAGCTGCCTGCCTTCCCTCAGGTCCCAGGACCGCACCGTGTTGTCCAGGCCTCCCGTCCAGAGCTTGGTGCCATCGTGGGAGATGTCAATGCAACTGGCACCGTCTGTGTGGCCTTGGAATTGTCTGAGAGAGAAAACCAACATTCAGAGACATTTAGGAGAAGGGCTGTAAGCTCACCGGTGCAGGATCTGCCTTGCAAGCAGCAAGTCCTAGATTCAACCCCCAGAATCTCTAGGTAGGGAAGGGAGAGAAGCTTGACTGAAAACCCTGGAGACCCACAGGCAGGCAGTGTAGACCAGGGGTCGGCAACCTAAGGCCCATGGGCCAGAAGCAGCCCACGGAGGCCATTTAACGGGCCCCTGAACCAAGCTGCCTGCTCAGGGAGTCCCCATGCGCAGCGCTAAACCGGCGCAGTGCAGTGTGGGGACTCTCTTCCATGGCTCCAGAAATTGCTTCTGTGCATGCCCAGACACCGGAAATCGTGTCTGCGCATGTCTGTGGTGCCAGAAATTGTTTCTGCACATGCCCAGATGCCAAAAATCACTTCTGCGCAGGCACAATTTTCAGCACCACGGGCATGCGCAGATGTGATTTCTGGCGTTGCACTGCGCCGGCCTGGCCCACGGAGGATCTCCGCCCATGCCCGGTAAGCCTTGCCGACCCCTGGTGTAGACAATACTGAGCTAGATGGACCAATGGTCAGACTCAGTGTAAGGCAGCTTCCCATGTTATTGTGAGAGGGGGGAATTTAAGCCTCTACTATCAGGGTCCCAAAGGTCCTTATCTCCAGCTTCCAGTTATTTGGGAAGGGAAGGCTTGATAGACACAGCTGCTGAGGAATCCTGCATTTGGGTTGCAGGTAAGGACCTGAGCTGAGCATATGGGGGGGGGGGATGACAACTTAGGAAGCCAGGAAGGTTAAAAGAGGTCTCAGAGCACAGGAAGGTCAGTCAGAGCACTGGGCCCAGCTAGCTTAGTGCAGTCTACGTGACCTGGCAGCAACTCTCCAGGGTCTCAGACATTCCCTGTAAGAAGGGCCTGCAGGATCAGGCCAAAGGGGGCCCATCAAGTCCAGCATCCTGTTCCCACAGTGACCAACCAGTTGCCTCAATGGGACAGCAACAGACCCAAGCCCAAGAGCCCTCTCTCCTCCTGTGGTTTCCACAACTGATATTCAGAAGCATTGCTGCCTTCAGCTGTGGAGGCAGAGCGCAGCCATCATGGCCTGACCTGGAGATGCCAGGGACCTTTTGTATGCGAAGCAGGTGCTCTACCCCTGAGCTGTGACCCTTCCCGCTCTTCCAGAGCAAAGGGTGAACAGAACATGGCGCAAGAATGCAGCTCTTTGGATCCCTTGGTTTCATTTGGACAGATGCTTCCTGCAAAATCTCCTTCCCCATCTACCCAAGACTTCTTTGAAAGCCCTTCCTTACCACCAGGACCTTACTCACCTGACCAGTGTTTGGTTATGGAGATCCCAGACAGCAATGTTGCCGTCGCTGCAACAGGAGAAGCAGACTTTGGCGTCTGGGCTGATGGCCAAGGCGTAGCAGGCGGGGGCGGAGGAGGTCAGCTCTGCCTTGATCCTGGGGGTGGGGGAGGCCAGGTCCCAGATGGTGAGGGTGCTGGCCTCGCCCCCCACAATCAGTGTGCGCCCATCCGGGAGGAGCTTGCAGGAGCGGATATAGTTGTCCCTGTTCTGGGGGCAGGAAAATGTAACGTCAATGACACAGCCCAGCTCCTAACTCCATGCAGACAGAGTCCACACAGTTCAACTAGCTAACTTTGGAACATTTGACCATTCCAGATACATATAAGGGGAGGTTCTCTTAGCTATATATATATTTCCCCCAGAGCAAAATGGACTCTGGGTGCTGAGTTAGGCAGCTTGAGCAAAATATTAATTCTATTACCATAATTGATTTTTTTAATTGAAAGATGATTAATCAGATGCAAGAATATTACGTTTTCACTTTTTGCCAAATAATATTGATTAGTTTTCCAAATTTCTAACAAATCAGTGCCAAATTACATCAAGTTTAATACAATTTCTCCAAAAAGTTGACTTCCGGCTCTTCATCTTAGAAAATTATTACATTATTGAGATAAATAAGGAAGAGGTTGCATTGAGCATGGTAAATGTCCTCTGAAATATATGCCATTTCCAAATATAGCAAGCTTATATGTGACCCATGCAAACATTGCTATTGTTCATGTGCATTTATAATGTTTATTTACATATAAATCCATTAAAATACATGGAGAAACAAATGAAGGTGCAAAGAACCCAGGCTGAGTTCCCTAAGGCCGGCTGCTGACATGGAAAATCCTCAATCAGTGGCTTATAACTCATGAGTCATGGACCCAAAGACCAAAGGCTCCTTGGACTTGAATGGAGGGCCGTCCATTCCTACCGCTTACCAAGCAATCCAGCTGGGAGATGGGGCTCTTGGTGCCAGGCTGGCTGATATCCCAAATCTTCACACATCCTTTCCCACCAGTGTACACGTGCCGGGTAGGGTTGCTGATGGTCACAGCACACACCACCTCACCATGGCTCAGTGTGTTGATCTGACGGGCGTGGCGGGGGATGCCGGGGCCAGCCAGGGCGTCGTGAGGAAATGGGACGGGTTGCATCTGCCCATCGGCACTCACGTGAAAGGAGTAGGCTCTAGGGAGGAGACAAGAGAAGGGGCGCTGAGACTGGTGGCGGTGGAGAATGAGGGCTCTGAAGACCAGTTGCTGGGAAAGACAAGCGGGGAGGGCACTGAGGTTGCATTCATGGCCTGATTGCAGGTTTCCCATCCAGGTATCTGATTGGCCCTTGTTTTAACAGGGTGCTGGACCAGATGGGCTCCCTTTGGCCTGCTCTCAGAACCTAGTTTAGATTTCTTCTTTTCCAGCCTAAAAAAAGCTGACAGCGACAGTGGCTTCCATGTAAGGCTATGCCTCTATTTTAGAGGGAGTATATATGTACAGAGTTCAGAGGCATCCAAGGCAGGGGGAAGTGTAAGAGAATGGTTTTAATCCTCATGTTCCTTTGCAGCCCTTCATTAAAGCGTCTTGCACCATAGCAGTCTAGTCTTGAGAGGTGATGATAAGTCTAAATTCAACACTTATCTGCTGTATCATGCTGGCTTTTCTACTCGTAGTCCTTAGTCTGCATAGTTGAAATATATTATGTAAGATACTGTTTTTTAATGTTTGATGTTTTATTATGTTTTCACACATGCTATAAGCCGCCCAGCCAGATGGGCAGGATATAAATAATAAAATATCATCATCATCCAGCAGCCAAGTTCTTCTTATGCTCTTGTCTGCTACACCCCCAACAGTCTCCTAGGGCTGGTGTAGTCCATCCTTCCTAGCAGTTGCCAATTGATTTCCGGGCACTACTCAAGGTGCTGGCATTGGTGCTTAAAGCTCTAAACAACTCAGGCCCCAAATATATGAAAGACCCCCTCTTTCCCTACAGGCCCTATTGGGAGCTGAGATTGGCCGAAGGGGCCCTCGTGGTTGTCTCCAGGAGATGACCTTCTTTGTGGTGGCCCCTAAGCTGTGAAACTCGCTCCCCACACAGGTGGCCTCTGACACCTTCATTCTACAGTTTTCAGTGCATCATTTCACCCAGGCCTTTGAGGTGCACATTTTTAGCACCCCGCCTTATTTTTATGCTTGTTTAAAATTGTTTTCAATATTGTGTTTTAATGCTGTAACTCACCATTGGGACCCTAGGGTGAAGGTCAGGTAATAAAAATTAGCAGCAGTCCCAGGGATTAATTAAGACATCACATCGCCTAACTGTCGCAATGCTATGCAAGTGTGGATGGTGCCAAAACAACCACGAGGAACATCCCACGGGAACATCAACACTTCTGTTCCCTTTTCAAGCCTCTTCATTTGAGGAGAATGGGATTTCTGCAACCAGAAACCTCATCGCTGTGCTTGCAGCATTTCTTTCAGACCAAGGCAGCACCCAAAACTTCCACTGGTGCCTCTAGCTGGCTCCCTTTCCCCTGCATGTTTATTTTAGACTTTGAGGCGGGAGGTTTTCTGGTTTGGTTTTCAGACTTTTTCTTTTCTTTTTATTAATTCTGATTACGACTCAGGCAGACATAGTAAGCCACCCAGATGAGCTCTTCCCTGCCGCCAAATTTACATGGGCAAGGAAAGGGCTAGGGTCTTCCTCAGAGTAGGCCCATTGTCTGGAGATGGGCAGCAATTGGTTTTCAGACTTGTGGACTGAACGCTTTGGGGGAGAAGGTTGAGGGTCTGACTTACGGCTTCCCGCCGGGGATGGACGCCAGGCTGGTGGACAGGACGGGGGTCCTCATTGGCGGATGTGGGTCAAAGCCAACCTGGGAACCGAACAAAAGTGAAGGCATCAGGAGCCTGGGAGAAACAAAGATGTACTCTCACAGGCTCCCACAGAAACCACCCAGCAAAGTGCTGCTGACTGGAGTGGAAATTCAGTTCTCACAAATTTGCGGTCAGTTGTTTTTTTCATGGGAGGCGGGGAGATAGGGAAAGACCCCCCTCCAAGGCCAGGAAAATGAGCATCCATTTCTTAAGTCGGGGTGGGGGCTTTCCCCTTGTTCCATAGGCACTTCAGACCAACATAACATGGACTGAAAGGGAGAGAGAAAGCTGCCTGCCTTGTACTGAATCAGACCATTGGTCCATCTCACTCAGTACTGTCTGCACTGACTGGTAGTGGCTCCCCAGGGTCCCTACCTGGAGATGCTAGGAATCGAACCTGGAACCTTCTGCATGCAAGGCAGATGCTCTGACCACTGAGCTACAGGGGCCAGAAACGGAAGAACTAGCAAAAGATAAACTAGGAAGGTCCTGCTAGGCAACAGGCCCAGAGGGGCATCAGAAACTGCCTCAGACCATTGGCCGATCTAGGGCCACTTTCACACTCTACATTTAAAGCACTCAAATACCACTTTATATACAGTCATGCCTTTCCCCCAAAGAATTCTGGGAGCTGTAGTTTGTTAAGGGTGCTGAGAGTGATCTCCCTCACGAAGCTGCAGCTCCCAGAGTTCCCAGGATTGGCAGTTAACCCACCCCTCACCCACCGCCCCGCCCCCCATTGAAAAAGGAGCTAAAAAGGTTTTACGTACAGCTCCAAAGCTCACCATTGGTGACCGGCCATAGGCAGCGGCAGCAGCGGCAGCGGCAGCCGTCATCTGAGGCGGGATGTTGTGAAGGCTGGCGTAGGCCCCAGGGCTGGTGAGGGAGCCGTTCATCTCATGGTGCCCCATCATGGCAAAGGGGGTGGCATAGGAACCGGCGATGGAGATGGGTGTCCTCAGGGCAGATGCTGGAGAAGGAGAAAAAGGGAAAGCGGGGGGGGGGGTGAGTGGATCAATTACTCGGGGGCAGAAACGCTGGCTTTGAAAGAGGATTGGACAAATTCATTGGGGAGAGTTGTCAGTGGCCAGTAGCCATAATAAATAACAACAACAACAGTTATAGTTGTTGTTGTTGTTGTTCTTTTATTTATATGCCACTCATCTGACTGGGTTACTCCAGCCACCCTGGGCGGCTCTCAAAATATTAAAAACACACAAAAAATCAAACATAAAAAACTTCCCTGAACTGGGCTGCCTTCAGATGATCTTCTAAAAGTCAAATAATTATTCATCTGTTTGACATCTGATGGGAGGGCGTTCCACAGGGAGGGCGCCACTACCAAGAAGGCCCTCCGCTTGGTTCCCTGTAGGTTCACAGCTTGCTGTGAGGGAACTGCCCAAAGGCCCTTGGAGCTGGACCTTAGTTATCTGGGCTGGGCAATGGAAGTGGAGATGCTCCTTCAAGCCGTTTAGGGCTTTAAAGCCTATGCTCTGCTTCCACAGCTGGACGCAGCAATGCTTCCAGCAATGCTGGTACTCTTGTGCTCTGGTCCTGCATGGGGGCTTCTCTCTGGGGTCTCTGGTTGGCCACTTTGGGAACAGGATGCTGAACTAGATGGGCCACTGGCCTGATCTAGAAGGTGTGGCTCATTTATATCTCTCCCCTTTCCAAGGTTATGTACATACTTCTCCTCTCCCCTCTTTTATCCTCACAACAGCCCTGTGAGGGAGGAGAGGCTGAGAGGCAGCAACTGGCCCTTGGTCACCCAATTACATTCATGGCTGGGGGGTGATTTGAACCTCAGTGCATTAGGTCCTCGCTCAACAGTCTAACAACTACCCCACACTGGCTGGTGATTTGAACCCTGGTCTCCTAGATCAGAGCTTTCCAAAGTTTTCATGTTGGTGAGACACTTTTTAGACATGCGTCTTTTCATGACACGGTAGTTCAGTTTTACTAACAAACCAGAGGTTGAACTAACCCCTTTCCAGCCCCTGGAGGAGTGTGGGGAGTGTTTGTGCGACGCAGCTGACACACTCATGTGGTGACACACAGTTTAGAAAGCTCTGTCCTAGTCCTACATTCTAACCACTGGCCTATGCATTCTCTTCTGTGACAGGCTGCTCAGATTCGTAGAGGGAGGGGTGGAAAGGTGGGTCAGACAAGCAGGAAGCTGGGAGTTCCCTGTCCATTCCACGCAAACGCTAAAACCTAAGCCCTCTCTAGGCCAGTCTTTTAGCACCAAACATTGCTTTGCCTTGGCAGAAGTGGCGAACACCTGAACCACATGCACAACAACCCTGCGAGGGGAGCCACATACCTAAGGGATCCATTCCAGATGGCTTGCCTGGCATCGGCCGAAGGCCCGGGGTGGTGCTTGTCCCAGGCGTTGGGGCATCGTTCCTTGGAGTAGGGGTGTTGGACTTCAGCCCTGGGGTGGAAGATTTGTCGTTCTGGTGCAAAACAAGATTGGGGAAGATGGGTTGGCGTCAGCAAGATCGATTCCACAAGTGCTTGTGGGGTCTCTTAGCAAACAAACAATTTGGGAGAAGGTTTTGGCTCAATGGGAGTGCAGAAGGTCCCATATTCAACCCCCAGCAGCATCTCTGGGTAGGGCCAGGTGAGACCCCTCCCTGAAAAGCTGGAGGGCTGCTGCCCGTCAGTGCAGACAGTACTGAATGAGCTGGACCAATTGTTTGACTCAATGGTCTACCCTCAGGAACCCAATTCTGAGATCTGCCTCCATTTGACATTTTGGCAAGTTTGGCTTTCTGCTTTCTTCCTACGAAGGATCCTGAGACAAAGCCAGTCTTCTGCTTTTGCTGAGATTCCCGAAATGAAGTAGGCTCTCTGAGCAGAGCCACCAAATCTGAAACCTCAAATAGCTAAAATCTATGATCAACCCCCTCCTCAGTTTACTCAAAGATGGAGTTTTGAATTCTTCTAGTCAAATGTGGACTCTCCTATATTTCTTCTTAGCAAGCGTGGAAAATGTTGAACATTCGTTCTGGCTCTTGCTTCAATGCAGCTCTTCTCAAATGCCAAAGAGTTACCAAACATTACACATCAAAGCATGTTCCGATCAGTAAAGCATCTCCCTTGGATCCTTCGGGTGGGGGTTCTGTGCCCAGCACCCCCCAACTATTGCCCCAAGGCAAGCATGTTCTTTGCTTCTCCAACACACAGACGGGGAACAAAGGCCTAGACTGTTGACTTTAAACTGGCTCGAAATGAAACTGCTTTCTGGACCAATGATCTGCACAGCAAAAATGGTCCCATCCACAGCAATTATTACCAGGCCCTCTTCTATGTGATCAGGTCTATTGGATTGCTCCTGATCTCCACAGTCCGATTCATGCATTTATAGGCCACCTTTTCTTCCAAGGAGCTCAAGGTGGCAAACGTGTTTCTCCCCTGTCCCCCTCATTTAATCCCCTGAACAACCCGGTGAGGTGGGCTAGGCTGAGAAGCAGGGCATGGCCCAAGGTCACCCAGTGAGCTGAATGCCTGAGTGGGGTTTTGAACCCTGGTCTCTCCCAGTTCCTAGTTTCATAGAATTGTAGGAATGAAAGGGATCTTGAGGCTCATCTAGTCCTGCAATGCAGGAATCTCAACACGCGGTCCCCCATCCAATTTGAAACCATGCCAGACCCTGCTTAGCTTTGCAAATGTGCTAGCAGTTATATTGCTGCACCACTAGGTTAAAGACTCTAATCACCACACCAACACTGCCTTTCTCTACATTCACTCGTAAGCCGGACTTCCACTCCTCCAGGGAGAACCAGCCCCACCTTCAGCAAGCATTCCCAAGAGGGCAGAGGCATCTTCGGCGAGGCCTTCACTTACATGGCCCAGGTCTTTAGTCTTGGAGGAAGGGGTGCTGCTGGATGAGGCCACCGAGGCAGGGCTGTTGGGGGCATCCTTCTTCAAGCCACGGGCTTTGTCGATCCCGTTCTCCGGAGGCGAGTGGGCAGGGCTCACCCGAGGCGTAGCAGGATCCTGGGGAGCGGGGAACACAAGGAGGCTGTTAGCAGCAGGGGCACCACAGATTCCCTTTGTCAAAGTAGGATGGAGGGGATTGCAAAACACCCTAACATAACACATTTACTTGGTATACTAAAACCTATTTACGTGTGTGTGTGTGTGTGTGTGAGAGAGAGAGAGAGAGAGAGAGAGAGAGAGACTTGCAAACTTATGAGGCTTTACAGACTTATTCTGAGGCACATAACAGCATAAAACAAATTGTTGCTGCTCTCACAGAAAAGTTCACTCTCTACAGTTGATTACAGACCTAACTGGGGGGGGGGAATTGCCTACTGTGGTGACATCCTAGGGTTCTATACTGCATTCACTCTTTCTAGAGCATTTTGGATGCAGCACCCCCACAGTAAAGCCACTGGACGCCCACAGCTTCTGCATCAAGAGAAAAATCTCTTTATTCTTTTTCTACAGATTATGCACTTAAAAGAAGCCTGGCCAATCTGCTCCATCTCCATATAAGGTTAAAGTGGACTTCTTGTTTGAGACTGAAAGGGAGAGGGACCCTCTGTCGTACCTCATTGGAGACGTCCACCACCAAGTCATCACTCTTGTCACCATCGCTGTCCTGAAACAAGAAGCAGTGACTCAGTTGAAAGACAGAAAACGCCTCCTCCTTAAAGCCTGCAAGGGCTGCCTAGGACGACACCCCCTCTGCCTACTGCGAAGTAGTGGATGAGTCATTATTAGTCCTGTGGCTACACTGCCCCTTGGCAAGATGGCAGGTTTGCGCTTGGGGGAAAAATATGATGTGATTGTCACAGTTTGAGGTTTGTCCCGTTATCATATGTGTTCTGCTGTCGTGAACCGCCCTGAGATCCATGGTCCTTCGCCAACACCAGGTCAGATGGAGAGCACCACAGGGGCCTTCAAGACTTACATATCGGCTCATGCTGTCCTTCTCCTCCGCTTTCCGCTTCTTGGAATCGATGCTGTAGTCGGTGGGATTCCTGTGCTTCTCACTGGCTCTCAAACTCTCTGATGGGGAGATGGAGTTATTCTAGAACAGAAGGAGAAAAAGAAGAGAGGGTTGTGCTACCTGCTTGCCTCTTAGTGCACCCCCTTGTTATTCTCTCCCCCCCCCCAGACACCTTGAGGTGGTACCACCCATTTTGGGAACCACTGCCCCAAACCCTCCCAAGTCCATCCTCCAAGGCAGAAGACCACAACAGCACACAGCCAACTTGTGTGCACGTTTCAGACACATGCCTTAGAAACTGCACCACTCTTAAAAGTGAGAAGAGAGTTTGTTTCAATTTGTGGCCCCTCGTCCCCTTTCTAGATCTAAGACTTCCTAGTGCAGGATTCCCCAGCCCAGCAGCACCTCCAGGTGTTCTGGACTATGAAACCCATCATCCCCAGTCACAGCATTGATGCCAAGGGCTGATGGGAGTTGTAGTTCCAAACACCTGGAGGGTGCTGGTTTGGCAAAGGACATCCTGTCTCGCAGCCAAATAAATGTGCTTTTTAAAAGTTTTGCAAGCATGTGATGGCTTTATATGTTTGTATTGCTCTGAACTGCTTTGATGTACATTTTTTATGCAAATATTTTTATTAATTAATAATTGGGGGTGGGGATGGGGAAGCTCAGACTTAAACTTTATTGCCACTGCATGTCGCACACAGAACGCAATTCTGAAAACAGCTGCTGGCCTCTTGGCATCTCCTGCCTCTGTAGCCAAAATTACAGGCATTTTGTTTCTCCACAGAACTCAACCCTCATCCCCCCCACCCCGCAAAAGCCTTTTGCTAAAGATAAAGTGACTCTAAGCCAGCCCCCATCCTCCCTTTCTTTCTCCTCTGAATGGGAGAAGCCCAGCAGTTCATGTTTCCCTCCTCGCATCCCCAATAAGCTGCTTTGGGGATCAACCAGCCGCCTTTTCTTCTCAGCCAGTCATGCTGAAAAGGCTCACGGTTCCCGAGGAAGAATCGCATTAGGGCCTCTGGAGGCATTGAGGCAGGCAGGCCGCCAAGAATCTCCCCTCCTCAGAATACATCTATCTCGATATTTTTGCTGCTGCAGCAACCCAATTAGGGAATGTGAACAAAGCAACCTGGAGATGGATCTATGAGTGTCAAGGCCCTTCCCCCCCTCGCCCTAATTTGGCAAAAATGCTGCATCCCCCCAGAAACCCCCCCACCAGCCCCTTCATGAGAGCTTTCGGGGGAGGGGCTGCTGAGGACTATCTCCCCATGCCCACCAAGATGGCTCTGCCCTGTCATGGCGTCTGACACTCTGAGGGACCGTTGGCAGGAAATCAATAAAAAGGGGGAAACTTTGCACCTCAGGGGCATCCCCTCCTCCAGTTAGAGCTGAGAGGTGGAGAATAGCTGAGGCAGAGTCCACAAAGACCCCTCCCCTCAGCCTTCCTCATTTTCAAAGGATGATGATAATGAGGGTTTGGGCCACTTTGTTCCTGCTCTCCTCACAGCCTCTCTTTCAACACAGAAAGAGTAAGCAGAGCCCTCATAACTGTAGCTGGAAGCCGAGCCCCACCAAGGACCATTAATGTCCAGATGGATGGCGGCGAGGGAGCAGGGCGGGGGGGGGGGCGCCGTCCTCGAGAAGCTTAGTTAACTGCCTGACCTTCCACGTCCCTGCCTCACACAACGTAATCACCCAAGTCCTTCCCAAAAGATTAGATGACCCAAGATAATGGAACAGCTACCAGGAATGAAATTGCTTCCTAATTGCTGAGGGGGCTTCTCGCTTCACTCTCCCCCCCCCAATCCCCCAGGTCATCAGCTCAGACTGAACCGCTCTTGTTGGCAACGGTTGAGACAATCTCAACAACAGCCAAATGGTTAGAAAAAAGAGTAGAGAAGTCACCCTAATTCAGTGGTTTCCCCTCCAGGGAATCCCACCACTATGGGCAACCTTTGCCAAACTGGTGCCCTCCAAGTATTTTGGACCACAGCTCCCTCCAGTAGGGATCTCGGATGCTGGGGGTGATAGAAGCTGGGTCCATAACACCTAGAGGAAACCAAGTTGGCAAAAGCGGGTGCCAACCAAGCTGAATCCAATGATCTCAAGACCATCCAAGTGGCAGGGAAAGTCTAAGCAGAGTGGAATCCAAGGAAAACAGTGGCAGAACCAAAGCTCAGGGGTACAGCAGCTGCCTCGCATGCAGAAGGCGTGAAGTTCAATGTTCAACGGTGTCTCCGGATAAGGCTGAAAATGTCCCCTGCCTGAATCCCAGGACACCCGGCACAGATATTCCTGACTCTGGAATGGAGAAACGTTTTGCTGGGGAGTTGAAGTTTCTAAAACGTGACTTTTGATGGAAGGAGAGCCAGAGCCCAAGGAATGGCAAAACTCAGCAAGCATTCAATACAAAGATGGTGTGATGTCCAGAGGGGAAGGAAAGGGGACTTACTGCGCTGGTGTCCCGATCTTCCAGGAATGAAGGCCGAGTTGGCACGGAGGTCGGAGGCAGCCGAGTTGAAAGGGAGCACGAAAAGAAGTGGGTGGGGAAGGCAGGGGGGAAAGAGAGAAAGTCTTAAAATAGAACATCAACCCAACTGTTCCTTTGCACGTAGCGATCTCTGGTCTGGCTTGATAAAAAGCCCCGCTGGCCTTTTCATCTTTGTTCTCTGGAAGGAATCTTGGCCCAGACGGCAGCAACCCCCTCGCTCCTTTTATTTTATTTTTTGGCAAACAATTACTGGGCCAAACAAGCAGCACCACACAAGGGGGGAAAATGGAACAGACATACAAAGAGGGAAAAGGGCAACTGAAAAATAAATAACTGCAAAATGGTTTGTTGACACGTTTCTTTCCAAATCTGGAGGAAGAAACCCATTTCCTTCCCATGTTGGTCCTTAGACAGAGAGATTTCTCCGGCAACTAACTAGGCGGCTGTTTTCTGTCAAGGGAAGAAGGCTGGAAAAGCTCTTTTGCTGGTGGAAGAGATCCACAGATCCTTTTTTGGGGGGTAGGAATTTCACTAGTCTGGGAATGGATTGAGACATGGGTGGAGAACTTCAGTCACAGAGTGGCCCTCAGTGTATTTCTATCTGGCCCCTGGTCACGCTTTTCCTAGGCCCTGTCCTGTCCCCTCCCTCAAGCGCATTTTCCTGCCTCAAGAGGATGGAGCTGTGGGCATGTAGAAACATCTGCCTTTTGTTTGGTTGGGCCAAGGGCACAAAAAGAGCCCCACCCATTACTCTGCCCTCTCTTGCCTCTGGCTGCCTGCGAGAAGATGCTGCCCCTGAACTGATAAAGAGTCCCTCCCCCTGGATTAATGCAAAAACATTTTGGGGAAACCTACATTAATGCCACCCCCCCCTGCGTTTCCCAGACTGCATATGCCCACACAATACATTTAAAGCACAGGGCTCCCCCTAAAGAATTCTGGGGGAAAGGGTGCTGGGAACCGTAGCTCTGTAAGGGTTAAACTACAGTTCCCAGGATTCTTTTTGGGAGGAAGCCATGTGCTTTGAATGGATGGTGCATACTTCCTGAATGGAAATTACATCCACAACCCACTTTAGAAGCAGGGGTTCAGAGGCCCGCCTGCCCTTTCCTCACCTCGGTGGTCCAGGTCGTGGTGGTTCTTCTCATCTTTCACTGTCAGGTGGGCTTGGCTCCCCAGCGCCCCGAGAGCCAGGAGCCCCGAGCTGCTCCCTGTGACCGGTGGGATCCCAGGTGGCGGCAGGCCCGAGGGGTGGGGCGGGAGCTGTACAGGGGGGCCGTGGGCCGCATGGGAGAGGTGCTGGGCCTGGAGCTGCTGCTGCTGCAATAAAGCCAATGGTAAGAAGCGTTGCGACGAGACCTGGCGCATCACTCTCACAAAAACCAAATCAAATCCAGATGGTCAAATTACATTGACAAAAAGGAAGGAAAGAAAACTTGAGCTTGAAAGGAAGGTGGCTGCAAGGCTGGGAAAAGGTTAGTACTTCAAGCCTTCATGCAGGGAAAAAATAAATACAAAGTTGTAAAAAGTTGCTTATGTACTTTTGGGCATCACACCCATAATTCTAGATACAACTGAGTTTACATTGTGTGTGTTTTTTAAAGGCGAAACAGTATAAAGGTTATGCACTTTGATACGTGCTAAGGATAAGCATTTATTGCCTTGAGTTTTACTGACAGTACTTAAAAAGCTCTGCAATCTGGAATTCTGAGATTTGAATGGCAAACCTGGGCCAGGTTTATTTTTGGCTTTAGGCCTGGGGAATCAAACCTAAAATGAAACATTAAGCAAGTGAAAGTGCAGGCTGCAGAGAAGGGAGGGGGGAGGAGAGAGAAAGACACAGAGAGACTTTCAACAAGAACTGCAAACCAATCAAAAGAAGAAGAAAATGAAGGCAAGATTAGGAACATAAGAGGAGACTGCTGGATCACTCAAGTGGCTCATCCAGTCCAGTTTTCCCTTCTCATGGTGGCCGACCAAACGCCTGTGGGAAACCCTCAAGCAGACCCCTCTCCCCTCCTGTGGCTTCCAGCAACTGGTATTCAGAAGCACAACATAGCCACTGGTTTTTGTTTTGTTGCCAGCAACCTTGAAAGGATTTAGCATCCTGAAAGGCAGGGTGATGGTGGTGGTAATAACATGGTATGCAAACTTTCCCAATCCTAGCCAAGGCCAAAACAGCACCGATAGCATTTGCCTTCCTGCCAGAGCATTGGAAAACCTGAAGCTTGCGCCTGTCCTTAGTTAATGATCCCCTCCTTTCCTCTAGGAGAGTCTTTGTCAACTTGCTGCCTACCTCCAGGTGTTTTTCCACTGCCACTCCCATCAAACCCAGCAAGGCACTGGGGGAACAGGCCATGCTCAATGCCAGGTAATTAAGCACACTCACTTGGGGCTCACAATCAGGGTGGCAAAAAAGGGGAGCACTTTGCAGTGTTTCAGTGCGTGTTAGCAGGAGTGTGGGGGTGGGAAACTACTTCCATTTTTAAAAATGAAGGGGTGATAGCTCCCCTGCCATTAGTTGCACATAACAGTGTGGTCTTGGGTGGCATTATTTATCAGTATGCATTTAATATTAATTTACTTATGGACAGATTAATTGGGGGGTTGGGTTTCTTAACTGTAGTACTATTAAACTTTCTCTCTCTCTCTTTTAGGAATCCAATCTTACTTATTTCACAAAATTTATACAGCACTGGATTGCAAAAAAATAAAACCCTCAAAGTGGTTTGCAAAAAAAGATAAACAGTGTTATCAATAAAAGGAATCAACAACCATAATTTAAGATATCCAAAAGGTTAAAATAACAACAAACTAAAAACAGATTAAAACTCACATCAACTTTCTCAACATCTGGGTAGGCTTGCCTTTAAAAAAAATGGTTTTAGGAGGTACCCAAAACAGTACAGTGAAGGTGTTTGCCTGATATCAGTATCTTGTGTGTTTGGCAAACCTGCACAAGTTGAAACAAACAACACGAGCAAAAGTGTGATACGCGCACATGCATTTTCACCGGAGCTTTTTAATCAGAGGTTGGCTGGCCATCTGCCAGGGATGCACTGCAGGGGGTTGGACTAGATGGCCCTCGGGGGTCCCTTCCAACTCTTACGGTTTTTCAAAAATAGAAACAAACCAAGGAATAAGTGTGCAAGTGACCTCATGACGGCTGCCTGAAGCTAGGAACCTCTTGGTGTCCTGTCCCCTCTGCCTCCCAAGTTCATCTCAGCGGATTACACAAGATCACTTAACAGGGATCAGTTACCTCTATAGCACAACACAGGCTCACCGGCAGGGCAAAGGGGAGAGGGAGAGGGATGTGTGTTAAAGAGAATGTGCCAGATCCCTTTCATTTGCTATGGGTCAAGGTGGGGTTCCTGGGAGCAAGGAGGTTAAATGATGCAGGGCAAGTTGAAAGCCTGGAATTCTCCCTCCCTCTCAGTTTTGCCCCCATCTGGGTGGAAGGCTGACTTGCAAGTTCGTAAAGCCAACTTGGGTGGTGGGTGGGGAACACTTATCTCAATATACCGGTGATACAAAAGGATGCCGTAAGTTCAGTGTGCAGGGAAGAATTTCTGTTAGGATATGAGAGGTTACGGCCACCATATAAGGATGTCTGGGCAGATGAATATCTTGGTATGTAGAGTGGTTTTAATTGGATTATGTACATCCTGCTTCATGGCTTTGTTAACCGATTTAATGGTTCACCACTTGCATTAAATTTAGTCAAGTCTTCTAATCATTTCCAGAGCTACAAAGTGAATCCAGGGCTCGGCTTCAGAGGCTTGAAGCAAGGCAGGGGTGGGGAGGGACAGAAAGTCAACCGCTTTGAGGTTTCTCTATAATCAAGTGGTGTATAAATTTTATGAAACACACAGCAAACAAACAAATAAATGATTGTGCCCTGGGTGCACAAGGCGACTGGGCGAGGCGGAGGAGGGGGAGAGCCAAACACGTGGTCATGTTGCACATTACTCTGATGCTTCTGCCTTATTTGTTCTTTCTTCCAAAAAGGTGCAACGCTGGACGCAGAGCCTGCACTTTCCTTATAGCTCTGAGTGCAGTGCAGGGACTGGCAAGGAGACACAGCACCCGCCTCTATCGTTCTCCCTTGGCTTGTCCCTTCCAGAGACATGGAAGTTGGGGGATCCATCTTTTCTTGGGTGCTTCAAGAGACACATTCTCAGACTGATGCACCAGACAGGCCTCCATAGGAGATGTACTGCAAGCTAAGTGTCAGAACATGTGCCTGGCATGCAGAAGGCCCCAGGTTCAATCCCCGACGGCATCACCAAGAAGGACTGGGAGAGTCTCCCTGAGAGTCGTGGCCAGTTAGGGTGCAGACAGCACTAAGCCAGATGGACCAAGGACCTGACTTGTTACGTGGCAGCTCCCAGTGTCCTCAAGAGAGCGCTGCTTCAGTCTGCAACAAGGGATAGGAGATAATCCAGGAAGTCTCTCTTGAGGCTCCAAAAAGGCTCAAGGCATTTCAAGTGTTATAGTTAAGAACCTAAAAAGAGCCTACAGGATCAGGCATTTGGCCCATCTGATCAAGCATCTTCTTCTCACAGTGGCCAACCTGATGCCTGGAGGAAACCAGCAAGCAGGATTTGACCACAAGAGCCCTCTTTCCTCCTGTGGTTTCCAGAAACTGGTATTCAGAAGCATTGCTTCCTCCAACTATGGCAGCAGAGCAGAGCCATCATGGCTAGTAGGTCTGTTTGAACAAAAATGTCTTTAGCAGGCACCAAAAAGAGTACAGTGAAAGCACCTGCCGGATATCAATAAACAGGGAATAAGCATAAATCACTCCATGTATGAGATAAGCCAACAAGTGCAAGGTCAGCCAAGACAATTGCTATGTTAATGGACCAAGCCTAACTATAGGTGATAAAGGCATGTCAGCTCATGTGTCTTGTGCTGTGTGTCAAGGTCAGTCTTGAGAAGTGAGTTCGAGTCTGTACAATGTCTACAATTGTTGCAGCAACAGAAATACTTAATGTTCTGTATCTGCAAAGCCTACAAGCTATATGCATTTATCAACGTCCAGAACTGTGTTACTGAAGCCTTATCTTCTGCAGCAATAAACTATTTTGGACTTTAAGCTGCCTCTGTGGACAACTGCCACTATGTAAGATTCCCAACAGTTAAAGGCTTTATAATATTATAACAACACCCTGAACTTGGACGGTAGCAAATTGGCAACCAAGACAGATCTCTGAGCAGAAGTATAATATGCTGACAAGCCCCCCACTCCTGTCAGCCATACATATATTTGAAATTTTGTCTTCTCCTCTCTCTCTTATTCTCACCACCACCTCAATCTCCTGGGTAAGAGTCATTTCTTGGTTGGTCCTCAGTAAATGTGAAAGCAAGCTACATTTCCGCCTAAGCCAAGCGCAGCCTTGTCAGCCTTCTGAGTCAGAGAGAGAGATCCACAGGAGCACAATAATTCCTGCTTTGGAGAAGTCTGTCAGGTGGGCCATTATCCGCTCTCAGAGCTGAGAGAGGCTTGCACTCCATCTCATCCAGGAAGCAATTACCTGCTGGAGGAGGGCGGGGGTGGGGCGGGGGGTTCAGAGGCCTCAACTGTTTACCTAAATGGAATTCCAATATCTGCCTCTGGCTGCGGTGACCTGCCTTGCGGCCTTTGAAAAGAGGAGCCCATACAGGCACAGAGCAGTCTCCCCCACCCTGACCCCCATTTCACACTACTCCCCCACACCAAGCAGCAAAGCCCCCCCAAAAAACAGCATTCACACCATCCATTTAAAGCACTATGATGTCCCTTCAAACACTCACGGCTTCCCCCAAATAATTATGGGAGATGTAGTTCATTAATGGTGCTGAGAGTTGTTAGGAGACCCCATTCCCTCCACAGAGCTACAATTCCCAGAGTTCCCTGGGAAGGAGGGATTAATGGTCAAAGAACAGTAGCCCTGTGAGGAGCACGTGTGTCTCCTAACAATACTCAGCACCCTTAATGAACTACAACTCCCAGGATTTGGGGGGGAGGAGGAAATGTTCCACAAACATGGGGATACCACTGAGAAGGGCCGTTCCACTCTTTCCACCCTTCGGGTATCTCAAGTGTGGCACCCTGAGAAGGGTCTCAAATTAAGACGTTGAGATCCGGGAAAGCTCATGCAGTCAAAGATCTATAAAAGCAGAGCCATTTTTCTAGAAAAAGAGGTGCTGGAACTCACTATAAATGCCTCCCTTGTTCGTTTATAATGGTAATGGTGCCCACCTGAGAGGTGCCCATTCCGGCAAGTTCCGGCTGAAAAAACAACAATGTGGCTAAGGTATGAGGGTACTGGACCCTCTTAAGACTTCATAGGTGTAAGAACAATCAGGAGGCCAGTACACGCAGGACATAACTGGCAACGTATGTTTGGACTTTCTGGCCACCCTCAAGAATCTGGCTGCCAACAAGCACAAGCAGCTGTTTCCAAACAGTCTTCAAGGGCAGCCCAGCGTTTAACACTTTGCAGTAATCTAACCTAGACCTGACAGGCCTCTCCGTATGGAGAGGTCTCAAGGTATTTGGAGACTAGGGCAGTTGCCCCAACTGCAAGGCACCCGGAGGGGTAGCGAAGTGGGCCCCACCCACCACAAACGAACAAGACCCATTCAAAGTGTTTCCATATGTCATCACATTCCTTTGTCTGCAATGAATGGGGAAAGCTTTGATCTGCACATTAAAGTTCCTCCGCTACAAAATACAGTCCCCCCCCCCACCAAAGGAGTCCTTTGCAGAGCAAAACAGTCTTGTCACTGTTGCAAGTAGTCTATTTCCATGAGCCATTATAGCCATGAAGGAAGAAGAGAGAGAAACACACACAGAGAGAAAATATGCCTAGAGAAACACACAGAGAGAGAAAATATGCCTAGGAAACAAGGAATTTGTTAAGGGGCAGAGGGATTTTTTGGGGGGTGAATCTGGTGTCATAGCAAGGCTGCTTTTTGACCCAAGGGTTCATCTACCTTCATTTTTTACAAGCAAACATGAGAGATAACAAACATGTAGAATTCCAAATATTACCATTCACAATCAGAAGTACTACAGCAGAAAAAAACAAACAGGAAAGAGTTCCAGGTCGTGTCATGTTAGCAACATCAACAGGAACAAGAAGTTAAGTAACTAAAACATCCATTATTGAGGGAGGGACTCAGGTGAACAAAGGCAAGGCCCTGGCTTCCCTGTGACCTAAACCCAAGGGGATTCTTCTTGCCCTGACTCTGTATCATTGGCAGCCAACACGGGACTCTATTTTGAACCACAGCTCTCAGCAGATGGGGATGATGGGAGCTGCAGCCCAGCAACACCTGGAGGGACAAAGTGTTAGCCACACCTGTGCTGCCTCAATGCATTTGGGAGGCTGTTTACCAAAGAACCAGGAATCAGCAGGTGTTTTGAGTCAGCAAATAAAACCCAGTTAGATAGAGCCTGTAAGATCTGCAGCACCTCCTGGAGCAAGGCAAGGCAACGGAAACACCAAACTGCCCCAGTTCAACATCACACATTGCACTACAACGGCGAAACAGAGACAGAACAGACCTCAGCGAAGCCAGGAGAAGGGCTAGCAATTGACAACCATTTTTTAAATATGTGTGTGTGTGTAACACAAAGGAGAATGAACTCCAAGATTCTTCAGGAACGTTTTGAAGCAAAGCTTCCCATATTGCATCCTGCAGGATCTAATGAGGAGCAAATAAAAAGGTAAAGGGACCCCTGACCATTAGGTCCAGTCGTGACCGACTCTAGGGCTGCGGCATTCATCTCGCTTTATTGGCCGGGGGAGCAAATACTCTGGGCTTAATTTCATAGTCTAGTTCTAGATTTGCCAGGCATGCAAGGAAGGTCATCTTGCAAAGAATGTATATTTTTTTAAAAACAAAATTCACAGAGGGATTTAAGTAAGGAAATAATGCATTAAACATATATATATTAGTGAATGCTTTTCACATTCCATTAATGCCCACAGTTACTCCCTGAGGGGCAGGTCCCTGTTGGCACCATTTTACATTAAGCCAGCCAGCCCATCTACGTCTCAGCAGGTTTTCCCAACTGGGCCATGTTAAATTTGGCTGTAATCCCTGCACTGCAGTGGGTTGTGGAGGGGGGGGCGGTGTCAAATTTTGGCCTTGCTTTCCCCACCCCTTGTGGGACAAGGCAGTGTGCAGCCAACAGATTCCATGTCAAAGCACTCTAGAGACCCAAGTGGTATGAAAAGTTGGACCTCCCTGGTGTAGATGGTGTTGAGCTACATTGGCCTTATACACTGTATAAGGCACCTGCCTCTTACAATTTATCTGCACATTGGAGGTGAAGTAGCAGTCATTTGGGGGCAGTCATTGCCTCAGATTGACGCCATGGGAGAGCTTTGCTGGAGGCCCAGCAATATTGGGCATCTTCTGCCCTTGAACTGCACCAGCAGGTCATTCTAGGAACAAGTGTTCAGAAATTGGAGATTTCATTTTCCTCTTTCCTCCCTGTCCCCTTTCCCTTGAATGCCGTGTCTTTTTTGGATTGTAAGTCTGTGCAGGCAGGGGCTGCCTTGTTTGGGTCGATTGTATGTATGCCCCTCTGGGAGCCTTTTTGGCTGAAGAGCAGGCTACAGATGCTCTGAAAGCAGTGGTTCTCAAAGGGGGCAGTATTGCCCTCCCGGGGGCAGTGGGATTGCTTGGGGGGCACTAGGAGGCAAGGGGGCGGCAGAACAACTATTGGACTTTGAAAAGCTGGCATCACTGGATCATGTTCATCAATTTCGTTGAATTAATTCAACTAAATAGTTTTAACTGGCTTTTGAATCAATGCACAACTGTCACTGTTTTAACCCGATTACGTTATTGTCTTCGTTAGTGGGCTGTGCAAACTGCTATTCTGAATAATGCTTTTTATAGGGCAGGGGATGAGTTTATGGAACCGATGGTGGCCCAAAAAACGTTTTGGGAAATAAATAAAGTACAGGATCATTCTTCAGGCTGCTCAAGAGCCCAGCAGCCAACAAACTGGGGGGGGCACATTATAATTAAAACCATGTGTGGGCAAGAAACAAGACAGAAGCTCTTTCTGCCCCGGCTGCTGGGAGAAATTTAAACCAGGCATTTGGTCTCCAGCCCTCTGGAGACACAGCAGCAACATGGGCCTAGCAGAGAGGCTGCTTTTAGCTCAGGGCAGCGGCAGTGTTGTTTGCAAACGCAGCCCTTCTCTGAAGCCACGGCAGGGAGGCCAGGCCTGTCTCTGTTTACGGTAAATGATAGGAATAAAGGGGTAATACACACGGTGAGAGGCAGATTGGGAACTCCACGTACCCCGATGATGGCGTTCAGCTCCGTCATCGTGACCTGCTTGGCACGCTCAACAGCCTGAGCCACTTGCTGTTGGTGCTGTGGGGACAGAGAGAGAGAAAGTACTGAGGCATCCTGCATCCAAGGAAAATGCCGACAATCGAAAGGTACACCGGTTTGGCTTTAAAGTGGTACCTCTACTTACGAACACGATCCATTTCAGGGTGCCATTTGCACCCCGAAAAGTCTGTAACTAGAGTGCCACTACTGTGCGTGCACGAAGTGCACAGATTGCCTGTGGCGAACCCGGAAGTAAACACTTCCCAGTTTGCCACATTCGTAACCTGAAAAGCCGCAACGTGAAGCAAACGTAACATGAGGTATGACTGTATTTCATTTATAGCTCAGCTTTTCCTCCAAGGAGCTCAAGGTGGTGTACATGGGTCTCCCTTGTCTTATTTAACCCCCACAACAACCCTGCAAGGTAGATTAGGCTTGGAGAGGCTGGGACTGCCCCCCCAGGTCACATCCAATGAGCTTCATGGCAGAGTGCAAGGGGTGGAGATTTACCCTGGACCCTCCCAGCTCCTAGTCTGACACTCCCCACCAAGGGAATTCTGGGAACTACCAAGTCTGTGGGGCACCCCAGAGAATTCTGATAGCAAATTATCAGCATCGCCCCAACGCCACGCTGCTAAGAACCCCCTGTGCAAGGAAGGCATGGCGAATAAAGCCAGATTTGCGGAGTGGATGTGTCCCGAAGGACTCACAAAAACAGAGGGGAAGCGATGTACTCAAGAGATCAGAAGCTGCTTCTTAAGAACTTGGTCGTACATCAGTATTTCCTGTCTTCTGGCACGTTTCTCTAAGGAAAGGGGGCTGGGAAGTCATTTCAGGCTGAAGGCCACATTCCCTCTTAGAAAACTCTGAGGGTTATATGCCAAACACCCTCCCAGCCATTAGATTTTTCAGGGGTTAGAAAAAAGCATTTCATCATTTCAAGCCTAATTAGGGTTAGGGCAAGAGGCTGCGATTGCCCTCCAAAAGTCACACTCAGTGAGCTTCATGGCCAAGTGGGAAGTCTGAATCCTCGTCTCCCCATGTTCTAGTCCTCATGTAATCCCTACAACAACCCCAAGAGGTAGGTTAGGCTGAGAGAGGCAATGATTGATCCAAAGTCACCCAGTGAGTTTCATGGCCAATTGGGGGATTTGAACCCTGCTCTCTCCCAGATCTTAGGCCGACACTCTAACAGCCACACCACACTGGCTCTCAAAACTGGCTGCTAACACTGCTTTGTGGACAAGTCTCAGAGACGCAAGTCCATCCTCTGGGTAACTTGCAGGAAGCATTTATTGGCTAAGAAGGAAGTAGCTCAGGATGGTATTGAAGCAAAATGGTGGGTCAACAATTATCCCACACTTGATCAAATTAAGTGGTGATTCTTCTGCATATCCATTCACCCATCACTGCATCAGTCCAGCCCTCCTGTTTGCAACCAGGTCTTTAAAATGAGAAGAGCATTTGGTCTCGGCCCTGCAGGGCTCCTACACAGGTTTGGCTTACTTCTCCCCCAGCAAAACCCCTTGGCATCCTTACCTCTTGCGACAGAAAAGGCATGATCTGGGCTAGAATGGTGTTCAGCCTTTTAGCGATCTCCGTCTAGAAAGAAGATAGGAAAGAGAGAGTGAGTCAATTTACTGTCATTCACACACCATATTACAGGTGTGTGTGGCGTGTGGTTGGTGTTTTTTTTGGGGGGGTAAGGGGAGGAGTCATGATCCAGGGTTTAGAAGCAGCTGCAACAAAAGCTTTGCAACCCCCAGAACAGCATGCCCACATCCTTATCTGAGATTGCTGCATTGCAGGGGGTTGGACTAGATGACCCTTGGGAGTCACTTCCAACTCGACATTTAAATGATCCTATAATTAGTCAAGTTTCCAGTAACCCAAGGCCAAATGAAAAAGAGGTCTTTGGCTCAGCTGCTGTGCAGCAACTACAGATTCCATATGCAGGTTTGTAACAGCAGCACTATGACTACATTTAAACCATACATTTAAAGCACTATGATACTATTTTAAATCGTCAAGGCTTCCCCTAGAGAATGCTGGGAGCTGTAGTTTTTTAAGGGTGCCCCCCTATTCCCCTCCCAAAGCTACAATTCCCAGAGTTCCCTGTGAAGGACTGATTGTTAAATCACTCGGGGAACAGGAACCTCCTAACACCCATCGGCATACTTAACTACAGTTCCCATGATTCTTTGGGGAGAGCCAAAATTGGTATCACAGTGCTTTATGTTCCAGGCCTATTGCAGTATCCTGCAATACTGTAGTTGGGTGGGGCAGGGTGAACAGGGCACAAGCACACATCAAGTTTCTAATCCTCATGAACCCATAGGTGAGCTTGGAAGTACACAGAGAGCATCTGGCGAAACTTCAGGACTCGGACATCCGTCACTGCTATCAACAGCAAATACGTGCAAAATATACAAGAGCACTTCTTTATTTCAGGAGGTATTCAAGGATACGTAGTACCGGCACCTCTTTTTTTGTTGTTAAAAAGTACGGCACTTCCTATAACCACTTCATGGTGAGTAAAGTAAAGGTAAAGGGACCCCTGACCATTAGGTCCAGTTGTGACTGACTTTGGGGTCACGGTGCTCATCTCGCTTTATTGGCCGAGGGAGCTGGCGTACAGCTTCCAGGTCATGTGGCCAGCAGGACTAAGCCACTTCTGGCGAACCAGAGCAGCACACGGAAATGCCGTTTACCTTCCCGCCGGAGCAGTACCTATTTATCTACTTGCACTTTGACGTGCCTTTGAACTGTTAGGTTGGCAGGAGCAGGGACCGAGCAACGGGAGCTCACCCCGTTGCAGGGATTTGAACTGCCGACCTTCCGATCGGCAAGTCCTAGGCTCTGTGGTTTAACCCACAGCGCCACCAGCGTCCCTTCATGGTGAGTACCGGTACCTATTTTTCGGGGGGGGGGAGCAGGAAGCATTGTACAAGCATGTCCATTTCATCCAGGATGTAAAACCCAGGTTTTCCTAGTACAGAGGAAGCCTCTGTATAAGGAAGGGTTAATAAAAGACAAGCACTCCTGGACCAGGGCAGCTGTTAAAACAGTTCTGGGTTCCAAGGCAAACAAAATCTGATCACTGGCCAAGGAATCCACAAACAAGGCTAACAATGGAGGCTGGTCAAAAGCACACATTGGAATGGGATCAAATGATCCAAAATTCCTTTTCATAAGTCAGAGCAGCTTGTTATCAATAAAGCATTTAATTTTTAAAAATGATTTAACAACTCAAGATACATCTCCTGAAAGCCAAAAGGTCCTCTGTTCTTACAAGCTGCTGATTTTCCAGTGAAGGCTATCCAAACAATATCTCTTCTCCTCTGGACAGGAAAAGCTACAGCAAGCATGATGCTTGAAGCAGAAACTATTTCTCTTCTAATGGGCTTTGAAAACTGTAGAGGAAGCCTCTGATTCCTGCATTCTACTATTCTTCCCCTTTCACAGAACATCAGCTGCAGGAAACATTTATATGCAAAGTTTTAACGCTAGTTAGTTAATAATTGCTGCTCCCAGGATCAAAGGAGGGGGCACTATTTCCCCCCTCCCCCATAATATTTATATACCACTTGATTGTAGAAAACCTAAGTGGTTTACAAAAAGAATAAAACAACAATCTTGTTACTAAGAACAACACACACACACCCCAAATTTACAAACAAGCAATTAACTAAAAACAATCAGCATTCTGCATAAAAAAATGTTTTTAGCTGGTGCTGAAAATAGTACAGGAAAGACGCCCCCCCCCACTGATGTCAAGAGGCAGTGAGTTCCAAAGTGTACGGTGCTGCCTACACTTCCAAATGCGGAATGGGTATTATGCAACACCTGTAACAGCGCCAGTTCTGCTGACTGAGGAGGTTGAGAGAGCATATATGGAGTAAGGGAGATTAGGCGGCCTGTTGGCAGGAGAATAATCCTCTCTCTTCCAGTGTCATGGCAGCAAAGGGTTAACCAACAATGGAGTGAACAGCAGATAAACAGGAGCATTCCATCGAAATTTGATCTGCCATCTCCTCCTGCCCCCAATTAAAAAGTTCAGCTAGGAAGCAGCTCTGCATCTGCAATTTCCGGAAACCCCTTTTCAAAAGCTTTTCTATTCTTTATTTCTTTGTCTGGGGGGGGGCTGAAATTTAAAGAGCTACGACCATACTGCTTTTAAAAGAGCATCCTGGAACAGATATCAGAACCAAATAGTAACCAACCAGCCTTTCCCCACTCCCCACCCCAAGAACAGGCAATCAAAAGGGAACAGCATCCTGGTTTGCCCAGAAAGAGAACCCTTTGCCCCAGTGGCACAAACCCCCATGCGCACACCCCTCACCCTAAAGAGAGGCTCGCGGGCAAAAGAAACAGGGGCTGCTCACTCCAGAAACCACTGCCAGCAAGACACTCTGAAGACAGCCTCTGCCAACCTGGTGCCTTCTAGATGTTTTTGACTAAAAGGTAAAAGTTAAAGGACCTCTGGACTATGGGGTTGTGGCGCTCATCTCGCTTTCAGGCCGAAGGAGCCGGCGTTTGCCCACAGACAGCTTTCTGGGTCATGTGGCCAGCATGACTAAACCGCTTCTGGCACATGGAGGATTGTGATGAGTGCCAGAGCGCATGGAAATGCCATTTACCTTCCCATCGCAGTGGTACCTATTTATCTACTTGCACTTTGACATGCTTTCAAACTGCTAGGTTGGCAGGAGCTGGGACAGAGCAACGGGAGCTCACCCCGTCATGGGGATTCGAACTGCCGACCTTCCAACAGGCAATCCTAAGAGGCTCAGTGGTTTAGACCACAGCGCCACCCACGCTATCAATGCCTCTTAGCCACGATGGCTATGTTCTCCCTCCACCCTTGGAGGTATTCTGGGAATTGCAAGTGGGGAGAATTGCTCTTGCACTCAGGTCCTGTTTTGGGACTTTCATTTGGGGCATCTTGTTGGCCACTGAGAACAGGATGCTGGACTAGATGGGTGTGCTGGTCTGATCCAGTTGGTTCTTACATTCCTATGGACAACAGCGCTAGGACTGATGAGAGCTGAAGTCCAAAATGTCTGGAGGGCACCAGGTTGGCAAAGGCAGCCTTAAATACACGGTGGTTTTATTGTGGTGGAGGATTCCACAGGTTAGAGGACATCCAGCCAATCAGGGCTGGAGAAAATTCTAGGAGGATTAAGTCAAGACTTGCTATATCCTCTCAGCAGCCTTAGAGTCACAGAATTGTAGAATTGGAAGGGACCCTGAACGCAGCAACCACACCTTGACCGCTACTCTGGCTGGAAATTCCTCATGCTAAATTTTGACACCAAATGTATTCCCTTCGCTCTGCTCCTCCCTTCAAGTCCCTCAAGGCAGCTCACAAGGATACCGAAGCCGTTTAAAATCAACAAGCAGGCCACGAAAACTCACAAAATTAAAAGTTATCATTAAAGGCAGCCTAAAAACTAAACACTGAGGTACTCTGGGGTCCCAGACAGGACGCAGATGGCCCTTTTGTCACAAAGCCTGAGTTGTAAATATTTCTGCCGTTGGCAAGGATTTCAGAAGCAACCCTTTGTTAGGTGTGTGTGTGTGGCAAGGGGGGTGAGTAGAAACCTCCAAGTTTTGCGTTCCAAAACATGGCCTCACATCAAAGCTACACCTTCCCGTTTAACATCCAATTCAATAGTCCGTTTAAAAATATTTGTTCACTTTAGTTAAGTTTGACAAATGAAAAATTTAAAACTCACTTGTCCCTGGTTAAGGCTGAATGAAGGCCTGCCAGGAGAGAGGCGGGGGTCTTGGAAAATGCACCTTCCTCATAAATTCACCCCATTCATCACAGCATCTCAGCCCCCTCTCCCCTCCCCACCAGCTAACCTTAATTCATCACCCTCCCGTTTCCACAGCAACCCTAACCCCTCATTCCCCACTAGGACATTATGCAAATAGCTCCTTTGCCTGACCGCAGCTCTCTGCAAAAATCACAATGCCTGTGCCAAGGCAGGTCGCATTCTGCTGAGTGCAGGAGCCGCCAATCACGTTGGCTCCACAAATTAACACTGGATAAAAGCCACACTTGGGAGAGGAACGGGCAGCTGCGGGTGCAGGCAGAGACACTGTCAAGTGAGTGATGGTGAACAAAGGCAACTTCAGGCCACTTAGGAAAAACAGATTCCATCAAGTGCAGTGAGTCCAGGAGCCAGGACCAGAATTCTTACCATATGCACAGAATGCTTACAAATGCAATTTTTGACCAGGTCTGTGACATATCCCAAGAGATGGCAAGGAGGTAGCAGCAATCACTGGGCGTGATTTAGATAAAGTCAGTGCCAAGCAGGTGGGGGTCATGACCCACTGAAAGGCAATTGAAAGCCTGTGTGGTGTTGGTTATAGTGTCAGACTAGGACCTGAGAGATCAGGGTTCAAATCCCCACTTGACCATTATGCAGTTCAGTGAGTAACCTTGGGCCAGTCACTCAGCCTAACCTATCTCACAGGCTTGTTGCAGGGACTAGAACCTGAGGAGACCAGGGTTCGAATCTCCACTTGGCCATGAAGATCACCCTCTTCGTGCTGAGAGATGACACAGGAAAAGTCAATTTTTAAAGAAGGAACCTCTTTTTAAAAATATTTTTATACCAACTAAAGAAAGAACCTCTCAAAGCTTTAACAGTTATCTCACCTCAAGACTAAAGAACAAACTCGCTTTCTCTTCTGCCAAACATGAGGCCAAACTCACCAGGGAAGAACATCTGGGGGGGGGGAACAATCACAGCACTCAAAAGCAAGACTAGCTGCCTGCTGACTTAAGTCCATCTTGTAGGAACACGACCCTGAAAATCTCCCAAAGAAATGGATTCTCCAGCCTCCCTGAGTTGTTGTCAACTGACCAGATGCCCACCAACTCCACCCTATGTCCAAATCTTTGACTCTTCATGCCTGCCACCCAAGCCTATTGCCCCTTCTGCTACCTGTGATCTACACAGACTCGCCACCCTCCCTATCAGGGGGTAGACAAATGTGGTGCCCGCGAGGGGCGATGGGAGCAGGAGGACAAGAAGGGCAGAGGGCACCCACTTGGCTGGCCCACAGTCCAGCAAGCTGGGAAAAGGGAAACCCAAACGGTCGAGGGGAGGAGCGACTATGCAGAAGAGGTTGCACTGTTTGGGGGTTTTTAGAGAAAAGTAGAGCAAGAAGTGACCTGTTGGAATATTCAGGACAGATAAATGGAACTCCTTCACCCAGCGCATAGCTAAACTATGGCACTTGGGGGGCTTTAAAAGAGGGTTAGACAAGTCCATGGAGAAAGGCTATCATTGGCTACTAGGTGCGATGGCTGTGCTCTGCCTTCAGAGTCAGAGAAAGCAATGCTTCTGAACAGCAATTGCTGGAAGCCAGAGGAGGGGAGGGTGTCTTGTGCTCGAATCCTGCTTGCTGGCTTCCCATTGGGGCACCTGGTTGGCCACCATGAGAACGGGATGCTGGACTAGATGGGCCATTGGCCTGATCCAGCAGGCTCTCCTTATCTTCCTATTTCTGCCCAGTCAGCTCTTTAGACAACCCCACTGCCTTACCATCATTTTTTATTTGTATGCTGCCTTTCCACAGTTAAAAAAACAATGCTCAGGGCGGCTTACAGCATAACAAGATTTACCTAATTACAAAAGTCCTAAACAATAAATAAACCACATCAAAAAAATACACAACCAATGGGAAACAATTTCCACATAAATCAAAACTTAGATGTTATTGTTATTTTATTAGATTTTTTCCAGTACAGCGGTACCTCAGGTTAAGTACTTAATTCATTCTGGAGGTCCGCATTTAACCTGTTCTTAACCTGAAGCACCACTTTAGCTAATGGGGCCGCCTGCTGCCGCTGCAGCATGATTTCTGTTCTCATCCTGAAGCAAAGTTCTTAACCTGAAGCACTATTTCTGGGTTAGCGGAGTGTGTAACCTGAAGCGTATGTAACCTGAAGCGTATGTAACCTGAGGTACCACTGTAGTGGGTTGTTGTTTTATTTGCACCCCACCCATCTGCGTTGCCCCAGCCACACTCTGAGTGGCTGTTGTTGTTGTAACCTGCCCTGGGGACCTTAGGGTGAAGAGAAGATGATGATGATTTCCATTTGGGTGCTGAACAGTGTTCATCCATTTAGTGCAAGGGTTTCTACTTGGGCAGCAGGACTTTCCCCTCCCCTCTCACTCGCCAACATTCTCCCCCACCCTTCCCAAATCTGCTCCAGAGGGTTGTGGGGGGCTCCTGAAATGGATTTAGGGGGCATGCAGGAGAATCAAGCCCCCCAGGGGGGTGAGCAGAGGGGTCACCAAGCAGCCCTGCTGACATTTGGCTTGGCAGAGCAGGCCAGCCAGCCAAGAGGATAAATGAGTTGAATTCCTCCCTTCCCCTTTGGGAAAAAAACAACACACACAGCCACCGATCTGCTTCTGCAGACCACCCTCCAGTTTCCCAAGGAGTCTTTAAGGGCAGAGGCGGGCAGGGGAAAGGGATGGGGATGAAGCCATCCGCCCAAGTGCCTCCAGCATTTGTTGAAAGCAGAATATTTGTCTCTCTAAGCAGATGAAAATAAGGTCCTTGAGCCTCCAAGCGGTTCTCACTCGGGGAGACAATTAGGGGCACTTCCAGCTGTCTAGCACTCGCTCAAGTGCGCTCTTCAACCAGGCTCTCAATGGTGTGTTGAAAGCTATTTGCGGCAGCAAAGCGTTATTAGCCAGGATGGAGAGCGCCGCTGATGAGAATTAAATTCAGGGAGGAGTGTGGGCGCGCGTGGGCGCAAACGGTTATTACGGATTTGCCAATCGCACGAGGCAAACGAGGCCGATTCAGGAGATAAAAATAAGGATGCCCAGCCAGGAGATTCAACAGATATTTGGGGCGGCAGCGAGGTGGGTGGGTGGGGGTTGTAATGTGAATCCAGGCGTCCCTGCCATTAACTAAAGGAGCCGAGCTAAATGGGAGGGGGCTCCCGCAACTCGGGGGGGGGGGTCTCAAGCACTTGGCAGATTCCTAGTATTATCTCTTAAGGAGATCACTAGCTGGAGATGATGCAATGTTCTTGGAACCTCAAAGCAGAGAGGGCCGGGGGGGGGGTGTCACCAGCAGGTCCCACCAGGCTGAAAAGGCACTCTGGTTTGGACAAACGGGCCAAACCCTACGCCAAAGGATAAATGGACATAACTCTGACATCAGGAATCGCAAGACAGAGAAACCAGGAGGAAAACACTTCAGTCTCCCAGGACATTCTATGCAAGATCTCAAAGTAGCTGTCATGTTACAGAATAATTTCAGAAATAGACTGAATTGCAACTTATTACCAAACTTAAAACCATGGAGACCACTGGTCTGAATAGAGACATTGGATTCTTATCTCATTATACATGATAAAGCTACAGGTTTACCACATCTACCAGCCAATCACCCATTCCCACCACCCTTCTGAGTAATACCCCTCCCCGCCCTCTCACTATATATAAAGGTCTGGTGACTTCTGTTTCAGAGTATCTGAAGAAGTGTGCATGCACGTTAAAGCTCATACCAAGAACAAACACTAAGGTGCTACTGGACAATTTTAATTTTATATATATATAGTTCTACTGCGTCAGATCAACACAGCTACCTACCTGGCTTCCCTCTGCTCACCCAATTAGGCAGATACCATCTTTTGGCATTATTTTACCTATTTTAAAGCAAGAAGCTTAAACAACCATTTTAACAGCTACAACGCAGTGCAGAGTTAAAACTATGGAACTCACTCCCACAAGGAAGCTGGGATGGCCACCCATCTAGACAGCTTTAAAGGGTTACCAAAGAGCATCGATGGCTGCTAGCTATTACGGCTATGCTGCCCGCAGCTGGAAGCAGCAATGCTGCTGAGTGCAGTTGCTGGAAACTGCAAGAGAGAGGAGAGGACTCTAGTGCTCATTAGTTTGCCAGAGGCAGGAGTTCTTGCACCACACAAAGGACCACTCACAGGCAGCTTAAACCTGCTGTGAAATTTTGCTTTAAGAGCATCCTTCAATCTGTCTGGATGTCTCCTAAGTAGCGACGAGTTGTACTTGATGCATTTTTAGGCCTTTTGGAGAAAGGCTCAGCGGCAGCATCTGCTCTGCGGGCAGAAGGTCCCTGGTTCAAACCCCAGCAGCATCTCCAGGTAGGGTTGGGAGAGAGTCTCTGCCGAAACCCCCGAGAGTTTCCACTGCTACCAGTCAGTGCAGACAATGCCGAGCTAGATGGACCAATGTTCTGACTCAGTGTCAGCTTCCCGTGTTCCCAACTTCTCCTAGTTATCCACTGCTCATCAAAGCCTCTAGACAGCCGCTCCCGCTGCAATTTCCCCAAAGGAAATCTCCTCCGTTTTTTATATACTCAAAGACAAACATCCACCAAGGAACCCTGCGCCTTGCTGTGCCATGCTAGTCTGGAGGGCACAAAACAGCATGAATCATTCAAGCGTCTACCCGATGGTGTGCAGATAAAGCTAATGCAGGTCACCTGAGAAGTCTGTTAACTCAGAACCTCCTTGCTCAGCATCCATACCACTATTAGTGGCTGGGATTTACTTGCAGGAGTATCTTGGCCAGAGGAGGAGCAACAGGGGTCTTTTCATTCAGGCCTTCTATTTAACACCTCCTGGCTGTGTGTGTGTGTGTGTGTGTGTGTGTGTATATATATATATATATACACACACGCACACAAACACATATGGCAGCTTGTGTTAACAGCTGTTCTCATCCAGCGGCCAAATAATTTTTAAAAAAGATTGAACCCTTCTCTCTTCCCACTCAGGATTCACAAGTAGTAAAAGCCAATCAATGGCTAATCCTTAAACAGAGGCCATGCACAAAACCCGCCAATGTTTTCTCATTTGATAAAATTTATACACTGCTTGGCTGTTGTTGTTTTTTAAAAAAGGTCAAAGTAAGAGAAATTAACAACAATTTAAGGCATTTGAAAAGTTAGCATAGCAATGGACTAAAAACAGGTAAGACTTGCATCCAATTTCTAAACATCTGGGTAGGATCAGCTGAACAAAACTGTTTATAGCAGGTGCTGAAAAGAGGACAGTAATGCACCTGCCTGATGTCAATAGGCAGGGAGTTCCACAGTGTAGGTGCTGCCACACTAAAATATCAAGTTCTTTCTCTCCCTGCTGTCTGAACAGTTCCACACTGGATGGATTGTGATGAAACACTACAAATCCTCCAATGCCGGCTGTGCGATGATAGCCTTACATTTTTATGTATATAGGAAGATTACCCTATAATTCCTTGACTGTTCCCCCAGGATATCATCCCAGAAGTCATGACTTGCCAGATGGAATCCTTTGGGGATGAGCAAGCAGGGGCGCCGACTTATAAAAAATATTGGGGGGGCCCATACCGGGGTCCTGCCGCTGGTTCGCTCGGGTAGCCGGGAGAACGCAGTTCGAGGTGGCGGTGTTGGGGAGAGACCCTCGCTCAGGGCGCCACTAGACTTGGCGGCCGGCGGCCTATCTGGGGGGTTTTGGAGCGTATTTCGGCGGAGCGATTGGGGAGGAGGGGGCTTGTTGCCGGATTCTTCAGCTGAGCCGGAGATCCGCTGCTGGGGGTCCCTGGGCCGAGTTGTGAGCATGGCCTGCTGAAGGGAGATCCAGCCGATTGCGCGACGGGGACGGCCGGGGCTCTCCGGCTAGGGCGCGCGGCTGGCTGGCTGGCGAGGGAGCAGGTGGGGAGGAGGCGGGGGTCCTCACTCTCTTAGGAAACGCACCCACGCGCCTGATTGCCACGAAGTCCGAAGGGTGCGTGTGTGGAATTAAAAAGCAAAAACGAGATACGGGCAGGGCAGGCAAAGAGTTTTCTGCAAGAGGATGGAGGGCAGGTTGAAGAGAAAATCACTCAGGATGAGACAGTCAAATCAGCCATGATAAAATGGGCTCAGGATATTGCGTATAACATCATGTTTGAGGACTGGGAAAGGTTATGGACCACCGGAATGAAATTCACGGCATGTAATGCCTTGAAGGAAAATATTATGAAAATGATTTATAGGTGGTACATGACCCCAGTCAAGCTTGCAAAAATATATCACCTGTCTGATAATAAATGTTGGAAATGTAAGGAGGCTGAAGGGACATTCTTTCACCTCTGGTGGACTTTTCCAAAAGTGAAGGCCTTCTGGGAAATGATCTATAATGAGTTAAAAAAGGTATTTAAGTATACCTTTCCCAAGAAACCAGAGGCCTTCCTCTTGGGCATTGTTGGCCAGAAAGTGTTAAAGAAGGATAGAACTTTCTTTATGTATGCAACTACAGCAGCAAGAATACTTATCGCAAAATATTGGAAGACACAAGATTTGCCCACACTGGAAGAGTGGCAGACGCAATTGATGGACTACATGGAACTGGCTGAAATGACTGGCAGAATCCGAGATTTGGGAGAAGAAACAACGGAAGAGGACTGGAAAAAATTTAAGGACTATTTACAAAAACAATATAAGTTGTATGAATGTTAAAAATTTACACGATTCGGAAACTATAGCTTCAGCAATTAGATTTGGGAAACAGGAAATTATATTTTAAGTAAGAAAAGGTCAAAATCTAAGGTAATACTATGTTTAATTTAAGATATAAGTAACTGATGAAAAGTATGTTAAATTTAGAGGTATAGTATTTGAAAAGTACAAAATAAGGTACGAAACAAGGTAATAATTTGCTGATATCTTTATTATAAAGAATGCAGGGTAAGGGAGATGCGAGGAAGTCCAGTTAGTTATATAAAAAATGTGTTGCATGGTTGGTTTTCTTTTCTTCTTTTTCTTTTTCTTTTACTTTTTTCTTAAGTTTATGTTTCTAACTTTGTATTTGAAAACTTAATAAAATATTTATAAAAAAAGAAGAGAAAATCCTTTCGCTTTTCTGGGGCGCAGGGAAGTCTCAGAGCCGGAGGTTGGGGAAGGGACCCCCTTTGCTCTGCCCTCTTCTCCCGTCTTACATTCGCATGGGGGTCCCCGCCCGAGCTTGCCTGGCCACCGGGCCACACAAGGGCTGCGCTCTACGCGGCGCACCTTGCTAGCCGCGCAGCTGTCCTCCGCGGCTGTGGAGGGGCCCTGCGCCGGTGCCCAGCCCCTCTGGGCGCCCACTGCGCTGCCAATGACAAGCGGGCGGGGAAGGCGTCGCTTTCTTTCCCGATCCTTCATCCTCCCAGTCTTCCAGCCCTTTTTTGGGTTGGAAGCTCGTCTCGTTCGCCCTTCTCCTTTCTTCACCCTGCGCGCAATTTTCCTCCCTCGTCTCCCTCCCCATTTCTCCTTCCTTCCTTCCTGACTGACTGACGGGCTCGGGTTCGGGCTTCGGCTCAGGCTCGGGCTTCGGCTCGGGCTCGGGCAGCCACAGCGTCGGCGGTGTTGGCGATCGGCGGCGCGGGGGGATGGCCCTCCCGGGGGAGCCGGCGCTGCTCAATGGGGTTGCCAATGAGACAGGCCGGCCGCCCCCCTCCCCGGCGCCCCCCGCCGCGCCGGTGCCCGTTATCGAGCTGGTGCGCGCCGGGCGCCCTATAAAAGCCGCGGACGCGCCCACCGCCGCCCGAGATTATTGGGGGGGCTGAGCCCCCCCAAACGAATTTTTGAGGGGGCTCGGGCCCCCTCAAGCCCCATGGAGTCGGCGCCTATGTGAGCAAGTACTTGTATTACCAACAGACTAAAACACATACCCTGAATCACCATGACACTAGGAGCAGCTGAAACAAAGGAGATAGCAATGTTGGGGCTCACTCCCACTAGGACTTGAATGGGATGTCTGAAAGTTTTCTTATATGAATTGGGGATTGGTGAGGGGCTTTCCCCAGGCAAAGAGGAGCCCACAGGTGGTTTCCAAACCACCCTCACCCTTTCAAAGCCATGGAAACACAGAGGAAGCAGAATTAAAATTATTCCCCAGAGGCCACTTGAAACAAGTAACCGCTTTTGAAAGAGTCATCCCACACACTTCAAGGGGTATTTTTTTTAGTCAAACAGTGTATAAATTTCATGAAATAAACAAATCCTGCTCCAACTAAAAGAGGGCAATCTCACAAGATTAAGAGTGAAAAGAGAAAAGTATTTCTCTGTTGTCTAAAGCGTGTTTCCTTGGGGACAGTCATCCTCAAACAGGGAGGGCCACCACCAAAAAGGCCCATACTCATGAACCTCCCATGGAGGAGCAGGGGCACATGAATTCTAACACACCTTAGAATTAAACGGTTCTGACATGCTCAGCAATTATACAGAATGTCTTACATTCAAGAGAAAAATACATTTTTAACAAAGACTGGGTGAGGCTTTGTTCCCAGCCATCTCTAGACTTCTCAAGACACCCCAAACTGTCTTTGCTTTCATCCTGTCTTTCCTCTGCCCCACCACACCCATTGCAGGGACCTCACCCAACTATGAACGTTGTTATATGGGGTCCCAGATCAGGCCAGGTGAGCACATAATGGACAGCCTCACACTTCTCTCTGACGTCACCAGGCAGACATTTGCCTTCAGATCAAACCCTACAAAAGCCATAGTTGCCCCAAACAAGTCCCATTAGACCAGCTTTCTTCATCCTGGCCACTTTGCCCTCCAGATGTTCTGGATGAAAACTGGAAGTTGCCATCCAAAACAGCTGGAGGACCCCAGGTTGGCAAAAGCAGCATCTACGTGAGTGGATGGGCGCGAAGGCAGGTGAGAGGAGAGCCAACTCTCTGCTACCAGCTGAGCCCAGCAAATCCTCTTCCCAACCTGCTGGAAGAGGCAAGGCGAGAAGGCAGATTAAAGGATCGGTTTTCCCTCCCCTCGCAATCAAAGCATCTCATTTCATTTCGTTCAATAATCCTTAAAATGCCATCTCCAACCAAAAACATCACACAGACACATCGACTACAAAGCTGCCCGCCCACCCCCTCGCGCAGATATAAATCTGACATAATTACCAGCCAGGGAACCCGGCATCAAAAGGAGCCGTCCCCCAAAGCAAGACGTAGACTGGGAGGGGTTTGCTTGCAGAGAGTGAATTATCCCCCCCATAGAAGAAAAACAACAACCACCCAGCCAAATTGCCAAGTCTGAAGAGTCCCTCTCTGGCACTTTCTTCGCCTCCACAGGCCTTTCAAAGCTCGAAATCTGCAGCCGCTAATTTACGACTCTCTTAGAGGGGCGAAGATATAAAGCAGCAAATGGAAATAGGCCTTTAAATCAGGTTTGAGAGCAGAGTTCTGGAGGGCAGCAGCCACACAATAAGGGGGGGGAGACACTCTCTCTCCACTGGGCCAGAAAGCTTTGTCAGGAAAAATACCAAAGTGTCTCTCAGTACCCCGGTTCAGTTGCCTGGGACAGCCATCCGAGGTACCAAGAGACTTTTGGGTATTTTCCCCAACAGCTTCTAAACTCTCCTTATTTCTTTATTGCAATGGTTAGTTGTTCTTTTGGTTGTAAGTGACTTGCAGAGAGTGAGGCACTCATTGAAGACCAGTTTAAAAAGCAGAGGAATACAAAAACCTAAAAAGCGCAAGATCTCTTACGTCTTGGTCAAAAAGCCCACCTGGAGTCCTGTGTCCAGTTCTGGGCATCACAGCTTTACAAAAGATGTTGGTAAGTTAGGACATGTGCAGAGGAGGGTTTGTATAGCAGAGATATGATAGCCATTCTCAAATTATCTGGAGGGAAGATGGCGCAATCTTGTTTTCTGCTGCTCCAGAGGGTAAGACCAGAACCAATGGATTCAAATGACAAGAAAGGAGATTCTGGCTAATCATTAGGAAGAATTTTCTGAGGGCAAGAGAAGAGGAATTGACTCCACTGGAAGAGTGTGGACTCCTGTTCTTGGAAGTTTTTAAATGGAGCTTGGATGGCCATCTAGCAGGGATTCCTTAGCTGTGATTCCATCACAGCCTAAGAAGAGCCACTGGATCAGGCCAGCATCCTCTCCCCACAGCGGCCAACAAGATGGCTGAGGTTAAATCAGCAAGCAGACTTCATGCACCATCTCCCCTCCTATGGTTTCCAGAAACTGGTGTTCAGAAGCATTGTCTGCCTCAAACTTTGATGGCAGAGCGTAGTCATCATGGCTGGTAGCCATCAATAGCCTTCCCCTCCAAGAACTGGTCCAATTCTGTTTTAAAACCATCCAAGTTGCCACCTGAGACTGTTTAACCATGCGGTGCATGAAGAATCAGGGAGCTGGACTAAATGACCCCTGGGGTCCCTTCCAACCCTACAATCCTATGGTTCTATTGTCCGCTGTTAAGCTCCAGCTCTTCCCCTCCAAGGCATCACAACTAATCAGGCCTGATCTCAATAACTTCATTCCTTGAAGTTTTGCTATCATGCGCCCAGGCCCTAGGCTCCTTAAGGTTTTAAGCTTATCAAGGAAGCAAATCGCATTCCCAAACAGCTCAGCTTGTTCTGCCCTTGCGGGGGAGAAGGGGGGGCCGGGAGCCATTAGAGTAAGACAGAAGTTGCCTCTTTGCCAGACAAACAGGTGGGGCTGCAATAGTCATTAGATGCTATCGCCTGGAAGAGGAGTTTAACTCTTTGCAAGCCAGTCACTCTCGGGAAATGGTGGCAGTTCAGTCGAATATGACTATGGGGTCTGAACTTTTGTCACAGACAGCTTTTCTGGTCCTGTGGCTACCAAGAAAAGGGGAAGGGGATCTGGCAGAGCTGTAGGGGGTTGGGAAAGGATTCCAAATTCCCAGTGGTCCAAGTTTTTTGGAGAGGGATCTTTTACAGCACCCTTTGCCAACCCCGTACCCTCCAGTTGTTCTGGCCAACAACTCCATGCTGGTTGGGGCTAATAAGAATGGTTGTCCTAAAACATCTGGACAGCACCAAATTGGAGAAGGTCATCTTACAAGCACTGACCAAATTACTTGTTTGCTGCTGCTCCAGAGGGTAGGACCTGAAGCAATGGATTCGAATGGCAAGAAAGGAGATTTCAAGTCAACATTAGGAGCAACTTTCTGAAAGCAAAAGCTGTTCAACAGTGGAACGGACTCCCTCAGAAGGAGTCATTTGAGGTTTTCCACAGGGGTTGGGTGATCATCTGTTAGGGAATCTTGCATTGTAGGGGGTGAGACTAGATGACCTGCAGAGTCCCTTCCAATTCTAGGATTCCATGACCACTTTCACAGTCTCATCTACCTTCTATCCATCCCTATGTATGTACCACAGTCTACTCCCTTTTGGCTCTGCCCCTTCTTTTAAGAAGCAGGCATTTGGTGAGATTATGTAGCAAAAAAGTGCGCCCTTGAACACATACAAAGCACATTTCTATCAACACTCATTTATTTAGAGGAATACTAATACACTGCCCTTCACATTATCATCATAGGGCTGTGTACACATATGAAACAAGGACGAACCTATTAACTCTACCAAATTAAACTTACAACAGAAAATCAACTTCCATAACCCAATCTTTCTGAGGGCACCATCCAAACACCCCCACCCCCCTGGACAATGTTCTAAGAGATAATTACAACTTTCAGTAAGACCTGGGTGCTTGACAACTTCATTAAGCATCAACTTCATTAAAACAACAAAAGTGACTTTAAACACAAAATGCTCCAGGTTTCTGCTAATTACTTTGCTGCTTTTTTAAAAAAACTGTGCTATCCTGGAATAAAATTTAAGCAACACGCAGTGAGGTTTCCAAAAAAAGAGATGAGTAAGTAGGTCATTGAACTCTTTTGTTTGGTTTCTACCCATACACCTATAGCCAGGCTACAGCTTTTATTTATTTTAAATGAATTTTTTAAAAAGAAATAAATCAAAACTACAGTAGCTATAAAAGCCAGTTGTGTTAAACAGGCCAATGCTTCCAACTTTTGACCACAGCCCAGTCGCTGTCAGTCATCTGATGGACTTGATGTGCTCTCCAACCCCACAGATCTCCTTATGCCAGGATCCCATGTGAACGGCACCCCACTGCCGTGGTGCATTCCAAGGTGCCAGCAGACAAACTACCTCTGCGATCCTGGGATCTCCACAGCAGTGAGGTCACCAATGCATTGCAACACCTCATGTGACAGAAACGGGCGTTGCAAAAGAGGAAAGTGCAACTTGGTTGGAGAAGGGGCAGGATGTGGAGGTGCTGAGAGATGGGGGTGGAGGGAGTAAGACTGCTCTGGTGCAACACAGCAACCGCAAAAACACAAGTATTTGCTCAAAACCACAGTTGCGAAAGGGTCAGAGTTCCACAACTCCAAAGCCCAACGAAAACAAAGGAATTTGAAACGCCAAATAAACGCCACGGTCGTGCACACCTCTTCACCTCCACAAGTCATTCTGAATCGAGTCCAAGGGGGCAACATTTGCACTGCCCTGATTTTCGCACAAATCTCCCTGGCAACAGCTTAATGCTCTCTATCCCCCAAGCCTTGCTCCTGAAGTAGCCGAAGAGAGGGAGGGGAGAGGCAACAGACCACTGAACAGGGACATAGTAAGCAAAGACACTCACCTGCTTGTGCATTTCAATGTTCAAGCCGTAAGACATTTCATAGTACTGAAAAAGAGAAAAAAAATGGGGAGGGGGGGAGAGAGATCTTCATTAATCATGCAATAAATGTTTGGAAGCATCCTGAATATGGTAGCCAGTATCTCAAAGCGAAGCAGGAGGAGAAAAGAAAGGTTTGCTCTCGCTTTGCAGGAGCCCAAGAAACGGCTGCAGCCGCAGAGTGTCCGCCCTGCTTGACATATCTTTAACAAGATGACAATGCTTTGACACGCCTGCCTCTTCTCCGAAAGCCGCTTAGGAGAGCTCTAGTCGTGAACTGCGTGCTCTCTGTCTCCTGGATGCAAGACAACCCACACAGGCTCTGGGGAGACATCTTGAGCTATTTCTGCGCTGCGTTCAACATCACAGCTCAAGGGTGTAACACACCACACATGCAGAAAGGCGCTTATTTGATAAGCAGCACCTGTCATTAAGGGATTTCAAAAAGCGGGATTGAGAAAACCCGCTACCTTTGACCAGGAAGGCCTACGTCCAAAAGGGCTCTGCCGGGATCCAAGTGTCCTACATTGATGAACACGATGTTTTTAATTGTTAATTAAAGGTTGTGCTGCACAGCAGCTGGGGATGGAGCAACACACCAGGAATTCCCTGCATTGCTTTAGACATGCCCTCTCACCCACACCCTGGCACACAGACAATTTGACATAACACCACTCAACTCCCTTCTCAGATTGTTGTGAGGTTTCCAATTTATTGAGTCAATAGCATTTATACACCTTTTCCTCCAAAGAACTCAAGGTTCTCCCTCTCAACAACAAGCCTGCGAGGTAGGCTAGCCCAAGAGGCCCATGACTGGCTTCAGAGCGGAGCGAGGAGTTGAACCCAGTCTCCCAGGTCCTATTCCAACACTCTAACCACTACACCACAGTAGCTCTCAAGCCCTTTCAATACTCCAGGGGTTGGCTGCATGCATGCTAAGCCGGGGACATGTATATCTGCATGTTATACGCACAAAGGAGGTAGGACCAATTGCACTCTGTGCTATGTGCAACTGAGAAGAGCACAGCCAATCTGGACTTCTCCAGATGTGTTAGTCCACAGCACAGCCAGTGGAGAAGGGTGATGGGAGTTGCTGCCCACCTGGCACACCTCCCCAGGAGCAAAATCCAGTGAACATTGTGGGTCTTATTTCTGAGTAGAACCACCCATGAGCTGCATTTGTTACAGGGTGGCCACAATCTATCATTTGACGTGCGCCGGCCACAGGAGGAAAGGGGGACATTTTGGAGGCCGCAGACACACCAGAAGTGGTCAACCTGTTTCAGGACTGTACCACTTTCCTTGGGTGGGTGTGGGTGTCTCACAGGCCTCAACCTCCTCCAAATATGAAACCAGCAAGTTAAAGAGAAACAGAAACTAGACCCCTTTGCCCTGGTGTTCTACATACAAGAATGTCTGCTGCTCTTTTAAAATGTGCAGCCTAGACCACCTCAGTGAGAACCCAGCTGAGAAAATGAGATGCCCTTGATCCAAGTCCCCTGCAGCCTTGCATTACAATCCCAGGGGTTTTTTTGGGGGGGAAGGCAGGAGGGCAAAACCTCATTTGGGCATCTGGTGTGCTCATGAGGCTCCCAATGAGGTCAGACCCAACCATGCCTGGAAGGAGTAACATGGCAAATAGTCAGACTCAACTCAACTATTCTGCCATATAGCCAGCAAGAGCCAATCCATCACATTTACCACAAAAAGGACCCTTTAAATGCCTTTGAGCTGCGCACGGCCGATCAGTTTCTGACAGCCATTCCCCAATACTTGGTTCTGCCAGGGCTATTAACCTCTGGCATTCCCGGAGCTGCCACAACCACAGGGATTATTAGCAACGGCAAGGACCACTTCCCGGGAAAGGCTTTCCTGTAGCAAAAGCAACAACTGACCACACACCGCAGCGATTAGGCATTTACACAGCTATGGGGACTCAAATCCCACTGGAGAGGCAGCACTGGCTACAGCTGGGCTGAGTTAACTGCTGGGCCAGGAGGGACTTGTGAGGAGCTGAATCAAGGCATTTCCTGGGGTTGCGGGGGTTTTCCGGGGAGTTTCCTGCGGCAAAGAAGCGAAAGCCCAGGTCGGGCACCCACCACACCACCAAGGGCTTATAAACACTGTGGTTGTTCACGTATGTCCGCAGGGAGCCAACAGCTATTATTTTTCAGATATGGAAAAACCTGTCATATTAGCGGCATATTCCATAGAAGAGCAGAAAGTGCTCAGAACTGCCTAAGAAAATCCTAAGGACATGGGCCATTTAGCCAGGTGTGTTAAAGTGCTTCCCTGAAAGCACAAGGGCACAGAAAGGAGGATAGGTAGAAAAGGGTTTGTGGAGCAGAATGGGACGGGAACCTCATATGAGACCCCGTGAGTTCCGAAAGAAGCCGTCCACCCAATGTTTTGGGTTACAACTCCAAGTGACCCAGCCTGGGTCAGAGAAGTCCGGTTTTCCCCAGGCAAACAGTCGCCATCAAAGAGTCTCTCTTACCATCACGTAGTGGCGCTGCATCTCTGTCTTTTCATTCGCAAGCTTGTCGTACTCTACTTTAAGACTAGAAAAGAAAAAGAGAGAGGGTATCCGTCACAACTCAGAAGTCCCAGAAACACTCAAGTTGCTAACAAGACAGGCAGGGTGGGGTGAAGGGAGAGTCAAGGAAAGGGTACCTGAAAGTCACACCTTTTCACCCAGAAACCCTTCCTTCCCCATTAACTCTGCAGACATGCAAACTGTGAAAAAGGATGCACTCTGCATATGCTCCAAGACACTTGATCCTTCACAGAGCCGATTCAAAACAGAGTCACAAGGCTACAGTTGAGAGAAGCACAGCTCTTGTGAGGCAAGAGACTTACTAGATTTATTCTTTTTAATGAACAAAGTGTCACTGGAAATTCAGCAGAGCCTGAATTATATACACTGCCAATGAGTGGCATTTGTTCATTTATTTACTGGAGATTGTGATAAAGTACTTTAAATCGGAGGTACCCTCAGTGAAAAGGCAGCCTTTTTCTGACAGATGAGTTGCAAAAAAAATCTGAAGAAATAGGCTTGATTTTTTTATGCCTTACCCTCAGAGCTTCAATTACAGAACCTGAAAAGGGACCTGTCTTGAACCTCTTAATGATGCCAGCAAATTAAAAGCCAGAGAGTTGATATTGAGGTGGAAAGGTAGGGGAGGATTAGCATGAAAATTTGGGATCTTCTTAGCAAATCCTCCCAAAAATGCCTAGAAGCTGTGCAGATTAAAACTCTCAGCTCTGAAATAACATGCCCAATTTACTTTTGGTGTTAAACACACAGCCTCTGACTGTGTGCCAGCAGGCTTTCTATGGAAGCCTGCTTGGGACTGCCTCTTATCTGAGAGTAAATCCCCCTAAAATAAATGGGACTGACTCCCAAGAAAACCTAGATGGGATTGGGCTGCAAGTAAGGAACCTTAAGAGTGCTTGATGGTACCACTTGGGGTGTTCCTTGCAATCAAAACAGCTTAGCAAGCATTGGGGAAGAGGAACACATCTAAAGGCAAGGGGGTTGTTTTCTTCAGCTAAACAGCTACTAACTAGCAAAGACAACATGCAGGAAATAAATGGATGTTCCTAGCAGGCAGTGCTGCAAAACTCCTTTCTGGAAACTCCCCCAAATGTTCTTAAAGAAAGTGAAAGGGGGGAGGTGAGCCCCAAGTTGTGGAGAACAATAAGCAGCCTGGATGTCAGCCAGCTCTGTGGTTTCTAAGACACTCCAGACCGCCTGCTCTTTTAACCCTTCAGCATCTGTTAGGATTAATAAGCCTTTCACCTTTGCAAGGTGGGAGGAAGGAGCCAGAGAAAGGTTACCTGTGGTACTGAGCCTGCAGGAACTGGAACTCGTCCTTAATTCTGTCGCAGGATTCGGCAACGGTGAATTTGAAGCCTGGCTGGCCAGGCTGGTGGGGTGCCTGGAATGGGGAGAAGACAGCCCCCCCACCAGGTTTATCAGTAATTCTTCTGGGGCAGCAAGCCCATCATCAACACACACACACCCCAGCTGTGGGCACCCAAAATGCCTCCCACAGGACTGGGGGATAAATGCAAGTTACATGCTAATCTCCCCCAAATCCTTGCCCCCCAAAAAGCCTACATAAAAAGAGGTTGATGAAAATCTAGTTTTTTGACACCTGTCTCCCCCGATTAAAAGGGGGTGCTGCACAATTAACCAAAAATATAAACAAGCCCCCCCCCACATTTTTTTAAAGCAGCAAGTTCTCTGTGACACCACTAGCAGGGGGCTCGGTGCTTCCGTTCCTTCTCCACCCCCAGCCCCACATATATCCGCGGGCTTGCTGGAGGGAAAAGTGAAGAGGGAGGGGGGAGTGCCTGGAATTGTATGGGGGGAGGGGGGAAAGAGCACCACGACAAAACCCCACCCCCCCAAAAAGGGCGAGTTCCCAAGCGGGCCCCAAGGGGCGCTGCTCCGTTTACACGCGGCTCAAGCCCCCAGGGCCGCGATCCGGATCAAAGGCCACGGGAAGGCCGAGCAGGGCGCCTCCCTCCCCCCCCCTCGACTCCGCCACCTACTCACCGGGTGCCTCCCTTGGGGATACATGGCCGGCCCCGCGATCGGAGCGACGGTCCCTCCGGAGCCTGGACAAAGGAGGCGAGCGCGGGCGCTTCAGCAGCCGCCGCCGCCACGGCCGGGAGCCTGACGCGCCTCCCCCTCGTCCTCCGAGCGCAGCAGCAGCAGCAGCAGCGAAGACGACGGCCGGGCTTCCCCCGGGTGGGCAGCGGCGATGGCGGGCGAGGGGGAGCCGCCGCCCCTTCCGGGCATCCTACCCCCCTCCCCGGGCTCGGAAAGGCTCTCCCGCCGCCGCTCGAGGAAGAAGGCAAGAGACGATCGCCTCCCTTTAACAACGGCACCCCTCCGTTTGTATTACACCCAAGCGCGCGCGTTCACACGCACAATCCGCAGCTACTCCGAAGCCGGCGGACGGCTGGGCTTTCCTTTTTGTTAGCAGATCCACCAGAAAAAGCTCCCTCGGGCAGAGCAGGAGACGAGACAAACGCCGCGGAGTGTTGGAAGGGGAGGGGGGGCGATACTTCCTTGCAAATCCGCTCGGCTGCTCTTTCCCTGGCCGCCGGGGCTGCAACGATTTCCTCCTCGCTCGCAGGGAGACAAGAAAACCACACGAAGAAGAAAAACAAAGCCCGGATTGTTGTTGTTTTTCGGTGGTGGGGACTCTCTCTCCTTCGCAGTAACTCCACCGAGATCCTATCCCCGCGCGCGCGGAGCCGAGTCAGGCGGGCTCCGTCCCTTGTTCTCCTTCCCACGGTCCTCCCCGTCGCAAGAAAGCGCAGCCGGATCCAGACGGGGTCGCCGCGGTCATGGAGGCGAAGAGAGCGGGAGGGGGGAAGAGGGGGGAGGGGAGGTCGCTTCTTCAAAGGAGGCAAATCCTCAAAGGCTTGTAGCGGCGGCCCCTACCCCGAACAAGCCGCGAGCAAACGTCGTTCGGCAACCCCCCCCTCCCCACTTCTCCAATCCGGCCTTGCAATGCCACCCACAGAAGGCGAGGCTCCTGCTGCTGCCGCCGCCGCCGCTGCAACACGAGAACTCCGCGTCGCGCTCCAAATAGGGGGAGGACCGAGAAAGGCGAAGCAGCAGCAGCAGCAAACGCCGAGCAGAGAAGAAAGGAAGAAATGAATTGAAGGGCTGAGCGAGCTCTGCGCCAATCACAGCGCGGGGATCCCACGTGGGGGCCGCAGCCACTCGCTGCGTGATTGGTCGGCGCCCGGGTCGAGTGCGGGAGGGGCCGGGGAGAGGAGGAGGGGGTTGGAGGGAGGGAACCTCTCGGTGCCACCTGGCGTCCGAACCGGGGAAAGGGAGGCGAAGCGGAGCAGCGGACCCTCCCCCGATCTACCCCCACCCCCAACGCCGGGCCGCTTCCTTCCTTCCTTCCTTTCTGCAGCCCCCCTCCCCAGCAAGTCTGCCCCCTCCCTTTTCCTTTTTTTCCCACGGCTCCTGCCCAGGCGTGGGGGGGGGGGCTTCTCCTTCTCCTTCTCTGCCCGGGGATCATTTGGTTGCGGTTTGGGCTGATGATATAATCCGACGTGAAATGCCACCGCGCCCGGTGGGGGGGGGGGAGGTCGCTTCTGATGATGAGTTAGGAAGTTGTGTATGTTTGTCTGTACACTTCCGGGGGCAGGTGGGGAAGGTGAGGAGGGAATAGCAACAAGAGAAGCGCCCCGCCCCGCCCATCCAGGTTTTGGAGTGGGGGGCACAACGTGTTAGGCGGAGGAGAGACCATCCAATGCGAGAGCCAAGGTAGAATAATAATAATAATAATAATAATAATAATAATAATAATAATAATAATAATAATAATATAAATTAATAATAATAATAATTTATGTATACCCCGCCCATCTGGCTGGGTTTCCCCAGCCACTCTGGGCGGCTTCCAACAAAACACTAAAATACAATAACCTATTAAACATTAAAAGCTTCCCTAAACAGGGCTGCCTTCAGATGTCAGATGGCATAGTGATATAAAGGTATCGGACTACGAACCGGGAGAGACCAGGATTCGTATCCCCTCCACTGGGCTATGAAGCTCACTGGGCGACTCTTTGGCCAGTCATGGGCTCTCTCAGCCTAAGCTACCTCACAGGGTTGTTGTGAGAATTGAATGAGGCTGAGGCAAAGAAAGTCATACGCCACCTTGGAGGGGTATACAAAGTAATAACACAAGAACTGCTGCCGCTGCCGCCGTCCTCATCCGTTCCTTAAGACTTTGTAGCGCTGCCAGATCTTGTTGCTGTTTTAGTAACAATGCTTTTAGGACAGGAGTCCAGTTCTTCCTCCCGCCCCAGCAGTACAGACAACATAATTGTCTTCCCACGTGTTGGGTGCAGATAAGTATTGCAGCGGGATGGTCAGTTCTCAACGAATTGCCTTTGGCAGCCTGGGTGTTGTTTTTAATTTATCAGATTTTCCTAAGAAGGGGACAATCCGGATTATAGTGGGGGAGGAGGGGAATAGATACCAGCTCATCCCACAATAGCCACCTGTCTGGTAACACCCTTTGATCTCTGAATCAGCAAACATAACCTTCTGAATGGCCAAGGGCCTGTAGGCCCATTTTCCTCCCGAATCTAAAAAGGCCTTTGGAACTCCCTCCGGGTGCATCTAAACACCGACTGCACTTCAGAAGCTTCTTCAAACCGGCTTAGCCTTGAATCCCTCCTGGTTGGGATGGAAAAGTGTTTTGATGCAGCTGGCCAAGGATGTTTTATCACCTTTAACTTGGGAAGGATTTGAAGGGTTTCGCTTTCCTCTGCTTGATTTTTCTATCCTGTTTTATTATTGTTAACTGTCTTGCACGGGCAGGCGGCCTAGAAATATTTCAACTCAACATTTTCAGCAGAACAACTCCACCCCTGAGCGATCTTGTTTGGTTGCGTGCAGTCAAGTGACCACTTTTCTAGGGAAATTGAAGGCTTTTCAAATAAAATAAAAATTGAAGAAGAAAGAAGACTGGAAGATGACCTCATGATACAATTTTACAGAATCATAACATTGTAGAGTTGGAAGGGGATCCCCAAGGGTAATCCAGACCAAATCCCTGCAATATACAGATACAATTTTTGTAGACTGTAATTCAAAGCGTTTGGACAGAACGGAAACTGAGGCTGGGTGGCCGGGCCCTCCACGAGGCCGAGGGGCGAGCAAGGTCTTGCACCCACTCGCTGTCTCCCAGGCCCGAGGCGACCCTTCCGTCGAGGCGAGGGGGATGCCCCTCCCCCACGAGGCAAGCGCGGTCCGGACAACAATCGCGGTGCTTGTTTCCGCAGCCCGTGTGAACGCGAGAGCGCTTTTCCCTCCTAATCTCATTAGATCTGCAAAGCAGCCCCAATTAGAAGCTATAAAACAAACAAAATCGCTTTTGTCATTTTAATGTTTTCACTTCGGAAGATTTAGGGCCGATAAAACGGTTGGCAGGGCTGCAAAGGGAGAGGGGGAGCAGTCAGGCGGTGGGAGAATTCCTGGGGGGCGCTGGGCCCGCCCCTCCCCCTGCCTTTGATGTGCCCACCAGCAGGACGGGGGGGGGAGGGGGGTGCCTTGTGCTTTATGCAAACACGACCCCCCCACTGCGCTACCTGTTATTCGCTCCCTTTTCTTCTGAAAGTCTGAGAGGCTTTGATGGAGGCCCCCCCTCAATTGGGGGGGGGAAAGTAATTTCATTAAAGTCACACACTCGGCTGCACCGATTTGCAACAAAGCACCGCTCAGGCAGGCCCCGGAAGGGCCAGAAAGAAGCGTCAGCCTGTTGCTTGCGCCGGGCCGCCCCCTTTCCGGATCCGGCCCAAAAAGCGGGGGAGCCGATAGCGGCGGTAGCTACACCGAACCCCGAGTTGTTTCAGATAAACCCCCTCTTGGCACGATCGTCCCGCGTCATCCCTAGCCGGGGCTCACAACGCTCTTTACGTGCCCCGGGATACCAATGAGACGGGGGACTGAAGAGTGGACCTATCAGGGGATTCTAAGCTACTTTTCCTCCGCGGTAGCAAGTATGAGCCAAATGACAGGTTGCAATCCTAAAGTTGCGCGCGCAAAACTTAATTGCTGGAGTTGTGCTCCTAGATATGTCTTGATACAATGACGATGATTCAAAGGCAGCACTGACTTAAGCCTCCCAAACCACAAACCTGCTTTGCAGAACTTTCTTACACAGCGCCTAACACAAGAGTGCCTCTGGCGGTGCGCAGAGTGCCTTTCCCAAAGCCTTTGGGGTGCGCAGAGTGCCTTTCCCAAAAGGGGGCTGAGCCCAGCTCTTCCTGGACCCCGAGGGTTGCCAACGCAGGGCGCAGAGCACAGTCCAGCGGGCCTCCGGGAAGCGGGGCCGGGGGCCGTTCCCACGCCGCGGAGTTCAGCTGGAGCTCCGACAGCGAGACAAAGGGGAGCATTTGCATGCTAACGAAGCGGTTGCGGGGCCTCCGTTGGCCCTGGCTCTTGCCGGAGCATTTGCAAATTGCTGCTGCTTTTGTCGAGCATTTGCAAATGGCAATTGCTGCTGGTGCTGAAGGGGGCCCGCCTTGCCTTTGCCGTCCCCTCCTTCAGCCCAGGCCCGGCCCAGACGGCTCCCAGCTGCGGAGGAACAGAGGCAGTAATTAATTGAAGGAGAAACCCAGGCCAAGCTCCCGCCCGCCCCTCCCGGGCAGCGCCCATTAAGCACAAAATGGCTCCCCTCGCCTGACGTCACGAGGAAGGAGAGAGAGTGTGTAGCGCGAGCCCCGCCCCTCCTCGTCTTTCTTGTCCCACGTGGGGCGCGGCCGTGTAAAGAAACGGGGCGGGGAAAGCAAACCACACGCGCGGGAGGGAGACGGGGAAGCGGCGCCCGGCCAATGGGAGGAGAGAGAGCCCTCCGCCGGCTCCTCATTGGCCTGGGCGCCTCGCCGCTGCCACTCCAAGCCGGGAGACCTGTCCGTCAAAGGCACGTGGGGCGGCCGGAGCCCGAGCGCTGACAAATAGGTTGCCTTCCCGAGACTGGCGCTCGCGGATCCTGCTTGGAAAGGGCCGCTTAATTAGCTCTGAATGGCTTCTCCTTCCAGCTCAAACAATCTGTCACTACCATGTGGTAAAAAGGGAGCCGTGCATTTAAAAAAAAAGAGAGAGAGAGAGAGAATGAGAAAAGAAAAAGGGGAGGAGGAGGGGCTAAATATCAATTTGATTTTATGCATCAAAGGGAGAAGCTTCTATTTAAATAATAATAATAATGAAGGGGCCGTTTCTCTCGTTTGCCGCGAGGAAGTGAAATGTGCGTGTGCATTTAAAGGAATTTGAGGAAAGGGGGAATTAATAGGCCACGTTCCCCCTCCCCTTCGCTAAATTGACCCCCCTTTTTTAAAAACGGGGACTCAAATCAGAATTGCAGGAAGGGGGGTCTCTGCTTGCTTTGAAGTTGGACATGGGGGGGGAGGAAAAATGAGAGTATGGAGGAACTCCCCCCCCCCGCAGGCGTTCTCTCCCTCCCCGGGCAAAACAAAAAAACAAAAGCCTCCGAAGCCCCCCTCCCCCCTGCAGCTCATTAGTCGCCCGCGTCTTCAGGGCCCCCCACCCCCACCCGACTCGGGGACGTTGCCTTCTCCTCCGCGCCTCTAATTGGATCCGTTCCTGTTGCAGCCGAGTGGGCGCTCCAGGGTCGCAGGCCGCCTCCCCTCCCCCACCCCGCCTAAGCAGCCGGGCAGCCGCCTCGCGATTGGAGGCCTGCTGGAGCGCCGGGGAGCCGGCCCCACGTGGGACACAAGGCAGGGGAGGCTGGCACCGCACCGCGCAACAACCGCCCTCCACCCCGAGCGCGGTGGCGGCCAGGGAACTCCGGAGTGGAATCCAGGAGGGAGACGAGGAGCTGGATCAAGTGGGGACAAGTCCCTGAAGCTGGCCTGGTTTTCTGCATGGTTATCGTTGCGATTAATTTATTGATTAGGGCGATTTTCCCAGGAGATAATTTTAAAAGCTTTAAAGCACAAAAACAGTAAATACATTTAAAAGAGGACAGTGTGGTGGAGTGGGTAGAGACTCAGGGCCATGAAGCTCACTGGGTGACCTTGGGGACCAATCACGGCCTTTCTCAGCCTGTCCTACCTCACCCGGTTGCCGTGAATATAATACAGAGGATGATGTATGTCATGAGCTCCTTGGAGGAAAGATGGGAGGTGAAATGTAGCAAATAAATAAAATAAACCCTAACAAGAAGACAGGGACACGGGTGGCGCTGTGGGTTAAACCACAGAGCCTAGGACTTGCCGATCAGAAGGTCAGCGGTTTGAATCCCCACGACGGGGTGAGCTCCCATTGCTCGGTCCCTGCTCCTGCCAACCTAGCAGCTCCAGTGGTTCGCCACAAGCAGCTTAGTCATGCTGGCCACATGACCTGGAAGCTGTACGCCGGCTCCCTTGGCCAATAAAGCGAGATGAGCGCCACAACCCCAGAGTCGGCCACAACTGGACCTAATGGTCAGGGGTCCCTTTACCTTTAACAAGAAGACAATGGTGGTAAAGACTCATTTCTCCAGGTGGGAAAGCCTGCCAGAACAAAAATGTATTCAATGTTAAAAATAAATAAAAATGCCATTTGTATCTAGTGATGGCCAGAGAGAGAGAAAGAGAAACCACATCCTAAAATGGGAAAGACCAAAGAGTTATCGGGAGCAGCTCCAAGAGTTAACAACTGTGGTTGAATAAAGGTGTTAGTCCTCAAGGTTCCACAAGCTCCTTGTTGGTTTCTCTGCAAAAGGCTAACAGGGCTACTGCCCAGGGCCCCACCCACTTTATCTCCTGAAGACACAGTGCCCTCAAGATGTTGCTGGACTGCAACGCTCTTCAGCATTCCAGTGTTGGGGGACTATGGGAGCTGGGGGTTTAGCTTCAGGTTCTCCATCTCTGAGCTGCAGAAATATGGGGAAAGGAAGAAATATGGTTTCTGAGAACAGAACATAAGAAAAGCCTGCTGGAGAAGCCAATGGTGGGAAACCAGCAAGCAAGATCTGAGCACAAGAGCACTCTGCCCTCCTGTGGTTTCCAGAACCATTTACTGCCTCAGACTATGGAGGCAGAGGATAGCCATGATGGTTGGGAGCCATCGGTAGCCCTCTCCTCCATTAATTTGTCTGATCCTCTATTAAAGCCATCTAGGTTAGTGGCCATCTCTGCCTCCCGTGGGAGCAACTTCCACAGTTTAAATATGGGGTGTGTGGGAAAGTACTTTATTCACAGCTGTACAGCACAATCCCCTGCATTGTTACTCAGAAGTAAGTCCATGTAATGCACCACACACACCCTGGAAGTGTTTACGATGAGAGAAAGGAATCATTCAGCCCAACATGAGTTAATTGCTATTTTCTGCAACTGCCAGAATCTCCAGACAGGGCTAGGAATGCCCCTTGGAGGGTGGCTGCTGGTCACTGTCAACATCACTGAGCTAAATGGATTGTTGGTCTGAAAGGGTAAGATGCAGCTTCCTATATTGTGGCATCGTACAAAGGCCTTAGCAATTTTATTATCTGCCCACTTTCAGAGAACCAAAATGCAAAAAAGAAAGAAAGAAAAAGAACACACCGGTGACAATTGAAAGCAAAATAGTGACAGCGACCATTTGAGGCAGTGCAGTGGCAGTCGGTGCTATTGGCACTGAGATTGGCAAGCTAATGAATGTATGCAGTGTGGTAACACAGACACACAAGGACATTCTCAGTTCAAGCTCCAGGTCTTCCCTCTGGGGTTTCATTCATTGGTTTGTTTTTAAAATCCAAGAGGTTCTTGCAAGTGGCAGCCGCCCATGTTTACTGACTTCGCCGGCGGGAACCACTTCCTGCTATTGCAAAGCAAACTGGTCACTTGGGCTGGCCCCTGCCTTGCAAAACCTTCCTGGAGGTCCTCCTGCCTTCCTGCCCTGGGCTAATTTGCTGGCCAAATGTACTAAGCATGAGGGCCACTTTGCCAGCATTTCCTTCCGAATGCCTTTGGTGGTGGTGCGTGTTGACATCATTCCTCTGGAAGGGGCACGGCATTGCGGCTCTCAGGCATATCTGCATGGGAAAAGCTGCAGGAACATGTCGATGGCATGGCGATGGATGGGCCTGAGCAGATCCCAGACAGCTGCTGAGGCAAGCCAAGGCACTGCCAAGATCCTTCTTGCCTGCCAGGGGGCATTGCTTATATTTCCAATGAGTGGAGGGCAGGGCCGTAGCTCAGTGGCAAAACACCTGTGATGCACTCAGAAGGCTCCAGGTTCAGTTCCTGGCATCTCCAGGTAGGGGTGTGGGAAGGTGTCTGCCAGAGTCACTCTCAGTCTGAGTGGACGATACTGAGCTAGATGGAGCAATGGTGCGATTTGGTAAAAGACAGCTTCCTGCTGAAATCAGCCCTCAGAACCCTAAGGACTTGAACCTTGATTCATTTTTAGCAGAAGGACTTGTAGCCCAGAAGCAGAACCCATGCTTTGCAATCAAAAAGTCCCAGATTCACTTCCCAGCATAGGGCTGGGAGACACTCCCTGCCTGAAACCATGGAGAACGGCTGCCAATCCATGTAGACAGTACTGGGATGGATGATCCAATGGTACAAGGCAGCGCCTGATGTTCCTACAAGTGGCACCTGAATTTGGGAAACTGCACAGCCCACCCAAAACCTGACCACAACATCTAAACTACTATATCAGTCTCTGCCTCCTCCCAAGGCCTCCCCCCTTCCATCTCTCCAGTATGGGCCGCACTGCCTCTTCCTTCCCATCTGGGTCTGGCTATGGGGTCAGCTACTTCCCACTTATCTCCAAAGGCTGGCCGAGCAGGGTCTGAAGCCATGACCAAAGTGGAAAGCGACTTCAATGATCAGCATCCACAGTAAATGCCCCCCCTCAGCACTGTGTGTGTGCACGCTCAGTTATTTTTCAGAGAAGTCCCTGCTTTTCCCTAAAAAATTAATCTCGTTTGGCTCAAGGCTCCCAGAGGAGGCTGGGTTTTGAAGCAGAGGCCCTTACTGGATGGGTATGTCCAACAGAGCAGTATCAAAAGTTTCTACAGTGGTACCTCGCAAGACGAATGCCTCGCAAGACAAAAAACCCGCTAGACGAAAGGGTTTTTTGTTTTTTGAGCTGCTTCGCAAGACGATTTTCCCTCTGGGCTTGCTTCGCAAGACGGAAACGTCTTGCAAGTTTGTTTCCTTTTTCTTAAAACCGTTAATACAGTTGCGTCTTGACTTCGAGGAGCAACTCATAGAACGCGGTGTGGTAGCCTTTTTTGAGGTTTTTAAAGACTTTGCTGATATTTGAAGCTTTTCCAAAACTTTCCCAACACCGTGCTTCGCAAGACGAAAAAAACCGCAAGACGACAAAACTCGCGGAACGAATTAATTTCGTCTTGCGAGGCACCACTGTATATGCGAGATCACAAGAGGACGCTGGACAGATCACAGTACCATGGGACTCATCCAAGAAGAGCTGTTGTCTCAGCAGCAGTGCAGAGGTACCCTGAGGCCCTCTGGAGGCTGGCTGGAACTCCTCTTAACCCCACTCCCTCTGAAAAGCTCTCTCAACACTAGAACTCATAGACATCCAAGGAAGCTGAATGTTGGAAGATTCAGGACGGATAAAAGAAAGTCCTTCTTCACTCAGTGCATAGCTAAGCGCAAGGTTGATGGCCACCAACCTCTCGCAGGTCTTAGTCCGACAATTTAACCACTACACCACACTACCAGCCCTACTGAAGCCAGGGCCTTTTGCAGGCATAGCATCTGCCTTGCCAGAGGTACCCAGCCCTTCCGTTCCTCTAGCCTTACATCAAGAGAGGTGAGGTCATGGAGTTGTTTCTCCTGTGCGAGGACAAAATAGGGAGGGTCTGTCAAAAAGAGATGAGTATCCAGACTGTTACACAAAATGGAGGATTCCCAAGAATGCTGTACAAATCTGCTCACTTCTTTACAGCCTGGAAGGGTAAATGTTATACCAAGGGATGTTTAAGAGTAGGAAGTCTACAGAAGGGAACGGGGAGTGAGATGAGCCCCTTAGGTCAAAAGAGCCAAACATCCAACTGGGGAAGGGTCAATAGTAACTCAGTAGTAGAGTACCTACGTTGCACGTAGCAGATCCCAGGTCCGATCCCCCATGGCCTCTCCAGGTAAGGCCAGAAAGGACCCAGGGTCATGTGTCACCCAATGTGGCCATTCAGGTGTTGCTTTCAGGTGAAGTCTACTGTAGAATCTTGCAGGTGCCAGAAACTTTGCTGGTGAGTAAAACATAAAGAAGGGGGTTGCAGGACTGTACCAGCTGCAACTCTTACCTTCTGGGGCTCATTCTTTCGCCTTCTGTTTCCCAGATACAGCCCCTGCGGATTGTGCAATCATCTCCCCCAGGGTGTAATATCCTTACTTATTTTGAGAGCAGCGATGGCAATTTTTAAGACACATAATCCTGAAACACAGGCAGCATTATTCTCTCTTAAACCAAGAAATAGAAACATTCATCATCCCACCAGTCGTTTATCCTACTTTGCCATTCATGTGTCGGCCTGTCATTTTCTGTTTGGCTCAGCAGCTGGGGAGGTTCCCTTCCCTTCCAAACAGGCACGTACAACTCTTGACCGGCCAAGCCAAACACCAGAAACCAACGATGCCTTGTGACCTGACAGGTGTTCAACAACCCCTGGGGGACTCTGCAGTCCCAGGTGGGCAGCAGAACCAGGAAGTTTATGAATCCCTGGGTGCATAGGATTTGACTTGGTAAGGCGCAAATTGTGTAGGCTCTTATTTCACATCCAGCTAATGACACTGAGCTATTCTGAGGGATGGTTCTTCCTGGAGTGACACTGACTTAGCAACAGAAAGGAACATTGATGATGTCGTTGCAAAGCCTGCCTCTCCCTGTCAGAGTGCTTCTCATGAGGAGCTGCCCCTAGCCTCGAGTTCAAGTGGAATTCTGAAACAGGAACAGGACGGTGATCAAAAGCCCCCTTGCAGTCTTGCAAGGATTCTCTGGCAAAGAGCTATTCTCAGCTACTCTGATTATGGCAGGATTAATGACCTGACATAAGTGAGCCCACTTTTGGTCGTATCATTACTCTCTGCAAAAAAAAAAAAGGGGGGGAGCTCAATTTCTTTGGAAGAAATTAGTCGTTCAAACCAATAATTCATTGGATTGGCTTTTTTGACATCTGAGAGAGAGCTTGTCTCCACGGCGCTCCATTAAATCATTAAACAGCTTCTCCTCTTTAATAGTTTCGGTGGATGAGCCCATTAAAAGGACTCGGTTGCGCTGCCTCCACCTTCAGGTTGTGCAAATTCTCCTCCAGGTTCAAAACAGGCAAGGCAGGGCCCAGATGGCAGAGATAATTGCCTGCCTGAGTACCTGTGTGTGTTCAAAGGAGAGCAAACATGCGCTGCCGCAGCTCTCACACTCCCACAAAGTGTGCCAAGCCGGAGAGCAAAGACAAGGCCTGAAAACTGTCGCTCCAGTCCAGAGGGACCTCTCACGTCTCTCGACAAACAAGTCTCTCCCCTTTCCACAAAGAGGAAATATGTAAATACAAATGTACCTGGAGCTTGTTAAAATAGTTTAAGGTCACACAACATGTTTGCTTATGATTAAAGCTACAAAGGGAAGGAGAAGACTCTCTCCGTGCTGAGGGCTGCACAACCTCCCTGGACTCACTGGGTCTGGGCTGCTGCTTCCTTGGCCACAGAATAATATGGTGGGTTCCTTTGCTCCTGCCACGTAGAGAAATACAGGGCTTGCTTGAAGATGCTGTCAATCAAGAAGATAGGCTTTGCAGCATTAAGAAACATCATCGGACCTCCCCATTCTTGAGGAATGACAAGTCAAGTGGTGTTTAATTTTCAAAGCAAAGAGGAGCAGGCCTGTGAGGGAAGATCCTAAACCTTCAAACCAGCCTGACCAGTTGTGGTTTGTTTGTTTTAACCAAAAATATATATTCAGTAAAAGCCAATGGAATGATTTTATATTGCAGGTCTTAAATTAGTATAAGCAAACAGTGCATAGCAGAACCTTTTAGAAACATTTTCTATGTGGCAGTGGGTGGATGAGGGACTTCCCAAATGTATGACAGGAAAATTAACTGTATTCCGATTCATCTAGATAAAGAGCGCCCCCAGAATGTCACTTTTTCTTGTGTGTGTGTGTGAACACATATACCGGAACTTTAGGTTCATGCAATTAAAGTGGATTTTTAAAAACCACCTGGCATTTTGTGGTTTAGAAAGTGATGGGGAAATGCGTTGAAAGGTGCGGGATTAACGAATGACTAACAGGAAGGTGTATAAACACCCACAAGCAAATCAGGGTGACTATAGGATGGCTGCTCATTACCTTGAACCAGTACATCAACAAAGAAGAGTTAATACTCAGTAAATACATGATCTAATCTCACCATTGCCTAAGCTTCCTGCAAGCCTGTCAGGATGAATGCTCAATAAATAGTTCCTCTGGAGGAGCCCAGAGCTCATTGGGGACTTAAAAACTCCCAAATCCAGAGGTTCAGAGAAAACATCCAGTTGCCAAGATGAAAGGAGAGAGGCTGAAATGTTGGCCCTGGTAGCAAAAATGAAAACAAACAAATCCTCTGGATTCCTAAAAGCAGAAGGCCAAGTTATTTCCCCCCAAGAAGCAAAGGACTTTTCTGACTCTTGCCTTTTGCCTTTGACCTTCCCAGCCTCCCCAAAAATGTCCTGGGCTCCCCAGCCCTGCACTTGCCAGTTCTATCTCCCTTGTACAATTCTGCAAGCCTTAACAATAATATATGTGGGACTTAACTTGGTTTTTAGTACCTGTCCATTCCGGGGCCCTGCAGACATTTGGACCACAACTTCCATCAGCCGCAGCATCACACATCCCTGATGGGAGTTGTAGACCAAAACATCTGGAGGGCACCAGGTTGGGAAGGCTGACATATACTGTTGCCAGCCTACTAACTGCATACTATGAAGTCAAAGTCAAAAACTGTGAAGGCCCTTTAGCCAAATCCAACCTCTTGAACAAATCTAGTTACTAGCCAAGAATCGAAGACAGGCATCTGGTTGGCCACTGTGAGAACCTTGGGCTTCTGGCCGGATCCAGCAGGGTCCTCTCATGTTCTTAAAAGATCATTAGAAATCTGCTGCAGAGCATTGCTCAGAAATTTGCTGGCCTCTGCTTCCAAGTGCAGATCCAAAACCTGGAGGGGGGGGGGGAGAGACTGTTTTTAGTTAATCCAAGACTTCCTGAAATTATAAAGAGGGAATTTTCTAGTATGTTTCAAGCTGCCTACTCTGTAAATCATCTGCCAAGCTGCTCCTCCCATCTTGCTAGGCATTACACAGCAGTGAAGTTAATCCTTGCAATTTGCATGGTGCTTTTAAAATTGTTTTCAGGACATTTCAGTAGTTAATAAAACTCAAAGGCTACTTTGCTTAATAACTAATAGATTACAACCTGCTAGGTTTTACCCAAGCTGGGTGCATCAATCCAACACCTCATATGTTAGGAGCTGAAACCCATGAAAAGCACTCTGCGGTGATTGAAAGCAGATTTGCTCCAGATCAGCAATGCCAGACCCTTGGAGTGGATTTAAGAGTTTCAAGGAATGTGGTCACCTTTGGCGAGCACCGCATCTTGAACAGCTTCCCCCAGCCTTGGGCCCTCCAGAGGTCGTAGGAACAACCACACCTATTACCCCTAGCTAGCATGGCCATATGATGGGAGGGCTGATGGGAGCTGTAGTCTAAAACATTTGGAGAAGCCATCAGGTTAAAGAAGGCTTCTCTAGAACAAAGACACTGATGGCTTTTGGAAGGACACTCACAGAGGACCTGGTGCTTCAATACAGCTGCCCAGATGCAGGAAGTCAGATTTCATTCAATCAAAGGTGTTGTGCAAAGTGGAATTGGCCCAATTGGACATCTGGGTCTCAGCTGCCTCCAGCCAGGTTCTGCGTAGCACCACATTAGGAGGCAGGGGTGCTAATTTTAGGGAGCAGAAGGGGCTTTGGCCTCCTCAATATTTGTGGGCAGGGGGCCGAGCCTCCCCAATATTGAGGGGTGTCCAAACAGATCGGCCTCTGACCTGCAAACATGCCCTCCACATTCCTCATCCCCTGCCGCATATGGGAGAGCGCTGGCATCCCGGCGGGGGCTCTCCATTCCCACTGCCACCGGTTGGGTTTGGGGCACAGAAGGTGATCATTACTCTTTGTGCTCTCCAGCCCCTGCCACTGGCAGGGTGCAATGTAATGGGAATCTCTGCAGAGGGCCCTGGCTCCCCTCCCACCTAGCACATGGCATTTATGACCCCTCAATGTGGGGGGCAATTTGGCACCTCTGTTAGGAGGAGACCTCAGCAAGCAGAAAACGGCAGTGCTCCTTGAGCACTGTTCTCTGCAAATGATGGTCTATTGTCTCAGTTCTCATTAGACAACAGGCAACCCTTTCCCTTTATTATTTGCTCTCTATTTTTTAAGAGGCCACCAGCTTTGTGAGTAGATAAAATGAGGACTGTCGGTTCTTTTAAATGGGGAAGATATTGCAGTTTGGCCCAATGGTTCCCAAAGTGGGCAGTGGGATTACTTAGGGGGGTGCTAAGAGGCAAGGGGCAGCAGGGGGGCACTGGAGGTTTAAATGACTACCAGACTCTGAAAAGCTGCTGTCACTAGATCAAGTTCATCAACTTTGTTGGGTGAGTTAATTAAATAGTTTTATTTGGATGTTGAATAAATGTGCAATTAATTGTTGTTACTGCTTTGAATTTTATTGTGTTATTATCCTCCTTAGTGGGTCATGCAAATTCCTATTCTAAATAATGCTTTGGATAGGATAGGATAGGATAGGATAGGATAGGATAGGAAAGGAAAGGAGCCAGTGGTGATGAGTTTATGGAACCAAGGGAGTGGTGAGCCCAAAAGGTTTGGGCACCAGTACGTTAGCAATCCTCTCCCCACACTCCCCCCTTTTTGCTCTCTCTTTTTCAAGAGGGTAGAAGCTTTGTTAGTCAATAAAATGGAGTTAGGGGTGTTATAGACTGGCTGTGCTGTTGTTTTAGATGCAGAAGATATTGCTTTGACTTTTCCTCAGCAGGGACAATGCATTTTAGTCACACTCAGAATAGACCCATTGAAATTAAATGATCCATGTCCCATTATCTCAGAGGGCCTCCTCTACCTTAGTTGAGGGGGAAAGTCTTGTTATGAATTGATAAAAATTCTGCGTCAAGTTTTGTTAGTTTATTTCCATACCACATTTCTACAAATTTGTATTCAAAGCTGCTCACAAAGCTAAAATAGTCAAAACTAACACACAACTACATTATACCATAGGGCGGAAATATGAAACATGATCATATAAACATTTCATGCAAGACAGGAAAGAAAGAAAAGGTAAGGAAATGAATATGAAATATTCTCATGCAACATGTCACATATACTTCTAAGCAGAGCTGACCTGTGAACTAGTTCAGAACAACACTTTCAAGTCTTAATTAGAATGATACTAACAAGGCAGTAGTGCCATGAGTGTTTGATAGGAGATATAAAGTAGATCTTAATAAATTGAAATGGATTGGCTTTAAGAGGTGTGATTATCTTATTAACCACTTAACCAGCCTGAGTTGTCCGTTTCGCCTCTTCTGACATCGCAGTGACTTTGAGATCACAACTTCCTCCAGGGGATTAGGAAAGGAAGGCAGGTGTTATTCAAGTACCAATATGTATTAATGATCCAAGATGCTGTGCTCTTATTTGTCATATTACATGGCAGGAAACAGCAACTCTCTTCCATCAACACCCACACACAAGTAGGAGCTCCTACTCTGCCAGGTTAGCCTGGAGAATGGCGTGTCTGTCTTTTGCTTCCTTTATCCAGCTGTCACACAATCCTACACCAGTCTACTTGGAAGGAAGTCCCACGGAGTTCACAGGGGTTAAGAAGCAGCCATTTGTGGGCTTCCCATAAGCATCTGGCCCCTGCGGTTGTGCAATACAATATATATTTAAATCACATTCTTTCCCTCAAAGAATTATGGGCACTGTTAATACATAAGAGAAAGTACTTCTCCACACAGTGCATAAATGGTGGAACTCACTTCCACAGGAGGCAGTGATGACCACCAACCTAGATGGCTACTAGCCATGAGGGCTCTGCTCTGCCTTCACAGCTGGCGGCAACAATGCTTCTGAATACCAGTTTGTGGAAACCACAGGAGGGGAGAGGCCTCTTGAGCTCAAATCCAGCCAGAGGGTTTCCCATTAATGGCATCTGGTTGGGCACTGTGAGAACAGGATACTGGTTTAGATGGGCCACTGGCCTGATCCAGTAGCCTCCTTCTTATATTAGGTGCTGATCAGAATTGGAACTCTGCGAGGGGTAAACCACAGTGGCCAGAACTCTTTGAAGGAAGACATGTGCTCCAGATATGCTTTAAAGCCGCAGAGTGTATACAGTCTGTGAGAACAGGATGATAGACTAAATGGACCACTGGCCTGATCCAGCAGGCTCTTCTGATGTTATCATGTTTCTAAGTGCGCAGAGGATTGTTGCCTTCAGGTAGTCCTGGGTAGTTTTGGTGTGTTCCATCTGCAGATATATTAATTTGTCTCTGTTATTGTGAGCCACTTTGAAAGCGAGCCAGAAAAGTGGGATACAGGCAAACCCCCCATTTACATGCATGCAATATGTGTGCAACTGCATGCACATGCAAGCAACACGCCAAAACCGGAAGTGACCCAGAAACATCACAAAAAGAGGCAGAAGGGGCAGGGTAGGAATGGGGGTGTTTGCAGGCTTTTTCAATGGTGTTTCAAATACAGTGGTACCTCGGGTTACCATACGCTTCAGGTTACAGACTCCGCTAACCCAGAAATAGTACCTCAGGTTAAGAACTTTGCTTCAGGATGAGAACAGAAATCGTGCTTTGGCAGCGCAGCGGCAGCGGGAGTCCCCATTAGCTAAAGTGGTGCTTCAGGTTAAGAACAGTTTCAGGTTAAGAACGGACCTCTGGAACGAATTAAGTACGTAACCAGAGGTACCACAGTACATGCAATTTCACTTAAACATGCAGTGCCTTGGAACGTAACCCTCGCATAAATGGGGTGTGTGTGTGCTTGCATTAATATTTTTAACAGCTAAAACACACTTCCTTCTGCATTCACACTTGCAAATTGCTTTAAGAGCCACCATTTGCTCAAGTGTCAATGGGGCCACTTCCAGTGGAGGAAGTCACAGAACTGCAGCTTCAGTCTCCCTCACCCTCCTGGGATTTCCTCCAGGGCTGCGCTGGCTGGGGCTGATGGGAATTATAGTTCACCTGGGGGTGGCACATGGTTGGCAAATGATTGATCTTTAAAAAACACACAACAACAACCCACACATTGCACGACATTTTATTCTCTTTGAAAAATTATAACACTTGGAGCATCTCAGAGTCTCTGCTGCTTGCAGAAGATTCTGGATTAGGATGATTCATGCAACATGATAGAATGATAGAATTGTAGGGTTGGAAGGGATCCAAAGGGTCATATAGTCCAACCCCCCACAATGCTGGAATCGGAGCTAAAGAATCCCTGACAGATGGCCACGAACCGTCCATTTAAAAGTCATCCCACGCTGACACTCACTGTCATCCTGGCATGTGATTGTAACCTTGGGGGTTATTTGACACGCATCCCGAATTCATCTTGGATGTCCTGTTTTCTTTACCCAAGAATCTGGCAGAATTTGAACGTCTGTTGGCCTCACTGCAGTTTCGCTGTGCTTGTTTCATGGCAGCGCTGCTAATTTGTTATCTGTTCAGCATGTTTTAAAGGATTCCGCAAGTTTTGTTTATTGTTGTCTCGTTTCTGTATCTTTTTATTAATTACTTTAGTCTGTTACTCCCCACTCTGGGATTGAGAGTATTCCAGTGGAGATCATTTTATAAATACTTGGACATAAAGAAAACTAAATACAATGCCGTCCTGCTGAGCCGAAATCTGCTTATGCACTGAGAAAGCCACAGAACCAGTTGAGCACCCAAAATCCCCTGGAAAAAGGCCCCTTGTATTGATAGCAGGGGATTGAGGGCAGGAGATTGTGCTAACTAGCTCATGGGCCAGACACAAATAGATGGGCAGGGTATAGATAATAAAATTATAATTATTAAGTATGCTGTGCATGCAAGAAGCCTCCCCCTTTTAACTGTTGCGTGGCCAGTGTGGTGTTGGTTGTATCGCCCAGTGATGAGGAGCCTGTCCCTGGCCTACAACTCCCATAATCCCTGGCCACTGGCCATGCTGGCTGGGGCTGATGGGCGTTGGAGTCCAACAGAACCAGGAGGGCAACAGGTACAGCCAGGAAAGGACGATCCATCTTGATAAGAAATCTTGATTATGCATCTTCCACGGAATCACTTAAGCAAGGCACTTAACCCTCATTTTCAATTTGCGGCACCCACGAAACACGCACACAGTCTATTTGCACACCTGCTTCAGAAGGGTGTAGATTAAAGGATTAATTAATTGATGTTTGCAAAGTGCCAGCTCAGTGCCAAGTATTGTTTTGAAATTATATGGCTCAGCTCTGCCAATGTTGGGTAATGCAGCTGTCTTAACTTGTGCTTAATTTATTCCTGCGCCGTTGTTGTTGTTGTTTATTAGGTGGAATTCAAGGCAAGGCTGGGAACGACGGAGACTGCTTTGCATAGGAGGTCTCTAAATTATTGCTTCGGGTCCATTCAATGGCAGGAAGGGGAAGGCTAGTGGGTGGATCACGGGGGTGGGGAGTTTGGAAGCAAGAGAGTGGGGTGTCCCTCGGTGCCTGGAGGGAATGTTCCCATGGGGCGGGTGTCTTGTAGGGTGAGAGAAAGAGAGTCCTGTCTCCCAACTAATTGTAGATCTCCCAAACTATAACCTTGGAAGCCATTGAGTTAGAAAATAAGAACCTGCTGGATCAGTCCAATGGCCCATCTAGTCCTGCAGTCAACAAGATCACACCCTCCAACATTTCTCCAATGAAAATTGGGATGTCAATAATAATAATAATAATAATAATAATAATAATAATAATAATAAAATATTGATACCCTGCCCATCTGACTGGGTTGCCGCAGCCACTCTGGATGGCTTCGGACATTTATAAAATCATGAAATGAAACTTTCCTCTACGGGGCTGCCTTCAGATGTCTTCTAAAGGCACTTATTTCCTTGGCTCGGGGGTTGCATAGCTCTAAACCAGGGGTCAGCAAACTTTCCCTCAGACCTTGTGGGGGGGGCGGACTATATTTTGAAGGCGGGGGAAATGAACGAATTCCTATGCCCCACAAATAACCCAGAGAGGCATTTTAAACATATCTGTCAACTTTCTGATTTGAAAATAAGGGATCAGCAGCCTCACCTGTCCTGGAGACAGTCTACGGGATATCTAACAATCCAGGATAGCAGCGGGAAGCAGCGGGAAACGGCGCTGGAATAAGGGAATTTCCTGCAAAAAAGAGAAGGTTGACAGCTATGATTTTAAATAAAAGGACACATTCCACTCATGTAAAAACATGCTGATTCCTGGACCGTCTGCAGGCTGGATTTAAAAGGCGATTGGGCCGGATATGGCCCTTGGGCCTTAGTTTGCCTACCCTAAACCCTCCAATATCTGCCCAATGAAAATCGGGACCTCCAAAGGAAAAGCAGGACATTCTGGGATCAAATCAGAAACTGGGATGGCTTCTGTAAATCTGGGACTGTCCCTGGAAAATAGGGATGCTTTGAGGGTCTGTCAGAAGCCTGTGGGAAACCTGCAAGCTGGACCAGAGCATGAGAGCACTCTCCCCTTCTGTGGTTTCCAGCAATTGGCATTCAGAGGCATCTGACTATGGAGGCAGAGCTGAGCCATCATAGCTAGTAGCCATGGATAGCTTCTTTTAAAGCCATCTAGGTTGGCAGCCATCATTCCCCATTGTGAGGGAATGTGCTGCATGAAGAACTTCTGTGGATGCTGCGCAACAAATCTGATAGGCTAACAACAGGCCCACCCCAAGCACTCCCTCCCCACACAGCCACTGTATGGTGGGTTCCTCTGCCCCTTCTTTAAATGCTTCACGTGGCCCTCTGTCCCTCAGGCATCCTTACCTCTGCAATGCTGCCATGCAGCTCATCGATCCCCCGCTCCCCATTTGCCATGAGAAAGGCAGGTATTGCATCAAGGAAGATTAGTTCTCTTACATTATCCTCAGAAGGTGTGAAAACTATCTTTTACAAATATTAGGCAGTAATTGGAATGACTTTAAACTGCATCGTATCACGCTCAGTTGGCTCCAAAGTGCTCAGGTGCATGTCAGCATGCAAGAAGGTGGTGAAGAAGCTAGGGTGATTATTCCCTGTACCTCTGTTAAGAGAACAAGTGGCGTAATGGTTAGAGCGTCAGACTAGGAGACCTGGGAGTTGTTGTTTAGTCATTTAGTCTGACTTTTCGTGACCCCATGGACCAGAGCATGCCAGGCACTCTTGTCTTCCACAGCCTCCCGCAGTTTGGTCAAACTCATGCTGGTAGCTTCGAGAACACTGTCCAACCATCTCATCCTCTGTCATCCCCTTCTCCTTGTGCCCTCCATCTTTCCCAACATCAGGGTCTTTTCCAGGGAGTCTTCTCTTCTCATGAGGTGGCCAAAGTATTGGAGCCTCAGCTTCAGGATCTGTCCTTCCAGTGAGCACTCAGGGCTGATTTCCTTAAGAATGGAGAGGTTTGATCTTCTTGCAGTCCATGGGACTCTCAAGAGTCCCCTCCAGTACCATAATTCAAAAGCATCAATTCTTCGGCGATCAGCCTTCTTTATGGTCCAGCTCTCACTTCCATACATCACTACTGGGAAAACCATAGCTTTTACTATACGTTAAAGGGCTCAAATCCACACTTGGCCCTGAAGCTCACTGGGTGACCTTGGGGCATTCCCTGCCTCTCAGCTTAACCTACCTCACAGGGTTGTTGTGGGGATTAAAGGAGGAGGAGGAGGACCATGCACACCACTTTGAGCCTCTTGGAAGAAAAGGTGGGATACAAATGTCATATGTAAACGACCAATAAATAAGCATAGCTCTACCTGGGCAAGGAATCCTCACGCTCCCTGGTCCTATTATTGCGAATTCTTGATCCTGCTTGCTGGGCAGCCATTGTGAGAATGAGATACTGGCTACTGGCCTGATCCAGCAGACTCTTCTAATATTCTAAGAAAGACCCTGAACATATTCCCAAACTGTCTCTTAAAAAAATAAATAAATTATTAAAGATTTCTTAGTTTGCAAAAATACGTGCATTGTCTCCTTTTTCGAGTTGTGTTTTCTACAGATCAGTTTCATTTGTTGTGAGACATTAGCGTTACACACAGTGTTAGGTTAGGAAGAAAAGGAGGAAAGGGGGGAAATGGTGGGTGGGGTCAGGCAGCAATGTTACTATTCTTCTGCTTAGTTCATCTGTGGGGTTTGTGTCAGCATCACTTGTGTGGGTCCTCTTACTATTCGCTTGTTGTATTTCTTTTGTGGTGAGAGAGGTTGGGGGTGGCCAAATGTGTAGTTGGTTGTCTTTGATCAGCTGCAGTGAAATTTGTTTTTTTGTGAGAGTGGGCTGGGTGTGTGTTTTTGGATCACCTTACCCAGATTGATTCATATGTTGTTGGTGGATTCTTGTTGTTGTCTTGTTGGGCTGTGTATGTGATAAAGGGGAACCATACCAGGATGAAGGCATCTTCTTCTATTTCTCCCTGTGTCAGTTTCAGTTTATTGGTTAAAAAAGGTAAAGGACCCCTGACAGTTAAGTCCAGTTGCAGACGACTCTGGGGTTGTGGCACTCATCTCGCTTTACAGGCCAAGGGAGCAGGCGTTTGTCCGCAGACAGTTTCTCTGGGTCATGTGGCCAGCATGACTAAGCCGCTTCTGGCAAACCAGAGCAGCATTTACCTTCCTGCCGGAGCAGTACCTATTTATCTACTTGCACTTTGACATGCTTTCAAACTGCTAGGTTGGCAGGAGCAGGTACCGAGCAACAGGAGCTCACCCCATCGCGGGGATTCGAACCGCCAACCTTCTGATTGGCAAGCCCAAGAGGCTCAGTGGTTTAGACCACAGAGCCACCCACGTCCCTTTATTGGTTAGTTTTTCTAAGAAGGCTGTTTCCTCTACTGTTTGATACCATTGGTCCATGCTTACTCCTGTGAGGTCTCTCCAGTGTCTGGCTATGATGCTTCTGGCTGCTGAGAGTAGGTGGGTTGAGGTTGGCACAGATGCAGACCTGACTCCAGCACCACCCACCCAATTATTGACTGCTACTTTCACAGCTAAGCAGATCTGCCTTCTCCCCCAAATAAAGAAGAGTGGAAGTAGTATGTTAATGGGTATGTTTGACAGATCATTTCCCAAGGCAGGACTGTTCCAGGGAGGCCTCGAAACCATCCAAGATCTGCATAACATCAAGGGAAGTCTTTTCTGGGCTGTTTTGCATAAGGCACACCAGGCACTGCACTGAACATCCACAGGAGCAAAAACAAGATGAAATAAAAACCAAAGAAATCTCGCAGCACAGCTCATCCCCCCTCCCTTGCCTTGCCAAAATGCCCAGCCTGGCTGCCCACCAGCAGTTGCCAGGGAGGGTCCCTGCTCCTGGGTGGGGTGATGGGGGTGCCCTCCCAATGCACCAGCCCCCTAGCTGTAATTAGAGGGGAAATCTCCAATCAGCCAAGTTCAAAGGATGCCAGGGGTGTGTTTGCAAAGATGTCACTGGGGGAGACAGGCAGCCCGAAGGGAGTTGGGTTGCTTCCAGCAAAACATCCAGGGGAGAAGCACAGCATCACTCCAGCCTGACGAAGCTGCCTTGGACTTTGGGGGCAAGTTATAATGATTCTGTGGCACTGCAGAGGTGGAAACTGCCTTGAGATGGAGTGTCCCAGGGGGAAGACTCTCTAGGGAGATATTGGTGGAAGATCTGCCTCTTCCCTTTAATGAAGTCCCCTGGTCTTCCTCCTTTTTTCCATTCCGCCATTCTGTGCAAGTCAGCTGGAAGGATGTGGGGCTCTGTTTCCTCTCGCGGTCCCAAGCTGCACCTTGTTTTCTAGGGTTGCTGCCTTTTCCCCTTGGCAGGGCGGCAGTGCCAGTGGGAATACGGTCGCATACAGATCTGCCGGCTGTTTGGAAGGTACAGCGATGGGGAAAACATCGACGCTGGAGGCGGCGTTGACCTCCCTGCTCAACAGCTCCATAATCCTAACTCAAGTGGGCTCTAGACTAGCTCATTATCCTCCTCATTATACCGTGTTTTTATTTCATACGCTGCAAACCAGATGTTAATTATTGTGCTCATTTGTGGAGCATAAAATAAGAACACAAAGCAAGTCGTGCAGCGAACAAGCAAGGCGGAGGAAAGGCAAGATGCCGTACGGCCGAGGAGCCAAAGAGTGGAGAAAGCTTCCTAGTTTTTCCTCCATTTTTTTTTTTTTTTTTTACATTTAATTGTTGCTCAGCTGGAAAGCAATTCTCTCTCAATAGTACAGTGTGGTCTCACCATGTTTATAAACCTTAGAGGAAAGGCGAGTGAGAGGTGACAGGATATAAAATTATGCATGGCAGGGAGAAAGTGGATAGAGAAAAAAGGTGTTCTCCATCTCTCAAATCACTAGAACTAGTCATCCGAAGAAGTTGAATTCCGAAAGCTCCAGGACGGGGAAAGGAAAGGACTTCTTTGCTTAGTGCAGGCTTCCTGAAACTCAGCCCTCCAGGCTACAATTCCCATCATATCTGATCACTGGTCCTGCTAGCTAGGGATCATGGGAGATGTAGGCCAAAAACATCTGGAGGGCCGAGTTTGAGGAAGCCTGGCTTAGTGCACCAGTGTTAAGGGGCTGTCAGGGGAGCAGATTAACAACAGGTCAGAAGGGAGACTCAGAGACTCAAAGTGAGGTCAGCTGTTCTGTTCAGGAAAGTCGTGTACAACAGACTTTCGCACAGGCAGCACCACCTCAGTGAAGACGTTGCCAAGACTGGCTCTGTTCACCTCCTCCTCCTTGTAACCCTCCTCTTCCTTTCCAAGCAGATGCAAACTCCAGTGGGGAGGATGCCCACCATGGGCTTTTCTTGCTTTCTGTTCAGCTCCATGTAAAGCTCTGTATGACCTTGGGGTCAAAAGGTGATGAAAGCTCAATATAGAGGAACCGGGCAGCATGTGTGAAGCTGTTGCAGTGTCTGTCTCCTCCCTGTCCTCTCCTTCAGATTCTGAGCTGAAAGTGTGTCCCTCTGCACCCAATCCCTGCCTCTGGCTCTTCTTCTCTCCAGCCTGCTGCGTCTTCCACCTCCTGGATTCCTCCCTCCTCTGATCTGTCTTCTGTGTCTCACCACCTCTTCTCTGGGTCCGAGCTTTCTGTCTCTGTGGCTCCCCTAGAACCTTCTGTTCTGAGAATAATTTCTCTTGGGAACACTGACACCCATCCCCACTGTTGTCGCCTGCCATTTGCCCTCCACATGCAGTGCTGGATTTACATATAAGCTAAACAAGCTACAGCTTAGGGCCCCACTCTCTTGAGGGCCCCAAAAAAATTTAAAGGGGAAAAAGCCTACACGTACATTTCCTAAATATAAGATAAAAAACAAATAAAATAAAACCTGTGTTTGCATTATTGTTTGTTTTGAATAAAAAATCATTTTAAGTTAGAGCTTAATAATTATTTCACCATTAATATACTTCTTCTTAATTGTATTTCAGTTGAATAATTACTTTGATAAAATACATATTTTGTTATGTGCAAATGGCTTTAGATACCTATTAGGTCCTTGAATTACCATATAGCATATATTCAACACAAAAAAACAGCAACAATTTGTTGTTGACAAAGGACAACTGGACATATAAAGGACCCCATTACCTTCAGTAGCTTAGGGCCTCATCAAACCTAAATCTGGCCCTGCCCACACGCCAAGGATACCAGAGCAGTGGTGGGGACATGTGGTGGTGCTCAGCTGAACATTCATTTTAGAAGCACTGTGTCAACTGGAGGCAGATTCTATGTTGCTGCTGGCCTCTGTCTGTCTCGCAAGGCAATGGAAGAGTGCCCCTTCCGGGGTAAAGCGGGAGCAACAAATTGCAGAGTAGTCCATGGGGCAGGGGGCAGGGACATTCTGGGCTAATAAAGATGGCGGTGGCAGCTACTTCTCCAGTGCTTCTCTGGTAACTGCCAAGCCTGGATAAAGTTATTTTTAAAAAATGAAATTAAAAGGGGGGGACAGTACCAGCCTCTGGGTCTCATACCCCACATTGCAAGAGGTGCTGATACCCCCCCCCAAAGACGCACCTGTCAAACAAGATGAACTTGGAGAAATCAGAGAAGCCTGCTGACAGTTTTGCTTCTGACATCCACCCCCCGCCCCCGCCCCGCTCCCGTTTCCCGGCCGTTACAGTTCAACTCTACAGAGACATTTGCAAACAGGAAAACAGAAGGGTTTGTTCGCAGACAGCCCGACAGCCATCACTTACATCGGTGGCATATGCCAACTTCAGAGATGCGTGTCAGGCACTGTTGCTGTATTCCTTTCACAGGTGTCAGGGGAGAATCTCAAGAACACAGAGTCTGCAAGAAGCACCTTCAAAGTTCGCAAATTCCACGGGTGATGCTGCTTGCTTTAGGGGGGAGAGAAAAGACGCAGCGCCAAAGAAGCCCAGCTTCCCTTTGCCAGCCCCAAATGTGCGTCACGACAGCTCACAGTGGGGGAAGCATGAGTGTTGATGTGCAGATGGGCGGCTGTCAGGAGCAATGATCTTCTGCAATGCCTATTTATAGGGAGGGGAGGAATAATAGAATCGCAGGATTGTAGAAGTGGAAGGGATCTCAAGGGTCATCTAGTCCAACCCCCTGCAACGCAGGAATCACAGCTAAAGCATCCCTGACAGATGGTCACCTGACGATCACAAGGCACTAGTGAGAGTACAGCAAGGGGGGCTCTTGACATCTCAGTGACAATGAAGGGGCAAACAAATGCTGGCTAATGAAAGAGGAAAAGCAGTGGCCACCATCTGACTTGAGCAAATCCTGTACCGAACCTCGAGTGCTCTACTGGTTGTTTTGAAGGTCTGTTTACAACACTAAGTGCCATCGGTGAGACACCAACAATGGTTTTTCTTCTTTACCTTAGCCTTTGAAATCTAGCAAGATATTGTTTGGGGTTGGACTGAATTGGTTTTGGGGATAAGGAAAAGGCTGGTCAAGTTGGGTGAGCAGGCAAGCCTTTTAGTTGCAAGAATGGGCTTGGCATAACTAAAGAGATGGGCAAGTGCTGTTGATATTCTGCCATAAAACTTAAAGAGCTGGAGAGGCAAATCTCCCTTCCTTCGTCCTTCCCCGGATTGGAAATGATATCATGGTGTCTGTGTGCAAAAAAAATAAAACAACCTCCAACCATGGCTGGAATGATGCTGAGATGATCAGCAAGCGATCTCTGCTTTCTCCCTCCCCACCCCTGAATTGACTAACTCAATCTCCCGCCCCCTTGCTCTTTGTTCACTTGTACATTAATCAGCCCCTCCAAACAATGCAAGGGTTTCACCCCACCTGTCAAAGGAAAGGCCATCAAGGGCCCATTAAGAAATGTGTGCCTGGTTATAAAATGGATGGGCTGCCCCAGAATCAGCCTCGTCCCTAACCATTAAGACTAAGTGCTTCCATCTCCAGGTGAAAGGCTCCTCCGATGAGGAGAGGGGCCTCCTGTAATTGAGGTCATAATTATCCGTCAGTTTTCTAATCATATTTATTGAGCGGCCCACCTTGACTGAGCTGCACCGGGGTGCCTAGTCATTTTCATGGATCGGACGACAGACAGCGTGATCAATACGGTCTTTAGGAGAGTTCAGACCAGGAAACAAAGGAGGAGGAGGAGGAGGAGGAGGAGGAGGAGGAGGAGGAGGAGGAGGAAAGGAGGGGCATCAAGGGCAACTTTGACCAGGGCAATGGGAAAGAGAGAAGGGGGAAAGGGAGTCCTGTGTTCTTTTGCAAATCTTTGCTTCCCAGGCCCATGCCCATGCCCCTAGAGGGAAGACTCTGAGCATAGGCACCAACTCTGGGAGGCCCTGGGTGCCTTGGCACCCACAAAAATTCCACTGTGGGTGCTGCAGCACATCCATGGGCAATGGGTTCCAGCAGAGGCCCTGCGGAGGAGAAGGAGGCCCTGACCTAGTAGCTGCCACCATGGCACCAGAGAGCCAGTGGAGGCAAGGCGGAAGTGGCAGGCAGAGACTGAACGGCACTCGCATGCACGAGATGGTGTGAGTGATATGTGTCACGTCACACATGCACGCACCACTGGTACCCACAATCTGGGGCTCAAGTCGGCGCCACTGACTCTGAGGCAGGCTGTGCCAACCTAGTGCCTGCTGGATATTTTAAATTACAACTCCCGTTAGCCCCAGCAGGGCCAGTCCAAGTTGACGTTTTGGCACCTGAGGCGAACCACAAAACGGTGCCCCCTCCCCGCCAGGCAAGATCTGCATCAAGAACAAGGGTGGTAGGTAATAAGGATCGACATTGGGAACTGCTGCCCCTGTGGATCCTGCCGCCAGAGGCGGTCTCCTCACCTTGCCTCACAGGTGGGCCACCCCTGAGCCTCAGCATTCTACGGCTACGTTGGCGGGGGTCCTGATGAGACAACGGGAGGGCCACAGATTGCGAAAGGCTGGCTCAAGGAAAACTCTGAGGAGACGTTTGGTTTGTTATTGTTTTTATTATTTACTGTATATTATTGTTTTTATTTTGTATTTTTATGCTGCGGATGAAGGGCGGTATGCAAATTTAATAAATAAATAAATAAATAAATAAATAAATAAGAAGAAACAAGAAGTTAAGACATGGAGGCACCCAATTTGATGAAGGACAATAATTGCTAATACCTTCATCCTACCTCCCCCACCATTATATTTTATTTACAGTATTTCATAAAATGTATAGATCACTTGACTGCAGAAAACCTCATGGGGGATTATCGATGGATTCTAGCCACAGTGGCCTTGCTCTGCCTCCACAGTTTGAGGGAGTAGTGCTTCTGAATAGCAGTTGCTGGAAGCCACAGGAGGGGAGAGGGCTCAAATTTGTGTTCAAATCCTGTTTGCGGGTTTCCCACAGGCATCTGATTGGCCACTGTGAGAAGAGGATGCCAGATTAGATGGGCCCCTATTGGCCTGATCCAAGCGGCTATTCCTTTGTTTCTATGTTAAAGCAGGAGGCCTTCCCAGTTCCCTTTTTTTGCTCTCTTTCCTTATCACTTTCCTGATGGAAGAGGCCCTGGCGCTCCATCTCTCAAGCGGACTTGGATCCCTCTTGCCAGCAAGAGTGCTTTCCTCTGTGAGGGAGGAAGGAACTTGCTGAAAACAGCCCTCTAATGACAGCTTTTTGGGAAAGCGCTCCCAGCACTTGCTCCCCTCGTGACCACGAGCACAAACCCAGCACTCTTGCTCGGCTCCTGGAAATGAAAGGGGAAAAGGTCTAAGTGGTGTATAATTACGGGACCGGAGTCACTAATTATCATCCCACAACCAAATGGGTGCTTTGCGACAAAAGCCACAGGCTCCCAAAGGGTTGGAGCTGCCTCTTGCTTCACACCACAAAATTCCCGGCGAGAGGTGGTGGTTGTTTTTAAAACATCTGCTGTCCAATTTAAGGAGGCCAATGAAAGGGAGGGAGCTCTCCCTCTCCTAAGCGACTCAAAAATCTTAGCTCCAGCCAAAATCCACAAGGATTTCTCCTCTGGGCTGGGGTTCCTTGCTCCAGAGGTCAGACACGGAGCAGGGAATGTAAAAAAGAGGAAAGTGACTCTGTGAACATGCAGAGGGCCTTTCACTCAGCAATAAAATTATTATTATTTAGAAGACATCTGAAGGAAGCCCTGTTTGATGTTTTACTGCTGTTTTAATATTTTGTTGGGAGCCGCTCAGAGTGGCTGGGGCAACCCAGTCAGATGGGTGGCATATACATAATAAAATGGTTGTTGTTAACACCCAGACCAACTGCCACACTTTTGCAATAAGCAGGGGAAGTCTTCCTAGGCAGCAGACAAGTCTAGGAGGCACCATTCCATTTTACAAAGGATGCATCTGGTCAACTCCAGATATTGGCATTGAATAAATAAGTTTATATGCAGGGCTGCCTCTGAAGACAGTTCAGATGCTTCAGCTGGTACAGGATTCGGCAGCCAGGTTGCTCACTGGGACAAGATGGTTTGAGCACATCACACTGATCCTGGCCTGACTGCCCTGGCTACCAGTTAGTTTCTGGGCCCAATTCAAAGTGCTGGTTTTGACCTATAAAGGCTTAAACAGCTCAGGACCACAATTTCAGATGGACAGCCTCTCCCCATATAAACCACCCCAGACCCTGAGATAATCTTCTGAGGCCCTTCTTCATGTGCCTCCTCCACATGAGGTCCAGAGGGTGACAACATGAGAACAGGCCTTCTCTGTGGTGGCTCCCCGTTTGTGGAATGCCCTCTCCAGGGAGGATCGCTTGGCACCTTTGCTTGCCATTTCCACTCTGTGCTGGGCAGAAAAATACCTTGGGCTGGCACTGGACATTTGGAAGAAAAGATCTCCAGCTCCAGATCTCCAGAAGGAATCCATGAAGTGGTGATCTCTACTGGCTCAGGGAGTTGATTTGACATGTCTTTCTTTCTTTTTTATTTGTGAAACACCTTTCAGATAAGTCTCAATGTGATTTACAACCATAGAATAAAAGCAACTGGAACAGGTTTTATAACAATGCAGAAAACAAATAAAGATGAGTTTAAACACAAGATAAATGAACACCCAAAGCAAAGACCTAAAAAAAGGAAAGCAAGATGTTTTTTGTCCGCCTAGAAAAGCTATTGAAACAAAAACTTCGGGTTTTTTCCAGGAAGTACAAATAGTACTTTAAAAAAGGGACAATGTCACAGAGCACTGCTATTTATATGGAGCTTCCATGTTTAAAGACAGTCAATCCCTGAATGCAAGTTGGATAGGGATACAAAGGTAAAGAAAAAGCCAGAGGTTTGTTGCCTGCCTGGCTTGCAGTTTTCCTGGATATATTTGGCAATCTTTGATGTGATCCAAGTAGACCTTAGGTTGTTCAGCATGATGCTCTTCCCATATGTTGCCTGTTCCTTCACTCGGCCATTTACCCCAAATAAAAACACCCACCCACTTCATTGTCACTGTTGGGTTTACAGCAGCTTGCCAAATATAAGAGGAAAAAATCAGTTCAGCTCAGATTATTGTGGAAGAAATCGCCTGGTGATGATTCCCTCCCGCTCTCCGATTTCGCTCAGATCCAGAGCCTCCATATTACCATCCTCATCTCTCCAGGAATCTAATAACACTCGTCCACTTCATCTCTCAGGTGCCTGATTTATTAGGTAATTTCTTTCCCCTCCATGGGGCTGTCCTTGTTGTCATCCATATAATAGGATGATGGAAGGCCAAGCCAGAGACAGGAGGCATTATAAAAAAAGGGACAGATACAAGCCACCTGAACTTGATGGCCCCCAAATCGATGGAGCGCAAATGGCCCTGCTTTTGGGGTTGATTTGGATGGTTGGGGAGGGGTGGGGAGGGCGGTTGGAAGAGAGATCAGACAGCTTTGCTGCAGGCAATAACTTTTTTGGAGAGTTCAAGGTGGTTGAAAGAGGAACCACGACTGCTTGGGGTGGCCCATGTGGTGTAATTGTTAGTGTGTTGGATTTGGACCTGAGAGACCAGGGTTCAAATGCCTGCTTGGCCATGAAGCTCACTGGTAACTGGTTGAAGGTCATGCAGTGAGCTTCTTCAGGGCTGAGTGGAGATTTGAACCCCGGTCTCCCAGGTCTCTGTCTGACACACCAACCACTACACAACACAGGCTCTCTCCACTACACACCAGGCACTGAGATTTTCCTTCTCTTCCCTTCTTTTAACCAGCTCTAAAGACATCCACACATGGCAGCAGGAAGGCAAGGGAGGCTCCTTGGTGCATTTGAGCCGTAGATGCAAAACAGCACCCAAAAGCATCCTTTTGCCATTCAGTTCAGCTTGTGCTGAACCAGTAGCAGAGATGTTCCAGGTAAACAATGTGCCTGGGCTCCACTGGGCAACAGTGTGAGCTCAGGTGCATGGTCTCAGCTGGCCGTTGCTGACATCTGCACTGCTGCTGCTACCTTTGTGATGATTGCAGCCTATGGAAAAGCCCTGGAGAGTCGGCCAGACCAGGAATGTGGCTGCTCCCACCCGCCATTAATTGCTGTTTTCACACATGCCCCACAGTAGGAAAGGGCAGATTGCAGAGCCTGAGCTTTGATATGCCCTCCTGGAGCACTTCTGCAGGTTCTGCTTGAGGCCAGCCTTCCAGGGGTCTTTAACAGCCACTGGGGAGAGGTGTGTTGAGCAGGCAACAGCTGGTGTGGATGTGTGAGATGATGAAGTTGAGGGGAGGTGATGATCGCTTCTTCCTCCCTTTCTGTTTTTCTCTGAAGGCTTCCTAAGCTTAAGCAGGGGCCTGGTGGAATCATTCCCCAGCCAGGCAGCCAAACAGGCTCAGCCTCTCCTAGTGGCTGCCTGGCCAAACTCCCAGCTATAAAGGAAAGTGAAACTCAGCTCCCAAGACAATTAGAAGAGTCTGCTAGATCAGGCCAGTGGCCCATCCTGCTCCCCCAGGGGCTGACCAGATGCCTCTGGGAAACCCTCAAGAAGCACAAAAGCCCTCTCCCCTCCTGTGGTTTCCAGCAATTGACATCCAGAAGCATTACTGCCTTAGGCTCTGACCATGGAGGCAGAACATAGTAGCCATGGATAGCCCTCCCCTCCATGAATTTGTCCAATCCTCTTTTAAAGACATCCAAGTTGGTGGCCATCGCTGCCTCTTGTGGGAGGGAGTTCCACAGTCTAACTAAGGGCTGCATGAAGAAACACTTGCTTTTAACTGTCCTGGATCTTCCAGCATTCAGCTTCGTTGGAGGTCCATGGGTTCTGGCATTAGGAGAGAAGGAAATAAACTTTGCATCTAAGAGCCAAAGCCATTTGTTTACAGAACGTTTCCAAAGGAAATAAATGCCATGAATGGGATGCCTTGTTTTCAGTCCCTTGTTCATGACACAGAATTGTCATCCTAGCCTCCAAGTGACGGCATCCACTGAAGTGACCAAGGGGTAGCGTTGGCTTCTGCTCTTTGGGTCCTGCTTTTGATGGCTCCATGTGGCCACAGAGGTTCCTGTGGCCTGTTGTGGTCACGGTTGCACAGCTCCTGTTCATTTCAACAGAGTCTCCAAATGCAGGGAAATTCCCGGTAGATAATAAAAGCCCTCTGGTTTAGTTTAGTTTATTAAATTTGCAGATTGCTTCACACCCCCAACGGCAAGCCGGAAGTGATTTACCGTAAGGCACAGTGGATAATAGAATGTTAATTAAAACAATGCAGCAGGCTTCCAGGCCATTGCTTTTTTGGAACAGGAGTCAATCACATATCAGCACACTAACCCTTTCCCCAAAATGTTAGGCTTTTTGTAATAAGGGAAGTGATCAGAGAATATATCGGTCAACTGTTCCACTTTAAGCGGAACATCCCATGCATTTTCAAGCTCTGTGATCTCGCACAAGCTCACAATCTGGCACATTTTGCCCCCAAACATGCATTTCCCGGCTGCGTGATATTGTGTGGTTCACATAACTTGTGCAGGAGCGGGGTTGGGAAGACATGAGTCCCGGTTTCTGGCATCAGCGTGTTGGAGTGTATGAGAGAACTCACTAGAAAGTGTGGGCTGACACTTTGATTTCAAACTTCATGGACTCCAATGAGTTACCTGATGTCATTGGGATGCTGGGTGATTGACAGATGGGCATCCCCATCAACATGTCAAATTGGGCTAATGGGGGAGCAGGGGAAGGTATGGATTCAGCCCACCGTCTCGATCCATTTGAAGAAGGATATTGACAAGCTGGAATGTGTGCAGGAGAGGGTGGCCAAGATGGCTGAGGGTCTGGAAACCAAGCCCAATGAGGAACGGTTGAAGGAGTTGGGTATGTTTAGCCTGGAGAAGAGAAGGCTGAGAGGTGACACAATAGCCATCTTCAAATATCAGAAGCGCTGTCATATGGAAGATGGAGCAAGCTTGTTTTCTGCTGCTCCAGAGGGTAGGACCCAAATCAGTAGATTCAAATGACAAGAAAGGAGATTCTGACTAAACAACAGGAATAAACACTTTCAGACAGTAAGAGCTATTTGACGGTGGAACGGGCTCCCTTGGAAGGCGGTGGACATTGCTTCACTGGAGGTTTTTCAGATGGCCACTTGCCAGGGATTTTTTAGTTGTGTTTCTAGCACTGAAGGGGTTCAACCAGATGATCTTTGGGTTTCCCTTCCAACTCTAAAATTCTATGATTCTATTACTCCTGGCCTTGTTCACCCATCCACCCAGCAGAGATGCTCCAAAGGGCCACTTCCTCCAGAAGGAAACTCATCTATCTTTCTGCTGTGTTATGAAGAGGTTTTTCAAATAATAATAATAATAATAATAATAATAATCCACTGGAGTGTGAGCGGGTGGTCACAGGAGGGTAAACATTTCAGGAGAGGGCAGAATTTAAAACTGATGTGCCGGCTCACAGAGACTGTCCCCACCATGTCTCACACACTTGCTGTAAACATCCTCCCTCGTGGTTATTAACAGGACAGACGGAAAATGCCACAAAGGGGAATTACGCACTGGGGTTTTGTTTAGGCGTCTTCTCAGCGGGTGGTCTGAGCAGTCATCTTGAGGGACCCATCGTGAAGACCACACCAAACAATGGAGAGGCGGAGCCACAACAGAAATGTCGAGAGTTTCGGGACAGGGTGTCCCTGAAGCGTTTGCATACATGCTCTGAGGCCAATGGAACCATTAAAAATAGTCATTATTCCCCACTCCTTCGACCAATCTTTATTATGTGACGTAGCATGCCAGAAAAGATTGTCTTTTTTGCATTGGGGGGTGAGAGAATCTACTGTGGCAGAACATGAAATCCCAAGCTCTCGCCAGTTCAAGGTGGGTGGGTGAGCCACAGGCCACATGGAGCCATCAAAAGCAGGACCCAAAGAGCAGAAGCCAACAGATTTATTAGGGCAGAAGCCTAGCTGATGCATTTCGGGATGATATATATATGGTGACAACATAAATCTGTGCAATTTGTTTTCCAGTTTGTTAAAGTATATGCATGAGTGTATGTGTGTGAGAGAGAATTGTCGATTTATTTTTATTTTAAAAAAGGAGTCTGCTGAGTGGAGGTCAGGGATTAAACAAGGTGCAAAGTCACCCAACTTGAGGCAGTCCTCGGACGCATCATGGATTGTGCAGGAAGAGGGATGTGTGAGAAATGGCCTGAAACCCACCCAGGATTCAGTCCTGAAACCTATTATGTAAATTGCTATTTGCAAAGGAGCCTGAACAGCTATATTAAGCCTCCTGTCGGCTGACTCTCCAGCTGACGTAACAATAACAAGGGACCCAAAGTCCCAAGAAGACCTTATGTGCAGAGGACAGGTTCCAGGGAGATTACGGCTGTTTCTTTCAAAGAGAGATAATTAATAGGGAAGGAACATGGCTTGTTTTTCTCTCCCGCAGGCAACCAGGAGGTGGGCTGATTCGTAATGGCTCCAGGAGCCACCTGCTGGAGCTCAGCACCGCTACAGGGAGGGACACTCAAGCAAAATGGCTCCAATGGACTGGGAGGGAGACTTCCTTGTAGCTTTGCCCTAAATGATTGAAATCCTGCACCAGTGTAACTGTCTGGTAACAAGTGACAGGTGCAGGGAGTTATTTTTGTTCAAAAGCACCTCAGGAAACAAACAAATAACAAAAAGTTATTGAATCTCTGGCAGTCACTTCTAGGTGGTCTGCCTAGTTTCTACTAGAAATGGGGAAGAAAACCATTTGGCTTATATTTTCCTGCAAACCCACCCAAGTCACAGTTTCTGAACCGGGATATGCACCAAATCTCCACTCTCCTTTGAAATTTACACCTCTCTGAATGCGGTTCTCTAATTAAACAACTGCCAAAAAAGGTCTATTTTAAGAAGAAATGTAGACAAAAACACATATATCGGTACAAAAATGCTTTATAGTCGTGAAAATTGCTTGCAAAGAACTGTATATAAGGTACAAAAATGCATATATATTTGGAGAAATGAAAATGCCGATGAATGTCCTCGTGGATCTCTTAAAAAAAAAGTTTGCAATCTGATGACATAATGGGGTGATCTGAATTTAAGGTTTTAAATCCACCCCTTGTGTCTACACTAGAAATGTATACTACTTTCATACCACTTTCACACACACCTCAAATAACCTTTATTGTTGTAGTTTGGTGAGGACACTCAGAATTCTCTGTTAGGACACCCTGTTCCCTAAGACATGCACACTAACCAAGGGCAATGGATAAGAGCTAAACCAGCTTAAGCCTGTAGTGCAGACTACAAGGAGCTGCATCTATCACAGCAGTGCAGCAGGGGCAAGCCTAGACACTTGATTTCACAGCAAGGGCAAGAATACAGTCCCCAGAGGTGCTATTTGCCAATCCTCCACACACTAAATAAATATGCTCTTTCTCTGGGAGAAAAACACCAAGTAGGCCAAGCAGAAGAAGAGCTAGCATACACAAGCATTCGTGACCAAACGCTCAATCTGCTGCTTTTGTGGTGTAGTGGTTAAGAGCGGTAGTCTCGTAATCTGGTGAACCGGGTTCGCATCTCCGCTCCTCCACATGCAGCTGCTGGGTGACCTTGGGCCAGTCACACTTCTCTGAAGTCTCTCAGCCCCACTCACCTCACAGAGTGTTTGTTGTGGGGGAGGAAGGGAAAGGAGAATGTTAGCCGCTTTGAGACTCCTTTGGGTAGTGAAAAAGTGGGATATCAAATCCAAACTCTTCTTCTTCTTCTTCTTCCCCAAGTCCCTTTATGATGACTGACCTAAATGTCACAAAAGACTCAGCAATCTTCTGACTCCAGCAAAGCACTACATCAGGGTGGGTTTTCAGCAAAGCTGGAGGTGGGCAGGTGGTTAAGAAAGCAAAGCTGGCTTGGTATTAGAGCCATACTTCCTTGGGGGTTTTAAGTAGTTGTTGAATGGCCATCTGTCATGGATTCTTTTGGATGAGGTTCCTGCATTGCAGAGTGTTAGACTAGATGACCCATGGGGTTCCTGCCAACTCTACAATTCTATTATTGTATGACCAGAGGGCCCCACCACCACCACCAGATGATGAGGCAGTTTGAAAGTGAGAGGCAAAGAAAGCCGGCGGGGATTTCTCAGCAACTTTGCAACTGAGCACACAGGAAATGTGCTGGACAAGCAGTTATGGCAATTATGAAAAAGGAAGAGGAAGCCTCTTTCAACACGGACTTCCTTATTCTGCAGGATGAGAGCAGGTCACTGGAAGTGCAAAGGAGGGTTAGGGGTGGAAGAACTCTGGGGCAGTTGAGGCAACATCAGGGCCTGCAGGAAAGGGCTGTGTGGACCAGGCAGAAAACCCAGTCACAGGTAGTCATCACACCTGAGCAGCAAACAATGGCAAGTGTCCTAGTCATTGGGGGAAAGTATGGGCAGGATGTCCCACTACACAACTGCGCCTAGTGCACCCGCTCACACCGTACCGCTGAGTGGGAGGACCCTGTGAGTCATGACTGCCTTTGGGCTTCTGGGATCTTAAACAAGAGCCATTGAGCAAGACAGCTGCTACAGGCACTTTCTCATTCCGGTGCTTCTCTCTGATCAGAGAATTGCAGAATGTCCCCAAGGGTCACCTAGTCCAACTCCCTGCAATGCAGGAATCACAACTAAAGAATCCCTTGACAGGTGGCCGCACAACCTCTGTTTAAAACCCTCCAGTGAAGGAGAGGCCGCCACCTTCTGAGAAGTCCATTCCACTGTCAAACAGCTCTTACTGTCAGAAAGTTCTTCCTGATGTTTAGTCGGAATCTCCTTTCTCACAATTTGAATCCATTGGTTCGGGTCCTACCCTCCGGAGCAGCAGAAAACAAGCTTGCTCCGTCTTCCACAGGACAGCCCTGCAGGTATTTGAAAACAGCCATCCTATCACCTGTCAGTCTCCTCTTCTACAAAAGAAAAGCCTGTCCATCTCCTCTTCTGAGGCAGCTTCCTAATACCAGAGATATCAGTGGGGACGGATGCTCAGCAGAGCTCTTATTGCTCTCCTCAGGTACTGTGAAGCACAGAGATAACCATGGGAAGCTGAGTGAGGTTAGCCAGAGATAAAGAAGGCGAAGAGGGGGAAAGAAAACACAAAGCAAAACCAAACCACCCCCACCCCCCAGTGCGCCAGCCTGAGAAACACCCACAGACAAACAGCGGAGTGGAAACTCACCACAGCCGGCCTTCTGCTTCCTGTGTGTTAGTGCTGATCACGCAGGCAGCGCACAGAAGACCCTCTGGGGTTTCGTTTCCTGCTCTCTCACAGCTGTGACACCCTTTTGCAACTCGCCTTTGGAAACGGGGTCACCCCTGCAAGAAATACTTTGTCCTAGGAGCTCTTAGCTCCTTGAAAGACCTACATTGGCTCCCAGGACGTTTCTGAGCACAATTCAAAGTGTTGGTGCTGACCTTTAAAGCCCTAAACGGCCTCGGTCCAGTATACCTGAAGGAGCATCTCCACCCCCATCTTTCTACCCAGACACTGAGGTCCAGAGCCGAGGGCCTTCTGACGGTTCCCTCATTGCGAGAAGCCAAGTTACAGGGAGCCAGGCAGAGGGCCTTTTCGGTAGTGGTGCCCTCCCTGTGGAACGCCCTCCCACCAGATGTCAAAGAGAACAACTACTACCAGACTTTTAGAAGATATCTGAAGGCAGCCCTGTTTAGGGAAGCTTTTAATGTTTGATGTATTACAGTATTTTAATATTTTTTTAGAAGCCGCCCAGAGTGGCTGGGGTATAAATAATAAATTATTATTATTATTATTATTATTATTATTACTACTACTACTACTACTACTACTACTACTACGGCTCTCCCAGGTAGCCTGCCACACCACAGACAACCATTTTTGAATTTATTTATTGCATCAATATCCCACATTTTCCTCCAAGGTGCCCAGGGTGGCATGTGTGGTTCTTGCCCTCCTTATTGGATCCCCACATAATCAGCACATTCTTAACCTGTGGAACTTGCTCCTGCAGGAGCCAGTGATGGCCACCAACCTAGATGTCTTTAAAAAAGGGAGTGTACAAGTTCATGGAGGAGAGGGCTATCAAAGGCTGCTAGCCAGGATGGATGCCGTGCTCTCTGCCTCCACAGTTGGAGACAGCAGTGCTTCTGAATACTAGTTGCTGAAAGCCACAGAAGAGGAGAGGGCTCTTCTGCTCAGATCCTGCTTATGGGTTTCCCCACAGGCATTTTGGCTGGCCACTGTGAGAACAGGATGCTGGGCTTAGATGGGCCATTGGCCTGATCTAGAAGGCTCCACTTAGGTTCTTTTGTGGTGAGACTCCGCAAAGCGACAGACGCAGCTCCGACCGTCCCCCTCTTCCCTTCTGCCTCCCTCTGAAAGTCGGTGTGGTTCTTGTGGGAAGGAAGGAGAGTGCAAGAAAACCCCAAAATGTGCTCAGTTTGACGTGACTGAGTCATAAGGTGGTGAACTGGGGCAGGGAGGGGGGAAGCGGGGTGTGGTTTCGCTTAGCTGGGCCTCCTGTGCGCATCCTCCTAGAAAGGTTAGAGCTTCACATGACAGCTGCCCTGTTTCCGTGCTGAGAATGGCTTTCAAGCAAGGCATCGAGATTTTCCTCTGTGGCGAGATCTCACACCACAATGCACATTCGTCACCAGCGACCAGGTCTATTTTTATGCGAGAGTTTTTGCACGTTCAGCTTTTGATCAAAATCGCCATGCAAAACCCCATTCTGGGGTGGGTGTTTTTTGCTTGTTTTTTGGCAAAACAACCTAGGGGAAAATATGCAGGCTTGAAGTCCAAAAATGTACCCAAGATCCTGGATTATTTCAGAAGTATAATCAGGAGTATCTTGCGGCCCTTCCTTCTAAGCTCACCACTTTATTTCAAGGTTTGGAGTTGGTGATCCGTTCTTTGACTTTTGCACTTGAGCCTCAGGTATAAATTACACCCTGCAGCTGGCCTCCTTCTAAATTGAAGGTGTCTGTCGAGGAGGGGTGCTTTTCCATTAGAATAAGGCTGCAATTTTCTCAATGCTCCAAAACGACAACTAACTATTTGCACAGGAGGAATGGTGGATTTTGTGAGGAGTGTGGGAGGTGGCAACATTAATAAAACCAGAGAGGAGGAAATGTTCCCCAAAGCACTCCAGCCCATAGCCCCTGTCCCCCACATCTGTGCAAAAGCGGCCTTCACATCGGGGAGAGGGATTTTCTTATATGAACATGAGGGGGGAGAAATTGGGTCTGCTTTGCAGTTTAATGAAAATCTCCCTGATTCACAGGCCCCGAAACAATACACAAAATAAAACACAGCTCTTCTTTGAATTCGACACTTCTCTGGATTTTACAAGGCTGTTATCCAGCCCCAAAATGTGCATGGAAATGCATGCAGTATGGGGAAGGTGCACATAAGAAATGAAATTAATTGAAGCATCCCTTGGGATGTAGGGAGGCATCAGTTCTCGTCCTGACCTGTATCTGTCACATGCAGAGCTGTTGCTGTTCTGCTGCGATTCATTTTCCAACGAAAACTATGTTATTCATCTCATTGTCTGCTGTGGTTGAATTTTGCATAATGCTTTATGTTATTAGAGTGGTACCTCGGGTTAAGTACTTAATTTGTTCCAGAGGTCTGTTCTTAACCTGAAACTGTTCTTAACCTGAAGCACCACTTAAGCTAATGGGGCCTCCTGCTGCTGCCGCTGTGCCGGAGCACGATTTCTGTTCTCATCCTGAAGGAAATTTCTTAACCTGAAGCACTATTTCTGGGTTAGCGGAGTCTGTAACCTGAAGCATATGTAACCCGAGGTACCACTGTACTATGCTACTCTACACAATTGGTTTCAATGTAAAGGAAATACGGTGCAAATTGGGATGGAGGAGATGTCATCAGTTATGTATCATTTGTGGATGCAAAAAATAAGACTGAGTAATGATTAGTCGCTTTACTAATGAAAATGATATCAAGTCCCAGACCAATATTCCTCAAGTGAAATGGAACCCCAACTTCTTCAGACTTTACTTTCATATTATTCCTCACATATCAAATCCTGGCTTGATCTGCCTCCATTTATAGGCATATTCTAGACTTTTTGATTGCAGTCAGAAATAAAATGTTGCTTGAATTGTATGACAGCAGTACATTAAAATAAAAATTTAAAAACGCAGAAAAGTTAGCGATTTCCCAAGCCAAATTCAGTCTTTTTGACACTTGATTTTGAGAACATTTGGTCTTGGTTTCCCAAACAAGTTTTAGCAGCTCAAGAGTGTGATGTTCTCAAACACATCGTCATCCCCCGAAATATTTAGCACCATTTTGCAAAAATTTTCACCAGGCAGTTGCTTCCTGTTCAAAATCTGCACAGCACCAACCGGTGTGTCTCTTCTCTAGCAAAGCACAAATAGCTCCCAACACACAGTTCCTTCCAAAGTGTTGTTCGTATCAGCTGCCGATGTACGATGGACTCCGCGCCGCTCCAAGAATCATATTTTAGCAACAAGGACATGATGGAGTGCTATATTCAGTGCTCAGCACAGAGATTAGAAAAAAAAAAGCAATTTTGTTTGGCAGATTTCAGTGCATTAGTTTAGGAGGGAAAAAATGGGCAAAAATAACATCGTTCTGAAATTGCTAAGTTTAAGAACTGCCTTGCAGGCAACATGGAAATTTCCTGAAGACGGAACACTAAGCAAACTTCTTCAAGAACTTCTACTGCATCAAATCCTTATTGAAACAATGGGGAGATGCAGAAGAGGTGCATAGTTAAACCAAGGAACTCACTCCCACATGGATGACCACCAACCTAAGGGTAAAGGGACCCTTGACCATTAGGTCCAGTCGTGGACGACTCTGGGGTTGCAACGCTCATCTCTCTTTATTGGCCAAGAGAGCCAGGCGTACAGTACATGTGGCAAACATGACTAAGCCGCTTCTGGCGAAACCAGAGCAGTGCATGGAAACGCCATTTACCTTCCCGCCGGAGCAGTACCTATTCGTGCTTTCGAACTGCTAGGTTGGCAGGAGCAGGGACCAAGCAACAGGAGCTCACCCTGTCATGGGGTTTAACCCACAGCGCCACCCATGTCCCAACCACCAACCTTGATGGCTATAAAAGAGGACCAGTCATATTCACGGAGGAGAGGGCTATCAATGACAGCTAGCAATGATGAGCATATTCAACCTCCATTGTCTGAGGCAGCAAAGGCCTCTGAATACCAGTTGATGGGAATCACACAAAAAAAGAGTGCTGTTGTGCTCCTGTTCTGCTTGTGGGTTTCCCATAATAGGCATCTGGCTGGCCATTGTGAGAATGGGATGCTGGACTAGATGAGCCACTGGCTTGATCTAGCAGGCTTGCCTTAGGCTCCTATGTGGCAAGGGAAATTGAGATTAAGCAGTCAGCCTGGTCAGGGCCGGATTTAGGTTTGATGAGGCCCTAAGCTACTGAAGGTAATGGGGCCCTTTGTATGTCCAACTGTCCTTTGTCAACAACAAATGGTCACTGTTTTTTGTGTTGAATATATGCTATATGGTAATTTATGGACCTAATACGTATCTAAAGCCATTTGCACATAACAAAATATGAATTTTATCCAAGTAATTGTTGAAAAGTCCATGCAGAATGCAAAGTCCATATGGAATGTAGGCACCCTATATATAGCAATGAGCAAACCAGTGATATCTTAGGGAGCTGGCTAGCAGGCGGGGCCCATTACTTATATCATAGGAGCCTACACAACACAAAACACTGTTGCTGTATGTAGGTTTTATTTTATTTGCTTTTCATCTTATATTTTGGAAAGGTACATCCAGTTTTTTCCTTTAAGTTTTCTTGGGGGGCCCAAGAGAGTGGGGTCCTATGCTATAACTTTTTAGCTTATACGTAACTCCAGCACTGAATCTGGTTTGTTTTCATAAAAATTAGCACAAAAGTTACGCACTGGCAGGTGGCTGTTTCCTTGCACTTCCTGCTGTACTTTCCCAACACTTTTCATCCTGTGAAAAATCCTGTTATGAAAGAAAAAAGGGCAGATTTGTTGCACAAGAGTGCTGCTGCTATCTATCACAGCGTACCTGTTTTCTTTGCAATGGGTTGTTATATTATCTTCATATCAAGGAAGGCTTGTGGGAGGGGAAGGCAGGCGGTCCTTTGAGGCACACCAGTTTTAAGCCATCTTGGGAGTTTGAAGGAAGCACCAGAACTTTGGATTGTGCTTATAAATGGACCAGGAGCAGAGTAGTGATTTAAGGACTAGTAAGATAATGCAATAAGGTTGCCAGCCATGGCAGCTACATTGGGGATTAACTGGAGCAGACATAGGCCAACTCGGCCCTCCAGATGTTTTGGGACTACAACTCCCATCATCCCTAGCTAACAGGACCAGTGGTCAGGGATGATGGGAGTTGTAGTCCCAAAACATCTGGAGGGCCGAGTTTGCCTATGCCTGAACTGGAGTTTCCAAGTAGTCTTCAATGGCAGCCCCACGTGCAACTCACTGCAGTGGTCTAGTTGAAGTCCATGATCTATCATACACCTTTACTACTGCCATTACAACAATAAAAGTTATGGCAGGTACAAAAGCTGTGCTTGGTGCTCTTGGATTACTAAGTTTGGAGCCCTTCCCTCTTGTGAATCTGAATATGACCCAGCAGTAAGTCTGTGAAATTGCACATAGAAAATGAATCAACGCAGAAAGGGGTTTTCCGAGGCATCTCAAGAATTTGGCAAGCCAAAGGAACAATGGGGCAAGTGGATCTGTTAGAATATTACGGAACAACTCAATTGGCAGGGTTTGTTAGGGGAACAAGCAGAGGAGTTAATGCAGACAAACTGTGTGGTTTGGCTTTGTGGCTTTCCGGAGAGACCTCGGCTTTCTGTTGCTTCAGCAGTCTCTCTCTGCCTTCTGTTTAGCCACAACTGTCAGTTCTGAGATAATAGTTGTTAACTTAAGCCTAAACATATTTCAAATGCAGATGGATTTACAAAGCTCCCTGTGCCACTGCCTCTTTCTGGCATTTCCGGATTCCCAATTTTAAAATTTCCCATTTTCCACTGGGGTCTTGCCCAAATGGCTCGATTGGTCCTAAGTCAAAGCATGCCCATATCTGTCAGTTTCTCCTTTTTCCTGCCTTGAGTTCAGTTCTCCAAATTTCCACATCAATTTGCAATTCCATCCCATCCTGTGTGTGTGTGTGTGTGTGTGTGTTTCTTTATTTGCAGTATGCATCAGTCATAAACATTGATTCATTCACAGAACGTTTTGTTTTTTTTAAAAAAATCTTTTTACAATCCTAGCCCCCACAAAAGCACCAAATGTCTATTTAATTACATTTAACTTTTAAGCAGTGCTTTTTTCCTTTAAAAATGTTTAGGGGTACTCTCATTTTGACTCAAGAAAATCACCATTTTATAGTTCAAATCAGGGGAAATAAATACAGTAAATGGACAAAAGTACAAAGATTCACAAAATGTTTAGGGGTATGCGTCCCCCCCCCCAGAAAAACCCACTGCTTTAAAGTCATTTCAGTTTTTAAACAGAAGTGTCATTCCACATTTTGCCCTGTGTTCTCAGAGGCCTATAATCATGGTCTTACCATGTTCTGTCAATGTTGTGAATGCCATGAAACTATGTCAGTAGTAGTGGTTTTCTTGCCTGTTCAACTCTCTTGGGCAAGGGCTGTCATTTTGTCCCTTCAGTCCCAGAGTTGTGAGATCCAGTTCCCAAACAGGTCTGCATTTAGGGTCTTCCAATACTTTGCAGTAGTAAGCCATGCAGCAATTATCAAGTAAGTAATGAGATCCTTGTCTGGGAAAGTTAGCAATTACAAAAAAAAAAAAAGCCCTTCTCCTGAATTTTCATCAGCACTTTAGTACAAATTTCTCCCATCTCCACATTTTTGTATGCAATCTTATACGCCGCGGTATGTGCATTTCTGTACAATTTACTTGTCTGGAAAACTGCATTGCAAAATTCTGAGAAGAGCAATTCTCAAAGAGCGGCTGTGTTTGGAGTCTTGTATTGTTTTGGAAAGTGCAAACTGGATAGGTTTGTCTTTCAATTCAACCTGAATCAAGTTGCACCCTTATCACTAGTTGTGCTTGCAAGACGTTGTTTGGAGCTGACTTGTATTTAATCCCAGAAACAGGAGGAAAACAGTGGTGCTTATGGGGCAGGGGGAGGGGAGTCCACCCCATGACACCTTGGCTCTTGCCCAGGACTGCTCAGGCCACAATAAATGAGATAATCTTTAAGTTACCCCACTGAATTCTTTCTCTCTCTCTCTCTCTCTCTCTCTCTCTCTCTCTCTCTCTCTCTCTCTCTCTCTCTGTGTGTGTGTGTGTGTGTTGTAGATGTGCTAATCCAATCGTCTCCTCTATCCTCTCTCTTTTCCCTTTGATTTGAGCACAGCCTCTTGGGAGATACAGACTCATCACAAATGGCTTCTTGGGGACAGGAGCAAATGAAATGTAACAAATCTTCATTTGCAATTTTTGGAGCATGTGGTCAGAATGCAGAGCAGAGGAACCAGCGCCGCCAATTGCTTCCCTTAATGTGTTCCGGAACAACCTCAAGCGTCATCACAAAACTCGCTTTTCTTTCTCTCTGGCTGGGATGAAGAATTGAGAGAAGAGAGCAGTAAAACATCTCATTTATTTTTGTGTGTATTAAAAAGCAGGGGGAGACATTATTTGTTTTTGCATTGCTCCTTCACACCTGATATTCTTCTCCCTCGGCCTGCAAGATCTTTGGCCCAAATGCACTTTGCTGTGTTAGGCTGCAAGCAAAGAGCCAATAAGAAGCTTCAGCAGTGCTGCTGCTTATGCCCGCACCTTGCACCCCAGCAACTTCATGCTTTTGAAACAGGTCTAATTATTCCAAATCTGGAATAGAGAAGAGAAAACCTTACATGATTAAATGTGCTTTGAAGATCTGCAGTGACTTTTAATCCTTATTTCAGGCCTTGGCCCAAATGCCTTTGCTGCCCCACCCAGTTTAAGCCCTGGCACAGTGCACCCCCAGCCTAACCAAGTCTGGACACTTTTAGACAATCTGTCTCTTGAACATTCCTCCTGATATGTTTGCACAAAAACTGTGTGGAACTGTATCTCTACTCTATGAGAGGGCTCAACATGAGACTCTTAATCTCAGAGTTGTGAGTTTGAGCTCTACGTTTGGGCAAAAGATTCCTGCATTGCAGGGGATTGGACTATATGATCCTTGGGGTCCCTTCCAATTCTAAAGTTTGATGATTCTATGAATATATGAACTAAAAGCAGAGACATCACCTTGCCAACAAAGGCCCGTATAGTTAAATCTATGGTTTTCCCAGTAGTGATGTATGGAAGTGAGAGCTGGACCATAAAGAAGGCTGATCGCCAAAGAATTGATGCTTTTGAATTATGGTGCTGGAGGAGACTCTTGAGAGTCCCATGGACTGCAAGAAGATCAAACCTCTCCATTCTTAAGGAAATCAGCCCTGAGTGCTCACTGGAAGGACAGATCCTGAAGCTGAGACTCCAAGACTTTGGCCACCTCATGAGAAGAGAAGACTCCCTGGAAAAGACCCTGATGTTGGAAAAGATGGAGGGCAGAAGGAGAAGGGGATGACAGAGGACAAGATGGTTGGACAGTGTTCTTGAAGATACCAGCATGAGTTTGACCAAACTGCGGGAGGCAGTGGAAGACAGGAGTGCCTGGCGTGCTCTGGTCCATGGGGTCACGAAGAGTCGATACGACTAAATGACTAAATAACAACAACAACCTGAACTCCACAATCATCATCTGAGGCCCTCCTTCATGTGCCTCCTCTGCCAAAGTTCCAGACAGCTGCAACATGAGAACAGGCCTTTTCTGCAGTGGCTCCCCGCTTGTGGAAGGCTCTCCTCAGGGAGGCCGCCTGGCACCTTCGTTCCATATCTTTAGGCAGCAGGAAAAAACATCACTTTCCTCCCTGGCGTTTGGCTAACTAAAAATTCAATGGCTTTTAAAATTGTGGGGCAGGGGGAATTGTTTATGTTTGTTACTGTGTTATGCATTTTTGTGTTTTTATATTGTAAACTGCCCTGTGATCCTCAGGTGAAGGGCAGTATAGAATTGAATGATTAAATGAATGAATAATAATACTTGTTGTATCCACCTGAACCAATGGAGTCAAATTACGAGGAAGGAGATTCCCACTATACATCAGGAACAACTTTCTGAGGGTAAGAGCTGTCCAGCAGTGGAACAGACCACCTCAGAAGGTGATGAACTCTCCTTCATTTGAGGTTTTTCAACAGAGGTTGGATGGCCATCTGTCAGGGATTCCTGATCTGTGATTCCTGCATTGCAGGGGGTTGGACTAGATGACCCTTGGTGTCCCTTCCAACTCTACAATGCTACGATTCTATTGCCTATTCATTTTGAGTGGCTAGCATGATGCTGCTATTATCCCACACTTATTCCAGTGCATCTCCCCATCACTTTTCTCACCCCCCCAAAAAAAATTCTGTGGTTGTTGTTGTTTTTTAACTGGTTTGCTATTCAAGAGCACTAAGCCCACTCTAATGGTACCACCTGAATTTGCCAGCCTGCAGCCTGAAAAAAGGCCTTGCCCAGCCGCAGATCAGAGGTGCCATATCTTCCACCCTTTGTGGCCTCTTGGTGCATCTCAGAGCCACACCAGCCAGCTCCGCTGCATTGCGCTGTTATTTTCCCATAAACTGAAGCTGTAAAGGCCCCGACATATATCAGCGTGGCAGCCACAGGCCGGCCTGCTAATGCACCAGCCTAATGAATATGAATGGCATCTTCGTAAATGTAGCGTTGTGTCATTAAATTCTTTCACACCTCAGCAACCCTGGAAAGGTTACTTGGAATTAAATGTAAATTACATATTTACTGGAATGAAACAGATCGGCATGTCATTCCTTTGAAAAACATCATCTAATTTAATAATGGCACAAACTTGCCTCACAATAAGCCGGGTCCCTTCCTCCCACCATGTCTCTTTTGGTGCTGAGGTCTTTCAGTTGAAGGCTATCACTGTCTCCATCAGCTGCCAGCCAGCTGCCTTTTTTGCTCATTGTGAATCTGTTCTGTTTTTACCTGCTGGAGCACAAAGGGAGAAATGAACACGCCCAGAATTCTGCCCATGCCCTTCTCTGAAGTTAGACGTGTGCAGAGAAGAAGGAGGAGGATCAAGAGTCTAGAAACCAAGCCTTATGAGGAACAGTTGAGGGGACTGGTGATGTTTCACATGGAAAAGAGAAGACTGAGAATCACAGCTAAAATCCTGTCAGATGGTCACCCAACCTCTGTTTAAAAGCCCCCAATGAAGGAGACCCCACCACCTTCTGAAGGAGTACCTTCCACTGTCAAACAGCTCTTACCATCAGAAAGTTCTCCCTAATTGTCAAGGCTCTGCCAAGGCTTCGGGGAAACCGTTCCTCCCCTGGTTGCAGCAAGAGCATAGAAAACAAGGAGAGTCCCTTTTTAATTAGTTTTTATTCAGTCCTAATAGCGAGAGACAAAAGAACGCAACAAGCCTTAACATGGCGTTGCTCCAAACTGGGCTCCTCCTCCCACATTCCTAACAACAACAGCCCCCCTTATGGGGGCTGCTTGTAGCCAAAAGTTTCTGATTCCGTTGCACCCTTAATGAATGCTGAGTTCTTGGAGAAGGGGGATCAGAAATACTCTCCAATGACAATGTGTCAGCTGGCTGTCCTGTCGCAATCCCCCCCTTTCTTCTAACACATCCCAACTCCTTTGTTTGTCTGTCTCTATGCTGTGACCTTCCTCAAACTCTCCAAAGCCTTGCTGTAAATCAAGGCTGTGTCCCTCTTCTCCTGTAGCATCAGGAGAAGGGGATGTGATCCCCACTAGTCGTCCTCCTCCATCTCGTCCTCTTGAGTCCGTCAGAAAGTTCTTCCTAATGTTGAGTTAGAATTTCCTTGCCATTTGAATTAATCCGCTGCTGCTCTGGAGCAGCAGAAAGCAAGCTTGCTCCATCTTCCATGTATTTGAAGATGGCTATAATGTCAATTCTCAGTCTTCTCTTATCCAGGCTAAACACAACTCCAGACCCTTTAACATCTTGGTTGTCCTCCTCTGCACACCTCCCAGCTTGTCATTATGCTTCTTAAACTGTAGTGCCCAGAACGGGGACATAGGACTTCAGTTGGGGTCTGACCAAGGCAGACTAGAGTGGTACTATGTCTTTCCTTGATCAGGACACTATATTACTGTCAACGCAGCCTAGGATTGCATTAGCTTCTTTTTGCTGGTGCATCATGCTGTTGACTCATATTAAGCTTGTGGTCTACAAAGACCCCATCAATGATTTCTAAAGCAGGTTGGACCACTTTAAACAAAGAGTCTCTTTTCACAGAAGTCAGAGCTTCAGCTCCCCTCTAAGTCTGGGGATGGGTGGTGCTGAAACAACATTATGTCCTGCTCTTATGGAACCTCCAGCCTAAGCCATACAGGGAGCTGTCCAGGGTGCTGCTGAAGTCTTGCTCCATCTCACCTCCATTCTGCCAAGGTCAATGCTAGCTTCCTAGCAGGTATGAAGAACTGCAAGGGTTCAAGACAGGTAGCAGCTTCCAGGTCAGATGATGGACTGACTGTCAAGTGATGCTTGATTTGAGTGCCACAAAGCTGTTTATTATTTACTATTATTTATTAAATTTGTATACTGCCCTTCATCTGAAGAGCTCAGGGTGGTTCACAACATAAAAATACAAGATAAAAACAAAATACGTTAAAAAACAAAACCCACAACCCAATACCACCCCCATATGCTGCCATATAAGAAAGGATCTGAGTGGTTTGTGGTTGTTGTTTTTTTTAAATGCAAATAATTAAGACACACATGGAATTTGAACAAAACAAAACCAGCAACAGCATCCAGGGTCCTTTATATTCCATGAAGACGCCCTCTAGCCCTGGACAAGTGGCTCCCTCTGAACCTCAGCTGCAAAACAGGTATTCCAATGGCCCACCTACCAGGCTGGCATATGAGCAAACCACCCCCTAGAATTGCAAAGAGCTTTGCTGATTAAAATTAGGAAGAGTGGCATCCACAGTCAGCGAGTTGGTATCTGGACAGATGTGGTCCTCGTAGTAGTCAACTATCCACGTTGCAAGTGGGCTTGTGGTGGCTGCTCCACAAAACTCTCTGGGATCTGTCAGTGTCCATTTCCCCTACAAAATTTCCTGTAAAGAGGGAATTGTTCCATTGGTTGAGGGAACCAGGGCCTTGTTGATGGCATTGTTCTTACAAAAAGAGCAAGGCCAGACAGGCTTTATCTATGCCATCCCAGGGGCCTCCTCAGCTCCTAAAGACTGAAATTATGTCTCTCTACAGCAGGATATTGCTGCTTGCTTATTTATGACTCTGCATTTCGTGAATATTTCTTCTGGTTGGGGAGCCTAATGATATTTCTCCAATATAGTTCTCGTCTCTTCAAGTAAGGCAAGAAGAAAAGAGGGCAGAATGAAGAGGATAGAGCAGCCCAGTAGACTTTAAGAGCTTTCCCTAGAGATTCGGATGTTCAGAACACCTTGGCCACAGAAGGGAAAGACGGTAGGATAGTTGCTGGTAATCACACACACACACACACACACACACACACGAGGGGGCAGGGTTCATAATTGTGTATAATGTAGTAACACTAGTAATAATCATAACACAACTTGAAACCAGTTTACCTGCAAAATCGCCTTATCCCACATATGCCTGTTTGACTGCTTCTGTTGGCTGAACCAGCCCAGTTTCAGGGGCCACATAATACCTGTCTCACATTTGTAAGAAACTGATATTTTAGTATGGCAGCACCTACACTCTGGAACTCCCTGCCGATGGACATCCAAGAAGGCCCCTTCACCGTAGTCTTTTTGGTGCCTGCTAAAAACATTTCTGCTTAAACAAGCCTACCCAGACGTGTAGAATGCTGCTTTAATCTGTGTTTAACTTACTGCTGATTTTATCCTTTTCCAATCTTTTACAGAGTTGTTTTTCCCATTTCCCCTGATAGTTATATTGCTTTATCATCTTTGTAAACCACGCTGAAGTCTTCTTACAATCAAGCAGTGTACAAATGGTATGCAATAAATAAATTTATATCAGGCACACTATGTAAAACTAGAAAATATTACAGCATCAGTAAAACAGAGGATGCATTTAAATGTACAGTAGAGAAGGCACACAAGTTCTTGTATAAGTAAGGTAAAGGTAAAAGGCCCCCTGACCATTAGTTCCAGTTGTGACCGACTTTATTGGCCGAGGGAGCCGGCGTACAGCTTCCAGTTCATGTGGCCAGCATGACTGAGCCACTTCTGGCGAACCAGAGCAGCACACGGAAACGCTGTTTACCTTCCGCCAGAGTGGTACCTATTTATCTACTTGCACTTTGACGTGGTTTCGAACTGCTAGGTTGGCAGGAGCAGGGACAGAGCAACGGGAGCTCACCGTCGTGGGGATTTGAATCGCCAACCTTCTGATCGGCAAGTCCTAGGTTCTGTGGTTTAACCCACAGCGCCACCCGCATCCCCTCTTGTATAAGTAAAGGGCTATAATCAAGCAGTGGGATAAACTTGTTTCCAGAAGTAGCCCTACATTTGGGGAGGCGTCAGAGGGAGGCCACTTTAACCCATCACCTCTCATCAGGGTCACCCTGGCCTGGCTTGGAGTATATATAATTCAAGAGCCATTTCAAAAGGCCCTCTGAGCTCTTGTTCACCTACTCCCTCACTCTGCCAACACGTCTAAGGATCCTGGCATGCTACCCAGCCCATTTCTCCAGCCTCTCTGCCCACATGATCAGCACACCTGGGCACCAAACGCTCATCAAAGCCAGGCCAGATTAAGCTTGCAGACATTCACAGTCTCTTTCCCCAGCTGGTTCTCCTCCAGGTGAGTCATCAGAGCGATCTGATGATGAAAAGCAGCCAGGAGCGGCTGGTCCCACCACGAGGCTTGCCTCCTGGCCCAATCAATCCTGGCAATCAAACAGAGGCCAAGCTGTGATTCAGGGCTCAATCTGCCAGCTCTCATGCTCAGCTACAAGGCAATGCTGCGCCTGCACGTAATGAGCCACTTAGGTGTACCTTAGATGCTTACACCTGCAAATGATAAAGGCATCGATGTGCATCAATGGCTGTTAATCCCACTTCCTACAGCAGAGACAGCATATGAGCCAGCCTCCCTCCCCACAGTGTTGTCTCAGATGTTCTGTGCTGGTGGGCCATGAATCTGAGTCCTGTTTTCTAGGCCCAGAATCTTAAAGTGCTTCATGTATCCTGGCAGAACTTACAGTCATCCCAGGGGCTTCTGTGGCCAGGTCAAGGAACCTATGGCTCTCCAGAAATTGCTGGACTCAAACTCATAAAATCTTAGAACTGCAGATTTGAAAGGGACTCCAAGGGTCATCTAGTCCAGCCCCCTCCAATGCAGGAATCTTTCACTCCAAGTGAGGCTCAAACCCATGACCCTGAGGTTAAGAGTCTAATGCTCTACCAACTGAGCTATTGTTTGGTAAATTGTAACATGGCTTCCTTACACAACTCTTCAAAGTTCAGATTAATGTGTTTTTCCATACAGCAATCAGAAAAAGATATGCAGGCAGTAACTATTGGTATGGGGGGTTGCTATTTTCAGACTCCATTCTTGTCTGAAACAAAAGAGGCTGGTTAAAGCCATGCGGCTGAGCAGAAACAACCAGCTCACACACTGAATTCACATGTTGACTGAGTATAACAAAAGGCTTGGTTGCCCATTCCTCCCAAGTTGAGGTGCAGCGATATAGGTTAAGCCTGGCAGGACAACTTACTCTATGGTGTTAACCCCTTCATGCATTAACTAGACTCAAGTGGGTCTGGTTATCCTACACTAGCTTGTTAAAATCCTTCTTAAACTGTGGTGCCCAGAACTGAACACAGGACTCTGGGTAGGATCTTACTCCCATCCTCCTCCTTGACCACATTGGCTGCTGGGAGTTTGAGTCTGGCAGTTCCCGGAGGACACTAAGCTCCCCTGCCCTACGAAATGTTTCCAGTCTGTTACCAAGCACACTGTTTATTGCACCAAGAAGCCAGTGGGAGTATCAAGCATTTTCTACTTAGACCTGACATTTGTTTCCTCTGTCTTTCAAACACAAGCTTTGGCTTGAGCAGAAGATGATGGTTTACATTTTAAGCACCTTGTAAGTGCTGCAGGGTGTCTGTTGTCAGGACAGAGCCTGGAATCTGTTTGCAGCCAACCTCTCCCTCTAATTCCTTAAGAGGTGACTTCTTATGCAACCAGACATGTCCTTTTGAAACCTCTTCTGTGTGCTCCGTGACATATCACGGAAGTGGCTGCATATCACAGAAGCAAATATATTATCATTATTTCAATCAATGATATCATTATTATGGTGCAATTATTATCATCTCTATTATCTGGGGTTTCTTCCCATGGGGGAGGTGGGAGGGAAATCTAGCAGCGTGCTGTCATGCACAGGATAAACAGAGACACTCAAAGCCAAGACTAATGGGAGAGAAGGTCAGGTCGCCCTGTCCATTCTATGTCTCTTGGTAAACATTAACCAGAATCAGCAAGCGGGTGGAGGGTTTTTTCATTCAGTGGGGAACGCCAAGTGGTTTTAGCAGGACACAAGGAACGCTAGTCTTAAGAAGCATTGACTTGGGAGTGCAATTCTTCACTAGGGCAAAGATAAACCTTTCAAGCCGTCTCCTGACAGTGACTTACTTGGAGCTTTGTGTTTTTCCGGAACTGGGGAGGCAGAGGATAGCCACTGAGGCTAGTAGCCATTGATAGCTCTCTCCTCCAGAAATATGTCCAATGCTCTTCAAAACCTACAGCGATAGGTTCAAGCAATTCAGCAGCAGAGCCCAACAGGAGAAGCAAGAAAGCTATGGTGCTCAGGACTTGCTTGTGGGTTTCCCATAATGGTCACTGTGAGAACAGGATGTCCTCTTTGGCCTAATCCAGCAGGCTCCTCTTATGTAACCCAGGTCCATGACTTTCAATGGGCCTATTCTAAGTACAGACGACTCCCCACTTACGCAGGGGTTACGTTCCTGGCCCCCACACTCATAAGCGAAATATGTGTAAGTGGGGAGCCTTCTGTGGTAAATACATTTCCCCACCCAACAGCTGTCATGTGGGGTGGTGCAGCAGCAGTGAGCGCTCCTGCACGCCATTTTGGAACCCTTGGAGTCTCTTTTCTGGACTCTGGGGAGGATCTCCTCGTGAGCCATGAGGACTTCCCAGCTCTCTCCCAGCGATTTCAGGTTGGTATCAAATTATTTAATTATTCCCAGCGCCACGCATATATGTGCTTATGTGAGAGTCAATCCTGCACAAGGGGGGGAGGGGAGGGGGCACCCCTGTATATTAGTTGGATGCTACCCTATGGCTCTTTTTATAAGAAGCAACCTTAGTCCATGTCTAATGTTGTAAACCGTTTTGATACGTTTCGTGGTTTAGCGGTATAGAAATATGAATAATAATGAATCCATCCGACCATTGGCCCAGCTATCTCAGTATTGCCAGCACCGACTGGCAGCGCCTCTCCAGGCTTCTGGACAGGGGATCTTTCCCCAGCCATTCCTGGAGATGCCACTGGGGATGGAACCTGCAACCTTCTGCATGCCAAGCAGATGCTCTACCGCTGAGGTGCTGCTCTTTTCTTCCACACACCCCTTGTCTGTCCCCAAACACCCAGCGATCAGAGGCAGTACGCAGCTGCCTTTGCAAATCATTTGCCCATGGATGTGTCGGTTCCCTGTGCAAAACCACGTTTCATTCACCCAGAGGGAACTAGTGTGAGTGGCTGGATCCGAGGACAGAAAACCCGTGGGGGGGGGGGAGTGCCTTGCTCAAACATGGATTTGAGATGCCTCTTATTTAGGTCACAACTGTCCGCTAGACAACAGTCTCGGTTTGGAGGGCTGATAAATCGGGTTTATTAGGGATTAAGGGAAGGCATGGTGGATTTGAGCTGGTGAGTCGAGGGAGATAGAGTCTCTCCCCATTTTGGACATCTGCGGGGTTCTACATAACCAGCTTTTTCATTTTATTTCTTTAAAGAGGAATCTGACGCGATCAAGCTTAAGAAGGTGAATTAATGTAGTGGGGCTTTGTACTCCAATCCAGCAATGAAAATCCTTTCTAAAAGTCTAATTTCCTTCGTTGTTATTCATGATTACAAAATAATAAGATTGCTGGAGAGAGGGAGAAAAATCCAATAGAGTAGATGTCAATATTGGGCAGGCGGCTCAGCAGGAAATTTAATTGCAAACTGCACGCCAGTTAAATAGTCTCCGCACTCATCTTGGCTTTTCTTAAATTTTAATTAGGATAAAATTTACTAATCTTTTCGGCATACAAAGGGAAGTTTGCCAAGAGAAGCCCGCAATTGATCTGAGAGAGATTGCTTTCCTCCAAGAGCCTTTTGCCCTGACCACAAAACGCTGCACAAAAAAGACCAGGCCGGCCGGTAACTGCCCCCCCCCGCCCCCCGCAGCCATCTTTGGCTCGTCTCCCACTCTCTCTCCACCCCCACCCCTCTTGGCACATGTGAAGTCCAGATGTTTTTTGTTGCAGAGCAAATTGACATGTTAAAATTACATTGTGCAAAGGAGCGAGGACAAGCCTCAGCAAACAAGCCAGAACGCGTCCCTGGGTTTTTATGGGTCACCCTAACATTTATGGAATTTAACAAATTTGCACCACACAGCAAATGTCAGGGTGAATTCCAAGGGGAGGCATGACTGACCAAATCGGTCCCCCGAGGTCCAACACCACCTACATGGGCTGAGCAGGAGGATGGCCCTTATCATGTTCCAACTTGTGTCCAGAATGCAGAAAAGGGACAGGCATCTGTTTCCCAGGACTGACCGGGGCTCCCTCACCAGGAGAAACAAAGATACCATACCCTCCAAAATTCTGCCGATTAAAATGAGGGTGTGCATCATTCGGTACTGCGCTTCCACGTGAACCAGCTGGGGTTTCTCCACCCCAGCCCCCTGTCTCCGTTACCAGCAGCAGCGCCCTCAGAACATGCTCTTCTTGTGCTTTAGAAAAACATTATGGTTTGTGCAATGGATGGATTTAGTTCACCTACACACACACACCCCGCCCACTCCATTCCCAGTCCCCAGCTAATTGGTGACCTCTGTATTCCACCAATGAGCAAAGATCCCAATTAGTGCCATGGTTTTTGAGGTGTGGACACCTGTCTGCAAGGAAGTGGGCTGAGACTAATTTGGCTATGCAAATAGTATTCCACACAGTCCCAGAGGGGGTCTCTGCTCGAGATGTAAATAGGAGGCGAGGTTCGTTGCTGCCGATATAATTATTTTCTAGCTGATTTGAGCAGCTGAATAAATTTAGCATTACCATAAAAAATGAACTGCTATTTTAAAATTGGATGGCTGCTCATAAAGCAGATACCGGGGCGAAGGGAACGTGGCGTAATTAAGGACTTACAGATGGAAGGGCTGGAGTTGAAGTGCTAGACAGGATCTGCAAAGGAACAACAGGGACAATGGGGGGTAGGCTCCCTCTTCTGTCATGGACTGGTTGGATACAGAGGGATAAAAGGAGGCACCAGCTGGGGAACCCCCAAGAGAGCCCAGGGAGTGGGAAAACTATCAGTGGTCAGAGGGAAAAGACTGGGGAAAAGGGGATGTTGGAAGCTGAAGAGGTAACAGGGTTTTGTGAGCAGGGAGATTCTGTGGCAGAGAGCAGTTCAGAATCAGATGCAGAAGCTGAGGCTGGAGAGGAGACGGTCCAACAGGCAGTGATGAAGCAGGCTGATGGAGAAGCCAGGGGGTCTCTGCCTCCTGCTGTGACCAGCTCCCTTCCTGCTTAGTCTCCCAGGACCAGGAGAGGTATGAAGTGGGAGGAACAAAGGCAACCCCTTCACCTAGATGCCAGGTAGGAGAACAATAGCCAGTGGGTGTGAACTGAACTGAAAGCAGGCTGGAGGCTGGAGACACAGAGACCTGCTTGCTTTGTGCTGGATCCAAAGCTGTGACTAATGGAGAATGCTGTGAGCCCCTCCATCTTATGCTCAGGTTGTATATATGTGCAAATAAAGTCATATATCCTAAAGGCACCACAGTTTCCACTAACCTTCATTCCAAGGAAACGAAACATGGGTAAGAACCTAGAACCTCTCACCGCCCAGAGATTGGGGTAGCATGTAACAATATAATGTTTCAGAACAATTGAAAAGGAAATATTTTATCTGACTGTATCAAGCTGTAATAAAGGAGGAAAGAGAAGGGATGCAGCCCCCTCACTCACACCATCGCTGCTGAGAAGTCAGGCTTCTCCTTCCACCAACTACCACCTCTCAGCTGTCATTCCAGTAGACTGCAGAAGAAGAAGGAAGAGGGGAGACGCAGAACCACTCCATCCATACAGTGGGGAGACCAGCTGCTTTTGGTGCCTCCTCTACTTTTTCACCTCTGCTGGTCAAGAGAAGAACTGTTAATTTAGAACTCATAGCTGAGTTTGCTGCTTTCCTCTTCCCTCCCCAAAACATTTTCCTTTTATGCTATGTCTTTTTTAATACTGCAAGCCTGAGCTCTACAGTTGTCTTTCTTTAGCGATCTGTAAGCATCTTTGGCTGAAGAATGGGATGAATTTTTAAAGAATAAAATAGAATGGAGATTATCCACTATCTTGAGTGCACAGAAATGGGGTAGCTTATAGTTCCTTCAACTGGTCTGTGAGTGATTTGAGACGGCGTGTTAGGAAGGCCCCTGGCAGGCATTCCCTGCTTGTGTAAAGATGGTTTGTGGGTTCAAGTGGACGACATGGCTTGGTTTTCACATTCTTCCTATACCGCATTCCTGGGTACATGATCAGCCTCATTCTGGCAACTAGAACCCTCCAGCGGGAATCTCCCATTGACTTTGCCACGGCTGATGGAGGCAATGTCACCTTCTGGTTGTGGCGATGCACATCTCCAAAGCAGGATCATTATTCACTCTGAAAGGCAGGGGAGCTTTCAGAATGTACAAGCCCTGAAGTAACACTGATCAGATCTCACAGACTTCGGATTCTATTTGTTAACAACCATTTTAAGCAGAAATAACTGGCTGGCAGCAGGAAAGGGCAATCCTTTGTTATATAGGGAGGTTCTGCTGCCAGGCTCCATGGGGCCAAAAGGCACAAGGATGGGGGGGCCCTCTTAAAATCATAGAATTCTAGGGTTGGAAGGGGACCCCAATGGTTATCTAGTCCAACCCCTTGCAATCCTTGAATATCAATGGAAGAGTCCTTGACAGGTGCCCATCTGACCTCTGCTCAAAGACTCTAGTGTGAGAACCAGTGTGGTGTAGTGGTCAAGAGCGGTGGACTCGTAATCTGGTGAACCGGGTACGCTTCCCAGCTCCTCCACATGCAGCTGCTGGGTGACCTTGGGCTAGTCACACTTCTCTGAAGTCTCTCAGCCTCACTCACCTCACAGAGTGTTTGTTGTGGGGGAGGAAGAGGAAGGAGATTGTTAGCAGCTTTGAGACTCCTTAGGGTAGTGATAAAGTGGGATATCAAATCCAAACTCCTCCTCCTCCTCCCCTTCTTCTTCTTCTTCTTCTTCTTCTTCTTCTTCTCCTCCTCCTTCTCCAATGAAGGAGAGTGCACCAACTTCTGAGGTTGTCCATTCCAATGTTGAACAGCTCAGAAAGTTCTTCCTAACGTTTAGTTGGAATCTCCTTTCTTGTAATCTGAATCCAGTGATTTGGGTCCCAACCCCCCCCCCCCCCGGAGCAGCAGAAAACAATCTTGCTCCATCTTCCGATATCTGAAGGTGGCTTCTATATCACCTCTCAGTCTTTCTTCCAGGCTACGTAGCCACTTTTCACCAGTGCTTTCTCCTGCTGCTAAGAGGATCAACACCCTCACTTTGGGGAAAGGGCTGCCATGGGACAGAAGCTTTGTGCATCAAAGCAAGCCTTGATCCCAACCATCACCACCCTACCAGCCCAGACTTACCCAACCTATGGTCCTCTGGATGTTGTTGGACTCCAACTCCCATCAGCCCCACAACTGGAGATCAAGGGAGTTGTAGTCCGGAGGGCAACAGACTGGGGAAGGCCAAAGGTACTCCTAATGCCCCTACACAGGTTCCCTCCATCTACTGCATATCGACCGTGGCCATGTGACACTCTCCAGGTTCCTGCTCGAAACTGCACTGGGACTGGGGAGGTTAACTTGCTAGGTCAGGACCTGTTCTCATGAGAACATAAGGAGAGCCTGTTGGATCAGCCAATGGCCCACTTAGCCCAGCATCCTGTTCTCGCAGTGGCTGACCAGATGCCCCAGTGGGAAACGCATGAGAAGGATCTGAGCACAAGAGCAGCACCCTTCTCTCCTCTGGTTTCCAGCAGCTGGGATTCTGAAACACTGCTGCCTCCAACTGTGGAAGCAGAATATAGTCATCATGGCTAGTGGCCATCAATAGCCCTCTCCTCCATAAATTTGTCCATCCAACTAGGTTGGTGGCCATCACTGCTTCCTGAGCAATGAGCTCCATGGTTTAACTATGCACAGCATGAAGAAGTACTCCAAATGTTGGAGACCACAACTCCCATCAGCCCCTAACCAGCATGGCCAACAGTCAGCAGGGATGATGGGAGTTGTAGTCCAGCAACCTCTGGAGGGCATCCCCTTGACTACTCTGTGGCCAGACAGAGTAGCATTTTTGTCTCGTTTTAAACTTTGCATTCATAAATGCAATTTATGCAATGCAATTTAAGAATTTTAAAACAGGCTGACAGAGGGCAGAGAGATTAAGGTAACACAAGCCTGAAACATATCCAGTTCATCATCTATAGGAATACTGCAGCTTAGTCACAATTATTCTTGTTTGTCATCCAGTAAGCATTTAATTAAATTCATTCTAACACCTCCTTCCTTATCTGCTTTTGGACCATTCTCTCCTTCCAACAACATACACATTTTTTACCAATATTCTATCACATCTTTTTTTTTAGTTAATCCCCCTTCTTGCCATAGAAAAACTTACCCACTGAAATTCCTTCCCAGATGCTTCCAGTCGCCTAGAAATGGGGGTTTGTTGGTGTCCTCCATTTCTTAGCCACTGAAACAAATAATGCAATGAACGCATTTTGTTATTTCATTTATTAATCACTTACTACACTGATATCCACCTTTCCTTCAAGGAGCTCAAGGCAACCCATGTGATTAAACTGGGGAACTCACTTCTACAGGAGGCAGCGAGGGTCACTACCTTGGAGGGCTTTGAAAGAGGATTAGGCAAAGTCACAGAGGAAAAGGCTATTGATGGCTACCATCTCTGGTAGCCATCGGCTCCGCTCCACCTCCACTGTCAGAGGCAGTAAATGCTTGTGGGTACCAGTTGCTGGAAACCACAGGAAGGGAGAGGGCTCTTGCGCTCGAATCCTGCTTGTGGGTTTCCCATTGGGGCATCTGGCTGGCCACTGTGAGAGCAGGACGCTGGACTAGATGGGCCATTGGCCTGATCCAGCAGGCTCTGCTTATGTTCTTATATGGTTCCTTCTCAATACCCACCCCCATTTTACTTACCATTTTATTAAACTTATTTGGTTGTACCTTCCCAAGCCCCACCAGTAACAACCCAGTACCATTGTGTTGCAACTGATGTCACAAGGTTCCATTTATTAAATTAAATATCTATTAATCCAGAACTTCTTTATTTTCTTACAATCAAACATGTCTAAATTCTTGCCCATATTACCAATGACGTGCATTAGATTATTTACACATCTTTTGCAACTCATATGGTGTGTCATACCATAAATACAAGACCTTATAAAATTTTCTTTTGCAGCCACATCAGCCGAGTAATTAGGGCCAACTTGACGTAATCAGAGATAATAATCCCGAAACATTTACCCATCTATTTTCAACCCTGCTCTCGACATCATGTAATTCTGATAATTGCCACCTAATACTTCCTTGATGGTAAGCCCTTTTGCAATCTGTGATCAATCAGTATAGTTTCAAATCTTACGAGAGGTCTATATGGATATCATTATCCTTGACAAAGTGCTAAGGCAATTTCTACTTTGCATAAATTCAAGCAGAGGAACCTGAATCTCTTGTCGAACCAATTCTATATATGGCATCGCTAGTTAAGGAAAGCACCTTACCTGGATGTCACCAACCTGGAGAGACACAAAAATAAAACTGAGAACTCCTATATGCTAGGGGTAGCCAACAATTCTCAACCCTGTCCTTTGTCTGGGTTGATGGGAGTTGCAGTCAAAAATATCTCAGGGGTATCAGGTTGGGGAGGTCTGGTCTAAATGATCTAAATAATAATGATAATAATAATAAACCATTTAACTCATAAGAGCATAAGAACCTTCTAGATCAGGAAAATGACCCATCTATTCTGGCATCCCATCTCACAGCAGCCAACCAAATACCTCTTACAGGAAACTCACAAGCAGGTCTTGAGCACAGGAGCCCTCTCCCTTCTTGTGGTTTCCAGCAGCTGGTATTCAGAAGCATTGCTGTTTCCAACTGCGAAGGCAGAGCAGAGCCATCATGACCAGGAGCCATTGATGGCCCTCTCCCTGAAGTTGTCTAATCCTCTTTTAAAGCCAGCCAAGTTGCAGGCCACCACTTCCTCCTGTGGGAGAGAGTTCCATAGTTTAACTACACACTGCACAAAGAAGTCATTTCTTTTATCTGTGTAGGATCTTCCAACATTTAGCTTCCTTGGATGTCCATGAGTTCCAGTTTTATGAGAGAGGGAGAAATACTTTTCTAGATCTGTCTTCTCTATGCCAGGTATCACTATATAAACTTCCAGCACTTTGCCTTTTTCCAAACTAAAAAGTCCCAAATGCTTCAACCTTTCTTCATACGGGAGTCGGCCCATCCCCTTGATCATTTTGGTTGGCCCTTTCCAAACCTTTTCCAACTCTACAACATCCTACAACATGCTTTTCCAACTCTACAATGTTTCTGAGCTCAATTCAAAGTGTTGGTGCTGAACTTTAAAGCCCTAAACTGCCTTGGCTCAGTATACCTGAAGGAGCAGCTCCACCCCCATCGTTCAGCCTGGACACTGATGTCCAGCTCTGAGGGCCTTCTGTGAGAAGCAAGGTTACAGGGAACCAAGCAGAGGGCCTTCTTGGCAGTGGTACCTGTCCTGTGGACCGCCCTCCCGTCAGATGTCAAGGAAACAAACAACTATCTGACTTTTAGAAGGCATCAAAAGGCAGCCCTGTTTAGGGAAGGTTTTCATGTTTGATGTTTTATCACCTTTTTATTGTTATTCTTAATATTCCGCTGGGAGCCACCCAGAATAGTTGGGGAAACCCAGCCAGATGGGTGGGGTATAAAATTATCACCATCATCATCATCATCCTTTTTGAGGTAAGGCAACCAGAAGTGCACACAATACAGTGGTACCTCGGGCTAAGAACTTAATTCGTTCTGGAGGTCCGTTCTTAACCTGAAACCGTTCTTAACCTGAGGTACTACTTTAGCTAATGGGGCCTCCTGCTGCTGCCGCGCCGCTGGAGCACGATTTCTGTTCTCATCCTGAAGCAAAGTTTTTAACCCGAGGTACTATTTCTGGGTTAGCAGAGTCTGTAACCTGAAGCATCTGTAACCTGAAGCGTCTGTAACCTGAAGCATCTGTAACCTGAGGCACCACTGTATTCCAAAAGTGGTCTCACCATAGATTTGTCCATCAGCATTAGGATACTGGCAGTTTTATTTTCAATGCCTTCCTACTGGTGGCCTGTTCCTGCATGCCAGTCATCGACCGACTTTACCCTAAAGCCACACGTCAGGTGGCAGCTTAAGATTTGCTCTACATGCCTACACTCAACCAGCCCCTTCTGAAAATTTCCCCTCTTTAAAGCAATGACAACGCATCGATGCTGAAGTCTAACTGCAGGCTATTTCCTTCGATTGATTTGTATCGTTGCATCCTATTCCTCAAAGGTTTGTCAACATTAATTTTCATGCGCCTAACACTTTGCAAACACCGGCCAACTTTTTAAAATTAATGAGTTCTGATGGAGATTGAACGCCTCCCCTTTCTCCGTCGCAGCAGGGAGCCAGGACTGCCAGGATAATAATAATAAAAATGCTATCATCATAACATTTGTGAAAGCAGAGTTATTAACACAAAAAAAAACCACAAACCACAAAAAAGAGCCTTTGCTGGCAGCCAGACTGATTCTCGAATGCCTGATTATTCTTAATATCTAAGGAGAGGTGTTCCTGTTCTCGTTCCTTAGGACAAGCCACATTTCCCATAATAACACCGAATTCTTTGAACTTGAGTCAGAGATTTCTTTGGTTGACCTGAACTTTTTGGAACCAGATCAGCCACAGCGACTCAGGCATTCCTAATAAATTCCAGCCTGTGGAATTTGTTTTCCAAAGGCCGCAGTCTCCGAACAGACCCCCTTCTTCTCGACTTGCACTCAACGTGTTGGCCAACGATAAAGCGAGGAGGGGCACTTTGAAGGCCTGAACGGGTGCCAAAGCCTGACTCCTGAGGGCTCAGGCACAAAGAAGGAGGCAGCGGTTGATGGCCTGTTTATAAGACCCCCTCTGGAAAGCGTTTGGTTTCAGATGGGCTGCATTATAGTGCAATTGTAGGTTAAGTAACTCCCTGGCGAGGGGCCTGATGTGGAAAAACACACTGCGACAATCAGATAATGCCGGGATTAAGCGAGGCAAGAGCAACAGCTACCGAAAGAGGAAATCTGAGCAAGCGGCGGGAGCACTGACTGGCCAATGTGGCCTCATCCCAACTGCCTTGTCTAGGCAGGAAGTCTGGAAGGGCAAAGGGCAAGAGGCAGAAAAGGAGCTAGCTTGCCAATGTGGACGTCTCAAGGCCAGGGGAGGGGGCCGTCCCCCACAAAGGCCCATCTTCTGACTCCCAAAGCAGACAGCTCACAAGCAGTCCATGAATAATGAAGGCCAGACGCCATGGCTCCTAGCAAGCCCTCGGTGCTGAGAGACACACTGTTCCAGAACATGGAGGGCCCATTGCCCTCATTTTGGTCAAATCCCTTTTAAAAAGTCATCTAAGGTTTGTAGTCTAGTGGAGAATGGCCTAGATCATCCATCATGTACCTTCCAACGCCTTGAGTCCTAAAACTGGGGTGTGTGTCTTCCAGGCTGCACTCCCGTGTGAGTCTTGTGATCCACACAAGATCATGGAGCCCAAAGGACACACTTTCTTCAGAGGAGGAGCACTTTTTTCCAGGCAAGATCACAGCACCCAAAATGGCCGCCATTTTCTCTCACAAGAGAAAACAGGATGTCCCGTTTTTCACAGGACACTTGTGGGGTATCAGGAGGTGCTGGTTTTTAAGGATATGAGAAGAGTCTGCTGGATCATGCCAAAGCAACTTGCTCTCAAAGTGGTCCACCAGGATTTGATACGTGAGGATTTTATATGTTCTGTCTCCATGGTTAGATGCAGTAATGTTTCTGAATGCCAGTTGATGGAAGTCCAGGAGTGAAGAGGGCTCTTGTGCTGGGATCCTGCTTACGGGTTTCCCACAAGAAGCATCTACCTGGCTGGCCACTAAGGGAACAGGATGCTGGAGCAGATGGGCTCCTTTTGGTCTCTTCCAACAGGACTCTTGTGACTTTCTTACATTCTTTAGTGGAAGACTTTCCAGGTCAGAGGCAAGTTCTTTGAACTGAGGTTGTGGTTTTCAAATAGGACCCCAAGGAGCCCTAAAAGGCCAGTTATCAATACTCTGGATATGTAAGGAAAGACTTCATAGAATCATAGAACCTCCATATTGGAAGAGACCCTAAGGGCCATCTAGTTGAGCCCTCTGCAGCACAAGAATTGCAGTTATTATCAGCCTTTGTGGCTGATTTTCAAGATATTGGAGGCAGAACCTTTGCAGCCATAAAAAGAAACAGAATGGAAAGGCCTGTGCAGATGGCAAGCCCCAGCGCCTTCAGCTCCCATCTATATTTGGAATAAACAAAGAAGTTTGCAGCAGCAGCAGCAGCAGCGTCCTTAAGTACTGCTAGTTCTTGGTGATATAATTCACTTTAATCTTTTAAGCATTTGACAGTATTTGCTTGAAAGAAGGAGCAACAAGTACATAATTATTGCACTAATTAAGCTGCCAAAACAGAATCCTGCCGCACGGAGCACCTTTGGAAGAGGGAGCCCTCGATTCATTAGCATCTGCTGTAAGCTTATTAATCACCTAACAGGCAATTAGCAAGCTGTTACTGTTTGAGACTGGTATGTAAATAAATTCTTGGGTTAATTTCTTCCTCTGATAATAAAGAAAACATTATGAAAATTAGCTAAGCGACAATGTAAATGATCTTGACTGTTAATTATATGATGCTGTTACATGTGCGGCAGGCCACGCACGAGGTAGGCGACGGATCCCTCTATCAGCACACCGGTTCGAACATGGAATTGTTGACACAGATAGCAGGCGCCTTTGCTCCCCGGAGTACGACAGGTATTTCCTTTCACCCAATCTGTCTGTTTGGGGTTATCTCATCCTGCGTTTCTCCCCAAACTTAAGTTAACCCTTCCACGCCAGTTTGCAAACATTTCTAAAGTCCATATGAAAATCTTCACACAAGAGTTACGTCTGCATTTCCCATAATACACATCTTTATGCAAGCTGTTCTTGCTACTATAACACATTGTTGTATTTCAACTGCTCCTAGCCACGATACCTGGGTTCTGCCTTCACTGGTGGGCAGGGCTGTCTTAAGCATATGCAGCTCTGGGGTGCAAAAATCTGCCTGGCACCCCCCCCCCCCGGTTGCCCAGTCCCAGGCGTGCAGGAGGGTGGAGCCAGCTGGCTGCCTCAGTGTCTTGCTGGCTCAGTCACCCCCGAACTCATGGTGCAGAGCTGACCGCAGCAGAAGAACCCACCAAGGTGCTCCGACCAATGGGCAGGCTCTTCCCCGGACTCTCAGCCTGGTGCCCTTGAGAACACGATGCCCAAGTGCCCTGCACCCCTAGCACCTATGGGTAAGACGGCCCTGCTGATGTGAGGCAGTAGATTTCTGAATACTGTACCCGTTGCTCAGAATCTAAAGTGGGGAGAGTGGTGCTGTTGAACTCAGGTCCTGCTTGTACCCTTCTCCCTGTGAGAACAGGATGTTGACTGAGATAGGCCATTGGCCTGATGCTACAGTTTGTAGAAAAGGCGAGTAAGGACTCAGATACATTAGTTTTTAAAATAATAATAAAAAGAAACATTTTAAATGTGTTATAACATTGTGACACCAGATGGCGCAGTGGAGTTCCGTCTTTTGGCAACGCGATTTCCCATTATGAAGTTTACAACGCGTTTTCTTGAAACGTCGGGTTTTTTTATGTGTGTAGATCCAGCCTAAGAGTCAACATGATAGACGTTTATAAAATGACACCCGGCATGGAGGAAGTGGGTCGAGAAAAGTATTTCTCCTTCTCTTATAACACCAGAACTCATGGACATCCAAGGACGTTGTATGTTGGAAAATTCAGGACAGAAATGTCTTCTTCATGCAGTGCCTAGTTAAACCATGGAAGCCTCTCTGACAGGAGGAAATGACGACCTGCACCTTGGCTGGCTTTAAAAGAGGATTGGACAAATTCATGGCGGAGAGGGCCATCCATGGCTTGCAGTCATGATGGTTGTGCTCTGTCTCCGCAGTTGGAGGTAGCATTGCTGCTGAATACCAGTTGCTGGAAACACAGGAGGGGAGAGTCGCTCTGGTGCTCAGGTCCTGCTGAACAAGACACTGGACTCTGCTTGATTCATCAGATTCTTCTTGTGTTCTAATTTTCATGCAGATTCACATGTGCCTTGATTATCCAGCTGACTGACATCTGATCCCCTTTTAGAATGTGTTGTGGATTATTGGGTTATCTTTGTTTTTGTTTTTATTATGTATTTTGTGTTTTTATTTTGTGTTTTTATGCTGTGAGATCTAGAGATGTAGGGTGCTTTACAATTTTAATATAATAATAATAATTGGGGCACAACTTTCCCTAATATGAAATCTTGGTTAAAGAGCTACATAGCAGCATTTGGAGATCTGCAGATTTGGAAGGACAGCTACAAATAGTTCACATAGGCAATGAGAGCAGAATGCCTATTTGCCAAGGCCATGTAGAGAGGGGTGGGACCTGGAGGAGGAGGAGAACAGCCCCACTACCACCACCTCTTTACACAGCAGCTATGATGACTCCGCCATGCAAAAAGAGGTGGGACAGCGACTTCCTCTGCCGCCTTCCTCTTCAGTGCCGCCTTTTTTTGGGTGCCGCTCAAGGCGGCTGCTCACCTCACCTCATTCATGGGCCGGCCTTGGGTGAGATACCATCTCATCAGGATGTCCTTTCTGCATAATATAGATATTGGGCCTTTAGTGTTGTGGCACCTGCCCTTGGAATCTGCTCACCTGACGTATTCAGCAACCGCTGTCTCTCTTGTCTTTCTTTTCCGGTATCTGCTGTAGACTTTCCACCTCCAATGAGCCTCATAAGTAGAGATCTTTCTCAGTCTGTATCTTCGCAGGAAATGCTTTTAGATGTTTTATCGTTTGGGCTCCTTTTGGGAGGGAGGGTGGGATACAAACTTAAAGGTGAATGAATGAATGAATGAATGAATGAATGAATGACAGCTTCTGAGGCCCACAGCTCCCCTGATCTCTGGCTATTGGCCATGCCGGCTGCTGGGGCTGCTGGGAACTGTAGTCCAACAACATGGGGAGAGGGGCAGAGGTTTCCCTGACCCAGATTCCTCCCAAGGCAGCCCACAGCACAGGCTCTGAAGGGCCCTCCAGCGCACGCAAAACTCATCCTACCAAAGTGCTCTCTTGCCAGAGTGGAGGATTGCCAAGCAGCCCGAGCTCATTAAGAACCTTGTTAATTTTAACTCTTCTATCAACATCGCTGACCCCCATAATTATGAGTGCTGGAGGCATGCACAATATGAGAGCCGCACCGCAGAAGGCTAAAAATGGGTAGTCTGAGGGCCGCAACTGACGTGGGCTTAATATGTGGCAGGCAGCGGCTGGAGAGCTGTTTCTTCTTGACCCACTGGAGGGGTGGGGAGCCCAGTTCTTCTGATGAAGGCAGCATGTGAGAAAGGGAAGCTTGTCTCTTCATTTCCCCACTGAGATCAGAATGGAGAGAGGGGGAAACTTGATGGCAAAACAACAACAACCCCATCCCACCCGTTGGGACTTCCCCGCTCCCTAGCCTCGCTGCACGGGGAGGCAATCTCCATTCCAGTCTTGTGGGGGTAAAAAGATAAGCTTCTCCTTCCCATGTTTTGCCTTCACAAGTGAGAATCCCCACCCCCCACCCCAAATACTAAACACACATGCATACACACTTCAAAATACATAGCTACTTGCAAAAGGTATAGTGCTGTAGTGGTTAGAGTGTTCAACTAGGAACTCAGAGAGACAGACCAGAGTTCAAATCCTCACTTGCTGGGATTGACCCCAGGTCTCTTGGGGCTCAAGCCCAGCACTGCTGAAAATCCTGTAATCATCAGAGCTGGCCCAGTACATTTTATTCCTGCTGAGCAGCCCAGGAGTTGGGCTACAGCATTTCCTGAAATGGTTTGTGGAAAGCAAATCTCCCCAGTTCAGTGCTATTTCATTACCACCAGCTTTACCCAGCCTCTGGATGTTTTGGACTACACTCTCATGAGACCCAACCAGCATGGCCACATTGACTGAGCCTGATGGGCGTTGTAGTCCACAACATCTGGAGGGCACCAGGTTGGTGGTGGGTGGCCTAAGCAATTCAGAACCAACTACTTCTCAATGAACCCTATCATCTATCTATCTATCTAATCTATCTATATCTATATCTATATCTATATCTATATCTATATCTATATCTATATCTATATCTATATCTATATCTATATCTATATCTATATCTATATCTATATCTATATCTATATCTATATCTATATCTATATATCTTTATCTATATCTATCTATCTATCTATCGACATCTTTTTGACACAGAATAATATCACAAGATCCTGAACACATATTGGGTAAAAAGCGATCTCCAGGATCTGTTTGAAGTTTTGTTCCTCAGAATGGATTGATTAATAGGCAGCTTAAAGAGGCAGGAAAGGAAGTCACTACAAGAGAATTTCATTCAGCATTTCCCCCCTTATTTATTTTTATAAAAAAACAAGGCCAACATGGATATTGACATGGATTTAGAGTTCAAAGGGGGAGCGGAGAAGTAATGAATAGGTGAAAATTGTTCCAACATGTATCCAGGAACAAATGGCAGCAGGGTCTGGGAATCTGAAACTTTGACCTGAAAGAGCTTTTACATCCCATATAGAGCTATTTTTAGAGTCAAGTGGACTTTGCAGCCAAACTGCAATCTGCAACATCAACAGATTCATATTTCCATCGCAGAACCCCAGGCACCTCCGTTGCATCTCAAAATCACAACACACAGAGGATCTTTTGCACCAAAGCCAAATCATTCCCAGTTCAGAAATTTAACATTTCTATCCATCTAAGCTCAAGCCATACTGGGAGGGGGAATATGCACTGGGAAATTTGTGACACTTGTTTGTGTTGAAAACAACTAAGCAATAAACAAACAACAATTTAATATGTAATTACATTTCTTCAGGTTATATCCAATGCAGCACAAAGCTAAAATCAGTATGCTTGTTCCATAGGCGATTTTTTTTGCACCAGTGGAGCAATTCTTGCACAAGAGAAGGGAAAAGCAGGTTACTAGTAACTTTGTTGCACACATTGGATCTCTCTGCTGTGCACTCTTAAAACTTACCTATCTAGTAGTGCAAATAACAACAACAACAACCCTTCCTTATTTTTAAAGCCATCTTTTTGACACAGAGTGATATCTCAAGAACATGCTGGGTTTTTAAAACATAACTTTTATTGGGTCTTATAAACAAGGATCCTAGGAATAACAAATGATGCAAATAAATAGACCAAGTCTTCTTATGCCATCTGCATATCACAAAAATAGCACAATAAATTTGCAGTAGTATCTACAACATATGGTTCATTATTAATGGTAACTGTGTAAGTTCTTGGTTCACGAATTGGTTTAAACAAAAACAAAGGGGAAACAGCACAGAACAGAGTTAACAGCTGACATTCAACATCACATAGCTCTGCACCTAATCAGGAGCCCTGGTGGTTGTACTTAGATTCAGCATGAGTGATTTTTCCTCTTATGTTACCAATGAAACAATATAAAGTGCTGTTATATTAATGAACATTGGAGGGGGTTCAAAGTGAAGATGATGGCTTATGTTTAGATTTAAATTTGGATGAACTAGATTGAGCTTAAATACTGATGCAGGGCAGGGAGGGGGAGCGCTTTTCTCGAACAACGGCATGAGAACATAAAAAGAGCCTGCAGGATCAGGCCAGTGGCCCCTCCAGTCCAGCATCCTGCTCCACAGTGGCCAGCAAGATGCCCCAGTGGGAAACCCACAAACAGGATTTGAACACCCTCCATACCTGCAGTTTCCAGCAACTGGTATTCAAAAGCATTGCTGCTTCTAACTGTGGAAGCAGAGCAGAGTCATCATGGCTAGAAGTCATCCATAGTCTTCTCCTCCATGAAGACGTCCAACCTTTTTTAAAGCCATCCAAGTTGGTGGCCACCACTGCCTCCTGTGGGAGGGAGTTCCACAGTTTAACTATGCGCTGCGTGAAGAAGGACTTCATCAGTCCCAAATCTTCCAACACTCAGCATCTTGGGTGGTCCACGTTCTTTCTGGCACCAACTGAGGAGACACACTCCATTCCTTTGTGTCCTGTCCTAAATGTCACTGTTTTTCAGAACCCACCAGGACATCTTAGGGATCTAAGAGATTCTTGCTCACTCACATCCTCCCCAATGACAAAGTGGAGACAAAGTGCCATCGATTCACCTGTTAAAGGCTTCCTGGATGAGCCCCCAGGGCAGTTAGCCAAGCAAAATTGGATGCCTTGTTTTAAAAGCAGATTTGTTAAGTAGGTATTGACGAGCTGTGGAATAGCTTCGTGGGGAGCAGCTATTTTTTAAAAAGCATCAGCAACAACAACAGTGGAGGAAATAACCCTCTGCCACTTTCCATGGCCCCAGTGGGCTTCAGCTGAGCAAAGTCCATCCCGGTTTCTTCAAATGAATCTGTCTCATGAAATGATGGGGAAATATAGGCAGAGAGAAAAAAGAAATTCCTGGTGCGAAAAGTGCCTCTATTGATCACCAGGTGGCTGGGATGATTAAAACCGACCTTGTCTATAGACTCGCCAACAGATAACAAAGGTCATACTGAAGTAAACAGCTCCCTAATGGTTTAGAGGGGTTTAGAGTGCAGGCCAAACACGGGTGTAAATCTATCAATTGAATAAATGCCAATGTACACAGAAGATGCTGTTTGGGGAGTCTTCCTCCACACACACGCCACCCTACCCCTTTCCCTTTCCAGGAAGAAAACACTCAAAAAAGAATAAGCCAGATGTAGACAAGGGAACCACGACACAGCAAAGGAACAGAGAGGAATAGATCAAGGGAGAAGGCTATCTCATGGAAGATAAGGCTATCCAGGGGCGTCTTACCCATAGAGGCTAGTGGCCCGGGGTGCCAGGGCGCCAAGTTCTGCAGGGCGCCAGGGAAGAGGCGGAGGCTGGACGTGGCGCCTCCTGGCATCAGCTCGCCAACCTTGCCCGCCTCCGCCATGCCGCGCCCGGAGCCTCCATCTGCTGTGGCCACCGTGGCACAAAGCGGCCAGCTGAGTCATGAGGCGCCACGTCCGGCCTCCGCCTCTTCCCCACTGGAAGAGCTGCCCTGTGCTGGTCCTGGGGGTTACCGTGCGGCGTGGTCCGAGTCCAGTCCGAGGGGGTGGTATGGAGGCTGTCCGTCAAGGCTGAAGTGGGGTCCAAGGCAAGGAGTCAGGTGTGGTCAGGAACTCTGGCAGAAGAGCAGGGCAGGGTGCAGGCAGGAACAGGTTACCAACAATGTTGCTCCCGCAACCTGGGACTGGGCTGGCTAGCTTTTATCTCCTCTGAGGCATAGGGCGGCCCCGTCCACGGGTGACTCGCCTCTCCTGGCCTGGAGGCGAGCACTCCTCCTGCGAGAACTTAGTTCCCTCTGCCTCTCTGCCCTGAGCCTCTGCAGTTCAGGAGAGGCTGGAGGGTTACCGGACTCAGAGGCAACCTCACCTTCCCCTGACGGGGCAGAGAGTGGAGCACCTGCAGGCAATGGGTCCTCAATCACCTCTGGAGCCAGAGCAAATTCAGCTGGTGTCTGCTCCTGAGGATCCGGCATAGGTGAGGGCCCTTCAGGTTCAAGCCCCTGCCCCAGCTCAGCCAGCCCTGGAGGCGGGGACTCCTGTGCTGGCTGGGATTCCTTAGGTTCAGCCCCTGAATCAGATTCCCAGGCCATCACAGGGACCTTTGCACCACGGCGCTGGATATGCTTAAGGCGGCCCTGAGGCTATCAAAGGGTATCAGTGGCTACCAGCCATGTTGGAGGTCATGCTCTGCCTCCACATTTGGAGACAGTGATGCTTCTGAACACCGTTGGCTGGAAGCTGCAGGAAGGGGGAGGGGAGAGGGCTCTTGTGGTCATGTTCTGCTTGCTGGTTTCTCATCACTGGCCTCCGGTTGACCACTCTGAGAACAGGATGCTAGAATAGATTGGCTCCTGGAATGGAAATCTGGTCCAGCCACCTCTTCTCCCGCCCCGCCCCCCAGCACTTTCCCTTCTCTCCCTGCCCCCGCTCTCCAAAGCAGGGAGGGGGTCCCGCCAAACCTCACGGCTTAGCTACGTTCTGTGACTGACACAGAAATAAACAGTTTGCCCCCCAGCCAGGCTGTTTAAACAGGAGAAGCCGTCAGATTTTTGAAAGCAGCCCCGGGCTAGAAAGTTCTCTTCAAACCCCCAAAGTGCCAACGAGACCGCTGGGGGGGGGAGAGAGCCGCCATAGCTCACACTTTGATTGCTCGCAGCGCAGGCACATCACACAGCCCAGCGCCTCAACGCAGCCAGCCATGTTCTGTCAGAGGGAGTCCTGCGGGAGTTGGACTCCTGCCTGCCTTGATCTCGGCTGACTGAAAGGGGCCTCGCCAGTGCGGATGCAGCCTGGAGATTAAATATAAGAGCCCCGATTATAGGATGCAGGCTAGAGGCGAACAGGCAGAGCCTGCGGGAAATTCACTGCTGATAGGACTAACTGAGGAGTGATACTCATAACAGAATAATAGAACTGCAGAGTTGGGAGGGTCCCCCAAAGGTCATCCAGTCCAACCCCTGGCGAATGCAGGAATCACAGCTAATCGTGCCAAGCCATTCTGAGTCCTTTGTTCTTCTGTCTGCCACGCCCAACAGGCAGCAGGTGAAGAACACCATATCCCTTAAGAGGGGCAGGGGAAACTTTTTTGCCTGGAGGACCAGATTCTTATCTGCCCTCACACTGTTGGACTAACTTTTGAGGGAGGTAAAGGACCCCTGGATGGTTAAGTCCACTCAAAGGTGACTATGAGGTTGTGGCGCTCATCTCACTTTCAGGCCGAGGCTGTTTGTCCGCAGACAGCTTTCTGGGTCATGTGTCTAGCATGACTAAACTGCTTCTGGCACAACGGAACACCGTGACGGAAACCAGAGTGCACAGAAACACCGTTTACCTTCCCACCACAGCGGTACCTATTTATCTACTTGCACTGGTGTGCTTTCCAACTGCTAGGTTGGCAGGAGCTGGGGCAGAGCAACGGGAGCTCACTCCAGCATGGGGATTCAAACCACCGACCTTCTGATCGGCAAGCCCAAGAGACTCAGTGGTTTAGGCCACAGCGCCACCCGTGTTATTAAATACAGTATGCCTGTAACTTATGCACGTTCAATTTGTGCACATTCAGCTTTATGTACACGGCAAAAAAATAAAATTAAAAGGGGGGTGAGGCTCTGGGGAAAATGACTTTGGCAATCCCACCCACCACTGAATCCAATTTGTTTTAACTCAGTGTAAAAACCTTCCTGAATACACTGATGGTGTTGTATGTAGAAAAAAGTACAAAATGGAGCAGAGCCAGGGCGGAAGCCAAGCCAAGAAAACATCCCACTCCCATAGCGGATTGGCATGCAGGAGGAGGAGGAGGACCCAAGAGCCTTTCACTATGAACACATCCAACGGTGCCAAGGAAGGCTGGGTGCCTTCCAGAGAGCATCCTGGTGCTTGTTATCCTTCCAGAAGGATGCTGGCATGGTGGGGGGAGGCAGTGGCACAAAAAGAGATTGCCCAGGGAGGAAGGAAATGGCTCTGTCAAATTCTTCAAGATTCTTGTGAAAGGAAGCCGATGGGGGTGAGGACAGCGTTAATCATGGCCAACCAGCCAAGAGCAGAAGCTCAGCAGGTAGAGCAGGAGACTCTTAATCTCAGGTTTGTGGGTTCGATCCCCACACTGGGCAAAATATTCCTGCATGGCAGGGAGTTGGACCACTAGGTGAGGTCTCTACCAACTCTACAATTCTGTGGTTCTAAGCTGCTCAGGATGGGCAGCATCCTGTACTCTTTCCCCTCACTCAGTCTCCTCATCCCCTAGACCCATGGGTCCCAAAGTGGGCAGTACTGCCCCCTTGATGGGGGGATTCTGGGGGGGGGCGACTAAGAGGCAAGGGGACATCAAGGGGATCCTGGAGGTGTCTATGACATTGAAAAGCTGGTATCAAGTTCATCAATATTGTTGAATGAATTAAACGATATCGTTTTAATTGGATTTGGAATAAAAGGGGCCATTGTGTTTTTTTAATTTTTTTATCATTTATCTATTTATTGTTTATTTTCTTTTATTATTTATTATTTTATTATTTATCTTCCTTGGTGGGTCATGCAAACCACTGTTCTGAATAGTGCTTTTTATAGGGTAGTGGGGACTGGGGATGAGTTCATGGAACCAAGGGGCCAGTGGCACCCAAAGCTTTGGGAACCGCTGGTCTAGACTATGCAAATGGGAACTAGCAAGGTGTATTGGAACAGCAGAGCATCTCCCTAATGCACAGAGCTGCCAGACGATCGCATGACTAGATCCATAGCTTGAGGGACGGTGCTTCTGTTTATGGAACTGTACATTATCCTAACGCATCCTAACGCAAGATGGCCCTGATACTGAAGTTTCAGTAAGATGCACATTTTATTCCAACCAGGTTGTTGTTTGAAAAGGCAGGAAGATGAACCCCTAAAAATTGACATCCCTTTTATTCCACACTGTCCATGTAGCAGCTGCCCGAGTCCTGCAAGGAATTCTGGGGTCAGAGTACAGCAAAACCCATCAACCCGCCTTGCAAGTGTGTCAATGCGAGAGGTGGCAGCTCTGTCCTTCTGCATAACCGACTTCTCTGTTCATTCAGAACAGCGGGACACCTTCTTTGCTTGTGGTGCAAAAGGATTTCCCTCCCCTCTCTCTCCTGTTTCCCAGCTGGACCTCATCTTGACCAGAAACGTTATGAAGAGCCACCGTTCTCCATCCTCCATAATAACCTTCAACTAACCTTTAAGCAGGAGTGAATAATTTAAATCTTATTTTCATATCAATGGCAGAGTCAAGCCAAGCAATTATCTTTTATCCGCAGATTCTGTAATAAGAGCAAAGGCATAATAAAGTTTCCCCAAGTGGGCAGAGTTCGGGGGGGGGCGTTGTAGAGAGAGAAGTTGGGGGCGGGGAAGAGAACAGGGAGGAAGATGGTATCTGAAGGCCCTCGTGCAACAATGAATTATTCAGTAATAAGCAGGAGAGCTGTCAATTTTATTTTTTTAATGCGATGGCTTCAGTGTTCTGGAGCAGAGAAACAGACACACACACACACACACACAAACACAAACACAAACACACTGGCTGTTCAGGCTCATGCTTCCCAGGAAGAGGCTGGAGATAAACATGACAAATTGGCAGGCTGCGCACTCAATTAGGAGAGGAGAGCAGGTGCCCTTCGTTGCAGTGAACGGTCGGCAGTGGATGGCTCTGTTAGAAGGGACAGGAAAACCCTCATTTGCAAAACAGTGATTTAGGGGGAGCAGACTGCAAGGGGGTGTCCAGAACAGAAAGGGTGTGGGATGTGGGGGGGAGAGAGCAGAGTCACGAGAAAGACAGATAACATGAAAGGAAATGAGGCCCTCCCATTCTCAGCCGAGCCCATTAAGATTCTGCCAAGCAACCTTCTTTTTCCCAGAATCCCACTGGATTACCCATGATCATTTTTATTAATTCATAAAATGCTACATCCGTGATTGAGGCGAGTGATTACAGGAGCAGACAAACACCCCGGGCTGGTGAAAAATTGCATCTCTCATAGCAAGAGTCAAAACACAGACATAGCATGAAATATTCATCCTTCCTAGCCTTCAGCGGAGTTGCGGGGGGAGCGGGGGAGAGGCAAGGACAAGGCCTGCAAGATCAAAGGGACGCTCTTGGAAGCTTTAGAGATTTGGTGAATATGAAGGGAGGTGGAAGGAAAGGATTTGCTTGCCTGAGCAACACGGATGTGCGCAGGAAAGCAAAGGGAAGCCGTATGCAGCATAGGGGAGGGGGGAACACAGCGAAGCACCGCCTTCCTCAGGGCAGGCGCAAGGGAGTCATCTTCCAGAGTGCCAGCGTAAATGGCAGGTGTTCCTTGTTCTGGCCAATAGATGAGGTGAGAACAAGGCTTTCAAGTTTTGCTTGTGACAGGTTATCTCAGAAAGAGTCAGAGAAAGAGGGAAATCATCAAGCAGAGGCCAGGTACATTTTCGCTTTCCTTTGCTGGGGTCCCTTCTCCATGTGAACCGTTTAAACGATTACACTTATTTGCAAAATTGTGTGTATTTCTAATTCAAAGCAAAGGGCAGTACTTCAGCTGTCTGAAGGCGCCTTGTTAAAGCTCAAGGAGTTTTAAAGAAAGGTGGAAGGAAGCATTTCTGACTTCAACAGACACCTTTTTCTGAGGCGGCAGGGGTGGGATGGGGGACCTATCTAAATCACACACCCCGAATCAATACACAGACCAAAATCCAGCTAGCCTTTGAAATTTGCAATTCTCTGAATTTTGCAATGCAGTTCTCCAATCCAAATACATGTACATTAGGGGAAGGGGTGTGTGGAGATTCATTTACAAGAAAACATAACATGGGGGTGGGGATGCATTTGAGGAAACTGTTTGCAAAATCTGTATATGAGGCAAAACTACATTTTTCAAAATGTGTATATTGTGAGAGCTGCTCACTAAAACGCAGGTGGATCTTCAAGGAGGCTTTTTTTAGACATGCATAAAAAAAATGCAAACTGATGCAGAGAAGTGGCAAACTGAACTGAAGACTGCGAAAATGAAAGAGGGGAATTAACAGATTTGTCCATTCCTGGACGTGAGAATATTGCCACAGCATGAGCAGTAGGGTTGCCATGTTGAGCTTCTTTTGGCAAAGTTGTTGAGCTATTTTTTTAGGAACATTAGCAAAAATGACGCTGCCAACATTGGTTGCCATACATCCAGATTTCCCCGGACGTTTTGCCAGTTTCTGCCCAGACACTGCTTTCAGATACAGTATTCCAGGTATGTCTGGGAAATTCTGGGTGTATGGCAACCCCACCACCAGGGTAGCGCAGTGGTTAGAGTGTCAGACTGGGACAAGGGAGAAACCAGAGTTCAAATCCCCACATGGCCATGAAGCTGACTGGGAGACCTTGGACCAGCCACACACTCTCCACCTAACCTACCTCACAGGGTTGTTGGGAGGATAAAACTCAAAGGAAGAGGAACCTTGTGCACCACCTTGAGCTCCTTGGGGAAGAGTTGGCATAGAAGTGTAATAAATGAGTAAAGGTAAAGGGACCCCTGACCATTAGGTCCAGTCACGGATGAATCTGGGGTTGCGGCACTCATCTCGCTTTATTGGCTGAGGGAGCCGGCGTACAGCTCCTGGGTCATGTGGCCAGCATGACTAAGCCGCTTCTGGCGAACCAGAGCAGTGCACGGAAACGCCGTTTACCTTCCCGCCGGAGTGGTATCTATTTATCTACTTGCAATTTGACGTGCTTTCAAACTGCTAGGTTGGCAGGAGCTGGGACCGAGCACTGGGAGCTCACCCCACAGCACCACTTGCGTCCCAATAAATGAGTAGTAAATGAATACTATTCCATAGCATCCAAGCCATTAAGTGTGAGCTTCCCACTAGAAATCCTGTTGTATCTGAAGCTGCCTACTCCTGCCCCGGATAAAACGCTTGCTGCCATCTTTCCAACTTAGGAACTAGGCCTTCTTAACCAACCAATCGGTTTTTAGGAAACTAGCAAGTTAACCGTCCACAAGAGAGTGGGGAGCATGAAGGAACACCCCTGGAATTAATCAGAATGAGCAACTCCCGCTAAATGCCTTCTCCTTCCACTTAAACCAGTGATTAAAAAGATTAAGCAAATAATTAGACAAACGAAGATTAATGAAACAAGGAAAGTAATCAAATCTTTATGGCAGAAACAAACAGATGATTCCAAGCAAAATGGGAACAAATTGTGTACGACTAATAGGGTGAAAGACGCAGTCGTCTAAATGGCGGTGGTTAACGTTCCTGTTTGGGGGAATCAAAATATTTGTTTAAACCTTCCCCAAAAGACAAAATAACCCCTAAGTTGCCTAAAGCAAACATGCCATGAGATGCATATGCTGCCAATTTTCGGTTTTTGAGGTCTTAAAGGTAAAGGGACCCCTGACCATTAAGCCCAGTTGTGGCCGACTCTGGGGTTGTGGCGCTCATCTCGCTTTATTGGCCGAGGGAGCCGGCGTACAGCTTCCGGGTCATGTGGCCAGCATGAATAAGCCGCTTCTGGCGAACCAGAGCAGCTCACGGAAACGCCGTTTACCTTCCCGCCGGAGCGGTACCTATTTATCTACTTGCACTTTGACATGCTTTCAAACTGCTAGGTTGGCAGCATTTTGAGGTCTTACACCTGTGCAAATTAGTCCCTCCCTTTCAGGCGTCCTGTAGACATCCAGTTTGCCACTGGGATTAAGGAATGCTGGGCTAAGATGGGTCCTCTTTCACCTGACTCAGCAGCC